>NW_028270140.1:101910064-103160064 GCF_037043375.1 Chiloscyllium plagiosum
CGATGCTGCTGTCCCTTGCTAAAATAACCAAGACATAAAGGTTTTTAAAAAAAGTATGTTTATATTGTACCTTTCACAACCTTAATGCATTACTGCTCGGAGAATTATTTTTGATGTGTAGGCATTGTTATGGTTAACCTCAGCATTAAGTTTGCACATTACAAGACTCCACAAACAGCAATAGACTAAATGATTTTGAATCTGTTTTCCTGGTTTTGGTTATTGAATCAATGTTAACAATTACTCTCCTTGCTAAACAGAATATTAATGTAGTGTAAAATCGAATGAAGACAAGATTTAGTTTGTTGGAAACACTTTAATCTGGTCTTATATACCATTATCCTTTAAAATTTGCATTGTCTCTCATAGAACTGAAGGATGATCACTGGACTTAAAACATTAACTGTTTTTTTTCTCCGAAGCTACTGCCAGACATGCTAAGTTTCTCCGGCTGTTTTGTTATTTATTTATTGTACTGTTTTTTTCTTTGTTTTCCTTATTCTCACATACCTGCAGCACAGGGTGAACTCATTTGTGGGAAGCCAATGACTGGGCTAGCTAATTTGGCACAAGCTAGGTACAGAACATGGGACTTAGCTGATATTTGAGGATCGTATTCTAGCCAGATAAATGTTGTTACAAGCTCCCAAGAAAATATTCATATATTCAAGATGTCATCTTAAAGGTATTTGTTGTATTTTCAGGTATTACTTCAAAATGGCAAAATGAATGGAGATTCTAGAGTTGAAGAGCTGCACAAGAAGCTTATTGAAGCATCTTAATAATCAAACAAGAAAAAAGATTGAACTCAAATGCATGCACACTAAAGTCTCACATTGTAGTTATAGATGCAGCTGCCATATTACTGGTTGTCAAAAAGCAGTAGCAGTGGCTGACTTTTTTGAAGCAATTTGATGACAGTACGATTTGTTGCACTTTGGCTATATTGAAAAAGACTGCAAATATTTAGACTTGTGTTCTCTTCTGCCATCATATTTCCTGCACTTTTCATCTTAAAAACTGAAAATTTAAATATACCATCATGACTGGGAAGCATGCAGATTTGTTTATTTAAGATAGAATGCCTTCATTTTAACTTGGCAAATGATCTGTATTATTGTAGTATAAATACAAAGAAACAATCATGTCTGAACATTCGTTGCAAAGTTTAATGTAATGTTGTGATTAAACTGTGCACTCACATCATGATTTCCTATTGAAACCTGTAGTCGTGTTTACATTTTTGATTTTTTTTTCTTTTTATTTCACTTAGTCATTTAAGACAGAAATATCATTTGTTCTTTGCATCAAATGTATTCAGTTTTGTCAAATCACTATGCAATAGCAAACATTTCTGTATTGAACCAGAATAATCTTGTTGCAATATCTCTTCCCTACAGTTTTGCTTCATGCTCTGTTATGTGTAATTGAACCAATAAAAATGCAAGGACTTTGTTACAATCATACTCTCCTCTGGGCCCATTTATGGCACCTTATTTTTAAACAAGTGTACAGAATGGATGGTTAAATTGGTTCTAATGCAACATAGAAAAATTAAGGACAAGTCAACTAATCTGAGTAAGCAGGTAGTAGATGCCTTGACAGTCTCTACTGTCAGTTGCAGAACTAGTAAATTAAAATTGAGCCATAGAATCATACAACACAAAAACAGACCCTTTGGTCCAACTAGTCCATGCCGACCAAGTTTCCCCAAACTCAACTAGTCCCATTTGGGTTTGGCCTAATTCAGTCTCGACCTTTCCTATTCATGTATCTGTCCAAATGTCTTCTCAATGTTGTGACTATACCTGCATCTTCTACTACTTCTGGTGATTCATTCCATTCCACACATGCACTACACTCTGTGTGGAAAAGATTATCTTTCAGGTCCCTTTTAAATCTTTCACCACTCACCTTAAAAATATGCTCTCTACTTTTGAAATCCTCACCGTAGGGAAAAAGCCTTTGATGTTCACTTTATCAAAGCCTCTCATGATTTCATAAACTTTTGAGGTCACCCCTCAACCTCCTACATTCCAGTTTAAAACGTCCCAGCCTCTCCTTATAACTCAAACCCTCCAGTCCCAGTAACATCCTTGTTAATATTTCTGCACCCTCTCCAATTTAATATTCTTCCAAAGCAGGAGAGCCAAAACTCTACACCGTATTGTAAAAGTGGTATCACCAATGTCCTATACAAACACAACATGACATTTCCTACACTCCATGGTCTGAACAATGAAGGCAAGCATGCCAAATGACTTCTTTACCTTGAAGGACTGTTCCTTGAAATTTGTGTCACAGGTAGACAATGTACCTGAACCCCTGTTTGACAACACTCCCCAGGGCCCTAAATGGAAGAATTGGAAGGAATGTTGGAATTTGTGGAAAGAAATTTAATGTTCTTAAATGATATCTGAAAATTTGTGAAGCAGTCTCACCAGAAGTGGACTTTTTCATAATTGGGTTTTGCTAAATACAAATTTTAGAGCATTTTGATACTGTCAAATTTAATAGAATCTAAAAACAGGCTTTGTGAGCATTGTTTACCAGTTCTTGAATATTGTGTAATTATTGATGTGTTGAATCATTACAGCACAAAAGGAAACTATTCAACTTATTGTGTCTTGTCAGTTGTTTGCAAGAACAGCTCAGCTGATCCCATTTCATTGTCTGTTCTCCACAGTCCTGCCCATGGATTTTCTTCCAGGACCAGTACCTTTTTTGAATCTGCCTACATTCACCTCTTAAGCAGGGAATTCCAGTCATTTTGGAACTTGAACTCATTACTTTAAATCTGTGTCCTGGGGCTAATGGGAACAAGTTCTCATCACCTTTAGAGTCATTGAGGCATACAGCATTGCAACAGGCCTTTCAACCCACTGTCTATCCCAACCAAATACCAAAATCTATTAATCCTGTTTACCTGCACTTTGTCCTTAACTTACAATGCCCTGTCATTGAAGTGTTTGTCTAGATTATTATGCAGTGCTGTGAGAGTACCTGCCTCCACCAGCCTCTGATAGTCCTTCCCATATTTCTTCCACTCTCTGAAAAAAAAAATTCCTTGGAACCTGTCTAAACCATTTACTCCTCATTTTAAACTTACAGCCTCTGTGTTTGGCTTATCTGCCGGGGGAGAATATTCTCATGATCTACCCTTTCTATGCCCCTCATAATTTAATGTACCTCACATCCTTCCTTGGCTGCTTCTGCTCTAGAGAAAATAAACCTAGTCTCTCCTTGTAGCTGAGAGTTTACATCTCAAGCAATATCCTGGTGAATCTTCTTTGCATTCTCTCCAGTGCAGTCGCATCCTTCTGACATGAGCAGAACTGCAGGCGGTATTCCATCTGTGGCCTAAACTATGTGCTATCAAGTTGTAACTTCCTGCTCCCTGGCTAATAAAGTTAAACATCCCATTTACCTCCTTCACTGCCCCAACTACCTGTGCTGGCACCTTCACGGACATATGAATTTGTGCGCAATCTCCCTTAGTTCATCAGTACTGTCAGTCCTTCTATAATGTGCTGGTTGCGTTCTTGTACAACCCCGTGTTATAGAAAGATTACACTTTGGAAACGGTGCTTAAAATGATGGTGCTGTAACCGTGTGACAGCCAACATGCGTTTTAAAACTTTGCACTGTAGAAAAAGCTTCTCCAATTTGTCAATTGCGTTACATGTTTCATTAACATTTATTCGCCTGTACTCCCTAGAAATTTATCATTTATTGTGTAAATCCTTTTTTAGATCTCCTAAAATGCAACATCTCACTTATCAGTATTAAATTGAGCAAAACAATGTCAGATGTAATTTATCAGCTGTTTGATATCAGACTATAGCCTGAGGCCGTCCTCCTCTATCAACAACAGCACCAATTTTCATGTCATCTGCAAACTTAGTAATTATACCTTCTGCATTTACATTCAAGTTGTTAATGTACATAACAAACATTGAGGGTACCAGCACTGATTCCTGCAGTACACTGGCTTCCAAACAGACACAAACCTCCATCATCACCCTTTGCCTCTTGCAGGCTAATTTTGGATCTAGTTTGCTAAATTGCCTTGGATCCCACAGGCTCTTAACTTTTGAAGCAGCCTTCCATGTGAGACTTTGTCAAAGACCTTTTTGAAGTCAATTTAAACCACTACAGCTGCATCACTCATCAATTTATTTAGTCACTTTTTCAAAAAACTCAAATTATTCAGGCAGGATCTCCTTGCAACAAATTCATCCCGACTATCTCCAATCACTCCCTGCCCTTCTGTTGATTCATCCTGTGCCCAGAACTTTTGTCCCATAATTTCTGTAATTACATGGTTTATCCTGGCTGCCCTCCTTCATCAAAGGAATGTTAGCTATCCTCCAGTTATCTGGCACTTCATGTGTGCCCAATGAAATATTAAATATCTATGTCAGAGCCCCAGCAATTTCCTCACTTGCCTCCTATAGTAGGCATCCTATCTAATGTTGTGATATCCTTTCTGAACTGTGCTTGCCAGTACTGTAGTCCACATGATCTAAATCAGCACACAGCAATGTCAAGAAGGACATTCGGGGTGTTGGCCTGGTAACATTGAAATAGTGATGATATTGTTGCATGTTCTTTCGGTTTGGTGCTTGGAGATGAACTGCCAGGTGATGGTGCTTCTGTGTATTTTCCACCGTTGTCCTTTTAGGTGATGGTGGTTGCAGGTTTGAAATAAGCTGTTGAAGAAGCCTTGCTGTCGTGTATCATGTAGCTGGTACACCCTGGTGGAGGAGAGAGTGAAAGTGTATGGGGACCTATCAAGTAGGCTTCTGGATAATGTCAAGCTCCTTGCATCTGGATGAAATGGGGAGGAGGAATTCTGTCACAATCTTGACTTGTGCCTTGCAGATGGAGGTCATGTTTTAGTGTCAGGAAATACAGAATTTCCAGTCTTTTTATGGATGTTCTATTCAAGTTTCTGGTCAATGGTAACAGATTATGCTGTTGAGAGTGGGGGTTCATCAAAATGTCAAGAGAAGGCAGGTTCTCCCTACTTGGGAGTGATCATTATAATTTTATGATGTAAAATGAACTTCTACTTGTCAGCCCAAACCTGAATATTGTCTGGGTCTTGCTACATTTGTGCAATGGCTGCTTCAGAAACTGAGATGGGAACGTTGCTGAACAGCAGTCGTAAACATCTCCAATCTGTCCTCGTGATAGAGAGAAGGTCATTGATGAAGCAGCTGAAGATGGTTGGGTCTAGGATGCTACCCTGGGGAGCTCCTACAGAGATGTCCTGGAGCTGAAAAGATTGATTCTTCAACAACTACAACTATCTTTGTGATTCCAATCAGCTGAAATTTTCCGTGATTATATTGACTTCAGTTTACCTCAGAATTCTTGATGTCACTCTCAGTCAGTTGCTGTTTTGACATCAGGGGCAGTTGCTCTAATCTCTGGAGTTCAGCTTGTTTATCTGTTTTTGAAACAAGGTTGTAAATGAGGCTAGGTGTTGTGTGGCCCTGACCCTGAAAGCCCAATGAACAGTTAATCACTCTAAGTGCCACCTATTAATGACCTCAACACCTTCTGTCACTCTGCTGATAAATCTCACTTTTATTCTGTGTGATTTATCTTTGCTAATAAGCTTGTTATATGGCACTTTATCATATACCTTTTGTAAGTGCACGTACACTGCATCAATTGCATTACCCTCATCAAACTTATCAAAATCTCCAACTTAGAAATGTCAGGTTGCTACTGACTAGTTAGAAAACTTAGAAGAGAAGTGAAGAAGAACAAGGATGAAAAGGAAGGTATGAAAGAGACTTGGAACTAATATGATTTGGAGGTGCCAGTGTTGGACTGGGGTGTGCAAAGTTAAAAATCACACAGCACCAGGTTATAGTCCAACAGATTTATTTGGAAGCACAAGCTTTCAGAGCGCTGCTCCTTCATCAGATGGTTGACAACTGAAAAAGCTCCGAAAACTCATGCTTCCAAATAAACCTGTTGGACTATAATCTGTGTTGTGTGATTTTTAACTTTGAAACTAATATGAAATAGAGGACCGCAACCATCATCCTAAAGGCTTCCCCATTGCTAGGAGGAGCATTAACTGCTTGAAGGTAAGTCTTCTATCCCCTTCCCAGGAATGTCTCTCAGGCCCCAGGCTTCATCAATTACTTTCCCTCCATTAATGCTCAACTGGAAATGGTGGCAACTCCTGGGATTTGAGATACCATCTGCACTGTGCTGAGACACTCAGCTACGTCCAGCACTTGAGAGTTGGTGGGGTGAGAAGGGAGCATTACATGGGACATGACCTTGATGAGGGAGGGAGGGGTGTTGTTGCTTCGGATGAATTGTGGGGAACATCAGTTCAGAGCTCCACTGGTGGCAGTGCCCATTAGGTGGCAATAAGAGCCTCAGGCCAAAGGTTGGCAGCGCTCTCACCCGCATTGAAATATCATCTCGGTCAGGTACAGATACTAAGAGAGTTTGTGTTTGGAAGATTGCTAAATTTTAGGTTTCCTCCACCACTTTCAGATACATTGACTGAAGAGTGTAAAGTTTAGCCCACTGTTCATAAAATCTTTCCCACCATGATTAAACTGATTGACTTCTGGTTCTGGGCTTGTTCTTGCAGTCTTCTTTGAACACGGCTGTAGCAGTTTTAGTTCCCCAGTCCTCTGGTACCACTACTACATATAAAAGATATTGAAAGATTATTTCTTCCTTCATAATTTTCCACTGGATTTGATCTAGTCCTGCGGACTCCGCTTTAAGTACAGTCATTAATATCTCCCTTTTTCTAGCCCTTCTAGTTTTTCATGTACCTCCTCTTACATTATGACGTCTGTTTTTAACAAAAAGACTACCAAAATATTAATTTAATAACTCTTTCATGCTGTACCATTATCACTTGGGATATAGGCATCACTGGATGGGCCAACATTTATGCCTGTCTCTAGTTGCCTTTAAGAAGGTGGTACTGAGCTGTCTTGTTCAACTGTTGTAGTCTGTGTGCTGTAGGTAGACCCTCAGTGCTGTTAGAGAGGGAATTCCAGGATTTTGATCCAGTGACATTGAAGGAATATTTCCAAATCATGACAGTGAGTGGCTTGGAGGGGAACTTGCAGGTGGTGGAGGTCTTCCCAGGTATCTGCTGCCCGTGTCTTTACAGATGCAAGTGGTCACGCTTGTTGTCTTGGGAGCCTTGGTGAATTTCTTCAGTATCTTGTAGATAGTATGCATTGCTGCTATTGAGTGTCGGTGGAGTAGGGAGTAGTCAAGCAGGCTGCTTTGTCCTGGATGGTGCCAAACTTGAGTATGTTGGAACTTCTCCAGGTGAATGGGGAGTATTCCATCACACTTTGGACTTGTACTTAGTAGACGGTAAACAAGCTTTGCTGAGTCAGGAAATGAGTTACTTGCTGCAGAATTCCTAGCCTCTGAATGGCTGTTCTTGCCACTGTATTTATGCAGTGGGTTTAGCTCACTATATGGTCAATGGTAAACCCAGAGTGTTGATTATGTGGGATTTAATGATGGTAACATTATTGCACGTCAAGGGACAATGATTAGATTGTCTCTTATTGGAGTTGACTGTTGCCTGGCATTTGTGGCGTGAATGTTACTTGCTACACTCAGCCAAGCCGAGATATTGTCCAGCTACCTAACACTAACTTTATCTATTGCATGCTCTTCAAACCAAGGGTTATGCCCTACCCCCGTCAATATTACATGTAATGTCTTACCTCAGTTGCTCTCACCCATCCCACTAACTCTATATGGTCTCTACGCTGCCTACTCATGCAACCAGTACACCTTACCATCTTTTCCCCATTCGCACTAATGCCCCAAATTTCAACCCACTCAATCCTTTCCCTTTCTCGCATCCCAGATGAAAGCAGCCCACTTTAGGGCAGAAAGAGCCAAAATGAATGGTGGCCTGTGACAATCAGTTCCTTAACCTCTAGGGGAGAATTCTGACCCCAAGCGCTCAGAGTTGACTGAGTCTTTGCATTGATAAAGGAGACTTCCCTTACTGTACTGGGACCCCTGACTGAAGACTATTTCTCTTGGTAGGCTCAAAGGGAATAAGTGCTAAGAGAGCAAGTGAGCAACCCTGAGATGCAGCCTAGTCCAATCTGTGAATTGGATACCTGTCCCACTGCTCAAGCTGTCCTTGCAGCAGCATTTCATTACTGGTTGCCAGTCCGTACCTGAAGTATAACAATAATGTGCAGAAACATCCTGTAGTTTAGAGATGTGCCCCAAAGGTCAGGAGATACCACTGTCTGTGGGCAAGGGGATGAATGTCCTGAGATCTGTTGCCAGGTGTTCAAGATGATAATCCATGTGGCATACCTGACTGTTCTGATGGTCACATCAGAAATTCTCAGCATCTGAGTGGTAGGATGGGAAACTGTATATTAATGATGTGCAATGCAAAGTTAATGAGGCTGATAACAAGCACTAATCTGTCAGTTAGCATCTCACCATTGCCCAGTGAGAATCTCATTTCGACATCTGGAACTTAGTTGGAAAGTGCAGCTAGTTTCTTTCAACATCAGGAAAGGCTTCTCTAGACTTCTCATGTAATGTTCCCAGATTTAACATCATAGCCCATGTCATTCAGTTCCAATTCACATCATTCTGATTCCACCCAATGAGTTTTTTGAATGAATACCAATAAGAATGGTTACAATAAGGTTAGAGGTAAGCATGATGTGGTTGGAAACTAAACTATGGTCAGAGGAATCTACTCAGAAGTCTGACAGAAACTTGAAAAACACTCACAACTGGCATTGGATATGAGAACGGAGTGTTAGTTTATAGTCAAGGTAAGACGTAATTGAGCTGTTCTAAATATGTAACAATTGGGGATAATGTGACAAATCAATAAAATTGCATCCTTAGGCCAGGAAATCAGTAGTGTAAAGCATATGGATTGTATACAAAATAACACATTTTCCAGTGTCTTCAGTTAAACAGTTCTAATTGAAGTATTTTCTAATAATGATGGAAACTGAAACCTCAATACTGTGAACCAAAATACCTAAATACTAATGGGGAGAACTTCAGAACCACAGTAACACAATTTTGTGTTGGCCCAAAGAACCGTCACAGGATTTAAAATAAAATAAAGTACACACTTTTCTAATCGTTTGTTATAACTACATATTATGGTATTAGCACTTAATGTTTCAATAAAATCATTAAATATATGTGATATGGGCAGATAGTGATGAAGAACAAAATACGCACAATAGACACTAAACGTGGATATATCTCAAAATGATATTTATTCAAATGTGAATGAACATTTTCAAATCTGATTTTACTCGGCTAATGTCAGTAGTTTTGGGTGAACAATAAAGATTTAGGAATAAAATTACAAATTGCTCTTTCAGTGTTTATCATTTTTCTTTCATGATTTATTCGAGCAGCAGTTGCAGAGCAATTTTGCATTTCCCACATCAATAATATATTACTTTCAAGAATGTAATCTCATTAGGACAGCCACTGAAGTGATTTTAATAACAAGGTTACTAATAAAAGTAGCTGGAAATGTGTTGCTGGAAAAGCGCAGCAGGTCAGGCAGCATCCAGGGAACAGGAGAATCGACGTTTCGGGCATAAGCCCTTCTTCAATGTTTAATTGATCTCATATTGACCACTGATTACAACTTCCTGGAGTATTTACCTATCGATTTTAATTTTAGGGAAAAACATCTAAGTACCAAAAATCACCATATCTCAAAATTCCAGCCATCACAATTACACTTGAATTGTATATTTGCAGCCAGAGCATTTTGTTCTTTGATAGAAATCACTGGTATTTGATGATGGGAAATAAGCAAACATTGATTCTTTTAAGGAAGATAATCTTAACCAGTTTCATTGCATGAATTTAAAACTGTAAATCCTATTTTAGCAGTGAATTCAATATTGAAGATCAGATGAATATAAATCATGTGTTGCAGTTCTGATGTCTGATTGAATCTCTCGACGGATTTCCTAACTTCATTTGCTTCCAGCTATCTGTTGAATCTTATTATGTTAGCTTATGGATAGCTTTTAAGATCAAAAATATGCCGCCTAATCTGTTTCAGGTCTTTCTGGATCTTTCCTTTGTCAATTTCTATCTTCTTTTCACTGATCTTGTTCAGTGAATTAATTGATTCCATAATGGAGTGAAATCCTTTTTTTAAAAAAAAGCTACAATTCAGATATTGAAGTTGTTCATCCAAAATACAGTTGTAATTTTCCATTGGTATATAAACAAATATTAAAATGGTAAGGCTCCATATTTAGCTAAACACACAACAGATTATTAAAAGCAATCTATTTAGAAGTTATGATCCAACATTAAATGGCCGAATGAAAAACAACTGAGTTATTAACATTTTACTCCTTGATCATTATCATCCATGGAGGATGTGACACAATGAAATTATTTGGCCACTAGAAACAAATAATTGAATAATCTAGTTTAAGTATATCCCTCAGGAGAGAAACTGGAATCATACAATGTTTTAGCCTTCACTACTTTGTGTAATAGTGAATTCCAAGGGCTCACCATTCTCTGGGTGAAGAAATTTCTCTTCATCCCAATCCTAAATGGTTTGCCTGCTATCCCCAGACTGTGACCACTGGTTGTAGCCACTCCCACCATCAGGAACATCCTCCCCGCATTTACTCTGTCTAGTTCTGTTAGAATTTTATAGATTCCTATGAAATCCCCACTCATTCTTCTGAACTCCAGTGAATAAATCCTAAATGATTTGACCTCTCCTCATATGTCAGTCCTGCCTTGCCAGAAATCAATATTCAGGGTAGTAAACCTTTGCTTCACTGCCTCCACAACAAAAACATCCTTTCTCGGATAGGGAGACCAAAACAACACACAATATTCCAAATGTGGTTTCACCAAGACCCTGTATAATTGTAGCAAAATATCACTGCAACTTATAAAAGAGTTCTTTCACTGTGAAGGCTGACACATCGCTTGCCTTCTTTATAGCTGCACCTATATGCTTATTTTCAGAAACTGGTGGATGATGACATCAGGTCTTGTGGCACATTCTCTTCTCAAATGATAGCCGTTCAGAAAATAATCTTCCTCCTGATTTTGCTACCAAAGTGAATTAATATAATCATATTCATCTGCCATGCATTTCCCCACTCACTGAGCTTATCCAAATCACACTCAAACGTCTATGCATCGTCATTGCAACAACACTCCCATCCAGCTTTGTGCCAATTCCACTAGCTGGTGGTTTATTGAGATTATCAGACAGTGTAATTACATCTTACCTGTTCCTTAAATCTAGCCAAATAAATTCTGTTCTAGACTCCTACTGGACATTCCCTTTGCCCAGCACTGTAATGCTCTCCTTAATGTTGTCACTCTATCCACTTTTCTCCCTTTCCAAGCTTTCCTCAACTTCTTGCATCAAGAATAATTAACACCAAGTTCTCTCCTCCTTTAAGCCAAGTGTCATAGCAACATGGACCTTTTTCCCTGGAGCTTAGGAGACCAAATGGAATTTTATAAAATCATGAGAAACATAGATAAGGAAAAGCCGTTGGCTATCTACCTTTTATGGTAAGGGAGTCTTATATTAGAGGGCATTGGTTTAAGGTGAGAGTGGAGAGATACCAAAGGATCCAGAAGGGCAATTTTTCACACCGAGGGTGGTAAGTGTCTGGAACAGGCTGCCACCGGCTAATACAATTTTGTCATTTAAGAAACAAGTACATGAATGAGACAGATATGGAGGGATATGAACCAAACACAGGCAAGTAAGACTAGATTAATTGCGAAAACTGGGTGATATGGACAAGTTGGGTGAAAGAGCCTTTTTCAGTGCTGTAAACCTCTGACTCATTGGCAATACCACACATCACGTATTCGCATACATTCACAGTAACTCTGATGTAGACATTATTACTTTCTCCATTACTCTGATTCCACCTGTTAAATCCTTATTCTGCTGATATCTATCTTTTTCAGTATTCTGTGCAATTTGATATTCCTCTCTGATACTATCTCTTGTCACACCCGGCCAAGTTAGTTTAAACCTTCTCTTATAGCACTAGCAAACATCCTTGACAGAATTTCAGTCCCACCTCTGAATAGGTCTCCTCTGTACAGGTCCTATCATTCCCGATTCTAATGTTTCAAGAATTTAAAGCCCTTCAGCCAATACAAGGGGGCATAGCTTTAAATTAAGGGGGGGTAGGTATAGGACAGATGTTAGGGGTAGGTTCTTTACTCAGCGAGTCGTGAGTTCATGGAATGCCCTGCCAGTAGCAGTGGTGGACTCTCCCTCATTATGGGCATTTAAGTGGGCATTGGATAGGCATATGGAGGATAGTGGGCTAGTGTAGGTTAGGTGGGCTTGGATCGGCGCAACATCGAGGGCCGAAGGGCCTGTACTGCGCTGTATTCTTCTATGTTCTATGTTCTTCTTGCACCATCTTTCCTGCCACATATTTCTCTGCTGTATCCTACTGTTCCTATACTCAGTTGCACATGGAACTGGTAGTAATCCAGAGGTTGCCAATTTTGAGATCTCATTTACTAATTTCCTGCCTTGCTCCCTATATTCTCACTGCAGGACCTCATCCGTCTTGCTATTTATGTCATTCACACCATGCTGTCTGTTCACCCTCCCTACCTCAGGGTGCTCAGAAGCTTCTCAGTGACGCCTTTGACTCTGACACCAGAGAGACAAGACACCATCCCGGATTCATGTCCACGACTGCAGAAATACTTTACCCTTGCTATCAAATCATGACTCCTCTTCCAGACTTCCTTCTGCCCCCTGAACCACCAACCCCATCCCTGTACAGCTCAGCTATGGCAATGTCACAGACTTGGTTCTGACTATGAGGTTTTTTCTGTGCTTTACAATGAATTGCAGAGAGCAGATTTTAGAATGCTGATGGGTAAAATGACCAGTTTTAATGAATGGTGTGAGAAAATTCTATTTGAAATTTATCTTGTGTATTTGACTGTTAGTTCACTAATTTAGCATTTATCCAAAATATTGTACCATCATTTGTATTTTGATTCATTAATTCTATCATTATTTTTATTTTAAAATGCAGCAGAGAGCATTTCAGCAGAAATTTCCTGTGGCGAAAGAAAAGCACACTCCTGTATCAAAATTCTTATCATGTTGCGTGAAACTTGAATTAGTGCTTGCAATTACTGGGTGTATTGTTTTATTTTACTAAAGTAGCATTTTCCTCACACCTTCAGGTTTGCCTTGACATCACTGAAGAATTTGTTTTATTAGAATATATAGATTTGAAAGCATTCCCAATAAATGTACATGTCTGAACTAATTTATTTCATACCACTGAACCAGTTCAAATGAAACGACCTACTCACCTTCTCTGTATTCATTCTTTATGCTTTCTAACTCGTGCCAAATAGTCTTTTCTACTTTGGCAAGTTTTGCACTGATTTTCATGTCAGAGTAAGTCACTTTGTCGGATTCAATGTCAAGGCTTTGTCGGTTTTCCAGTTTTTCTAGTCTCACAGAGATCTGTTTAAGTCTCTCCAGTATATTCTTTTCCATTAGCTCCTAGAAAAGTCAGAACAAAGCCAAATGCTTACTCATTTTTTTTAAAAAAAAAGGTGTTCCTACTAGATGTCAACCAGTTACGTTTTAGTTGAATCCTTTTGAAAATCCATTTGTGCCCCCAACTATATGCATGATTTATCAGAAAATGTCTAAAGGTAACCTCGTAATCAGTGCCTCATATGCCATTTCTCCATCTGCTGAATTGCCTGCTTTTGGTTTGCCAACAGTCTCAGCAATGAGGCATCCAGTCCCATACAATTAATCAACAACAGCATCCTTGTGTATTTTCATTAGAATTACATTTAGTTGTAAAGTTAGCATTTTCATCAGATGGAGTGATGTAGTGTAATAAACTGCTTTCTAACAGTAGAAATAAGCAGAAATTTATATTTGATGTATGTACCAAGCTTAGCACCTTCCTTTACAGTACGAAGGATGTAGGAAATATTCACTACATCAAGCTTGCTATCAGCTCGAGACCAACTGGTCATCCATAGGTGACTGCAACTGAGACCTCAAGTTGACACAGATCGGAGTCAATGCATGAAAAGTCTTCACTGCTGATGGCAATGCTTGGGGATAAGCAGGTGAAATGGGTGAAGAAAAAGCAGAGGATGAAAGAAATAAAAAGGAAAAAAAGGAAAACTGATCAGTTGATTACCAATAGATAGTCATCTGTGCCAGCTGGGGATTTACCATTCATAAATTAACCTCTACAACCACAACAAAATCCATTCAATCCAGGCATGATCTACAGCCAAGACACAGTCCACCATGTCCTAACTATCCCTATTTGGGGAATGGTTTTTGAATCCAGCTTTTGCCTGATATCCAAAGAATAATGTGGACATTTTATTTTATAAGGCGTGCTTCCAGAGGGAAAGTAAAGAAAGGCATAATCAGTTATACAGGAGAGTGCTAGGACATGACCAGTGAATATGGTTAAGCCCCTATGGTAACAGTGCAGATAGATAGCCTTGGCTGCTTTACTTTTTTATTGTAGTAAACCTATTGATCTGTCCTCCCTGAATTCCTGACTCCTTAAATACTAGAAAGTAAGGAGGACATGTAATTGGTTCTGCAACAAATGTACCTCAAGGTGTATCAGCTTTTGTACAAAACTTTGGGTTGATTTTTCCCATCTTTTAAGCAGTGTTTTTTTTAAAAATGAGATTCATGGTGCCCAGTCCACCATGATACATGTCAACTTTTCTCACCTAATCCTCCACTCCTTCTCTCATTCATTATGCAATCAGCTCCTTTGACACCCAACTCATGGAATTGTGCAGCAGGAGAGGGTGGAAGGCCCCTACACTGCTAACACTTTAGAACATTCATGACCCTAGTGGAGAATTTGAGCATTAGCTGAAACCACTTCAAATGGCGCAGAGAGACAAGTTAGCTCCTTGGTTTATTAATAGAGAACTGCAGGTATTACATAGAAAACATAGAAACGTAGAGTATTGGACCAGGTATAAAGCCATTCAGCCTTTGAGCCTCCTCCACTGTTCAATATGATCATAGTTGATCACCCAACTCAGTTCCTGCTTTCTAAAAACTGTCTACATCTTCAATGTTCATCCTTAAGAGTTACCTGTGGCAGAGAATTCCACAATCTCACCACTTGCTCGATGAAGAAATTCCTCCTCATTTCTATTCTAAAAGGCCTACCTTTTATCCTTAGACTAGGCCCCTGGTTCTAGACTCGCCAGTTATCAAGAACAACCTTCTCCTACACTGACTAAACCTATTAGGATCTTACAGGTTTCTATGAGACCCTTCTTTCTCCTCCTAAACTCAACTAAATACAGTCCTAACCAATCAGATCTCTCCTTGCATGCCATCCCAGGATTCAACTCGGAGAAAGTGAGGACTGCAGATGCTCGAGATCAGAGTCAGGAGTGTGGTGCTGGAAAAGTACAGCAGGTCAGGCAGCATCTCAGGAGCAAGAGAATCAATGTTTCGGGTGTCGATTCCTGAGAATTCCTGATGAAGGGCTTATTGTGAAATGTTGATTCTCCTGCTCCTTGGATGCTGCCTGACCTGCTGTGTTTTTCCAGCACCACACTCCTATCCTAGGAATCAGTCTGGTAAAACTTCTTTTCACTCCCTCAAAAGCCAGATCATTCTTCCTCAGATAAGAAGACCAAAACTGTACACAATACTCCAGGCATGGTCTTACCAATGTCCTGTCTGGTTGCTGCAGAACATCCTTGCTCCTGTACTCAAATCCTTTCACAATGAGACATTCAGTGAGTGGTATGTAAGGACAATCAAGTCTCGTTGCACCTCTCCTTTTCCCAATTTATTGCCATTTGGGTAATAGTCTACCTGCCTGTTTTTACTGCCAAACTGGATAGCGTCACATTTATCCACATCATAATCCATCTGCTATGTTCTTGCCCACTTACTTAATCAAATCACACTGAACCATCTCTTCATCCTCCTCACAGTTCACCCTCTTACCTAGCTTTATGCTATCTGCAAACTTGGAGATATGACATAATTTACCCAACTAAATCTAATTTAATATATATTGTGACTAGTTGGGGTCCTCACACTGATCCCAGTGGTACACCAGTAGTCATTGCCCTGCTGCTCAGAAAAACAGCCAATATTTCTATTCTTTGCCTCTTGTCTGCAAATCTGTTCTCAATTCATTTCAGTAAACATCCTCCAATCCCAAGTGTTTTAATTTTACATGCTCAGCTCTTGTCTGGAATCTTACCAAAAGCCTTCTAAAAGCCTCAACTGGTTCCTCTTTATCCATTCTACCATGTATATTCTCAAAACATTCCAGTCCATTTGTCCAAACACAATTTGGGGAGTCTACGTACAACCTCTACTATCATTTACTGCCTCTTGGAGTTTCTAAGCTCAACCCACACAGAATCTACTTTACCAGAGCTAATAATCTTCCTCACAATTGCATTATTTTTCCTTTTTAATCAACAGTGCAACGTCACCTCCCTTTTTATTTGTCCTTTCTAAAAACTGAAAACCTTTGGACATTTAGTTCCCATTCCTGCAGCAACATTTCTGTAATCCCCACTACATCATACCCATTTAAATCTTTTTGCGCAACTAATTCATCCAAATTATTGCATTCTTAGTCCTGTTCACTGTGACACTGCTCGATTCTAACTCTTGAACTCTGCTTATCACCTCTCTTATTTCTCACTCAGTTTTCTGTCTTAGACCTTATTTCCCTGTCATCCATCTGCCTATATAGGTTCCCACTGCCTGCCATTTTAGTTTAAACCTTCTCTAATAGCCCTTGCAATAACTCCCCCAAGGACATCAGTCCCAGTGTAATCCGTGCAGTTTGTACTGTGCCACCTCTCCCAGAACAGGTCACAATGCCCCAGGAATATGAAATCCTCTGCCTTACACCATCTATCCAATATATCCTGTTATTTCTACTCTCGCATTTGGAACTAGTAACAAACCTTTTGAGATCCTATTTATTAATTTGTTTCCTTACTTCCCCTATTCTGCTTTTCATACTCCTTTTTTTTCTTGCTGGTGTCATTGTTAATGATGTGGACCACAATCACTGGCTGTTCACACCATCCCACTTCAGAATGTCCTGGAGCTGCTCATTGACAGAAGGGTTGGTAGTCGGTGAGGACTGCAGATGTTGGAGATCACAGTCGAAAAGTGTGGCACTGGAAAAGAACAGCAGCTCAGGCAGCATCTGAGGTTCAGGAGAATTGCTTTTTTTGGGAATAAGTCCTTCATCAGGAATCTGGGGGTGGGGGGAAGGGAGCTGACAGATAAATAGGCGAGTGGGGGTGGGGCTGGGGGAAGGTAGCTGGGAAGGTGATAGGTAGAAAGGAGGTTTGGTTGCACTTGACCTGCAAGTCTGACCTTGGCCAAAGCCCTTGACTGTAATTAGATGAGCCCTTAGATGACCATCTGTGGTGGTATCCCTGATTAACTGTAGTCCCCCTGACCCCACTAAGGACTGGTCCCCTTTGACTTTCACACATGGCTGTTTGGTTGAAACACATGCAATGTATTTGCTGCATATGCTGTTGAAATGTGCTGTAGCTGTGATAGTGATGTAGCATATTGGCACACAACATGTCCATACCTTTGGTTGTTCAGTATTCTTAATGTTCTAAAAAGGAATTCAAGTCACAGAGACAGTGGATGCATAATATCTGTGTATGTATGCAAAGAGACTTGGCAGACCCATACAAATTGTACATGTCCCTGAGCTCCAACCTGAAAACTGAAGGGCTGCATGGATGTGTGAGTTGGTCCAAGAGCAGCAATGATAATGTGGTAAGTTTGGTGGTTTGCCAGTGCTGACTTGGTGGAGTGAATGATGGAGGAGGATGGTATCCACGCAGCATGTAGTAGCGCTGTGATGAAAGCAGAGTTGGACAAGCTGCTGCCAGATTACGAGAAATTTCTTGATAGAAGGAGAGGAGAATTAGAAGATGCAAAGAATGTAGGTTAGATGGTCTCATAATCATAGAATCCCTACAGCGTAGAAAGAGGCCATTCAGCCCACTGCAACCCACCAAAGACCTTCCTACTCAGACCCAGTTCCCCAACCCTATGCCCATAATATTGCATTTCCTATGGCCAACTCACCTAGCTTGCACATCCCTGGACTCAACAGGCCAATTTAGCATAGCCAATCTACCAAACCTGGATTGTGGGAGGAAACTAGAGCATGCAGCAGAAACCCAGTTAAACACATGGAGATTGTGCAAATTCCACACAATCACCTGAGGCCAGAATTGAACCCAGGTCCCTGGCACTATGAGGCAGCAGTGCTAACTACTGAGCCATTAGGCCAATAAGATTTAAGCACCTGGAAATATGGTGGTTGCTGTTCATTCGCGAAATTCAGAATTTGCCATTTAAACCTTAAGGGAAAAATTAGAAATTGTTTTCTTGGTTTCGATATCCTGAATTTTTCATTTTTGTTACATTTTCTAACATTTCTCATCCATGGTCATTCTGGTCGAGAGAGCAGCACATTCTAGCCTTTGTTTTTTATTGTGGATTTGCGAAAGCAATGTCAGTGTTCCACACTGTTTATATTGCCACTCTGTGTTGATCTGAGAACAGGTCAGACCAGGTTACTTCATAAAGAAAATTAGAGATGTACTACAGGAAACCTAACCTGAAATGCTGGTATGTAACAAATTCAACGTGTGACAAAGTTGCAACAAACGTTTGTTTGGAAAAGTCACTCAGTGTTTGAGTACATTTACTATCTTATAACTTTTGAAATTTGAAATTATTCAAAACTATTTCAGGAATTTGTGTGCGTCATTATTACAGATATTTTGAAAAATAAACGTTTTACAAATTGTTTGTAGTTCTGAGCAACAAGTAACAGTTCCAAGTGTGAATGGAGAATTTATTTGATTCAAATAAGATCCCTTAAAAAGCAATGGCAGCAGTAAGTTCTAATTTACAAAGTATTGATAAGAATTGATCCAGGCTATAGACTTTGACTGCACTGGCAATTCAATTCAAGGCAGGGTCTGTCAGGTTTGCCTATGAGACTTCCTAATCTTCAATCACGCAGGCTGTTGACACAAGATTGCCTAGAGAGCACACTTGGCTGCCAAGCAGAAAATCTGGTGAAACAGTCCTGTTAAAGGGGAAATTGTGATAGTGACAGCAAATCATCTAATTAGATTTGACTGGAGCTTAACCTTGCCTTTCACTGCTATTCTTCTGTTACTATATCCGCCAAGGGCAAGAAAGTCCATTGTCATACTGTTTCCTCAAACCCCTTTCTTCACCCTCACTGCCCTCGCCATCAATGCTAAACTTGAAGAGCTAAATTTCTAAATCTGAGACTCATCGTGCAGTTTCCTCCTCCTTTACCTATGCCCTCCTCCAACACCCTGATTCTGATTGTCAGTCACATTCCATTTTTGACTCATTTCTTCCAGGAGACCCAAATTTGTTTTTTTCAATCTTCTCACTACTCCACTGAGAACCATTCAATACATTCTTTCCGACATTTGCTGATATTTAATGGGTCCCTCTGCTTATACACAATCCCTCTTCTATTAAGTGCTGCTGTCATCATCTACCTCCAGAAAAAAGTTCACCCTTGATAAATGTGTCTTACCCATATTTTGTTCCATCCCTATGTCATAGATTTGGATTATATTCATTGGAATTCAGAAGAATGAGGGGGCTCTCATAGAAATCTGCAACATTCTAACAACACTAGACAAGGTAAATGCTGGAAGAATGTTCCTGATGAACAGGGAAGGCCAGAACTAAGGGTTACAGTCTATGAATACACAGTAAACCATTTAGGCCTGAAATGAGGAGAAAATTTCTTCATTCAGAAAGTAGTGAGCTTATGGAATGCCACAGGAAGCAGTTGAGGCCAAAACATTGTTTGATTTCATGAAGGACTTTGAGAACTTGGGATTGAAGTGATCAAAGAATATGGGGGGACAAATGGAAAGAGGCTATTGAATGAGATGATTAACCTTGACCATTGTGAATGGCAGAGCAGGCTTCAAGGTTCAAATGGTCTACTCCTGCTCTTACTTTCTTTGTTTCTATGTCTACTTCAACTTCCTGTTCCTCAAGGCTCCCCTCCACATACGCTCCATAACCTCTGATATCCAAATCTCAGCTGATTTCTACTGCCTTACACTAAGTCCGGTTCACTATGGCTCCCTGTCCTTCAGCACACTGAATCTAAAATTTTCATCTCAAAATGCTTCTGTAAGTTTGTCCATCCTTATCTCTGCAACCTCTGTAATGTGCCTAGTGTCTGTTTTTTAAAAGTTAAAGTTGCAAATTTTTTATCTATGATAAGGAAGTTATTGATTAATTACATATGTCATATAAGCAAAAGTGAGGACTGCAGATGCTGGAAACCAGAATTTAGATCAGAGTGATGCTGGAAAAGCACAGCAGGTCAGGCAACACCCAAGGAGCAGGAAAATCAACGCCTCGAGCAAAAGCCCTTCATCAGGATATTGCCCGATGCGTCGATTTTCCTGCCACTCTACATATGTCATATGCAAAGTGTTATGAGTTATTTTTTTTACTGTGTTAAGTAATATAAAGCAAACTGCTTACGGTTTTCTCTTGCATAACATGTAAGGAGTGGTCTGCTCTCTGTATTATCTCGGTCTCTGTTTTATCCAGTTTGTATTCTGCCCACTTCCGTTGGTTTTGCATCTGTGTTTGCAACTCAGTCAGTGCAGTAGTAATCCTGGAATATGATTGCTTAATGATTGTTTACAGCGTAAAATTAATTTAGCCTTCACACAGGGTTTATACAGCACCCAACAGTTTCAATGAATGCAAAATTAAAACAGATGAACAGTTATCAATGTTCTGCGGTAATTTCTTGGAATTCTCACATTCATGAAACACATAAGCGTTACACAGATTATACGAGCAGAATCATGTCCAAACTTTTCCACAGCTACTTTTAGAGGAAGAGGAACAGGGCTGTTTTAAATAACAAAGGAAAGTTTTGACAAACTTTCATTGGGTTTCAATTCAAGTTGCTTGCTGCATTTCAAAACAAAGAAAAACCTTTCAATTTAGTTATGAGTTATTCCTTCAATTAGGAATCTGTGCATGACAAAGGTACATTATAATCTTCTATCTTGCTTGACCAACCTCATTGAATTTTTAAAAGAGGCAACAGAAAGTAGGCAAGAGTAATGTAGTAGATGCAGTTCATAGAAATGTAAAGTAGCCATAGTCCCAGAGGACTGTTGTCTCATTCCAGAGAGATCACTAGAGGTGAGTTGAACCTGAGGCTTATCACACCTCACGTGAGGAGGGGCAAAGTTGAGAAGGCATGATTTTCAATGGTAACCTCAGCGAGAATGGGAATTGAATGCACGCTATTGTCATTTACACATTATAAACCAGCTACCCAGCCAATTGAGCTAACCAATCCTAATACAAGTAATGAGTAAGTAATAGACTGATGAATAAGGTCAAGGAATATAGACTCACGTGGTAGGTAGCAAAATGAATGACTATCTGGCTTCAAGACAAAAGCAGGGGAATAGAATACTTACCAAGAGTGACAAAAGGTGGGAAGTGGTGTTCCACAAAGATCAGCCCTGGACCACTGTTAGTCACAATTTATATTCATGATTAAGGTTTTAAATCAAAATATAATTTCTAATATTGCTGCTGACACCAAATTGTGATGTGGTCAATGAGGAGGACTGACAACAAATTACAAATTTGTAGCTGGGACAAGTTCAGGAAAATGAATTTTAACATAGAAAAATGTGAGGTATTACATTGGGGAACAAAAATAAGGAGGTTGCATGTTATCTAGAAAATAAAATCTAATCAGAGGAAAGGAGCATCTGGAGGTACAAATGTACAAATCACCAAAAACAAACTTAATACAAATTAACAAGGCGCAAAATAAATTTACAGGAATTACAAAAAACTGGGAGTATACCTAACAGCTGAGAATGAACATGCTGGGGTTTCTTTACCCTTGCAAAAGAAAGCTGTAGGAGATCCAACAGCAGTCTTTACAGAGATAAAAATGTTTCCCATTTATGAGGAGGACCAAAATTAGAGACAGCAATGCAAGATTGTCTCCTCGAATTCAAATAGGAGATTCAGAAGATATTTTTTGTCAGTGACTCGGTGAGAATATGGAACTCAGTACAATGAGGAGAATAGTATGAATGCTTTTTCTGGGGATGGTAGATACGTATAGGAGGAACAAGAGAATAATGCTAATAATGCTAATAATAGATGAGGAGGCTTGAGTTGAGCATAAATGTCAACATGACAAGTTGGGCCAAATGACCCATTTCAGTGTTGTGTATGCCGCATAATTCTAAGTTAATAATTCAATTTATGTAGTTGTTCTAAATTAACTCTTAAATACCAGTTAAATCTCCAAAGACTTCAAATAGAATAATTCAACAAGATGAATGTGGTAAAAATTAACACATTCATATTTCACATTTATAAAAAATTTACTTGAAATCTAATCGCTGAAGTTCTTGTTGTAGCTCTCCTCTTGCAGTCTTTAAGTTTGTATTGTGTTCACTTTTAGAGTTATCTATATTTCTCAGTAGTTGTGTCACCTATTATAAAAACAATGACATAAATGATTATGTTTCCATGCTCTGGAAACATCAACATTACACAATATCCTAAAATGCTGCACTTCCTAAAGTTTTCTCTCCTTCCAGAGTCCATCTCTGTATACGTACACATAACTAACAAACACTTTGGTGTGAAAGTTTCGATAACATTAACAAATTACATTTATATCAAGAACTCCATTCACATAACTTATCTGAAAAAAATCTACCAACCTTAATTTCCAATTCTTTGATTTGCTCCTGGAAGGAAGACTTTGCATCTTGAACATCTTTCTTTACTTTTTGAATCTCATTGTTGGTTATGCTGACGTCCCCAGCCAGCTTGGAGATACTGGCATCGCACCTTGTGTTGGAAAACAACATTATAAAGCCAGTTCACTGCTTTAAATTGACAGAAATTAAGCAGGTTCCCATATTCATTTGCAACCCTCCCCATTCCATTTTTCTTCTGCTGCGCTACACTTGGGGAATTGGCTTTACAGGTACAGGCAACCTGCCCCTTCAAGCTTAGGGAGATGAGCTTTGTATTAGAAGTCACGCCAGTGCAGTTAAGACATAAGACTAGGAAGACAAAAATAATCATAATACCAAGAAAGGGAAGAAAATGGGATGCAAGAAGAGAACAGACTGTGAGCTAATGACAAATTCTGCTGAGGAAGTGATAAACCAGCCAGTATAAGGCAGTAAAATAAGTAATAAAATGCTTCATGGTTACATAAACCAGACAAATGTGAGATGATACATTTTGGAAGGTCAAGTACAGGTGGAAATTATACAGTGAATGGCAGAACCCTTAGGAGTATTGATACAAAAAAGGTATCTGGATGTGCAAGACCACAGATTACTGAAGGTGGCAGCGCAGGTAAATAAGGTAGTAAAAAAGGCTCATGGCATGCTTGCCTTCATTGGAAGGGGCATTGAGTATAAGGAAAGATAAGTTAATATGCAACTTAACCAAACTTTAGTTAGGCCATTATTGGAATACAGTTCTGGTCACCACACTACCAGAAGGATGTGGATGCTTTGAAAAGGGTACAGAAAGGATTTACCAGGATGTTGCCTGGAATGGGGGATTTTAGCTTTGAAGAAAGATTGGATAGACTGGATTTATTTTCACTGGAACACAGGAGGTTGAGGGGCCACTTGATAGAAGTTTATAGGATTGTGAATGCTATGAATAGAGTGGAATGTATGAGGTTTTTTCCTAGGGTGGAGAGGTCAATTAACAGGGCACACACGTTCAAGGGGAGAAATTTGAAAGAGATGTGTGAGGCATGCTTATTACACAAAGGCTGGTGAGTGCCTGGAATAGATTACCAGAAGAGGTGGTGGAAGCAGACAAAATAGCAGCATTCAAGAAGCATTTGGATGAATAAATGAATAGGAAGGGAATAGAGGGATACCGATTCTGTAAGGGAAGACAGTTTTATTATGGAAAGGCATAATGTTTTGGTGAGGCTTGAGAGGTGAAGGGCCTGTTCCTGTGCTGTATTGTTCTTTATAACTGACCAGTTAATGCTGTGCCACAATCAGCAGAAAGAATTATAGACATTATAACATTAGCTGCTGTCTCATTGAGTAACCAAAAGAACTACATTGATCCAATTGCAGGCAACACTCAAAAAAATCAGAGCTTTGAGGGAATTCAACAAATGTCAATTCTGTCAGCTTCTAAACAAATGGATCAATTCATATAAATGTAAAATCCAGATATTATCAGCTATTGCTCAGATTTGGTTCAAATTTGAATAAGTGGACAAAAATATCTGCTTATTTATCTACTAAATAAGCAGATTTTATATTTTCTTGCTAGTAAGTATCAATATTGCAATATTTTATAGGCAGTAGTTTTTAACCTTCTGAAGGTCTTAATGTTTTCATTCATTTGTAGTGATTTTTAGCAAGAAATCTTTAAAGTTCGAAGCCATGTTTGTCAAACATTGTACAGCAGCTTAATCTTTGCAAACAAGTACTCCATTTATGTTGTCAATACTACATGCACACTCACCTGAGTCATACATTATGATCCAGTCCATAAATAAGAATGAATTCGCATTCCCCCATCTCTTTTCTGGTTTGCATTTTAGATAATTAATTAAAATAAACACCAAATTTAATATCATTACAAATGTATTATTGCGTAGATTGGAAAATAACCCTGGTTGAACTGTCTCCAAAGATTTTACCCCCAAAATGCTTTTATTTACTATTGTGCATAATTATCAAAAAATGCATAATGAATTTTTGTGAGACGATGCCTCTGGATACAAAATTGGATATAGTTAGGAATGCAAAACAGGCAGTATTGTGTTTGTTGCCTGACATAGCTAGTTATCAATTCTTTTGAGGTTAATTGAAATGAATATCAGGCAGGCTTATAATAGATGGCAGACCACATATCAGTAGTTTTCCATCGTCACTCATGTTCAATTTCATTCCTTGTAACTGCACAGGAAATTAGACAGAAATTGTCAGGATTCTTACTAGATGGTGTTAATCTTAAATAATCCTTACAAACCAAGAGCTGGTCGTAGAGTTGTATGTGGAAGTGTGGTCTTGGCCTTAGTTTAGGTAGTGTGTTTATGCTTTAGTATTTTTGTGTGTTTTCCTGCCAATCTGAGCTCCATCCCTCATACCTGGCAACTCTTCCACGGAGGTCCCCAATCCCAAGCAAATGTTTCTGGTTCAGGTTCTGAACTGCGAAGCTAGTCCCAGTAGTCACACCATCACGTCTTCTAATCTGTTCTTCTAGAACCTAGGAAGATATCACATGAGGACATTGTTTCAAATCCCATGACAGCAACTGGTGGAATGAATAAGTTAGGAACTAAAAGCCAGTTTTTGGAAGGTTGAATCTTAACTGCCATTGGCAATGGCCTGACAAGCCATTCAGTTCTCCCAAACACTACAGAAAAGTTAAAAATGAACAAAACTAAATGGACTATCTAGCATCAACAGTGGAAATATCAATGGCACACCCTAGGCTTGTCAATTATACAAAGTCCACCTCCTTAAATATGGAGGCTTGTGCTAAAATCAGTCTGTTCCACAAAGTAGTCAAGCAACAATCTGTTATAATCGTGCCCAACAAATTATACCTTGCAGGTAATGCTCCAAACACCACTGTCACCTTTCTTGGCTATGTCCTGTCCCACAATTACACAGAGGTGGTGCACGATGGTGTACAATTGGGAATTACCGTGGGACTCAACATTGACTCTGTGTCTCATGATGCCATATGACATCAACTCCAAAAGGCAGGGAACCTCCTGCTAATTATCAATTATTGCCCAACCCATTCAGCCAATGAATCTGCACTGCTGCACGTTGAAAGCCAGTTGGAAGCTTGTAAGAAACCCTGATGATGGCAATGCTGTTCCTTGTTTAGAGAACTTAAATATTCATCTCCAAGAGTAGATCAGTAGCACTATTACTGATCAAACTGGCCAAGTCCTGACGGACTCAGCTGCTAGAATTGATATGTAACAGGTAGTGAGGAAAAATCTAATTAACTTTGCCTTAACAAATCTAGCTGTTACAGATGAATGTCCATGGTTGAAGGGACCACCTGTGTTCACATTGAGGATAACCTCAATCCTGGTCCACTGGCAGGAGTTCCTCAGGATAGCTTGCCAGGCCAAAGCAGCTTCAGATACATCATTAATGATCTTCTTTGTTTCATAGTCAGAAGTGGGGATGTTGATAGCTGATTTTACAGTGCTTGGTACTATTCACAATGATGCAGATACTGACGCAATCTGTGTCCATATGCAGGTAGATCTGGACAACGTTCAGGCTTGGGTTGATACATGGCAAGCAACATGATGCCTTACAATTGCTGGGCAATGCTATCTCCAACAGGAGAGGGTCAAACCATTTCCCCTTGATACTAAATGACATTCACTGAATGCCCCAGTATTGTCATATTGGAGGGTACCATTGACCAACTATATAAATGACATGATTACAAGAATAGGTCAGAGGCTGGGAACTCAGAAGTGAGGATCTCACCTTCTACCTCCTCAAAGCCTGTCCACCATCTTCAATAAACAGAGCAGAGGTGTGATATAATGCTCTTCATTTGCCTTGGGATGAGTGAGCCTCTAACAACATTCAAGAAGCTCAACCCCATCCAGGTCAAAGCATTCCATTTGAATGGCACTGGATTCACATTACACATTCACTCCCTATGCCAGTGGCATCAGCGTGTATCATATCCAGCATGCAACTGCACAACTTGCCAAGGCTCCATTAGCAGCTCCTTGCAAACCTGTGGCCTCTACCAAATGGAAAGGCAAAGGTAGGATATGGATGTAAATACTACAAAGTGAAAGTTCCTCTTCAAGCCAAATACCATTCTGACTTCGATGTATAATTGGCATTTCTACAGTGTTGAAGAGTGTGGTGTTGGAAAAGCACAGTTCGTCAGGCAGCATCCGAGGAGCAGGAGCATCGATATTTCAAGCATCAATGCTCAAAACGTCGATTCTCCTGCTCCTTGGATGCTGCCCGACTGGTTGTGCTTTTCCGGCACCACACTCTTCGACTCTATGATCTCCAACATCTGCAGTCCTCACTTTCTCCTAGTTGATTTTTATGGTGTTGTTGGTCAAAAATCTGGAACTCACTTCTTAACATCACTGTGCATGCAGCTAATATGGACATTAGCAGTTCAAAAAGACAGCCCATCTCAAGGGCAATTAAAAATGGGGAATGATTGCTCACCGTCCCTGTGATGTCTACACTTAGTGAAAGAATAAATTGTTTAAAAATGCCCACTAAAGAATGGAAGAATACTATACATAGTTTCCCAAAATACAAAGGAGCTGACTTTAAGTCACAGCACACAGCTGCAGTGTTATACTGTGCTTCAAACATTATTCTTCGTCCAAAAGAACTTACATTATCTCAATACTTTCCTCAGGCTTTGAATCTTTCCACCAAGTTTTTATGTTCCAACAAACGCTAATAAATACGGACATTTTGACATAAATCAAAATTAATGCAAATCGCAATGAGATTTGCACAAAAAGAATAAATAAAACTTAATATGGAAGAAGTTAAAAAATGTTAACCTTTCAATGGAAAACTCTTAACAGGAAAAGTTACCTTTCCCAGTTATCAAATCGGCAGCCTGATCTTTTTCTCATGGTGTTGCCCCAGTGATGAGAATAAAAACCATCTACAACAAGTTTAATTTTACGAGATTATTACTGATGATGTTACTTGGAACAATTTATTCATGAACTTACTGATGCTGTGAGGAAGCTGATTGTAAAACACTACACATCTGTCTGTAGGTGGCAGACTTATGGCAGTTCAGTAGATTGAAGATGGATGGATACATACCCTGAATTCTCTTGGATTTTTTTTTGACTCATAATGCCACACTGGCTGTAGCAACATGCAGTAATTAGTACAAATGTGGCAGACTCACTCATATCATTTCCATGATGATAAGTAAGAACAGCAAAAGAAATAAAGTACCTCTATATCATTACTTAGTTGTTTGAGAATCCTTGTTGTAACTTGTATGTGGTTTTCCAGAAGCTGTTGGGATACTTTTTCAACTGGGTAGTGGCCCTGGTTTCCTCTCAAGTGGGTTATGATGTCTTCTTTAATCTGAAAAGCTTGCTCCAGAAGTGTCGCTGTAGTCCTTTCATGGTTGGATATACGATCATCCATCATTTGTAAGTAGCTCTTCGTCACTACTGGAACTTGAAGCAAAGTGTGGTCTCTGAGTAAACAAAACAAAAAGAAACTGAACATTGAACATTGAAGATAGGATGGAAGGTCAGTCATTTATCCTTTTTAAACCTATTCTTCTGCTCAGTAAGATTGCATATGGTCTGTAACCTAAGTCCAGCACACTGACCTTTGCCCTCTATCCCTCAATAACCTTGGCTAGCAAAAGTCTATTGATCACAAGCACAACAACAACTTATATTTATACAACAGTATTCATATCATGAAATGTTCCAAGGTACTTTGCAAGAACATTGTAAAATGGCAATAACTCAAAAAAGGCGAAATTAGGTTAAATGATTAATTTGTCCAAAGCTTGGAGCCGAAGTAACTGAAGACATCACTACCATGACTGGAAGCAATTATGATGCTGAATGTGTAGGACATCAGAATTAGAGGGTCACAGGTGTCTCAGAGGGTTGTGAAGTTGTAAGTGATTACAGAGTTAGGTTAAGGGCAAGGCTATAAGGAATTTCCAAACAAAGATGGGAATTTTAAAATCAAGACACTGTTTGTCATTTTGATTCAGGGTAGATCTGTGAGCATAAGGAATAGGTGAAGAAGATTTACTCTGAGTCACAAAACATGCAGCAGAGCTTTGGAAGGCCTCATGTTAGCAGAGGGCAGAATGTGGGAGAGTATGTTATAAGATAATGATTCTGAAGGTGTTAATCTTCATATTACAGTGGCTCCACTCATTCTATTGATGTTATTCTCAGTATCTAGGTAACAAAAAGAAGTTCTGTTCAGAGGGTACAAATGCATCTGTGCCAGCTCCCTATGGTCCTAATAATCATGCCTGACTAAACCCAATAGTATTTATTGCTATTGTGCAAGCAAGTGTGAGATACTGTGTTATAGGCTATCTTTATTAACTCATTCACCAGTTCACTATATTTATTAATACGGAGTTCCCGTTCATTTATTCATAATCCTTTACTAACCCATTATTTACCATAACACTGTTTCATTCATTCATAAAACTGCGGTTTTGTAGTATCCAAATTTACAAACAACCCTTTCAAACCCATTACTGCATTTCCACACTTTATCAGCCCTTGCTACAAGCAGTGTTTACCTCTGAATAAGTGCAACATAACAGAACAATACCACCCCCATCAAGTCTCCATGAAACTTTATAATATTAATCAGCCCTTACCAACCATTTCGTGGACTGAATAGATTAAGAAACTGTTAAATACCTTTTAACTGGGCCATTATCCCTTTAAGAAACTAACTAACAAAACCGTGTTTCCATGAAATTGCATGAATGAATGAAACTCATACCAGCAAATAGTAAATAAATCTCACAACCCAGCTACAGTAATCAGTTTAATATCCTTTATTCTTTCATTAAATATAGGTACAATTTTTAACTTATTTAGGGCATATTTGCCAAGCATTTTTACTAATATTTACTAACTTAAAAGACAAAATGACTAACACTTCCTAATTATGCAAGTAGGCTGGACAGACATCCCATCGCAAGTAGCAGCCAGCATTTAGCACATGTTTTAACCCATCTCCTGTCTCCCAGGACAGAAGCCCTTCAAACCTTTGTGTACTAAAGATAAAAAAAAGTAATACCATAGTAATGAAATTTTAATATATGTAAGAACTGTGTATAAAGAGCCCTTGTAAGAACTGTATTTCAGGATTCTATTGCTGCCTTGAACTTGTGCAATGATTGTTAAATAAAGAGGCTATTTTCACCACTCATTAATTCCGGTTGTTATTTGAACACAAATCCACAAAACTTTCTTGTCATCTAAGAACAGTGCTTCTTCTGAAGGTTCTCTATAGCGGTTCATCGTTTACCACTAATTATAGAATCATAGAGATGTACAGCACAGAAACAGACACTTTGGTCCAACTCATCCATGCTGACCAGATATGCTAAATTAATCTAGTCCCATTTGCCAGCTTTTGATCCATATCCCTCTAAATCCTTCCTATTCATATACCCATCCAGGTGCAATTGTACCAGCTTCCACCACTTCCTCTAGCAGCTCATTCCATAGATGCACCACCCTCTGGGTGAAAATAATTGCCCTTTTATACCTTTTTCCTCTCACTTTAAACCTAATGCACTGCCTTATCCAGAGGAAAAAAACTTGACTATTTACTCTATTCATGTCCATCATGATTTTATAAACTTTGATAAAGTTACTCCTCAGCCTCCGATCCTCCAGGGAAAATAGCCCCAGCCTATTCAGCTTTTCCATATAGCTCAAACCCACCAACCCTGACAACATCCTTATAAACCTTTTCTGAACCTTTTCAAGTTTTACAACATCTTGTATGTCCTGTACAATGTCCTGTACAGCTGTAACGTGACCTCCCAACTCCTATACTCAATGTACTGACTAATAAAGGTACGTTTACCAAACATTTTCTTCACTACCCTGTCTATTTGGGACTCCACTCACTAGATAGGACCAAAGCAACTCAAAGGCAAAAAAGGATCAACAGCAACAAACTGCTTCCTTGTCCAGCACCATGTACTATACCAAATATCAAAAGATACCAGAAGTGGTCATTTGGGAAAATTTCATGTGTTAGCAGTGATCTCCCACCCTCCCTCCCACTCACCACCCCGCATGAAGAAAAGAAATCCAGAAGACCCAATAAAAGTCAAAAATTCAAGCTAAAGAGTTTACCACTTTTAGAGCATTATGGCTTTAAGAGGACACAGACAGTCAGATAGAGACAGCAGCAGCTTTGGAAGCAAAATGGCAGGCTCAGCACTCCAAAAGCAAGTCTTCATTCAGAAGCTTCAATGTGCATGGGTACTTGTGGATTTTAAAAATATGGTCATTGGTCTGGTCACTGTTGGCCAGGCTAGCACTTATTCCCCATCCTTAATTGTTCTTGGGAAGATGGTGGTAATCTGCCTTCTTGAAGCACTCCAGTCATTGTGGTATAGGAACACTCACTGCGCTATTAAGGAGTCAGTTCAGGATTTTGATCGAGTGACAGTGAAGGAAATGTGATCTAGTTTCAAGTCAGCATTGTGTGTGGCTTTGATTGGAAATTGCATGTGATAGCGTTGCCATGTATCTGCTGCCCTAGTCCTTCTTAGTAGTGGAGGTCATGAGTTTAGAAGGTGCTGTCGAATAAGCTATCTTGAAGATGGTATTGTGGATTGGCAGTGGAAAGAATGAAGGTTCAAGGTGTTAGATCAGATGATATATCAAGCAGCTGCTTTTTGCTGAGTAGTGACACACTTCTTGAGTGTTGTTTGAAGCTGCAACCAATCAAGGCATTCAATGATCTAGCATGAAGGAGAAAGAAGAAAGAATGCTGGGCACAGAATTGGCAGAGGAGTATGACGGGCTATGGGGAATGGCCAGAGGCCTTTATCTTGCATGGGTACAGGTCTCGGTCTGTGTGGAGTGAGTGCTGTATATTCCTTCTTTATTTAGAGAGGTAATTCACCTTTGAATCTGGTCCTGAGACACCTCTTGTGGAGGTTAAGGCATTGTTTAGTGGCGATAAGGACACTTATGGGATTTGAAAGGACAATGGAGTTTGAATGGAGTTCAATCTGGAAAAGTGTGAAGTGATTCACTTTGGAAAGTCAAATTTGAATATAGAATACAGGGTTAAAGGCAGGATTCTTGACAGTGTGGAGGAACAGAGGGATCTTGGGGTCCACGTCCATAGATCTCTCAAAGTTGCCACCAAGGTTGATAGGGTTGTTATGAAGACGTATGGTGTGTTGGCTTTCATTAGCCGGGGGATTAAGTTTAATAGCTGTGAGGTTATGCTCCAGCTCTATAAAGTCCTGGTAGGGCTACACTTGGAATATTGTGTTCAGTTCTGGTTGCTTCACTACAGGAAGGATGTTGGAAGCTTTAGAGAGATACAGAGAAGCTTTACCAGGATGCTGCCTTGACTGGCATGTCTTATGAAGAAAGGTTGAGGGAGCTAGGGCTGTTCTATTGGAGTGAAGAAGGATGAGATATGACTTGATAAAGGTGTACAAGAAGCTGAGAGGCATAGATAGAGTGGATAGGCAGAGACTGTTTCCCAGGGCAAAAATGTCTATCACGATGGGACATAATTTTAAGGTAATTGGAGGGAGGTTTCGGGGAGAGGTAGGTTCTTTACACAGGGTAAAAACAATGAGGTAAAAACAATGACTGCAGATGCTGGAACATCTCTGGTACACCCACACCAATCAACCATACCGCCCTGTGGCCCAACATTTCAACACCCCCTCCCACTCTGCCGAGGACATGGAGGTCCTGGGCCTCCTTCACCGCTGCTCCCTCACCACCAGATGCCTGGAGGAAAAACACCTCATCTTCCGCCTTGGAACACTTCAACTCCAGGGCATCAATGTGGACTTCATCAGTTTCCTCATTTCCCCTTCCCCGACCTCACCCCAGTTCCAAACTTCCAGCTCAGCACTGTCCCCATGACTTGTCCTATCTGCCTATCTTCTTTTCCACCTATCCACTCCACCCTCCTCCCTGACCTATCACCTTCATCCTCTCCCCCACTCACCTATTGTATGCTATGATACTTTCTCCCCACCCCCACCCTCCTCTCATTTATCTCTCCACCCTTTAGGCACTCTTCCTGTATTCCTGATGAAGGGCTTTTGCCCGAAACGTCGATTTTACTGATCCTCGGATGCTGCCTGAACTGCAGTGCTTTTCCAGCACCACTCTAATCCAGGTTCTTTACACAGAGAGTGGTGGATGCTTGGAATGCACCACTAGCGGTGGTAGCAGAGTCAGACACATTCAGGGACATTTAAGACATTCTTGGATAGACACATGAAAGTTAGTTCAATGAAGAGTATGTAGGTTAGTCTGACCTTAGAGTAGGATAAAAGGCCAGCAAAGACTGTACTGTGCTGTACTGTTCTATGTTCTATCTTCTAACGCAATGTATAAAATGTGTATTAATCTTTTGGGACTTGCAAAGTTGTCAAGAAACTGTCCAAAAGAAATGAAGCTAAAAAAAACTTGGTATTTCAGAGTCCCTGGTTATATAAAACTGCTACAGAATTGGCACAACATGACTCATTTCCCAAACTATCACTTTGACATTGGGGTGCCCTTTTATCCACGTGAGTCATTAAGCACTTCAGTGAAATGTTTATTGACATAAGGTACAAATCACTTAAGTGAAATGCATGTTTAAATAAATCATTGAATACTTAAGTGAAATGCTTGTTATCATAAGGGACATGTTGAAAAAGCTTTCCTTCTATTGGATGTTTATTTTCTATCAATAAGAGTGTTCCTCTTTCAATAGTGATACACAAATATTGGTGCTTTTGTGGCTACTTCCTCTCAGCCAATCTTCTAACTAGGTCAATCATTTGTTTCTAATTCCATGAGTTTTAATTTTGGTTAACTCATCAATAAATTCAATCAGTTTTGGCAGTCACGACCTATCATTTATAAATCCGACTTGGCTTTCAAAATTAAAATTTTCATGGTAACCCTATCATTAATTACAGGCCCTGGCAATTTTCCAACAACAGATGTTAGCTGCATTGATCTATATTTCCTTGGTACCTTTTTATAATGATATGTGCCACTTTCTAATCTAAAGGGAAGATGTCTTGAATCAGTAGTCATCTGGAAAATTATAGTTAGGGCATCTAAAATGTTCTCCCCTACTTCGTGCATAGAATGCAATCCATATTGTCCTGGGGATTTGTCACTCTTTAGCACCATTAATTTCTCATTTTAACTTTATTGGGCTCCTATTCCTGATTCAGTAACAGTTTCCTTGGCTTGTCTGATAAACTGACCTCTTCCTCTACTGTAATCACTGATGAAAAGTAATTATTTAGCATGTTAACCATTTTCTAACTGGCATAACTACCATTACTGGTTTTCAAAAAACCCACATTGCCTCTGGCCACACCAATCCTGATGAATGACCACAGACCTGCAATATTGGCTCTGCTGTTTCTCTCCACAGATACTGTGTAACATACTGAACATTGCTTCTGTCTACTCTTCTTTTTCCCAAAGCAGTTGTGAAAATTATTGTTGATTTTTATATCACTCATAAGTCTCTTTTCAGGCTCCCTTTTTGTAGCTTATTACTTGTTTCGTTATCTGTTGCTGGTTTTTGCCTCTTTCTCATTCAGCTAGTCCTTTTTTGCATCTTTGTCAGCTTTTCCTTTTAGTTAACACAATCTCTTATCTCTTTTGTTGTCCATGGATGTCTTTGTCGGCAAATACAACTCGTGCCCAATAGGGGTAAGGACTATGACTGTATCATGTTAAACTTTTTTTGGAATCCATGCCATAATGCTCTGTCATTTTACCCTTGAATAGATTTGTCCAATTTACTGAGGACAATCCTTGACTTATCCAATAAAATCAGCCTTAATGAAATCTAGAACCTCAGTTTCTGTCCCGGGTTTCTCTCTTTCATAAATGTTTTGAATTCAACCATACTATGATCACTATTAGATAAATGTTCGCTCAACATTAGGTTAAATAATTTTACCTTACTGTTCATTATTCAATCTAATATGGCTTTAGCCCTTGTTGGTTCCACTACACTTCACTCAGCAAAACTGTTCAAGACAAGAAAGTCATGACTTTTCTGATGTGCTTATCTGCTTATCCAAATTTATATGAAAGTTAAAATCCCCAATGAAATCACTCTGCTTTTGTTACAAGCTTGTTTAACCTCAGGTTTATTCATCTGCTACCAAGGACTCTGTAAATAACACAACTATAGTCCTAAATCCTTTTCTACTTCTAATTGCGCCCATTAAAACTTGACTGCCTCTGTACCTCTCATTATATCTTAACTCATCGTTGAATTGATTTCATCCTTAATCATAAAGGGTTTTCCTTTCTTCTCACATTTTCCTTATCTTTCCTGTAGTACAATCACATTTGGTATGTGATTTAGTTCACCACAGTTCTGAACATTGAACAGCTTCATTTCCATCATGGCTAACATATACCATCCAGGTTGTACCTATAATTCTTTGTTCCTTAGATTATAAAGAACATTAATGGATTACTCACTCCTTCTAATCTAATACCATATTTACTCACATCTCTCCTATTTCTTTCCCATGGTTTAATTATTTTATATCTTTTCGTTTTCCCTTCCTCAAAACAAAACACATTTTTGTAGGTATTCTACTCTCTTTTCTTTTATTTATTTTCATTCTATTATCTGCACTACTTTCTTCACATGAGGCCTCCCCAGTTCCATCCTCAAAATTACAAGCTGTCCTGGTGATTGTCTTGTTAAAAATTTCTATCAAAACCTTAGTCCCAGACCAGTTATCATCTGGGGTCAATCCCAAATAATTTAACATCAACAAGTTAAATAATTAAACTAAAGATCTTCTTAGTTGAAGATATGATCAGCAAAGCTTTTATGTATATAACTATCTATCATATTTAAAAGTCTTGCATACAGTACACTTAAGAAGGGAATTATGAAACTACTAATTCTTATCTTTATTCTTATCTTTATCTTTGGCTGTTCAGTTAGGGTTCCACCTACAGCCATTCAGCTTTAATTGTCTTTGTAGCCTTGATCTAGTCAGGACACAATGTGAATATCAACAGATGGCAATGAAATGACCTGTCAAAACTGAGGTCAAGGGTGGAGTTACAATGTGAAATGCTTCCAACATCTGGACATATCTGAGACAAAGGAAGTTGGTCATGGTTGTTGGATTCTACAGCGTTCATCTCCATTCACAACCCATTTGTTAACAAAACAGCAGCACTTGGCATAATATCCATATTTGGTTTGTCGAATGGCAGAAAGACTAGCTGCATAAATTTCAGGCAACAGCTCTCCAACAAGGCAAGTCCATTCACTGACGCAATCATCACCAAGCTCTCCCAAGGAGCATTCTAGGACTACTCATTGATCAGAAAAATAACTGAATTAGCCTCTAAACAATACAGATAAAGGGCCAGGTTAGAAACAGGATTGTCTACACTGAGTGGTTTACCTCCAAAACCTTCAGTCACCTTTTTATGCTGCAAGGTTTGTTAGGACTGTGAGGGAATGTTCGGCACTTGCCTAGATGGTTGCTACTGAATCAAGATACTTGACACTATACCCAACAGAGCAGTCCACTCCATCAATGCCCAAGCAGTGAAATTAACATTTAGGTCATACATTGCTGTGTACTATGGTTTCAGTATGCATTATCTAGAGGAGGAATTGGAGCAATTTGCCAAACTTATTTCAACAGTTTCCCCCAGCCTTGTAACTTCCAGCATGACAAGTAGCAAATAACAGGCAATTCTCACGTTACCACAGACAGCCATTCTTCATCATCAATGCCAAAGTGTAATTTCATTCATAGCACCCACTTGAAGGCACCACAATAAGGACAGAGCAATTTACAGAGAAAGTCCAGAAATGTTCTCTCAAGGCAGCTAGGAGTGGGAAATGCATAGAACCTAGTGAAGGTTATTTACAGCCTGCAGCCAGATCAAAATAAACAGAATTTGAACAGCACAGAAGGAAGCCAACCAGCCCTTCATGCCTGCTCTAGATCTTCAGTCAAGCATCATTACCTAGTGCCAATCTCCTGCTTTCTTTACACACCCTTGCACACTTCTATTCAAATTATCATCCAATGCCATCTTGAATGCCTCAATTGAATCTGTCTCCACCATATTTCCAGTCAGTGCATTCCATACCTTAACGATCCACTGAGTGAAAAAGTTTCTTCTCACATCAACCTTGCTTCATTTGCACATCACTTTAAATCTATGTCCTCTTGTACTTGTTCCCTTTATGAACAGAAACAGTTTCTTCCCATCTGCTCAATCCAGTGCACTCATGATGTTGGGAGCCTCTGTCAAGTCACAGGAGAACAGTCTCAAGTTCTTCAATCCAACCTGATAACTGAAGTTTCTCATTCCTGGAACTATTTTCAACAATGACTTCAAACTAGACAACAGAAAGTCAAAACTGAGGAGGTAAGAAGGAATAGGGAAGATAAGAAACAACCCATTGAGGATTTAGAAATGGTATGGGAAGGTTATAAATGTAACACCATTAATGTTGTGAAAACAGTCAAGTTTACCAAACTAGCTAGGTATATCTAGAATAAAATATCTAGTCACAAAAACCTATCATAAAGTAGAAACAAGAACTCAAATTAACAAAATCACTGAAGATACTTGCAGATTATTTTTTAAAATTCTTTTTTCCTTCAATATACTGTCTACAAGGCTCCTGATAAAGTTTATAATATAGCAGAAAAATATAATTAAAACATATGAAACTGATTTTTAATCTTGTTCGGATACCTCAGGAATATGTTCAGTTGGAAATTTTGGTTTCTCTTGAAATTGCTGTTTTTAAATGTTCTCACTTTCTCAGGTAAACAAACTAGGTCACTGCCTGCCAGGTCCCATAGGCAGAATCCTTTGGTATGTTTGGTGATGGGAGTCTTTATGCTAAGAGGTATACTTTCCCATTGCCTTAAATTTTATCTTTGGATTTCTAAATTAGCTTCTATATAAGTTCTTCTCCCTCTCTGTTAATTTAAAATAATTTCTCCTTTATTTGACTGGACTGTCGATATAAATGTAGTGGCTACAAGAGCAGTCAGAGGCTAGGAATCCTTCAATGAGTAATTCAATTCCTGAATTCCCAAGCCTGTCAGGACTGTGATAGGATATTCCCCACTTGCCTGGATGAGTGCAGCTTCAGCAATAGTCAAGAAGCTTGACACGATCTAGGACAAAATAACCTATTTGATCAGAACCACATCCACAAGTGTTCACTCTCTCCATCACCAGTACTCAATGCTAGCAGTGTGTACCATCTATAAGATGGATTACGGAAATTTACTAAGGCTGTTCGGACAATATCTACCAAACTGTTAACCACTACCATCTAGAAGAACAGAACAGCTATTTATTTTTATTCACTCAAGGGATGTGGGCACCTCTGGCTAGTCCACCACTTATTGCCCATGCTTAATTGCCCAGATGGTAGTTAAGAGTCATCCATATTACTCTGGGTCTGGAATCACACGTAGGCCAGACCACGTAAGGATGACAGATTTCCTTCCCTACATGGCATTAGTGAAGGAGATGGGTTCATTTGGAACACAACCATCAGCAATTTCCCTTCAAAGTAACTCACTATCCTGACTTGAAAATATATCACCATTCCTTCAAGTGTCATTAGGTCAAAATCCTGGAATTGCCACCTTAACAGCATTGTGCGTCTACTACCACCTTCCCAAGGGCAACGAGGGAGGGCAGTAAACAAAAAATTCCTGGTATGCTCTTATGCTTGAATGCTCTATCCCTGACAATCTGTGATTATCATTACCAATACCAGACCACTGCATTATCATCTTGTACTTTCAACTTAACTTTAGAAATCTTCTCTCATCCTCTACTATTCATTTTAGAACACTCTTAACAGCCTTAGATACTCACCAGAACACAAGTTCAAATGTAGTTCAGGTGAAAACAACGTCAACGGCATAGCTTCTACTTCCCTCCCCATTACTGTATTTGTGTCCCACGAATTAAAATCCACTTCTCCAACATCAGTCTATGAGCCACAACTTAAAATCTCTGATCTCATTTACCTAAACCAACTTGTTTGGGGCTGAGGTTGTAACTTTGATTACAAAGATTATTAACTTTGTGATTTTGCTTTTTAATTCAGCTCCTGATTATATATTTGATCAGCCAAGTCTCTTTCTTTGTCCTATTTTTGTTCACTGGTATCAATATGCACCATGACAACTGGATGCTTCCCTCCTCACTCCAATTTCCTATCCAGCTCTGAGAAGATCTCATCAACCCTGGCACTGGACAGGCAAAGCAGCTCTTGCAATTGGTTCACAGCTTCAGCAGCAGTTACTTTTCCCTGGGTGGCTAGCCTGACATCACTTTGATTGGACCTGTACCCCTAGGATCTTGTCACATTGAATATTAGGAGGCTATCTGACCCCACCTGGAGTACCGTGAGCTGATCTGAGTACCGGACCTTTGGAAGGATATATTGGCCTTGGAGGGAGTACAATGTTGGTTTATAACAATGACACTTGAATTTCAGGGGTGAAGTTATGAGGAGAGATTATATTAATCTGGCAAGATTTCTACAGAATTTAGAAGGTTATGGGTGATCTACTTGAAGTCTTCAAGATATTAACAGGAAAAAGCAGGAAAGATAAAGATAAACCATTTCCACTGGTTGGAGATTATAGAACAAGGCAGTATAGTCTGAGAATTAGGGACAGACCATTCAGGGGAGATGTTAAGAAGCACTTCTACACACAAAGAATGGTAGAGGTTTGAAGCTCTCCTCCACAAATGGCAGTTAGTGCTAGATCAGTTGTCCATTTTAAATCTGAGATATATAAGTTTTTGTTAAGCAAAGCTATTAAGGGATATGGGCCAAAGTATCAACTATGATCTCATTGAATGGCAGCATGGGCTTGAGGGGCACAATGGCCTACTCCTATGTTCCTTGGCAGCATCCGAAAAGCTTCGAAATCGACGTTTCGGGCAAAAGCCCTTCATCAGGAATAAAGGCAGAGAGCCCATGCTTCAGGCTCTCTGCCTTTATTCCTGATGAAGGGCTTTTGCCCGAAACGTCGATTTCGAAGCTTTTCGAATGCTGCCTGAATTGCTGTGCCCTTCCAGCACCACTGATCCAGAATCTGGTTTCCAGCATCTGCAGTCATTGTTTTTACTCCTATGTTCCTACCTACCAAACGTTTGTGTGGATGGAGATGTTGACAATGTGCAACTTGGTTCTGTTTTTAGGGTCAAACACCAACCAGGAAATTTAGCCTTTTGATTTTCTCTATCAACTCATATCAAAATTTTAGCTCCTTATAATCATAGCCTTCTTGTTTATACTTGGACTGGTAAATACATTATTTCAAGATATATAATCAGAGTCTTTTTAATGTTAACATGATGCTTGTAATGGACAGTTGAATAAACTGCTTCCTGTTCTCATCATGCGAGGAGCTGGCCACCCTTTCAATCACTGCAGCATTATAAGAATATAACATAAACCAATGTCTCTAACACTTACTTCCCTGGTATCTGAACCAGCAAAAAGTTTTCTCCAGACATTTTTAAAACAAAGTTCAAATTATTCACGAACACTCTAAAACAGGAAAAGACAGAAAACAAGGTAAGTCAATGTTTTGAAATATGATATCACATTAGGTGCTCAATTGATTTCTTATTCATTCATTTGGTGTTTAGGATTTGATTTCAGCATTTCAGTACCTTAAGCCACGCATCACATTATTAACATTCATCTAGCATATTATCATACAAAATCTACTTGAATTGAATGCAACAATACTTCCAGTTCCCCCTCCTTGGTAGGCTGAATTTTCCATGGGTTGTTTGGGCTAAAGATGTAACTTGCAATGTTTCTGCAAGACTGGATTCTGCATTTTCCTTAGCAATAGTTAAGCTCGAAGTGCTAATTAATTATTTTAAAGGAAATAAACATTGAATCTCAAATGTTATCCCAGACTATTGTGAGAAGACCTCACCTATAATAATCTCTGTGGGTTCAGGAGTTAATGCAATGGTGATCAGGATTATTCTCATCTCCCATTCTCAGGGACTCACCACCACAGGTTGATGATAGCTAATAATGGCAGAAAGAATAGAAAAGCTGAATATTATTTCAATTGGAAAGACTGTAGAAAGCTGCAGCACAGAGGTTTTCAGGGTCCTTGTTCATGAATCACAAAAATCTATCATCCAAGTTCATTAAAGGTAAGGCAAATGGGATGTGGGCTCTATTTTAAAGGGTATATTTAAAAAATAGGGGAGTAATGGTAAAACTATACACAGCACTAGTTAGACCACACCTGGAATAGCATGAACAGTTTTAATCCCCTTATTTAAGGAAAGATATATTGGTATTGGAGGCACTTAGGAGAAAGTTCATTAGGTTGGTGCCCAGTGTGTTGGGATTTTCTTAAGACGAAAGGTTGGGTAGGATGGGCCTGAATTCATTGGGATTTAGAAGAATGAATTGGGATTTAGAAGAATATCACCTTATTGAAACAAGATTTTTAAGGGCCTTAACAGGTTAAATGCAGAAAGGTTGTTTTCCATTGTGGGAAAGTCTAGAACCTGAGGACATAATCTCAGAGTCATGAGTCATCCATTTAAGATGCAGGTGAGGAGAATTTTTTCATCTCCGAGGGTAGTCAGTTTGTGGAATTTTTTACCACAGAGGGCTGTTGAGGCAGTGTTGTTAAGTATATTCAAGGCTAGAATAGGCAGTTTTTTTATTCACTCATAGGACTTGGCATTGCTGGCTGGGCCAAGCAATTCTTGAGAAGGTAGTGGTGAGCTGCCATCTTGAACCACTGCAATCAATACATAGCTGCACAATATTGTTAGGGAGGAAATTCCAGGATTTCCACCCCAGTGACAGCAAATGAATGGCGATGTAGAGTCATACGGCACAGAAACAAGTCAGGATACTGAGTCACTTGCAGGGGAGCTTGCAGGTGGTCGTGCCTGGTCCTTTTAGATGGTACTGGCTGTGGGTTTGGAAGGTGCTGTTAAGGGGCCTTGGTGAATTTCAACAGTGCATCTTGTGGATGGTACACACTGCTTCTGCTGAGCGTTGGTGGTGTTGGGAGTGGATGTTTGTGGATCTAATGTCAAACAAATGGACTGGATAGTGTCAAGCTTCTTGAGTATTGCTTTCACTTAGCTGTGATCATTTATTGGAATTATGGGTCAGACCCCCGGTAGTTGTGGATCTGATTTAAAGATAGAACAGACTTGACTGGCCGAATGGTCTACTTCGGTTCCTAAATCTGATGGTGTTAGTTCAACAAGCATTGCTAAAAAGAGCAAAAATCGTTCAAGTAGCGGCTGTCTCTCATTTTCTCTTTGTGACAAGTGTTTCGCAAGCTCTGCATGAAAAGATCTAACACGTTTAACGATTTAACAAGTTGAATATTTACTGCTTTACACATTCGGAGAGCATAGAGTAATCGATTATTCTCATTTCAAAACTGCATGTCGCTTCCCTTGTGTATATAATATGTAAATTCATCAATGGATCGCCTGAAGATTTATGAATACATATTTTACAATCTTGAAATTCATTAGGTAAGTTGGGCCAGGTTCGACTGTGCCAAGTGAAACCTGACTTTTCCTAAGTTCTATTTTCTAAGAAGAGCACTCACCGGAGAGTTTGAGATTCCTTTTTGTTTGCAATGGGCTCTCCTGTCCTCCAATGGGGCAGGAACACTAAGAACAAATTTAACAAGTACAGCAACCGGCACCGTCCGCAATTATTCGTTCCAGTACAGTACCTCACTGGTTTTGTAAGTTTGAAACAGGACTCATAAACTGCAGTGTGACCATTGTGTAAAATAACCCCGGTCAATTTCCCGGAAGTGCGAATCTGAGAATGACCTTCTGTTTACTGCTGTTTCCAAGTTACTGTCGAATGGTTAGCACTGCCCTCTGATCATTGCACGAAGCGATTTGATGAGGGAAAGATCCATTGGCTTTCTGCAGCAATTGTAACAAAAATATAAGTTGACATCAAAACTAATCAACATTCATTTTTATTATAGCTTTATTATTTGAAAGCTACCGGAAGATTGCACATGGAACGTGACCTTAGTAATTGAGCAGGATATTTCTTACATTATAAATTTCAATTGACCACTTACATTCAAAAGTTATTGACTTTGAAATAAAAGGGAAACTACAAAATACACCCAATTATACATCAACTGTGCAGATAAAGCTAAAAAATTGGATTTACTTATGTATCATATTGAATTATTATTTACTTTAATGTAAGTTTTGTTGGACAAAATAGTCTCTATTCATTGTAGCATCAACCAACTTCCAGAGATTAAATCTTTGACTTCCTTGTTGTGTAAAGGCCTTAGGACCATGAATTAATCCTGCAGTTATGTCACAGAGCTGTGGTCCACTGGGTGTAAAGGGCACCCAGTGAAGTTAAGAGGAGAGAGGAAGAGAGAAACACACTGGGAGCTCAGAGAAAGCTGAAGCTTAATCTTGTGAATGCTGGAAACATTTACAGAGAAGTATGAGTAGACTGACTAGCATAGGAGTTTATGGAACTATCTTTCAATAAAATAACAGTAACAGTGAGGCTCAGAGTAAGCTGGAAGAACAGCACCTCATTTCCTGTTTGGGAACTCTACAGCCTTCTGGACTCAATATCAAGTTAGAAGGGCTTATGCCCGAAACGTCAATTCTCCTGCTCCTTGGATGCTGCCTGACCTGCTGCGCTTTTCCAGCAACACATTTTCAGCTCTGATCTCCAGCATCTGCAGTCCTCACTTTCTCCTCAATATCAAGTTCAACAACTTTAGGGCTTGAGCTCTCCCGTGTTCTTACCCCCAACCCCACACATCAGGCCTTGTCATCACATGGCCTGCTATTACACACAATCCACTGTTAACCACTAACAGTCCCCATTAATCGCTATTCATTCTCCTAGCCTTAGTTATCCACTCCTTTCTATATACGACTGTTGTCTCTCTTTGGGGTTTATCTCCAACTATCATTTCTTCCTTATCCCCCCTCCTTGCTATCTGCTGTATGAACAAATAGGTACAGACACTGTGGTGGAAATGTGTTGCTGGAAAAGCGCAGCAGGTCAGGCAGCATCCAGGGAACAGGAGAATCGACGTTTCGGGCATAAGCCCTTCTTCAGACACTGTGGGCCCAGTGATCTTCATTCTGACTATAACGTTTTACTAGATGGTTTGTAGTTTCCATATTATTTCCACCTGGATAGTTTTGTCATTGGACTAAATCAAATGCAACACTGTTAAGATTTGCAGAATGTTGCATGTTTTGCCCATAAGCATGTTATACTGGATTACACTGTCCTTTTCCTGATACAGTCCTACTCACATCCTATGTTGTTACAGTGAGTTTTCAGATATTATAACTGTTCAGCTATGTTCATTTCGTGGTGCCTGAAGTGATGGGTGCATGGGATAGTTATTCAGAGCCATTCACCTGTGTGTGCAGTTGCAAACAATGAAGTAAAGCCTCAGTCGGCTCTATCTATTACTGATGTAAATGTTTAAAATTAGTTTTAATATAGTCAATTAGAACAAACCAGATAACATTTGTGTGGCATCAAAGGCTTTATGGGCAAGTCACAGTATTCAATTAATGGCAATTAAAAAGGTGACCAGCATTAAAAAGCAGACAAATGGGAGGACTGCAGATGCTGGAGATCAGAGTCAAGATTAGAGTGGTACAGGAAAAGGCAGCATCCCAGGAGCAGGAAAATTGACGTTTTAGCCAAAAGCCCTTCATCAGGAAACAGCATTAAAAAGCAGTCCATTAAAGAATGGCTAATTTCCTGGCAACCTAACTTATCTTTGAGATCATGGAGAATACCTTGATCCTGTCACATATCGATTATGACCAATAGTAATGATTTATGAGAGACTTCATGTTCAGACTTATGCTCATAAATGCGCATGGAAAATTGAGTTTAGCTACAACCCAGGAAAGCATCTGACAATTGTATAACTAGAATTGAAGAGATTAAAGCTGGATGTAGAAGGCAATATGTGAGCTAAAGCTAAGATCATATAAAATGTTTCACAACAATCGATTTACTACAAGACAAGGAGAAAATGGTATTGGCAACTTACTTTGTAATTTATTTCAAATTTATAACATCTAGTTCTTGGCCTGCTTGCCAAAACAAACAGTTTCTCAGTTTCTCTATTAATTCATTTAATATCAATACTTTTCCTGGGTCTCCCCTTAAGCTTCTCTGACCTAAGGTGAACAATTCCATTTCCTCCATTTTTTTTCCAAATAACTCAAGTCCCTTATCTCTCTCTGATGGGAGAGCAGCTCAAAAGCCTGTTAGGGCTATTGGTGACTATGTCTTTTTATTGCTAGTTATCAACAGCACAGAGTAATGATGAGTTCGTAAAGAAACTGAAGAATTAAACAAATTCACTTCCCACAAATATTGAGTACTCTTAGATTAATGACCAAGAAAGTAGGATAGTTATTGAGTGAAATAGTAAAGTGGATCTATAACAGCTAATGGCCCTGCAGCCTGAAATAATGGAGAGAATATAGATGCAAAGGCAACTAGTGTTTTAATGAGTTGCACAGGTAAGAGGGGTTGAGATTAGATTAGATTACTTACAGTATGGAAACAGGCCCTTCAGGGGCCAACGAGTCCACACCGACCCTCCGAAGAGCAACCCACCCAGACCCATTCCCCTACATTTACACCTTCACCTAACACTACGGGCAATTCACCTAACCTGCACATCCTTGGACTGTGGGAGGAAACTGGAGCACCCGGAGGAATCCAACGCAGACACGGGGAGAATGCGCAAACTCCACACACAGTTGCCCAAGGCAGGTATTGAACCTGGGTCTCTGGCACTATGAGGCAGCAGTGCTAACCACTGTGCCACCGTGCCACCCCATCACAAAGAGATCAGTAGATAAATTAAAATTGATTATGTAGAGGGTTAGAGAATGATAGAATGTTGATGAATAGAAGTGGAGGATGAAAAGGACTTAGTGTTAACCTCATTCCTATGAAGTATTTTTTAAAAATTTATTCATGGGACATGGGAGTTGCTGGCTGGGCCAGCATTTACTGCCCATTTCTTGTTGCTATGGGCTGTGAGCTGCCATCCTGAACTGCTGCAGTCTATCTGGTGTAAGTACACCCAGAACACACAGGGAGGGTGAACACCAGGATTTCAACCCAAGAACACTAAAGGAATGGCAAAAGATGTCCAAGTCAGGGTGGTGAGTGGCTCAGAAGGAATCTTACATATAGTAGTGCTTCCATATATCTGCTGTTCCTTAGTTTAGGAAGGACATCAGTAATGAGCAGCATATAGGTTGCTAAACCTGTCATAGGAGGTCACATACGATATGTAGGAGCAGGGAGGAGAAACCATTACAGAAGGTGTACTAATTATATTGTGGCAGAAAGAACTGAATCAAGTCAATGCAATATACTGGAGATAGATTAGATTAGATTTTTTTTATTAGATTCGATTACATTACAGTGTGGAAACAGGCCCTTCGGCCCAACAAGGCCACACCAACCCGCCGAAGCGTAACCCACCCATACCCCTACATTTACCCCTTACCTAACACTACGGTCAATTTAGCATGGCCAATTCACCTGACCCGCACATCTTTGTGACTGTGGGAGGAAACCGGAGCACCCGGAGGAAACCCACGCAGACACGGGGAGAATGTGCAAACTCCACACAGACAGTCGCCTGAGGCGGGAATTGAACCCGGGTCTCTGGCGCTGTGAGGCAGCAGTGCTAACCACTGTGCCACCGTGCTGCCCACAAACCTTCTTTTAGATAGCTAACAGAAGGTAGAGAATGAATGGAATGGTCAACTGCAGAAAAGTCAAAATAAATTCAGAACTGAGAGCAAGCACACTGTCACAAATATGACAATAAACAGCCTAGTACTATTATCGTTGGCCTGGTAATCTGGAGATCCAGGTAACAATCTGGGGACTGGGTTGGAATTCCACCATGGCAGATGGTGGAATTTGAATTCAACAAAAATCTAACTTAAGAGTCTAATGATGGCCACAAATCCATGGTCAATTGTCAGGGAGAAAAAGATATCTAGTTCACCAATGTCCTTTAGGGAATGAAACTGCCATCCTTACCTGGTCTGGCCTACATGTGACTCCAGACCCACAGCTGTGTTTGAGCAATTAGGGATGGGCAGTAAATACTGACCTAGCCAGCAATACCCTCATCCCATGAATAAAAAAAAGCTCTCAGTGAGTTGGACAGCGCAAGCATAGATCTGCTGACCCGGTGGAAGCTGAATTGAAGGAACTGAGGAAGTGACAGGAGAAATAGATAGGCATTACAGAACAACCTCGATTATCCGAATGAGATAGGTGGGGAGTATTTTGTTCAGATAACTGATTGTTCGGATAACTGATCTGATCATAAACAAAGGAAGCATTTACAGGACCTTGGGATCTTGTTTGGATAATCCAAAATTCAGATAATTGATGTTCGGATAACCGAGATTATTCTGTAAGTGGTGACATTATGTTTGAGTGCTCTGTTATGACAGTGCTGTTACCACAGAAAAATGCAGTTACCACACCTACTGCTTAGGGTGACATCACCCCCACACATCTTGTATGGAAATAATTCCCATTTAAAGTTAGCTAGAGACTAGAGTGAATCAAAATGCACAGGTGGAGAGAGCAATATGGACTAGTCATCAAGAATGGGGGCTGGCAATTAGGTTTTGGGGTTTCGGTAATGTGAGAGTGTTTTTGGGATAGAGGTTTGGCAAGCAAACAAGGAAAACTGGAAGCAAGACTGGAGAAAGGGAGACTAAGGAATAAGATGGATATGCAGTCCAGTTTTCCGATAAATCTGACAGCAACAGTAGTACCAGGTAAGTGAGGGGAGTATATGATTGATTGTTTCTACTGGAGAGAACAGTGGGAACACTCGGCTTTGAGGATTCTTTTTGAAAGAATCAAAACAGAAGGAAAACATTTTGCCAGATCAAAAGACGTTTCATCTTGAGTGACTAGTCAGAGGCACAAACGTTATCTAAATGGGATAATAATTTGCAAAGCCAAAATATAGAATGATCTTTTGGAATGGGATTACATAAGAGAGTGTCAGCACTAGCAAAAGATAACATGCAACTTCTGTCATTCTGCGCGAATCCTATTGAATCTGAGCCAAGGTATTTGTTTACAAATAATAACAGAAAGACCAACTGAAATTTAATGCCTCTGATGTTACTCGGCATTTCAGGCAGAATCTTCCAATTCCTGTGTGGTCTGGAAGACGTTAGTGAGAGAAAAGTCAAAAATGTTAAGAGTAGGTTCAGTTTGAGGCCTCATTGATTTTCGGACAGAGAATCTTCTCCCTCTGGATACCCCTCCACTGGGTGTAAGATAAAGCTTAAGTTTTATCTTTATTCCAGGAATAACGACTGAACATGTGTAAAAACAGCTACGTCATAGTGATATCAGATCCCATGGAAGTAAATAATGGAGGGCGGCACGGTGGCACAGTGGTTAGCACTGCTGCCTCACAGCGCCAGAGACCCGGGTTCAATTCCCGCCTCAGGCGACTGACTGTGTGGAGTTTGCACGTTCTCCCCGTGTCTGCGTGGGTTTCCTCCGGGTGCTCCGGTTTCCTCCCACATCACAAAGATGTGCAGGGTCAGGTGAATTGGCCATACTAAATTGCCCGTAGTGCTAGGTAAGGGGTAAATGTAGGGGTATGGGTGGGTTTCGCTTCGGCGGGTCGGTGTGGACTTGTTGGGCCGAAGGGCCTGTTTCCACACTGTAATCTAATCTAATCTAATCTAAATCTGAGTCTATAAGATCGCAGCAGCAATAATTCTCTTCATCATACCTTCTAAGTAATAATACTTCTTTAATAATGCTTGTTAATGTTTACTCATAAAAGTGTAGACCTCATGTCTTCACATGATGGCAAGTAGTGACCAGCCCCACAAGACTAGATGTCAGCAACAGGAAGAACTCAAAGTCAAGCTCAACGATAGTACATTCTTAAGAATAAACCACAAGGCCTGTGCAGTGATCTGATGCCAGAGTGGAGAAAATTCCTAAAAAGGTGCTTATTGATGATAGGGACTAGTCAGAAATCAAATTCAAGGTCCCACTAAACATCAGACTACAGAGAGGCAAAACCTATCTAAAAGCTGAAAAGTTGCAGCAGAAGGCTCATAATTGAGAACACAGAAAGCAATAACTAACAAGAAATAGGGAAGATCAGTCAGCCACGGTAAGTAAAGTATAACAGGAAATCAAAGATACTAACAAGGATGAACAAGAAATTATGATTCATAAAATCCCCAATGACTTGGCATGAACATAAGAACTAAGAGCAGGAGTAGGCAATTCAGCCTCTTGAGCCTGCTTTGCCACTTAGTACGATCATGACTGATCTCATCTTAGCCTCAACTCCACATTCCTGCCCACTCCCCATAAGCCTTCAACCCATTACCAATTGAAAATCTATCTACCTCCTCCTTATATTTATGCAATGTCCCAGCATCCACTGCACAGTGGCATAATAAGTTCCACTGATTCACAGCCCTTTGACAGAAAATTTCTCCTCACCTCTGCTTTCATCTACTATCCCTTATCCTAAAACTATGACCTCACATTTGAGATTGTCCAACAAGAGGACACATATTCTTTACATTTGCATTGTCAATTCTCTTTCGTGTCTTTAGTACCTAAATTAGATCTTTTCTCATTCATGTAAACTCCAGAGAGTTTAATCTCCCTTCATTAGACAAACATCTCATCTCTGAAATCAATTTAGTGAATCTCCTCTGAACTGCCTCCAATAAAGCTGTATCCCTCCTCAAGCAAGGGAACCAAACCTGTAGACAAAACTCCAGGTATGCTGTCACTAGTGCCATATTCAGTTGCAGCGACACCTCCCTATGTTTATACTCTATTTGTTTATCATTAAATGTTAAAATTCCAATTGCCTTTCTTATATTCTGCTGTTCCCCCATGTTAGTATTTTGTGGTTCGTACAGGGGCTCACCCAAATCCCTCTACCTTAAAATACCCTGAAATGTCTCTCCATTTAGACAATAGATGAAAACCAAATAGCTGTCAATGCCGTGAAGGAACTGCACTGGTGGGAGCACTACCCAGACAGTTTTATACTTCCTTTGAGCTCACCTCAGGGAAGTTTGTTCATGTGCCATTCTGCAGAAACAGCCTCTACCTTAGATGGCAGGCTGTGAAGGCTACTGGCCCTCTGACTGAGCCATCAGCCACAGCAGGCCATCCACTCTCTTCAACTGGTCAGCACCCCAAGTGTAATCTCTTAATTGGTTTTAAAGATCGCAAAAGATTTCCCAGGTGGGTTCTCTGAGAATCGTATGGATTCAGAGGTTGGATCTGCCTAAACTCGCGATCTCTTTAATCTCTAAAAGATTTTGTCTGTTGAATGGCTCAGTGGTTGGCACTGCAGCCTCATAGTGTCAGAGACCCAGGTTTGATTTTATCCTCGAGTGACTATCCGTGTGGAATTTGCACATTCACCCTGCGTGGGTTTCCTCCAGGTGCTCCAGTTTCCTCCTACAGTCCAAAGATGTGCAGGTTAGGTGGATTGGCTATGCTAAATTGCCCATAGTGTCCAGAATTGTGCAGGTTAAATGGATTAGCCACGGGGAATGCAGGGTTACAAGGATGTGGTGGGTCTGGGTGAAATGCTCTTCAGTGGGTTTAATGGCCTTCTTCCACACTGTATGGATTCTATGAGTGCTTTTCTGTTTTGATTTCCAATTGTCAGTAACTGGCTTTGGTTTGAGATTATTAGAGTTTACTTTTGGATGATGAGAATATGAGAAGCATCCCAGAAATCATTATAAGATTGCTAATTTAATTGGTATAATATCAGAGAATAAAATCTATTCCTATAGGTTACGTACAAATTATCAGTGAGGCACTGCATTCCTGTTGAAGGGAATCGACTAGTGAACAATGGAATTTCAGTATGTTCATAGAACATAGAACAGTACAGCACAGAAAAGGCCTTTCAGCCCACCATGTTGTGCTGACCATTGATCCTCATGTGAGGGAAACCTAATGTACGAACCCTCAAATTTCTGTGACCATATGCATATCCAGCAGTCTGTTAAATGTCCCCAATGACCTTGCTTCCACAACTGTTGCTGGCAATGCATTCCATGCTCTCTCAACTCTCTGCGAAAAGAACCCGCCTCTGACATCCCCTCTATACTTTCCGTCAAACAGCTTAAAACTATAACCCCTCGTGTTAACAATTTCTGCCCTGGGAAAAAGTTTCCTGCTATCAACTCTATTTATGCCTCTCATTATCTTGTACACCTCAATTAGGCCCCCTCTCTTCCTTCTTTTTTCCAATGAAAAAAGTCTAAGCTCAGTCAACCTCTCTTCGCAAGATAAGCCCTCCATTCCAGGCAGCATCCTGGTAAACCTCCTCTGAACCCTCTCCAAAGCATCCACATCTTTCCTATAATAGAGCGACCAGAACTGGACACAGTATTCCAAGTGCGGTCTACCAAAGTTTTATAGAGCTGCAACAAGATCTCACAGCTCTTAAACTCAATCCCCTTGTTAATGAAAGCCAAAATACCATATGTGTTCTTAATAACCCTCTCCACCTGGGTGGCAATTTTAAGGGATCTACGTACCTGCACACCAAGATCCCACTGTTCCTCCACACTGCCAAGAATCCTGTCTTTAATCCTGTACTCAACTTTCAAGTTCGACCTTCCAAAATGCATCACTTCGCATTTATCCAGGTTAAACTCCATCTGCCACCTCTCAGCCCATCTCTGCATCCTGTCAATGTCATGCTGCAGCCTACAACAGTCCTCTGCACTGTCAATGACACATCCAACCTTTGTGTCATCTGCAAACTTGCTAACCCATCCTTCAATCTCCTTATCCAAGTCATTAATAAAAATTACAAAGAGTAGAGGCCCAAGAACAGAGCCCTATGGAACACCACTCACCAGTGACTTCCAGGCAGAATATTTTCCTTCCACTACCACTCGCTGTCTTCTGTCGAGCAGCCAATTCTGTATCCAGACAGCTAAATTTCCTTCTATCCCATTCCTCCTGACGTTCAAGCTTACCATGGGGAACCTTATCAAATGCCTTACCAAAGTCCACATACACCACATCCACCGCTCTACCCTCAAAAACTTGTCTAGTAACATCCTCAAAGAACTCAATAAGATTTGTGAGGCATGACCTGCCCCTCACAAAGCCGTGCTCACTGCCTTTAATCAAGCCATGCTCTTCCAGATGGTCATAAATCCTATCCCTCAGAATCCTTTCTAACACCTTGCAGATGACAGACGTGAGACTGACTGGTCTGTAATTGCCAGTCTCTAATCGTTAAAAGAGGAAGTAACCTTTTCCCTAACTCTGTTTTTTTCCACTGGAGCTATTATATTTCCATTGGTTTGACCATCATTTGCCCTTCTTCGCCTTCTGGTAGGGGTTCTCACTCAACAGCTTTTGACAGAAAACTGAACCAAAGATAGATAACCTAATCTGTATAAGTTAAATGCCATGACATCTATAGATGTGGTCAAATCTCAATTAATACCTTCAAACAGTTGGCAGGTATAAGCTTGAAGCAAGTGATTAATGTCACAGAACATTTATTGAAATAGAGTTGTTATTTCATAAGAAGTTCAAAACTGGCATTAGAGTACATCTGTAGGTGGACTTTCCACATATTTCCGCTATTTCAAATCTCGATCATGGAGCTGCTGATGATTCAACTACTGTATATTAAATGGGCCAATTATGGTCAGATTAGGTCAGACTGGGTACATTCACATGTGTGACAGTCCTCTCAAAGGCAGAGTTCCTAAATGGGTTGGCACTCACCCATCAAAGGCAGCCTTGGACAAATGGAAAGATGGAAGATGGTTAAGTTCAACATGTTTACGTACTGTAGTGGTTAGGGAGCCAATGCCAGACTAATAGTGAAGCACCCAAGCTCTGATCAAGAATGAAAAAAATGAGAGCACTAAACATGGACTCGCACACCTGGGAGACAGTAGTTAGCCAGAGAGGGAAATGGTGACATGTGACTGGTAGCATTAACACAATGGCCAGTTACTGCAGCCTGGCAACAGGGTGTTAATATCGAAATTCTCATTGTCACATTGCAGCTCCATGTACAATATTTCCTGTCTCTCAATGATTGACCTTTATAGCCATTAGCAGATGGCACACTATACTGTGAACACAACCCACCTAAATGGATCATGTGCAGTATACATCTGGCAGATGTAAGGATACCGGCACTTCGAACTGAACAGCAACTGGTGTCATCAGTATATAAACAGAAATATTCCAGGTAAAGTGCAGTGAAAAGAACAAAATAAAACAACGTCAGTGGAAATTGTTGTTTTCTGTACTCCCGCAGAGTTCTGTGACACAGGTTTTAGAATCACTTAAAGGGATGCAGATCGTGAAATGTGTGCTAATAGAGTCATAGAGATGTACAGCACGAAACTGGCCCTTCAATGCAACTCGCCGAATTAATAGGAGGGCGCACCTTGGAGATCCCGGTCTCCTTTCTAATGTGTCCATTGCATAGACTGAGGATCTTGTAACCAATTTTTTCCCAATGAATGGAATCTACAACTTCTAGCATATAACGAGTACCGCCCCCTTTCGACACGTGTGGGCTTGGAGCAGTAAACAAGGCTGCAGGTTGGTTATAAAGTCACCTCCTCTCCCGGTGACTGAGGGCTTCTCTTTCAGAGAGGCGAGTTTTATCCTTTACATCAGTTAACATTGTGGGGCGGTTTGCTTTCCACATTCAAGCTGCTGTTTGATTGTTGTGAAGCCGGGTGCTCTGTCCCGTCAGAGGAACCGCTGCTGGAGGAGATGCCACTGCAGCTGACTGTGTTGAAGCAATCCTGGTTGTTGTTGTCGGATGCAGCCTTTGTTCATTACAAACACTGTAGCGTTTCGATATAAAACCTGACAGGAGTTCCTGCTTTCCAGGAACTTTTCACCGCAGACAGTGGGTGCCCGGTGACAGCTTGGAGGCTGTGTGGAGTGATTCTCTCTCTGTCTCACTCCCTCCCTGGTGCAGAATGGAGGAACTGGCCGCCTCTGACACCAACACCACTAACAAGCAAGAATCCCACTCCATCCAGACTCGCCTCCGGAAACACTTCCAGAAGAACAGACCCTTCCTCGGCTCGAAAGAGCAGAAGGGCGATTCTAAGAAAGAAACCGCCGGCAGAGTGCAACTGAAAAGCAAGAGGAGGCATGTCCTGGACCGCGTCTTCTCGTCCTCTCAGCCCAACCTGTGCTGCTCAGGACCGAACGACAACACGGGCTCCGGCGGCCAGAGGGATTCGCGGGCTGGGAACAAGCTGCTGTCCGAACCGAAGGCGGCCACCCCGCAGAAACAGAAAGCTATTTTCGCCAGTGTTTGGTCTGCAGTGACCCACCACAAGAGCTCCTCGGAATGCCTGAAGGTCCCAAACCGCGCTGAGGAAGTGCAGAGCTGCAGTCAGCCTCAGGCTGCAGTGACTGTGAGTAACAACTGCTCTCCCTCCGTGTCTCAGCTCCGGCTTTTTGCTGCAGTGTTGGTGCTCGTGGTTCCTCTTCACTGGACGGGGTTTAAGGGGCCTAAAGGCTGGAAGCTGGTTTGCTGGGCTGGGTGGGTAATGTGTGAGCAGTGACTTCTACCGCGGGCGTATCCACATTATTATAAACTGTAGGTGACCCCCACTTCACCCGACACAGGGGCCCTATCCGGAGACACGGGGTAAGCTGCAGCTGCTTGGGTTTGGGGGGGCGGGGGGGGGGGAGTGGATCGGACCGGGGAATCCTGCCTTTGGGAGATCTCAAACTTTTGTTTTCTCCAATTGTCACAAAACAAACGGAGCACACCGGCACCGGGAGAGGCGGGGTTTGAAAGTCATAGGGAAATATTTCCACCCCCGGGCCAAATGTAATTCAGGCATCGCTGAATTGTTTCAGCTGCAGCATCTGGAAGATAGCTGGCGATTCCTTGTTGTGGTAAATCAACTTGGCGCTGTCCTGACCCTGAACTTGTCGCACGTATTACCTGCAGCAGTTGTAAAGCATGTGAGACATTGAGGGTTGCACAGTCTCAATAGCAGCAGCTCCAGGGCGACTTGGTATTTAATCGGACAACTCCGACAGGGCTACATCTATCGCCAGAAACGTCGCAGAATAATCCGTGAACGGAATTAAATCAGGGACACTTCCCTCTTTGCAGTACACGGTTCCTTTTCATAATTATAAGAAGTGGTGATTGAAAATAAGAGATTAGAGTCCACCTAGTCTACTTTCAGGGAGTGGTATTATAGAGAACGATAATAAAACTGTTCAACAAACGTGACAATCGATTGGTTTTGAACAGACCCAGAGATTAAGGAGGAAAACCTAATGATGATGAGCTTTAGGAACCGAAACCAGGCCAAAAATCATCTTTCTTCCACTTAAGCAATGCCAAACATACCACATGTCTTCTTACCACTGATTTTGCTCTGAAAGAATTCCATCTGATTTGCTTTTCAAGTAATTAACATTTACAGACACCACCAATTGCTGGGGGTAGCCGCTTCTTACATGTGACATACACTCACTTAAATAAGAGTAGTATTAATGGAATTTCAGGAATAGAGAAGGGAGTTATGTTTGAGAAAATGAAAAAACATGATTCTCCAAATGGAATAGAGACTTCTCCTTAGTGAGCATGTTTGTTTTAAATGCTGATTTCGATGGAAGTCAGTCTGACTGAGAGACAGGCTTGGCTACCTTGTAGGAGTCATAGAGTCATAGAGATGTACAGCACGGAAACAGACCCTTCGGTCCAACCCATTCATGCCGACCAGATATCCCAACTCAATCTAGTCCCATCTGCCAGCACCTGGCCCATATTCCTCCAAAGCCTTCCTATTCATATACCCATTCAAATGCCTCTTAAATGTTGCAATTGTACCAGCCTCCACCACTTTCTCTGGCAGCTCATTCCATACACATACCACCCTCTGCCTGAAAAAGTTGCCCCTTAGGTCTCTTTTATATCTTTCCCCTCTCACCCTAAACCTATGCCCTCTAGTTCTGGACTCCCTGACCCCAGGGAAAAGACTTTGTCTATTTATCGAATCCATGCCCCTCATGATTTTGTAAACCTCTATAAGGTCACCCCTCAGTCTCCGATGCTCCAAGGAAAACAGCCCCAGCCTGTTCAGCCTCTCCCGAAAGCTCAAATCCTCCAACCCTGGCAACATTATTGTAAATCTTTTCTGTAAATCCTTTCAAGTTTCACAACATCCTTCCAATAGGAAGGAGACATGAATTGCACACAATATTTCCAACAGTGGCCTCATCAATGTCCTGTACAGCCGCAATGTGATCTCCTAACTCCTGTACTCAGTACTCTGACCAATAAAAGAAAGCATACCAAACGCCTTCTTCACTATCCTATCTACCTGTGACTCCACTTTCAAGGAACTATGAACCTGCACTCCAAGGTCTTTTTGTTCAGCAACACTCTCTAGGACCTTAGTGGGCGGCACAGTGGTTAGCACTGCTGCCTCACAGCGCTAGAGACCCGGGTTCAATTCCCGCCTCAGGCGACTGACTGTGTGGAGTTTGCACGTTCTCCCCGTGTCTGTGTGGGTTTCCTCCGGGTGCTCCGGTTTCCTCCCACAGTCCAAAGATGTCAGGTGAATTGGCCATACTAAATTGCCCGTAGTGTTAGGTAAGGGGTAAATGTAGGAGTACGGGTGGGTTTCCCTTCGGCGGGTCGGTGTGGACTTGTTGGGCCGAAGGGCCTGTTTCCACACTGTAATGTAATCTAATCTAATCTAATTAAGTCCTGCTAAGATTTGCTTTCCCAAAATGCCTCGCATTTATCTAAATTAAACTCCATCTGTCACTTCTTAGCTCATTGGCCCATCTGATCAACATCCCGTTGTAATCTGAGGTAACCTTCTTCGCTGTCCGCTACACCTCCAATTTTGGTGTCATCGGCAGACTTACTCTTAAGCTCACATCCAAATCATTTATGTAAATGATGAAAAGTAGTGGACCAAGCACCAATCCTTGTGGCACTCCACTGGTCACAGGCCTCCAGTCTGAAAAACAACCCTCCACCACCACCCTCTGTCTTTTACATTTGAGCCAGTTCCCTGTATCCAAATGGCTAGTTCTCTTTGTATTCCATGAGATCTAACCTTGCTAACCAGTCTCCCATGGGGAACCTTGTCAAACACCTTACTGAAGCTCATATAGATCATATTTACTGCTCTACCCTCATCAATCCTCCTTGTTACTTCTTCAAAAAACTCAGTCAAGTTCGTGAGACATGAAGAGAAGGGAAGCCTTCCAGAAAAGGTTGCAGTCAAGGATCAGGAATACTTTGTGAATGATATTGGTGGAAAATGCAGGAAATGGGCTGTGTTGGAGGCATCAGAGTGATCATAAGATCTTGAGGGAGATTGAAAGGGAGTCAGAGATGAGAGAAGTTGTAGAAGATTCAGAGATTGCAGTAGAGATTTTGAGGTTTGTGCTGAGAGCGAAGGTGACAGCAGGAGATTATGAAGGTGGCAGTCTTTAATAGGTAAATCTGTTGGAGAAAACACTCCTACTGCTCCTGACTCACAAACAATGTCCACAAAGGCAACTTGTTGCTTCAGGTCCAATGCTTCTGAACTCTTTTCTGACCAACATTGATTAACAATAGTAATGCATTAAAAGTAGAAGCCTGTGGCTTCCTTGAACTTCCTTAATGACACACTCAGTAGATTAATGGCCACTCCCTCATATCACCAGAATCAAAGTGGCTCAGATACTCTTTCAGATTTTTAACGTGTTAACCTCCCATCTGACCCAAATTTGGGGGTGAGTAAATTACTCCAATTAAGTTGATTAAACATTATTTTTCTTTGGCAAGGCCATGCTGATTCTTCCCAATTACTTTGAGATTTTCCATGTGTGCAGCTGTAATCTCTTTCATGCTTGATTCAATCACCTTCCTCACGACGTCAAGCAAATTGATCCATTGTTTACTGTTTACTGCATATGTCCCTACTTAAGAAAATTGATGTATTTGCTACTTTCCAACCCAATGGAAGCTTTTTTGTATCAAGGAGATTTTGGAAAATATACATAAATGTATCTACTGGCCTTCTCTTTTAGACCCTAAGATGAAGACCATCTCGATCTGAAGGTTGGTCAGTCCGCAACTCCATCCTTTTGCTTATTACATTTCCTTTCACAATTTAATTTTACAAAGATCCCCTCTCCCTTCCACCTTTTGATTTACAGCTATTACTAGAATGTTTTTTGTATCCTTTATGGTAAAGACAGAAGATAATATTTGTTCAATCCATCTGCCATTCCTTTACTATCTACTATTATCTCCCCATTCTCACTCTCTAGGTGACAAACACTTACTTTGCTTACTCTTTCTTTAAATACTTGTAAAAACTCTTGCTATCTATTTTTACATTCCTAATTAGCTTCCTCTTTTATTCTAATTTCTTCCTCCTAATTAACCTTTAAGTCATTACCATTCTTTATATTCATTCAGTTCTTCCCATTTGACCTGTCCAGCTTTGAAGTCTACTCCCTTTAACATTTCTTCTACTTTTACAGTGGATACTAGTATCCTATTGAAAGGGTCAATAGATTGTCTTTTCCTGGGCATTAAGTACTATTATACTGCAGCAATGATTTCTCATTGACATATGGAGCAACAGATTTCCTTGCATTATGTACTTCAGTGACAGCCTTCTGCAAGTACATCAAAATCATGCTAGTACATTACATTTATTTTTGTTTGTCATAAATAAACTTCAATATTGAATTATAAGAGCAACATAACGTATTTTGCCATTCAATAATCCTTTCTGCCTTTTAAAAAAGCACATGCATTTTCATTTTTATGGTTGCACAATCATGATTAAAATTCATGGCTTAAAATGTATATATATTTTTAAACATATCTCTGGAAATTTCGGTAATCCAGGGTTGAATAGCTGCATTTAATGCTATTATTTTTAAGAAATTTGCAACACTGCATTTATAGCTCAGCATGCAAAATGGTACTGATGCTGCTATGAGAGAGTTTTAAACATGTGCTTTAGAGATAACTCTACCTGAATAGGTGACATGACTGCTATCACCCAAGAAGATAGATCATCACCAGCCTCTCAAGGGCAATTAAGGATGGGCACTAAATGCTGGCCTTGCCAGCCATGCTTACATCCATGAACAAATTTTTAAAAAAGTATACATTGCCATTCATGAAGGAATTTGATAGCAATGTCAAACTAATGCTGTTCTGCAGCATAAAGCTAGAATCCAGAAGTAATCGAAGATGCACTGTTTCTCTCATCGGCTGCACAAAAGTGGCATTGTGCCATCTGGCTCCACAGCCAAATGCATTTAATGATGTGAAAGATCTCTACTGGTGATGTAGATCTGGGCTGAGTTCACCGCAAAAACAAAGGTCTTGTCCATGAAGATCCTAAATGCCATCACAGGTCTCAATTACTGTTAAACAAACTCTCTGACACTGAAAGTTTCACAGGCATGAAGTTTAATTCCTTCAGCTAGTAATTCCTTTGGAGACAATGTATGTTCTCTTCTCTTTTTCTAAATCTTTTTGTTCCCTTTAGTTTTATTTATCTACTTCATTTAACAATCAGCTTACTATTTTACTATAAATCCTGCTTTATACCAACACTATTAATTAACAGTTCTTCAATTGAATTATTGATAATGAATGAGATATACTGTTGGTTGCTCTGTTCACACAGGTCCTGGATGCCATATGGAGGGCACTGCACCATTTCAATCACACATTTACAGAAAATTATTGTGCAAAAAGCCATGGAAATGAACTGGGCAAAGGCGGGTGTCTGTAATTTTGCCTAAACAAACTACTGGATTACTATAGCAATGATTCTGCTTGCAAACTGAGTGATTTCAGTGAGTGCGCTAAACATTTTCCTATGTAAGAACAGTAACTCTTAATTTAACTTTGGTAGCAACAAATTCTAATGATACCTCAAAATTTATTCTTCATAAAGATAGTGTTGGTGCAGTGGAAAAGTTAGATATTCTGTAATTCCTATGTGAGTCACTTGCCCCACCAGAAACTGCCACAGTTGCATTTGAATTATATTTCCAACTGGTTTCAAGATCAAGCCCCCTTTTCTTTCAGTCACAGGATGTGGACCTCACTGGTCAGGCCAGTATTTATTGCCCATCCCGAATGGAGAATCAACCACATTGCTGTGAGTCTGGAGTCACATGTAGGACAGACCAGGTAAGGATGATAAGTGTCCTTCAATAAAGGAATTTAGTGAACCTAATGGGCTTTTCTAACAATCAGCAACAATTTCATTAGACTCTTAATCCCAGATTATTTTTACTGACAACAATTTCCAACATCTTTGGACCCGAGTCCCAGGAACATTATGTGGATCTCTGGATTTATAGTCTAGTGATAAGACACAACACCATCACCTCATACTAAGTGTTAATACAGCTTCTATGAGAAGTACTCAGAAACTGCTGCAAATATAAAAGAGCCCATGGTTGTAATGTATTGGAATTGTGTTTTCACATTTGCCCTGCTGGGAGTTGGAAACCAATTTACATCACTGCACAAGTGACAATATTATGGTTTGGGACAGATGCTGGGTGTATTTTATTATTGTGAAACAACTCAGCAGATGTTTTTATTCACAGCATTTGTCAAAATGTGGACTGCTTTCTACACTTACATCTGACTGCTGTGGTTTAAAACCTATCCCCCGTTTAACTTACAGCTCAAGCTAAATGTTGTTAGAGTAATATTATTTTTATTTATAGATCCCAAGAAAATATATCCTACAAAGATGTTCAAAGCTTTGTTTTTCAATTGTTAATGGGATTTGGATGTCAATGGCTGTACTAACATTTATTGCCCATTCCTAATTACCTTGAGAAGGTGGTAGCAGCCTGACTTCTTGAACTATAGCTTTGATTTTGTGTAGGTATACCCACAGTGTTGTTTGGAAGAGAGTTGTTGGACTCAGCGATATTGAAGAAATGGTGATATTTTCAGGTCAGAACACTGAGTGACTTGGAAAGAGACCTAAACGTTATAGGGTTCCATATGTCTCCTGCTGTTGTCCATTTAGATGTCATGGCTATGGGTTTGGCAAGTGCTGCCTAGGGAGCTTTGGTGAATTTCTGCAGTGTATCTTGTCAATGGTAGGCACTTCCGTTATTGAGCAATGTGGTGGAGGGCGCGGACTCTTGTGGATGCAATGCCAGTCAAGCAGGCTACTTTGGCATGGATACTGTCAAACGTCTTGAGTGTTGTTGGAGCTGTATCCATCCAGGCAAGCGAGGAGTGTTCCGTCACACTCCCAACTTATGCCGTGTAGGTGATGGCCAGGTTTTAGGGAGTCAGGAGGTGAGTAACTTGCTGCCAGCTTCCTAGCTTCTGACCAGTTTGTGTAGCCACTGTATTTATGTGACAAGTCTAGTGCAGTTTCTTTTCGATGCTAACCCCAGTTGGGGGAATTCAGCATCGGTAGTGCAATTGAATGTCAAAGGGTCACATCTCTAGCAGCTGCAGTATTTTGCTTTTATTGAACTGAATATTAACCAAGCTTTATTACTTTATGACTTTCGACTTTCCTGAGGAGTCATGAATGGTCGAGGAGAAAGTGAGGACTGCAGATGCTGGAGATCAGAGCTGAAAATGTGTTGCTGGAAAAGTGCAGCAGGTTAGGCAGCATCCAAGAATTCTCCTGAGTCATGAATGGTGTTGAACATTATGCAATCATCTGGGAATATTCCAACTTCTGACCCTTATGATGAAGGGAAGATCACTGATGAAGCAGCTGATGATGGCTGGCTAAGGAGCTCCTCCAAAGATATCATATGACAGATCTCCAATAATCATTAGCATTACCATTACCATTTTCCTATGTGCTATGTATGGTTCCATACATTGAGAGTTTCCACCATTTCCCATTGACTTTAGTTTTGCTAGTGTTCTTTGATACCACACTCTATCAAATATGGTCGTGATTTCAAGGATAGTAAGCATGTCTGGACCAAAGTTATAATGAGGTCAGAAGCTGCATGTCCTTGGTAGAGCCCAGACATGGTCACCTGTCAGAGGTTATTGCTAACTGAGCACTGCTTGATAGCACTTTTGATGATATCTTCCATTACTTTATTAACGATCAAGAATAGACAGATGGGACGTAATTGGCTGGGTTGGAGCTAGTCTTTCTTTTGTGTTTGGGACATGTGTGGGCAATGTTTTTGCAATTATTGTGTAGATGCCAGTGGTGTTGTAGCTGTATAGGAACAGCTTGGCTAAGTCAACACCAGGTTCTGGCGCACAAATCTTCACACTGGTGACAATGTTGTCATGGCCCAAAACTGTTGCATTTTACAGTGTCCCAGCCATTTATTGTGGTCACATGGAGCGAACCAAATTGGCTGAAGACTGGCATCTGATTCTGGGAAGTAATGGAGGAGGCCAAGTGAATCATAGAGGAAGAACATTATTGGCATATATCAAGAGGTCCACCCAAATTTCTCAAGTATTCCTCTGTTGCTGAATTTGTTTTATTTCTAAGAATAGATCACATTTGTAAATATTTCAATATTTTAATGTGGAAGTTGCTGAAGAGCTAAATGGCCTGTCATGATGTTGATGATATTATGATATATTGATAATACATTGCACTACAGCAATAGCTATGCCTGCCAACATCTCAGCCATTGTGCTGAAGACGTGTGCTCCAGAACCAGCTGTGCTCTGTGCCAAGCTGTTTCAGAGCAGTTCCAGCATGAGCATTTACTCAACAATATAGCAAATTACCCTGACCATAAGAAGCAAGATTAATCCAATTCAGATGTTTACTGCTTCATCAGCCTTCTCTCAATCATACGCAAAGTAATGAAAGGTGTTGCTGACAATTCTACTTAATCAGCAACAATCTGCTCATCAGTGCTCAGATTGGGTTCGTCTATGGCAGTTCAGCTCTTGACCTCACTTCAGCCTTGCTTCAGACTTGGAGAGAAGAACTGATTTCTTCAGAGGCTAGTTGAATGTGACTGCCCTTGACATTCAAGGCAGTAATACAGCAGGAATGATATCAAGAAGCCTTAGCAACACTGGGGTCATTGAGAATTGAGTAAACTCTTCATTGTTGGGGGTCATTCCTGGCATAAAGGAAGACATTTGTGATGTTGGAATCTAATCATCCCAGTCCCAGGGTACCACTGCAGGAGTTCCTGAAAACTAAGCCCTTTGTTCAACCATTTTCAGTTGCTTTGTTATCTGCATCTCTGCATCATAGGTTCAGATGTGAGGGTATTCACTTTTGATTGCACAGTGTTCAGTACCATGGCTAAATCCTCAAATACTGAAGCAGTCTGTTCCCACATTCAACAACACCTGGACAGTAACTTGTAAAAGCTTCTTTAATGCTCTCTTCCTTGATCTCTGCCACTTAAAGTAAATGCATGGGAACACAGTGACTCCACGTTCCTGTCCAAGAGATATACTATTTGATTTGAATTGCTGTTCCTTCATTATTTAGTTACTTGGTAACACAGAGCTTAAAGATTGGAATAAAGAGAGATGAGGCCAAAGCTGTTTGTCTTATAATTATCAGATTGCAATACAAGAAAAACCGTCTTCGACAGGAAATAAAATGTCATGCTGAATGAGGAGACAGTGATGAATAATTGGACTGTGGTTGGCATTGAGGTGAAACAGGAACTATTAACTATTGGTTCCACCTAAATTATTAAGTTCAAATTAGACGAGTTAATTGTGGTCAGGTGTAGCAATGGACTTGCCATGGGAAGATAGCAGGAATTACCTTTCACCTTTTCACTCTTGCATCTTTCCAATTAGGAAAGCGTTATGTGTGGACATATTCCTTTTGCTGACAAAGAACAAGGCCCTGTATGTCAATATATGCAGCTTTTGGCAGATGCAAAGAAATCTGTGAAGAAGAAATCCAAAATATCAGCGCCTAACTGATAATAATAAATTGGTTTCCAGTGTAATTCTTAGTGCAGTCAAAATGAATTATAAAATGCTGTCCAATAACAGAATCATATCTAATACTGGATACTGTGCTCTCAGTTTTGCCAGCACCATTTGGTTGAGCACAATCACCACACTGTCTGCTGTCGACAATAAAATAAGAACTACGGATCCAGGAAATTTGAAACAAAGACCGAAATTTCTGAGGAAACTCAGCAGGTAGGATGGGGGAGGCCACAATCAAAGATGTAGGTTTAAAGTGAGAGGGGAAAGATTTAAAAAGGACTTGACAGGTTACTTTTTCATACAGGGGATTTGTGTATGGAACAGACTCGGAGGAAGTGGTGGAAGCTGGTACAATGAAGACATTTAAAAGGCATCAGAATGAGTATATAAATAAGAAGGGTTTCGAGGGATATGGGCCAATTGCTGGCAAATGGGACTAGGTCAGATTGGGATGTCTGGTTGGCATGGAGTTGTTGGACCAAAGGGTCTATTTCCCTGCTGTATGACTCTAGGTCTGGCAACATTGTTGAACAGTTCTGAAGAAGGGTCACTGGACCCAAAACATTAACTCTGCTTTCTCTCTGCAGATGTTACCAGAGCTGCTGAATTTCTCCAGCAATTTATATTTTTGAATCAAATGAGTGTTTTGTTTGATGAAGTCCACCTGTAATTTAGACATATGGCCTGCAATATTCTCAACACATAAACAGTGAAACTCATACTACCCATTTCTGTGGTGTGCAGAACATCTTTTGGCTTAACAGCAACATCATATTCATGGAGAATACCATTTGTGTGTTTTCTGAAATGTAGCATTGTGAGACAGCTGGCTTTGCCTGTTATTGAGACACATTTGCTTCTAGAACAGTCTGTGCAAATGAAGCACCTTTTCAGAGCCAAAGATTGATGTCTTAAGCCCTTATTATTGCACACTATGCATCAGGGCAGCTAATATCACCATAGCTATTTTGGTCAACCCAATCAGCAGACTCTTCTCAAGCAGTATAAAATGTTGTTTACTTTCTAAAGTCAGTTTTCTTGCATTTCCTTCATCATTGCTTGAAGGCACTGTATAAGCACCATCAATATAAGGACTGCAGTAGTTTAAGAAGTTGGCTTACTGCTGTGTTCTTTGGACAACTTGCATTGAACATTAACTAGTGGACTAGACAATGATGTCCGCATCCCAGGAATAAATAAACAGTTTATGTCTCTATAACAGAAACAGATGGCAAGGGTTGAGAACATTTGTAGCTCAGGTTGAGGTTCTGGATGTTAGTTTGCTCGCTGAGCTGGAAGGTTCATGTTCAGATGTTTTGTCACCATAATGGTAACATCTTCAGTGAGCCTTCGGGTGAAGCATATCTGATGATTCCTGCTTTCTATTTGTATGTTTGGGTTGGTGATGTCATTTCCGGTGGTGATGTCATTTCCTGTGCTTTTTCTCAGGGCATGGTAAATTGGGTCCAAGTCAACCCTAGCCACTCTCTCCTACATCAAAGACATCTCGGTAATGACTGCCAAACTACTCAGACCCTTTGGCATCTTGGTAGCACACAAACCCACTAACACACTAAAACAGCAGCTAATGAACTTGAAAGACCCTGTACAGGCACCAAGCAAAACTAATGTAATTTACAAAATACGGTGCAAGGACTGTAACAAACACTACATTGGAAAAACAGGCAGAAATCTAGCCATCAGGACACATGAACATCAACTAGCCACAAAACGACACAACCCTCTCTCACTAATATCCTTACATACAAATGAGGAAGGACACAACTTCGAATGGGACAACACATCCATCCTTGGACAAGCCAAACAGACATGCACGAGAATTCCTAGAAGCATGGCATTCCAACTGGAACTCTATCAACAAACACACTGACTTGGACCCAATGTACCACCCCCTGAGAAAAAGAACAGGAAATGACATTACCATAGGAAATGACATCGCCACAGGAAATAACATCACCAACCTAACGAAACCCAAACAAATACATAGAAAGCAGGAACCATCAGCAGTGTTTCATTCGGAGGCTCACTAAAGATGTTACCTAGTATGGTGACAAAATGTCTGAACATGAACCTTCCAGCTTAGCGAGCAAACCTACATCCAGAACAGAAACGCATGTTTAAAATTTTCAATTTTTTAGCTTCCTCACGGTGAATGGAAGTTTAGATGTGCAGCTCACAAGAGATCGTGCTATTGATGCTGGCATGTGAGTTTGAACAGGTGATTATCTGCATAGTATTTTAAGAAACATAAACTGCTTTGGTGCATCATGTAAGTGGTATGCACTACTGTCACAGTGTCAGTATTGGGTGAGTGAATATTTAAATTAATAAATGGGATTCTCAGCCTGCTATGCCCTGAAAGTTTATTAAATTTTTTGAGTGTTCCTGCAACTATTCACTTGTACCTCGTAGATTGTAGAAAGGCTTTGGGGAATCAGGAGTTTAATTACTCATCACAGAATATTCAATCCTGATTTGCTCTTGTTACCAAAGTATTTATGTTGGCTTGACATTTACATTTTGAGTCAATGATGAGAATGGTAGATGATTCATTTATTTTCTTGCTGGCGATAGCCATTAATTACACGAGTATTGTACAAATTGGACTTGCCATGAATCAGCCCAAACGTGTACGTTTTCTGGATTTTGTTGCATACAAGCACTGACAGACTTATTACCTGAAGGCTTGTAAAAGAACTGAACCCTGTTCACTCTTCAACAATCAGCCCCAATTATGAACTTATGATGAGGGAAATTAATTGATGAAGTGACCAAGATAGATGGGCTGAACGTGGTAACCTGAGGAGCTCTTGCAGTGACGTCTTGGAGCTGAGATGCTTAGCCTTCAACCACAGCCATTTGCTTTTATTTAAATATGATTAAAGCCACCAAAGAGTTTTGCCCTGATCCCCATTGACTTCAATTTTACTAGGATCTGATTCTGAATCAGATACAGCTTTGATATAACAAAATTAATCTTGCTTCATCTGAGAAATTCACTTCCTTGTTTATGTTTAGATCAAAGTGTAATGAGGCCTGGAGCCAAATCTTGACATAATCCAAATTGAGCATCAGAGAACATGGTATTGGTGTGTAAGGCTGTTTGATTGCACTGTCAATGATACCTTCCATTACTGTGTAGATGATTGTATAAAGCTTTATGTGGTGTGTATTAGCTGGATTGGATTTTTCATAAAATTTTGGAGAGGATTTACCTGAACCATTCTCTGCTGTGTTGTAGCTTTACTGAAGTAAGTTATTAAGGGTCAGGCTAGTTCTGGAGCAGAGATTTTCAAGCTATGTTAGTGACATTTGTCAGCTATATTGCTAAACAATAGGTTATCTTTGCAGAAGTTACCAAATCCAAGACTAGTTCCTGATGATTTCAGAAGCTCTAAGAATTTTTCTTGCTCTTCTTTAATTGACTTTAAATAAAATTTAAATTTGACAAATGTACAACACTGCACACCCATCAATAATTTTCCTCCTGTCTTCATCCAAATTTACACCTGGTGTATGAAAATGAGTTAACCTAGAAACTCACATGCAAACAATACACGCATTTCATTCTACCTCAAAGCAGTCACGAACCATTCTATTCAAAGCTATTGCAATATTGTTAGGTATAAAGTTTTAAAATTATTTGCAGAAATTTGAACTTAAAGCAGTTTGTGTGCAAGTGTTTTGCACAACTCTTACATGTCACATTGGTTCACTTCATCTGTCCTCCAAGGTCCTTTGGGTATTATTAAACATACCACACTAGTTGTGGGTATCTGTGATAGGAGCCATGGCAACAATGCTAAGTTATTTTAGTGCATAAATTCAGTAAATAAAAATAAAATTCACTTTGATCTATCTGGAAATGTAAAGTTCACTATGAATTGGATGGCCTCTGGATATCTGTGCAATGAGGAGCAATAAGTGTAAATTGGTAGTAGATATAAGTCCAATACTCTCATGGATCTGTTGAAAGCTACAGAGTGCAAATTCAGTTGCATGAAAGGAGAGCTTATATATAAATGTCATACATTAGCATTAGTTTTCATTTTGTTCAGATGTGGAAGTGTGCTACAGCTGCTAATTCATCAATAAATAATTAAACAATCCCAGCCCCGGACTTCGCAAAACAAAAAGTGATGGGTTAATTAGGTTAGCTGTCAGTGATGGGAGTGAATGACAATGAAGACAGACAAGTAGTAAAATTGTACAAGTATTCATTGATTGTTGGCATTTATCATAAAATATATGAAAGTACTGGAGGAGGTGCATTATTGCTTAACCTGGCAACCATGAACCTTTAAAGATGAAGAGTTAATGCTCATGTGCAAATATGTAAGTAGATCCTAAGAACTGGCTGCAAACAAATAACATAAATTAATGTGAAAGACTACAGTGTCTTTCACATCCTCAGGATACCCTAATACACTTCATAAACAATTAATTACTTTGAAGCATGGGAAAAGTTTTAACTTGGAAGACCATTTGGATTTGTGTATGGGTGGAGTTAAACAATATAATATATAAGCATAGAAGGTCTGGGACCCAGTCCCACCTGCCCCGGATATATATTGTGACATGTCTGAAAATGTTGATGTAAAAAATGTTTCTGCTACTGGCTCCAAAGCGTGTTTAACTTAATTAGGCTGCTGGCTCATAAGCCCTTGGGAGAGGTGGGTTGTCTATTAACATATGCTAATCACTCAACTGGAGAAAAAATTTAACTCACTTCAGAATTTAATGGTGCTTTCACTTGTTTCCCAGGTTTCCTGAAATTCACCAAAGAAACCCATGTGGCAACCCCAACACTCTGTAATCAGGCAGGTGTGTTCATCACTCTTTATTCTTTCACTGGCAAGTGTCCCTGGCAAGGCTGGCATTTGTTGCCCATCCCTCATTGCCTTTGAACTAAATAGTTTGCTGAGGCATTTCGCAGGGCAACCACTTTGATGTGGGTCTGGAGTCATGTGTAGGCCAGAACAGCATTAGTAAATGAGATTTTTTAATGACCATTTCCTGGTGACCAATATTGAGACACGCTTCATATTTCAGATATTATTAATTGAATTTAAACTCCATCAACCACTATGAGAATTAAGCCAGGCCTTTGGATTGCTCTTCCAATGGCGTTCCTGCTACACAACTGCCTTCTCAGTAATGAGTAAGAGGAAGACTGCTCCTATCCCTGATCTTGCTGTGAAGATGCTCTTGGGCAATGATTTTTTTCTTTCAATTTTTAGAAGGCCAGGCAGGCCCTGATAAAGCCAACCCTATTTGCAGGATGGATCTGATCCTTGAGAGATGAGGAAAAGTTTGCACACTGTCCAAACTTCCTTTTGCCATTCTTGCTGTCATGGTCCAGTCATATTTCACTGCTACCAGTCTGCTGGAGAGCACTTGAGTGCAGATTGTGATGGAACTGTCAGATAAAGGTTAAGATATTTTTTTTTATTCACTTGTGGGTCATGGGCATTGCTAGCTGAGCTAGCATTTATTGCCTGCCCCTAATCGTCCCTGAGAAGGTGGTGGTGAGCTGCCTTTTCGAACCACTGCAGTTCATGTACTGTAGTTGACCCACGATGCTTCTAAGGAGGGAATCTAGGATTTTGAGTCAATGACAGTGAGGGAATGGCAATATATTTCCAAGTCAGATTGGTGAATGGCTTAGAGGGGAACTTGCAGATGGTGGTGTTCCCATGTATCTGCTGATGTCCTTCTTGATGGAAGCAGTCGTGGGTTTGAAAGGTGCTGTCTAAGGATCTTTGTTGGTGAATTTCTGAGGTCTATCTTGGAGATAGTACGCACTGCTACTACTGCATGTTGGAAGTGGAGAGAGTGAATGTTTGAGAATATGGTACCAATCAAGTGAGCTTCTTTGTCCTAGATGGTGTCAAGCTTCTTGAGTATTTTTAGAATTACACCCATCCAGACAAGTTGAGAGCATTCCACCATACTCCTAACTTGAGACTTGTAGATGGTGGAGAGGCTTTGGGGATTCAGGTGGTGAATTCGTCACTGCAGTGTTACTAAGATATGGGGATTCAGTGATGGTAATGCCATTGAATGTCAAGGGCAGGTGGTTAGATTGTATCTTATTGGAGATGGTCATTGTCTGACTTTTGTGTGGTGTGAATGCTCACTGCAACTTTTCAGCTCAAGCCTGGATATTGTCCAGGTTGTTCTACATTTAGGCATGGACTGCTTGAATATCTGAGGAGTCATGAATGGTGCTGAACACTGTGTGATCATCACTGAGCATCATATCTTATAATGGAGAGAAGGTCATCCTATTGAGGATGAGAGGAATCTTGGTATCCAGAGTCTGCATGTGATTGCAGCTTTTGGGAGTGACATTATCGGGGGAAGAACAAATTTGCTGAATTTTGTTCTTGAAGGTTGAGTTCCCACTAATGTGCTCCAGTGTCAAAGTTGAACTTGGTTTGGTAATTTGAAGGGGGCCCTGGCTTCATTTTCTCAATGGCAGCTGATTGATATAGAGGATGTTGATGAAGGCAGGTGACAATAGTATCATAGAGAGGATTAACTATTACTTCTAGTGGTGGGGGAATCACTGTTAAGATTCCAATAACAGTAGTAAGAGACCCTAAAGTGGTCACTTAAGTGGCTGAATTAGGCTTTGGGTGGGAATGCCATCCACCAATTTTCCCAGTGCAATCAGGATGACACAGTAACCTTCCCCAGCTATCTCTAACTATGTGTAGCCTTCAACACAGTTGACCACACCATCCTCTTTGAAGGCCTCTCTTTTGTCATCCTATTAGGTGGAACTGCTCTTATGATACATTCTTTTCTATTGTTTTATCTCCATAGTGTCACTTGTCAAAGTTAATTTTTCCCTGTTCCATTATTTCTTGAATCTTTCAAGGATTTACCATAAGACCATAAGAAATAGGACTGGAAGCAAGGCCATTTGGCCCATCAAGTCCACTGCACCATTTAATTATGGCTGATGGGTGCTTCAATTCCACTTACCCACATTCTCCCAGTAGCCCTTAATTCCTTATGAGATCAAGAATATATCAATCTCTGACTTGAAGACACCCAACATTCTGGCTTCCACTGCACTCCATAACAATGAATTCCACAGGCCCACCACTCTCTGGCTGAAGAAATGTCTCCTCATTTCCATTCTAAATTGACCCCCTCTAATTTTAAGGCTATGTCCTCGGGTCCTAGTCTCCCTGCTTAACGGAAACAACTTCCCAATGTCCACCCTTTCTAAGCCATACACTATCGTGTAAGCTTCTATTAGATCTCCCCTCAACCTTCTAATGTTAGGCCTACCATTCCAGGGAAAATCCGTGTGAATCTCCGCTGGACGAGCTCCAGGGCCAGTATATCCTTCCTGAGGTGTAGGGCCTAAATTTGGACACAGTATTCTAAATGGGGCCTAACTAGAGCTTCATAAAGTCTCAGAAGCACATTGTTGCTTTTATATTCCAACCCTCTTGAGATAAGTGACAAGTGAAAGTGATTTGCTGTTGGCCCTCTCCTATTTTTCATCTACACACTAATCTAGGGTGGCATTATCTAAAAGTACAATGTTTGCTTTAACATGTAAGCTAACAACACTCACCACTATCTGTCTTAACTCTCCACTGTTGTTGATTTCACATCTGACATCAGTGCTGGATGAGCAGAAATTGCCTTCAAATGAATATTGGAAAGACTGAAGCCATTGTTTTCAGTTCCCACTCCAAACTCCCTGGAAATATTCTAAGATTAAACCAGTCAATTTGCAATAATTAAGATCAGAAAATGTTGAAAATTCTAAGCAACTCAGCCAGCTTCTAAGGCAGATGCTTAAGTAACAGACAGAGACAGAACCATTAGTGATGTTTATAATCTGTCACAGATGCTGTCTGACTTGCTAAGTATTTCTAGTATTTTCTATGTTTATTTCACATTTCTACCATTTGCAGTATTTTTCTGTTACATTTTATTGGAACAAATACAATTCTTGACAGGATTAATGCGGAGGGGTAGGTTTCTCTTTGTGGGAGAATCTAGGACCAGACAGCATATATCAGTTAAGGGGTTGCCCATTTATAACAGAAATGATGTGACATTTTTTTTCTCTTAAAGAATGGTCAATCTGTGAAATTTTACCACAGAGAGCTTTGGGATTCACTGTGTTAAATACATCCAAACCTTAGATAGACAAATTTTAATTAGTAATGATGAGGAGGTGCTGGTGTTGAACTGGGATGTACAAAGTTAAAATCACACAACACCAGGTTATAGTCCAACAGGTTTATTTGGAATTACTGGCTTTTGGAGTGCTACTCCTTTGTCAGGTAGCTAGTGGGGCAGGATCATAAGACACAGAATTTATAACACAAGATCATAGTGTCACGCAACTGATATGATATATTGAACAAGGCTGTTAAGCCTTTCATCTTTTAGAATGGATTGCAGGTTTTGATTCATTTATATGTAAATCCCAGAAATTCTTTCAAGTCACATTCCTGAGATAACAAAGTTTTATAAAAAAGTGACATCTCAGCTCAGACAATGCATTAAAGGTGAGGTTAGAGTCTGTCTCTGTGTGTGTGAGAGAGAGAGTATGAGAGAGAGACAGTGTATGGTGTAGTGGGGTCACCTGTTGTGTGACATGAATCCCAGAACCTGGTTGAGGCCATCTCACGAGTATCAAACTTGGCTATCAGCCTCTGCTCAGCCACTTTGCATTGTTGCCTATCCCGAAGTCCGCCTTGGAGGATGGTCACCTGAAGATCCGAGGCCTAATGGCCCTGTCCACTGAAGTGAAGTACGTCCAAATAAACCTGTTGGATTGTAACCTGATGAGTGATTTTTAACTTTAACCAGTAAGGCATTGAAAAGCAGGGAAGTGTCATTGAGAATGATCAGATCAGCCATGATCAAATTGAATGGTGAGCAGAGTCTATGGGCAAATTGCCATTTTCTGCATCTTCATCTAATGGTCTTAAATCTCAACACATCATATTTATACACCTCTTCTCCTTTCCTGAGAAATGTTATGATGTAAGTTCTAAATATGTAAGTCACACAGGTACCTGCTCGCCACAGCTCATTGATTCATTGACCTATCCATCATCAACTGTGTCTTTAGCACTCTGCCCTTGCATGCTCTAGGGACACCGCTCTGCTTAACCTTTCATCCACACAAGTCAGCGGCAAACCACCAACCTCACCATGTCACCAAACCTGCTCTGGTACTAACTAACACAAGTCTTCAGCCCTTCAACATTTTGATTGGGATCAAAGGTTCACATTGAACAATGTGAACTTTGGCCACTGGGAGAATAGGACAAGCATAGTGCCAAAGTGGCATGTTGCATAGGTAATGAGGTGAATTTTGGAAGATAGTGAGAGAAGACTGTTTCCTTATGGAAAGAAACCCACCAGGAAACTCACCAAAATTGAGACAACCAATTTCTAGCAAAATTCAGCCCTGGTCAAATCAGGTGCCTCGTGTGACCAGACTCCAGTGATTCATGTCCTTGTAGTCTCGGCCACGGTCAGTCCTACAGAACAAATGCAACCAGTCCAGGGATTACCAGCAGTTAGGTTTAGAAGCTGTGGAAACATCAGTCTGGCTACTGGGCGAATTAACATAAGATGAGACAACAGGAGGAATTGAGGATGATGTAAGAGCAGTTAGTGGTAGTGCAGGAGCAGAGAAGGTAGTGAGGTGTCTCTAGTGAATGATTAGGAATCACAGAGGGAAGGAAAGTTTAGTAGTTAGGTAAGACGAGTTGAGTGAGAGTCACTGAGTGGACATGATGTATGTAATAGTGAGAGCTGTAGCCCATGAGTCTTGAGAGTTGTATACAATGACAGAGTTAGAGTGAGTGGCAACCCTGTGAGTGTGAGTTAGCAGAGAAAAGGTGGTGTCATTTACTCTTGAGGAGCATGGAAATTCATTGACCTTTTTGCACTGCTGGGCATTCCTTTAAACCTGAGACACAGCACCGAGTCTGGCTGTTATCTAATTCCAATTTGACAGTACGATGGCATGGTTATTCTGCAGCGGTTAACAGGAAAGTGGATGACCTTCCTTTCCACTATCCCAACATACAGCATCTCCCTTTTTTCAGAAGCTTTAGTATTTGGGCTGTGAACTCAGTGATGATGGCTGAACACCAGAATGATGAGGGCCAGTTCCTGGCACACAGCATCTCACGTTGTGTGTAGCTGGGCATTAAATATGGTGCCAGTGTTGTGGGTGCAGCAAAGTACTGGCAATGGTGAGCACTTCCATCTCTCCTGGTTCCCAATTCCACAAGAAGGAACCAATGAGCCTAGTTACACAGTATTTGAGGTGAGGAATGAAGGTTGAAGCATTGAGCAATGGGGAGGTCATGACTGAGTGGTATTATCACTAAATTATTAATCCCGATATCAGATCAGAGTGTTGCTGGAAAAGCACTGCAGGTCAGGCAGCATCCGAGGAGCAGGAAAATTGAATTTTCGGGCAAAAGCCCTTCATCAGGAATAGAGGAATATTAATCCAGATACCCAGGTAATGTTCTGGAGATTTGGGTTTGAATCTTGCCATAGTGTACAGTGGAATTTGAATTTAAAAAGCAATCTGGAATTAAGAGTCCATTGCTGGTTTTCGGGAAAACCTATTTGGTTCACTAATTTCCTTTAGAGACCTGGCATCCTTAACTGGTCTGGCCTACATGTGACTGCAGACCTATAGCAATGTGATTGACTCTTAACAGCTCTCCAGGCAATTAGGAATGGGCAATAAATGTGTAATGCCAGTGACACCCACATGAGCAAATAAAAAAAGCGTTGCTCCAAGCCATAGTGCACTGGCCAGCATCAATCTTAACAAAACACTCTAATTGAAAATGGGAAAATTCTTGTCACTGTCTCAATACAGCAGTTTTTATTAGTTTTATTAAATCTTTCAAAAAGAACATTAAATAACATAATTTTTGGTAACCAGACTGTCCACTAGCTATGAATACCAATGATCAGACATTCACATACAGTGGCCTCTTGGCTTCTGGAGAGATGAGAATGGTTGGAGAACAGCAGTCCAGATTGGAAATCAGATATGTAAGAATGCTTAATGGTGCCTGAGGATGAATATTTATATAATGATTTTACACAGGTAAAGTGTAGACTGGAGATGATTGAATGAGTGCTTATACAAGGTTTATGAAGGTGTGCACTTAATTGACCTGTTCTTGTTTCATGTTTACATGTTTCATCTCCCCCTTTTAAAATCCAATGGATGGATATGTATTGAATATATTCTTCATATAGGGATTTGTATGATGACCTTCTTATGAAACAGTCACATAAAAATAGTTGTAACACCATCTGATTCAGAGAGTGCTGTCTTGAATATGAAAAAGGACAATTGTTTACAGCATTTTGTTTTACAATTAGATATTGATGAAAGTCCCCTTTAGACGTTGCTGCCTGCTGTATTATTTATACACCTGGCAGAGTATATGGCTCGTTGATAGCTTGTTTGAATGTAAGTACAGTCAAATCTATTTGCATGTGGATGAAGTGTATGTAAATTTTTCACTCCTTATTTAGGATTTTATAAGTGGTCTAATTCTTTGCAGTAATGGATAGTCCATGCACAAAGCAGCATCATGAGAGCACACAATTTCACAGGTCAGATATGTACCCAGACATAATATTGGAACACAGGGCAGGAGTTATGCCCAGAAAGTGTGAATTTCCATGAATATTTGGAAGTTTAATTGCCATGGCCTATTTGAGATTTTTGTTAAAGTTAACTGATTACAGCTCTGGAACAGGTTCGGAATGTATTGATGTGATATTCATAATCTGAGGGCAGGGTCAGAAAGCATAAGTGAGGTGAAGCGGTTTGGGGTGGTGGGATGAGAAGAATTCTGATTTGAGGGATTGGATAGCTTGGGCATGTCATTTCAGAGATCCTGGAAATAGGGGTAAACAGGTTAGCATTGTGGGGTAGAGGGCTTAGAGAGGACAAAAGGGAACACAGGGCAGGAGTTCCTTTCCATACAGGTAGTGCCTTTCCTGTATGGAAAGGCACTACCTGTGTCCTCCTGGTGAACAGGTAGTGCCTTTCCATACAGGAGCCCTCATGGCCTGCATTAAAACTGGAAGACAGAAAAACGTGAGTTAAGAAATCTAATTGTAATATTAAATAATCAACCTGCCTCATAGGAGTGGGTTAGTTAGTTGCTCCCTTATCTTGCTTCGATTAAAGCTGGATGTGCACAGCTATGAGATGGGTTGGATTCTAGCTTCAGACTTCAAACATCTTCCCAGTGGACCAGAGCTGAACTCATGCATTATAGAGGTAAAGCAGGGTGACCATTTGTCTAATTGACAGGGGTTGGGTTCAATGATTAGAAAATGATCTGAGGGGCTGGGGTGGTGTCAATGATTGGGATTCAGAATCAGAGTGGGGTTATGATTGTAGATCAGCAAGATCAAGGTGTTGATGATAAGGGGTCATTGTCTGTGGAGGTTTGGGAGAGCTGGTGACCAGAGAGACTGGGTTCTGATGGTTAGCTGTGAAAATGATTGGGGGTGTTGGTAATTAGAGAACTAGTGTTCTGGGCAGATGGCAGAGCTGGCTATCCCACTGGGTTAATGATCAGGGAGATTGGGGATTCAGTGATCAGAGAGATTGGGGATTTGATGATCAGGGAGATTGGGGATTCAGTGATCAGGGAGATTTGTGTGTGATGATCAAGTTGCTTGTTATTCATGGCATTCAATGATCAGTAAGATGAACATTTTAGCAAATGTTGGTGTTCGATGACTGGGGAGATTGGAGACTTTCTTGACGAAAGATTTGATGATTATGGAGTCCAGGTTTTGATGATCTGTGCCTAATTGCCGGGATGACCAGTGAACCCAAGCAATGGTTAATTGTGATTTGGGTTTTAGATGATAGGAAGTTGAGAAAAGGCCAGATTCTTCACTTTGCTCAGAATAAGTCTATAGCAAATACAGAATATTATCTAACATTTATGTAAGATTACAGGTTCAGTGTAAACACTTCAGTCCCTCCATACAAATCAAGATGTGGCTGTGGAATATTTGCACTCAACAATAATAGATAAGGAACACATTGGCAGACTTTGTGTATCGAAAATATGACACAATATATAAGCTGGAAGGGATGATATACTGAGGGGAAAGCATTCAATGGAGACATTATGAATAGAGCCTGAGGAACAAGTAAAGGGTCTAAAACTGCAATAGGTGTCGTGTATAGATCCCCTGGTAGCAGCTCTGAAGTGCTAAATATATTAATGCAGAAATTAGGCATTAAAGTCAGAATAGTATTAGTGGGGGATTTTAACTTTAACATAGAGAAAGACAAGCACCTGTCAGAAAGGTAATGAACTTTTGGAGTGTGACCAGGATGGCTTCCTACAGCAGTATGTCCGGGATGGAAACAGGGTACAGTAATATTGAATTTTGTCGTGAGTAATGAGCCGCATTTAATCAGTAATCTAATTGTGCATGAACATTTATCAAATAGTGATTATAACATGATCGAGTTCAGTGTAGCTTTTGAAAGCGAAAAACATGAATCAGCTACAATAATTTTAGATTTATTTATAATTCAGATTCAATTTTCATGACTAAGCAAAAAAAACTCAAAGAATTGCAAATGCTGGATATCAGAAACCAAAGCAGAATTGCTGGGAAAACTCAGCAGGTCTATCAGCATCTGTGGAGAGAAAGCAGAGTTAACATTTCAGGTCCAGTGAGTTCTGCAGAACTTCTTTGGTTCCTGAAGAAAGGTTGTTGGAACTGAAATGTTAATTCGACTTTCTCTCCACAGATGCTGCCAAACCTGGTGAGGTTCCCCAGCAATTTCTGTTTGCATTACTAAATTTGATGAGATGAGACCGTGTGGGTCCATAATAAACTATGAAAATCTGCTGGTGGATAAAAGAGTTGAGGAGGAACAGTAGAGGATGTTTAAAGAAACATTTTACACAATACAGAAGCAGTTTACACCCCAGGCGGGAAAAGCTCCACTTTACATACCTAGCAGCCATAGACAACTAAGCAGGTAAGAGACAGCATAGAATGAAAGGAAGGCAAAAGAAAAAGCACAGATTCTGCCCCAAGTGGAAAGATACAATGATCATCAAAGGACCATAAAGTAGCTTACAGGAGCTACTAAAAGGAAACTTGCAAGAAACATAGAAATCAATAAAAAGAACTTTTATTGTTAAAATAACAGGAAAGTGAGTGGGCAGAAGCAATGTTGACCCAGGAAAGATTGCAAGTGGGATATTGCTAATGGTTTTGTGGAAATGGCAGACATATTGAAAAATTATTTTGCCTCAATATTTACCGTTGGGGGAAAAAAGGATAGCTGGCCAGAAGTCCCGAGGAATTTAATAGTGGATTGGGTTCAGGGAGTAAATAAAATGAATTTAAGAAAATGTTGACAATGAGGAAATTAATGGAAATAAGCGGTGATGTGTCCCCAGAACTTGATGGTTTCCATCTGAGGGAGTTAAAGGAAGTGGGGAGCACATTTTAGATGCCCAGTTATCATTTTTCAGACAGCCCTAGATTCAGGAGTTGACCCCTTGGATTGAAAAATTTCATATGTCACTCCCACTTTTTAAGAAGGATGAAAGAAGAAATCCAGGGAATTATAGACAGTTAATTGAACATATGTGGTGGGAAATTGTGGAGTTTATAATCAAGAATGGGTAATTGAATACCTCAATGTTTCAGTTAATCAGGGAGAGCCAGCATGATAGGTCGCACCTGATAACCCTCATTGAATTTTTTTGAAGAGGTAATTAAGGCAGTGGACTGGGAATATCTATGAATGTTGTTAATATGGACTTCCAGAAGCTATTTGATGAAGTCCCACATAAGAAACTTTTAACTAAGCTGGAAAATCACAGAATTGAGGGCAAATTCCTGACATGTGGGGCTTATATGTGAGGCAGTACAGTGGCTCAGTGGTTGGCGCTGCTGTCTCACTGTCCCAGATTTGATTCAGTTTCTCCCAGTGTGCATGTTGGTTTCCACAGGGTAATCCAGTTTCTATCCATATTTCAAAGATGTGCAGGCTGGGTGGATTATCCATGCTAAATTGCCCCTCAGTGTTTGGGGATGTGCAGGTTAGCTGGATTAGCCATGGTAAATGTGGGGTTACAGGGATAGGGTGGAGAGGCTGGGTCTGGATGGGATGCTGTTTGACGGGTCAGTGCAAACTCAAGGGGCTGAAGGGGCTCTTTCCACACTAGGGATTCTATGACATGGTTAAGAAATTGGTTGAGTGGCAGGCATCAGGAAGTAGGGATAATGGATAGATACATAAATTGGCAAGAGTAGTGATGTACCACAGGATCTTGGTCAGCCCATTCATCCACATTATCAACGACTTGGTTAATGACATAAAAAGTCATAGATCAAAATTTGCTGATCACAAAGTTAGGTGGCATTGTAGACAGTGTAGATGATAGCATAAGATTTTAAAGAGATATTGATAGAATAGGTGAATAGGAAAAATTGTGGCAGATGGATTTCAATTTAAGGAAGTTTGAGCTTATCCATTTTGGACTGGAAAAGGAAACATCATAGTACTTTCTAGATGGTTTCATGGCAATAAGTTCAGTGTCTTATGATCCTGCCCCACTAATTGCCTGACGAAGGAACAATGCTCTGAAAGCTTGTACTTCCAAATAAACCTTTTGAACTGTAGCCCGGTGTTGTGTGATTTTTAACTTTGTTCACCCCAGACAAATATCGGCATCTCCACGTCAAGTATTTTTGAGGAAGTATTCAGCATAAAATTTTATTAAAATCATGCAATTAAACATGCAATTATTTCAGAGATGTACCAGTTTGGGAAATGTTAAAGGTTTAATTTTAGTACACTACACATTACTTTTTCTTGGCTAATGTTTTGATTTTATAGTTTAAAAGTTAACTTTAAATGACAAATACTTAGTTATGAACTGGCAAGCAACATTTGATTTATGGTCTATCAAAACTGGAACCATTTTGTAATATTTCTGTATATTCTACACTTCTACATTCAAAGTATTTTAGAGAATTGGAACTCTCCTCCACACACAAGCTGGATCAGTTATTAATTCTAAACCTGAGACAAATCAATTTTGATTAAGCAAAAATGCTAAGGAATATTGGCCAAAGGATTTAGGCCACAGTCGAAGAGTGTGGTGCTGGAAAGGTACAGCTGGTCAGGCAGCATCTGAGGAGCAGGAGAATCGACGTTTCAGGCATAAGCCCTTCATCAGGAGTGAGGGGGTGGACAAGGGGCTGAGAGATAAATGGGAGGGGGGTGGGGATGGGGAAAGGCAGCTGGGAATGCGATAGGTAAATAAAGGTGGTAAATAAATCCAACGGAGCCTTGGATGGAAGTAAAGCGGGATGTGTGGGCACAGGTTTTGAAATTCTTGCTGTGGCAGGGGAAACTGGCAGGAGGGGAGGGTAGGTTGGTGGGGGGCATGGACCTAACGGAGTCATGGAGGGAATGGTCTTTAAGGAATGCCGATAGGGGTGGGGAGGGAAATATATCCCTGGTAGTGGTGTCCGTTTGTAGGTGGTGGAAATGGCGGAGGATAATGCGATGTATGTAGAGGTTGATGGGGTGGAAGGTGAGGACTGGGGGGGTTTCGAGGGTCAAGTTACGGGTAGTGGATGAGATGCGCTGAGGGACATTACTGACCACGTGGGAGGAGAAGTTGTGGTCTTTGAAGAAGGGAGCCATCTGGTGTGTTCTGTGGTGGAATTGGTCCTCCTGGGAACAGATGCGATGGAGGCAAAGGAATTGGGAATAAGGAGTAGTGTTTTTCTAGGAGGCTGGGTGGGAGGAGGTATAGTCCAGGTAGCTGTGGGAATTGGTCGGTTTGTAGTAGATGTCCATCTTGAGTTGATCACTGTTAATGGAGATGGAGAGGTCCAAGAAGGGGAGGGAGGTGTCTGAGATGGTTCAGTGAACTTAAGGTCGGGGTGGAACATGTTAGTGAAGTTGATGAATTGTTCAATATCCTTTTGAGAGCACGAGGTGACACCGATACAGTCATCAATGTAGCAGAGGAAAAGGTGGGGAATAGTGCCGGTGTAGCTACGGAAGATGGACTGTTCCACATAACTGATGAAGAGACAGGCATAGCAGGGGCCCATGTGGGTTCCCATGGCTACTCCTTTGGTCTGGAGGAAGTGGGAGGATTCAAAGGAGAAATTATTGAGGGTGAGGAGCAGTTCAGCCAAATGAATGAGTGTGTCAGTGGAAGGGTACTGATGGGGTTGATGGGAGGGTAAGAAATGGGGAAGCAAAAGTCATGGAGAAATGGAGGGCGTGGGGTGATGTCCTGAACATAAGTGGGGAATTCCTTGACTGGAGGAATAAGATACTGTCAAGGTATGTGGAGATGGATTCGGTGAGGCAAGAGCAGGCTGAAATGATAGGTCGACCAGGGCAGTCAAGCTTGTGAATCTTGGGTAGGAGGTGGAACCGGGCGATGCGGGATTCTGGGCTATGAGGAGGCTGTGGGTGGGAGATCCCCTGAGGTGATGAGGTTGTTTGGTCTGGGAGATGTTGGTTTGGTGATGGGAGGTGAGGTCATGGTCAAGTGGGGAGTGGTATTTAGGCCACAGATCAGCCATGATCTCATTAAATGGCAGAACAGGTTCAAGGGGTCAAAAGGCTGACTCCTGTTCCTGTGTTCCTCTGTTTCTAATTCAAATCCCATGTTTCTCAGTTCCAGATACAAGCTGCACAAGATGGTAAATTGGGTGGAAAGCTAGAAAGCTGAACGCTAACAAATGAGAAGAGAGACATTCACATGATCACTGTGATATGTTTCCTGTTAAAAGTGTAAGCAGACTTTCTGCCTCTGGTACGTGAGATGGAAAAGCAAAGCTTGATCTAAATTTAAGATGAGAGAGGTAGATTTGTGTTTGCAGAAATTAAAGTGTACGTCAGTAAACTACACAAAAATATTCAGCTGGATCAGTGCTGCAGGATTGAGTTATCAGCAAGGTAGTAAAGTAAAAACTATTACATTTATGTTATTATTGTGCATCTGAAAGATTGTAATTTTAACTTCAATATCATGCCACAATTTCTGATTGTAATAAACCTTCTTGGAACTGGACTGAATTGTAAAAATCACTTCAGGTGTATAGTGAGTTCTTGGCCTTAGGGTAGCCTTCAAGGAAGCAATAAGAGGATGAGTAGATATTATTGCTGCTGAACAAAGAAAGAGAGACATCTACAGGAAGGGCCATTTGAGGCAACTTAAAGTCTATAATAACCCAACAACTAAACTTGAAATTGAATCAAGCTGCTCTTTTATCTGGGGAAGATGGATTGTGTAACACTATGTAAAAGGAAATGAATAATCTCATGTTCTGCAGTGAAAAATCAAGAAAATGAAATTCAAGAGCTCGCTTGTGTTGTGTGTCTTCCTTAAGAAATCTTTGGGAATAAAAATTTCATACACAATGTAGTTTTTCCTTTTTTATTATTAAACTATTCCCATGCAATATTGTTACTTTTCTATATACTGTCAAGAGCTGAATGGAAATGTACAGAAATGCTGCGAAATTATTGCGATTTTGAAAGAGCATAAATCAAATGTTGCTTGTCGGTTCACAACTAAGCACTTATTATTTAATGTTAACTTCTAAGCTATCAAATCAAAACATTAGTCAAGGAAAAATGTGTAGTGTACTAAAATGAAACCTTTAACATTTCCAAATTAATGCATCTCTGAAATATTGCATCTTTAAAAATGATATTAATAAAATGTTATGCTAAATAGTTCCTCAAAGATGCTTGTCAGATAGCACCTGGCTGACAAGTGGGGGCTTGCTAGTAAAGGACTTCCCACCTCCCTTGTCCCTCATCAATGCTGACGTTTGTTATTATAAATTTGATACACGTAGGGGCCTAAAATTCTGGTTAAGTCCAGCATGACACCAGCAGATTTCTAACTGGGAAATGGAAGAGCAGAATCTATTTTGTTTTTGCTTCAGATCTTCAACATATCGACAGTTCTGTATTTTGTTTTTGTAGGGGTTCTATACTGTTCTCTGTTAACTTGTGGTGGAGGAAATGTGATTCCACTTCCCAAACTTGCCATTCTTTTCATTTTTGTTATTTTTGTTATGTTTCTTCAATGTATGGGAAGAAATGTTCAAAGTGCGTGAAAGTATGGCTGCTTCCTGTTGTTATTTAGCTCCTCTAAATATCAGTCCTTTTTACACAGACCCATAATATTTACTCAATACCTGCATCCGAATTCCTCGCTGTACATTCAGTCTGTGTTTCCTTCTTTCAGGTGGCCATATTGTATCCATAAACTTCTATAAATTTCTTTTCCCTTTTCTTGATTTATGTTCTTAAGTGTGACTGTTGTTGCATTGAAGTTATGTTGACAAACTTACCGTGTTTGCTCTCCTTTACAATGTCAAGATCAACGAGATGACCGCTTTGAAAGACACTGAACTCCCAGTTGTTTACAATTTCAATAAACCACCTTGCTCTCAAAGTCCTTTACTAGCAAGCCCTCACTTGTCAGCCAGGTGCTATCTGACAAGTATCTTTGAATAACTATTAGCATAACATTTTATTAATATCAGTTTAAAGATGCAATTATTTCAGAGATGCACTGGTTTGGAAATGTTAAAGGTTTAATTTTAATACACTACACATTTATTTTCTTCACTTATGTCCTGCATCTGCTGCAATGTTCCAACACAGTACAACAACACCTTATTTTCCATGTAGGCACTTCACAGCCTTATCACATTATAGCTGTATTCCATTTTTCTAGCATTCTCTCTCTCTCTCTCATAACCGCGTTTTGTTTGTGACCAATTTATGTTGCTGTGAGGAGAAAGAACCCATTGTCTCACTTCCATCTTCAGCTCCTTCATTATCAATGTTCCCACACAAGTTCAGAAATGGGAATGTTCTCTAATGAATACAAGTCCCCGGATATTGTGTCTTTTATTTTTTCTTCACCATGAACAAACCCTTTGTCTTTTGCACGCGGCTTCTGCTTCTATCAAAAACGCATTTTAAAAAAAAAATTCCAACACCATTGAATCCTGAAGAAGAGTCCTATCAGATTTGAAATGTTAATGCTGTTTCTCTGTCCACAGATATCACTCAACAGTTGGATTTATCCAGCATTCTGTGTATTTATTTCAGATTTCCAGCATCTGTGCTACTTTGCCCTTACTATATTGAAGAAGGATCTATGTATAGACCTAAGAACATTAAAATAACCACTCATCCAATCAAAGCTGGAAGAACCTAATGATAGCTATGATAACAGGATGGTCACATGTACTTTAAACTAGTAAGGGGTAGGACCGGGTGGATGGTGGACTGAAGATGGAAAGCTTTTTCAGATATACTTTTGGAGATATATTTCCAAATCAGATGTGAGTGACTTGGAGGGGAACTTCCAAGTAATGTTGCTCCAATGTCTTTGATGCTCTTGCCATTCTAGGTGGTAGAGGTTGTGGCTTTGGACGTTATACTCAAAGGAATCTTGTTTAATGTTTCTGGATGGATTCTCATCAACACTCATTATGACATAAGATCCAGTTAGTAGATTTGATGCCATCTGGGCGGCACGGTGGCACAGTGGTTAGCACTGCTGTCTCACAGCGCCAGAGACCCGGGTTCAATTCCTGCCTCAGGCGACTGACTGTGTGGAGTTTGCATGTTCTCCCCGTGTCTGCGTGGGTTTTGGATGTGCTCCGGTTTCCTCCCACAGTTCAAAAGATGTGCAGGTCAGGTGAATTGGCTATGGTAAATTGCTCGTAGTGTTAGGTAAGGGGTAAATGTAGGAGTATGGGTGGGTTACGCTTCGGCGGGTCGGTGTGGACTTGTTGGGCCGAAGGGCCTGTTTCCACTGTAAGTAATCTAATCTAATCTAATCATCTTCGTTCCATATTGGAGGGGATGACTGTTTAATGTGGTGTACAGAATGTTGAACTTGCAGGCTGCTTTGTCCTGGATTTTGTTGAGCCATATATATCTAAGAAAGGAGAGGGTGTCACATCACACTCTTGACTTATGCCATGTAGATGGACAGATTTTGGAGAGTCAAGGTGAGTTATTTGTGGCTGAATTTCCAGCCTCTCAATTGCTCTTGTAACCACAGTATTTCTGTGGTTTGTCTATTTCAGTTTCTGGTCAATAATAACCTCAAGATATTAATGGTGGGGTATTTTGTGATGGTAATGGCATTGAAAGTCAAGGAGAGATTGTTAGATTTTCATTTAATGGAAGTGGTCATTGTCTGGCACTTCTATGACTTGCATTTTATTTGCTGCTTAATCTGAATGTTGTCCAGGCATTGTTGCATGTGGACATGGGTGTTTCAATATCCAGGGAATTTTATTCATTAGGGAACATTTCTATTTCTGAACTTGTGTGGGAAGGTGGGTGATGAAAGAACTGAAAATGGTTTGGTCCAGACTACTACCTTGAGGAATTCCTGTAGCAATTTCCTGAGGCTGAGATGATTGACCTCCACCAAACCACAATGGTCCTCAAACATAGTTCTGACTTTCACTGTGGAGAGATTTCCTCAATTCCTATCAACTCCAATTTTATTAGGGCCCTTCAAAGTCACACTCATCAAATGCTTCCTTGATGTCAGCGAGAGTTACTTTCACTGTGCCTCTTGAGCTCAATTCTTTTATCTGTTTTGGGTGTGCCAGCTATCCCTGTGTGAATGCCACTTGGTAGAAAACTTCCAAGGCTTCTTCCACCAATTTGCTGAAGATCAAGATCAGAAGGAATGGCAGTAATTTCCAGGGTTGGATTTTGTGAAAGGTACAAAAATACATAAGAACTTAAGGAAGAGGAAGTTTGGAAGGACTTGAGAGTGTAAAGGTGGATACATCTGCAGGACCTGATCTAATGTATCCCAGGGTATCCCAGAATGTTGTAGAAGTAAGGAAGGAAATTGTGAGACCCCTTGTAAGAATATTTGCGTCATCTGTAACCATGGGTGAGGTGCCTGATGATTGGATGCTGGCTAATGTTTTACTTTGTTTAATAAAGGTTGTAAAGAGAAACTGGGGAACTATAGCTCTGTGACTATAACTACAATTGTGGGTAAATTGTTGGAGGTGATTTTTAAAAATAGGATTTGTAGACATTTAGAGAGGCAAAAAGTGATTAGAAATAGTGAACATGGTTTTGTGTGAGGAAAATCGTGACTTGATTGAGTTTTTTGAGGAAATTACCAAAAATGTTGATGGCGGTAAAGTAGTAGACGTTGTTTACTTGGACTTCAGTGAAGCCTTTAACAAGTTTCCGCATGGTAGACTAATCACTAAAGTTGGGCCACATGGGATTCAGGGTGAGCTTGCCAATTGGACACCTAATTGGTTTAACGGCAGTAGACAGAGAGTGGTGTTGGAGGGTTACATTTCAGACTGGAGGCCTGTCACCAATGGTGTTCCACAGGGATCAGCTCTGGGTCCACGTTTGTTTGTCATTTATATAAATGATATTGATGAAAATATAGAAGGCATTTTTAATAAGATTGTGTATGACTCCAAAATGATGGCATAGGAGATAGTGAAGAAGGTTTTCTAAGTTTACAACAGGATTTTGATCAAATGGTTCAATGTGATGAAAAATAGCAGATGAATTTCAATCTGAATTAATGTGAGGTATTGAATTTTGATACAACAAACTAGGATAGAGCTTATACAATTAATGATAGAACCTTGGATCATGTTGTAGAACAGAGGACCTAGGGGCTCAGGTACATAACTCTTTGAAGTTTGGGTCACATATAGGCAGGTTGGTTAAAAAGGTGTTTAGTACACTTGGCTTTATTGCTCAGTCATTTTTTTTGTCTATGATTTTGACTAAACAAACTACTGGGTCACTATAACAATGATTCTGTTTGCAAACTGAGTGATTTCAGTGAGTACACTAAACATTTTCCTATGTAAGAACAGTAACTCTTAATTTAACTTTGGTAGCAAAAAATTCTAATGATACCTCAAAATTTATTCTTTATAAAGATAGTGTTGGTACAGTGTAAAGGTTAGATATTCTGTAATTGCTCTGAGTCACTTGCCCCACCAGAAACTGCTACAGTTGCATTAGAGTTATATTTCCAACTGGTATCAAGATCAAGCCCCCTTTTTTTCAGTCACAGGATGTGGACCTCACTGGTAGGCCAGACCAGGTAAGGATGGTAGGAGAGAAAAGAGCTGACGTTTTGAGTCTAACTGATGCTTTGTCAAAGGGTCAGTTAGACTCGAAACATCAGCTCTTTTCTCTCCTTACAGATGCTGCCAGACCTGCTGAGATTTTCCAGCATTTTCTCTTTTGGTTTAAGATTCCAGCATCCGCAGTAATTTACTTTTAATTTGTTTTTACCAGGTAAGGATGGTAGTTGGGAAGTTATGTTGAGGTTGGACAGGACATTGTTGAGGCCTCTTCTAGAATACTGTGTCCAGTTCTAGTCGCCCAAGGATATTATTAAACTGGAGAGGGTTCAAAAGAGATTTACCAGGATGTTGCTAGGTATGGAAGGTTTGAGTTATGAAGAAAAGTTGGATAGGCTGGACTTTTTTACTGCAGTATAGGAGGTTGAGAGGCGACCTTATAGAGGTTTTTAAAATAATGAGGGGTACAGACAGTTTATGGTAGTTGTTTTTTTTTCCGTAGGATGAGGGCTTTCAAGAAAAGGGGACACATTTTTAAGGTGAGAGAAGAGACATTTAAAAAAGACATGAGGGTCAAATGTTTTGCACAGAGGGTGGTTAGCATATGGAATGAACTTCCTGAGGAAGTGGTGGATGTGGTACAATTGCAACGTTTTAAAGACTTTTGGACAAGTACATGAATAGGAAAGGTTTGGAGGGATATGGGTCAGGAGCAAGCAGGTGGGAGTGGTTTTGTTTGGGATTATGGTTGGCATGGAATGGTTGGATCAAATAGTCTGTTTCTGCTGTATGACTAACTGTATGACTCTGAATAGGATCATGAGTTTGGCATTTAGACTTCAGGTAGTTTAAACAGTTCTTCAACATTAAACAAAAAGTAATAAAGCAAAAAATCATTTAGAATCTTTGCTATAGATGCTACAGGAAAATCTAAAACATGCAAAGCAATTAAGCAAGAAGAGTCAAACAAGAAGTGTGTGAGTAAAATATTAAAACAGGAGCATACTTTAGAGTGCCTGACCTCAATTCTTATGTAAACACAGAGTACAAGGAAAACGTGGAATGAATTGCAATCACAGGATCAACTTTGTGGGTATGATATTGGTGCCATGACTGAAGATGCCTACAACATGGTTAAGACTGGCCCTAGGTTATTTATGATTACAAGGTCGACCGGAAAGGTACAGGTATTAGTAGAGAGAGAGGACTTATCTTAGTGATTAAAGATATAAAACTTCGATGATTTAAATTTTTGATCAATGTTCATAGGTTACACAAAAGTGATTGAGGAGCGAAAAGCTGTTTATTGAGCGGCAATAGATTAGTCATACAAACCGTGATGGGTGAGAAGCTTAACTTGTCCTAGATCAGAGGAATGGAACAACCTGGTCTCTGCTGATTAATAATCTCTTTATGCCCTATGGTGGATAATGGTTTTAAACTGAATCCAACAGAATCCACCCAAAAGATTTTTCTGCCTGCTTCCATGTTTTTCTCTTCCCTGATGCCCACTTCTATAATTGCTGGGCACCTCATGTCATTTAGTTGTTCATTTTCATTTTCCCTCACAATTGTCCCATTCTCAGGAATCGATGTCCAAGACCACCACCTCCTGGCCAACATCTTAAGGGCTGTAAAAAAGATAATGAGAGCTAAAAGAAGAGATTAAGGAAAGAGACTTGCAAAGCAATATTAAATTCAATACAAAATAAGTTGTAAATCTATGAGGAAAAAAGGCATTACTAGGAGCAACATGGAGCACTTATAAACTCAATAATAATATGAGCAAAGAAAATAAGGAAATGGCAGAGAAGATAAATAATTGATTTCCGTCTGATAAGAGATCAGGAAAAGGCCAGCATCCCAGTGAAGCTGATATTCAGTCAAGTTCAGAGACCCACACGAGTTTATCTAAGGAAGTGACAATATTGAAGAAACTAATTTTATTAAAATGTAACAATCCTTGGGACCAAATTGTTTTCATCTCAGGATTGTAAAGGAGTTGGGAGAAAGCATTGCAGATGTCTGAACATTAATTTTTCAATTTTTAAAAAAATCATGAATCTATTTCTTATGAGGGGAAAATCATGCATGCTAAGAAAGGAGACAGATATAAACCAGGGAATTCTCAACTAGTCAACTAACGTGTTGTCAAGGGTGTTTGATGCTGAGTGCATCAAATGTGAGTGAGTTAAGTTTTTAAAAAAATATATTCTTGTGGTGTGGGAGTCATTGCCTGGGCCAATATTTATCAGCCATCCCTAGTTGCCTTTGAGAGAATGGTTGTGAGCTGCCTTTGTAAACGTCTGCAGTCTGTTTGGTACAGATACATCCACAATGCCATTGGGAGGGAATCCAGAACTTTAATCCAGTGACACTGAAGGAAAAGTGATATATTTCAAGTCAGGATGGTGAGTGGGTTAGATTATGAACAGTGGAACAAAATCAAAATATTTCAGATGCTGTGAACCCAAAATAAAAGCCGAAAGTTCTGGAAATACCCAGCAGTCTGACAGCATGTAATGGGACAGAAACAAATGTGCCATTTTAAGCAGATTCTGACATGTACTGTTCTGAACAAAAGTCATATTCAAATCAAAATGTCAACTCTACTTTTCTCTCTACAGATACTTGTGGAGCTACCAAGTATTTCCAGCACTTTCTGTTTTTATTACAAACAATGGAGATTTTTAGATTCCCTACAGTGTGGAAACAGGCCCTTCAGTCCAACAAGTCCACACTGACCCTCCGAAGAGTAACCCACCCAGTCCCATTTCCCTCTGACTAATGCACCTAGCATGGCCTATTCACTTAACCTGCACATCTTTGGACTGTGGGAGGAAACTGGAGTACCCAGAGGAAACCCACGCAGTCACGGGGAAACATACAAACTCTACACAGACAGTCGCCTGAGGCTGGAATCAAACCTGGGACCCTGGCGCTGTGAGGCAGCAGTGCTAACCACTGAGCCACCGTGCTGCTCAATGGCAGCTTCTCATTGTAAAGGGCAATTGAGAGAACAAACAGATGGGCAAGATTGTGGCAAATAAATTATCGCATAAGCAAACGTGAGATTCACCTTGAACCGAGGTAGAATAGAGTAAGCTACTTATAAATTTGAAAAGCTAGAAACAAAGAAATTTACAATTTCAGGCACATAGATCAATTAAATGTTTTGAGCAGGAGTAGAAGAGTAATCAACATCTAATGCTTTATATTTAGAGGAATAGAATATAAGGGGATAAAAGTCCTGTTTCAACTTTTCAAAAACCCTGAGTATACCTTACATCATAATTTATGAAGGATGGGTTATCCTTCGAGGGACTGTAGTCTAGGTTTACCAGAAGGGTTATGTTATACTAAGAGATTACAGAAACTAAGTTTGTATTCTCTGGAATTTAGAATGTCAAAGGATGATTAGAAATTTTCAATACCGAGAGAATCAGTGGATTGGGGAAATCTGTTTGTTAGTTGGGAAAAGGGGTTATGAACTGCAGTATCATTTAAAAATTAGACTTTCAGAGATTAAAAAATAGGAAACAGTTTTACAATTTGTTATGGTCAGCTGGAGAAAAATACTTTTTAAAAAGAAATGTGAATTTTGCGCAAGATATCATGTATTAAGACTTTTATTGTAACTAAGGAATATAAATCAACATTGACTTAGCATTATTTGGGAGGAAACACAAACTAAATTGAAGGTGGTTTGAAGGAGGGAAACATTAACTCTGATTTCTCTCCACAGATGCTGCCAGACCTGCTGAGCTTTTCCCGCAATCTCTGTTTTTGCTTCTGATTTCCAGCATCCCCAGTTCTTTCTTTTTTCTTAAATTGATGATGTCCTCTGTTATCTCATTGACACACCACCAAACACACACTTGAGAGAAAAGTTTTACTGAACGTCCAATGATTCTCCCTTTAACAGAAACTCTTCTGCCTGCCCACTGATAACATGCTTCAGCAATATTCTCGTATCCTTTTGAACCACGTTCCCTTCATGCAATTTTCTGAGCATGTTTCAATGGATTTTCACTTCCATATTCTGATGAATACTTGGTCTTTAAATCTTTACAAGCCTAATACCCCATCCTTAGCTGCACACTACTTAGATAAGGACAAAGCAATTTTTTTTCATTTGATTGACACAGTAGGATCTGTGTCAAGAGTGTGGTGCTGGAGAAGCACAGCAGGTCAGGCAGTATCCAGAAGCAGGAGAATCAACATTTTGGGCAAAAGCCCTTCATCAGGAGTGAGGGTGGGAGCTTCGGGGGTGGAGAGATAAATAGGAGGAGGGGTGGGGCTAGGAGGAAGGTAGCTGAGAGCAGTAGGTGGATGGAGGTGGGGATAAAGGTCATAGATTGGAGGGGAGGGTGGAGTGGATAGGTGGAAAGGTGGATGGACGGGTGGGACAGGTCATGAGGGCGGTGCTGAGCTGGAAGATTGGAACTGGGATAAGGTGGTGAGGGGAAATGAGGAAACTGGTGAAATCTACATTATTGCCATGGGATTGGAGGGTCCCAAGGCGGAAGATGAGGCGTTCTACCTCCAAGCATTGGGTGGTAAGGGAGTGGCAATGGAGGAGGACCAGGAGCTGCATGTCCTTGGCAGAGTGGGAGGGGGAGTTGAAGTATTCGGCCAAGGGGCAGTGGCATTGGTTGGTGCAGGTGTCCTGGAGATGTTCTTTGAAGCGCTCTGTGAGTAGGCATCCTGTCTCCCCAATGTTCTGGACAGCGCATCGGGAGCAATGGATACAGTAAATGACGTCTGGAAGTGCAGATAAAATGTTGATGGATGTGGAAGCCTCCTTTGGGGCCTTGGATGGAGGTGAGGGGGGAGGTCTGGGCACAGGTTTTGCAATTCCTGGAGTGGTAGGGGAAGGTGCCGGGAGGGGAAGGTGGGTTGTTTGGGAGCATGGACCTAACAAGGTAGTTGCGGAGGGAACGGCCTTTACGGAAAGCGGATAAGGGTGGGGAGGGAAATATATTTCTGGTAGTGGGGTCCGTTTGTAGGTGGTGGAAATGGTGGAGAATGATGCGATATATGCAGAGGTTGTTGAGGTGGTAGGTGAGGACCAGGGGATTCTGTCCTTGTTGCGGTTGGAGGGGTGGGTTCGAGGGCAGAGGTGTAGGAAGTGGATGAGATGCGCTGGAGGGCATCATCAACCAGGTGGGAGTCGAAATTGCAGTCTTTAAAGAAGGATGGTCATCTGGTGTATTGTGTGGTGGAATTGGTCCTCCTGGGAACAGATGCAGCGGAGGCGGAGGAATTGGGAATAAGGGATAGCATTTTTGCAGGAGGCAAGATGGGAAGAAGTGTAATCCAAGAAGCTGTGGGAGTCATTGGGTTTGTGGAAAATGTCAGTGTTGAGTCATGATTTGGAGATGCTGGTGTTGGACTGGGGTGTACAAAGTTAAAAATCACCTATACGCACATACACACGGACACACATATACAAAGACATGCACACAGACACCCACACATACCCTTACAGAAACACACACTCACACATGCACCCTCACAGACTTAAGACACTCTGCACTCACTACACACACACATACACTTTCTCACGCTCACAACCCCCAACCCAGACAGACACACACACACAAAGACGCACATGCACACATATATTTTGGGGGTGAATTTGTACTTGCAGGGTTACATTGTACTTTGCTCAAAAATTGCATGCATTCATGCAGAACTCTGAGCTCAAAAACTGCATGAATTCATGTAAAACTCGTTAACTCACTTTTTTAGATTAGAATCAATCTAAGCATCATGGCATAGACAGAGAACACAGGGGGCCAACACCTTCAATATATTATCTAGCTATCACCATTGTTAACAGCTAACCTGAGAATGCAACTTTTTAATAAAAAAAGGTTTTGTGATTTACACATGAAAAAAGTGAAACTATCACGGTATTTTTTTTGTTAGATTAGATTTTTTTTAGATTACATTACAGTGTGGAAACAGGCCCTTCGGCCCAACAAGTCCACACCGACCCGCCGAAGCGCAACCACCCATACCCCTACATTTGCCCCTTACCTAACACTACAGGCAATTTTAGCATGGCCAATGCACCCTGACCTGCACATCTTTGGATTGTGGGAGGAAACCGGAGCACCTGGAGGAAACCCACGCAGACACGGGGAGAACGTGCAAACTCCACACAGACAGCCGCCTGAGGCGGGAATTGAACCCGGGTCTCTGGCGCTGCGAGGCAGCAGTGCTAACCACTGTGCTACCGTGCCGCCCACGGTGGCACAGTGGCACAGATGAAAGGCTTAACAGACAATCAGACATGAAGACTGATAGCAGAATCCTACAATCCTGTGGAGACCTCCTTCTCAAATTGACGGTCAGCCAATAGCATGAATATCTTATAAAATCCAGCTTAAAGTATTGGAAATGTTTATCAAACTCTTCTGCAAATAATAGTTGATGCCAAATCTGTTGTCAAAAAATAGAAAACTGAAGAGATTGATTTAATTTATTCCAACATCTCAAGGAGTGTAAGCCAAAGGTAAGTATGTAGAGTTGGGTTACAGATCAGCTATGATCGAAATGAATGGCAGAATACTTTGAGGGTCTTAATGACCTACTCAACTTCCTGTGTTCCTATGAGTTATATACAAAGCAGCTGGTGACTCCTTAGTCAAATGCCTCTGTAAACTACTTCAATCTGTGTGGCAGTTGTGAAAGATCAATCATAAGTTCAATGGTGTTTGAACTGGCAACTGCCAATCAAAGAGCAAACACTATATCAGTGTTAATCACTGAGGAATTTGTTTGCAAACTTGGAGCAGCCTTCTCCAGTGCTTGGTTGGCTGTTGTTCTTCTTAGGGTTTCAAAACTCTCAAACAGAAGATCCACAACAGGTGGCCACCTCTTCAATTTTAATCTGAACACTATTGTCATTGCTGTTCAACGACAAAAACAGAAATTGTTGGAAGAAACTCAGCAGGTCTGACCACATTTGGGGAGAGAAATCAGAATTGACATTTTGGGTAGTGACCCTTCTTCAGAATTGACTATCATTGCTGCTGTTGGCTGACCCTCAGTTTGAGAATGAGGTTTCCAAATGATTGTAGGTTTCTACCATCAGTCTTCATGTAACTGAACAAATCAATTCTCAACCTGAAGACATGACTTCCCATGAGGTAGTGGGATGAAGTGCTGGATTTGCTGCTTTTCTTTTCTTCTCTGCCACCACTCAGTTTCATCTTTACATTGTTTGGACTGAAAACATGTTGCAGCTTGTTGCATGGCTCATTGTTATTCTAAATTATTTACACTAGGCGCTTCCCAGTCATAAACGATCATGCTGACTTGCTTCGAGGAGAGCTTCAGAGTGTCTGTGTCCTGTTTTACATGTCTTCCCTGGAACATTGTCCATTTTAGAATTTGTTTGAACAATATATATTAAGAAGCTGAATCACTTTCACCGACTTGCCTGAGATGAGTAGTGACAATCAGATGACAAGGCGCTTCCCTGACAGCAAAGTACATAAACAAACCTGATACACTAAGTTCATTAAGACACAACTGTCCCAGTCATGCAGTGTGGTGCAAATGTCTGATGAACAAATCTCAATCTTTTATGGCAGCCTGATCAAATGATGCATGGCAAAAGAGATATAAAAGCTGTGTAAAAGTGGCAGTGAAACAGTGCATGTTGATGATCACAAACCTTTTGGGGTTTGTGGATCATTTTCCACAGGAAGGATTAAAAAGAAAGCTATTTCCAAATGTTAGACCTTTAAAGGAAGTGACATAATTTTTTTAAAAAAGGAATCTATCAAAAGGTGATTAGTATGCTAACTGGAGTTATTTTCAACAAAGATTGTGAACAATAAGCATTTTGTCAGTCTCAGTGATTGGAAAACTCCTCACATCAATGGCGGGATGCTTTTGTTCAGTAACAGTGGTCAAAGATAAAACACTGAGAATTGAGTCTTTTTTTGAATTGCAATGCTGTATGGCAGTCAGACAGCGTCACCTGTGAGAATCATAGATGCAGGAGTGAATCGTCAGAGATTATTTTAAGTCAAACCACGTGAGTCACTATTATGGAGAAGTACAAAATGTTAATAACTTTGTAGGATTACATAAATCTACATTCAAATCTCTTTTAAACTATGAAAGAGCCTTATCCAGATGAATGTTGTTTACCAACAGGGTGGTGGAAGTTTCTGCCACCGAAAGTGATTGATGCCAAAATATTGAATGTTTTCAAGAAGGATTTAGATTTAGCTCTGAGGGCTAAAGAGATCGAAGTGTAAACGGAGAAGGTAGGAACAGAGTTGGATGATCAGCCATGATCATTTTGAATTGTGGAGTAAGCTTGAATGACCAATGAGCTAGACCTACACCTACTTTGTACGTTTGCATGATATTTAAAGAGGTCTAGTGTTGCTATGGTTATCATCTGGAAAACCACATTAACAATTGAACAGCTGGCAGGTTATTTTAATGACTGCTTTTCATACAAGGCCAACCTACATCAAAATTAGATCTGAGTCCAATTTTTAAGATATAGTCAAATTGCAACAGCTTTAGGCCATAGGAACAAGCCTTTTTGGTTGCTAACTTGTGGTATGACTTCAGTAAAAATTCTAAGTCAACTGAGAGAAGACTAATTAAGCAGTTGCAACACTTGGTCAGAAACACTGCACCTTTGGTGTCATACTTCTGACCCAGTAGGAGGAAGGCAGGATAAGCCAATTCCAGATAATGTAAGAGACTTGACTAAAAGTGGAACAAGGTGACAACCCTGAACCAGAGAAGGTGTGTGTGAAGCTATACCACTGACTGTGTATAGTCCCTTAAATTTGTACTATTATAGTTGTTGTGGATATGTTCGCTGAGCTGGGAAGTTGGTTTGCGGACATTTCGTCCCCTTTCTAGGTGACTTCCTCAGTGCTGTGAAGTGCTGTTGTACTGTGTCGGTTGGAAATTATTTGGTTTTGTTTCTGCTGCTTCCAGTTGCCAGTTCTGGTTTTTCGTTGCAGGACCACAGTTGTAATCTGAGGTAACCCTCTTCGCTATCCACTACACCTCCAATTTTGGTGTCATCTGCAAACTTACCAACTGTATCTCTTATGCTCGCATCCAAATCATTTATGTATATGACAAAAAGTAGAGGACCCAGCACCGATCTTTGTGGCACTCCACTAGTCACAGGTCTCCAGTCTGAAAAACAATCCTCCACCACCGCCTTTGAGCCAGTTCTGTATCCACATGGCTAGTTCTCCCTGTATTCCATGAGATCTAACCTTGCTAATCAGTCTCCCATGGGGAACCTTGCCAATGGGCTGAGAAGTGGCAAATGAAGTTTAGTTTAGATAAATGCGAGGTGCTGCATTTTGGGAAAGCAAATCTTCGCAGGATTTATACACTTAATGGTAAGATCCAAGGTAGTGTTGCTGAACAAAGAGACCTTGGAGTGCAGGTTAATAGCTCCTTGAAAGTGGAGTCGCAGGTAGATAGGATAGTGAAGAAGGCGTTTGGTATGCTTTCCTTTATTGGTCAGAGTATTGAGTACAAGAGTTGGGAGGTCATATTGCAGCTGTACAGGACATTGATTAGGCCACTATTGGAATATTGCATGCAATTCTGGTCTCCTTCCTATTGGAAAGATGTTGTGAAACTTGAAAGGGCTCAGAAAAGATTTACAAGGATGTTGCCAAGGTTGGAGGATTTGAGCTATAGGGAGAGACTGAACAGGCTGAGGCTGTTTTCCCTGGAGTGTGGGAGGCTGAGGGGTGACCTTTATAGAGGTTTACAAAATTATGATAGGATAAATAGGCAAAGTCTTTTCCCTGGTCGGGGAGTCCATAACTAGAGGGCATAGGTTTAGGGTGAGAGGGGAAAGATATAAAAGAGACCTAAGGGGCAACTTCTTTATACAGAGGGTGGTACGTGTATGTAATGAGCTGCCCAAGGAAGTGGTGGAGGATGGTAAAATTGCAACATTTAACAGGCATTTGGATGGGTATATGAATAGGAAGGGTTTGGAGGGATATGGGCCGGGTGCTGGCAGGTGGGACTAGATTGGGTTGGGATATCTGGTCGGCATGGTTGGGTTGGACCGAAGGTTCTGTTTCCATGCTGTACGTCTCTATGTTTCTATGACTTTATAACTGGGACAACACAATGATAATAGGACAAGCCAAAAAGAGGACAGCCAGAGAATTTCTAGAAGCATGGCACTCATCTGCAGACTCCATCAATAAATGTATTGACCTAGAACCAATATACCGACCACTCCAATGGACAATTGGAACTGGCAACTGGAAGCAGCAGGAACGAAACCAAATAAATTCCAACCAACACAGTACAGGAACACTTCACAGAAGGCTCCACAGCACTGAAGATGTCACCTAGAAAGGGAATGAAACACCTGCAAACCAACTTCCCAGCTCGGCGAACATACCCACAACAACTCCAACCGGCACCTGAGCAACAAATCTTTACACAAACCTTGAATTGTACTATTATTTATAAATGAGAATAAATCCCACTGTTATAAGAAAGTAAATCAAAGTATTGAATCAGTTTAACTAGTTCACATTTATTCATATGCTCTAATGTTTTATTAATGGAGAATTTGCAGATACATCTATTTTTTAAGACAGTGAGTCTGTCCTAATTCTGGGCATGTTGGCCTCAATTGAATAGCAGATGTGATAGTCACCTGCCAAATGCTAATTATTAATATTTGAGTGTGATCCTGTTGAAGGCAACTTTAGCAATACCAGGTTTCGTAAGGTGTCCAGTCCTGAATTAATGGAAATTATTTTGTCACCTTAGTCCTTACAGGAATGGTGGAACAGATCATTACTGGGATAGGAACCCAACTCTTTGAATTTTATGCCTGGTTATTGCTCTTAACTAGTGCAAACTGTTGGCATCTGACCTCTGGACTTCCTGATCAATTAGGGTAGATAGGGAGGATGGTGCATTCAATTTATGAAACAAAGGATTTCTCATTAGAAGGATGACAGCACAGGGACAGGCCACAAATCTGCTCTTGGAATGTAGAGGCTGCAGCAACCACAGGAATGAAGAGGAGACCTTGGAAAGCTCCCATCATGTTATACAGCTGGAGCATAGACAATGTTAACTGAGAAGCTTTCCAGAGGACAAGAGGAAAGGCAGAACTCCTTTAGCCAAGGGTGTAAGTGGCAAGGAAGTCCTCTGCAAGTGTGGTCCTTCCAATATGGGGACATAAGAGCACAGGCCATTTTGACCATCAAGTTTGCTTTCCCTCTCATGGCTGATCGTCTATTTCAACATCACTTTTATGTGCTATCTCTAGATCTCTTGATATAATGAATCTTCAAGAATCTATTTCTGCTTGAACCTGCTTAATGACTGACTGTCCACAAGCCTCTAATGTAGGGAATTCTAAAGCTTTACCACCCTCTGAGTGAAGAAATTCCTTCTCATCTCAATCTTAAATGGCTCACCTCTTATTCTGAGACTATGAATAGAATCTTCCTAGGCCCTGATTGATGTAGGCATTGGCGAGTCTAGTTGGGAAAATGGCTTATATCCGTATAAATGAGATTCACAACTTTGAGAGCATGAAGTCCAATCCTGAACAGTTTTGAAGAGGAAGACAGGATCCTTGCTCGTGAGCAGCCCTATTTACATCCATTTTGCATGCATAATCTTGTCAATGCGCAGTTTCATATACTCCCATCTGCTGGACAGAAACTAAATGGTGACAATTCCCAACATGGATGTCAGAGCAATTATCTTGTGACCCGAGCTTACTGCTTGCTCCTCTCACCTCTATCTTGGACTGTTGTCATCAACCTCATGGGGCATTCTTCATGGGCAATGACTATCAGCCCTCACAATAGACATTAGCATTGGACACGTATTAACCTTACAAAAGTCGTGAGTGTGGTCCTGGATCAGCACAGCAGGTCAGGCAGCATCCGAGGAGCAGGAGAATCGACATTTCAGGCATAAGCCCTTCATCAAGGGCTTATGCCCGAAATGTCGATTCTCCTGCTCCTCAGAAGCTGCCCAACCTGGTGTGCTTTTCCAGCACCACACTCTCGACTCTGATCTCCAGCATCTGCAGTCCTCACTTTCTCCTTAGCCTTACAACACCCTATGGCCCCACTTAGAATATGGTTCTCCATTTTAGTGCTGCACATTGCAGTGCACAGGCACCTTTTATTATAATGTTGCTACCAGAACACTTAGTGTGCAGGGTCAGCACCAAGCTGATGGATTGGATCAGGCTGGATCTCAGAGCTGCTTTGCTTGCTTTCTTAGTGCTCCTTCACTTTGTGCTGACATGGATGCTCACAGTATCTGTGCCTTGCCTTGCTTAGTCTTACCTTTTTGTGCTTTTCCCTCTCAGCCAGAACTTAAAGGCTCCTGATACTCATGTCCTCACTTGGTTTTTTTTAACTGCAGCCACAAAGCCAGGTAACTCTTAATGATTGTAAGCTGTTTTCAGTCAAGAGGGTGGAGACATTTCTGTATGGCATTGTGCTACATCAATCCCTCACTTTGCACCATGTGCCAGCGGCTTAAGTGGCAAACTGACTTAATAAGCTTCAACCCAAATGGCTGTGTCTCAGTGTATAGTCCTCTGTCACGCCAAAGGAGAGAGCCATAGGGTCCTGCGACAGTCCATCAGGTGCAGTGTCAAGGGTTTGCGATCAGTTGAGGGACTATGAGATTGTCAGTTGGCCACTTGGAATGGTCAGGATTTAGTTCATATCACTAGTCCAGGGAGTGGGTCACAGTCAGTACAAAATACCAGTCATATAAGGTTGGGTGAGTCCATCTGAGTCAGTCAGTGGGGTGAGCAATGGTCAGTCCTGGGGATCAGCCCAATGAAAGTCAAGGGGAATTATCAGAGGACACTGCTGGGTTTGGGAAGTTGGGCTGGTCAATTCTATGAATTGGAGATAGCAACCTGGGATGCAGGGGGGACAGGAATGGTGAAGGGGCAAATTCCACTTTCCGGAAGGAAGAGGCAAATGAAATGAAAACGGCTAGGACCACACCCAGAATGGCTTCTTACTGTCTGAAAAAAGTGTGGGTTCTTCTCACTTTACTAATGTGAAGCCCTCACAGAGCAATTGCATTGATCAGTTACTTGCATAGCATGGATTGAGGTTATCTGCAAACATAGTACCCTGATGTGAAAGGCATGCTGTATACAACATGCTGTGTAGAATACAAGTTCTGACCATCTCCTGCAATCATGACTATGTCATTGGTCATTGCAGATTACAGGCAGTTGTCTCTGTGAAGCAGAAGTAATCGAAGGTGCTCTTAAAAATGACACCTGTAGGCCACCACGCACAAAACTAATGCAAGATCCCATAGGCTGCACAAGGGCACAGAACTGATCTCCTCTCATCTTGAACTGTGCCAATATGCTCTTATATGCAACGCTTGGGTGATGTGGAGATGGCAGGACAAGCCATCAGTAATCATACAGTGCTTACAATCTCGAACTGTATTTCTATGACATTCCATTTGCTGCATTCATTGGAATAAGATCCCTATGTCAGAAATTCATGTGGGAGCATTCGATGGCCCTCCTCATTGCTGAATTTCAAGTCCCACTATATTGAAAACTTTGCTCAACATCTTTTGTGAATGATGCAAATGCAGACTGCTCCCATTATTAAGGGACCCGTTCTGTTTCTGATGTCCTCCACACAGGCTCATTGAAAGTGGGACAAATGGATCCAGCCTCTGCAGGGCTTATCATTGCTGTTGCTGTGGTGTAAAAAGAAATGAAGGAGGAACAGATATGCCAGCAAGCACAGCACTAGCAACAACCTCCAGCAGGCTGCCAAAAAAGTCTCTAAATGAAGAGCTTGTGGCTGAAGGTCCCGCAGTATGTGCAGGAGATACAGGAGGCTCAGAGTTTATTGTCATCCTTGCCATTTTGTCCTGATGAGTGAGGTGGAGTGCCACCACAGGTTATATGCCAGGGCACTGTCACTGACACTATCCCAGCCTTTGGAGCACCACCTGCAATATGAAGGAGTGGTGGCTAACCCATCCCAATGGCTGTCAGACTGACAGCTGTGCTCAATGTCTATGCAACTAGCTACACTCAAGGTCCACTGGAGTTCTGTGTCGAATTTCTTGATCCTCAACTCACAAATGTACCGAGGCTGTTACTGATACAATTTGTGCCAAATCACACTGCTTCATCTCAATTCTCTGTGATGAGGTCAGTTATGCAGTGGTCTTTGCCGACATAGCTGGCTTCCCTCAGGTACACACAGCACATTGAAAGTGCCATATCATAATGATTAGAAAAAGATTCCATTCCATCAATATTCAGATCATCTGGGATCATTAATACCACGTCTTAGAAGGTACCCTGGAAACTACCATGATGCTTATATCCTTGATAATTTCCACGTTTCTACTGCATTTCAAGGTTCAGATGCCTTACAAGATTGGTTATTGGGAGACAAGGGATACTCTCTGCAACCATGACTGACAAGTCCACTATCCAGCCTGCCTGAGGCCAAACATAGAAACAATGTTATCTATTCTTCTGTGAAAGCCATGATAGCCCTCTTGAAATTTGGATATTTGGATTGGACTGGGGTGCCTTAAAGTACACTCTAGATAGAATGTGCCACATAATCCTTGTATACTGTGCTGTGCACAACTGGAACAACCAACGAGGGGATGTGTTAGACACTGAAGAGCTGGGAGAGTGCAGCAGTCTTCCAAGTAGGGAGGTGAGGATATTGAGCTGGAGGAAGAACATCACATTCTGCATGACAGAACGTTGCATCATCGGGCGCAACAAGCCAGACAGGACTTCATTAACACCCAGTTCTAGTAGGTTAGAGCTGGGTGCAGTGATCGGTCTTTGACTGTAAATTTGGTGCTGCTAGAAAGGCAAGCTGCCCAGTTCAGTTTGAGAGTGTTTGATTTTCAGGGTTTGTATTTACAGCTACCCAATATTATTTACAAATCGCACTCAATGATTTGTAAGTAATTTTCTCATTGTTCATTGAGTTTGTTAAGAAGCAGCAGTTTAGTTATGATACAGTAGTTAATTAGACAAAGAAAATATATAAGCATGACAATTTGGGATGGAGCTCTGATATCAGAGAGTAAGTAGGCTGTCAACACAATGCTTTGATTTCTACCCTGTCAAAGTCTGAAATAATTTCAGTGAAATTTCAATTAAATCACTTCTCATCCTTGTAACTGTAGACAGAGTTCCCTCAATCTCTTCTCATAAGACAATGCTGCTAACCTAGGAATCAGTCTGATGAACTTCCTTGCCCTCCCGTCTACACACAATATATGAAATAGGAGCAGATGGAAATGATTTGGCTCCTTAGACCTACTCTGCATTGAATAAGATCATTGCTGTACTGTGTATTTCAAATTCCACATTCGTCTTTGCCTCTGACAACCTTTCAAGCCCTAGCATAACGAGAATCTGTTGCCGTCTGTCTTGAAAATATACGATGACCCCACTTCTGAAGCAAATTATTCCAAGGTCACACAAGCTTCGAACAATGAATGAAAACTTCTTGTCATCTCTGTCTTTAGAAGTGACCCCTAATTTTAAATCAGTGCCCTCTAGTCCTGAGTTCACCCATGAGGGAAAATCTCATTTCCACATTCACCTTGTTAAGGCTGTTCAGGATCTTATACATTCAATACAGTCACCCCTCACTCTTCGAAATACCAGTGGAAACATATATCTAACCTATCTAATCTTAAAACCTGAATTCTATAAATCAATCCACTCATTCCGGTTATCCACCTAGTAAACCTTCTGAAATGATAACAATACATTTACATTCTTTAAATAAGGAAATCACAATCTTACCAATGCCTTGTACAACTGAAATACAACATCCTTCCTTTCTAGGCAAGTATATGTGTCCTTAGGTAATGAGATGAAAATTGTACTCATGGATCCATGTGCAGTCTCACCAAGTCTCGATACAATTGTTGCAAGTCATGTTTACTTCTTTATTCAAATTCCCTTTTGATAAAGGCCACCATACCATTTCCTTTCCTAATTACTTGCTCCACCTGTAAGTTAACTTTTACTTAGATTACTTAGTGTGGAAACAGGCCCTTCAGCCCAACAAGTCCACACCGACCTGCCGAAGCTCACTCACCCAGACCCATTCCCCTACGTTTACCCCTGCATCTAACACTACGGGCAATTTAGCGTGGCCAATTCACCTAACCTGCACATTTTTGGACTGTGGGAGGAAACCGGAGCACCCGGAGGAAACCCACGCAAACACGGGGAGAATGTGCAAACTCCACACAGTCAAGTCGCCTGAGGCTGGAATTGAACCCGGGTCTCTGGCACTATGAGGCAGCAGTGCTAGCCACTGTGCTGCCCACTTACTTTATTACAAAGACATCCAGGCCCTTAAAGGCAGTGCACCAGGAGTTTCCAGGATCTCAATCAAATACTCAACTTGATTAACATTGTCTTGAACAACATACCTTACAACTTCAGCTGTTTCTTTTTCTTTAGCTACCTCAAATCCCCATCCAAACAGCCAACTCTCATACCCATCCTCGGTCTATTAAACTCTTGAATATATGTCCCATGGTCACCCACAAAAAATTGCATCCTTCACCCCTTCCCTAAACATTCACAGCTTTCTGCTGTATCCTCTCACAGGAGAAGGGAGCATATAACTTTGTAAGAGGTAGGAACCTGGGCCCTTCAGGGGCTGGCAATTATTGGCCGCTGGCAATGTGTGCCTAGCTGTCCCTCTAAGAAGGGGGTCTTGTGCTGGGAGACCTGACCTGATATGACATTTTAATATACTGATGGTCAAACATGTTATGAGAACTGATTATCAGCCAGTAGACCATGTGTTCAGGATCTGCCTCCATTTAGTTAGATTTAGTTAGTTAGTTAGTTAGATGGCTCAGGGGTTAGCACTCCTGCCTCATAGCGCCAGGGACCCAGGTTCAATCCCACCCTTGGGTGACTGTCTGTGTGGAGTTTGCACAGTCTCCCTGTGTCTGCGTGGGTTTCCTCCGGGTGCTTCAGTTTCCTCCCACAGTCCAAAGATGTGCAGGCCAGGTGAATTGGCCATGCTGAATTGCCCATAGTGTTAGGTGCATTAGTCAGAGGGAAATGGATCTGGATATGAGTGGGTTACTCTTCGGAGGGGCGGTGCGGACTTGTTGGGCCGAAGGACCTGTTTCCATACTGTAGGGAATTTTATCAAAAGAATCTAATAATTGCCTCTGGTCCATGAAAGAATATGTGTTTGCAGAGAAGGCTGCTGGTGTTGGTATTATTGCTGTTGGAGCTGATTTTGATGGCATTTACTTGCCTTGGTGACACTGTTGAATTGTTAGCAAGTTTTGAAACATATTCCACAGTTGGAAAATTTATGATTCAATATTAAAGTACCTCAAACTGGTCTCTTAACAATCTCTACCCCTTCTTAACTAATTGCACAAGGGACCTAAGAGAGTTCTCTTCTCTCCTTCAATCCAACTCCAAAGGAAAGCCAGAAGATGATGATCACTTCAGAATCTTGATCCAATGTTAATTACCAGAAATCACCCATCCTGTTTTCTCCTGTACCTGCATCTATTGACCTCAAAAGTTTCTGATCAATAGTTTTAGATTAGATTCCCTACAGTGTGGTAACAAGCCCTTCGGCCCAACCAGTCCGCACCGACCCTCCGAAGAGTAACCCACCTAGACCCATTTCCCTCTGACAAATGCACCTAACACTATGGGCAATTTAGCATGGCCAATTCACCAGACCTGCACATCTTTGGACTGTGGGTGGAAACTGAAGCACCCGGAGGAAACCCACGCAGACACAGGGAGACTGTGCAAACTCCACACAGATAGTCGCCCGAGGCTGGAATCGAACCTGGGACCCTGGTGCTGTGAGGGCAGCAGTGGTAACCACTGAGCTACCATGCTGCCCCAATTAATTAATTTACAATATTTTGAACATTTAATATAAATTAACATTAATTTTATTGATAACATGGCAATTTCTTTTGGAGAGGTGAAATAATAGACTGTGGAAAAGTTTACACCAATTGTGATTGGAATTGGTAGTTCATCGAATTAGCCCTCAGTTTGATTTCTGGCTTCAAATCCAGATCTTGTCTGAGAAGCTTAAAGTCAGGCACTGAGGGGCACAGATGAACATATTATAATTTTCCACAGTTTCAGAATAACCATCTTTCAATTCATAATCTGTCTCAGGGCACGAGAAGTTCAGATTGCAGAAGTGAAGGCATTCACACTAGTGCATCACCTAACCTGATATAGTTGTTGCACATGCAGGGAAATAGGAAGTGGGTAAAGGGTTCAAATCAATCTTCTTTCCCATTAAAAGTGCAAATCTGCAAATACTAAAGAGTTAGGAGCAGGTCATCTTCTGGTGAGGAGATCTTGGACTATTAAATTAAATGAAGTCTTTAGTAGCTTCAGTGGGCCTGGAATTTATTGTCCTCTGCCAACTGTGCAGCCATCATAGACTTTTGAACAGTAAGTGAATTAAGGGTTGTGGTGAACAAGTCGGTAAGCAGAGCTGAGTCCACAAAAAGATCAGCCATGAACTTGTTGAATGGTGGAGCAGTCTCGAAGGACCAGATGGCCTATTCCTGCTCTTAGTTCTTACGTTCTTATGAGCCTGAAAAGGACAAGAAAGTGAGAGTTTGAGTCCTGGTCCATTTCTGCATCTGTGTTGCGTGCATACTGGGGACAAAACCCACTTGACCTCCTGGCTGGGAAAGTTTCATTATTTTAATTATTTAGGGCCTTTTGACATCATGTGTCATCTTCTCTAGATATTGTGCTGCTTACCTTGATTAGTGTGAACCTATGCAAGTGTGCTCCATAGCTGTAGGAAATGCCCCTTATAAAAGTAAGGGTACTTTTATATCATATATTTATTCAGTGCCAGCTTAAACTCTATATTTGCCTACAGTTGATAGTTACATTTCTTCCAAGTAGTTGATTGGTGAACCAGCATACAGATTCAGCGCAAGGAGTTCAGACCTATGTGTTAACAATGTTCAGTAAAACAGTAACAGTTAAAAAGGGGAGAGGAATAAATACAAAATTTCAAGTTCATCAGCCTAACATCCACATTTTGAGAGAACATAATCTAAAAAGTATGGAAAAGTGTAGGTTAATTAATGTTAGTCAAAACAGGTTTGTTAAGTATCTGAAAAATGTGAATGAGCTTTTGGATGAAATCATAAAGAGAGTTGGTGAAAGTAGTGAAGTTGATATAGTATAGATTAATTTTTGAATGGTGTTTGACAATGTGTCACAATTTATTACCAAATTGAAACACATGGGTTTGGAATAGGAGAAACAACATAAATACAAAATTGACTAAGAGTCGGAAGTAGAAAGCAGTTGTGGATAATTGCTTTGCAGACGAGAGTCAAGTTTACAGTCATATCTCCCAATCCTCTTCAAGGATAATTTTTAATATATATTAATGCCCTGTATTTGAGTACAAAGGTTTTTCCCAGTTTGCAAATAACACTAAACCTGTTAGTTCATCAACAGTGGAAAGGATTACAATACACTTCAGGAGGAATAATCCGGTGAAGCAGGCAAATGCAATGAAATTTAATGAGAGAAGAAATACATATTGGAGAGAAAAACAATTAGGAATTTAGACTTTTATTATGGACACCATGTTTTAGGAAGAACATCAAGGCCTTGGACAAAATGCAGGGAAGATGTATCACAGTGATACCAAGAGTGAACTTATGTGGAGAGATTAGAGCAGAAAATGACATGAGAGGTTTACTGGAGATTTTCAAAGTTTTGTGTGGTTTTGATGAAGCAGGTAAGGAAGAAGTGTTTCTAGTAGTGGGTAGGTCAGTTACCAGTCTATGTAGAGAAAAAAACAGAAGCATGATCCTTTCGTTTTGTGTGGTGATTTGTTATAATCTGGAATTTATTTCCTGGAAGATGATTCGAAATCTTCAAGAATGACTTGTCTATATAGCAGAAAAGATAAACTACAAAGCTAATAGGCAAGTTCAAGGATCTATTTGGACAACTGTGTTCTAAAATTCTACAATTGTAAATTGGCAATCATGATTTTGAGAATTGGGGCTGGTATTTATGTCCAGTGGGCTTTCAGTTATCTGTTCAGACAGTGCAATCAGCAGCAGGGAAGATCTGAAGGTTTAAGAACCCGACAAATGAAACTCATATGACAATCCTCAACAAGAATGTGTGATGATTGTAACAATAGAATATGAGTTCCCTGACTGGGGCTGTTAACCTGCTCTAATCAGGGAAGCCTGGCTGACAGAGAAGAACAGGAGTGTTAGATATTCTGACACTTTGAGAGTTGGCTCTGAGAGAGCTGGATCAGTGTTAGTGACTCTCTATGCATAAATAAAGGGTGTGCTTGGTGATGGGATACCAGCTTCTGTGAAGTTACTTCAGGAAGAATACTCCAGTGAATGGTAGAAGCATTTAAGATGTGTTAAGTGCTGCAGTGCACCACGAGGGTTAGGACTGGGTTAACAGGAGAAAGGGAATTAATATATCCAAAGCAGATTTGGGCTGCATTGTGCAGTGCTGGTCTGTGGGAAAAGTTCCAAGGTAGAACAGACATCGGAAGCTCTGTCAGTAATGTGTAAAATTCACAGTCGCTGGAGAAACTTTAAATGTAGCAGTAATTCCAGGCTTAAAAAAACTGCAAGTTAAAAAAAAAACTACTGCTGGCTCATTTGGAGCTTTGCCACTATAGCAAGTGAGCATGTGAAGCATGGCTACAATCACAGAAGTAAAAAGCCATGAAAGAAATATTAATTCAAGATTGCAAACCGAGGATGTTGTGAAACCAGCATTTAAAGCAGTACGTTGGATAGATTGAAAGCTTGAATAGATCTGGTCCAACAAGGGCAGAAAGTTAGTAGAGTTTATTCAGGTGGGAGATCCTTCATAAGAGCTGCTATAAAGGCAGAAATCATTAAAGAAATCACAATTAAAGTTGGAATTGCTTTTAAAGGCATAAACAGTGGAATTCAGTGGATGCATGAAAACAACAGGAATCTACCATTTTAGCTGCAAAGTGTAGGCAAACCCTCCAGGATGGCAGCAAAGAGCACCACTGCTATTACTGTAGAATAAAAGCAAGTAAAAAGCAAGGAAGTAAAGTATGCCATCATGTCAAGAAGATATGGCATCAGAACCAATATTGCCAAGAAGACATCTCTTCATAGATGGTCTAGATAGTACATAGGATTGGACATCTTTGTGAAAATATTTCTGAGATACTGAAAAACTTCCAAATTAGATATTACATCAGAAGCTGAATAAGGAATACACTTCTATGCATAATTGAAAATACAGTTGGCAATCTTTTAGTTCACTGAGGGATGAAATAAGGAACAGCTACTTTTTAAAAGGTACTGAGAGCCTTTGACAAATATTTCAACGTTAGAACCAATTCTTAAACGAGCAAGATTTAAAAAAGGAGTTCAGCATCCAGAGTAGTTCAAGGATAATTTCATAATGGTCTTTACAAATTAGTAGAGAAATGCAACTATGATTACTTCCAGACTGAATTTGTAAGAGTAGAAATGGTTGTTGGAATTGCTGATGTGTCTTTTCCAGATTTATTGCAGTCTAAAGACCTGACTCGGGAGAAAACCGGAAAGGGGAGTGAACCAGAAATCCAGAAATAACAGATTGATCCTAAGAAAGGAAAATCAACCATGGCTGAGGAGACCAGTAATATTAATTTATTGCTTAAGGTACAAAACCACAAACGATACATGTGAGAAGCTAATACAGTGATTCGGACACATATCAGATACTAAAAGTCTGATCAACGCTGTGGTGCAAAGAAACATCACAGGCACAGACAGTGAATGTATTACCAGTGAATGCTTTATCTGTCACATAAATCACTTCCAAAAAATGTGCAGAAGTTGGATACAGTTTCAGAGTAGAACAAAAAGAAATCAAACAGCTACTCATGCAAAGTGGTTAATGAGATAGAGCGATCCAATGCAGAAGAAACAACACTCCAGTTTTTCAAAGGGAAACAGGGGATCCATATATTTACATCAATGGTACATCACAGGGGTTTGAAGTTAAATACTATGTCGAGTGTCACTACTTCAGCAGACAGTGATCCACAGTTCAGAAAACTGTTAACAGTGCAACTACATGGTCCAGGAGGCATCGCACTTCAGTTTAAAGCTATGCTCCTAGTGGTTCTCCAATTAGGGGATGCCAAATAATAGAACATCTATACTTGCCTCACAATCAATTAATCTCACCCATAACTATGAAGGTATACCTTGACTTCAATCTTTTCCAGCTGGTGAAACTATCTAAAATCATGTAACAACTAGATTAAGAACAAAATGTTAGATGGCAGCTAGTAGAAGGTTTTGTAGACCTTGCTTCCCCACTCTCATGGACGAACCTTGGAAAAAAGCCCCGTTGTGATTAATTATTTTGGCAAAAAATTAGTTTCATATTGTTAATGAGATAAGAACTTATGATTATGCAGATTAGCACTAAGTTGTTCAACTATTATCAATGCTGATTATCACTAAGATAGCAAGATTGAGTTATGTTTATGAGGAAGAACAAACAATGAGATAATCGATGAACAACATACTCCTTGAGACAATGAAGGAATATAGAACTGAAATAAATTAAAATAAACACAGCTTGATGAACAAATAACTGTGTCTGTTTCAAGTCTGATGTTAGATAATGAGTTGATGTGAAAGAGGTAAGTTCAGGCAAAATATTTGGCTTTCTTTCTTATCCAGAAGGAATCTTTAGTAACAGTGACAGAGATCATGCCAAGCCAGAGCAATCTGTAATAGTGGAACTAAAGAGGTGAACATGTTGGTTTCACCAATAATGCAAACTTTAAGGACAAATGAAAGAGCCCAAACTAATAAACATATTGAAGTAAAATATTTCAGTACAAACCTACAGACAGATTGAGAATATAAATTGATGCCCCAATTGAAGATCAGATGCATGCAATTCCATGGAAGCCATCACTGGAAGAGACAACCAATGCCCAACAATTGAAGGTACTGCAAACAAGAAATTGTCTGTTTTGGAGATTCAGGGTTTTGGAAAGTAGAAAGTGCCTGTTTCAGCAGGGAAGGCATTCTTTGCAATAGAGATCCAAGAAATGGACAGGTGCTTCAGGATCACACAGTTGTAGTGAGGTTCTGTCTATAGCAATCAGCATGACGACACATTGGTTCCACTTCTAGAAGTGATTACTGCACACAGAGAGCTTAGAGGTCCACATGGCAGAAAAATATTCGAGTGAACATTACTACAGACCTCATGCTGTCAAGAAATAAATCTTCCTAAACTATTAAGTATTCTAAGTCTGAAGAGATCATTTTCTCAGAGGATAATAAAACCTCTTTGTTGTCGGAATTTGTAAAATTTGACATTTGGTGGGACTTATGTATATACAAATTATATAAAGATGGTTTATGCACAGATTCCAGTCATGGAGCAATAAATATATAGAGGTGAGTAAGAGGCCAGATTTGAAAGAATGTTGTAGACCTGGAGGAGAAAGAAGGAAAAGGGTTACAAAACAAGTAGAAGAGTTTTAAAATCAGGCTGCTGCTTAGCTCAGAGTCAAAACATATGGTGCTGGAAAATCACAGCAGGCCAGGCACCTTCCAAGGAGCAGGAGAGTCGATGTTTCCAGCATCTTACTTCCTCCTGACTTCTTACCTGAGGCCAATGCAGCTTAATTAGGACAGGTGTAATGACTTTATGCGATTTATTTCAAGTGACGATACTGTCAACTGAGTTTTGAATAAACTCAGAGGTGCACGTGTGGTGAGCTGCCAGAGGAAGTGGTGGAGGCTGGTACAATTACAATACTTAAAAAGCATCTGGATGGGTATATGAATGGGAAGTGTTTAGAGGGATATGGGCCAACTGCTGGCAAATGGGACTAGGTTTATTTAGGAGTTGGACTGAAGGGTCTGTTTCCATGTTGCATGGCTGTATGACTGTATAACTGTATGGAAGTTTTATGGAGGGAAAGTGGAAGACTGAACAGGCGAACATTGGAATAGTCAAGACTGTGGCAGTTCTTGTATTGTGTGGCAGTTGGTTTTGTCTTTGCAGCTATTGAGCAACATGGACATTAAGCTTCTATGATTCTTGAATAATTGAAAAATGAGTTAGATGGGTAATGGTAATTCACGAGACCCATACTCAGTACTCAGCTGCTTGTTATAGTATATTTACAGCCCATTTCTGATGTGATGACTCAGTGACTTGTTACAAAGTCAGATTCTGTCGATTTTATAGCTAAAACTATAATGTCATGAGTAAAATGCCTTCAGGCTAATGGCACTAAAAGTACAATGGGCTGGTCTCAGCTAAAGAGATGCCATCCTTTTTGGGATATGTTAAATGATGAGTTTGGAAGCGATGAATATTGGTGATCTGCAAGAGGTTGGAATTGAAAGACCGTTGTAGTGCTGAAGGAGATTACAGAAAAAGGAACAGGTTTAAAAACAACATAGAGAATTTTAAATTCATTTTAGAATTTTAAAACCATGCTTTGTGACTGGAGGTCAGTGTAGGTTAATGTGAACAGAGTAATCGATCAGTGGGACTAATGAGTACAAATCTAATAAGACTAGAGGTTACATAAATCACAAGAATGTACATAGATTATGAAACAAGACAAATGAAACAATATAACAAATAAAAATAAATATATACAATCTGGTAGCTGTTATAGAGATATGGCTGCAGAATGACATAAACTGGGACCTGAATATTGAAGAGTTCATACATTTAGGACTGACAGGAAATGAGGAAGGGGTTGAGGGCTGGCTCTGTTCATTAGTTATAGTATTTGCACAACAGAGAGGAAGACTTAAGTTAAGGAAAACAGGATGTAGAAGTGGTTTGGGAGGAAATGAGATGTGATTGCAGCAACCACATTGTCTCTTCTGTGTAGGCAGCCCCTTGGGATCAAGATAGGTTTGCTTCCATTATTTGTATTTGGCTTCCATTTGAACCTATCAGATATGTTCAAAATATTTGATATCCGAAGAATGCTTCTTTTCCAATATATGTGGTTTTGGGGTGGATATTCTCACATTTTGCATTTTTTTCAGGGAGCCTTTAGAGACAATCTTGAACGTTTCCTCTGCTCTATTGGTAACCGAAGCTTGAAATAGATAACTTGGTTTGGAAGTCTTGCATGAAGCATGCAGATGTTATGGCTCATCCAGCCCTATTGCTGACACAAAGTAGTGCCTTAATTTGTCCTTCATGTTGTCCTGAGAGAAGATACTGATACTGGAGCACTTATCCTACCAGTGGATTTGCAGGGATTTGATGAGGCATTACTGGTGTCCTCTATAAATTATCTATGTCTCTGACATATACAGGAGGTCTGGGAACACAATTGTCCTGTAGATAATGAGATAGGTGTCAGGTTTGAGCTCTTTATCATCTTGCACTGGATTCCTCAGCTGGTTAAATATTGCACTGGCACACTGGAGTAATGTTGAATTTTGTCATCAATGTCTACTCTCACTCCCAATGTATGGGAATTGTTCCACATTATCCAGTCACTTACCCTGGATCTTCACAGTGTCACAGAAGTGTTGTAGTGCAGACTATGGCCACTCAGCCCACACCAAGTGGTTAATTGGGTATCACTACTTTGTGTCAATCTCCTGCTTTTGCCACAGACCCTTGCACATTATGTTTTATCCAAATAATCATCCAATGCACTCTTGAATGCCTCAATTGTACCTTACTCCATCACATTTCCTGGCAGTACTTTCCACACTGTAAAGTTTTTCCTCACTTCACCTTCTTTTGCTCAATGTCCTCCTCCTGTTCTTGTTCATTTGACAGGTGGCACCAGTTTCTCCTTGTCTACTCTATCTCGTCTGCTGACTATTTTGATAACCTCTATCAGATCTCTCTCATGTGTCTTCTCTTCAAAGACAAATGTGCCAACTTCTTTAATCTTTCCTCATAAATGAAATATCTAATTCATGGAACTGTTCTTGTAAATTGCTTCCATTGTTTCTCCAATGCATTCAGATTCTTCCTCTAATGTGGCATCCAAAACTGTACACAATACTCCAGCTGAGGTTTAGCAAATTGTTTTGTCTAAGTTCTATATCATCTCCTTGCTCTTGTACTATAGATCCCTATTAATAAAGTGAAAAATACTGTGTGCTTTACTTCCTGCGCTCTCTACCAGCCCTGACACCTTCAATATACACCCATGTCTCTCTGTTTCTGCATCCCCTTCAGAATTGTACCCTCTACTTTATACTGTCTTTCAATGTTCTTCCTACCTTACATTTCTCATCTGACATTCCTGAGGCCAATTGTAGAATACTGTGTACAATTCTGGTCACCTTTCTATTGGAAGGATGTTGTTAAAATAGAAAGGTTGCAAACAATATTTGCAAGGATATTACTGGGACTGGAGGGTTTGAGTTACAAAAGAGGCTGGGACTGAGGGGTGACCTTATAGAGGTTTATAAGATCATGATGAGCAGAAATAAAGTGAATAGCCAAGATCTTTTTTTTTTCCAGGAAAAGGGAGTCCAAAACTGGAGGATTTAGGTTTAAGGTGAGAGAGGAAAGAGTTAAAAGGGACCTGAGGGGCATCGTTTTCATAGAGGGTGCTATTGGAGGAAGTGGTAGAGGTGGGTACAATTACAACATTTAAAAGACATTTAGACAGATACATGGATAGGAATAGTTTAGAGGGATATGGGTCAAATGCAGGCAAATGGGACTAGTTCAGTTTCAGAAACTTGGTCGGTGTGGATGAGTTGGAACAAAGGACTGTTTCCATGCTGTTTGACTCTATGACAGTATTTGACACCTATCCCCCAATCTACCAACTCTCTTTGTTCTTCTTGAGTCCTATACTTTCTTCCTCACAGTTTACAGTTCTTCCACACATAGTGTCATCCATAAACTTTGAAATTGGCCCTTGCACACCAAGATCTAGATCACTGATTTACATTAGGTGAAGTAAGGGCCCCAATATTGACTCCCTGGAGAACTCCACTCAACCTTCCTCCAGTCTGAAAAATATCCATTGACCGTGAATTCTGTTTCCCATAACACAGCCATTTTTGTTGCTACTGACTGTTTTTATCGATGACCTATAACTTTCCTGACAAATCTATTGTTCAGCACTTACCCAATGCTTCCGAAAGTCCTTATACATTACATTAATAGCATTACCCTCATCAAGCCTTTCTGTTATCTCTTCAGAATACTCCCAACAAGTTAGATAAATATGATTTCCACTTTAGAAATCCACGCTGATTCTTTCTACTCAACCCAACTTTTTCCATGCAACTACTAATTTTTCCCCAAATATTTGTCTCTAGAAGGTATCTTATCACTGACGTTAAACTGACTGGTCTGTAAATACGAGGCTTATCCTTGCAACGTTTCTTAAATAAGGCTGTAATGTTTATAATTTCTAGCATCTCCCTGCAGCTAGGACAAAATGTGGTATTGTGACCAATGTCTCAACTATCACTTTACTTGAAAATTTTTGGATGCATCTCATCTGCCTTGTCAACTTTAAGTACAAATGATCTATCCAATACTTCTACCCTAACAGTTTGGAACTCTTCTTGTGACTGAGTTCCCTTTTCTGTCATTGTGGCCTGGATAGCATCTCCCTCTATGGTAAAGACAGATGCAAAGTCTCTCCCTGTGCCTGCTATCAGTGCCTCACTCTCTCCCTGTGCCTGCTGTCGGAGTCTCACACTCACTCTGTGCCTGCTATCAGTCTCACAGTCTCCCTGTGCCTGCTATTGGCGCTTCACTCTCTCTTTGTGCCTGCTATTGGCGCTTCACTCTCTCTCTGTGCCTACTATCGCAGTCTCACCCTCTCTCTGTGCCTTCTTTCGGCACCTCACTCTCTCTCTGTGCCTGCTATTGGCGCCTCACTCTCTTTCTGTGCCTACTATCGCAGTCTCACCCTCTCCCTGTGCCTGCTGTTGGCACCTCGCCCTTTCCCTGAGCCTGCTATCAGAGTCTCTCCCTCCCTGTGCCTGCTATCTCACCCCCTCATTGTGCCTACTGCTGGGTTGTCAGCCTCTCCCTGTGCCTACTGCTGGAGCCTCACCCTCGCACTGTGCCCACTGCCAGGCCTCACCCTCTGTGCCCACTGCCAGGTCCCACCCTCTCTCTGTGCCCACTGCGGGTCTCAGCCTCTCACTCTGCTGGTATCGAAGCCTCACTCTTTCCCAGTGTTTGCTATCGGAGTCTCACCCTCTCCATGTGCCTGCTATTGAGACCCCACTCTCTCCCAGTGCCCGCTATTGGAGCCTGACCCTTTCCCTGTTTGCGCTATCGGAACCTCATCCTCTCCATATGCCCACCATTGGGGCCTCACCCTCTCAATGTGTCTGCAATCCGAACCTTAATCTCTCCCTGTACCTGCTATCAGAGCCTCACTCTCTCCCTGTATCTGCTATCGGAGTCTCACTCCCTCCCTGTGTCTGCTATCGAAGTCTCACTCTCTCCCTGTGTCTGCTTTCAGAGCCTCACTCACTCCCTGTGTCTGCTTTCAGAGCCTCACTGACTCCCTGTGTCTGCTTTCAGAGCCTCACTGACTCCCTGTGTCTGCTTTCAGAGCCTCACTCTCTCCCTGTGTCTGCTTTCAGAGCCTCACTCACTCCCTGTGTCTGCTTTCAGAGCCTCACTCTCTCCCTGTGTCTGCTTTCAGAGCCTCACTCTCTCTCTCCCTGTGTCTGCTTTCAGAGCCTCACTCTCTCTCTCCCTGTGTCTGCTTTCAGAGCCTCACTCACTCCCTGTGTCTGCTTTCAGAGCCTCACTCTCTCCCTGTGTCTGCTTTCAGAGCCTCACTCTCTCTCTCCCTGTGTCTGCTTTCAGAGCCTCACTCTCTCTCTCCCTGTGTCTGCTTTCAGAGTCTCACCCTCTCTCTGTGCCTGCTATCGGCACCTCACCCTCTCTCTCTGTACCTGCTATCAGAGTCTCCCTGGCTCCCTTTACCCGCTATCGGTCCCTCATTCTCTTTCTATGCCTGCTATCAGAGTCTCACATTCACTCTGTTCCTGCTATCGGCGCCTCACCCTCTCTCTGTATCTGCTTTTGGGGTTTCTCTCTCTCCCTCTGCTTGTTATCGGTGCCGCACACTCTCTCTGTGCCTACTATCGCAGTCTCACACTCGCTCCCTCTAGGCCGTTATCGGTGCCTCACTCTCTTCCTATGCCTGCTACCAAAGCCTCACTCTCTCTCTCTTTCTGCTATCAGAGCCTCACTCTCTTTCTATACCCGCTATTGGAGCCTGACCCTCTTCCTGTACCTGCTATCTGCACATCACTCTCTCCATATGCTTGTTATTGGTACGCACTCCCTTTGCCTGCTATTGGCACAGCACTCTCTCCCTGTACCTGCTATCGGAGCTCGCCCATTCTCTGTACCCACTGCCGGAGCCTCACCCTCCGCCTATGCCCACTGCAAAGTCTCAGCTTCTCTCCTTGTGCCTGCTATCAGAGCCTCAGCATCTTCCTATGCCCTCTATTGGAGCCTCACCCTCTTCCCGTGTCTGCTATTGGAACTTCACTCTCTCCATATGTCTGCTGTCGGACCCTCACCCTCTCCCTATGCCTGCTATTGGCGTCTCACCCTCTCTCTGTGTCTGCTATTGGAGTCTAACCCTCTCTCTGTGTCTGCTATTGGAGTCTCACCCTCTCTCTGTGCCTGCTATTGGAGTCTCACCCTCTCTCTGTGATTGCTATCGGTGCCTCACCCTCTCTCTGTGCCTGCTATTGGAGTCTCACCCTCTCTCTGTGTTTGCTATCGGTGCCTCACCCTCTCTCTGTGTCTGCTATTGGAGTCTCACCCTCTCTATGTGCCTGCTATCGGAAGCTCATCCTCTCTCTGTGTCTGCTGTCAGGGCTTCACCCTCTCTGTGGAGCCGTGGGGTATCCATGTCCCCACTGCTGGAACATCAGCCTCACACAGTGGGATGTGTGAAAAATAACAAATAATGGGAAATGATCAGAAAAATGGAATAGTAATCACATGAGATTTTAATATTTGTGTCAACTGGAAAGATCACTTGGGCAAAGATTGTGTTTATGGTGAATTTAGAGAATATTTCCAGGATAGTGTCTTTTATAGCAAACCTACGAGCAGATTATACTTGACCTGATATTTATTGTGCATTATGATAGGATTCTTTATACTCCTCCAAATGAAGATGACCACAGATGTCTGCAATCACAATACAATTGAATTTTGCTTATATCTTGAGGGAGAGAAGAGTGGGTCTCAGACTAATATTTAAAACCTAAAGGGCACTTGTAAGGGTATGAAGGTAGAGCTGGCTAAAGTGAACTTGCAAATTAAGTTGACAGGTGGTACAGTGGCAGACATTTAAGGAGACATTTCGGGTATACAGAGTAGACATATGCCAAAGAGAAAGAAAAATTCCAGAGGACCTCTGGAGAGCAAAGCCGGTGAGTGGCATAAAAAAGTTTAGATACCAATTCCCAAAATGAATTGCTCAACATTCTCCTGCAGAGAACTCCACAGATCAAGGATCTTCTTCTCATTAACTATCCCTCAGTTTGAGGATGATGTTTACTCTAACTCATGAGTTTCTTCCTTCCTTGGGTTTTCACATAACTAAGCAGGACAGCTATCAATGTGCAGGCCTTTCAGCTTATGGAGCAAGGTGTCCCATGAGGTAATGGGAACAGGAATGCAGGATCTGCTTTCTTTTCTTTCCTTGTGTGCTGTTGCTCTGCCTCATTATAAAGACGTTGCTTTTGAAAGCCTATTGCAGTTTGATGGACACATCAACATTTGGAAGTTGCAAGCTTCTTCTAGTCAATAAAATCACTGCTGTGTGCTTTCAGGGGAAGCTTCAGGCTGTTATTGTTGCATTTATTGTCTCTAGTTTGGAAGTAGTTTGGAACTGACACTCCTGAGACAAGTTAATCATCAATTACAATGAAATTTTGTTCACTGTGTTGTACTGCTTGATGTGCATTGCATTAACCTCTTGGGGACTTGTTTGATTTGTTATCAAAGTAAGTTTCACTTACTTTCTAGATGTATTTCACATGCACACGTTTGTGTTCTGTGCTGTACATCACTCATTTTCATTCGCTTGACTTTCATGGCAACGCGCCACTTATATTGTGTGCATTCTATTCAGAGGAGATAACACTGTAAACCAGCTGGCGAGACTGGCCACAGTTGGTGCTTCTGAAAGGGAAGGGTGGAATTTCAGCACTGAAGACAGGAGTGGAGGAAAAAAGACATGGTTATTGGCAAATAGATGTTTGATATCTTCAAACAAAATTTTCCTGATGGGGAATAATCAAACATTGGAAAGTTTAGTTGGTAAAATATCAGCTGCTTGAATCTATTTGTAACAAGAAAATGCTCAGGTGGGGCTTAAACCTAGAGATTCCGGCACAGAAAGTGTTAGTTACTGACCCACAAGATCCTATATACAAAAAATAAAGAATAAAAAGTGGAATGGACTTCACTGGAAATGAACAGTGTGAAAAGGGGAAATTGCACCAGGGAGACTACCAGAATGTTTATTCCTGCTAAAGAAATGGCAGTATTTGAATCATATAAGTAAATAGCAAACCAAACCCTGCAACTGTCAGGCAACATTTCAATAATGATTCATTGACCTCTTGCTTTGGTGGGAGAGTCAGAAAAATCCTGGGAAGAAATGCTGTCTGATGCTTAAAGACCAGTAGACCATGATGAACTGAAAGGAGTGGTGAAGGGGACGGGATGATGAACCAGGGTTAGATGCTCAAAGACAGACTAGTTACCAGAGGAACAGGGAAAAGGATATGGCTTTATTTGATTTTAAGCTGTTGCCACCTGTGAGGAAATTTTCTTTTGTTGCCAGAATATCAATGTGATCATCTTAAGTAAGTCTGTGGAAGATATGGAGCTTCAACATGATTCAGCAGGCATTTTAGATGGAAATACAAGGATAGCTGGTGATAATTGATTGATCCAATGGAAATGATGCAAGAAATGAATGGGAAAAGGCATTGATGTGATTGACGCCTACTTATTGAGTCATAGAGATCTACAGCATAGAAAAAAGTCCTTAGGTCCATCGAATCCATGCCAGTCAAATGTTGATAAACCTAGTGTGAATATTAAGGAGACAGAAGGATGCAGAACCTGAAGTAACTGTTGTTGAAAGAACAATCACCGGTGTCACAATGGGTCAATCACAGAATACTGAGAGAGGCAGAAATTGAGGCTGAACATTTGCTCCACAGAAATCCAAGGATGAAACAGTGGCAAACAATAAACATAGAGAAGAGTAGGCATGGGTTGAGTTAGAATGGGGATGCAAAGGAACCCAAAAGGGGAGAGAGAGCTGAAAGGTTGCCTGTTTGAATGATGATCAAAGGAGGACAAAGAGCCCAAGAGGAGCCAATATTAAAAAAAGAGAAATAGATGCAATGGAACTGAGTCTGAAGTAGCTGCCAAAGTGCAGGTGTGAATGAGCACAAGGGTAGTTTTAGATTACATTGATATGGTAAAAATGGGGTGAAACATACACATTTAGAAATGGATGATTTTCAAACAGCCCAAAGATGCTGAGAGTCATTTGTAGACAGCTTGGAGTTAGCAACCACTGGCCAATGTTCATGTTTGTCAGAGTCATAGTAGAGAAGGAATAAATTCAGAAGTTGTTCGATGGGTAGAATATCAACAGAAGGGCTGGTGGGGGTTGACCAGACCATAAATCACAGAAGCTTATCCCAGGGTCCATCAGAGATGTGAACTGGGCTGAAATGTTGATATTGAGTGAAGCCGGAGCAGGATTAAAACAAGTCTGTTGGTGTGAAATTCAGGTACCAAGAGCAGCTATTACAGAAATACTCTAAATGCTAGACTTGCTTAGCAGACTAGGCTGGAGACAGATAGTTTTAATTGAAATTTTAATTGAAACTCACAAAAGGGCCATTGAACATAGTTCTGAAAAAGGCTGCACATCCGAAACATTAACTAGTCAGTTGTCTTCACACATGTTACTTGACCTGCAGAGTGTTCCTCGAATTTCTTTTATTTTCTATCAGCTTTCCAGTGTACACAACATCTTGAAGTTATTAATCAGCCAGATTTCAATGGCTTCTGAATTAGAAGAACATTTCTCATGACAATAGGCAACACAGAGGGTAGAATTTCACACCTTCCATGGACCAGGCTAGGAAGCAGAGTAGCCATAAAATTGGGTGGCAAGACAGGACTACCTATCCCATCCTCTGCTGTACTTTCGCCACTGGCAAGGAAGCACTGGATAACCTGACTGCCCTTATGCCAACTGAAGCCCTAAGTGGCCAATTAATTAGTCCTGTTCTGGAGGGGAACTTCAGTTGGGGAGGAAGGATCCTGTTGTCGTGGTACAAATGGGTATCAATGACATAAGTAGAATTAAGAAAAAGATTTATGCTGAGTAGATTAGTTAGCTGCAGGCTAAATTTGAAAAACAGAACCACAAAGATAATAATCTCTGGTTTACTGTTTGAGCCAGGAACAGGTTGGCACAGGGTTAGTGAGGTCAAAAAGTTGTATGATTGACTCAATGTGGGCGCTGGCACCAGTACTGGGAAAGAGGGAGCTGTACTGTTAAGATAGCTTTTCACTTGAAGTGTGTTGATGTCTTGGTGAGTTGTTAATTAAGGCTGTAGAGAAGGCTTTAAATTAAGCACCTGGGAGATAGTCACATGAGAAGTGTTTTGGAAAGTTCAGGAGAAAGGACAAGACGACGAGTAGAAAGGTTATAGAAATGTAAGGTTGCATTGGCAAATACAATCCTAAGGACACAATAATTTTAAGTTAACATAAGAGAGTTTGTGAAGATTTATAAATTCGTGACAAATCTTGAGGCGATGAGTAAGTATATGAATGTGAGTAAAGACAAAGTGAGTGGGATAGGAATGGATAGAGAGAGTTTAGTAGTTATGGGGAATCAGAAAATAAGGTCTTTGTCAGGAAATGCAGAAAATAAAACTGAAATCCCTTTATATGAATAGGCAGACCATCCACATTAGATAGATGAACTAATGGTGTACATAGAAATAATAATTTAGATCTCATCATCATTACAGAGATATAGTTGCAAGGTGACCAATCCTAAGAAATCAATATTCCAGGGTATTAAACATTCTGAAATGACAAGCAGAATGAAACTGGATGAAGGGTGGCCCTGATAATAAACTAACTTTAAGTAACAAAGAGACAAAAGAAGATAATGAATAGCCAGGGTCAGAAATTCTGCTGGGAATACATTATAAACCTTCTTCCCCCCTCCCACCTCCACTCCCCCGCCCCCGCCCCCAGCAGTAAAAATGCATTTGGACAGAACATTAAGCAATAAATTATTAGCAAGGGAATATAATAGTGCACAATTTTAATCTTGTTATGAACTGAGCCAATCTAATTGGCAAAGAGTGCCTGGAAGATAAGTTTGTAGAATGGTTTTGTGGCAATTTCCAGAAGGACAATGTTGTGAAACCATGTCGGGCTAAAGTTACTATAGATTGAGTAATGTACAATGCGGCAGGTCTATTTAATTATGTTCTAGTCAAAGATCTATAGGATAAATAGACTGAAAAGCATAGTTTGAAATAAACAATGGCAACATTTGAAGACAAAATCAAAATGTTTAATAAAAATACATTTCACAGAAAAACTCAGTGAGAATGGTTCATCTGTGACTCACTCAGGCAGTTAAGGATTTTATTAGATTAAAATAAGAGGCGTACAAAGTTGCAAAGAATAGTAGTAACGCTGAGGATTAAGTGCGTTCAGAAAATAGCAAAGGGTCATGAAAAATTTGGTTAGAAAGGTAGAAAAGAAGTATTCAGCAGAACAAAATATTTGGGAGGCATGAAGGTTTAAAATTCAATAAATCCCCAGGATCTGATGGCCTGCATCCTAAAAGAGTTCCAAAAGAGATAGATAGTGGATGTGCTGGCTATGACTTTTCCAAATTCTTTAGATTCTGGAATAGTCCTAATAGATTCAAAATTAGTAAATGCAATACCTTTATTCAACAATGGAGGGTGAGAGCAAATAAGGAACTAATATATCAGTTAGTCAGACAACAGTTATAGTGGAAAGTACTGAAATTTATTCTTAACAATGTACTTAGAAAAGCATTGTATGATAGGAAGATGTCAATGATGGAGCCATGATAAGTGAATTATTGGTTATATTTGCCATTAATGGGAGGACCTGAGTAATTATAGCTTTAGAATCATTCGGTATAGCTTGCATCCACTTCAGTGGTATAACATTTTGATTATAGTTCAATTCCTAAAGCAATTACTGTAAATAAAGGGACATTCCCAATTAAATGATCCATAGAAAGTTTCAACGTCAACAAAACAAAATACTCTAAAATGTAAACCAAGGAAATATCCAGTGGAATTTATTTCAGTTATCAATTTAGCACTGATAACTACAGATGTAAATAACATAAGCACTGTTTCACTCACCACTAACAGTGCCCATTAATAGTGACTCACCCTCCTTTGTCTATGAAAGGTATCAAATTTCAACATGATTCAATGGCCATTTTATCCACTCCTTTGTCCAACTGTTCTTCTCTCTCTTTGGACTCTATCTGCACCTAGCATTTACTCCTTATCCCCTCCCCCCACCCTCTCACCTGCAAACAAACTGACGTTTTCCTAGCTACCATCAGTTCTGAAAAAGGTCATTGGACTTGAAACATTAACTCTGATTTCTCTTCACAATGCTGCCAGACCTACTGAGCTTTTCCATCAACTTCTGGTTTTGTTTCTGATTTACAGCATCTGCAGTTCGTGAGCTGTTGAGATTGAAACTTGAAATAAAAATAAAAATCTCTTGATGTTTTACCTCTAAATTTATAAGTCATGCAGTAATTTCTGAACAGAAGGAGAGCATTTGGCTCAGCAAGTTCATGCTGACTTTTGGGACAGCAATCCAATAAGTCCCATTCCACTGCCCTATCCCTAAAGCCCTGCAAGTGTATTCCCGAAAGTCCCAATTCAACTTCCTTTTAAAATAATTCATCATCTTTGTTTCCACCATTCTCCTCGGTAGTAAATTACTGTACATTGTCATTTACTGTGTAAAAAACATTCATCTCCAGCATCTTTAAAATTTGTGTCCCCAGCTGTGTATTAAAAATTGAATGAGTATTTTTCTGCACGTATCAATCTTGAACCAATGGAATTGTGGTGTCATTTATTTATGGCTTAGAGGCAGGTGTCCGAGATATTGGATTTGCACAGTACCTTCTGTATATCAGAGCGCTATCAGGCCGGTCCAAACAGCAGTTTCAAAGCTGCTGATGACGATGAGCTAGTGCAGGCTTGTTCTGTATAATCACAACCACAAAAAATAGATTAATTGGTCATGTATTGAATTGCTATTGGCAGGATTCTAATTTGTGCAAATATGCTGCCATTAATCTACTGAATAACAGAGTTTGCACTTAACAAGTAAATTGTTCAATTTAAAGTGCTTTGGAGCTTTATAAATGAAAGTTCTTTGTACTATCAAAGTACCAGGTAATTTGTTGGTCTGATCTTTTTGGCACAAGTTAGCATATTTTGGAAGTAACATGGTTTTGTAAGTAATGGTACATGACAGCATAAATTTACAAAGGGACATTGATAGATTAAGTGAGTGAATGAAATTATTGCAGTTGAATTTCAATGCTAGTAAGTGTGAGATAATACATTTTGGCCAAAATAGGGCATATTTAAATATTACTAAAATAGTAAAAAGCTAAGAACAGTGAAAAGTCTAGATAAATCCATATAAGTTTAGAGATTCTCGTTTGCAGATTATTTATCATGTAAAATTAATCAAAATGTTAAATGAAATGTTAGCCATTGTAATCAGAATGCAATGTGGTGGAAGCCAAGGTTAGACTGTATCTGGATTGTGGTATACAGCACTGGACACTACAGCTTACAAATTCCACTGACTTAAGGATGAGGATAATCATTCCATATCATGCCCGAAATGATATCTGGCACTGCCCACGCCAGAAGTGGATGGGCACCATTTTGGGCATGAGACAGCACCTAGAAAATAGAAACTTGTTTTTGTTTTCAGAATCGTACATCTTAAATTTAAAAATGATACTCTCATTCTTCCAGATGATATTTTAAATTACATATTAATAATTTACTTTGTGGATAGGAAGCCTTTACTTCCACTAGTTGAAGGGTCGGGCATAGATTTAGGGGAAGAAGTATGTCATTTAGAGAGATTCAATGGAAAATGTGATCATACAAAAGTTAGTGGGGATCTGGATGTAACTGCCTGAAAGTCTGGTAGAAGCAAAAATGCCTGATATCATTTTAGAAGCACTTGGATATACAATTGAAGTGCAATAACCTACAGAACTAGAACCAGCTGGGATTAGAGTAGTCAGATACTTGATGGTTGATGTGAGATATAGTAGGCTGTATAACCTCCTTTGGTGTTGTAAATATTTATGATGTAATTTTTCTCAAGAACTAAACTGAATCACAGAATCACAAACTTATTATGATGCAGGAGGCAGTTTTCCTACTGTGTCTACATTGGATCTCTGAGTATTTTGACTCAATACCAAACTCCTCCTGCTTCTTATTTCTCTTTAAATAATTATCTAATGCCCTCTTGAATACCTCAATTGAATCTGCTTCCTCCCCCTATCTGGGCAGTGTACCTTTAAATCAAAAGAATAGTCTCTCCATGCCACTAAACTTACAGACATCACAAAGAGACTATTAATAACCAATGCTGCTCTAGAAATAGATTCTGGCTGCCATTGGACAAATCAGCACAGCTGCAGTCTGCTTCGATGAACTTCATTCAGTGCACTGTTTTACATGTTTCAAAAGCATTTTACTTATATGTTATCACTGACAATTATTCATTATACAATTGCAGAAATGGGAATGAAATCTTTCTCAGTGGCTTACGTTTACACTTACCTTTAAGACATTCAGATGTCTTAGAGGCATGAGCTTCACAACAGAACACGGCAATTCTGTTCTATGCAGGAACCAAAGGGAATTCCATCCCTCAAACTCAGCTGCCCAGCTGGTCATTGCTATATTTAAACAATTCTGGTTAACCAAATGCTTAATACGGATGGCATGGCCTATTCTTTGACTGTAAAACTCATGACTCAGGTAGATAATCCATGTAGGCAGAGTGCATGCACTGGGAACGATGACACATATGTGATAGGACTGACTCTTGGTGTGGTGAACACCACTTGCCTGGTTGGAAGAGCCCTGTATACCACAGCAGAGCAAGTTAAGATTTCAGTGGCTAGCTGTGTGTTGCACAAATGTGTTAACATTGGTGGGATAGCTTTTTCACAGGATTTTGATGAACAGCTCAGGAGCATGAGGCGATATAGGTATGAAAAGGAAAATAGAAGCAGTGAAGGTAACAGCTGTCTGGCTGAGCTCTCCATGCAAACTCATCTGAGTACAATACCAATAACTGCATCCAATTTCCCTGACCACAACAGTCTCTCGCCTTCCTTTTGTTTTTGAACTTCACAGCATCTGCTTGGTCACAAAGCAAAAATAAAAACCAGCACAAACTAGACGTGCCAAAACAAATTTCTAAATGAACTTAATTCCTAATGCATAAAAAAGAACACCAATCATCATCTTGCATTCTCATTGTGCCTGTCTTCTGTGTGCCCTTGCCTGGCTTGGTTCTCAATCACAGTGACCGGTTGAAGGTTGCTGACTTCCTGTGGATACAATTGGCCTTGGAAGACCTGGATATTATCTGGCCCTAAAAGACCTGGTTGCTGGCTGCTCCACCTGTGTAAGAGATGGCGGATATTGGAGTTGGCTAGCTGACAGCCAACAGCAAGGGGATCCTGGTGTAGTAGCTGATATGGTAGGAGAACTGCCTGAAAGAAGACAGCCAGATCTTGCTCCATGTAGCTCCCACCAATTCTCCCACGGTGGCCCTAAGCACTCTCATTAATCTGTTAAGAGGACAGATTGTTAGACTGTTGTGATGCCCTTCAAGCCCCTTTGCACATTGTAATCCTCAAATGTAATGGCAGGGCTAGCCTGATCTTCCACTGTACAAGTTAGACTTCTGAGAGTTGCTGCACAGCTACAATGGAAGCTGCAACATTGGCCATCAGATGCTGTATAATATAGTTGCATCCACACTGGAAAGGGTGGACTCCAAGCTCTGCACAATGATCTGTTCCAAGTTAGTGCCAGACTCTACATGCTGCTTGACAATGATACAAGATTTCTCGCAGGCTACTCAAAGCATTGAATATTCTGCCAAGGATTTCTATCAGTGTTCTTATGTAAATTGTCCATCAATGTTCTCATTTGAGTCCTCTGCAGCAAAATTCTCACCTTCTAGCAATGTGGAATATCCTTTGCCCTCTTACCGTGCTGCAGGCCTGTTCTGCCCATCTCTCACCAAGATGAGATTCCATCCATGAACTATCCATTAAATTACAGGCAGTGTCAGTATCTGAGCTAGTGACTGAGTGTGAACCAAATGATGTTATACCTTTATTCTCACCGTCTTCCTCCTACACTGCCTAAGCAGCTTTCCCATCTTGGGTATCTGAAAGAAAAAATGTAAAAGAATAAGGCTTTGTTGAGGAGAAGGGATGCTTAGACGATCTGCAGCTTCCAGATCAGAAAAGAATGAAGTGATGGGGTTCGTTGGACATGAGATAGAGCATTAAGTGTAAGTACACCATCTCCTGGACCTGTGTGGATACAAGGCATGTTTCCTTATTCTCACCTCCTTGATGTAGCAATGAAAATCCTGGAACCTACACTGTCCCATTTTATCCCATTATTACTAATTATAGCATGAAGAGCTGCTAAGTCACTTCTGCTTCTGGTCTCTAACTGAAGAGTCCAACCAATCAACTGTGGTATTATTGCTGGCTAGTTCTGGAATCATTGAAATAGCAGGCGCTATCTAGTTGGTATGCTGTCTGCATTACATAGAAGAGAGTGTGTTAATCAAATTTAGTCCAGTCGATACCTGACTAAAGTGGGAGAAGGGATTTGAATCAGCAATAAATCTGAGGAGTTTATTGATGCAGTGCATTCAGCGTTAGTTTCTTGTTGAACTGTAGCTCGGAGAAAAGGAGTCACATTCATAAACTTTTACACAGTTGGCACTAGAATCATGAAGCATTTGCTAATTTAAACACATACCTTTTTTGAATTAGCAGTAGTGTAGAATACCAAATGTTACACAGGGCCACTATTTAGCACTAGGCAGGCTAAGCACATAATACAGTGACAAATGTAAAATCGTCACCACGCACATATGGACAAACACAGCAATTAGGAGTAAGAAGAGCTGTTTGGCCTCAGTCAACTCTGCCATTCAACAAGTCCATGGCTGATCTAACCATAGCCTCAACTCCAAATCCCACATTCCCCTCATAACCTTTGACTCCTTGGTTAGTCACAAATCTATCAATGTCTGTTTTAAAAGTATTTAATGACCTTTCCTCCATCAACGTCTGTTAAGGCAAGATCTAAAGATTCATGATTCACTTAGAGAAAACATTCCTCTGAACCTCTGTCTTAAATGTAGTCCCTTGGTTCTCATCTCTTCTACAATGGGAAACATCCTTTTCATGTCCACCCTGTCAGATCTCCTCAGGATCTTCTATGTTTCATAAGTTCATTTCTCATTCCTCTAAATTCCTATCAGACTTGTTTCCCAGCTCAATTAGAGAGAGTAATAAACTTAAGAATGCAGATGCTGGGTTTTCAAAAGGGAAACAGAAAATGCTGGGTGCGTTCCACACATCTTTAAACATTTTTCAAAGTTCCCTTGAGTCCAAAATTGTCTCACTAGATCAGGAAGCAGTGAATTCCTCTAGTCAGGAAAATGGGGAGATAGAAAACAGGAAACGACAAGCTGGTCAGAGATGTGTTGTAGGGAAAATACTGGAATCTGTTATGAAGGAGGTTACAGTTTGGCACTTAAGCAATCTGAATGCAGTCAGGTAAAGTCAACATGGTTTTGTGGGAGGGAAATTGTGTTTAACCAATTTATTTGGAGTCCCATGAGAAAGTAACAAGCAAAGTAGGTGACAGGAAATCTATAAATGTGGTATACTGCAATTTCCTGAAAGTATTTGACATGGTGCTGTATAAAATGTCACTACAGAGAAGAAGAGCTCATGAAGATAGAGGATCATTTATTTGCATGGGTGGAGGATTGATCAGCTAATAGGAAATGAAAAGTAGACACAAGTGCTTCATTTTTGAGTTGGAATGGTATAACACAATGTCCCTGGTGTCACTGCAAGGGTGTTAACCGTTTGCATTTGATATAAATGACTTTCTTGACAGGACCAAGAGTATGGTTGTTGAAGTTGAGGATGACACAAAGATAATTAGGAGAATAAATTGTGAAGAGGACATGAAGAGTCCACAAAAATAGAGTTAGGTAAAGTGAGCAGGCAGAAACTTGGATATAATATGTGAAGTTGTCTTCCTTGGCAGGAGTAATTGAAAATGAGTATACCTTTTAATTGAAGAGCGTTTGCAGAAATTGCAGGTACAGAGGGACCTCAGTGTTGTGATAATATAAATCACAAATTGTTTGTATGCAGGTTCTTATGACAAGTTGCGGAGATCTGAATAGTCTCCCTTCCTTTCAATCTCCTTATTTAATTACACAAAGATTTTAGGCTTTTTGAGCATGAGGCTGTACCTCTAGTAATAATAATGCCTTACCCAATTTCTATCGAATTGGTGAGGAGCCAATTATAGACTTTTGATGAGTGAAGGAAAGCAACTTTATTATCTGCTAACCAAAGAATAAATATATAATTTCAAGCATACATACGCACAGTTAATGAAAGGTATGGTGTTCAATACAAAAGGAACTTGGGAAGAATGTATAGTTTAATGTCCACAGGTTGTCCTTGAGGTAACAATGTTTTAATATGAGACCAGGGCTGTTTTCTTGTGTCCTCAGCAGTAGCAATTATTACAGATTTCTTTAAGTTGTCAGTAACTGAACCTTTCTGTCTAATTTTTATTGTCATCCGGTGCTTCATCCTTTGAGTGGCAGCGAGAGAGTCCTTTCTCCAATTCCACAGTCACAAATTGATTTCCCCTGCCCTACCAGAAGCAGTTTCCTGAAATGTAGCTGCTTTATGTATTTCAGTGTCTGAGTGCATTGTTCCCCAGCTTGATAATTGGAGTTGATGACTAGTTTTTTCAGTGATCTCTTTGGGAATTCAAAACAGTGCGAATGGATGTTCGGGCAGTTGCATGCTCCTCCTGTAGGATGTGGGAGGTAAGGGTCACCATTAGTGTCCCCACTGATTTCATCTGTGGGAAGTACACCCAACTCCAGCTCCTTGGAAACCACGTTAGGGAACTGAAGCTGGAGGTGGATGAACTTCGGCTCATTCGGGAGGCAGAGGGGGTAATAGAGAAGAGTTACAGAGAGGTAGTCTCACCTTCGGCACAGGAAAAAGGTAATGGGTTACAGTCAGGGGATGGAAAGGGGACAGGCAGACAGTGCAGGTATCCTCTGTGTCCATTACTCTTAATAATAAGTATACCGTTTTGGGTACTGTTGAGGGGACGGCCTACCAGGGGAATGCCATTGTGGCCAGGTCTCTGGCGCTGAGCCTGGCTCTGTGGCTCAGAAGGGAAGGGGGGAGAATAGAAAAGGGCTAGTGGTAGGCAAGTCAATAGTTAGAGGAATGGATAGGAGATTCTGTGGTCACGAACAGGACTCCCGGAAGGTATGTTGCCTCCCAGGTGCCAGGGTCCAGGATGTCTCTGATCGTGTCTACAAGATTCTGAAAGGGGAGGGAAGCAGCCAAAGTCGTGGTGCACATTCGCATTAATGACACTTAAGAAAAGGGATGAGGATCTGATTTCAGGGAGTTAGGTTGGAAACTAAAAAGCAGGACAAGCAGTGACAGGTGCCATGTGCTAGTGAGGTGAGGAACAGGAAGCGAGTGCACTAAACACATGGCTACAGGACTGGTGCAGGAGGGAGGGCTTCAGATACATAAGTCATTTGGGTACCTCCTGGGGAAGGTGGGAAATATACATGAGGGACGGGTTGCACAACTGAAGGGGCACCAATGTCCTTGGTGGGAATTTCGATATAGCACTTTGGGAGGGTTTAAACTACTTTGGCAGGGGAATGGGAACCAGAGCTATAGATCAGAGGAGAGGGTAGTTGTTGAATGGGCAGAAATAGAATGCAGAGTGTCTGTCAGGAAGGGTACACAATTGATAGGGCAAAGGGATGGGTTAAAGTGTGTCTGTTTGAATGCAAGGAGTGTCAGGAATAAGAGTGACAAACTCAGAGCATGGATTACTACTGGAACCAAGATGTTGTGGCCATGACAGAGACATGATGTCACAGAGGCAGGAAGGGTTGCTGGATATTCCAGAGTTTAGATCTTTTAAAAATAACAGGGATGGGTGTAAAACAGGAGAGGGTATAACATTGTGAATTAGAGAATGCATCACAGCTGCAGAAAAGGAGTTTGTTGAGGAGGGTTTGTCTACTGAGTCAGCATGGGTGGAAGTCAGTAACAGGAAAGGAACAGTCACTTTATTGGGTGTTTTCTATAGACCCCCCCATAGCAGCAGAGAGATGGGAGAACAGATTGGACAGCAGATCTTGGAAAGGTGCAGATCTAACGGAGTTGTTTTGGGTGACTTCAATTTCTCCAGTATTGCTTGGAATCTCCTTAGTGCAGATGGTCTGGATGGAGCCGATTTTGTCAGGTGTGTCCAGGAAGGATTCATGACTCACTATGTAGATAGGCCGACTAGGGGTGAGGCCATACTGGATTTGGTGCTCGGCAACCAGCCAGGTCAGATGTCAGACCTCTTGGTGGGAGAGCATTTTGGTGACAGTGACCACAATTGCTTCACCTTTACCATAACCATGGGGAGGGATAGGAAAAGACAATATGGGATGGTATTTAATTGGAGCAGAAGCTGTGGAGTATAAATTGGAAACAATTGTTCTACGGGCAATGCACAACAGAAATGCAGAGGCTGCATAGGGAACACTTGTTGCGAATGTTGGATAACTTTGTCTCACCGAGACAGAAAAGCAATGGTAAGGTGAAGGAGCCTTGGATGACAAGAGAAGAGGGGCTTCTTGTCAAGAGGAAGAAGGAAGCTAACTTAAGTTTGAGGAAGCAAGGATCTGGCACAGCTTTAGAGGATTACAAGATAGCTAGGAAAGAACTCAAAAATGGACTGAGGAGAGCTAAGGGGGGGGCATGAAAAAGCCTTAGGGGAAAGATTAGGGAAAACCCAAAGGCATTCTACACTTACCTGAGGAATACAGAATGATCAGAGAGAGAGTAGGGCCAATCAGGGATAGTGGAGGGAACTTGTGCGTGGAGTCTGAAGAGGTAGGGGAGACCATAAATGAGTTTTTTGCTTCACTATTCACTAGAGATAGGGACCTTGTTGACAGTGGGAAACCGTGGACGGGTTAATAGGCTTGAACAGATTGATATTAAGAAAGTGAATGTGCTGGAAATTCTGGGAAGCATCAAGATAGGTAAGTCTCCAGGGCCAGACCAGATATATCCAAGGTTACTACAGGAAGCGAGGAATGAGATTGCTGCACCTCTGGCGATGATCTTTGTATCCTCACTCTCCACGAGAGATTGGAGGGAGGCGAATGTTGTTCCTTTGTTCAACAAAGGGAATACGGAAATCCCTGCGTATTACAGGCCAGTCAGTCTTATGTCTGTTGTAAGCGAGGTACTGGAAAGGATTCTGAGAGATAGGATTTATGACTATGTAGAAAAGCATAGTTTGATTAAAGATAGACAGCATGGCTTTGTTAGGGGCATGTCATGCCTCACAAGCCTCACGAGTCAAGTTGACGAAGGTAGATCAGTGGATGTGGTGTATATGGATTTCAGTAAGGCATTTAATAAGGTTCCCCATAGTAGACTCATTCAGAAATTTAGGAGGTATGGGATACAGGGAAATTTGGCTATCTGGATACAGAATTGGCTGGCCAAATGTAGACAGCGAGTGGTAGTGGATGCAAAGTGATTCAATTTGGAAGGTCGAATTTGAATGCTGAATACAGCATTAGAGACAGGATTCTTGGCACTGTGGAGGAACAGCAGGATCTTGGGTCCACTTACATAGATCGCTCAAAGTTGCTACCCAAGTTGATAGAGTTGTTAAAAAGCATAAGGTTTGTTGGCTCTTATTAACAGGGGGATTGAATTTAGGAGCCACGAGGTTTTGCTGCAGCCCTATGAAACCCTGGAAAGACCTCACTTGGAATAATGTGTCCAATTCTGCTCACCTTATTACAGGAAGGATGTTGATGCTTTAGAGAAGGTGCAGAAGAGATATGCAAGGTTGCTGCCTGGATTGTTGAGCTTGTCTTATGAAGAGAGGTTGAGTGAGCTAGGGCTTTTCACACTGAAGGGAAGAAGGAAGAGAGGTGACTTGATAGAGGTGTACAAGGTAATGAGAGCATAGATAGAGTAGATGGCCAGAGACATTTGCCCAGGGCAGAAACGGCTATCATGAGGGATTATAATTTTAACATGATTGGAAGAAGGTATAGGGGAGATGTCAGAGGTAGGTTCTTTACACAAAGTGGTGGGTGTGTGGAATGCATTGCAGCAGTGGTAGAAGAGTCAGAGATATTAGGGACATTTAAGCGACTGCTGGACAAACACATGGACGGCAGTAAATTGAGGGGTGTGTATGTTAGATTGATTTTAGATTAAGATAAATACTCAGCACAACATGGGCCGAAGGGCCTGTACTGTGCTGTAACTATTCTATGTTCTCTGTACTAATCCACCTTCAGTAATGCACGTCACCCAACCTCTTCCGAGGTTACCAGCATAACTGTAGTCTGATGTAAAATTGCTATTTTTTATTTTGTATCCTCAGATGCTGCCTAAACTGCTGAGTATCTCAGGCATTTTAATTTTTAAATCCCAAATTGTCAGTATCTGCAGCACTTTGTGTTTGTCAGTTTCTATTTCATTTTGTCTGTTTGCTGGTTATAGTATTGTTACTCACTCTTTGACACCAGTGTGTTACTTCCTGTTTCTGAGCCTATATTTACTCGAGCTGAAGACTGACCTAAGTCTCACAAGCTGCATTGAAATAATTCTGTGGTTTTGTTAGCCTTTGACTCGCTCTTCTTGTAGGGTTTGAACTGCTTGTGCAAGAAGCATTTACTGAAAATGAAAATACAAATTAGTAATCTAAACAAAAAGATTAAGAGATTCAGAAAATAAAATGTAAAGTATATTCCAATTTAGCAGAAATTGCTGTAGGGTTTGGCATTATCAGAGTCAAGTTTGTTGAGGTAATTACCCATATTTTATTCACACTGGTCACTGCCTTGAAGTAGAACAAGAGGCAGTAACAGATAATTTAGCATAAATCTATCCTACTATTCCTAAAAGTTGCTAAAAGATCAATAATAAAAAAGTACTCTTTCTGACAGATCTCTTAGATGCATTAATCCAGTGTATCCAGTCCATTAAACCTTTGTTAAGTACCAACAAATATGAGTTAGGGGCAGGAGTAGACCACTCAGCCTGCTGAACCTGCTTTACTCATCAATGAAACTATGGCTGACATGTTTACTCCACATTCCTTCCTAAACCTGATAAATTTTCACCACCTTACTTATCAAGAATCTAATGCAAAATGAGCCATCTCCCGTTTTCTCACATTATACTTTATTTGGCAGATCATTGCTCACTCCCTTAACTATCTATGTTTGCTCATTGCCTGCTTATGTCCTCTCCACAGCTTGCATTGCTACCTATTTTTGGGGCATCAGTAAATTTAGTAACCTTTCATTCCTTTATTCAAGCCATTTATATAATTTGTGTGAAGTTGAGTATTGAACCCAATGGTTCACCACATATTACATCTTGCAAACTAGAAGACCCATTCATTGCCAACGCTTTGTTTCCTGTTTACCAACTAATCTTCTATCCATGCCACCCTTACACGATCAGCTTTTAACTTCTACATTAACCTTTAATGCGAAACTTTATTAATACCTTCTTGAATTCTCAGTACAGTCCATCCATTGGTTCCTCATATGTTTCACAACATGTGGCGGCACGGTGGCACAGTGGTTAGCACTGCTGCCTCACAGCGCCAGAGACCCGGGTTCAATTCCCGCCTCAGGCGACTGACTGTGTGGAGTTTGCACGTTCTCCCCGTGTCTGCGTGGGTTTCCTCCGGGTGCTCCGGTTTCCTCCCACAGTCCAAAGATGTGCAGGTCAGGTGAATTGGCCATGCTAAATTGCCTGTAGTGTTAGGTAAGGGGTAAATGTAGGGGTAGGGGTATGGGTGGGTTGCGCTTCGGCGGGTCGGTGTGGACTTGTTGGGCCGAAGGGCCTGTTTCCACACTGTAAGTAATCTAATCTAATCTAATCTAATCTAATGTTGACATTTTAAAAGAATTCCAATTGATTAATTCTACATGATTTCCCTTTCCACAACAATCATGTTAATGACGCTTGATTAACATGACTGTTTTCAAATTTGATCATTTGCATCCAATGTTTCATTTAAACCTCTCTCTACTTCCCTACTTATGCAATTCACCAGATCCTACCTAAACAAGCTGAAAGAATGTCAAACCTGTCAGACAGCTTCAAAGGCTGACTGTTCTGGGTTCCCTTCCCTGTCTCACTTACTGTGCCCTTTTTTCCCTAACCAAATCTGAAATAAAAGCATTCAGGTAAGTCTATCTCTCCTGTCTGTAGTTCAACCTTCAGCTCACAAACTGCGAGTTGAAACAGCGCAGTCTGCAAACATTGACAGTGATATGTTTGCAGTGGATCACACTGAAACACAGGATCTCCTACATACTACGACAATGACATTTTGTCTGTTTCTTTCTCCTTGAAGTGCTTTAATTAATTTTACTTAGTTAATTTTACTATTTATAATTAATTTTAATTGTTTATTTTTGTTTTCTATATATTTCATTAACATTACCATCAGTTCCTGTATTAGGATAAACTGTGGGTGTTAAATAATCCTCATATATTGGACACTCAATAAACACTATAGAGTCATACAGCACGGAACAGACCCTTCGATTCAACTCGTTCATGCCGACCAAGTTTCCCAAACTAATCTAGTCACATTTGCCTGCACTTGGCTCATCTCCCTTTGAACCTTTCCTATTCATGTACCTATCCAAATGTCTTTTAAATGGTGTATCTGTACCTGCATCTACCACTTCCTCAGGCAGTTCATTCCATATATGAACCACAATCTTTTTTTGAAAAGGTTGCCCTTCGGGTCCCTTTTAAATTTTTATCATTTCATTTTAAAATTATGCTCTTTAGTTTTGAACTCTCTTACCCTACATAAAAGACCTTTGCTATTCACCTTGTCTCTGCCCTTCAAGATTTTATAAACCTCTGTAAGGTTACCCCTTAACCACCTACACGCCCGTGAAAAAACATCCCAGCCGATCCTGCCTCTCCTTATAACTTGAACCTTCCAGTCCTGGTAACATTCTTAAAGGTCTTTTCTTCGCTTCTCACTTTCTTTTGAAAAAAACTTGGGAGCACCTCCTTTGCTCCTTACTTAACTCCCTTAAACACCGAACTCTCAACATTGTTTAAAGATAAAAATCACACCACACCAGATTATAGTCCAACAGGTTTATTTGGAAGTACAGGTGCACAGTTCTGTATACAAAATACTGAGGACCAGCTGGTTTTCGGAATGTAGAATTTTTCAAATTTTGGAATAAGTGACAGCTTGATGGTGAAATTTTAAAAAATCTTACCGAAGGAGCAGACTCAATGAGTAAAACAGACCTTGAAACAGAATTGAGGCCTGCCAATGCTGGGCCACGCCCCCCTGTCTCATCTGAGTGACATTCATTGAGTGGGTGTCGACTTGGGTGAACTGCTTGCACGCCAAACAACCATGTTAATGAGAAAAAAAACTCACAAAAGACGTTCGGACTTTGGAGCTTTTCGGATTTCGGGATTTTGGATAAAGGGTTGTCTACCTGTACTAGGTTTTGGAGCGCTGCTCCTTCATCATGAAATTGTGGAGCAGGATCATAAGACATGGAATTTATTGCAAAAGATCAGTGTCATGCATGCAACTGCTGTGATATATTGAACAAACCTAAATTGCTGTTAAGTCTTTCATCTTTTAGAATGGGTTGCAGGTTTAGGTCCATTAGGATGTAAGTCCCAGAACGTCTTTCAAATCACATTCTTGAGACAACTTAAAGTTTAAAAAAAAAACAGGTGATATCTCAGCTCAGACAGTGCATTAAATGTGTGAGGTGTCAGAGACATTTGGTCTCAGATCCTCGGGTGACCATCCTTCAAGGCAGTCTTCAGGATACGTAACAACAGAGTGGCCAAGCAGACGCTGAGGGGATGACCTCAACTGTGATCTTGGGTTCATGTCATACTACAAGTGACCCCAACACTATACAATCTCTCTCACTCACTCACTCACTCACTCACTCACTCACTCACTCACTCACTCACTCACTCAAACACACACACATACACTTACATACTCATACACGCATGCAGACCCTCTCTCATACACACGCTGTCTCTCAGATACACACACATACACCCCCTGTGGGGCATATACATGGAAACACACTCTCACACATTCTCTGTCTCTCTCCCTCCCCTTCACATGCACGCACACATATAAGTCTATGGGGTGAATTTGCATTTGCAGTATTCTAATCGCAGATATATTTATTTTGTTCAAAAAGTGCACAATCTGCAGGCAGTCAATCCATGTAACATGTTATAAATTTCTACTTTGGAAATTGAACCAGTCTGCCGCAAAATTGGGATACAGACAGACTCTTTTCCATGTCTGTAAAGATGTCACCTTTTTTTTATAAAACCTTAACTTATCTCAAGAATGTGATTTGAAAGAAGTTCTGGGATTTACATATTAATGAACCAAACCCTGCACCCCATTCTAAAAGATGAAAGACTTAACAGCAGTCTAGGTTTGTCCTTACATAGTATCGTTTGCATGCATGAGACTGTGATCTTTTGCTATAAATTCTGTGTCTTTTGATCCTGCTCCACAACCACCTGATGAAGGAGCAGTGCTCCAAAAGCTAGTGCTTCCAAATAAACCTGTCGGACTATAACCTGGTGTTATGTGATTTTTAACTGTGTTCACCCCAGTCCAACAATGGCACCTGCACATCCTGTTTAAAGTTGCACTCACTACTAAGTTGCACTGAGATGGATCTGACACTAGGTTATCTCAGCCCCATGTGCAGAAAAAGTGGTTTAAGTGGTTTTCTCAATTAATTAAAGTCAGCTTCTCTCAAGTAGAGAGCTTGAATATGCCTGGATATGCTTACATTAAATTTAGAATTTAAACAGTAAACTATAGTGAAATATTAAATGTCAAATACAGAAAAATTAGACTTTTAGAAGGGGATTAAGAACACCTTTTCTCATCCAACTCTCAACAAGCTGTTCAAAGTCACATTCTGTAGGAGATAAAATATCATACAAATGTGTTAACTGTTTGTTCTCTAGTATCACGAGTCATGGTTTCTGACGAATAAATGGAGTAAATATCTAAACTAATATTTCTCAATATTTCTAAAAACTCCTAAGAAAAATTAAGTTATTCCTTAAATGCAGCAATTAAAATGTTAGCCTTCTTCCAAAATAGAAACTTGGCTACTTTGTTTATCAAAGGAGGCAAAAGGAAAACGAAACTTACTGTGTTATCACATTTATAACAGCAACAAAACTGCTTCATAGAATGCTTACAGAGCAGGAGACCACTTGACTTGTTTTTACTCTTTGTAGGAGTTATTCAGCTATTCCCAAAACCCAGCAGATATTTTTAGCTAGATAGAAAACAAAACAGAGAACAGTACAGCACAGTACAGGCCCTTCAGCCCTTGATGTTGTGCCAACATTTTATCCTGTTCTAAGACCAAATTATATTATATACCCTTAATTTTACTCTCATCCATGTGCCTATCCAGGAGTCGCTGAAATGTCCCTAATGTATCTGAATCAACTATCACTGTTGGCAGAGCATTTCATGCACCCACCACATTCTGTGTAAAGAACCTACCTCTGACATCTCCCCTAAAACTTTCTCCAAACACCTTAAAATCATGATAGCCATTTCCGCCCTGGGAAAATTCTATGGCTATCCACTCTATCTATGATTTGGAGATGCCGGTGTTGGACTGGGGTGTACAAAGCTAAACATCACACAACACCATGTTATAGTTCAACAGGTTTAATCAGAAGCACTAGCTTTCAGAGCACTGCTCATTCACCTGTGCTGTACAGTTCTCTGTTTTGTTTTCACACCTTTCCAAGTTGAATTCCATCTGCCTCTTCTCAGCCCAGCTCTACATCCTGTCAATATGCTATTGCAAGCTATAAAAACCCTCCATACTATTCACCACTCCATCAACTTTCCTGTCAAAGGCTAACTTACCCATCCTTCCATTTCCTCATCCAAGTCATTTATAAAAATCACAGAGGTCTCAGAACAAACTCCTGCGGGATATCACTGGTCACCGAGCTCCAGGCTGAATACCTTCCATCTACTACCGCCCTCTGACTTCTATAGGCCAGCCAATTCTGTGACCAGCCAGCCAAATTTCCCTGTATCCCATGCCTCCTTACCTTCTGAATGAGCCTACCATGGGGACCCTTATCAAAAGCCTTGCTAACATTCATATACAACACATCCACTGCTCTACCTTCATCACTGTATTTTTTCACATCCTCAAAGAATTCAATAAGGCTTATGAGGCATGCTCTGCCCCTCACAAAGCCACACTGACTACCTCTAATCAAGCAATGCTTTACTGAATAATTATAAATCCTGCTCTCAGCATCCTCTCCAATATTTGCTCACCACCGATGTAGGACTGACTGGTCTGTAATTCCCATGGTTATCCTTATTCCCTTTCTTGAACAAGGGAATAACATTTGCCTGAACATCTGGAACTATTCCAGTGGACATTGAGGAAGCAAAGATCATCGCCAAAAACATAGCAATCTCTTTCCTTGCTTCCCATAGTAAACTTGGGTATATCCTGTCTGGTCCAGGGGACATATTTATCATCACATTTTTTAACATTTCTAGCACGTCCTCCTTCTTAACATCAATCTGTTTGATCATATTAGCCTGTTTTATGCTGTCCTCACAAATGATGAGGTCCCTCTCACTTGTGAATACTGAAGCAAAATATTCATTAAGCACCTCCTTGACCTCCTCTGACTCTGAGAGGTTCCCCCCTTGTCCCTGATTGGCCCTACCCTCACACTGGCCATCCCCTTGTTCCTCATGCAAATGTAGAAATCCTTGGGGTTTTCCTCAATCCTACCTGCCAAGGCTTTTTCATGCCTCCTTCTAGCTCTCCTACATCCATTCTTCAGTTTCTTCCTGGCTACCTTGTAACCCTCTAGAGCCCTGTCTGATCCTTGCTATTTCAACCTTAAGTAAGCGTCCTTCTTCCTCTTGACTAGATGTTCTACATCTCTTGTCATCCAAGGTTCCTTCACCCTACCAACCCTACCTTGCCTCAGTGGGACAAATCTATCCAGCAGTGGCAGCAAGTGTTTCCTAAGCAACCTCCACATTTCTATTGTGCATTTCCCTGAGAATATCTGTTCCCAATTTCTGCTGCACAGTTCCTGCCTAATAGCATTGCAATTTCCTCTTCACCAATTAAATACTTTTCCATATTGTCTGCTCCTATCCCTCACCATAATGATGGTATAGGTCGGGGAGTTGTGATCATTATCACCTAAATGTTTTCCCATCAAGAGATCTGACACCTGATGTGTTTCATTGCCAAGCACCAAATCCAATATGGCCTACCCCCTAGTCAATCTATCTACATATAGAGTCAGGAATCCTTCCTGGACACACCTGACAAAATCTGCTTCATCCAAACTATTTGCAGTAAGGAGGTTCCAATCAATATTAAGGATGTTGAAGTCACCCAGGACAACAACCCTATTACTTCTGCATCTTTCAAAACTCTGCTTCCCAATCTGCTCTTCCATGTTTTTGTTGCTATTGGGGGTTCTGTAGAAAACTTTCAATAAAGTGACTGCTAATTTTTTGTTTCTGACTTCCACTCATACTGACTCAGTCGGCAAACCCTCTTTGACAATCTTTCTTTCTGCAACAGTGAACCTATCCCTAATTAGCAATGCCACTCTTTTACCTCCCTCCCTATCCTTTTTGAAACATCTACAACTCCAGAATATCCAACCACCATTCTAAGACCTTGTGATATCCAAGTCTCCATAATGGCTTCAACGTCATAGCTCCAAGTCCTGATCCATGCTCTAATTTAATCACTGTTATTCCTGAAACTTCTTGCATTAAATTAGACTCACTTCAACCCATCACTGCAAGTTTACCCTATCAACTGTCTGTCCTTCCTCACAAACTCTCTCGTGCTGTATCTGCCTGTTTGCCAGCTACCCCATCCTTTGATCTGTAATTCCGCTTCCCAACCCCCTGCCAAACTAATTTAAACCTTACCAAAGAGCTCTCACAAACCTCCTGTCCAGGATATTGGTACCCTTCCAGTTCAGGTGCAATCTGTCCTCATTGGACAGGTCCCACCTTACCCAGAAGTTATCCCAATTATCCATTTATCTGAAGCCCTCTCTCCTACACCGGGTCTGCAGCCACATGTTGAGCTGCACTTGCTGTCTATTCCTAGCCTCAGTGGACTACAATTGAATCTGTCTCCACCACACTTTCAGACAGCGTTGTCTAGTTCCTGTGAGACAAAAAAATCCTATTTGCTGTATCCAAATTGGTTTGAAAGCAAGTTATGTGGAGGTTATTAAAAGTTTACAGAGGAATTCTCTTCTTCAGTCCACAGTTTGCTACAGACCTTATCTGACCTTGCGTTTCCAGCACTCTCTAGTTTTATTATTGCACAGGGATATGGATAGATTAAGGATAGAGAAACAACTGATGAAGACAGTGTAATGGACAAATGGGTTATTTTCAGGTCAACAAGATGTAACCAGTGTGCCACAGAGATCAGGGCTTGAGTCCTAACTACTGACAAATTATATCAATGCCTTGGATGAAGGGGCTGATGACCCAAAGTAAATTGAAGAATAATAATAGGAAGAGAACAGAAAGAGTCTGCATTGGGATATTGATAGTTAAGTAAATGAACAAAATAAATGTCAGACGGGGGATAATGTTGGAAAATATAAACTTGCCCACTTTGGCAGGAGGAATAAAAAGCATGACATTATTTAAATGGAAAGAGATTGTGGAACTCCAGAGTACAGAGGAATCTGTGGACCAGGTGCAAAAATCACAACAGGTTAATTTGCATGCACAGCAAATGATTAGGAAGACAAGTGGAGCACTTTTGTTTATTTTAATGGGAATAAAATGTAAAATCAAGATGTTTAGCTATAATTGGTGGAACATGTTTTTCTTCATTCATTCACAGGGTGAGGGCATCACTGGCTAGACCAGCATTTATTGCCTATCCCTAATTTCCCAGAAGATATTTAAGAGTCAACTACATTGCTGTGGGTCTGGAGTCACATGTAGGCCAGAATAGGTAATGATGGCAGTTTCCTTCCCTAAAGGACATTAGTAACCAGATGGGTTTTTATGATAATCAATTCATAGTCACTATTAGATTTTTAAATCCAGGTGCTCATTGAATTCAAATTCCACCATCTGCCATGGCAGGATTTGAACCCCAGGTCCCCAGAATCTTATTTGGATCTCTGGGTTAACAGTCCAGCAACAATACCACTATGCCATCGCCTCCCCTTTCCGATGTAAAAATTTGATCTTCTTACTTAACAAAAGGCATAATTGCATTAGAAGGAATTCAGAAAATGTTAATTAGACCAGTTCCAGGGTGAAGGACAGTTTGAACACTTTGGAGCTGTATCCAGTGGACTTTCACAGTGGTCAAGCTTATTAAAATTCAAGATTCTGAAGGGACTTGATGGTGGATGCTGAAAGAATGTCTTGTCTTTTGGATGACACTAGAACTAGGGCAGGCAGCTTAAAAATTGCTCTCCCATTTAAGACAAAGATGAGGAGATTTTTATTTTTGTCACAAAAGGTTATTATTCAGTGGAATTCTCTTCCTCCAGACAGCAGTTGAGGCTGGGTCATTGAATCTGTTTAAGGCAGCATTAGATGGATTCCTGATTGAAAAGTGAGTCAAAAGCCACAGGGGTAGAGAAGGATATAGGGACCTCAATTAGGTCAGTGTTATGAAGTTGAAGGCATGTACTGTACCTTTAAGAGAGTAAATACTGTTCTCAACTGAGAGATTACAAACATCCCAGAGTGTACTGGGAAATTGAAAATATGTAATATTTGGCTGTGAGAGGGATACCTGAGTTTTGGTTGCTGTTTTGACAACAATTCAGATTTAACCAATCAGTTTAAATTATGCCCTAGGATACTAAAATGAGACAATCCGATGTTGGGGGCGGGGTGATAAAAAATGCAGACATTTTGAAAATTGGTCAGAGAGCCACCACCATCATGATAGAAATGTATGGAGAGCTAACATCTTGCTCTGCAATAGGTTAGAAAACACTCTGTATCAGAGGTATCTTTTCATATGAAGCATACTTGCAGTAAAAAGAAAGAAGACAACACAGGGAGATCCTCAGCTGGAAGAAGAAAGACACAGATGTTGACAGCAGCTCTATGGTTTTGACACTTTAAGTGTCTTATTGGAACAACACATTGTTAGAGAGTTCGAGGTAGATAATAAGCAGTTAAGAGAAAGGAAGGCTTGGAGTTGTGAATAGTTATTGTTCAATGTTCACTCTTAAAGTTAAAAAAAAATTGATTTTTTTTTAAATAGTGGAATCTAAGAGTTCTCTGTCACTCATATTTTAACAGATTACAAGGCATGGCGAGCTTTTCTGGGTGTTTGGTTTAATTAATAGAGGGGTTTACCTCAATGACGTAACAATCAGTCATGATCTTAAAAAATAGTGAAGCAGGCTTAAGGGGTTGAATGGTCAATTCCTGTTCATAATTCAAAAATTGGGATGTGTGTTTGTGAATGGACAAAAAAATGGGAGATGGAATAAAATGTGGGAAAGTGTGAAATTGACCACTTTAGCAGGAAGAATAGAAAAGCAGAATATTATTTAAATTGAGAGACTACAGAATATTGTGGTACAGTCCTAGGGTATCCTTATACATGAATCATCAAAACCTCAGCATGCAGGTATACCAAGTGATAATGAACTCAAATGGAATACTGGCCTTTATTGCCAGAGAGTGTAAATATAAGGAGTCTTGCTACAACTGTATAGGGTATTAGTGAAACCATATATAAAGTACTGTGTATAATTTTGGTCACCTTACTTAGGGAGGGAGTTAATTGCTTTGGAAGCAGTTTGCTCTGCTGATTCCTAGAAAGAAGGATTAGTGTTATGAGGAAAGGTTGCACAGTTTGGGCCTATCCATAACCACCAACATTCACTGCCTCCACCACTGACGCTTAGCTGCAGGAAGATGCACTGCTGAAATTCTTTAATATTCCTTAGATAGCACCTTCCAAATCCATGAATACAAACATTTAGAATAACTGCAGCAAATACATATCACCAACAGTATGTTCCCCTCCATGTCTATTACCATACTGACTTGGAAATGCATTGCCATTCCTTCAGTGTGCTTGGGACAAAATCTTGGATCTCATTCCCTAATGGCAACATGGACGTATCTACACCGAAAAGACTGCAGTGGTTCAAAAAGGCAGTTCACTACCACCTTCTTAAGGGCACCCTTGGATGGAAATTAGATACTGGCCCAGCCAGTAATGTCCACATTTATGAATGAGTATATAAACAAAGATTGGAAGAATGAGTAGTGAGTCTAATAGAAACATGTAAGATTCTGAGGGGGCTTGACAGATTCGATCCTGACATGACATCTCCCTTCATAGAGGAATCTAAAACTGGGGACACAGTTTAAAAATAATGTGGAACTTATTTAAGACAATGACGAGGAGGAATTTCTACTCTCGGATGGTCATTAGCGTTCAGAATTATTTTCCACATGTATCAGTGGAGACCTGGTTTTGGAATATAATCAGTGGTGAGTTAAGCAGATTTCTGATTGACAATGGAGACAAGGGCTATGGGGGACAAGCAGGACTGTTCAGTTAAAGCCCCAGTCAGGTCAACCGTTAACTTATTGAAAGGTGAAGCAATGTCAAAGGACCAAATTTACATTCTGATGCTCTCTCATGAATTTGAACACTTCTATTGAATCTCCCCTCAGTCTTCTATTGAAAGATGTATGCAGCTTCACCAATCTATCCTTGCAACTGGTCTTTTGCTTTAGAATCACTCTCATAAATTTATTTTGTACAGTCTCCAATTTTTAAAATATCTTTCCTGAAATGTGACCGCCCAGAATTGGACACAACGCTCCAGATAATTCTGAATCAGTGTCTTTCTAACGTAAGGTCATGGATGAAAAACATTAACTTTGTTTTTGTCTCCACAATTGTTGTCACAGATATTGAGTATTCCTGGAATTTTCTGTTCCTATTTCCAATTTCCAGCATCTTGCAGTATTTTGCTTTTGTGTTGCTTCTGTTTTTGTGGTTGGGAGTAATAATCTGTAACAGCAATCCATTAATTTTGAAAATTTATTTTAAAGTAAGTCAGCACTAATTTTTATAGAGCAACTTGTTTTTACATAACTTGTTGAGTTTTATGATGAATTAGTGAACAGATTCACCAGAGCAATGTGAGCATCTAGTGTACATGTCCTTCCAAAGGATGTTTAATAACATGCCTCACAACAGGTTTTTTCACGATGTTGAGCCCCACAAAATAAAAGGGCAGTGGCAGCATGGACACAAAGTCAGAGAGTTATTCAGCATGGAAACCGACATTTCAGTCCAACCAGTCCATACCAACTATAATCCCAAACTGAGCTAGTCCCACCTGCCTGTGCTTGGCCCATATCTTTTCATATGCATACTGAAATATCTTTTAAATGTTGTAACTGGACCCACATCCACCACTTTCTCTGGAAGCTCATTCCACACACGAACCACTCTCTGTTTAAAAAAAATTATCTTTTTAAAATATTTCTCCTCTCATCTTAAAAAGTAGCCCCTAGTTTTGAAATGCCCCACCCTAGGGAAAAGTCTCTTGCCATTCACCATATCTCTGTCCCTCATTGTTTTATAAGTCTCTATAAGGTCACCTCCCAACTTCCTATGCTCCAGTGAAAAACCTTCCAGCCTATCCAGCCTGTCCTTATGACTCAAATCTGCCATTTCTGGCAACATTCTGGTAAATCACTTCTGAACCCTCTCCAGAGTTGAGGGATGGGAAGCAGAGAGTAGAATTAAAACATTGGAAATACTCAGCAGGTCAGGCGGCATCAATGGAGGGAGAAACAGAATAAACATTTCAGGTCAATGACCTTTCATCACATCCAGAACCTGTAATATCTTCATTTTGTGGTAGTACTGAATAGTTGTTTTTGGACTGTAGGAAAATATATTGAGGTTCCTCAAGGGTTGAAATTGGGATTTTTAAAAATTGATCTATATTAATCACCAAGACTTGAGTGTACTGGACATAATTTTAAAATTTGCAGATGACAGAAAACTTGGAAGTATTATGAAGAGTGAGGAGGATTGTGATCAGCTGGAAGAGTGGTTAGGTAGCTAGGTGGAATGGGTTAACACATGGTCGATGAAATTTGATGCAGAGAAATGTAAAGTGATTCATTCTGGTCTGAAGAACAAGGAAAGACCAGATAAGACAATGTAAATCTGGTACAGGAACACAGGGCTCTGGGGGAACAAATGCATGAATTGCTAAAGATGGCAGGATAGATTGCCACTATATTGACATTTCATCACTGCTACTGGGTCAAAATACTAAGTTTCCCTTCCTAACTGTGAGTGTACCTACATCAAGTGGATTGCCATGGTTTGAGAAGGCAATCGATCACCACCTTCTCAAGGAAAACTAGAGATAGACAAACAATGCTGCCCTGCCTATAAAGCTCAAGGCTTATAACTGAAGAAAATAAAAATGGTTACTAAGACTTATGGGATCCTTTGCTACATAAATGTAGGCTTGATAAAATGTAGCTATAGCATAGGAACATTAAGTGTTCATCCATACATTAATGCAGGCATGTATGATGAGCTGACCTTCATAACATTTTATGGACAAGAGCCGTGTCACCACCAAATGAGAAAGGGAAGCTTTAGGCTTTCTATTAAAGTTGCAGCGCTGTTCGGTGTCAATGGAACAAGTACATTGCCCTGAAAGTAATGCAAAACTGCCATCATATCTATCTTGCAATCCAGAAGACACAAAATCGATGTTTTGATGCATGCCGTGTTGATTCTGACATAAATTGCAAAATCCTGAAAGTACAATGGAAACCCTATGAACATAATACAGAAGGCTGCCATCAGAATGAATAACTAGATAACAGAAACGCTGTCAAGGCTGAAACTATCAAAATGTGGTCGAGAATTTATTATTGCATTTACCTGCTCTGAATCCAATGACAGTGAGCTAAAGAAGATTTTAAAGGAAAGATTTACAAAGTCAGTTATCCTTGTGAGAAGCAGGTGCTTTGTACATTTTAGGGCTCCCTCTACCAGATAACAAGAGGAGGAGGAACCGGTTGGATATCGGTGGAGAGATACAACAATGTAATGGAGAGCTGAACTGAGTGAAGTGCTCTACTCTGGATTCACAGTTAAGAGATTCACAATGTTAGCTTTGGAATTGGTGGATGGCATTGCCAATCTTAAAGTTGACTTGGAAGAAGATGATATGATGGGAAGATGGCCCTCTTCCCAGGTAAATTGGATCAGACTTTGCTGGGACCAGAATGGTCCTGGGAAAGGCGTGTAGTGACTTCCAACCTCTAGACAGAGTAAGGGGGATTGCCATCAGGTGCCTGAATTGGAGGCTTACCCTTCCTAAGTCTTCTTGGAGTCTTTCCATGTGGTGTAAGGTCTGCCATGCCCTGGTAATAATGCAAGTAACAGCAGATGACCACTTAAAGTGCCTAATTGAATTCTGGCTGGGAGGACCATTCCCCATGTTATTTTTGCTGGTAAATTGGTATCATGCTGGAATGGTGGACACTATGCCATCTTCTTTCTCTCACCAACTCACAGCCTCCCCCTTCTCCTGGAGGGCTGGTAGAATCTATCTCTATTTGGGAAAATTACTGCTTCTGATTTCCTCTAAGGTAGCCAACTTCTGGCCACTAAATTGGCTTTGCTGTACAACTGAAATCTGTGGACAGATAGCAGAGGATTCATTGAAGACTGTCTGATTTGAAAACAACAGGGTGCCATTCAAGGTAAGTCAGAGAGCAGGCACGCAAACACACAGGTGTTTTTTCTTTAACTTAAAAATTTAACTGAAAAATGGCTTTGTAGTTGGCTACCATTTTGCCATGGAGATTTCCTCCAAAGAGTGACTGAATCCAGGGAGAATCTGGAACTCAAACTCCCTAGTCTGGCACTCAAAGGACAACTATATGCAGCTAAACTGTCCCTCATCTGGAGCCTGACTGAAATATTCCAATTTGACTCTGTATATATGTCTCAGTATACCACTGGGCCAGAAGGTCTGATTCAAATCTCACCTGCCCCAGAGTTTTGGCAAGACATGTCTGAACAAATTGATCAGAGGTATTTATAGGTCTCAACAGGGCTTTAATTACTTTATTCAGCAAAACATCCATTATGGGTGGGTATCCATGCAGCTACGTTCCCCCACCCCCCCCAACAAAACATCCTGCTTCTGGAAAATTATGGCCCATTGTGTTGTTAGTATTTTGCATAACATGCTCCTGAAGATTTTATCATCAAAGTAAAATTGCAATTTTAATTTTCAGTGCTGAAACTATCCATTTATTTCATCAAACATAAAAGGGATGGAGAGTGCACTATTTGCTACTCATTTTAGGAATCAGGAGCAAAAGGTTATCATTCATGTGTTTTTGTTTTATTTCAATTAAAAATGTCACGATTGCTTTAAATTTGAACGAGTTAGACTGAAGGGTCTGTTTCCGTGCTGTACATCTCTATGACTCGAATGCTGATAGTGGTACACTTCCAAATGAGGATGTGGTTTGGAAGGAAACTTGTAGTTAGTAATGTTTCTGTGTATCTGCTGATCTTTGTACCCTCTGTGGTATTAAAGGAGACTTGGCCCACTGCTGCATTGCATGTTCGAGATGATATGTGTTTCTGCCACTCTGAGTCATCAGTAGAAGAAATTAATGTTGAAGTTGATGGATAAGTTGATAATCAATGGGAGATATTTTGTCCTGGATGGTTTTGAACTTCTTGAGTATTATTGAATTTGCACTAATTTAGGCAAGTGAAGAATATGTGATCACACAACTGACTGGTGTCTTGGAGATGGTAGTGCTGGAAAAGCATAGCAGATCAGGAAGCATCTGAGGAGCAGGAAAATTGACGTTTTGGGCAAAAGTCCTTCATCAGGAAGCTAATGAAGGGCTTTTGCCCAAAACATCAATTTTCCTGCTCCTCAGATGCTGCCTGACCTGCTGCGCTTTTCCAACACTACTCTAATCTTGACTCTAATCTCAAGCATCTTCAGTATCCACCTCCATCTTGGAGATGGTGGCAGGCTTAGGAGGGTCAGCAAGTGAGTCAATTGGCACAGGATTCCATGCCTCTCCCTTTGTAACAGCAGCTTTTTAATACAGATAGGTTTCTGGAGAATGGTGGACCTCACAGTATTGATAGTGTAGGATTCAGTGATTGTAATGCTGTTGAATGTCATGAGGAATTGTTAGATTCTCTCTTTTTGGGTTGCCCATTACTGGACACTTATGTGGCATAAATATTACTTGCCACTTATCAGCACATATCAATATAGGCCAGTTAACTTAACATCTATAATTCAGAGAATGTTAAAATCTACTGTAAACAATGTAATAGTGGAACATTTCAGAATACAAAATAAAATACAGCAGAGTTAGCATGGCTTCATGAAAGGAAAATCATGATTGATAAATTTATTACAGTCCTTTGAGGAGGTAACAAGAGAGGTAAATAAAAGGGAACCCATTGATGTAATATATTTGGATTTCCAGAAGGTATTCAGTAAGGTACTTAATAAGATAAGAGCCCATGGTGTTGGAGGTGCTATATTAGTGTGGATGGAGGATTATCTAACTAATAGAAGACAGAGGGTTGAGATAAATGGGTTTTTGAAGATGGAAACCTGTAACTAAGTGGATTGCTGCAGGGATCAGTGCTGGTATCCAATTATTTGCAATATATACTAGTGACTTGGATGAGGATACTGAATGTAGTATCACCAAGTTTTCAGATGATATAAAGATAGGTGAGAAGGCAAGTGGTGAGGATGACACAAAGAATTGACAGAGGGATATAAAGAGGCTAAGTGATTGGGCAGAAACTTGGTAGATGCAATATAACATGGGAAAGTGCAAGGTTATACACTTTGGTAGAAAGAATAGAAGAGCTGAATATTATTTAAATGTTGAAAACTACAGAAAGCTAAGAGATTTGGGGTTCCTTATGCATGAATCTCAAAAAGCAAGTATCTAACTTCAGTGGCTAATAGAGAAGGAAAATAGACTGTTGGTCTTTATTTCAAAGGGAATGGAGTAGAAAAATAGGGAGGTTTTGTTAAAATTATACAAAGTACTAGTCAAGCCACACCTAAAATACTATGAATGGTTTTAGTCATTGTATCTAAGGAAAGATATACTGGCATTGGAAACAGTCAAGAGAAGCTTTACTAGGATAATTCTAGGAATGGAGGGATTGTCTTATGAAGAGACGTTTGGTAGGTTGGGCTTGTACTCATAGGAGTTTAGAAGAATGAGAAGCGACCTTATCAAATTATATATGATTTTTCAGAGACTTGCTTGTTTCTTTTATTTCTGCTTCTGTTTTTAATCTTGTCTTTCGTATACTTAGATGGCACCAGAACCTCTGTCTTCTATTAGTTAGCTAATCCACCACGCTTTTCACTATATTCCTGTATGTGTATACTCGAATGTACGTGACAATAAACCTAACTCCTAATCACGGTTGCTCAGTGGTTAGTACTGCTACCTCACAGCACCAGGGTCCCAGGTTCAATTCTCAACCTTGGGTGACTGTCTGTGTGGGGTTTGCACATTCTCCCCACGTCTGTGTGGGTTTCCTCCCACAGTCCAAAGATGTGCAGGTCAGGTGAATTGGCCATGCTAAATTGCCCAGAGTGTTCGGTGCATTAGTCAGAGGGAAATGGGTCTGGGTGGGTTACTGTTCAGAGGGTCAGTTTGGACTTGGTGGGCCGCAGGGCATGTTTCTATGCTGTAGAGAATCCAAATCAAAGGTTGCTTCTTCCTTTTAGGAGAGCTGTGACCAGAAGGCATAATGTTAGTGTTAGAAGTAAAAGAAAAAAAGAAGTAAAAGAAGGAAAAAAAGAATTTCTCTTAAAAAGTTGTGAATTTGTGGAATTCTTTACCACAGAGGATTGTTGATGCTGAATCGTTAATTATATTCAACACATTGTATTCAATAGATTTTTAATCAGTAAAGAAATAGAGGCGATGAGGATAAGGTCGGAAACTTGATTTAAGGATTATCAGATCAGTTAACATCTCATTGAATAGCACAGCAGACTCAGTGGGCCAAATGGCCTACTGCTCCTCCTATATATTATGGTCTTAGCCCGAACCTGAATTTTGTCCTGGTCTGTTGTATGTGAGCACAGTTTGCTCCAGATTTGCAAATGGTGCTGAACACTGTTACAAGCATTTGCAAACATCTACACTTCTGCCCTTATGATGGATGTATGTTCCTTAATAATTCGTACCCTTTAATGATTAATATCCAGCTAATATCCAAAGGAAGTGCAATGGCCCACCACCTGAGGCAATGACTCAGGGTAGCAGTCCACAGATTAAAAACTGTTAATAATATTGTTAAAATTATATTTGCACCATTTCATACTTTCTGCTGATAAGCTATGAAGACAATTCCAGACTAAAGGAACAGAATCCATATCTCTTTAATGATTAATTGTGTATGAAGTAGATTGCCCAAGGTAAGCTATTTTGAAATTTTAAACCAATTGCCCATGGGATATTTAGTATGATGCAAGTAAATTATACTTAAGTATTGATACAGTGCCATTAATGCACCATTAGACTATCTTCCATTCCAATCTTGGCAATAGCATGCTATTAGATTTCCAAGGACCTGCCCTGAATAGTAAGACAAAGACTATACCTGAAAATGTTACTAATCCCAGTCTGTGCAGAATGAACATAGTTCAAATTGCATTGGCCTAGACTCATTCTGTCTGCTATATTTTCCTGATTTCAGGAGAGATTTAAAATTGACTGCTGATTTGTTACCCTTCATTTTTTGCAAGGTGATGGAAGTTATAATTATTAACTTTGAGTACTTCTTTCATTTAGGAGACACACCCACTGATCTCTTCTATAGTTATCTCTGGATCTGTAGCCTCAGTGATATATGTTTTTCCTAATTCTGTGACAACATGGGCGACACGATGGTTAGCACTGCTACCTCACAGCACCAGGGTCCCAGGTTTGATTCCAGCCTCGGGTAACTGTCCGTGTAGTGTTTGCATATTCTCCCTGTGTCCGCATTGGTTTCCTCCCACAGCCCAAAGATGTGCAGGTCAGGTGAATTGGCCGTGCTAAATTACCCATATTGTTCGATGCATTAGTCAAAGGGAAATGGGACTGGGTGGGTTACTTTTCAGAGGGTCAGTGTGGACTGGTTGGCTCGAAGGGCCTGTTTCCACACTGTTGGGAATCTAATCTAATCTGCAACATTAAAAAAAAACACTTTGTTCTTAAAAGCATTTGCAATTATTTGATATTTCATCACTGAGTCTGACTAATAGCACTGTTTTGAAGATGCATTTACATCAGATTCCAGTAAACTTGACTACAGGGCCTTCCACTGGTTGATGCCACCAAAGTAGTTACTTTATATGCAGCTCGGTGCAAGGTTTGATGTGAGGTAGCTTTGGCACTTTCACTCCACATACCTACCAATGGGAGGAGAAAGTCAGGCTATTTCATCTTCTGATGTTATGCATGCTTGATATGATGTTTAAAATTGGTGAATCAGTGATCGTTTCAGATGGGGTTAACAGAAAGAACAGAAACAAAAATTACCTTCAGTTCAATTAAGCAAAACACATGGATAACAGCTAATATTTATAAAACTGGATCAAATACGGTTGTTAGGTATAATTTTGTGTCTTTATGTGTCAGGTCAAGACTTGGAGGATGTAATTAGGAGAGTTGATGAGGGGGAGCCAGTGGATCTGGTTTGTATGAATTTTCAGAAGGCATTCGACAAAGTCCCAGATAAGAAATTTTCATGTAAAGTTAAAGTGTGTGGGTTTAGGTGTAGAATATTGAGATGGATAAAAAGAAATGTGGCCAGGGTTGGTGGGTTTGAGCTACAGGGAGAGGTGGGGCTATTTTCCCCAGAGCTTCGGAGGCTGATGGGTGACCTTCTAGAGGTTAATAAAATCAGGTGGGGCCATGAATAGGGAAAATAGGCTTGGTCTTTTCCTCAGGGTGGGGAAGTACAAAAACTAGATAGCATAGGTGTAAGGTGAGAGGGGAAAGATATAAAAGGGACCTAAGAGGCAATTTTTTCACGCAGAGGGTGGTGCATGTATGCAACGAGCTGCCAAAGGAAGTGGTGGAGGCTGGTACAATTGCAACATTAAAAGGCATCTAGATGGATATATGAATAGGAGAGTGTAGAAGGACATGGGCCAAATGCTGGCAACTGGGACTAGATTCATAAGGGATATCTGGACGGCATGAACAAGTAGGACTGAAGGGTCTGTTTCCATGCTGTATATCTCTATGACTCCATAACTCTATAACTGCTTGGCAGACAAGGAGCAGAAATAAATAAGTTTCTTTCCTACTGGCAGGCATTAATTACTGAGGTGCCATAGGGATCAGTGCTAAAACCCTAGCTATTGACAATTAATTTTAACGATTTAGATGAGGGATGAGATGCAGTATCTCCAAATTTGCAAATGACACAAGGTTATGTGGAAGAGTGCGCTGAGAGGAAGATGCAGAGATGCTTCAGTGTGATTTCAACAATCTGAGTGCATGGCCAAATGCACAGCACATGCAGTATAATATCAATAAATATATGGTCAACCACTTTGGTAACAAAAACAGAAAGGCAGATTATTTTGTGAATGGCTATAAATTGAAAGAAGGGAATGGGTAATGAGATCTGGGTGTCCTTGTACACCAGTCACTGAAGGTAAACATGCAGGTGGTAAAAAAGCAAAAAGTACGTTCACCTTCATAGTGAAATGATTTGATTATAGGAGCAGGCAAATCTTGATGCAATTATACAGAGCATGGAGATGGAATATTATGTACAGTTGTAGTCTCCCTCTTTGAGGAAGAATGTTCTTGCTTTAGAAAGATTGTGGTGCATGTTTACCAGATTGATTTCTGGGATAGTAGGACTGACATAATAGGAGAAGTTGAATCGATTAGGATTATATACACTGCAGTTCAGAAGAATGAGGGAGGATCTTGTGGAAACCTGTAACATTCTAATGGAAGTAGACAGATGATTGGAGGAGAGATGATCCTATTGGCAGGAGGAGTCCAGAACTAGGGATCACTGTGTAATGTTATGGGGTAAACCTTTTAAGATTGAGGTGAAGAGAAATTTCTTTGCCTAGAGAGTGGTGAGTTTCTGGAATTCACTACTACAGAAAGCAGTCAAGGCCAAAACATTGTTTGATTTCAAGAAAGAATTGGATATAAGATTTGGGGCTAAAGGAACCAATGGATAATGAGGAAAAAGTGGGACAGGCAATTGAGTTGGATGATCAGCTGAGATGATAATGAATGTTGAGCCAGGCTTGAAGGGCTGAATAGTGTTGAAAAATGTGATGCTGGAAAAATACAGCAGGCCAGGCAGCATCCAAGGAGCAGGAGAATCGACGTTTTGGGCATAAGCCCTTTTTCCTCATTCCTGAAGAAGGGCTTATGCCCGAAACGTCGATTCTCCTGCTCCTCGGATGCTGCCTGGCCTGCTGTGTTTTTCCAGCATCACATTTTTCAACTCTGGTCTCCAGCATCTGCAGTCCTCACTTTCTCCTAGTTGAAGGGCTGAATAGTCTATTCATGCTCTTATTTTCTATGTTTTTACGTTTCAAAGTCCTTACTATATTCTTGAATTATTGAAGTAGAGTTTGTTGTTTCTTTTACAGATCAATTCAAACAGTCATCTTAGGTCTTCATTAACTGTAGAAGACTCCATAATGCCCATCTGCGGAGAACCTCTTGTAAGTGCTGCAATGCACATTCTTATAATGAAGTGTGTGACATGACAGACTAGTTCCTGTTGATGATTTGCTTGTGTGTTACCTGTTTGTTACATTTTTATTGTTATAGATTGCTAATAAGTACCTGTTTTGTTCTTCTTTCTAACTTTATTTATTTGTTAGAGCAAAATCCAATAAAATAAAGTGGAAAATATCTTTTCCAATTGTGGCATGAGGCACAGAAATTAGGAAGTCTCCAAGTTCAATACACAGTGTGCTCTGAGTTAGTTCCTTTTAGGCTGCACACCCTTAACCAGAGAGAGGAAAGTCAGTGAGAGCTTTTGCTTTTAATTCTAATCCGATAACCCATGCTGAAAAGTAAGTCTCTGTGTGGCAATAAAATTAGGCACAACTCTGAAACCCACAATGAGTAAATATTTTGTTTTTATACACTCTCTTGGCTTGCCCTTGAAGAAAGCCATTTGTGAAATTCATGAACTGTGACACAACAAAAATTTACAATTTTTATGGAATATTGGAAAAAATGGATTCTGCTTTTCTCATGCCAGAAGAGTTTGGTTAGGACAACCACTCCTGCCATGGTCCACCAACACTTCTGAGTTAATTGTCAATAGAGTGAATTTGTAGTTTTACTGCTGGACGGAAAATTTACAGTAGTGGATCTGGTTTCTGTTTTATATTCTGCATTTTTTTCATTTCAAAGGCCTCTCAATTTTCCCACCACTATCTGACCACAATTTGGAGGAGAGTAACAGAGAAATTCCTCCTAGTTTTTTTGTGTGAAACACAACTTGGTTTCATGATATAAAGCTTAATAAGGTAATTGACGTTTTAGTAAGTTATTTGTAATTCTTTCATGGATTGTGGACATCACTGGCATTTATTGCCCATTCCTATTTACCCTTGAACTAAGTGCCTTTCTATGCCATTTTTGGGAATGTACTTAAGCTTCAATCTGATCTAAGTTCTGATCAGGTAACAATAGCTGATTTCCTTCTCTAAGGTCATTAGTGAACTAGATGAGTATCAAGAATGATACTTACACAGTCACCATTTGACTGGATTTTATTGAACTTAAATTTCACCTCTGCCATGGTGAGGTTTGAACCCAGGGTCCCCGACTTTGTGACTCATGATTACTAGTCCAGTCACGTTACCACTATGCCTCTGCCTCCCTTGTCAGTAGTCTGTCAATACTTTACAATTACTTTACAATCTTATCTACTATGATGAAACCCTAGGCAAATTTCCACTATTCATTCTGATTCTAGATGAGATGCCCAAACTATGAAGCTTTTAGGTGTATTCACCCAAACAACCTGGTTGATACCACATTAATTTCAAAAGATCCCTTCCATTGTAAGCATCTTTCTCCCAGGCCAAATGTTTAAAAGGAATCTAATTTCACTCTGTAGGAGCATAAACCCCCGATCGGGGACAAAAACTCAAGAGGCACGCAGGATTCAGGCAGTGGCAGACTGTTATTCAAACAATAACTGGTTAATACAGGGAGAGGGCCAAAAATCTTCCCTGAATCTGGCCTTGATATGAGAATCCAGTCGTTCTCTTAATCTATGGCTCAGATCCGGAAAGAGATCAGTGACACACTCTGATTTTTACAGTGAAGTGCAACATTTTTATATATTTTGTGTTACAATAATCACATACAACATGGTCACCATGTTCTTCCCTTTATTCTATACACACAATCCTGTGAAACATATAATCAGTGATGGACATTCCTATGGACAAACCCAGGATCCTATGATCTCATGGTGTTTTGACAGAAATTGTAATCTCCAGGCCTTGGGGTCTTTCTATGCATCCTATTAATTCACATTCCAAAGTTACTGGTTATACTCCTTCTGGCCTGTCCCAGACCTGGTTTTTTCTAAACTCTGCTTGAATTCTGTTATTCATTGTGTTCCATATGCTATCTCCATCAAAATCCGTTATACCTCTTATTGTGTATATTTGAGTAATACCCAAATGTTTTTGACTACTTTTAAGGTTAAATTTATGGGGTTGACCAGTTCATGGATATTACCTTAGAGTGGCTGAAATTCATGTCCATCAAAACTCTTACAATGTCATTAGCAGAAGCCCCATTGATCTCTAAACAAATGAAAGGAAAAAAAAATTATGGTAATTCTGAAAACCTGGAGTGGTGCTCATTGACAGCAGACTGGAAGACCCTGAGTGGAGCGGGATGACCGGTAGACTAGAATGCTGGAGCAGAGTGTGACGGCCAGCACACTGACTCATAAATGTTGATCTGTTATCTGTGAAGAACTAGGATCGACTTTTTTACGAGATATACGGAAAATTCCAGATTTTTAACCAAAAATAAGGTGTCAACTTTTACATGAGATCAACTATTACTTGAGTATATATGGTATATTTATGGTACAAAAGACAGTTGGTTTGAACTAACTGCTATAAGATTCATAGTATTGAAGAGTATTACAGTTAGTCCTACTGTTAGCACTTTTTAACTATTAAGTTGTGAACAGTCTATTTCGTTCAGGGTGTGTCAGGCATCATTTTAGAGAAAAGGAAAGTTTTTCCCAAAACTGTCACATCTATGTTTAAATGTTTTTCCCCTAATGCTTCTATTATACTTTGGTTATATATAATTATGTTGAAATTTATCTCTATGATTATCTGAAGAATCTTTGGCTAGAATCTATTTCTTAAGATTGTGCATAACTTCAAAGAAACAGCTGTTTACTATAAAATAACTTTACCTGTTACTTTCATAGCTGCTTAATGAGTCAGGCTCATTAACATATGACAAGTGATTGATTCCAGCCTTATTAACGAAAGGCTGATGTCCCATTAGGTGAACAGCACCGGTGAGAACAAGGGGTGTACACACTGACCAACTCGACCTTCCAGTGGCCAACCATTTCAACTCCCTCTTCCACTCCCCCCATGACATGTCCATTCTGGGCCTCCTACACAAGGCCACCTGCAAACAGGGGCAAGAACACCTCATCTTCTGCCTCAGGAACCTACACCCACACAGCCTCAACACCGAATTCACCAGTTTGCAAACCTCCCCTCCCCCATCCCATCCCACATCCAACCCTCTAACTTGGCATTGCCCTCTTCACCTGACCGACCTGTCCATCTTCCTTCACATCTATCCACTCTACCCTCCCCACAAACCGATCACAATCACCTCCTCATCTGCATCCAACTATCGCCATCTCACCTACCTTCCCCCCCAGCCTCACAATCCTGCCCCAATTTATTTCTCAAACCACTTCCCTCTCTCCAGTTCTTATGAAGGGTCCTGCCTGATATGTTAACTCTCCTACTCCTTGGGTGTTTTCTGGCTTGCTGTGCTTCTTCTAGTGCCACACTTTATTGACTAGTGAGTTAGGCTGACTGGTTCAATGATTAAGATTTACATGCCTTGTGCTAACTGGTGTTGTTCACCTAATGGAACAACACCCTTCTATTAATGAGGCTGGAATCAATCAATTGTCATATTTTAATTAACTTGCTTCTATCCTTAGATATCCTCTTTTCAAACTGTGTTGGATGGATGCTTATATAGGGCCTCCCATTCACGTTGGAGTTCCCTGTTCAAAGGTACTTAAATTCTGGAGCAGGCTGTTTTATTTCTGTTGCGGGCTGTTTTACTTCTGTTTAACCCTTGGTGGCCATTTTGTGTCTTATACACACACACACACACACACACACACGCGCACACAGACACGCACACACACACCTCTGACTTGTTTGTGAAGAATCCTTGGTTTTTCAGATTTGTTGCAATTCTGTAGTTCTATTTCCTTTCGACGGTGATTGAATTCTACTATTCAGGACATGAGACAGTTCTTTTGCTGTCCAGTTTCCTTTTGGCTAGCTGCTAACCAGCTGACTTCTAGCTTGATACCAGTTGATGTTACATTTCATTGGATTGATCCCACACAGAATCTTCGGTTTTGTCATTGTACCAGTCCTCCACTTTTGGAAAAAAAATAGGAATTCGGGGTTAAAAATGCCCTGAGTATTTCAGGATTTCAACCTATTGTCATGACACCTATGAAACACTTAAGTGCTTGGTCTTTTTTCTGGCTCGCAAGAACCTTTTGAGAACAATTTCCAAAGTGGGATAACAGGACATGGAAATGGAGAGGTGATGAACACTATAGATAAATATTGGTAAGAAAGGTGACTCAGCTATCGATCTAAACAAAGTTTCAACTTCTCCATGGGTGGGAGTTTTCAAATCATGGTATTTCCGGCCCACAGGTTTTTCAGGCAGTGCATCCTCACCAAAATCTTCATGTAAAAATAACTCCTTTTTGCTGAAATGATTTGAACAGCAAGTAGCCTGTCTGAGATGAAGTTTGAGCCAAGTTATTCCCAGTAGTTTAGATATTTTGCATAATTTACCTTGCTTTCCCAATTACAATCTGTCTGTTTGTGTTAGCTGATATCCTCCTGAATGGCCATATATCTAATGGCCCTAAATCTAAACAGAGGCAGAATAGAGTCATGGTAGCTCGAAAGAATGTGAGATTCTGTTTTAATTCTTTTTTTTGGTGAATGAACATTTATCTAAATCCTTCACATGTCCACTTTAGGTAAAAAATATTCTAGTTTTTTTTTAAAGCTAGTCTTTATGTCTACTTTGAACTTTAAACATTTCTGGATGTTTTTTTTTCATAAATTAAATAATTCAGTGCTCAAAAGGCAATTTTATAATTTACTGAATAAGCATATGAACCTGTAGTAAACAAATTATTTTCTGTTCTGTAACCTTTAGTTGTTATTTCTCTTTTATACCAGTATGCACTTTACATTCTTTACATAGTTTTCACATGTTTAAGCTTGTGCACTGTGTGGAACAGATTTGAACTATCTGTCTCTCATGGATCATATTCTTTTTTTGTCATGGCTTGACAAGGTTTTCAAAACCTGCAAGAGTAAATGTTTATCAATTTAAATACTATAAATGTTCTTATTTATATGCAACTGCTCATCAGGGGAAACCATTTACTGCCAGCATCACAATAAAGATAAAAATCTGTCAACTTTCAAATATAATCAGCTAAATCGTCAACTATAATGCTTCATGAAAACTGTTCATCGTAGCTTTTTTTGTTTTCATTCTGGAGGAAGTAATAACCTCATTACTAGCATTTCTTACATTGAGAGAGAGAGAGAACAAGTGGAGCTTTAACATTCTCTAGTCTGTGTTGATTTGGGTTGCTGAAGAAAATGTTGTAGAAACACCAGAGGCTCTACCCACAATCTCTTGTTTCTCCTTGATGAGGGAATGGTGCCAAAAGATTAGAGTTTAGCAAATATTGTACTTCTGTTTAAAAAAAAGAGCTGAGGGAGAAACCTGTGGAATCACAGGCCGAGTCAAGCCGAATGTCAGCAGTGGATAAACTGTTGAGTTTCAAATCTTATGTTCTTTCCCATTGCAAATTTGCTGCAGAGGGAGATTTAATTGAGTCAGAGCTTGGTGGATGTGACCCCCTGCCTTTTTTTAACCTGCACCCTGAGTAAGTCTGGTGTAGGAAGACCTGTAGACATGCTAAGGGTCCATTAGAGAGTCTTATCTAGTCAATATTGCTAATAACCGAGTAATGGGTGTGGTGTTCACGACATGGGGAATATAACAAGAAAATCCTAATGTTTGTTTGTGGACATCCTGCAGGGGGAGTGGGAGTCCCTTGTTTTCAGGCACTTCGTGTCTGATTAAGCCATCACCTGCATTTGCTGCTCACACCCATCACACATCTTCCCCATGATCCAAATCCTGCAATACCTTCTCCCACCATCACACAGAGGGATCATTGGGTCAATGTACTACCAGAAGCAGCCACCGCTATCATACTGATGCTGTTGAGTACAAAGAAGCTGCCAGCCTCTGACTGGTCAACAGTTCTTAATGAGCAGGCCTTCCATCCTCAGGTCAGGTTCTTCATTTTGGGAATTATCATTCTAAGTTCCTGAGTGGCACAAGATATGCCAGACCTACTCAAAAAGAGGTGATGTCTGAATCTTGCTGGTTTTCCAGTCAGTGGCCAAGACACCCATTACTCCACCCTTAGCGACTATAATCCATAAGAAAATTGTGTCACTTGGAAAATGGTAATAGAAAGCATGGATTTACTAAATGCAAATTGTGATTGACTAATCTCATTGAGTTTAGATTCCTTACAGTGTGGAAACAGGCCCTTGGGCCCATCCAGTCCACACCGACCCTCCGAAAAGTATCCCACCCAGAACCATTTCCCTCCTAAAACTATGGGCAATTTAGCGTGGCCAATTCACCTGATCTGCACATCTATGGATTGTGGGTGGAAACCGGAGCATTCAGAGGAAACCCACGCAGACACAGGGAGAATGTACAAACTCCACACAGGCAGTCACCTGAGGCTGGAATCAAACCTGGAACCCTGGTGCTGTGAGGTAGCAGTGCTAACCACTGAGCCACTGTGATCAATTAGCACAGCTTTAATGAGGGCAGTATGATGCAGATGGGCTTGTAAAATTGTAAAATCACATTTTAGATTAATAACAACATTGAAACAGATTTGGTACAAAATTAGCAAAATGACAGAAAACAGAAAGTAATGGTGACCGTGTGTTTTTCAGACTCTAGGTAAGTGTGAAATCAATTGCCTCAAGGGTAGGTTTGAGAATTATGTTTTGGTATGGAATAAAGACCTAGACACGGGTATATCAGGCATAACTTCAAAGTCTGCAAACATATAAAACTCAAAAAAATAGTAAACAGTGAAGATAGTATGGAAGGCAGACTGATGAAATGGGCAGAAAGAGAGCAGATGAAATTTTAAGGAGAGAAGTGAGATGGAAATTATTTTAAATGTAATGAATTGTTATCATCTGGAATGTACAATCTGGAAAGGTGATGAAGCAATTTCAGGGGCAACTTTCAAAAAGGAATTGGATAAATACTTGACGGGGATTCCTGTGCAGAACTGTGAAGAGCAGCGAGTGCCTAATTTGATAGCTCTTGCTAAGTGTTTGCGCCGACAAATTGAGCCAAATCATCTCCTTCAGTGCTGAAAGATTTTAGGATCAGCAACAACACTATACTTGAATTGACTTGTGGTTGATAGGTTAATTCAGAAACTAAATAGATCAAAGCTCAAGTACAGAGGCAAATAAATTGTCAGGTTTAAGATTTTGGTCATATGTTGTGTTTTACATGGCCTGTGTCCCTCAGTTTCTTCTTCTGAATTGGAGGTTGCTTTAAGCAGAACAGTATACAGCATTACTTCAGAATTTAGTGGAGTCAGTGAACTCAGTTGCTTGGCTGGTTGGTTTGTGAGGAAGGACAGTCTCTCTCAACCTCCCCTCTTTCCTGTGACATGGTTAAATCACACTAATTGTCTCTATTCAGTGAGAGAGCAGGACTATGATTTAGAATTAGCTTTATTATAAAGGTACCTAGGTACAGATTCTTAAGTGCAAATTGATAGGGCAAAATATTACAAAATTAAAGAAATAAAAAGTCCAGCAATAAATTAGAAAAATAGACAAATAAAGAGTCCAGAATAACACCCCTTCCAACCCACGTCGTGCCAGGCTTCACCTCGAGGCCTGGTGTGCTGGGAATCAAATCCACACTAAGGCCAGGAGTCTGCGTCTAGGCTGAGGGCAGGCCTCTGAGTCCATGCTGAGGCCGGGGATCCAAGTCCACACTGAGGCCGAGAGTCTGAGTCCATGCTGAGGCCAAGAGTCCGAGTCCACACTGTAGCCAGGAGTCCGAGTCCACACTGTAGCCAGGAGTCCGGGTCCGCGCTGAGGCCAGGAGTCCGAGTCCATGCTGAGGTCTGGAGTCCGAGTCCACACTGTAGCCAGGAGTCCGGGTCCGCGCTGAGGCCAGGAGTCCGGGTCCGCGCTGAGGCCAGGAGTCCGAGTCCATGCTGAGGTCTGGAGTCCGAGTCCACACTGAAGCCAGGAGTCTGAGTCCACGCTGAGGCCGGGAGTCCAATTCCATGCTGAAGCCAGGAGTCCGAGTCCACGCTGAGGCCGGGAATCTGAGTCCACGCTGAGGCCGGGAGTTTGAGTCCACACTGAAGCCAGGGGTCCGAGTCCACGCTGAAGCCAGGAGTCCGAGTCCACGCTGAGGCCGGGGGTCCGAGTCCACGCTGAGGCCGGGGGTCCGAGTCCACGCTGAGGCCGGGGGTCCGAGTCCACGCTGAGGCCGGGGGTCCGAGTCCACACTGAGGCCGGGGGTCCGAGTCCGTACTGAGGCGGGAATCCGAGTCCACGCTGAGGGTAGGGGTGCAAGTCCACGCTGAGGGCAGGGATCCGGGTCCACGGTGAGGGCGGGAGTCCAAATCCATGCTGAGGTTGAGCTCACGTTGAGGCCGGGGGTCCAAGTCCACTCTGAGGCTGGGGTCCGAGCCCACACTGAAGCTGGAAGTCCGAGTCACGCTAAGGCTAGGGGTCCTCTCTGACTGTTAACTTGGACATTGGTGATGCTGTCCGTGCACAGGAGCAGCTGAGCTCTGGGTTAGGTGTCCTACTCCACTACTATCTTGGAAGTATCTTGGAAAGATGGTGACTTTATCTTTTACATTTTCATTGAATAATTTAAGAAATTATCAGCAATTACTGCATGCATTTCGACAGTTTCCTAGAAAACAGTCTAATCAGTATTATTTTTATTTAATTTAATGCTAATCTGAGTGCAAATGGTGCAGTTAGCAGTGATTATAAACCTAGGGAAACTGGCAAAGGTAGCCAGAATGCATTTAATATAACTTTATATATAACCAACCTGTCAATAAATAATTTTATTGACCAATGTTACATGGAAAAAAAATTTCAAAAGCTTATTTAATTCTTTAGTATTTAAGTTTCTTATACTAATGGAACTATTGAATAATGTATGCAGCATCTTTTTAAGTCTTATACATGTACCCCACTTAGAGCCATCAAAGTAGCAAAGCTCAATGTAAATTCTCATTGCTCTCCTCAGGCATGACTCGCAACCAAGAATTGAACAGCATTTTCATTACAGCCTTACTGTGTAAAAAATGCACTATTAATTAAACTGTGCTCGGGGGGAGTATAGAGAGACAGCTCTTGGTTGTAAAGGATGAATGAGTGAGAGTGGGATCAAATAGGTAATGAACAGATGAATCAACTTAGCCTCAATTTCGGGAAAGTGACCAGTATCTATCACTGGAGGCTGAGGCACTGAGTCATTGGAAGTACTAGCAACGTCTGCCGATGGATTTTGGAAGGAGGTGGGTGACGATTGTGGGTTGGAAGGGTGAGGTGTGCTGAATGTGAGTAGGCAGAGACCTGGAGTTGTGCAAAAGAATTGGGACAAACAGGATTTTTTTAAAGATTAAATTGACATTAAGATAAGTATTATTTATAAAAGCATATGCAGTTGGTGAATCCTCCAGTGGTCCATTTAAGGAGTTCTGATTGGTCTGCATATAAACAAGGAGTAGGAGTAGGTAGGAGTTCAGCCTTAACCTCTTGAAGCTCAAATCATTTACTCAGTACATTGATAATTAGGTTCAAAAACATAGACAGCAGCAGCTGAGTGACCTACAAGATCTCATCCTCCTTGGCATTCATCAACCTCTCCATGAATAAAGCCATGTGCTCACACGCCTGACGCATGACAGAACCTATGGCTCATGATTCGTGCAGTGCTGTCCATGATCTCTGGCAGCGAGACCAAATGTTTCTCTTCCAACTTTATACTTCCAGAAAGTTTATCCTGGTCATGATCAGAGGCCTATCATCAGCATAGGTCTCGATGGACTGGTGTCCAAGAGTCTTCAGACTATCTGATATCTAGTCTGTAATGGACTTCATCAGATTCTGTGATGTACGTGTTACTTGTTCGTCAAATTGCGACCCCAAAGCTAACCATGAGCACATTTCCCACATGGTGACTATCTCTGGGGTGGTAGAGCCTACAGGGGAAATATTATTCAAACTATCAAGATTAGGGAAACTCCGGTTAAGGGTATTGATTAATTACAAAGACAGCTGGGAGACACTGGGCATTGGTTAGGGAGGAGACAAACATTTGTCACTTTGTGTTCTACAAATAAATTGAGTCTTATTTGCAAAGGTTACTGTCTTGTTTCTTAGATCACTGTATGGCTTTGGAACCCTAAAACTGAAAGATGTCATAATACATCCTCTTAGTCGTGAGTGCCTTTATCCTCAGAGCTGCGCTATTATGTTATTGTTCTGAAGCAGAGTCACTGGACCTGAAACATTGACTCTGCTTGCTTTCCACAGATGCTGCCAGACCTATTGAGGTTCTCCAGCAATTTCTATTTTTGTTTCAGATTTGCAGCATCTGCACTTTTGTTTTTCTGCTTTCAGGTCAATTCCACTGCCGCCTTCTCTGTAGGCATTAGGATGCCAATGTCAACCAATCACCCACATGTTCCTTTATATTGTGGATCAGTATCTCCTAAAGGGAAAGGGGTAGATTTAGTATAGTCTCAATGGATACCTAATCCCCTTACTGTATATTTCCCTTGACTGATAATAAAGCCTCTATAATAATAGCTCCATACTTGCAAATTCATGATACTAAAACACCTTTATCTTCTCACTCACATTCAATATTCGTGCCTCATTAATGATGAAATATCTGATTAAATGTCTGCCACTGGTCAATCACTGACTTTCCCTTTAGACTATTTTCCCAGCCCGTTTAAGGTGACTGCTTTTTCACACCTTTGTAATGGCCTTTATTTAAGTTGAGTACACTGGATTGAGAGTAGAGTGGTGCTGGAAACGCACAGCAGTTCAGGCAGCATCCAACGAGCAGGAAAATCAGTGTTTGGAGCAAAAGCCCTTCATCAGGAATATAGGCAGAGTGCCTGAAGGGTGGAGAGATAAATGAGAGGAGGTGGGGGTGGGGAGAAAGTTGCATAGAGTACAATAGGTGAGTGGGGGTGGGGATGAAGGTGATAGGTCAGGGAGGAGGGTGGGGGAAGGTAGCAAAGAGTACAATGAGTGGATGGGGGTGGGATGAAGGTGATAGGTCAGAGAGGAGGGTGGAGTGGATAGGTGGAAAAGAAGATAGGCCAGTAGGACAGGTCATGGGGACGGTGTTGAGCTGGAAGTCTGGAACTGGGGTGAGGTGGGGGAATGGGAAATGAGGAAACTGGTGAAGTCCACATTGATGCCCTGGGGTTGAAGTGTTCCGAGGTGGAAGATGAGGCGTTCTTCCTCCAGGCATCAGGTGGTGAGGGAGCGGCAGTGAGGGAGGCCCAGGACCTCCATGTCCTCAGCTGAGTGGGAGGGGGGGTTGAAATGTTGGGCCACAGGGCGGTGTGGTTGATTGGTGCGGGTGTCCCGAGATGTTCCCTAAAGCGCTCTGCTAGGAGGCGTCCAGTCTCCCCAATGTAGAGGAGACCGCATCGGGAGCAACGGATACAATAAATGATATTGGTGGATATGTAGGTAAAACTTTGGATATGGAAGGCTCCTTTAGGGCCTTGGATGGAGGTGAGGGAGGAGGTGTGAGCGCAGATTTTGCAATTCCTGCGGTGGCAGGGGAAGGTGCTAGGACGGGAGGGTGGGTTGTTGGGGGGTATGGACCTGACCAGGTAGTCACGGAAGGAACGGTCTTTGCGGAAGGGGTGGAGAGGGAAATATATCCCTGGTGGAGGGATCTGTTGGAGGTGGCGGAAATGGCAGCAGATGATTTGGTTTATGCGAAGGTTGGTAGGGTGGAAGGTGAGCACCAGGGGGGTTCTGTCCTTCTTACGGTTGGAGGGGTGGGGTCTGAGGGCGGAGGTGCGGGATGTGGATGAGATGCATTGGAGGGCATCTTTAATCATGTGGGAAGGGAAATTGCGGTCTCTAAAGAAGGAGGCCATCTGGTGTGTTCTGTGGTGGAACTGGTCCTCCTGGGAGCAGAATAGGCAAGAGCTTTCGAAAGCTGATTGGAGGCAGATGTTCACAGGTAAAGAGACGGCTGGAAAATGGGAAGCCTTCAGAAATGAGATAACAAGAATCCAGAGAACGTATATTCCTGTCAGGGTGAAAGGGAAGGCTGGTAGGTATAGGGAAAGCTGGATGACTAAGAAAATTGAGGGTTTGGTTAAGAAAAAGAAGGAAGCATATGTCAGGTATTGACAGGATAGATCGAGTGAATCCTTAGAATAGTATAAAGAAAATAGCAGTATACTTAAGAGGGAAATCAGGAGGGCAAAACGGGGACATGAGATAGCTTTGGCAAATAGAATTAAGGAGAATCCAAAGGGCTTTTACAAATATATTAAGGACAAAAGAGTAGCTACGGAGAGAATAGGGCCCTCGGGCTTATGCCCGAAACGTCGATTCTCCTGTTCCCTGGATGCTGCCTGACCTGCTGCGCTTTTCCAGCAACACATTTTCAGCTCTAATCTCCAGCATCTGAAGACCTCACTTTCCCCTCAAAGATCAGCAAGGCGGCCTTTGTGTGGAGCCACAGAAAATGGGGGAGATACTAAATAAATATTGTGCATCAGTATTTACTGTGGAAAAGGATATGGAAGATGTAGACTACAGGGAAATAAATGGTAACACCTTGCAAAATGTCCAGATTACAGAGGAGGAAGTGCTGGATGTCTTGAAACGGTTAAAGGTGGATACATTTCCAGGACCTGATCAGATGTACCCGAGAACTCTGTGGGAAGCGAGAGAAGTGATTGCTGGGCCTCTTGCTGAGATATTTGTATAATCAATAGTCACAGGTGAGGTGCCGGAAGACTGGAGGTTGGCAAACGTGGTGCCAATGTTTAAGAAGGGCAGTAAAGACAAGCCAGGGAACTATAGACCGGTGAGCCTGACGTCGGTGGTGGGCAAGTTGTTGGAGGGAATCCTGAGGGACAGGATGTACGTGTATTTGGAAAGGTAAGGACTGATTCGGGTTAGTCAACATGGTTTTGTGCGTGGGAAATCATGTCTCACAAACTTGATTGAGTATTTTGAGGAAGTAACAAAGAAGATTGATGAGGGCAGAGCAGTAGATGTGATCTATATGGACTTCAGTAAGGCGTTCGACAGGTTCCCCATGGGAGACTGATTAGCAAGGTTAGATCTCATGGAATACAGGGAGAACTAGCCATTTGGATACAGAACTGGCTCAAAGGTAGAAGACAGAGGGTGGTGGTGGAGGGTTGTTTTTCAGACTGGAGGCCTGTGACCAGTGGAGTGCCACAAGGATTGGTGCTGGGTCCTCTACTTTTTGTCATTTACATAAATGATTTGGATGCGAGCATAAGAGGTACAGTTAGTAAGTTTGCAGATGACACCAAAATTGGAGGTGTAGTGGACAGCGAAGAAGATTACCTCAGATTACAACAGGATCTGGACCAGATGGGCCAATGGGCTGAGAAATGGCAGATGGAGTTTAATTCAGATAAATGCGAGATACTGCATTTGGGGAAAGCAAATCTTAGCAGGACTTACACACTTAATGAGGTAAAAACAATGACTGCAGATGCTGGAAACCAGATTCTGGATTAGTGGTGCTGGAAGAGCACAGCAGTTCAGGCAGCATCCAAGGAGCTTCGAAATCGACGTTTCGGGCAAAAGCCCTTCATCAGGAATAAAGGCAGTGACTTGTGACTTGTCCATGACTTGTCCGGACTTGTCCTACCTGCTTATCTCCTTTTCCACCTATCCACTCCACCCTCTCCTCCCTGACCTATCACCTTCATCCCCTCCCCACATCCCCATTGTACTCTATGCTACTTTCTCCCCACCCCCACCCTCCTCTAGCTTATCTCTCCACACTCCAGGCTCACTGCATTTATTCCTGATGAAGGGCTTTTGCCCGAAACGTTGATTTCGAAGCTCCTTGGATGCTGCCTAAACCGATGTGCTCTTCCAGCACCACTAATCCAGAATACACTTAATGGTATGTCCTAGGGAGTGTTGCTGAACAAAGAGACCTTGGAGTTCAAGGTTCATAGCTCCTTGAAAGTGGAGTTGTGGGTAGATAGGATAGTGAAAAAGGCGTTTGGTATGCTTTCCTTTATTGGTCAGAGTATTGAGTACAGGAGTTGGGAGGTCATGTTGCAGCTGTACAGGACATTGGTTAGGCCACTGTTGGAATATTGCATGCAATTCTGGTCTCCTTCCTATCGGAAAGATGTTGTGAAACTTGAAAGAGTTCAGAAAAGATTTACAAGGATTTTGCCAGGGTTGGAGGATCTGAGCTACAGAGAGAGGCTGAACAGGCTGGGGCTGTTTTCCCTGGAACGTTGGAGACTGAGAGGTGACCTTATAGAGATTTACAAAATTATGAGGGGCATGGATAGGATAAATAGACAAAGTCTTTTCCCTGGGGTCGGGGAGTCCAGAACTGGAGGGTATAGGTTTAGGGTGAGAAGGGAAAGATATAAAAGAGACCTAAGGGGCAACTTTTTCACGCAGATAGTGGTACGTGTATGGAATGAGCTGCCAGAGGATGTGGTGGAGGCTGGTACAATTGCAACATTTAAGAGGCATTTGGATGGGTATAAGAATAGGAAGGGTTTGGAGGGATATGGGCCGGGTGCTGGCAGATGGGACTAGATTGGGTTGGGATATCTGGAAGAGTTGGACCGTAGGGTCTGTTTCCATGCTGTACATCTCTATGACACTATGACTCTATATGGCGGAGGTGGAGGAATTGGGAATTCCTCCCAGGAGGACCAGTTCGACGACAAAACACACTAGATGGCCTCCTTCTTTAGAGACTGCAATTTCCCTTCCCACGTGATTAAAGATGCCCTCCAACGCATCTCGTCCACATCCCGCACCTCCGCCCTCAGACCCCACCCCTCTAACTGTAACGAGGACAGAACCCCCCAGTGCTCAACTTCCACCCTACCAACCTTCGCATAAACCAAATCATCCGTGCCATTTCTGCCACCTCCAAACAGACCCCACCACCAGGGATATATTTCCCTCCCCACCACTTTCCACCTTCCGCAAAGACCGTTCCCTCCGTGATTACCTGGTCAGGTCCACGCCCCCCAACAACCCACCCTCCCATCCTGGCGCCTTCCCCTGTCACCGCAGGAATTGCAAAACCTGCGCCCACACTTCCTCCCTCACCTCCATCCAAGGCCCTAAAGGAGCCTTCCACATTCAACGAAGTTTTACCTGCACATCCACTGATATCATTTATTGTATCCATTGGTCCTGACGCGGTCTCCTCTACATTGGGGAGACTGGGCGCCTCCTAGCAGAGCGCTTTAGGGAACATCTCTGGGACACCCGCACCAATCAACCCCACTGCCCTGTGGCCCAACATTTCAACTCCCCCTCCCACTCAGCTGAGGACATGGAGGTCCTGGGCCTTCTTCACCGCTGCTGCCTCACCACCCGACGCCTGGGGGAAGAACGCCTCATCTTCTGCCTCAGAACACTTCAACCCCAGGGCATCAATGTGGACTTCACCTGTTTCCTCATTTTCCCTTCCCCACCTCACCCCATCTCCAAACTTCCAGCTCAACACTATCCCCATGACCTGTCCTACCTGCCTATCTTCTTTTCCATCTATCCACTCCACCCTCCTCTCTGACCTATCATCTTCATCCCACCCCCATCCACCCATTGTACTCTTTGTTACCTTCCCCCACCATCCTCTTTGACCTATCGTCTTCATCCCACCCCCATCCACCCATTGTACTCTTTGTTACCTTCCCCCACCCTCCTCCCTGACCTATCACCTTCATCCCCATCCCCATTCACCTATTGTACTCTATGCAACTTTCCCCCCACCCTCACCCTCCTCTCATTTATCTCTCCACCCTTCAGGCACTAAGCCTGTATTCCTGATGAAGGGCTTTTTCCCTAAACGTCGATTTTCCTGCTCCCCGGATGCTGCCTGAACTGCTGTGCTTTTCCAGAATCTGGTTTCCGGCATCTGCAGTCATTGTTTTACCATTGGATTGAGACTCAAGTTGCTCTCCCTCAAACTGAACTTGAAATTTTATCTTGCTCTGATTGCTACATCCTTGAGGATCCTTAACTATGAAAGCCTTTATTAATTCTAACTCATTTTACATTTCTAGATATAAAATAGACTGTTCTTGGGTAGGATGTGCAACACCCTGCTCTATCATTGTTGCAACCAACAAATTTATCTTCATGTTGCTCTTGCCGTTAATTTGTAGTCGATATGCAGATTAAATTCACCCATGGCAATTGCTATTCTTACACACATCCATTATTTCCTGATTTATATTTTACTGAATAGTGAGGCAACTCTTCAGGAGCCTATAGATGACACCCACCCACAACTTGACCTTCTTGCTTTTCCTTATTTCCATCCAAAGTGATTCCACATCACAATCCATTGCACGTTAGTGCTGGTGAGAAAGGAGGAACTATTACACAGACTGCAAAACTGCGGTCTCACTAAATGGGTTGCCACTACAGATCTTTTTTGCCATTTGCTTTGTTGCTGTTGGCTTCTGTCTTCATGCCAGACGATATTGATTGCAGGACCAGAGGAAAAGGTTGTGAATCAGATCAATGATTGCTGAAGAGAGGTCAAGGCCAGTGAGACAGTGAGGGAATGCACATTTTATTAACTTAGTCACTGGGCTGCGTAAAGTATGAGTTGTGAAAAAGGCCATTCAGCTGACTCTTTCTAACAGCCATTGACTTTTTCAAAGTTAATTTTCTGAGGGAGATAAACTATTGATGCTTGAAGGCTGTGAAGCAGAAACTCCAAGCAATCAAATTAATCCTTATTTTATTATAGAACTATTCAGCCCACCATGTCTCTAACAACTTACTGCACAAACAAGTATTTTTTCCCACTCCCCTACTCCCAATTCTTTCTATGCAATGCTGCAATTTTTTCCTTTTCATTTTATTTTTCTAATTTCTGTTTGAATTTACCTAAACCAGACTTCCAGAAATAGCATTACCAGATCCCAATCAATCCCTGCGCAGAATTTGTTTTTGCTTATGTCTTCGTTAGTTTTTCTTATCAGTTACCTTAAGTTAGTGATTGCTGGAGACTGCAATATCTCCCGACAGGAAGACTGAAACCAACAACAAAGTAAAGTGGCAAACGAAATCTGTAGTAGCAGCCGATTTAATGAGACTGCAGTTTTGCAAATATATCAGTCTCTGGAGTGGTTTTTGAACCCTCTGCTAATTTTCTTCTCGAAGTAGAACCTCTATCCACAATTTGATATTAGAATCCCTACATTAGAATCCTTACAATGTAGAAACAGGCCCTTCAGCCCAACAAGTCCACACTGACCCTCCGAAGAGTAACCCACCGAGACCCATTCCTCTACCCTGTATTTACTCCTAACTAATGCACCTAACCTACACATCCCCAAACATCATAGGCAATTTAGCATGGTCAATTCACCTAACCTGCACATCTTTGGACTGTGGGAGGAAACCGGAACAGCCAGAGGAACACACGCAGGCACAGGGAGAATGTACAAACTCCACACACAGTCCCACAAGATTGGAATTGAACCCGGGTCCCTGCGCTGTGAAGCAGCAATGTCAGCTACTGCTCTTAAAAAAAGGCTTTTTTGCATATTTTCTTTAATGGACTTTTGATGGATTATAGGTTTGCATGAAGGGATACAGGCGATACTGTGTGTTGATGTGATGGCCTAGTGGTATTGTCACTATATTAATCTAGAGATCCAGATAATACTCTGGTTGCCTAGGTTTAAAGCCCACCATGACAGTTGGTGGAATTACAATTCAATTTAAAAAATTGAAAATAAGAATCTAATGATGATCACGAAACATTTGTCAATTGGTGTTAAAAAACCATCTGGTTCACTAATTGCCTTTCAGGAAGGAAACTGCTATCTTTACTTAGTCTGGCTTATATGTGACTCCAGACTCACAGTACTGAGGTTGACCCTTAGCTGGGGCAATTATAGATGGGCATTAAATATTGGCCTGGGCAGCATGAATTAATTTTTAAAAATTAACCTATGGGCAGGAAAAGCGATAAAACTTGGAAATGAACTTATTGGGGCTCCATTTTGAAGTAAATGAGATGAGTTGGACCAATCTTTGTCATTGGCAAGTTTTACTTGGTTTTCCTTCTGGGTTGTGACCGGTATCTCCTTTTCTTTCTGGGCATGGCCTATGCATTCAATTAACAGCAAAGTGATGAAAGCACCATTGATGGCACTTACAGATGGCTGTTACTCAGCAATAAGCTGTTCATTGATGTTCAGTTTGCGTTCCATCAAATCTACCAGGCTCCAGACTGCATTCCAGCTTTGATCTATCCATGGTCAAAAGAATTCAGGTGCAAATGACTGCCCTTGACATTGTTGCCTTGACATGTACATAATCAACTGCTTTTGACTAAGTACAGTTTTTTCAAGATTGTTTTATTCAAGTGATGCAAGGAGAGATCAGTTATTACACTGAAGTTAAACTCTGAAACATATAAAGAATTGGTTGTCGTTATATTATGGCATTCCCTTATCCACATACCAACCTCATTTTCTACCCAACAATTAAAGCAGATGTACCTCTGTGTTCTAGGTTAATGTGGTAAGGCCTCCTTCACCCACCCAGGGTATAAACAATCAATCTTACTGGATGTTGTTGTCTCTTCCTTAGCAGTGTCTGCCCTACATTACCTCCTCGCTCAGAATCTTAATAATGTCTCCTATTTACACAGAAGCTTACAGACACCGTACACTAGCTGCAAAAGGTTCACTCCATAAAAAGTTACAAATCTATCTTCTATTTCTAACATAGAAGCATAATTTAACTCTTAAAGGAAATTTATGCAGGCACAAGGATAACATATAGACCCCACACTGGGGTTGAACTGGGGTCCCTGGCATGGTGATGCAGCAGTACCAATCACTTTGCTACCATGCCACCTATTTGTATTCATATAAATATTCAGGTTGCATATCAAACTACCAATGTGTCAGTTCACAACATGCAATGAGAGCTAAGAAATACATTAAATGTCAACTCAAGCATTTGACTCAAAGAGCAATTATTTTAAAATTCTGGGAAGCATAAGACACGACATGGTGGCACCAAATGTCTGTAAGTAAAACCCAAACATTATGAACAAAATAAAATATAGTGAGAAGAATCAACCCCAAGTAGTGCCAGAGGAATGTAGGGACATAAGAACAGGAGGCCAGCCCCATTCAGCCCCTTGTGCCTGTTCTACCATTCAATGACATTGTAGTTGATCTGCAGCCTTACTCCACATACCTGCCTTTGGCTCATATCTCTTAATATCTTTGCTTAATGCAAATTAATCTATCTCAGATTTAAAATTAACAATTGATCCAGCATCCATGGTCATTTGTGGAAGAGAGTTCCAAACATCTACCACTTTTTGTGTGTAGAGATGCTTCATAACACTTCCTCTGAACAGCTGGCCCTAATTCTTGGACTATGCCCCATGTCTCTAGAAATCCCAATCAGTGAAAGTGTTTTTGTTTGATAATATCTTGAAGATTTCAATTTTACCCTTAATCAGATTATCCCTCAACCTTCTGCATTCTAGAGGAAAAAAAACCCAATTTGTGTAATCTCCCTCATAATTAGCCTCCAAAGTCAATGTATCATTCTTGTAAACCTATTCTCTCCATTGTGAATACTGCTTCCTAAGGTGTGGTGATCAGGTCTGCTCACAGAAATCCAAGTGGGGTTTCTAACCAAGGTTTTGTATTACTGCATCCTTGTACCCCAGTTCTCTAGACCAACATTCCATTCACTTTCTTGATTAGTTTCTGCAAATGTTTGTGACATTTTTAAAATGATCTATGGATCTGAACCCACAAATCACTTCAGATATTCACTGTAATTAACCTTATTCGATCTAGAAAGTACCGTGATGTTTCCTTTTCAGTCCAAAATGGATAATCTCACATGATATTACATTCAACTCCAATTGCCATAATTTTGCCCATTCACTTAATGTATCAATATCCCTTTGCAATTTTATGCTGTCTTCTATGCAATCTACAATGCCACGCAATTTTGTGTCATCAGCAAATTTGGATATATGATTTTCAATGCCATTAGCCAATTGGTAAATGTAAATAATTGAGAACCTGACCCGGACAGATCCTTTTGGGATATCACTAATCCTGCCAATTTATGTACCTCCTCATGATCCCGACTTTCTATCTCATGCCAGTCTACAATTTTCCAGCCATGTCAGTATTTTGCCCTCAATTCCATGGACGTCTAGCTTAGTTAACAGTCCCTTATGTGAGACTATATCAAATGCCCTCTAGATATCCATATAAATAACATCCATAGATATTCCCCAGTCCACCACCTTAGTCAAAGCCTTAGTCTTCAAAACGTGCAATCAGCATTGTCAGGTGTGACCTACTTGTCATGAATCAATGCTGGCTTTCCCTGATTAACTGAAAATTTTTGAAATGTTGTTACTCCATCCTTGATTATAGACTCCAGTAATTTCTCGACCACAGATGTTAGAATTAACTGGTCTGTAAGTCCTTGGTTGTCTTTTCTCGCCCTTCTTAAAACATGGGAGTGACATGTGTACTGTTTTAATCCAGGAGGATGACTCATGAATGTAAGGAACTCGGATAGATTACGGTCAAGAGTGTGGTGCTGGAAAAGCACAGCAGGTCAGGTAGCATCCAAGGAGCAGGAAAATCGACGTTTTGGGAAAGATTATAGTTAGGGCATCTACAATGTGCTCCCCTAATTCATTTAACACCTTTGGATGGAAACTGTCAAGTTCTGGGGATTTGTCACTCTTAATTTCCAATAATTTCCTCATTATTGATTTTTTTCCCTCTAAGGGGGAAAAAAAATTGTGTTGTGTTAAATGTATCTCTAAACATCCTCCACTGTTTTTCTGATGTTTTATGTCATTTTATGCCTTACCTAAAGCTAAACCTCTAGTAGCTGATTTATGCTTTTTGTTTCAAACGCTGCATTGATCTTGATCATATTTAATAAATGTTCACACACAATTAGGTTACTAATTAAACTGCTCATTACTCATTACTAAATCCAATATTGCTGTCCCCTTGTTGCATTGAGGACTTAGTGCTACAGGAAACTATGCTAGACACACTCCAGAAAATCACTACCTTGGTGACACGTGCTTGTCTGCCTCTCCCAATCTATGTTAAACTTAAAACCCCCATTAATATTACTCTGGCTTTGCTCCACACTTGCCGAGTTTCTATATTTTTATGGTCTAGCACTTCAGAGCTATCACTAGGAGGCCTATAGACAAAACCTATTACAGTTTTAGATCCTTTACCTGTTCCTCATATCCACCCATACAGTCTCCACTGATTTCTTTCCCCTTATCATATCATCCCTCACCATTGAAGTAATTTTGTTTCTCATCATTAATGCTACTCTACCTCCTCTGCCATTTTCCCTATCCTGGTCATTTTTAATTCCCATTGCTGATCATTCTGCAGGTATGTTTCAGAATGGCTACTAAATCATAATCTCTGATTTGAATATGTGCCCATAGCTCAGGTAACTTATTCAGAGACAGAGAGAGAGAGAAAAGAGTGGAAAAATGAAATGACTATTGCCACAGGAATGAACACATAGCTCTAGCTTAGAATGAATCGGTAACTGATGACATTGAAAAGGTATTTGGGAAGTTTAAACAAAAGGGCAGACATAGATAGTCTGTAGTTTTCTGAATAGGTTATCTGCATCCTTTTGTGGTGGGACAAAAAAGGCTTAGATCAGTTTCTTAGCTCGGAGATGAGACAGGATGAGAATAAAAACCCAAACAAAATTTATGAAAAATTCAATTCAAACCATTGAAATCACAAACTTGAATTTCAAAACCTGAGGTAGGAACCATGTGAGTCTGTTGACACTTCCTTAATGAGCTTGAAAAATTAGTCAGAATGATTCAATTCAAGGAAATGAATGAGAGGCTAGTATATCAGCTCATTTGAGACCCTGTACACCCAGTTATACAAAAGACTTTGATAGGAAAAGACAAGCCCATAATATGACAGACATTAACTCTGCCAGTGAACATGAAGGTAAGAGATGACAGATGAAGATATTTCCTGCCCAAACTGCTAGCCTTTAGATGTATTAGTTAATACGATGAACCAGCTACAAAAGATAGGACACCAGACAGAGTGAAAAGATTTGCCAGAGCAGTGGATAACGAGTTCACAGACAGAAGGAAATGTCTTAAACATGGATCAAGTTGCAGAACTTGTGGAAAACCTAGTTACTGGAACAAAGATGTGCAGAATAAGGAAAGAAAATGATAAATAAATCACTGACAGACCAACAGGATAATTGAGGACTAAACTAAGCCAAAACAACCATGTCCCCTGTGTGGCGCAGTGATTCAGTGGTTAGCACTGCTGCCTCACAATGTCAGGGACCTGCGTTCAATTCCAGCCTTGGGTGACTATCTGTGTGGAGTTTGCATATTCTTCCTGCATGTCTGTGTGGTTTCCTTTGGGTTCTCTAGTTTCGTCCCACAGGCCAAAGATGTGCAGGTTAGGTGGATTGGCCATGCTAAATTCCAGCTGAAAAATGTGTTGCTGGAAAAGCGCAGCAGGTCAGGCAGCATCCAAGGAGCAGGAGAATGGACATTTCGGGCATAAGCCCTTCTTCAGGAATGCTAAATTCCAGGTGTGCAGACTTGATGAGTTAGCAATGGGAAATGCAGGGTTTCAGGGATAGGGATGTGGGTCTGTATGGGTTGCTCTTTGAAGGGTCATTGTGGATTCGATGTGCTGAATGGCCTGCTTCCATGCTATAAGGATTCTATATCCTACAAAATAGCAATGAGTTTGAATGTATAGCAGACATTAAAACCAAACATCTATAAAAATTGTGAGGATGGAACAGTTTCTAGAAGGGAAAAATGTGATATTTTAGAATAAGAAGGAGGTGAGAAATAGCAATCATAAAGCCATAACTTACACAGGAATACAGTGTCTTTCATCTTGCTCAGCTGTATAAGATATTTTCTAAAAATTTGAAAGAAAATGATTATCTAGAAAATATGTTCTGAAATCAAGCAATATCAGGGTATACAGTAGATCTGAGATACAGCAATATGCAATGTTCCAAATCAGAGAAACATGCAAAGGAAAAATTATTAACAGCATGTTCTGTATCACTGAAACAGGTGTTCCTGCCATCATAGGGTTGGAGAGATGTGAAGAGCTGCAGCTGACCTCAGTAAATCATGAGATGGTGGAGATTCCTCAAGGGCTGAAAGTAATACACCCTTGAAAGAGCAGATTGGTACAAATAGAGATAAAAGGAAAGGTTGCAAAAAGTCTCCTTCAAGAGAGCTCTCAGGAAAAAAAATGAGATTACCAGAATAACAGAGCCCAGAAGAAGAAGTAGATAAGGTGGTTAAAAAGGCGTATGAGGAACTTGCCTTTATTAGTCAAATCAATGAATATAAGAGCAAGGAGGCTATGATGGAGCTGTACCTAACATTAATTAGGGCCCAGCTGGAGTACAGTGTGCATTCTGGTTGCCACACTACAGAAAAGATATAATTGCACGAGAGAGGATGCAGAGGAGATTCACCAGGATGTTGCATGGGCTGCTGTGATTCAGCTGTGAAGAGAGACTAGATAGTGTAAGGTTGTTTTCCATAGATCATAGGGGGTCCTCCTTGAGATGTATAAAATTATGAGGGGTAGAGGAAGAGTAGATACTGAGAAACCTTCCTTGTCAATAACCAGGGGGCACAATTCTAAGGTAAAGAACAGGAGGTTCAGAGGGATTTATGGAAAAACATTTCACCAAGAGGGTGGTGGATGTTTGCAACTCACTGCCCAAAATGTTGGTAGAAGTTGTACCATCGGCTTTGAGATTTAGATTGGCCAGTTACTGAAACTTGGGATGAGAATAGATAGTTGCTTGATGACTGGCTTGGACACAATAGGTCAAGAGACTTTATTCCTTGCTGTAAAAACACTGTGACTCTAAAATTGTGTAAATTACATCATTGTGAGAGATTACATGCAAAGCCAAGAAAATAGGTGGCAATCAGATACTGAAATTTGCAACATCCATATTGACATTAAAAAAAAGCTAATGTTCCAAATCAGAGAAACATGCAAAGAAAAAATTATTAACAGCATGTTCTATATCACTGAAACAGGTGTTCCTGCCATCATAGGGTTGGAGAGATGTGAAGAGCTGCAGCTGACCTCAGTAAATCATGAGATGGTGGAGATTCCTCAAGGGCTGAAAGTAATACACCCTTGAAAGAGCAGATTGGTACAAATAGAGATAAAAGTTCTTCAGCTAATGCAGAATTCCTAAAATTTACAACATGAAAAGTTTGCAGTAGAGTTTGAGATTATTGACCTGGCAAAAATGAGCAGGATGTAACTGGCAAATTCAAACTGGGCATACATAAGAGAAACTGCATATCTTTTACAAATTAGCAGAAGAGGTATCTAATAGGAAGCTCCTGAACTCAGGTCAAAACTACAGCAGCATATGCCTCAAGTAGTAGAAGTTTAAAAGAAAAGATTAATGATGCTATGATCAGACAGCATGTTAGTGAACTGCAAATACAGTTCAGCAGCATATCACCATCAGAGAATGATAAACTGGAGACTAATAACACACTGCAAGAAATGTTGAGGTACTTAAAAGAAGAAATAGAGTCATAGCATCATACAGCATGGAAATAGACCCTTCGATCCAACCAGCCCATGCTGAACATAATCCCAAAGTAAACTAGTCATCTCTTGGCCCATATCCTTCCAAACCTTTCCTATTCATGTATCCATCCAAATGTCTTTTAAATGTAATTGTAGTTGCACCCACCACTTCCTCAGGAAGTATTTTCAACACACAAACCACTCTGTGTGTAAAATAAATGCCTCTTATGCTTTTTTTCAAATCCCTCTCATCTCACCTTAAAAATATGCCCCCAGTGTTGAAATTCCCTATCTTAGGGAAAAGCCAACTACCACCAACTCTATCTATACCTCTCATTACTTTATTAGCTGTTATCATGTCACCTCTCAAGCTCCTACGCTGCAGTGACAGAAATCGCAGCCTATCCAACCTTTCGTCATAAGTCAAACCTTTCATACCCTGCAACATCCTGGTAAATCTCTTCTGAACCTACTCCAGCTTGATAATATCCTTCCTATAACGGGGCAAGCAGAACTGGTCAGAGTATTCCAAAAGACGTGTCACAAATGTCCTACACAACCACAACATAACATCCTAACTCTTACACTCAAAGGATTGAGTAATGAAAGCAAGCGTGCCAAAGGCCTTTTTAACCATCCTATCTATATATTATCATGCAGAGGGGACACAATTAGAAGATGTAAAACTAGTGGAAGACAAGTACACAGAATGCATAGAAAATTAACATGAACTGCAAACTTTTAATGTAGAGCTTGAGAATTGCTGCCAGGCCAAGGACTATCTTTACTTAGCTCTTAGAATTACATTTGATATTACTTCCATCTGTGTTGGTGTGTAAAACTCTGATTGCTTCAAACTTCTGGAAACCACAGGACACAATGACCATTTGGAAAGACAAAAGCAACAGATGTATGGCAATGCCATTACCTGCAAGTTCCCCTCCAAATCACACAGCATCAGAACTCAGAGCTGTATCTCTATTCCTTCAATGTCCCTGTGTTAAAATCCAATTTCTAACAGCACCATACATGTAACCACACCAGATGAACTGCAGCGGTTCAAGAAAGTGGTTCAACACCACATCCTCCAGAGCACTGAGTGTCGGACATTAATGCTGGTCTTGCCAATAAAAGCCATTTCCTATGAAAAACAATGTGTGAAACTTGAAGTATTTCTGCATCTGCATACACGTATCGTGAGTCAGTTGCCTGGGGAATGACGTGCATGGCAACTTCAGGGTTACATGATCACGCATCCATGCAGCACAGAGGGAATTTTGCTTGTGACCCCATAGCAAAATATCTTCTGCCTGCAAATGTTCATTATCAAATGTGTGACTGATCACATGCAGGACATTTCCACACCATCCGTCCACTACCCCCTTGCTGTTTGTGCTGCTTGTATCAGGCTGTGAACTGTTTGAACACCTGCTCTCGCCAGATGGTTCCATTTCTAATTCCCTTTTTGAAATATTTAATGCAGAAATCAAACTACCCAACAGGACGTATTTAAAGAGGGAGCAACACTGTCCATATTCTTTGAAGAGTCAAAAGAATTACATAAAATCAAGTAAACTCTTAACATCCTCTTCTTTAGGAAGTCCCTTGTTATTAAGGACGATTTGCTTCCATTATAGTTCAATGGGCTCTGCAATGGCTGATAAGGCCAATGCACTATCGACAGAATCTTCCACATGAAGGGTTGGTAGATGGTTCATTTGGAGGTTTGTGCGTTCCCTCTGATGTGTTGACTTCACTGCTGTATGTTCCCAATGAATACATTTAGTGCCTTCCCAAATGAGCCTTCTCCATTTTGGCCAGTCACAGGTCTCAAGAAATTCCATCAGCCATGCCTCCAATGCGTTCCTCAGTTTCATTGACAAAGCCAATAACAAATGCTACCTGTGGAGAATATCTAATGGAAAGCTAGCATTTGGAGAATTGTATCCCGAGACGATTTAATATCACCAAGGCATGAGAAGGAAATAAAAGCATCACATATATGTGCTATGATATTTGGAATGAGATAGTAGAATGAGTTGAGGACAGTAATTAAATCAGAGAGTTAAAGAAAAATTAACCATCTGAGAACTGGTGGAAGTGAGCAAGTATTATTAGTGACGTGTCACTATATTTACAAGAACCAGTAAGATTTCTGAATTAAATGCTCTCCCACAAAAAGCAGCGTACATGTATGGAATGAGCTGCCAGAGGAAGTGGTAGAGGGTAGTACAATTGCAACATTTAAAAGGCATCTGGATGAGTATATGAATAGGAAGGGTTTGGAGGGATGTGGGCTGGGTGCTGGTAGGTGGGACTAGATGGGTCAGGATATCTAGTCGGTATGGGAAGTTGGACCGAAGGGTCTGTTTCCGTGTTGTACATCTCTATGACTCTAAATGCTACCTTAGTTAAAAATTTTAGATCTCAAAGTGATAAATTTTTCAAACCAAGAATTTTAAAGAATGTGAAAGGCTGAAAAATTGACTTATGAAACTGATCAGCCATGATCTTGTTGAATGATGAACAACAGCAAGGAGATGATAGAAAACCTGCTTCCTATGTTTCAATGAAAATCCTGTCTGAGCCAACTCTTTCAAAGAATTACCCAACTAATTCCATTCAATTGCTCTTTCCTCATGGCCCTATTAATGTTTTCTCTTCAGATATAAATCCAATTAGTTTTGAATCTGCTTCTAACTTATCAGATGATTCATTCTGAATTACAAAACTTCATCTTTTAAAATTAAACTTCTCTTTTCCCTCCTGGTTCTTTTGAAATTTTTCTTAAATCTGTGACCCCTGGTTGTCAACTCTGCTGCTGGTGAAAACAATTGCCTCCTATCTACTTTATTGAAAGCTTTAGTAATCTTGAACATGTCTATCAAAGACAAATGTTTGCGATTGTTGAAGACTAATCAGTCACCTTCATATTATCACTTAAGAGTTCCTCAGCACCGTGTCCTAGGCTCAACCATTTTTCCCCTTTATTCTTTCGAGAGTGTGTGTACATGCATACATATATGAAGGTAACTGATCATGTCTGGAACAGGGGAGGGACGTGCCACCTCCAGAGCGAGTAGGGAGAGGAGGGTCAGGACTAGTAGGAGGGGAATCAGAGCAGGGTTAGTAAGCAAGTCCAGAGTGGGTAAGGGGGTTGACCAGAGTGAATCAGAAGTCTCAGGTTCTGGGAGGAGTTGGGTGTGTGAAATAAATAACTTGGTGGTGTTACCCACCCAGGGACACCAATTGTGAGATATTAACGGTCTGTGGAAGATGTAGTTGTGTTATGTATGTTTTGTGAGAAAGATATATATGGGGTCAGTTGAATAGTTACTCATGGACTAGGCCATGTATTTAACAGTCTAACATTTCCTGAGTATTTATTTTCTTAATTTCATCAGAAAACTCTGAATTCTCTAATGTAAGTGGAGAATGTTGAAGGGTGAAGGGCATTAGGGAATTGCTTAACAGAATCCTCAATTACCTGAACAATACCTTCAGAGTCTGCTACAATGGAGATTTCAAAGGGTCCCCATGTGCAACTTCCATCTACACTAGAAAAACAACTGTGTGGCCATTGGAAATTCTGAGCCAATGTTTGTGTCAGAAGAATGTAGTTAAAACACTTGTTTAATCAGTTCTACATAGAGCTATGGACCAATATTACCATTTGACCTGAAATCATAAACCAAAGCATAAGAGTCTGGAACTATCTCTAGTTTATTTAATGTCCCTGTTGTTGGCCCTACACTCCATGGGTGGCAGCAGATCAAGAAGGCAGCAATGAGAAAATTTTTAGTAGACAAAGAGGCAGGCACACAACACTTTAATTTAGTGCAGAACACTGTGAACTGATACAAAGAACAAAGAACAATGCACCACAGGAACAGACCCTTCGGCCCTCGAAGCCTGCGCCGACACATTTTGCCCTTCCATATTAAAACTGTTTTCACTTATATGATCTGTCTCCCTCTATTCCCTTCCTATTCCTGTATTTGTCCAGGTGCTTCTTGAATGCTGCTATTGTGTCGGCTTCCACACCTCTTCTGGCAATGTTTTCCAGGCACTCACCACCCTTTGTGTGAAAAACATGCCTGGCACATCTCTTTTAATTTTCCCCTCCCGTACCTTGAACCTGTGTCCCCTCATAATTGACTCCTCCACCCTGGGAAAAAATCCTCATACTTTCCACTCTATTCACACCATTCATAATCTTATAAACTTGAGGTCGTCCCCTCAACCTCCTGCGTTCCAGTGAACACAAACCTAGTCTACCCAACCTTTCTTTATAGCTAAAATCTCCCATACCAGGCAACATCCTGGTAAACCTTTTCTGTACCCTCTCCAAAGCATCCACATCCTCCTGGTAGTGTAGTGACCAGAACTGTATGCAATATTCCAAGTATAACCTAACGAAAGTTCCATAAAGCTGCAGCATAACTTGTATATCCTTATACTCAATGCCCCCTCCAATGAAGGCAAGCATGCCAGACATTGATGAGCAGGTTATTGCTGTGTTTAGTGCTTCATGAAATCACATTTGTACTTTGCTGAAGATTGGGAGTAGACCAATGGGGCAGTAATTGGCTGGATTGGATTGATTGAAAATTCTTTTATGTTATTGTGGAACAAAACTGATCATCTTTGGACATCTTTCAAGGTTGCAAATCCTTTGGCCTTGTCTTTTGCATAGATATTCCCATCACTGAGAATTTTTATGGACCCTCCACTTACCTGGTTTGATTGTCCTCACCCATTCAAAATTTGATGTGACCGGATTGGAGAGCTTTGATCTAATTTGTTGACTGTACAATTACATAGCTCTGTCTATGACATGATGTTTCTGCTGGTGGTCAACAACTTTAATTGAAATTATATGCCCACTGCTGTATTCTATTTGCACTACAACTTGTTGAATCCTCAGTCTAATAAAAGTGTAAATTTGGCACTGTCACATCTGGGATCTGGTGAAAGCCAGCACGTTGTTTTTCTGAATGTCAGCACTCATTTCACAGAGCAAGAAAGGAACAGTTTGAGAAAGAAATGAAACAAAAGGCAGAGAAGGGAATGAGTTGAATGAAAGTCAAATGAAATATATAGAAACAAAAGAAAAAAAAGGCAGAGAAAGAAAGGTTTGATGAAGGGGTCAAACAAAGAGACAGAAGACAATAGTGGAACCTTTTTAAATGAGCAATCAGAGGAAGATGCTGTAAGTCAGCTGAGTTTGCTGAGTGCTGTGTTGGTCCTTGAGAAGTTGGTAAGTGAATGGCAGAGGTAATTTTGTGAATATACAAACATGCTGGGTTCATAAAGTACAGAATTACCCCATCCATCAAGATAAAAAATGACGAAATACTGTGTGTATGTCATTGCACTGCTGTCATTGGAGCATAGCAATTGATGGACAAAACAAAAATCATGGTCCATCGTACTAACCTCCTGCCATTATACATGAAACAATTGCATGAACAGCGCTAAACATCTGAAGAAGGTATAAGTTGTATTAATTCAGAATTGCATCATTGCTTTCCAGTATAATGGGAGCCTTATGGCAAAATTAACTGTAGAGTGAAGTGGGTCATCTTCAATTCGTAGACAATAGGAACTCGGGGACTGCCTGTTCTACTAGTCAAATCATTGGATTTTCTACAGATTAATAGTGATGATCATTTAATGTGTAATTCTAATAATGTTACTGCTTAACAAGTTCTGGCGTGCACATGCTCAAACACACAATTTTCTTTCCAAATATATTTAAAAGATTACAATAATTGTCCTTCTTTAACTTAAACACTTTTTTTCTGGTTTTTGTAACTTCTTTTCTCAGATGGTATATACCCTTCCAGCACGGCTTGTGAGCCAGGGGAATGCATCCCACCTCAAGGCGACTGATTATTCTCGCTGGCAATGAGACTTCATAGTTTGGTCAGAGTCCCCTATCCATCTGATCTTCCTAATTCCTACTTCCTATTTCTTAGAATATACAAATGATCACTTTGTCACCCCCTCACTAACTCTCCATCTTTCCCCCATTCAATATCCTCCCCCCTTATTCCAGGGTGTCTCCTTTCTTCAATTCACACTCTGGGGCGGTAACCTGATTCCCTGGTCTATCTACTTGACATTAACAACCATGTATCTTGCAAAATGTATTTAACATCCAAAGGAAAAGATATGTAAGGTTGGCTTCAGATTCTCTAAAGATAGCCATAGAAATTTTCAGAATATCTATTCAACTGTGCAATGTTCTTTGTTCTTCTTTGACCAGTTGCTTTCCATTGCATATCGCTATAATCTCAGGTGCTTCTAAATCAATGTTTCAAGTCTCATTTGACAAATTCCTTCTAAACTAATCTAATCTTCAAAGCCCACCTATATGTACTACATGTATATTTATGTCTTCACAAGAATTAATTAGCATAACTTAAAATGTTTACATTGACGAATATTCACATGTCAACTGGTTTGTAGGGAAAGAAAATTCTAATCTTGAGTCTCATTTAAGGCTTGTTAAATTATACAGAAGTCAACTAATTATGTTCTCACACTATAAATTACATAATCTACTTTGTACATCATCTGCCACTCAACTGCTCAAAGCATTTTTCCTCTTCCTGTCTTGGGAAAATAATTGATGTCCATCAGAAATTTAATGCAGATGTTTGATGTATTGTGTTGTTTTCATAGTAAGATATTTTAAACACCACTGTTTCTAAAAATCTGCTTTTAAAGTAGCATTTGTGTTTGCCTGCCTGTTGGTCTATTACTCTTGAAACTCAGGACTACAGTGTCCAATTCTGGATGTTTGGTTTTAAAAGGAAAATATCTATTTTAGCTCAACAGACAAAAGAAATCCAAGATTAAGGAGACAGAAAATTTTCGCACATGAAGCAATAAGTTTTGTCGTTAGTTGTTCCCTTTACATGTACAGCATATCCAGAAACATTGTGAGGTTTCCTGAAACATAAGAGAAGCAAGCCATTCAGTCTCCCCAGCCCTCTGTGACTGATCTGTATCCTGATTCAATCCATCTTCATGACCCAATATTCCTTAATATCCTTGTCTAACAAAAAGCTATCGACTTATTGAGTTAGCATCTACTGCATTTTTGTTGGAAAGAGTGTCACACTTTGTTATCTTTATTTTGAAGATGTGTTGTTTAATTTCTTTTCTGAATGACCTGGCTGTGAAATGAACATTATATCTCTTTATTCTAGAGAAATCCATCAATGGACAATATTTCTCTTTACAAGATCCTAGTAATCTCACACAAAACACCTCATAAACTGTGTATACCAGCAAATAAATACAAATTAACAGCATATGTACAGGACATAAGCAGATCATTCAGCCTGCCATGTCTCTGCTGGCAATCAAAAAGCTATCCAGCCAAATCACACTTTCCAGCTTCTGGTCTGTAGTCTGTAGTCCTGTAGATCACTAGAATCCAAGTGCATCAACAACTATCTTTTAAATGCAATGATGGGTTCTGCCTTTAACACCCAATGGCTGAAAAATGTTCTTCTCAACTTTTGACTGAAAAACTGTAAGGAGCAGAAGTTGGCCATTGACCTATCCATTCGACCCATTCTCTGCCATTCAATGAGATCATGGCTCATCTGATAACAGTGAATTCCACTTTCCTGCAGTTTCCCCATGCCCTTTGATTCCCTTGATGAATAAATATCTGTCTATCTCAGTGTTGCATACACTAATGACCTAGCCTTCTGCATAAAAAGATTCCATAAGTCATAACCATCTGAAAAAAACCACTCCTCATCTCTGTCTTAAATGGGTGATCGTAAGCCATACGATCCTAAGCTGCCCCACAGTTATTCCAGCACTTTTTAACTCTTTTTAGTGATAGCTATTTTATTTCCTTCCCAGTCCCAATTTGAGCCTCTTGATTATTTCGAATTTGTGGATTGCTATTAATGTCCTCTGCTGTGACTAATGCAAAGAATTTGTTTAGCTCCTCTGTCATTTCCTAGTTCACCATTAATATTCCCCCATCCTTATTCTTGAAGGGGCTTACATTCACTTTGGCCTCTCTCTTCTTTTACACACACACATTATATATATATATATATTTACAGAAGCTCTTATTTATTCTTACTTATTTACTTACTATTATTTTTATCTTACTTGCTAGCTTGCACTCGTAGTTTATTTTGTCCCCTTTTATTATTATTTGGTAATCTTCTATTGGCTTTTAGAACTTTCCCAATCTTCTTGTTACCACTAATCTTTGTATGATTTTTGTCTTTCAATCCTATACTCTTCTTAACTTCCCCGATTAACCATGGTCAGTTGATCCTTTCCTCGAGGCCATCTTCCTCACTGGGAATATATCTTGCTGTGAGTTATGAAGTATTTTCTTAAATGGCTGCCATTGTTTGTTAACCATCTTTTCTGCCCTCTAATTCTTCCAACCATTACTTGAAAACATGATACCAATAAAAGCCTAGTTTAATCAATCGCATCTTGGTATTGACATTCACCATCCTTGTGGATGTTTTAAGTGAGATTTTCAATTTTAATACAAATTAGAACCATTCATTTGCAATTGAATCACTGTATTTAATATGTTATTTAAAGTACAAACTCATTGAAGTGTTAAGTTTACATGTAAACTAGATTAACAGCTAACCACTCTGTGGATCAAACGGTTTGCCACAGGCATCAGAAAACCAGATTTTGAGGTACAAATGTTTTTCTGTTCATGACATTGTTGGATCAGCATTTATAGTCAAACTGTTTTTGCCCTTCTTGGTGGTATACTGCCATCTTGAACCTGACATAGACAGGCAGGGGACTGGGAGTCAGGATTTGGAGAAGTCGATATTTCAGGTGTAACCCACCTGATGCTGCCTGGCTTGCTGTGTTCTCCTCGCCTCCTATTGTCTACCTTGCTTCCAGCATCTGCAGTTTTTTTTTTGTCTTTAATCTTGAACCTGACAGCCGTTGTGGTGTACAGTACTTTTAGGCAGACTCTTCCAAAATTTTGACCCTGTCACCCTGCAACCAGGAATAATATACTAATGGTTGTGTTTATTTTAGTGTAATGTAGGAAACAAGATCATTCTGTTAAATCATTCGACAGGAATAAATTTAACATTGAATTCCTGTTTAAAGTGGGCTTTCCTCTGTTTATTTCCCACATGTTACTATGGCTGCACTTGGATTTTGTCAGTGACATTTTGCACCTCCTGTTCTAGACAATGGCTGGATGATACTTGACAGTCCTTCAGTCATGGATAAATATAGCCTAGCAGTTAATATGAGGAGGGTTGGTGGGATATTAGATTCCCCTACAGCGTGACAAACAGGCTCTTTGGTCCAACAAGACCCTTCAAAGAGTAACCCATCTAGGCCCATTCTGACTAATGCACCTAACACTATGGGCAATTTAGCATGGCCAATTCACCCAACCTGCACATCTTTGGACGGTGTGAGGAAACCCAGGCAGACAATGTGCAAACTCTACACAGACAGTTGCCTGAAGCTGGAATCGAACCTGGACCCTGGTGCTGTGAGGTAGCAGTGCTAACCACTGAGCCGCCCTATAATACCACGAGGCCATTGCCTTCCCCCGTTGAAGTCAGCCAGATGAAGGTGGAAGACATCCAAAAGGTCTGAGGTTGAAGGTTTGTGAGAAGAGGAGGAATCTGGCAGGGTGACAGGGCTGCAATGAGAGGTTTAGAAAGGAAAGGTCGTAAATGAGAGAAGATACAGACCTTCAGGGCTGAATGCCAAGGGGAAATGCTAATAGGTATGAATTGCTGGCTGAGAGTGATCTCACATTTAGCAGTGAACAGGGCAGTTCAGGAGCAGTGTTGAGAAGTGTGGTGCTGGAAAAACACAGCAGGCCAGGCAGCATCCGAGGAGCAGGAGAATCGACGTTTTGGGCATAAGCCCTTCAGTGGTGAGTGGTCTTTGAATGTAGAATCCAGCTCTTGCTCTTCCAGGCTCTACATTCAAGTAATTGAAATAAAAACTGTAACTTGTGGCCTCCAGGTAATTGCAAGATCTGGTTTTGCAAAGTGCAGCTGCTATTTGCTCACATTGCCTCAGTGCAAAAGAAGCATCAGACACCAAGTTTGAAGGTGCAAAGTACAAATATTTGTTTAAGGTGTGGGTCCTGCATTCCTGTTTGTCACTTTTCCATATGGCATGGAGGACATTGCTAGCTGTAACTCGTGTGCTTTCTGTCTGCCACGCTGAAGATTTAGGTAAAAACAATGACTGCAGATGCTGGCAACCAGAGTCTAGATTAGAGTGGTGCTGGAAAAGCACAGCAGTTCAGGCAGCATCCGAGGAGCAGGAAAATCGACGTTTCGGGCAAAAGCACTTCATCAGGAATCAAGGGCTTTTGCCCGAAACGTCGATTTTACTGCTCCTCAGATGCTGCCTGAACTGCTTTTCCAGCACCACTCTAATCTAGATGCTGAAGATTTAGTCAGCCAGCTACTACCTGAATAATGGATGTTGCATGGCAATATTTCTAGATCAAAGTTTCACTCGAAACATGATAAATTTCCAAATATACAAAAGACATACTAACTCCTGTATTCATTTTCATTATTGCAAATGTGTTTTACCATTTAGTCAGATATTATTATTTTAAACTTGCATTGCTCTAATAAGAAAGTTGTTCCCATTATTTGTTTAAGTATGTTCAGCAAGAGATATAGGATGGGGAGGTGAGGAAGGATATACTTTTTATAATAATGAACTGAAAGTCTACTACCAGGGTAGTAGAAGCCGAGTTCATCATTGATTTCTGAAGGAAACTTAATTGACACTTGTTAGGGAATAAACTGGCAAGGCTATGGGAACTGCAGGGGACTTCAGCTTACTGGATTGTTCTACTAACTGATGGATCAAAGACTTTTTGTTTAGTATATATTGATGGGATGTGGGCATTGCTGGCTTCTATTGCCCTGAGAAAGTAGGGGTGAACTGTCTTTTAAATGGCTGCAGCTGTTGATAGACCCCTAATGCAGTTAGGGAGGCAGTTCCAGGTTTTTGAATCAATGACAGTGAGGGAGCTGTGGCATAGATCAGTGAGTGGTTAAAGGAGAATTGACTGTTGGGGGGGAGGTTTCCATGTACCTGTTGCCTTTGTCCTTCGAGATGGTAGTTGTTGTGGGTTTGGAAGGTGCTGTCTGGGAATCTTGTGGATGGTACGCAGTACTGCTACTGTGTGTGGTGGTGGAGGGAGTTAATATTTGTGAATGTGGTATCAATCAATCAATCAATCAATGTTTTATGCTGGATGCTGTGTTCATGCAGTAAAGTGGGACATATTCCATCGCACACTCGATGTATGCTTTGTAGATAGGGAATAGGCCTTGGCTGCAACACTTACATGGCTGGTCCAGTCCAGTGCTTGGTCATTGGTACCTCTGGCATGTTGATCATTGGGAACTTGACAATTGTAATGTCAGGAGGTGACAATTAGATTTTCTCTTGCTGTAGATGGTCATTACCTGGTATTTGTGTGGCATAAATGTTATTTGCTACCTTTCAGCCCAAGCCTGGTTATCATCCAGATCTTGTTGCATTTGGACATGGACCAATTCAATATCAGAGCAGTCATGAATAGCACAGAACATTGTGCAAATCACTTATGAAAGTCTCATGTTCTGACCTTATGAAGGAGGAACGGTCATTGACGAAGCAGCTGAAAATAGTTTGGCTGAGCACACTATTCCTGCAGAGATATTCTAGAGCTGAGATAACTGACCTCCAAAGTCATAACCATCTTCCTTTATGTTAGGTAATATTCCATTGAGGAGATTTTCCTCTGATTCTTATTGACTCATGCTTTATTGGGGCTCCTCGATGCCATGTTTGGTCCAAATCTGCCTTGATGTCAAGAGTAGTCACTCTCATCTGCTCTATCAGATTTCATTCGGTAGTCTGGTATTTGTGGTATGCATGCTGTCCAATTTGTACATTGGTGGCATGAGCCATTTCACCAATGGATAGCCCTTGACAAATAGTCAGGCTTTAACTTGCTGATAGGGAATGGATGAACACAGTGTTTAGATATCATGACTGCTGCCAGGAAAAACAGACTCTAAGGAGCAAATATTTTCAGCCAATAGATCTTACTATTATGTCTGCCTAGATAAGATCTTAGACTAGGGAGCAAAGTTGTTTGCAAGGAAATTGCTTTTGTGAAATATATAAGGTCATCCTTTGGGTAGACTATGAGAGCTAGCACATTAAATGTGCAACATATTTTAATTCCGATGACAGATGTATTATATATATATATATATAAAATTAAAATCTTCTATTACAGTTTGAATTTCAACTCTGAGGCATATGGGTATTGTTCAATTTTATGAACGGGGGTTTAAAAATTATTTAGCCAGTTTTTCTGGAACCACGCCTTTGAAACTAGTATGTGCCTCTTGGAGTGTTAACAATTTTTATTTTTATAATGAAGATTTGAAACTGAGGTGAGAAAACTTTAAGTCATTGGCTTAGCAGAAACAAGAATGAGCACACTTTGTTTTAGAATCATAGAATCCCCTACAGGCCATTGGCGTAACAAGTCCACACCGACCCTCCAAAGAGTAACCTACCCAGATTCATTCCCCTACCCTATTCCTCTGCATTCCACCCCCCATCCCTTGACTAATGTTTCAATTTGGTTCAAAACTGTTGGATAATTGAAAGGAGACTTGATGGAAGTTTGATGCAAGTATAGCTTTTCCTAGAAAATCAGATACTGTTCAGAGCTGTTAAGGAAACAAGTCATCTCTGTATATTCTTTGTGGAACTTCTAGACCAGGAGAGTTTGATTAGAAACCTGCATTGGTTATTTAAATTTGAGGAGGTCTAAGCTGTCAGATATGTACATGGTCAAAGGAAAGGCCTCACAGTTCATAGAACCTGTACTGAGAATGAAGCAGTTAAGACAACAAGCAGATTTGATAGGAGAGGAACTTCTCTGGATCTTTATTGACTGTAAAGTGACAGTGTTGGGAAATAGGTGGTGTTTTATTAAACTGTGTGTTTAAAAACTTTTGAAACTGTGTTATATTTAAATCACTCATTTTATTTTATTCTACATTTATTTTGTATTATAAAATGTTTGTCTTTTGTTGTTAGAACTATTCCTGCAATTTTGTATGCTTATGTTTCAGGGCACGACTGTCACATTAAATTAAACAAAGTATGATCAGGGATCTGACTTGTCCAGTTGTAATATCAGCTGGGATCACAAATTAAATGTTAATATTGTGATGGATAATATTGAAGAAATTTGTGCCTATGAGTAGTGGGTAGCAGGAAGAGGCATAAAGTAAAGCTTGTCAACTGCTTTGCCTCCTGGTATTTTACCCATGGTGCGTTAAGTATTGGTGATCTGTTTGCCATCAGCCAATTGAGCCTCTTGGACAATTAATGGTCCTGTAAGGGCTTCCTGTTGCTGTCACTGGGACTTTACCTGCAGTGGGAGTGGGAGAGGCCAATGGCAAGTGGTTAAGGCTCAATGTGAAACCTGGCAGTATTGTGGCCTTATTAAGCATGGGGAGTCTAATTCCGACACACTGTACCACCTCCCATCTGCATTTCCACTCTCCCTCTCGTCCTGCCAATTCCAGCCACCAGTTGCCCCCTAGTCCAGACACATATGGGTGAATCTTATGCAACTTTTTGGCTAAGGCCAAGTTGCGTTGAATATTTTGTAAGAATCTCTGCCACAAGGCCTAGCATGTTTCCTCAGCATATCTGCAAATCTGCAACTTTGTGTTATTATGTTTCATTGGAAGGCCAGCACATCGCATTAATTACATATCCCACCCCTATGGCATTCATCACATCTGATCCTGATCCTGTCTCACCACACATTATTACCAGAACAGCTCTCCACTCAGCAGTTCTGTTGGAATTTAGTGGCTTTTTTTGCACCCATGCTATCTTTAAAAGCCCATCGTGCACCCAAATCAGCACTGTCAGTCCAGAGCTGCGCTCTATAGTTTCTGACATTTGCCTTAGATGTAGCAAATGGAGCTGTTGGTGACTACTGTTTCCAGAATAATGAGAGGCCTGGATATAGTGGATGTGGAAAAGATATTTCCATAAATAAAAAAGACTAACACAGCCTCAGAGTGAAGGGCTGACTCTTTAAGACTGAGATAAGGAGCAATTTCTTCAGCCAAAGGGTGGATAATCTGTGGAATTCATTGCCACAGAAAGCTAGGAGACCAATCATTTAGTGTATTTAAGACAGAGATAGATAGGTTCTTGATTAGCAAGAGGATTAAAGGTTACAGGGAGAAAGCAAGAGAATTATGATTCAGAAATCTAACAACCATGTTTGAATAGTGGAGCAGACTCAGTCAGCTGAATGGCCGAATTCTGTTCCTACATCACATGGCCTTATGGTCCAGGTGGACAGAGTAAGACAGAGACAGGAATTCATCTTTCCCCCGGACTGGCACTGAAGTCCACAACACATCGTTCGAGATTGCCACCTGGGTTAAAGCGTTCTGCATCATCTGGAGGAATACACAGCACTGTAGGAAGAATGTCAATGACATTCTTCACTTTACCACCTTTCCGTCTGAAACACTACACTCACTCTATCTCTGCTACTATACCCACCTCTCACCAAGGCTCATACTCTAACGTTTTCATCAATGCCTGCAATATCTTCCTCACTCATTATCACTCATCCCAATCCCTGACACTACGAGCCCTGCATGCCCTCAACACTGCCTACCCACTCTACCTCTGCATCCACTTACATCTTCTGTAATACCTGCACCTCTCTTCCATCTCAGGAGGAAACCCTTCCCTCCCATCCACGAAGAAAGGGCAGAATGACGCAAGATGGCTGGTGGGCTATACCTTATATAGAGAGCATCCTGCCTCTGATTACCTTGAGTGGTTTCCAAACCACAGGACTGGTATCGGAGGCTATCTTTAACTAAATATGTCATGATCTCTGAGTGCAGGATATTCCCCTTGACTTAACTGAAGCTTAACCTTTGTACCTGAGCTAAACAGCATGGCAAGACAGAAGTGACACAAACCTGGTATCTCTGATTGAGAGGGCAATAGGCAAAAAAGACAAATCAAGGCAAGACAATGCAAGGCAGGATGCTCGGGGCATCCAGGTAGGCTCCGAGTGGGTGAGTACTAAAACAGAAAGCAAATATCCCTGAGATGCAGCCTGGTTCAGTCCAGGCTGTTGTCCTTACAATGGTATGAAAATGATTGTTATTCGTGGCTGGGACTTTTAAGATGTCAATGTCTGGGGTGCATGAAGTATCCCGTGATATGCGGCTACCCGGTATCCATCCTGAACAATCTTTGGAGCATGCAGTGGTTGATTTCAGCAGATACCTACTCTGGTTTCCATGACAAGTTTCCTCAACCTCTAGCTTGGTTGGTGCATTTGCTAATATAGGAAGCTGAATATTAACACGGAGATTTGGGCCATTTGTAAAGCATTTATCAAACAATAAGTGACAACTCATTCCAGCTGAACAGTAAGCTGCCAACACCGCTGGTCAAATCATTGATCATGGAGCAAGACACTCCTGATGATGAGATGGGCCTTGCCAGACACCTCGTCATTTCTGCCACAAATCTCACCATCACACACGTTGCTCAGAAGCCTATACGATTGCACCCAATGTGTCTACTTCTTCAGGTTTGTCTGTAGTTTCAGTAGAAGCCATCATTCCTGGTAACACAGTTAGTATGAGAAAGATGCTGGCTTTTTGATTGACTGGCAGCTTGATAATGGGACTTCCTCTCAGCTGAGGTCAGAAAATTTGCTTCAAGCAAATTAAAGGCCTAATGGTCATTAAGTGATCAAGGAAAGGGGGACTTACCCTGAACTTTATGTATACATTACACAGAATTCAGTCCAGTGTGTGATTTTAGTAATCAATTTTAGGCCTGATTCATTCACAAGCAGAAACTGTTTTTGCCATATCTGTCCTTCTTTAAAAATCTTCACCAGGTTTCCCTTTAGGCTTGTCTTTTGCAAATTAAATGCCCAGCCATGAAAGATATATTGAAAATGAACCTTAGTTTAATATCTCATCTGAAAGGAAGCATTGCAATCTTTCAGTATTGTTGTCAGTCTTGATTTTGAACAGAAGCCAAAAGCTTGCAACTCAAAGGGCAGAAGTATTCTAAATTAGCTATTCAAAATGTCATATTTTGACTGATAACACCCTATGAGGTTTAAGATTTTACTGTTAAAAATGATGGCAAAATGCCTGTTGAGGTTGTTATTTTGAAATGTTCTTGTGTCAAGAAAGACTCAATATTCTTTTGGAGTATCTCTTGAGATAAATTAAATACTGCTGTCATCGGTTACAGTGATAATCTCTAATAGTGCCTAGAATTGCCCTTATCTTGTTCTTTTAATGTAAGAATTTGCTGTAAAACATAAAATGACTCTGAGATCATTTCAGGCACTGTAGTTAGCAAGTTTTCTTCCTACGTGCATCTGTTGCTCTATGTTGGCAATAACAGGTTCTCAGTTCTACCACTTTTTCAGCTGACTAGTCTTTTGTGGTTACTGAACTAATGCTCTGTATGCTTCCTAACATCCATTGTAACTGGCTGTTTGAAAGACGAGACCAGAGGCAACTATGCATCTTGAGTAATATCTTCTCTTTGAGTTTCTCGTTGTGCTCGAAAAATTCCCACTGATTGGCTCCCATTCCACACAAATTTAGGAGGAGTGTCCATGGTGACACAAGTTATTTAAAATGCTCGAATCTTACAGCATGGAAGGTGACTATTCGACCCACATTCCTGCTCTACTTATTTGAAAAAGCTACTCAAAGTGTCCGAGGAGAAAGTGAGGTCTGCAGATGCTGGAGATCAAAGTTGAAACTTTATTGCTGGAACAGCAAAGCAGGTCAGGCAGCATCCAGGGAACAGGAGATTCGACGTTTCGGGCACAGGCCCTTCTTCAGGAATGAGCAGAGAGTGTTCAGCAGGAGAAGATAAAAGGTAGGGAGGAGGGACTTGGAGGAGGGGAGTTGGAAATGTGATAGGTGGAAAGAGGTCAAGGTGAGGGTGATAGGTCGGAGTAGGATGGAGGCGGAGAGGTCAAGAAGAAGACTGCAGGTCAGGAAGGCGGTGCCGGGCTGGAGGGATCCGGCTGAGACAAGGTGGGGGGAGGGGGGATGAAGAAACTGGTGAAGTCCAAGTTCATCCCCTGCGGTTGGAGGGTTCCCAGTCGGAAGATAAGACGCTCCTCCTCCGACCGTCGGGTTGTTGTGGTTTGGCGGTGGATGAGTCCAATGACCTGCATATCCTCGGTGGAGTGGGAGGGGGAGTTGAAATGCTGTGCCACAGGTTGGTTGGGTTGGTTCGTCCGGGTGGCCCAGAGGTGCTCTCTGAATCGCTCCGCAAGTAGGCGGCCTGTCTCCCCAATATAGAGGAGGCCACACCGGCTGCAGCGGATGCAGTAGATGATGTGGGTGGAGGTGCAGGTGAATCTGTGGCGGATATGGAAGTTTCCCTTGGGGCCTTGGAGAGAAGTGAGGGGGGAGGTGTGGGCGCAAGTGTTGCACCTCCTGCGGTTGCAAGGGAAGGTGCCGGGAGTGGAGGTTGGGTCGGTGGGGGGTGTGGATCTGACAAGGGAGTCGCGGAGGGAGTGGTCTCTACGGAAAGCTGATAGGGGAGGGGAGGGAAATATATCCTTGGTGCTGGGGTCTGTTTGGAGGTGGCGGAAGTGACGGCGGATGATGCGCTGTACATGGAGATTGGTGGGGTGGTAGGTGAGGACCAGTGGGGTTCTGTCCTAGTGGCGGTTGGAGGGGCGGGGCTCAAGGGCGGAGGAGCGGGAAGTGGAGGAGATGCGGTGGAGGGCACCGTCGACCACGTCGGGGGGGAAATTGCGGTCCTTGAAGAAGGAGGCCATCTGTGTTGTACGTATTTTGAACTGGTCCTCCTGGGAGCAGATGCGGCGGAGACGAAGGAATTGGGAGAATGGGATGGCGTTTTTACAGGGGGCAGGATGGGAGGAGGTGTAGTCCAGGTAGCTGTGGGAGTCGGTTGGTTTGTAGTAGATGTCCGTGTTGATTCGGTTGCCTGAGATAGAAACAGAAAGGTCTAGGAAGGGGAGGGAGGAGTCTGAGACTGTCCAGGTGAATTTGAGGTCGGGGTGGAAGGTGTTAGTGTAGTGGATGAACTGTTCAACCTCCTCGTGGGAGCACGAGGTAGCGCCGATACAGTCATCAATGTAGCGAAGAAAAAGATGGGGCGTGGGGCCAGTGTAGTTGCGGAAGATGGATTGTTCCACATACCCTACGAAGAGGCAGGCATAGCTGGTTCCATGGGCCCCAGCTATGCCTGCCTCTTCGTAGGGTATGTGGAACCCGCATGGGCCCCAGCTATGCCTGCCTCTTCGTAGGGTATGTGGAACAATCCATCTTCCGCAACTACACTGGCCCCACGCCCCATCTTTTTCTTCGCTACATTGATGACTGTATCGGCGCTACCTCGTGCTCCCACGAGGAGGTTGAACAGTTCATCCACTACACTAACACCTTCCACCCCGACCTCAAATTCACCTGGACAGTCTCAGACTCCTCCCTCCCCTTCCTAGACCTTTCTGTTTCTATCTCAGGCAACCGAATCAACACGGACATCTACTACAAACCAACCGACTCCCACAGCTACCTGGACTACACCTCCTCCCATCCTGCCCCCTGTAAAAACGCCATCCCATTCTCCCAATTCCTTCGTCTCCGCCGCATCTGCTCCCAGGAGGACCAGTTCAAAATACGTACAACACAGATGGCCTCCTTCTTCAAGGACCGCAATTTCCCCCCCGACGTGGTCGACGGTGCCCTCCACCGCATCTCCTCCACTTCCCGCTCCTCCACCCTTGAGCCCCGCCCCTCCAACCGCCACTAGGACAGAACCCCACTGGTCCTCACCTACCACCCCACCAATCTCCATGTACAGCGCATCATCCGCCGTCACTTCCGCCACCTCCAAACAGACCCCAGCACCAAGGATATATTTCCCTCCCCTCCCCTATCAGCTTTCCGTAGAGACCACTCCCTCCGCGACTCCCTTGTCAGATCCACACCCCCCACCGACCCAACCTCCACTCCCGGCACCTTCCCTTGCAACCGCAGGAGGTGCAACACTTGCGCCCACACCTCCCCCCTCACTTCTCTCCAAGGCCCCAAGGGAAACTTCCATATCCGCCACAGATTCACCTGCACCTCCACCCACATCATCTACTGCATCCGCTGCAGCCGGTGTGGCCTCCTCTATATTGGGGAGACAGGCCGCCTACTTGCGGAGCGATTCAGAGAGCACCTCTGGGCCACCCGGACGAACCAACCCAACCAACCTGTGGCACAGCATTTCAACTCCCCCTCCCACTCCACCGAGGATATGCAGGTCATTGGACTCATCCACCGCCAAACCACAACAACCCGACGGTCGGAGGAGGAGCGTCTTATCTTCCGACTGGGAACCCTCCAACCGCAGGGGATGAACTTGGACTTCACCAGTTTCTTCATCCCCCCTCCCCCCACCTTGTCTCAGCCGGATCCCTCCAGCCCGGCACCGCCTTCCTGACCTGCAGTCTTCTTCTTGACCTCTCCGCCTCCATCCTACTCCGACCTATCACCCTCACCTTGACCTCTTTCCACCTATCACATTTCCAACTCCCCTCCTCCAAGTCCCTCCTCCCTACCTTTTATCTTCTCCTGCTGAACACACTCTGCTCATTCCTGAAGAAGGGGCTGTGCCCGAAACGTCGAATCTCCTGTTCCCTGGATGCTGCCTGACCTGCTGTGCTGTTCCAGCAATAAAGTTTCAACTCAGTGTCCCACTCACCTGCTATCTCCATAGCAATACATATTTGTCTATCATTCACCCTGTATATACAACAGATTGTGTTTTACAGTTTGAGAGTTTATCCTTTCATAGTTCATTGATTTGAATGCTTTATTGTCAGTTGCACTTTTACAGTGAATAATACAGTAACATACAGTAAAAAGCTTCAACTGTTGCCACAATCCAGCATCATTTTGAATAGTTTAAGAATAAAAAGAGTAAAAAGATAGAACTGAAAGCGAGTCTATCTTTGTTCCACTGCCTCCACCATGGTCCTCAGCCAGCTCACCAGTGACACATGCACTGCCACATCTCCTCCACCACTTTGTTGCTGCTTGCACCGGATCCAGTAACGTAAGGATCACCATTCATTAAGCGCCATCTTTTTGCTGCTGGGTTCACCTTGTGACCAAAGCTGAACTCACACTCTCCCCACAACCAGGAGTCCCCAGCTCTGCTGCCACTTCTGCCTTGCCAATAACCAGGAATCTCCTCTCCAGGCCTACAGTGACTGCAGCCAGGAATCTCTAGCTCTGCTGTAGCCTCAATGACACCAGGAGCACCCGCTGTGGGCATTCCATACTGCAGCCGCCGCTTCGCCAATGCCAGGAGTCCTTGCTCTGGGTGTACTGCAACCAGAAGTCCCTGCTCTGGGTCTACTGGAACCAGGAGTCCCTGCTCTGGGCCTACTGGAACCAGGAGTCCCTAGTTCCACCACCATGCCAGGCCACCACCAGACCAAAAGTCCTGTTCTGGCTGCCCTCCTCTGAGATGTCACCTTGCCAGTGTCACCACCTTCAAGAGTCTGTTGCTGCCGCCGCTGCTGTTGTTGCCAATCCCGAATGCCAGGAGGGCATCCTTGCTGCTGCTACTGCTGCCTCCGATGGCCAGATGGTGTTGCATCCGATGCCACCACCTCTTACTGCTGGGAGGCAGCTGACACCGCGCATGGCACACTCTCACTGCCACACCAATACCACAGACTAACCTGCCAAAGAAACGAAAAATGAAAGAAAGAAATGAAAGAAAAAGCAGAAGTAAGAAAAAAGAAAGCATATGGGAACGGATGAGCCCTGGGCAAGAACCTGCATGCAGTCCGGCTACTCTGCCGCCATTTTGGAATTGCACTTGTACTTTTGGGTGAATGCAGTCTGGACATACTGAAAATCTGCAGGTCAGGAGGTTAAACAGGTTTCTGGTTCCACACCAGGAAATAAATTGTTTGTGTTCCCAGTGATCTGCTGTGTTTGGCCTTATGTTTTCTTGATCCAGTCCTTGCTCCCAATCTAGATCTTTGATAGGTTCCACATCTGCCCATTTTCACAAGGCAGTGAAATGAAGAGCTTTCATGTCCTGACTCTCTATCAGGTCCTGACAGAGATCTAAGATACAGAAATTTTCAGGAACACCCGACCCCTGATCCTTCTCTCATATATCATTCGATATGTAGAAACATTCCAGACTTTTGTGCAACAAGGATACAGAAACATTGACCTTAAATCACATTATGTCCTTTCTGCTTCCCAGATGAATTTGCAGCCAAGGGGTATGATTGATGAAATTACAGTGCAAATCCACAGAATACCTGCAGATTTTCAATCACATCTGATAAGATCATGGCCAAGACATCATGTTTGTCAGAGGATTCATGGACTGTGCCTTTTGGAATAATTTACTTGAAATACAGACATTACCTCATAAGCTGTAGACATCTTTTGAAAAGATTCTAGAGGGAAGTGTAAGCTATTGCTTTAGAAACCCTGGGGCTGATCTTTCTCTACAGATGGAAATTAATTTTAAATAATAAAAAGCAAATCACATCTGAGAATTAAAATATTAATAGCTCTTAATTCTCAAATGTAATTATTCTTAATAAAAATATCCATAGCACAATGTGTAGTCTAAAACTGCAGAGGAACAAGTTTCTTCTGTTGGGGGAAGAAAGCTGGATCTGTCAGATATAAAGGGATGAGGTTAATGAAATTAGATTTCCATAAAGAAAAACAAAAATGAATGAATACCTTTGGATGGTCTCCAATCTCAACATATCACTGTCCTTAGTGAAAACCACTGTAAATTAAGTAGTAAAAGGGCAATGACAGTAAAAGGTTATAGAAACATTATAGACTTGATCCACAGACAAATGAAAAATGGCTGTGAGTAAAGTCAGCGTTGTCAGGTGTGATGCCTGCAAGCAGGTTGCCTTTTGTGCCACCACACAGTGGGTAGGCCTACATGTCACATCCTTGTAAGCAGGTACAGACAAATTTCAGGTCACAGCTGAAAATCACTGCCCTTAAAATATGCTAGCCTGATGCTCTATATGCCTGGTAGGTATCACAATACCATCTCTCTGCTGACTCAGACTCTGACAAGGCATGTTTTGACAATCTTTGCGATAGATGGTGCCAAGACTGAATAAATGCTGGTATCGTGGCACATTTTGCCAATCAGACAGCACTAGCTTTTGATCACTATGGTATGTTTTTTCTCATAGAATGCTTAAACTGTGGCTCCTCTGACAAGGTTGCTTCTGAGGAAATTTTTGACCGGAAAGGAAGTCATAGGAAAATAAAAAGGAGGGGATCATTTGATATGTTCTGCCTTTCAGTTGGATCACAGTTGAGTTTTTTGCTTCAACTACCCTTTACCCATCTTGCTGCACACACATTGATACCCTTAACCAACAAAACCTTGTCGATCTCTGACTTAAATTTCAATTGATAGAGCATTCACAGTTGGAGAGGTGATCCAGATTTTCATTACTTATGTATGAAAAGGTGCTCCTGATTTCAATCCTATATGATTTAGCTCTAATTTTAAGCCATGATGAGGAGGTGCCGGTGATGGACTAGGGTGGACAAAGTTAAAAATCACACAACACTGCTCCGAAAGCTAGTGCTTCCAAATAAACCTGTTGGACTATAACCTGATGTTAAGCGATTTTAAATTTTAATTTTAAGGTGAAGTTTTTCTGGAAGATTGTGTTTCTCTGTAACTATCCTATCAAATCTTCTTTTAACTTTAAACACCTTGATAAGATCATCCACCAACTTTCTAAATTCAAGAGGGATACAAACTGGTTTATTATCATGTAAAACCTGATATAATTCTGGCCAATTGACATTGCGCCATGTGATCAGCAGGGATGATGTAAGTAGGCATAATTCTGTATTTAAACTTTCTTTCACCATTGTCAATTCTTGTCTATATGATGTGGGCACAGTGTGCATGGCTTGACTCCCATGAGTGAGCATCGCAAGGTAAAGGAATGAATACATCTCGAATTAAAAATGACTAGTCTTAGTAATGATAACGAAGGACCTATTGGATTGCAGTAAACAAAAATCTGATTCAAAAATAGCCTTTCGGGAAGGAAATGAGCCATCACTGCCCTTGAATATGCAAGCCTGATTCTATACCTGCCCTGGCAGATATCACAATGCCTAGTGTGGTCTACGTGTGATATCAGACACACACAATGCAGCTGAATCTTAAATGCCCTCATAAATGGCCAAGCAAGCTGCCAGGCTGCTGCAATAATGTAAACGATGAATAAAAATGTAGAACAATGCCAAGTACACCTGGCATTGACTGAAGCACCGTAAAAGACTTCAGCACAGTTGACCCTTCAAAATCATTTTAAATAACATCTGGAGTCTTTTGTCAATATTGTGAGCACCATATAACTGACTAACTGAGAAAAAGCATGATACAGTCATATTCAGGGAATCATATCTTACAGTTGATAACTCCAGATCCTCCATCACCATGAGTTCTGTCCCACTATCAAGTTGCGTAGTGGAAGGGAGCTGCCCGGTGTCCTCAACAGTGATTCCAGATCCTATAAAGTGTTGTGGCATCTCATGAAAGCTTCTCTCTGATTACCACCTATTTGTGTTCCTCAGCTGATAGCTCATTGCTCCGCAATGTGGATCATCACTCAGAACAAGCATTGAAGGTAGCAAGGGCACAGAATATATTCTATTTGGGGAATGTCAATGCCCATCACCATGTTTCACTAATGGAGAACATAAGTATAGATGCTGAGGGAACCATCAAGATGGAAAAACATATTTGACACACCTTATCAATCTACCTGTCATAAATGGATTTGTCCGTGAAAGTTTTGGTGAATTTTCACATTGAGGATCAGTCAATCCCTCAACTAATTGTGTTGAGTGGCATAACCACCATGCTAAATGGGATAGATTTTGAAAATATCTATTAACTCAAATGGAAGTAATCACGAAGTGTTATGAACAATGACCGACAGTAGAATTGTGTTTTGCCACAATCTGTAATCTCATCACCTGACATATTGCCCACTCTATCATTGCCATTAAGTGTGGGATCAACCCTAGTTCAAAGAGAAGTGTAAGAGGGCATACCAGAGTAGCATAAAAAAAATGAACTGCCAACCTTGTGAGAGCAGAACACTGAATCACCAATCACTGAAGGACTATCCCCTTAATTCTCACTGACTCCAGGTTTTCTGGATCTTCAATGCCACACTCAGTCAGTGCTGCACTGATATCAAAGGCAGTCATTCTCACCTTAGTTAGCTAATTTTTCTATGCATGGGCTAAACTATAAAAAAAAGGCAGAAGTGAGCCTGGCAGAACCCAAATTGAGCATGGCCACTCGCAAGAGACAGAGCTAATCAATCTCGCAATCAACAGATCAGATCTAAGCTCATCAGTCCTCCCACATCCAGTGGTGAATAAAACAATTAAACATATAGCCATAGATGAAAGGTCCAGGAAGGTCTTCAACGATGTGGAATCCAGCATATCAGTGCAAAAGACAAGGCTGAAGCATATGCCACCATCCTCAGCCAGAAGTGTATGATTTATTTTGGTCTCCTCCTGAAACCCACAGTATTATAGATGCTGATATTCAGCCAGTTTGTGATAACAAGAAACAGCACTATGTGATATCAAGAAACAGCCAGGGACATTGTCATAGCATCATAGAGATGTACAGCTTGGAATCAGACCCTTTGGTCCAACCCGTCCATGCCGACCAGATATCTCAACCCAATCTAGTCTCACCTGCCAGCACCCAGCCCATATCCCTCCAAACCCTTCCTATTCATATATCCATCCAAATGCCTCTTAAATGTTGCAATTGTACCAGCCTCCACCACTTCGTCTGGTGGCTCATTCCATACCTGTACCACCCTCTGTATGAAGAAGTTGCCCCTTAGGTCTCTTTTATATCTTTCTCCTCTCACCCTAAACCTATGCCCTCTAGTTCTGGACTCCCCGACCCCAGGGAAAAGACTTTGCCTATTTATCCTATCCATGCCCCTCATAATTTTGTAAACCTCTATAAGGTCACCCCTCAGCCTCCCACGCTCCAGGGAAAACAGCCCCAGCCTGTTCAGCCTCTCCCTATATCTCAAATCCTCCAACCCTGGCAACATCCATGTAAATCTTTTCTGAACCCTTTCAAGTTTCACAACATCTTTCCGATAGGAAGGAGACCAGAATTGCATGCAATATTCCAATAGTGGCCTAGCCAATGTCCTGTCAAGCCGTAATATGACCTCCCAACTCCTGTACTCAGTACTCTGACCAATAAAAGAAAGTATACCAAACACCTTTACTATCCTATCTACCTGTGACTCCACTTTCAAGGAGCTATGAACCTGCACTCCAAGGTCTCTTTGTTCAGCAACACTCCCCAGGACCTTACCATTAAGTGTATAAGTCCTGCTAAGATTTGCTTTCCCAAAATGCAGCACCTCGCATTTATCTGAATTAAACTCCATCTGCCACTTCTCAGCCCATTGGCCCATCTGGTCAAGATCCTGTTGTAATCTGAGGTAACCCTCTCCGCTGTCCCCTACACCTCCAATTTTGGTGTCATCTGCAAACTTACTAACCATACCTCTCATGCTCGCATCCAAATCATTTATGTAAATGACAAAAAGTAAAGGATCCAGCACAGATCCTTGTGACACTCCACTGGTCACAGGCCTCCAGTCTGAAAATCAACCCTCCACCACCACCCTCTGTCTTCTACCTTTGAGCCAGTTCTGTATCCAAATGGCTAGTTCTCCCTGTATTCTGTGAGATCTAACCTTGCTAATCAGTCTCCCATAGGAAATCTTGTCGAACACCTTACTGAAGTCTATATCGATCACATCTACCGCTCTGCCCTCATCAATCTTCTTTGTTACTTCTTCAAAAGCTCAATCAAGTTTGTGAGACATGATTTCCCACACACAAAGCCATGTGGAATGCATCCTGACGTATTTCCTCAACAGCACTGACGACTTATCCAGAAAAGTTATTTGGGTGGAACTGAGAAATAAGAAAGGGATGATCACCTTATTGGATTGTATTATAGACCCCCTAATAGTCAGAGTGAAATTGAGAAACAAACTTGTAAGAAGATCTCAGTTATCTGTAAGAATAATAGGATTGTTATGGTAGGGGATTTTTACTTTCCAAACATAGAGTGTGACTGCCACTGTGTTAAGAGTTTAGATGGAGAGGAATTTGTTAAGTGGGTGCAAGAAAATTTTCTGATTGAGTATGTGGATGTACCTACTATAGAAGGTGCAATACTTGACCTACTCTTGGGAAATAACACAGGGCAGGTGACTGAGGTATCAGTGGGGGAGCAGTTTGGGGCCAGCGACCATAATTTTATTAGTTTTAAAATAGTGATGGAAACGGATAGACCAGATCTAAAAGTTGAAGTTCTAAATTGGAGAAAGGCCAATTTTGATGATATTAGGCAAGAACTTTCAAAAGCTGACTGGGAGCAGATGTTTGCGGGTAAAGGGACCACTGGAAAATGATAAGCCTTCAGAAATGAGAGAACGAGAGTCCAGAGAAAGCATATTCCTGTTAGGGTTAAAGGAAAGGCTGGTAGGTATAGGGAATGCTGGATGACTAAAAAAATTGAGGGTTTGGTTAAGAAAAAGAAGAAAGCATATGCCAGGTATAGAAAGGATAGATTGAATGAATCCTTAGAAGAGTATAAAGGCGGTAGGAGTATACTTAAGAGGGAAATCAGGAGGGCAAAAAGGGGACATGAGATAGCTTTGGCAAATAGAGTTAAGGAGAATCCAAAGAGTTTTTACAAATACATTAAGGACAAAAGGGTAACTAGGGAGAGAATAGGGCGCCTCAAAGATCAACAAGACAGCCTTTGTGTGGAGCCACAGGAGATGGGGCAGATACTAAACAAGTATTTTGCATCAGTATTTACTGTGGAAAAAGACATGGAAGCTATAGAATGTAGAGAAATAGATGGTGACCTCTTGAAAAATCTCCACATTACAGAGTAGGAAGTGCTCGATGTCTTGAAATGCATAGAAGTGGATAAACCCTCAGGACCTGGAACTCTGTGGGAAGCTAGGGAAGTGATTGCTGGGCCTCTTACTGTGATATTTGTACCATTGATAGTCATAGGTGAGGTGCCGGAAGACTGGAGTTTGGCTAACGTGGTGCCACTGTTGAAGAAAGGTGGTAAGGACAAGCCAGGGAACTATAGACCAGTGAGCCTGACAGCGGCGATGGGCAAGTTGTTGGAGGGAATCCTGAGGGACAGGATGTACATGTATTTGGAAAGGCAAGGACTGATTCAGGATAGTCAAAATGGCTTTGTGCGTGGGAAATCATGTCTCACAAGTTTGATTAAGTTTTCTGAAGAAGTAACAAAGAGGATTGATGAGGGCAGAGTGGTAGATGTGATCTATATGGACTTCAGTAAGGCGTTCGACAAGATTCTCCATGGGAGACCGGTTAGCAAGGTTAGATCTCACGGAATATAGGGAGAACTAGCCATTTGGATACAGAACTGGTTTAAAGATAGAAGACAAAGGTGGTGGTGGAGGGTTGTTTTTCAGACTGGAGGCCTGTAACCAGTGGAGTGCCACAAGGATCGTAAATGATTTGGATGTGTACATAGGATGTATAATTAGTAAGTTTGCAGATGACGCCAAAATTGGAGGTGTAGTGGATAACGAAGAAAGTTACCTCAGACTATAATGGGATCTTGATCAGATGGGCTAATGGGCTGAGAAGTGGCAGATGGAGTTTACTTTAAATAAACATAATCATTATGTGGCTGAACTCTAATTATTTGCTCTAGCAACTGTAAAGAAAAAATCTCCATTCTTTCTTTGAAGAGTTTCCTTTTCAACAATAGGATCATCATTTGTAGGAGAATAGTTTCGTTTCATAATATTTCCTAGTGATCTCTGAGCTTAGAATATTTCAGTAGAATAGAAACTTCCTCCACTGTAAAGGCATCTACGTGTTGTGTTATTTGCCTTAGAAAACAGACAGTCCATGCACAAAACTTATGGGAATTTTCTGAAATCTTGCTTTCTCAACCTCCCAGTCTTGATTTTTCTTTGTCACTAGCTGGATTTTTAGATGGGCAGTCTCTTTGAATAGGTAAAAACAATTACTGCAGATGCTGGAAACCAGATTCTGGATTAGTGGTGCTGGAAGAGCACAGCAGTTCAGGCAGCAGCCAAGGAGCTTCGAAATCGACGTTTCGGGCAAAAGCCCTTCATCAGGAATACAGGCAGTGAGCCTGGAGTGTGGAGAGATAAGCTAGAGGAGGGTGGGGGTGGGGAGAAAGTAGCATAGAGTACAATGAGTGAGTGGGGGAGGGGATGAAGGTGACAGGTCAGGGAGGAGAGGGTGGAGTGGATAGGTGGAAAATGAGATAGGCAGGTAGGACAAGTTTGGACAAGTCATGGGGACAGTGCTGAGCTGGAAGTTTGGAACTAGGGTGAGGTGGGGGAAGGGGAAATGAGGAAACTGTTGAAGTCCATATTGATGCCCTGGGGTTGAAGTGTTCCGAGGCGGAAGATGAGGCGTTCTTCCTCCAGGCGTCTGGTGGTGAGGGAGCGGCGGTGAAGGAGGCCCAGGACCTCTATGTCCTCGGCAAAGTGGGAGGGGGAGTTGAAATGTTGGGCCATGGGGCGGTGTGGTTGATTGGTGCGGGTGTCCTGGAGATGTTCCCTAAAGCGCTCTGCTAGGAGGCGCCCGGTCTCCCCAATGTAGAGGAGACCGCATCGGGAGCAACGGATACAATAAATGATATTTGTGGATGTGCAAGTAAAACTTTGATGGATGTGGAAGGCTCCTTTAGGGCCTTGGATAGAGGTGAGGGAGGAGGTGAGGGCGCAGGTTTTACAGTTCCTGCGGTGGCAGGGGAAAGTGCCAGGATGGGAGGGTGGGTTGTAGGGGGAGCGTGGACCTGACCAGGTAGTCATGGAACTACCTGGTCAGGTCCACGGCCCCCGACAACCCACCCTCCCATCTTGGCACTTTCCCCTGCTACCGCAGGAACTGTAAAACCTGCGCCCACACCTCCTCCCTCACCTCTATCCAAGGCCCTAAAGGAGCCTTCCACATCCATCAAAGTTTTACTGGCACATCCACTAATATCATTTATTGTATCCGTTGCTCCCGATGCGGTCTCCTCTACATTGGGGAGACCAGGCGCCTCCTAGCAGAGCGCTTTAGGGAATATCTCCGGGACACCCGCACCAATCAACCACACCGCCCTGTGGCCCAACATTTCAACTCCCCCTCCCACTCTGCTGAGGACATGGAGGTCCTGGGCCTCCTTCACCGCCGCTCCCTCACCACCAGACACCTGGAGGAAGAACGCCTCATCTTCCGCCTCGGAACACTTCAACCCCAGGGCATCAATATTGGACTTCAACAGTTTCCTCATTTCCCCTTTCCCCCATCTCACCCTAGTTCCAAACTTCCAGCTCAGCACTGTCCCCATGACTTGTCTGGACTTGTCCTACTTGCCTACTTCCTTTTCCACCTATCCACTCTACCCTCTCCTCCCTGACCTATCACCTTCATCCCCTCCCCTGCTCACCTATTGTACTCTATGCTACTTTCTCCCCACCCCCACCCTCCTCTCACTTATCTCTCCACGCTTCAGGCTCACTGACTTTATTCCTGATGAAGGGCTTTTGCCCGAAACGTCAATTTCGAAGCTCCTTGGATGCTGCCTGAACTGCTGTGCTCTTCCAGCACCACTAATCCAGTCTCTTTGAATAGGTACACTGCTCTAATTCCTATTGACATTTGATCTGTTTGAGCTTCTTATGATGCTCACCTTTAAGCTTCTCCAAGGAACTCTATAGTTTGATCCTGTACTTGGTGACTGAAATACCCCTTACGTTTCCATGATTTGATGAAGAGATTTCATTACAGACCCCAATTGATGTTTATGCAGATGAATAATTTCTGAACGCTAACATAATTTATGTGGATGAATAATTTTTTAATGCTGACACAATTTGCACATAAGCACATAATTTTCGCTAGCTTTTATGAGCTCCTTGAAGTTGTTGAACTTTTGAGGGCTATTTTCAAGGTTTGAAGTTTTGTTCTAATTGTTTCAAGTTTATCCTGATATTCCCTCTGCATGACTGTAAACATTTGTCTCATACAATGAACGTGTGCTAATAAAGGTGCCATGTCATTTACTCTGACTGAAGCTTCAATGCTCATGAATCTGTTTTGGAGTTCTGAGACTTCTTTTCATAAGAAATAGAAGCAAAAGAAGGCCATTTGGGATTCAAGCCCCTTCACTAACATAATGGCTGATCTGCCACAGATCTCAATTTCTCTTTCATCCTCTGATTTGAAAAAATTATCTTGCTTCTCCAAATACCAGGTATAATCGAGCAATAGTCAAAGTTTTTGACAACTTTTTTAAGTATAAATTTATGGCGTCAACTATGACATGGATACTACTTTTGAGGGGCTGAAATTCATGCCTGAAAAAATTCATACCGTATCATTAGCAGAAGCCCAACTAATCTCTAAATGTATAAAGAAATGAAAATGAATTATGGTAATTCTGAAAACCCAGAGCGGAATACAACAGCCAGTGGACTGGAAGACCGGGAGCAGAGCAGAACAAGTGGCAGACTGGAAGGCTTGAGTGTGATGTGATGGCCAGCACACTGACTCATAAACATTGATCTATTATCTGTGAAGAACTAGGGTCAACTTTTACATGAGATATATGGGAAATTCCAGGTTATTAGGCCAAAAATAGGGAGTCGACTTTTATATGAGCTCGACTATTACTCGAGTATGTACTCTACCTCCAGTGATATATCCTCCATAATGATATGACCCAAAATTTTTTTCTAACTCCATTATCCCAGAATTTTCAGATGTCATGTTGCATTTCCTGGCTGTGTAAAATGTTAAAGTTTTGTCTGTGGTCCTTTATGATTGAAGCTCTCCTTGAGTTGCTGACCCTTCACGTGTTATAGTATCTACGTTTTCAGGCTGTGCAATGTACTTAGCCACCATCTTTTACCTTTGGGAGTGTTTCCTGGAGTTTTTCCAAGGTTCTGCTCATTTCCATCCAACAGGTATTGAGATGCAACTGACAGCAATGACGACATCAGAATATCAATGTCTTTCATTTTCCATGTAGTACTCCAGCCTTTATCACAAGGGGAACACTTCACCTAATTGTGGTTGCTGACACTTGCTTTTGCTGTAGATTCTTGCTGTGACAGTGGTGTAAGAAGACAGGTTTACCTCATGGTATTCCTCTTTGAAAAAGGATGTTTCTCCTCAAAAGACACAGTAGAATCTTTACAGTCAATGATGTCGAAATCCAAGTGTATGTAAAATTCTTAGACTTCTGCCCCCATTAAATTAACAACATAACTGGTATCTTTATCATGGGTCAAAGAACAAATTACATTTCAGGTTGTTGTCTTACGGCTAGTTATGATTGCTAGGGTGCCTTTCTCTTCCCACATTCTGCAGCCTGTGTTTTGAGGGAAATGAGAGATCAACACCATCCTTCACTGGTCCTGGAGATGAAGGTAATAATAAGAAGGCATAATTATCAGAAATGGCACACAAATTTTGTGTGTGTCATATTAGCAAAGTGAATCCTGCATCTACCTTCGAACTCTCATTTTAATAACCCCTTCACTCTAAAGTTGAATAGAAGACTGTTGAAGAATTCTTGGTCTCAACCATAGTGTTGCATCTAAAAGAAATGGATGCAAGTATCTCAGGATTGAACTTAAGCTTTGTTTTCCTGCTATTAAACATAAGATCTGCATACTAGTTCTTGTCTTGGTTTTTCATAATCAGTGAAGCTAAACCTTTGCAGTTGGCCTGTCTCATCCCCTGGAAGAATTTATATGTTTTTCTGTCTCCTTTACCTGCAGATTGCTGTGGTCTGTGTTTAGTTTTCTGGGATATTGCTGCATCTCTGACATGATCTCTCTGGTGCCTTGTGACCATCTGTAAAAATGGCTGGGCTAAATTTCTTAATTTGTGACTCCTTAATGATATTAACTGCCTGATTCTTTGTGCACATCTATGTGATAAATTTTCCAAGTCTATGTTTCTTGTTCACTCACATAAGTTCTCTGTTCTACAGTATTAGTTTACTCTCTGTAGTCGACTGCTTTAGCTGAAAGCTTCCCGCCTTCCTTCCTGTGGGCTTTATTTGTGATTTTTCAGGTTTTGTGTGGCCTTGTACCTTGGTGAACCTTGAAGTACATCACCTGTGGTTCCTTTTTGCTGCTGGGCATTCTTTGGGCTCTTTCCTCCATTTTTGCATTTGGATGGATGGACTGACCTGGTCCTTCACCTGTTGCACTGTATTACCACTGGATTTCGCTTCAGGTGCACCTTGCCACTTGCCTCTGGGTCCTTGCACCATGTACTAAGATCAGGTCTCAACTCAGATCAGTGAAGATTAACAGATTTATAAAATTAGTACATGAGCGGGTAAGAGAGGTCACCTTCTAAACCTTACAGACTCGGGTGCCAGTTCTATGTAATCTAATGCATCAATTAAATAGCTCCTTATGCACATGCTCAGTAGCTATTTTTAGAGTAATGATCTAATTAATCTCTATTCTGCACTCATTGGATGGATTTCACCAGAACATGATGGCTGCTCACTATCACTTTCTCAAAAGGCAATTAAATGTTGACAACATATGCATGCACTAATCCTTATCTTAGAAATTATCATAACACAGAGCACTGATTGGATATGCAGTAGGGCTGAGTGCTTGTGATTCTTCTCCAGTTTCAGTACAGTTTTGGCAGAAGAATTGTTAAAATGCCAGAAACCCAGTATAAGTATGCTTCCATGTGCTTCTCAGAGTTTTCATTGTTGTTCTTCCCAATATTCGAGCAGAGACCTACGCAATTTGCATTTTAGTTTTACTTACATGTCACTTTAAAATCAATGAGGATCCATTTGCTCTTTTCAACAGTTTTAATCACACATTCTCCCAAGTTTAAAGATTTTGGTACCTTACATTCAAAGGTCCTCTACTCTATTACTTCTTTTGGAGATTTACAGATTGCAACTTATTTTACCTTGCTATTCTTCTGCCAAAATGATATAGTTAACATTTCATTATATTACATTTGATCTGACATCTGTCAGTCTAATGAACTAACCATCTGAGTTCCTTCTGCTCTTTTTTGACCATAATCATAATTCTTATATCATTTTTAGCTGCAAATTTTGATATTGTGCCCATTATACTTAAATCTTTGAAGATAAACTGAAACAAACTTCATTAGATTACTGAATCTCCTAAAAGCATATTATATTGCCAAATGGCTTCATTTCTCTTAGCGGAATTAACTAAATACCAATCAAATACTTGTGGCAAGGATTTTTCTACTCCCTGTTCACTGAATTTGATTTATCTGTGGTAATTGGAATTATTTTTCTTGCAACCCATCATTGAAACAATGAATGCTGTTGAACAGAGTCTGTTATTAGATGAGGAAATGCTTATACTGTACAGAAGCTATTGCTTTGATGAACAATAATTGAAATTCATCTGATACAATATGTACTTTCAGTCCCTTCCAAAAAACAGGAAAACTACAATTGACCTAATGTGTATTATTCCAAACATAAGGCATTCAAAGCAATCATCTGATGCAATCAGAAAATGTTTTTTCTAAAACCCTTTTCCAGTCCTCCTGACATATGTTACTTTGACAACTCTGTTATCTTCTGCACAACTGCGGTATCTAAGGATGTTTGAAAGTTTATGGCTAGAGTTGTGTTATTTCCTTGATAATTTCCAAGCTGCAAGTTGTCTGCCAACAGGTCCCTGTACTTTTTCCACTTTGAATCCCATCAAGATTTCCTAGACAGTATTTTTATTTATTGTTATCTGAAATAATGGTTTCATTCCTTACTTTTGTTTTCATCATCACATTCTTTCACATTCACTACTGCACAGGTGCAATATCTCACCTGTGAAGCATTTTTAGATACCTCTAGGACAGATGAAAATGTTTTCCCGGTTCAGAAAGTTGTGACAAAATAGCAATTTTAGTATCATCAGTACTGCTTTTACTATCATCGGATGTCATTATTTAGCCTCTAATTAGTCATTTGCTTGAACTATTGTTTTAATTTTTGCAAGTTTATAAATTGTTTTATTATTTCACTTTATGTTACCTGCCATCTTTCATCATACTCCCTTCTTAGCTTTCCTAATTGTTTTGCCATCTCCTGTTTTCTGCATTCTTCAGTATTTCCTCTTGTGCTTTAAGCTGAAGGTACAAGATGCAACTTGTACCTTCCACCCTACCAACCTTCACATAAACCAAATCATCCACCGACATTTCTGCCACCTCCAAACAGACCCCACCACCAGGGATCTATTTCCCTCCCCACCCCTTTCTGACTTCCGCAAACACCGTTCCCTCCGTGAGTACCTGGTCAGGTCCACGCCCCCCAACAACCCACCCTTCCATCCTGGCACCGTCCCCTGCCACTGCAGGAATTGCAAAACCTGCGCCCACAGCTCCTCCCTCACCTCCATCCAAGGCCCTAAAGGAGCCTTCCACATCCATCAAAGTTTTACCTGCACATCCACTAATATCATTTATTGTATCCGTTGCTCCCAATGCGGTCTCCTCTATATTGGGGAGACTGGATGCCTCCTAGCAGAGCGCTTTAGGGAACATCTCCGGGACACCCGCACCAATCAACCACACCGCCCCATGGCCCAACATTTCAACTCCCCCTCCCACTCTGCCGAGGACATGGAGGTCCTGGGCCTCCTTCACCACTGCTCCCTCACCACCAGACGCCTGGAGGAAGAATGCCTCATCTTCCGCCTCGGAACACTTCAACCCCAGGGCATCAATGTGGACTTCAACAGTTTCCTCATTTCCCCTTCCCCCACCTCACCCCAGTTCCAAACTTCCAGCTCAGCACTGTCCCCATGACTTCTTCTACCTGCCTGTCTTCTTTTCCACCTATCCACTCCACCCTCTCCCCCCACGACCTATCACCTTCATCCCCTCCCCCACTCACCTATTGTACTCTATGCTACTTTCTCCCCACCCCCACCCTCCTCTCACTTATCTCTCCACCCTTCAGGCTCTCTGTCTGTATTCCTGATGAAGGGCTTTTGCCCGAAACGTCGATTTTACTGCTCCTCGGATGCTGCCTGAACTGCTGTGCTCTTCCAGCACCACTAATCCAGAATCTGGTTTCCAGCATCTGCAGTCATTGTTTTTACCTTGTACTTAAAAGTGTCTTTCATGATCCAGAATACCTAAAAGCTCTTTACTGCACAATGAGAGCAATGAGTAAATGAGATCACTTTCAAATGTCGTCGCAGGAGTTGCATTTTTATTTTAAATTTTCTCTTCATCCAAGGAACACTCGATTTTGCCACACCTCTTGTATTTCCTTTATATGACCAGTTTATACCAAAATTATTGCTTGCTGTTCTTTTATTTAGTTTATCTGAGCTAATATATCTTTTTATTTCTGTAAAATTTGCTTTCTTTTCCAGTCAGTTGCTTTTATCTGTACTTGAAAATTGGCAAATTATTCAGTTTTTCTGGAAAGCCAGCGACTGGTTCAGGAAGTCAGTTTGCAAAAAGGGCATGTTGTGATTTTTCTCTCTCCCACAGCATCCCAGCAGTTTGAAATATTAAAATAGGCTTGATTTTCAAATGTCACCAGAGTTGGGGCATGTACAAATGTTGAACTGCATTTGTGGTGCTGATGTAGGAGCAAATTGATTCCTCTCTGTCGCATATCTGAAACCTTCATCTTTCTCTTTTTCTTTTCATATGCATCGAGATTTACTACTTGCTTTCATCATCTCTTGTTTTATTGATTAATTTTATTTAAAATCAATAAAATCTGGAATAAAAAGTTAACATTCATAATGATGACCATGCAATTACTGATTGTCACAAAATGAATACACTATGATCTAATGATCTTTAAGATGAAGATTTACTGCCTTCATTATTCTGACCTACAGACCCATAGCAATGTGCTTCGTACTCACTTGCCCTCTGATGTAGCCTACTAAGCCGTGCAGTTCAAAGCAGTGAACACCAATTCTTTCTCAAGGATAGTTAGAAATTATTAAAATTGCTAGCCTTACTCATGTGCTGACAGATGAGGAATTAATTCAAAGTCAGATTTTTCTGTGTTGTTTTCTTTTATTAATATTAAATGGTTGCCATTTTATGTTGCCATAGTAATTGCTTGCCTTTGCCATGCAACCATTATTTGAAGAACTAAAAGATTAGTTTTGTTTTGGTTGTCACGATCTTCTATTTTTGAATCAAAGCCATATGGCAATGAGAAGGATGTCTTTCTCGTCATATGGGTTCTTTAAATAAAAATGGAATATTTCCACAGCTCTTATTCTTGCTGAGACTCCTCTGCAGTACCTAAGCTTCTCTATCATTTTGGACCACGTTCAGCAGTCAGGTTCGGCCCCATCAAGCTTAGATTCTAACCCTGCAACTTTGATCTGGGGTGGAGAGTGCTGCATGAAGCAGTCCTATGAAGTTGTGGGTTAGGTAAGTTCACTGGCTGCCAGGCAATAAAAATTTTGCAGCCTAGGAAAAATGATTTTATCATGTTTACACTGAGTGTTTTCATTTGCAGCCTCTTCTTAGTTTTTCAAAGCGGCTGCTCCTCAATGTTTGGCTACACTTCAGCCTCACGCTCGTAATCTATGGGCACCCATGTGGGGAAGGGGACCTTCTCATGGGTCTGCTGCTGGGCCTGGCCAAAGTGGCCATTAACAGGTCCAGGCAGTGGGCCGTGGAGAGTCTCAGTGTTTCTGACTGTTTATTTCTCTTTCACTGTTACGTCAACGCTCAGGTGGCCCGAGAGAGGGAGCATGTGATGTTTTCAGGCATGATAGAGGCTTTGAATGAGCAATGGGTACCGCAGGGGTTGGGTGCATCATCAGCCCAATGATATTATTTTAATTTACTAAGTTTTTGTTCCATTATATAAGATTCTGTTGACTTGTTAATTCGTGCTTGTGTTTTCAGTGCCCTAGGAAAGATTAGGGTCATCATTTGTAGCTGTAGGTGGCCAGGGACTCTCATAGGTACACTTCCTGAGTGTAGGGAGATTTGCTTTCTCGAGTTCATAAGTCTTTCCTCGATGAGCTGGAATTCTGCCACCTAAATTTTGGGCTCACCATTGGCAATTATGCTCAACATATACATTGGAAAGAGAGAGATGGAAGTGGGTCAGACAGTTGTTACTTTTGGAGTTGATGGGGAGGTGGCCTGAGTGAATGGGTAAGTAGTGCTGAGGGTGTGCAGGACTTAATGTTCAGCATGTAAAAGATAAACATTCATACACAATCTGATAGGCAGTTCAGATGCAAGAGCGTGAGCTAGGAAAGGAGAGAATTGCTAGCTACAATTAAAAAGTGACAGAGGTATGAGGGAAGCAGTTTGTGCAGAGAACAAGAGAAAACTCCAGAAATAAAGTTAGATGTCCTGAAGAGAAAAGAAGAAAAATTGATGAATATGTACATACACCGAAAGGGAAAGCAAGGGAGTGACATAAGAGAGTTCTTATCTCTCACAACATTTCATTGCCACCAATAAGAAAATGCTCCATGAGCCAAAACTGCAAGAGGCAGTCAAAGGGCAAGAAAATAATTTTTAACTAGGGCTGTAAAGTCAGGAATGCCTCAGAATTTATTTCAAGTTGAATAGAATAGCAATTCAGCAGCACATGTATATTTACAAAAAATAAAAATGGCACATTTTATAGGTCGCCATACAATAGCACCTAAATTAATGACGGAAGTCTTAAACAAGAAGAAGGAAAAAGTAAAAATTCATCACAGTTTGATTAATGACTCTTAGGTTTGAGGTACTCTGGAAATCCAGGCCAAAATCTCCATGACAGGATGAGACCTCCATGCTGGGACAAGAATGCCACCTTAGGCTCAGAACACCCCTCCTGGACAAGACCACCCCACCAAGTACCAAACCTATATCACCATTTCAAGCCATTGGAAGCCACCTTGTCACTAGGCCTGGCCTGGGAGAAGCTGTCTTCCCCAAAGTTGTTAAAAGAAGGCATGGAATCAAAAACAAATATGAACAGAAAGAAAATATTGTAAAGCAGACAGAGTAGTTTGGCTCTGGGCTGCTGGGCTGAGGAGCCAGCGCGTTGTGCTGTCACCCTGTCGCCATCTTGAGAAAAGGACACCGAAGAAGAATAAATGTATAAACACCAAGGGTAGGTATCTATCAGAAGAAGAAACTAAAGATTTGAAAGAGCCAGACTCATTAATTAAACTGTGATTTGAGTGGGAAGACTTAAAAAGACACCTGTTAGAGAAGTTAATTTTGAAAATTATGTAGAAGGAAGTACCTGGTGGTTTAGAGATGGAAAAACATTCATCTTTCATGTGAAGAAGTGGTAAAACTCTATTGTTTGGTTGCAGTAAGTGGGAATACCCTAGAAAAGATGGGATAACCTGGTAAATAGTGTGGCAATACAATATTCCAAAGATATAGAATTTTAAAAATAGAAAGCAGTGAATCACTACAGAGCAGTTAGTTAATAGACTTTAAAGATTTATTGAAGAATTTAATACAAAGTTACAGCAATACCAAGTTTAAAAATAACTAGCAAATAATGAAAATACTGTATAATGTTGTACAAAGTCTACAGTACTTGAATTTAAACAATGGTGAATTAAAGAATACAAATTCAAGAAACTGCAGGTTACAAACAGTATTGTGATGACACAGATTTAAACCAGCTCCAGAAAAATAAAAATTAAGAAACAAAATTACAAATGAATGGGGAAAGATGGTAGGGAAATTCAGGGCAGGACTTATAAAGTTATACAGTATGTTCCTGGGGAGTGCTGCCAACAAAGAGACCTTGGAGTGCAGGTTCATAATTCCTTGAAAATGGAGGCACAAGTAGACAGGATCGTGAAGAAGGCACTTGGAACACTTGCCTTTATTGGTCAGTACATTGAGTACAGGAGTTGGGAGGTCATGTTGCAGCTGTACAGGACATTGGCTGGGCCAGTTTTGGAATGCTGCATTCAGTTCTGGTCTCCTTGTGATAGGAAGGGTGATGTTCAACCTGAAAGGGTTCAAACAATATTTACAAGGATGTTGCCAGGGTTGGAGGGTTGAACTAGACGGAAAGGCTGAATAGGCTGGGGCTGTCCTTCCTAGAGCGTCGGAAATGAGGATTAACCTTATAGAGGTTTATAAAATCATGAGGGGCATGAATAGGATGAATAGCCATGGTCTTTTCCCCAGGGTAGGGGAGTTCGAAACTAGAGGGCCTAGGTTTAAGGTGAGAGGAAAAAGATTTAAAAGGGACCAAAGGGGTAACATTTCTATGCAGAGGGTGATGAGTGTATGGAATGAGGAAGTGGTGGAGACTGGTACAATTACAGCATTTAAAAAGCATCTGATTGGGTATGTAAATAGGAAGGATTTAGAGGGATATTGGCCAAATTGGACTAGATTAAGTTAGAATATCTGGTCAGCATGGACAGGTTGGACTGAAGGGTCAGTTCCTGTGCTGTACATCTCTACAACTCTATGACTCTAGATAATATTTTCACAGAAATTCTAGGCCTGGGAAGGACTATATGGAACACAGGATTGGACATCTTGGAGGTCACTGTCATTAAAATGCAGCATTGCCTCAATATAAAAACAAAGATTGAAAATGAGCAAGTTAATATGCTATTTTATTCTCATTGTGAGTTTCATTGTGAATGATGCTTTTAACAAATAAAATATCAAATGCATTTTTGACAAGGTTCTAAAAGTCTTTGATAATTACTTCAATTTAAGAACAATTGAAATACTTATACAAGCAAAACTAAACAAAATAATTAAGCTTCCAGGAGAATCCATAGGCAATTTCATTAATGTCTTCTACACTTTAGTGAAAAGCTGTGAACATTGAGTTTTGAATTCAGAATTTATAAGAGACAGAATTATTGTTGAACTTCCAAGGAATATTTAACTTGCAGGGAAGATATTTAAATCATGCTGCAGTGAAAACCAAAACGATTCGTAGACAGACACTGAGAATAGATGACCAAGGCTACTTTGTGATGGGAAACAGAGTCTGTTGACTTTATAATGAAATATATACACTCTTGAGTGGCACTTGACAAACGTATGCAGAGAAAAAGCCAAATACTAGATGCTAAAAGGTGGTGTTATCATTGTGAGACAGCAACGGCTCAGATTCACAGATCAATTCCAGCCATCACTAAGAAATGCTACTATGCAAGCCTAGTCTGAGGTTGCCACCCAGGCTCAGTGCAGTCTCAGTAAAATGGAGGAATATACAGCAATGTAGCAGGAAGGTCAATGACCTTCTTCACTGTGTCACTATCTTATCTCTAATACCTCGCACTACTGTACCCTATTCCCAACAAGGCTCATGCTTTACCCTATCATTAATGCAGGGTGCAGTAGCTGTTGGCAATCTGCAACAATGCCTTGCAAGACCAGTTATAACTGACGTGAACTGCGTGGATTGAGCAGTCTGAATCCTTTATACTGCAACTATTTATGCAAAGAAATGTCTTAACTATGGTGCAACTGGAAGTGTGTACTCCCCATAGATTCCAGGAAGAAGATTAACTGTAAGGTATACGATGCATATAGTATATAGTTGGATTTACGCTCACATGTTTTTGCCGAATAATGTTGTGTTTGTGATTGCAATTCAAGTGGGCCAGGATGTTAATGGGCATTTATTGCATTTGGATCAATGCAAAAGATGTTTCTGACTATTGTACGAACATAAGGAGCAGGAGTATGCAATTCAGCTCCTTGAGCCTGCTGCACCATTTGATATGATCATGGCTAATCTCACCACGGCCCCGACTCCACTTTCATGCTCATTCTCCATCACTCTTCAACCAAATACTGATTTAAAATTGTCTCCTCTTTAAATTAATTCAATGTCTCAGCATCCAGTGCACTCTGAGAAGGCCAATCCACTTGAAATGCCTAATGCCAAAACCTTGACTTGATGTTGAGAATCTGAATATGGAACTCCTGCCCCACTGAGTTCCTGCTCACACCTACCGAAATACTGCTGGCATGTCTGTAAGATTCTACCCCATGTCTCTGGGAGAATTTTATCTGCTAGTTGTGTTTTAGTTGAAATTTGATCCCATCCTGAGATTCCTGCATGACAGTAAGACCACTGCTGCAATGAATGAGGATCTGAAACTATTAATTTTTACATGCAGACTGTAGTCAAACGAATCCTTAGAAGAGTATAAAGGAAGAAGGAGTATACTTAAGAGGGAAATCAGGAGGGCAAAAAGGGGACATGAGATAGCTTTGGCAAATAAAATTAAGGAGAATCCAAAAGGTTTTTACAAATACATTAAGGACAAAAGGGTGACTAGGGAGAGAATAGGGCCCCTCAAAGATCAGCAAGGTGGCCTTTGTGTGGAGCCAAAGAAAATGGGGGAGATACTAAATGAGTATTTTCATCAGTATTTACTGTGGAAAAGGATATGGAAGATATAGACTGTAGGGAAATAGATGGTGACATCTTGCAAAATGTCCATATTACAGAGTAGGAAGTGCTGGATGTCTTGAAACGCATAAAGGTGGATAAATCCCCAGGACCCGATCAGGTGTACCCAAGAACTCTGTGGGAAGCTAGAGAAGTGATTGCTGGGCCTCTTGCTGAGATTGTTGTATCATCGATAGTCACAGGTGAGGTGCTGGAAGACTGGAAGTTGGCTAACGTGGTGCCACTGTTTAAGAAGGGTGGTAATGACAAGCCAGGGAATTATAGACCAGTAAGTCGGTAATGGGCAAGTTGTTGGAGGGAATCCTGAGGGACAGGATGTACATGTATTTGGAAAGGCAATGACTGATTAGGGATAGTCAACGTGGTCTTGTGTGTGGGAAATCATGTCTCACAAACTTGATTGAGTTTTTTGAGGAAGTAACAAAGAGCATTGATGAGGACAGAGCAGTACACGTGATCTATATGGACTTCAGTAAGGCGTTCAACAAGGTTCCCCATGGGAGATTGATTAGCAATGTTAGATCTCACAGAATACAGGGAGAACTAGCCATTTGGATACAGAACTAGCTCAAAGGTAGAAGACAGAGGGTGGTGGTGGAGGGTTGTTTTTCAGACTGGAGGCCTGTGACCAGTGGAGTGCCACAAGGATCGGTGCTGGGTCCTCTACTTTTTGTCATTTACATAAAAGATTTGGAGCATAAGAGGTATGGTTAGTAAGTTTGCAGATGACACCAAAATTGGAGGTGTAGTGGACAGCAAAGAGGGTTACCTCAGATTACAATAGGATCTTGACCAGATGGGCCAATGGGCTGAGAAGTGGCAGATGGAGTTTAATTCAGATAAATGCGAGGTGCTGTATTTTGGGAAAGCAAATCTTGGCAGGACTTATACACTTAATGGTAAGGTCCTGGGGAGTGTTGCTGAACAAAGAGACCTTGGAGTGCAGGTTCACAGCTCCTTGAAAGTGGAGTCACAGGTAGATAGGATAGTGAAGAAGGCGTTTGGTATGCTTTCCTTTATTGGTCAGAGTATTGAGTACAGATGTTGGGAGGTCATGCTGCGGATGTACAGGACATTGGTTAGGCCACTGTTGGAATATTGCATGCAATTCTGGTCTCCTTCCTATCGGAAAGATGTTGTGAAACTTGAAAGGGTTCAGAGAAGATTTACAAGGATGTTGCCAGGGTTGGAGGATTTGAGCTATAGGGAGATGCTGAACAGGCTGGGGCTGTTGTCCCTGGAGTGTCGGAGGCTGAGGGGTGACCTTATAGAGGTTTACAAAATTATGAGGGGCATGGATAGGGTAAATAGGCAAAGTCTTTTCCCTGGGGTCGGGAAGTCCAGAACTAGAGGGCATAGGTTTAGGGTGAGAGGGGAAAGATATAAAAAAGACCTAAGGGCCAACCTTTTTACACAGAGGGTGGTATTGTATGTAATGAGCTGCCCAAGGAAGTGGTGGAGGCTGGTAAAATTGGAACATTTAATAGGCATTTGGATGGGTATATGAATAGGAAGGGTTTGGATGGATATGGGCCAGGTGCTGGCAGGTGGGACTAAATTGAGTTGGGATATCTGGTCAGCATGGACAGGTTGGACCGAAGGGTCTGTTTCCATGCCGTACATCTCCAAGACTTTAAGACTCTAAACAAGGTTATCCATCTTGTTCATTGTCTACCTGAGCATAATTATTCACCTCATCTACAATGACCAGCCATCTAGTGTCAGCCAATGTTGTCTGGATGGAAAGCTCTTCAGACTTCGGGCTAAATCAAAATGTACCACCATGGACATCTATGACTTTCAGTTTGTTGATAGCACACTTAAACAGAACACACAATGGAAGCTCAATTTTTTCAACAGGAAGTAGGTGATTTGTGGGAACACATTTCAGAATTATCTCTGCTACAGGCAGCAGGGGAAATACCTCAATAGTTTCCACACCATTGAAGATAATTAAATCATCACTTCCTAAAATCTTTTCCCTCCCAAATATGCAAGATGAGAAAATGGAGACTTAATATGTGAGCAAAATCCCAACTGCTTTGAAGTTTTTGCTGTAATCCCATCAGGGCCAGAGACATTGTTATTTTTCATCCGTTTGTTGCGGCTAAATTCTTCTGCTCTTTCATGGATAAGAATCATAAATGGATTGTGCCACACTCAACTACAGAATAGGTGGTAGAGCACAAGCTGCCCCTTTGGATTCACAATTGAGGAGTTTTTGGAAATGTTCTTTGCAACATTAATGAATGGCATTGTCACCTTTAAGAAAGGATACATAATCCTATGAATGAAGGGGATTTTGCCTATTTGTCCTTGGTCTGTAGTTTGTAAAGGGACCTGATGGCTTCAGAAAAGCTTCACATGTCATGATGGCCACCATATTATTGGTTCTCTGGACTTTGTCTCCTTAAAATATTTCATTTATCTTATGGAAAGCTCATCTGCACAAATAAGGAAAGCTGTCTTACTTTCCTAAAAGACATCAATGAACCAGATGGGTTTTTAACAACAATGCTTACAGAGTTATTGGTAGACTTTTCATTAAATATGTTTATCAAATTCTCCCCTTGGCTGTGGTTGGATTTGAACCCAGAATATAACCTGGCTTCTGGATTATTAATCTAGTGATTATACTGCTATGCCATTGTCTCCTATTCAGCACAGTGATAATGACACACAGAGTACCTTCACTGTGAAGACAGGACTTCATCTCATTAAGGACTGTGCTGTTCACCCCCAGTAACAATTGTGGATGGGTGATAATAGCTAGCTTTTCCAGTGATACTCACATATGTGAAACTACAGAAGATAATTGGAAGCTCATGGTTTGAGCAAAAATATACTCTCCTAATGAAGGGCTTTTGCCCGAAACATCGATTTTCCTGGTCCTCGGATATTGCCTGACCTGCTGTGCTTTTCCAGCACCAGTCTAATCGAGACTCTGATTTCCAGCATCTGCAGTCCTCACTTTTGCCTCGTTGATTTTGACCTTACTGTGAATCCTCTTGCAAGGATGCCTACCTTGAAGAGGTTCTCCTCTCTCTACAAGAATCTCAGTGAGTTTCTTTCTCACTGCAACCCCCAGGTCATCTCTTCTGCCCTACTTCATTCCTGATGAAGGGCTTTTGCGATTTTCCTGCTTCTCAGATGCTGCCTGACCTGCTGTGTTTTTACAGCACCACTCTAATCTAGACAAAAATATACTCTAGCCTCTTGCCATTTCGTTAGAATTTTAGCTACAAGTTAAATTAAACTGTTCAGAGCAGCAGAAAGTAAAGCTGTCATATATATATATCCTGATATTGTTTCTTACTTTAGAAGTGCTCCTGTGTCTGTATTTATTTATAATCAAACTGTGAGATTTTAACTTGATGGGGGAAGATTCTTTCTGTGCTGTGAAGCCGCCTCCTCCACCTCCTCTCCAGTAGTTGGGTGTGGAGAGGATTGGGATTTGTATCATGCAGTACATTAGTTGTGGCTGTCCACAGATAACTGGATTTCCTGCTGTAATGACTGTGGAGCCACTGCTTTTAATATTTATATGCACCTTGTAGTGGTTCTGTCTGGTTTTCACTGCATCGTGCGTTTGATTGTTCCACTCATCCACACTAAGGTAAGTACCCTGTCTTTTATTTATCCGACTTGAGTTGACAAACGAGCCAAAAAGACCATTACTTAGGCAGAGTTCTCTGTCAAACTTAGTTAACTACATAAGTTACTATTGTAGGCTTGCCTTGGGTTTAATTCAGGAGCCTGTAAATAATGTGATCGTGTGGAGTTTATATCTAAAGGGGCTGATATTAACCCCAGAAAGTTCATGGGCCTGTTCTACAGCTGCATTTCAACTTTGCTGTACTGAACTGAAGATGATAGCTGTGTCAGTGGAAGTGGAATATTTCAAACTCTCTTCTGGTTAGCAGTCACAGGTTGTTAATAGGTAATGAAGGAGTGGAATTTAATTCCTTTAGTATACTAGAGAGGAGTGGGGGTGATTGTTATCAGATTAGCACAAACTGGATAGTTCAATCCCTATTAAATAGTGTTCCCACAATAAATACATATTTATAACAAGCTTTTTTTTCATGAAAATGTAAAATATTGTACTTTTTTGTCCAATTAGACATAATTTCTTGAAATATTTGAAGTTCCCTGGGTAATAAATGATACATCATTAAGCAATTTACTTAAATAAAAGAAATACCATGTCGGGTTATTGATTTCCAGAGCATAAGGCAGCTTAATTAAGGAAAGAAGAAGGCTTTGTCAATTCACAAAAACCTTTTTTTATTGAGCACTTCCATTGAGTTGTATTACCAGACTGATGAGATATGCCTTTTTGAATAGCATTATTTTCAAACTAATGATTCTAACATTACAAAGGCAGCCATAAAACTGACACTGTTGTTTGTTTTAAGAGCACTATGATTCAGAAGTAGCAGCATAGCACTGCTGCCTAATTTGTCCAAGTAACAAACTGAAGCCAAGTTATGTGTGCATTTCCACTCCCATTTAAATATCATCACTAGGTTAGTGCTAGTATCTTCATGTGTTAATGTTAATGCCACATCCACATGAAGAAAATGCTAACTGAAGTGCTTTTCTAACACAGGCTTCAATTGTTTTCATTAAAACAAAAAGAAAATAATGATTGATAATTAAATTTCCATGGTGTTGGGCAGTGAGCTTTCAATATAATAAATGATCTCAGTTTGGAGTTCAGTCTGTTTTGCAAAGTTTAACAGTATTATTGAAAAGGAGATTTTCTTACCTATGGTCAGTGGCTACAGTTAGCTGGCAATTCCATTCTGTGCATTAACGATTTTTTAAATCTTAGTCATAACACAAATGTTCCTCGTTTAGTTTACCCTCGAAATGTATTGCTTTAGTTCCATTTGCTTACTTTGTTTTTGCAGATAAAAAAAATCTGCATAACATAATAATTGAAATATCACAGTATCTTCTTTCAGAAGAATTTTACATTATATCCAAACAGAGGATCAAACAGCGTTGTACATATTACCTCTATCCACAAGTCTAATTCACAATCTTTCCAATAATTTTATGATTTTCTAAATGTCCTATTCTTAATAATGGATTCCAGCAATTTCCTTTATACTGATCTCAAGTTAGAATTTTAAATGTGAAGGTCATGGTGAGGGCAGCATTTCTTTGCTCATTTCTGACTGCACTCAATAAGGATGAGGGGATCAGCCTTCTTCAATTGTTGCTATTTGCTGATAATTCTGCAATTGAAAGCTAGCCTCAGTAACAGTAACCATAAAACTACCTGTTTCTGTGTTGCTGTGCAAAGCCAAATCGTGATTGGAGGGCTAACTGTAGTTTTGCACATTGGCCTAGTGAAATCTTGTCAAGAATGTGTAAGATTGTCATGGGAAGTTTTTCCAAATACTTTTTGCTATCCTGAGTCCTAGTGTACATCTAAATGATGTTGTAGTGCAATCAAATAGTGCCCAAGTAGTTTGCTCAAAGTCATGCAATTGATGACCCATCACAGGATATTATTGTGTTATTGAGAATGAGAGCCAAATCTTCATTTAGCATTGCACACTTGTATTTAGTTTGCCTGAGCCAATTATTATTTATTTGTGTCAGTCTATCCCCAGGCTGTGTTGGAGAGACAGTTGCGATTGCATCTGATCCCTTGCCCAACATTGCTACCCTTGGTACAGAATCACATACTATCACTTCTGATTAACTGAGTACTTCAGAAAATACATCTCCAAATTACTTTCACATCGAATCTTGGCAGCTTTGAAAAAAAGAAGCACTTGCATCTTGTTAGTTAAGGACAGGAGCAAATCCAGACCAAAATGCAATGCAACCTAACAGTTCAAATTCATCCCCAAAATGATAATATATTAAAAATTTTACATTGTCCAAAATGAATATGTTCATCTGAGCAAGAGTCCTTCAGAGGTGGTGATGTGGCCCTGAATTGTGTTTTATCATGCTGGAAACAGGAGTTTCATTTTTCAGGTAGAGGGCAGGTTGTATCAGTGAGTGGTCTAATCGGTTCCATGTATTAAATATCATTTCAAGTTATGAACTTGTTCGAGAATTTTCTCCAGTGCTTATGGGAAGACAGCTGAGACCACAAGGATGGTTATGATCATAAATACATTTATTATTAGTATCAAATGAGTTAAAAATAGAAGGAAGCATTAAAAAAGGACACCTAACATGAACATAAGTTGCATGAACAAAGCTGAAACACATATTGAGTTGTATCTTTCTATCAAAAAGTATACATACCTCTTCTCAATTTTCTGCTTCTCTAGGATGATTTGTTTTTCAAGAATACTGTTGCTCTCTTGAAATAAACATTTTCTTTCAAAAACCAGGTTGGTTCTAACCCAGATAATTGTTAACTGCTATTCTGTTGTTGCTATACTCAATACAGAAATTGATTGTAAGATATGAAAACTGACTTTTCTCAGTGAACTGGAATAATGTTTTATAATTTTATAGAAATATTTAAAAGGGACTTAAGGGGCAACTTTTTTCACACAGGACAGTATGTGTATGGAAGGAACTGCCAGAGGACGTGGTGGAGGCTGGTACAATTACAACATTTAAAAGGCATTTGGATGGTTGTATGAATAGGAAGGATTTAGAGGGATATGGGCCAAATGCTGGCAAATGGGACTTGGTTAATTTAAGATATCTGGTCAACATGGATGAGTTGGACTGAAGCTATTTTGTGCTGTACATCTCAATGACTCTATGAAGTCATAAGGGCAGCATGGTGGCTCAGTTGTTAGCACTGATTATTGAATCCCTACAATGTGGAAGCAGGCCATTAGGCCCATTGAATCCACACACTGATCGTCCAAAGAGCATTCCACCTAGACCCACCTCCTATCCTGTCCCTGTAACCCTGCATTTCCCATGGTTAACTCACCTAAACATCCCTGGACACTATGGACAATTTAGCATGGCCAATGCAACTAACCTGCGCATCTTTGGATTGTGGGAGGAAACAGGAGCACCCAAAAGAAACCCATACAGACACAAAAAGAATGTACAAATTCCACACATACTGTTGCATAAGGGTGGAATTGAACCTGGGTCCCTGCTGCTGTGAGACAGGAGTTCCCACTGCTGCCTTACAGTGCCAAGAACCTGGATTAAATTCCAGCCTTGGGCATGGTGTTCGCACCTTCTCCCCATGTCTGCATGGGTTTCCACCAGGTGCTCCGGTTTCCTCCTACTGTCAAAAGATGCGCATGTTAAGTGGATCAAGCATGCCCAAAGTATCCAGGGATGTATAGGTTTGGTGAATTATGTAGGGTAAATGTGCGGGTGATGGGAATAGGATAGAGGGGCTGGGTTTGGATGGGATGCTGTTTGGAGGGTGGTTGCAGATTTGATTGGCCAAATGACCTCTTACTGAACTGGACTCTTTGAACCTGCTGCACAATTTAGTAAGATTTTGGCTGATTTTCAACATCAATTCCATTTTCCTGACAAATCACCATTGATTTGATCCCTTTTGAGTCCAAAAATCTATCAATCTCTGCCTTAAATATGCTCAACAATAAAACAGCCATAGCTGTCTGAGGTAGAGAATTCCAAAGATTCACAATGCTTTAAATTAAAGAAAAATCTCTTGACTTCTGTCCAAAAAGGCTGATCACTTATCCTGACACAGTAAAAAATCAAATGTGTTGGCTTGCTAATGAATTCCCATCTCCAGCCACTTTTCCGTGGTAGACTGCGTGTTATGCTGGGATGCCAGCTTAGATTGGTGAGTGCTTAATAATTGACAACTTTCACACCACAGTAATTTTAATGAGCATGCACAGCTTCCCTGTCTGTGCAGGTCCTGGTAATATAATGGAGACAGATTCACATTGGGAGTGGAACTGAGTGAGAGTATCTTTTAATTTATTGTTTCACAATATCATCCCTAATTGCTCTGGTACTGAGTGGCTTATTAGACCATTTCAGAGGACAATTAGGAATCAACTGCAGTGCTATAGGTCTGGAGTCACATATGTGCAAGACCAGGTAAGGATGACAGATTTCCTTCCTTTAATGACATGAGTGAACCAGATGGGTTTTTGCGGCAATTGAGATTAGTTTTCAATTCCAGATTTCATGAATTGAATTCAGCTATCATAGTGGGATTTGAACGGTTCCAGAGCATTAGCCGGGCACTGTGGATTACTTGGAGAAAGTGAGGACTGCAGATGCTGGAGATCAGAGCTGAAAAATGTGTTGCTGGAAAAGCGCAGCAAGTCAGGCAGCATCCAAGGAGCAGGAGAATCGACGTTTTGGGCATAAGCCCTGAAGAAGGGCTTATGCCCGAAACGTCGATTCTCCTGCTCCTTGGATGCTGCCTGACTCTGGATTACTTGTTCAGAGGCATGCACACATCACCATCTCTTCTGAATTAATATGGATGTGTTTTATTGTTTATGAGCTGAAAATAGCAATGCTACTGTTCTGCCATGCTCTGTTACTGATTAACAATTCATTGGTGATGGCTATGATCATTATGGAACTTATGCTGTGGCAGCCACTCCATTTACATTACCTCTGGGCTTCTCTTGCTGTTTGGCCCTCAGCAACAATGTCACTGGTGCTGCAGTGAGGACTGCTACTCTTCCTTGCAGTCAATCACACTATTTACCTCCTGCCTCTGAACCTGCCCACTGCCTCTATTTATAAGGCAAATGCCTAATATTGGCCATCTGTAGAGGTGAGCAGAATCAGATGCAGAATCATCCCTGCCATCAGACTATCTTCAAATTTGAAGTAATTCAGCTCTGTGTATCCTACTTATAGTTTAATTTCCTGTTGAGCAGTGTATAATCAACACGTTTAGATACATTACACTTCGTCCCTTCATCCAAGTCAATAAAATACATGGTTAATAGTTGAGGCCTCAGCAGGAATCTTTGCGACAGACCACTCATAGGATTTTGATGCTCATGATAATCTTGTCACAACATTCACCACTTAACAAAATATATGCAAGGGTGGAGTGAACCTTGTGACAATCTCCCAGAGTTGAACTCAAGATTAAGGAGGAAGCAATGTTGCACTGCATTATATCAACAACTCTGTTAATGAATATTTTTAGTTGTATAACCTAAGCCAGCATCCAGTTGTAATGTAGCAATTAAAATATTTCAACATTTTCAATACCATCTGTGGGAGCCTCTTTATCAACTTCCTTGATGGAGCTAGGCTACAGGTTTTTTTATTTTAAGGATTACTTTTCCTGCAAAATGTTCTACATTTTTTTAATGAAGCCACACTTTGTCAGACTACACCCTCAGTAAAATGGGCTGCAACAGGGTCCTAATGTCCATCTGTTTAAAACTCCAATCCGATGAAGGGTATCAATTTGCCACATATTTACAGACATTTCACCACTTGTAGCAACTAGCAAGCATATTTGACAGCATTGCATTCCAACCCAAAAATCCTATGGTCTGTTCATTGATCCTTGAGAGGCAAAAGTGCAACTTCACAGAAAAACAAAGCTATGGACAACTAAGGAGATAAGGGATAGCATAAAACTCAAAGAAAGAGCTTGCAAAAATGCAAAATACAGCACATGTCCTGCAGAATGGGAAACATACAAAAACCAGCAAAGGGCCACAAAGCAACTTAAAAGACATGATTTGGAGATGCTGGTGTTGGACCGGGGTGTACAAAGTTAAAAATCACACAATACCAAGTTATAGTCCAACAGGTTTAATTGGAAGCACACTAGCTTTCGGAGTGACGCTCCAGTGAAGGAGCGTCGCTCCGAAAGCTAGTGTGCTTCCAATTAAACCTGTTGGACTATAACCTGGTGTTGTGTGATTTTCAACTTAAAAGAGCTATTGAAAGGGACTAGGAAAGGAAACTTACAAGGTCATAAAAATCAATAAGAATAAATGTTATAGTTATATAAAGGGAAAACAGGTGGCCAGGAGCAATGCTTTCCTCATAAAGACTGAAAGTGAGGATATTATTAATTACAATGGAGGAATGGCAGGTTTGTTGAATAATTACTTTGCCTCAGTATTTACAGTGGAAAAGGAGGATGGCTTTCCAGAGATCCTAAGGAAAATAATAATGGATTGAGGACAGAGGATGACTAAAATTAATGTAAGAAAACATTAATAAGGAGGAAATTAATTAAAAAGAATGACAAATCTCCAAGACCTGATATTTTCTATCTAAAGGAAGTAGATTGGTCATTTGTCCCAGAAAACATGTCAATAGAATTTACAATCAAGTTATTGCTACTATTCCTGATGTATACTGTTTTGTACAATGGTAATGATTCAGATCTCGATGGGCTAATTGTATATGAATAAATATAAGAAAGCAAAGGTTTACCCTGTCTCACAATAGCAAAGAATTCTTAAATAGTCAAGGATTATAAACTATACGGAGTTTGATCTTAATTAAAAACTAATTAATGTTTCTTGTGCCATGACCATCTGTGTACCAAAGTTCATCCAAATATATCAATTTGTTTGAGTTTTAGAGATTGTAGTAACAAAAAAAATCTAAGAAAAAGGAGTAAAATAGTTATAAACTGTCACTTTTGTTGATGTAAAAAAATGAATGTCTTTTCTCAATTGCAACCAAGGTTTGCATGTTTTCAGTCACTTCTCTTTCTATATTGCAATTATGCAGCCCTTCCTTGAGGATTTCCCAGCTAGGTTGATGGCCTCTATTTATGAAGCTTAAAAAATAGTTTTATTAAGAGTGTCCTTTTTACTTGGGATTCTCACTAGGGATTCCTGATGAAGAGCTTATGCCTGAAACATCGACTCTCCTGCTTCATGGATGCTGCCTGACCGACTGTGTTTTTCCAGCATGACACCTTTTGATTCTTCAGGCCAATCCAGGCAAATAACCTAAAAGACTGTTTTTTTTTAAAGTGAATTCACCTCATTACTCAATGTTAATGGATCATGTAGATAATTCCAGGATCTAGATCTGCACCTTCACCAAAAACTGATCAGTTCATCTTTGGCCAAATTTTGTTGATATGTGTTTGCCAACAAACAGGGTTGCAAACAAAACCTATGCCCACAACTTTAATAAATTTGCAAATGTTCCTGTTTTCTTAGTGATTTGTTCAAACTTCATAATATTAGAGACCAGGAAATTCCTTGAGTCAGATTTCAAGTCAATTTTTTAAAAAAGTATTCCATAATGGGATGTGAAAGCCAGGGCTAAGCCAGGATTTGTTGTCGATACCTGGCTGCACTCAGTAACGAGGTAGTGATTTGCTTTCTTCAATTGCAGCTATCAGCTGATCATTCTGGAATTGAAAGGTATTCACAGTAACAGTGACTATGAAATTATCTGACTCAATGACTGAAGATATTGATGGCATTCTAAAACTATAGTCAGGAGCAAAACTGGGAGAGGGAAAAAAATATGATAGTTACCACTCAAAAAAAAAGTAATAGTAAAATTAATAGGTCGATAAAGTGTGGCGATGGAAAAAGCACAACAGGTCAGGCAGCTTCTGAGGAGCAAGAGAGTCGACGTTTCGGGCTTAACCCTAATGGCTCTAAGACCAATAGGACTCCTGGACATGATGGGTGCATCCAGGGATGTTAAGGGAAGTAGATAACAGAGGTAGTGAATGAACTGTGAGTAATCTTCCAAGAGTCCATACATTCTGGAAAAGCCACACATACTTAGAAAACTGCCAATGCAGAACTTTTCATCAAAAAATGGAGGAGACAAAAAAAAGTTATAAAGGAATTGATAGCAAATCATTATGGGATAAACAGATTTTGGTCAAAAAGATAATCAAGATTTATTGGGAAAAGGCAGGGAATCATCGGACCAGCTATGATCTCATTGAAAGGCAGGGCAGTGCCAGTTGGCCCAATGGCCCACTTCTGCTCCTAAATCCTATGGTCTTATGTCTTAACTGGCCTGATAGTGCTTGTCCTGGTTGCCCAAGTTATCAGTCAATGGCTTGACCGTGTTTCTGTATGGCATTATGTGATGCCAATCTCACACCTGCTCCTTATGCCAACTGCGTGAAATATACTACATGCCTTCAACCAAATGGTATTGTCTCAAAGTCAAAGAGACGTTTCCTCTGTCGCATCAAGGGAGACATCCTTCAATCAGAGAGTATTGCCACAGTAAATTGAAGGTAGCCTCCAATCTCAGTTCAGCATCTTGGACAGGATGAATTGGCCGTTTAGAAAAAGCCACTAAAATTTCAGCCAACAAACACACATAATCATTTATTCAACATGGTCCTGTTCGATGCCTTTCAGAGTTGTGTATGCCTGTTATTGCACATCACAACCAAACTGGATGAGTTCATAAACCTGATTTGTTCACTCTTGTGTAGCTTGGTAGAACATGGTACTCATTACAGAATCTAAGAGATTAATCTTTGATTCCTGAAAACACTAGGACAATCTACTTAGTTTGGGGACCTAAGTGTCACCAAACCACTCTTCAATTATTTTTGCAACATTTTTTGGAAGGATAGATTGCTTTTTTCTAACAATGTGCCACATGCACTGCACTGCAAATCTCGATTGATCAAAAATGTAATGAGGTTTAGAATTTTTACAGGTTTTTGAAGGATCATTTTTCAAAGAGAAACATTTTTTGTGCTTTGTGTCAGACTACTTTTAGAATCTGCAGTATGAAATATTTCATAAATTATTATTCATCATTGTTGCTCAGCAAGTACACCGACAACGCTGCATTACTCATGAATCCAAGGTTACACTACATATATCCATGCCATCCTGACATACCTTTTCATATAGCCTATGGATAAAATTAAAGAAACTTTAGTAGGCATCATCATCATCATTGGCAGGCCCTTGCAGATGGAGATGACTGTCTTCCACTCTCAGGGTGAGCCCATAGGTGGCTGTACAGACTGATGCAGTTACTGTTATACTTGGGTCAGAAGGTGGTTGCAGGAAGGGGTGGGTGGGGCATTGGTGTGACAGTACGCCCCTTTCACTGTTTTTGGACGGCCAGTATCAAGGTGCCCAATGCATTCCCAGAAGCTCCTCCTCCACTTAGGAAGGTTTTGGGCCAGTGGTTCACAGGTGTCTGTGGAAACACTGCATTCTACCAGTGAGGCCTTGTGGGTATCACTGAAGCGCTTCCTCTGTCCGCCTGGGGCTTGCCTGCTGTTTCGGAGCTGGGAGTAGAGCACCTGCTTGAGGATTCTTTAGTCAGTCATACGGACGACATGCCCAGTCCGTCGCAGCCAATCAAGGGTGATCAGTGCCCCAGTGCTGGGGATGTTGGCCTGACAGAGGATGTCATTGCTGTGTCCTTTTTCCCAGTGGATTCGCACTATCTTGCACAGGCAGCAATGATGGTATTGCTCCAATGCCTGGTGGAGCCAGTCTACATCCCAGAGCCATATATGAGGGCAGGAACTACCACAGCTCTGTAAACTATGATCTTGGTGTTGGATCTGATGTTGCTGTTTTCAAATACCTTTTTCCTCAGGCGGCTGAAGGCTGCACTAGCACACTGGAGGCGATGCTGGTTCTCTTCATCACTAACAGCTTCAGCTGACAGGACACTCCTTAGATATTGGAAGTGGTAAACATTCTCCCTGGCCTCCCTGTCGGACCTTGATGATCAAGATTTTGCTCCACAATGTTGGGTCAGGTTGGTGGAGGATATTCGCCTTATGGATGTTCAGGGTGAGACCCATCAAATAGAACATAGAGCATAGAATATTACAGCACAGTACAGGCCCTTCGGTCCTCGATGTTGCACCGACCTGTCATACCAATCTGAAGCCCATCTTACCTACACTATTCCATGTACGTCCATATGCTTGTCCAATGATGACTTAAATGTACTTAAAGTTGGCGAATCTACAACCATTGCAGGCAAAGCATTCCATACCCTTACTACTCTCTGAGTAAAGAAACCACCTCTGACATCTGTCCTATATCTATCACCCCTCAATTTAAAGCTATGGCCCCTTGTGCTCACCGTCACCATACTTGGAAAAAGGCTCTCCCTGTCCACCCTATCTAACCCTCTGATTATCTTATATGTCTCTATTAACTCACCTCTCAACCTTCTTCTCTCTAATGAAAACAGCTTCAAGTCCCTCAGCCTTTCCTTGTAAGACCTTCCCTCCATACCAGGCAACATCCGAGTAAATCTCCTCTGCACCCTTTTCAAAGCTTCCAAATCCTTCTTATAATGCGGTGACCAGAACTATACACAATACTCCAAGTGCGGCCGCACTAGAGTTTTGTACAGCTGTAGCATAACCTCACGGTTCTGGAACTCGATCCCTCTATTAATAAAAGCTAAAACACTATATGCCTTCTTAACAACCCTGTCAACCTGGGTGGCAACTTTCAAGGATCTGTGTACCTGGACACCGAGATCTCTCTGCTCATCTACACTACCAAGAATCTTACCATTAGCCCAGTACTTTGCATTCCGGTTACTCCGACCAAAGTGAATCGCCTCACACTTGTCCGCATGAAACTCCATTTGCTATCTCTCAGCCCAGCTCTGCAGCTTATCTATGTCTCTCTGTAACCTACTACATCCTTCGTCACTATCCACAACTCCACCGACCTTAGTGTCACCTGCAAATTTACTAACCCACCCTTCTCCACCCTCATCCAGGTCGTTTATAAAAATGCCGAACAGCAGTGGACCCAACACCAACCTTTGCGGTACACCACCATATGTAACAACAGTAGCGAGGCTAGTGGCTCTGAGGCACAGCGGGAAAGGGTAAAGGTAAACAGGAACTTAGTGATAGGAGACTTGATAGTTAGGGGGACAAACAGGAGATTCTATGACCAGGTTGGTCTGTGACCTCCCAGGTGCCAGGGTCCAGAATGCCTCAGATCAGCTGTAGAACTTTGTGACTATTGTTCTATTAATTTTAAAATAGTTCTGGAGAGTGACAAAACTGGTGCGCAGGTTCAAGTTCTAAATTGGGGCAAGGCAAATTTTGATGGAATTGAACCAGAACTTGCAGGGGTTGATTGAAGTAGTTTGTTTGCAGGCAAAAGAATCTCTGACAAGTGAGACGCATTTAAAAGTGAGATAGCTAGAGTTCAAGGTCTATATGCTCTTATGAGGGTGAAGGGCAAGACTGGCAGAAATAGGCAGCCCTGGATGACAACAGATATTGAGGCTTTGACCAAAAAAAAAGGAAGCGTGGCTCAAGTACAGTGAGGAAAAAATCTACTAGGATGTTGCCTGGACTCAATGGTCTGAGTTATAGGGAGAGGTTGAACAGGCTAGGACTATTTTCTTTAGTGCTTAGGAGACTTATAGCGGCGCATAAGACCATGAGAGGCATGGATAGAGTTAATTCACTCAGTCTTTTTCCCAGGGTTGGGCAATTGAGGATGAAGGGCATCAGTTTAAGTTAGAATAAAATGGAACTTGAGGGGAAACCTCTTTACGTAGAGGGTGGTCCGCATATGGAATAAGCTGCAAGTGGAAGTGGTTGAGTCAAGTACATTAACATTTGAAAGGCGTTTGGACAAATATATAGATAGGAAAGCATTAGAAGGATATGGGTCAAGTTCAGGGAAATGGTGTTAGCACAGACTGACATTTTGCTCAGCATGGACCAGTTGTGCCATTTTTATTACTCCAACATTTGTCGCTGTGCCTTCAACTGTGGAATTTCTTCCCTCAATTTCTGTTCCTCTGTGCTTGTTAAGATGATCTTACAACATCCCTCTCTGACCAAGCTAATGGTCATCTGCTTCAATGTTTGGCCCAATGTCTGATTTTGCTCAATGTGAAGCACTTCGGGATGTTTTATTCCATTGAATGGTGTTGCAAGCAGTTGTTGATTTTTATTCCACCAACATAATGAATGGCTTTACAGATTCCTACTTTTAATCCCAGTGATACAAATGGAGCTGGAGGATACCAGTTATCACAGAAGTTAATAAAAATGAAATGTTAAAAAATTTAAGATAAACAGGAATTCAGGACAGAGTTTAAAGTTGCTGAATGAATCTTACTGGGCATCTTAAACAGACAGTCAGTTGCAGCTGAACAGCGAGAATGCTTGGATTTCCATTGTACATGATGTCATGATGGTCTAGTGCAATCGTAGCATAAAACCTGAAAATGATACAGCAGCTGTTATGATATCAATTTTTCCTGTGTTAAAGTATTCATAGTTGATCCTTCCTCAATCAGTAATTACCCGTTATCACTCACAGGCCTATTAGAAGGTCTTGTGCTGAGCAGCAGCAACAAAAGCAGTGTGCTGTGGCAACAGAGCATAGAATTTTTTAGTTTATTGTTTTTGGCGTGTTAAGGGCTGAAGAAGAGATAGCAATTTAACTGACAGAGGGTTATTCATTTGTCACACTGCCAAGAAACCTGTTACTGACTGCATTAGAGAAACCACAGCGAGTTTCTAATCAACTTCCTCCTTCTGTGTGGGATATAATTTCTTTTAGCATTTAGTTACTGTCAGGACATAACCAAACAGTATCAGGATAGGTATTGAATTCCCTTAACAAATTACTAGCACTAAAATATTAATGAACTATGTGTGAAGAAACCCTTCCTTAAGCTCTACTTCCTGTTCCTGGCTCGTGGTCTTTGACACAGTGTTCGCATTTCAAGATATGAGTCAGAAGATGTATCCTGCTTCTGTTAGTCCAAACCAGTAGAAGCCAAAGTTGCAGATTTGATTCTGAGTAGATAATGAAATAACTCAACAAAGGTTGATATCCTATCACCAAGTCACCCTTTACTTACACATGCATAGTACACAACACTGACCCAGTTACCTCCAAGATGGCTCCTAGAGTGAACAGAATCTTTGACACTCCTCTTCTTTTTTTCTCCTCTTCTCTTTAAAGTGCAGAGTCCTTCACTCTACCCTGATCCAGCTTCCTCAGAGGCAGCTCTCAGAGTGAACAGAAGCTCTGACACTTCTGTTTTTTTTGTTCCTTCCCCCACATTACCGCCTAACTGCCATTGTGCTTATTTTTCCCCAGCACCCATGTTGTGTGTGTGCAGGTGTGAGACACAGTGAAAGACACAAGGTGTACCAACTTTTTATTCAATTTCCACCACCAGTAAGAAAAGAAACACCCAAGTGGCCAGTGATAAGCAGTGCCCTTCAAATTAAAGGACAATGCTGTGTGGTCAAACAGTGAAGGGGAAGGCAGGGATTAAATCAAAATAGAATTGGACAGAGAAATAATATACTCCACTCCCTGCGGTGCCCACCTCTTACTGAACAGCTCAAGGGCCACTCCCGTTCTTATATAGAGACATAGAGATGTACAGCATGGAAACAGACCCTTCGGTCCAACCTGTCCATGCCGACCAGATATCCCAACCCAATCTAGTCCCACCTGCCAGCACCCAGCCCATATCCCTCCAAATCCTTCCTATCCATATACCCATCCAAATGCCTCTTAAATGTTGCAGTTTTACCAGCCTCCACCACATCCTCTGGCAGCTCATTCCATACACGTACCACCCTCTACATGAAAAAGTTGCCCCTTAGGTCTCTTTTATATCTTTACCCTCTCACCCTAAACCTATGCCTTCTAGTTCTGGACTCCCCAATCCCAGGGAAAAGACTTTGTCTATTTATCCTATCCATGCCCCTCATAATTTTGTAAGCCTCTATAAGGTCAGTTGACCTCATTCGAATCACTACAAACATCTAATGTAATATTCATGGAATATGTCTTCATTGATGTTATTGAGCCTGTAAAACACTTCTACCAGATAGTAACAGCCATCATATTGGATTTTTAAAATTTGTTTATGGATTGTGAGCATCTGGAGCTGAAATTCCCCAAGGCCTTATTCATTGTGGCTGGTGACTTCAACCAGGCTAACCTCAAGAGGGTGCTGCCAAAACACCATCAACATATCTCCTGCCCCACGAGAGGATCTAATATCCTGGACACACTTTCCTCATTCCTGAAGAAGGGCTTATGCCCGAAACGTCGATTCTCCTGTTCCTTGGATGCTGCCTGACATGCTGCGCTTTTCCAGTAACACATTTTCAGCTCTGATCTCCAGCATCTGCAGTCCTCACTTTCTCCTTTCCTAATCTCAAGTCTACCTTGTCAAATTTTTCCTTATAAGACCACTCTTATATTGACGAGATTACCATCCTGACTTGGAAATATGTCACTGTTCCTTCATTGTCACTTAGATTAAAACCTTAAAACCATTTAGATGATAAAGTAGGTTTGTTTTTTATTCTTCCTGCAAAACTGCACATTGTGCTCTATTTCTATCAATATTGTTTTGTAACGTCCTCATGTTATCTTCACAACTTACTTTCTTATCTTTGTTTGCATTGTCAGCTAATTTGACAACCAGACCTTCCACCCCTTCAGGTAAAAACAAATGACACAGATGCTGGAAACCAGATTCTGGATCAGTGGTGCTGGAAGAGCACAGCAATTCAGGCAGCATCCGAGGACAGGCAAAATCGACGTTTCGGGCAAAAGCCCTTCATCAGGAATAAAGGCAGAGAGCCTGAAGCGTGGAGAGATAAGCTAGAGGAGGGTGGGGGTGGGGATAGAGTAGCATAGAGTACAATAGGTCAGTGGGGGAGGAGATGAAGGTGATAGGTCAGGGAGGAGAGGGTGGAATAGATAGGTGGAAAAGGAGCTGGGCAGGTCGGACAAGTCCGGACAAGCCTTCCACCCCTTCATCCAAGTCATTTATATATAAGTTGTAAACAGTGGAGATCCCAGTACCAATCCTTTTGGAGAGAAGCTGCAGAAAAGGAATGGGGTACTTGTGCAGGAAACACAGAAGTTAGCACACAGCTGCAGCAGATATTCAGGAAAGCTAACAGAATGTTGGCCCTTATTATGTTGGGTTTGCAGTATGTCTTTCTGCAACTGTACAAGGTGCTGGTGAGACCACATCTGGAGTACTAAGAGTTATTTTGGTCCCCTTATTTAAGGAAAGGTATTGTTTCATTGGAGAGAGTTCAAAGAAGGTTCACAAGGATGATTCTTGGCATGGAAGCATTGTCTTATAAGCAAAGGCAAAACAGTTTAGGCCTCTTACTCACTGGAGTTTAATAGAATGAAATCTCATTGAAACACAAGGGGCTTGACAAGGTAAATGCTGAGAGGATGTTTCTCCTTTGGGAGCATCTAGGGCCAGAGGGCATGGTCTCAGAACATAAACAGATGCCAATTTAAGACTGAGATAGGAGTTTTTTTCTCTTAAAAGGTTATGAGTCTTTGGAACTCCTTGCCGCAGAGAGCTGTGGGGACAGAGTCCTTGTGTATATTTAAGACTGAGGTAGATCGATTTTTGGAGAAAGTGAGGTCTGCAGATGCTGGAGATCAGAATTCCTGATGAAGGGCTCCAGCTCAAAACGTCGATTCTCCTGCATCTCGGATGCTGCCTGACCTGCTGTGCTTTTCCAGCAACACACTAGATTGATTTTTGGTCAGTCGGGAATCCAGGTTATGGGGAAAGGGCAGGAAAGTGGACTTAAGAAATATCAGATCAGCCATGATCCTATTGAATGGTAGAGGAGGCTACTCCAACTCCTATTCTTGTTGCATTTGTTTTTATGGCCTTAGGCCTATTCTCTGCTTCTTCTTCTATTCATGTCAATATGCAATTCCTTATGCCCTGAGTTTTTATTTTCCACCATAACCTTTGTTGTGGAATCTTATCAGCTGCATTCTGCAAATCTAAGTACTGTATCTCTGCAGTTTCCCTTTACTCATTGCACGATACATCTCAAAGAAGTTCAATAGATTGTTCAAGCATGATTTCCCTTTCATAAATCCATTTTGACTCTGCCACATTGCCTTGAACTTATCTCCATGCTCTGCTATAACTTCTTGAATAATAGCTTCTAAATTTTCCCTAAAACAGATGTTAAGATAACTGGCCTGTAATTTCCTGCTTTCTCTCTCCCTCCATTTTTAAATGATGAAGTTACATTTGCTGTGTTCCAATCTAATGGAAACATCCATGATTCAAGAGAGTTTTAGAGAATTAAAAGCAATGCATCAACTATCTCACTCATTTCCTTGGTCATTGATAAAGTAGCTGAAGATGATTGGCTCTAGGACATTACCCTGAGGAACTCTTTTAGAGATGTCCTGGAGGCAGAGATGACTGACCTTCAGTCACCAAAACCATCTTCTAATGTGCCAGGTATGACTGTGGCTGGTGGAGAGATACCCCCAATTTGTATTGACTCCAGCTAAGGCTCCTTGATTAGTCAAATATGGCCTTGCTATCGAGGGCTGTCACTCTCACCTTACATGGAACAAGTTCCCAGAATATTAATCAACCTATGAATTCATCTATTACTGCACTCTTCTTCAGACAACGAGATGCCACAGCTTTTTTCTAAAGCAGCGTGCTATGTACTTGTTCCACCTTGGACAGCTGAAAGACTTCATTAACATATGTACATTAGCCTTCCACAACAATCAGGATTTTAATGTAACCATTGCCAGCCATCTTTCCCAGAATTCAGGAAAGCAGCAAAATGGAGTTGGGAGCTGCCAACTTGAGGAGCAAAGTACCTGTTATAGCACCGGTTGTGGGCCAGGCGGTGCTGGTGTAATCCCAAGGAATTTACGGTCTCTTTTCTTTCAATTACAGCATCTCTAATCCCTGCTGCCATCTCAGATACACACTCTACCACTTCTGCCACAACCCTGATTATTAGGGACCACCCCAACGATTCCCAGTTACAGCTTTCAACTACTGTTTATTTGTCTCTGCCCAGCAGCTGACTCGGCTGTGTGTGGTGCCCCATGACAGTGCATGGTGACACCCCATATTAGTCAAGCCTCTTTATCCAAAGTGAATTGCATAATTTGCACTACTGTTAGCAACTTTGGAAAATGAGATACCTGACATGGTCCTTACAATTTGCCTGCAATGTTTTTGGTGTAAATGTATATTTTCATGGCTCAATATCAGAGAACCCAGGTATGGAGTGGTGCCAGGGGATACTGACATACGTTTCTAGCAAGAAGGAAGCCCCTTTTCATGCATGCTGGGAGCAGTATAGAGAAGGAATCGTAGAATCATAGTGGAAGTGTGGAAACAGCCAGTATGGCCCATCAAGTCCACACTGACCATCCGAAGAGCATCCCACCTATATTTATCCACTTACCCTATCCTTGTAACCTTACATTTCCCATGGCTAATCCACCTAGCCTGCACATCCCTGGATACTATGGGCAAATTAACTTGGATAATCCACCTAACCTGTACATGTTTGGACTATGAGAGGAAACTAGAGCACCCAGAGGAAATATATGCTGACGTGGGGAGAATGTGTAAACTCTACACAGACGGTTGCCCGAAGGAGGAATCAAACCCAGATCCCTGGTGTTGTGAAGCAACAGTGCTAACCATTGAGCCACCATGCCGGAAGGGAAATACTAGTCCTATTGCAATCAGGAAATGGCAGCAATTCTGCGAGAACTTTAATGATCTGACCAACTGCTGTGATTGTGTAAAAGGAACATTGATGTAGTGGACCTTATAGATAATACACACTGCTGCTTATGTGCATTAGTGAAGGTTGTGGATGTTGAAAGTGGTGGATGAGCTGCCAATTAAGCAGGTCGCTTTATTCTGGATAGTGTTAAGCTTCTTGTGTTTCATTGGAACGGCACTCATCAAGGCAAGTGGAGACTATTTCATCACTTTCCTGACTAATACCTTGCTGAAAGGCTTTGAAGAGTCAAGAGGCATCTTATTCACTGCTAAATTTCTCAGGTCTGACCTGTTCTTGTAGCACAGTATTTTTATGGCTGATGCATTTATGGTTATTATTAATGGCAACCCTCAGTATGCTGGTTGATGGGGATTTAGTGATGGCAGTCCTATTCAATATTAGGAAACTGTCATCAGACTCTATTCTTGGAGATGGCTATTACCTTGGCACTTGTATTGGTGAGTATCATACAATAGTGTTTTAGCCCAGGCCTGAATCTTTTTCTGATCTTGTAACATAGTGTCATCAAGTTTTACAGCACGGAAATAGGCTTTTTGGCCTAACTTGTCCATGCCAACCAGGTTTCTAAAACAGAACTAGTCCTATTTGCCTGCTTTTGACCCATATCCCTCTAAACTTTTCCTATCCACGTATCTGTCCAAATGTCTTTTAAATGTTGTAATTGTACCCATCTCTACCACTTTTTGTGGTAGCTTGTTCCATATATACATCATCCTCTTGTGAAAAAGATGCCTCTCCGGTCCCTTTTAAATCTTTCCCCTCTCACCTTAAACTTATGCCCTCTAGTTTTGGACTCCTCTAGTCTGGGGAAAAGACCTTGCCTATTCACTTCATCTATTCCCTTTATGATTTTATAAACCTCCATAAGTTCATCCCTTAGCCTCCTATGCTTTAGGGAAAAATGTCTCAGCTTATCCAGTCTCCCCTTCTAACTCAAACGTTCCAGTCTCTGCAACATGTTAGTATGTCTTTTTTGCGCCCTTTCAGGTTTAATAGCATCCATCCTATTGCAGAGTGACTAGAACTGTACACAGTACTCCAAATGAGGCCTTACCAATGTCTTGTATAGTTGTCACATGACGTCCCAACTTCTGAACTCAGTGCTCTGACTAATAAAGTCATGCATGCCAAATGCCACCTTCACCACCCTGAATATCTGTGATGTCATTTTCAAGGAACTTTGTACCTGAACCCCTAGGTTTCTCCATTCGACAACACTCCCCAGGGGCCCCACTATTAACTGGGTAAGTCCTACCCTGGTTTGTCTTACCAAAATGCAATACCTCACATTTGTCTGAATTAAACTACATCTTTGCCATTCCTTGGCCCACTGATCTAGTTGGCAGAGATCCCATTGTACTCTGAAATAATCTTCTTCACTGGTGCCATTCACAAACTTACTAACCGTGCTTCCTATATTTTCATCCAAATCGTTTATATAAATGATGAATAAGAGTGGATCCAGCACCAGTCCTTGTGGCACACCGCTAGTTACTGGCCTCCATTCTGAACAACCACCCTCTACCTCCTATCTTCAAGCCAATTTTGTATCCAATTGGCGAGCTCTTCCTGGATTCCATGTCATCTAACCTCACTAACCAATTTACCAAACCAAACCTTGTTGAAGACATTGCTAACGCATATGTAGACAACTTTTACCATGCTGCCTTAATCTGCCTTCTTGATCACCTCTACAAAATACCCAAAACAACATGTGAGCTTTTGTACCTAAAAAGTTACGATTGAAACTGAACACTGGCCCACCCTCACATTCAGCTCTGGATATTATTTACACAATCATGTCCTCCTTTTCCTGTTATTTTTCTTTTATTACAAATATTAACATTTAATGCATTACACAGTTTCTCAATGCAGCAGCTGGATAAGCATCAGCACACCTGCATTGTACAAGATAATCTGGCGTAGAACAGAATGTACATAGAACAATACCTTCGATGTTGTGCCGACTTTTTATCCTACTCTAAGATCAATCTAACATATGTAACCTTCAGTTTACTATTAGCCATGTGCATATCCATGAGTCGCTTAAATGTCCCTAATGTATCTGATTCTACTACCTACTATTGCTGGCAGTGCATTCCATGCACCCACCACCCTCTGTGTAAAGAACCAACCTCTGATATCTCCCCTAAACCTTCCTCCAGTCACCTTAAAATTATGCCCCCTCATGACAGCCATATCCGCCCTGGGAAAAAGTCTCTGGCTATCCACTCTATCTATGCCTCTCATCATCTTGAACCCCTCTATCAAGTCACCTCTCATCCTTCTTCGCTCCAATGAGAAAAGTCCTAGATCCCTCAGCCTTTCTCCAGTCCTGGCAGCATCCTAGTAAATCTCATCTGTATCCTCTCTAAAGCTTCCACATCCATCGTATAATGAGGCAACCAGAACTTAATAGAATATTCTAAGTGCGGTCCAACCAGGACTTTATAGAGCTGCAGCTCTTAAATTCAATTCCCCTGCTAATATAAGTCAACACACCATATGCCTTCTTAACAACCCTATCAACTTGGATGGCAACTTTGAGGGATCTATGGCAAGATTTGCAAGGCAGTCATCTGTAAAGTTTTGCATACCAGTTCTCCTTCTGATTGACAGAGGGATGGTGTTGAAGGAAGATAGAGGCTAAATGATAATTGGACATCTCTCCCTCTTACCCTGGACTGAACTCTCTCCTGTACTCATTCTGTATGGTAACTGAGTAGTGATTAACATTGCCGTTCCTCTGCTACTGTTTGCTTTTTCCTCTCTTTCCCCATCCCATATTCCAGTTCTGTCAGAATTTCCTCACAGTAATAGACATAGTCGTGAACCCTGCAGAGAATGTTGTGTCTCTCAATTTCATCCTTAAAATGTGCAAGATCTGTAATTCACATTCACTTAACTTTTCAATGGTGACTTAAAGAGCTCCACTTCCAATGAAAGTATATTCCTCCTTAAATAAGTAGAACAAAATACACAATGGTCTTGGTTCAGTCTCGACAGTCTCCTGTATGGTTTTAGTAAGACTTCCCTACTTTTATACTGCAATCCATTTTTGTCTTCCAAATTACTTGCTGTACCTTAATGTTAACCTGTTGTGATTCATGTATAAGGGCACCTAAATACCTTTCTACCATTTAAATAATATGCTGCTTTATATTCTGTCTGACAAATTTGATAATCTCACAATATTGCACAGTAAATGATCTATATCACTTTGCAGACTCATTGTATCTTCCACATATTCCATCAATATTCTACCATCAACAGCAGATTTATCATTCTCTTCATCCAAATCATAGAGCTGTAGAGTCATACAGCACAGAAACAGACCCTTCGGTCTAACTCGTCCACGCCGACCATATATCGTGACCCAATCTCATTTGCCAGCATTTGCCCCATAACTCTTTAAACCCTTCCTGTTTATGTACATTTTCAGATGCCTTTTAAATATTGTAATTATTGCATCACTTCCTCTGGCAGCTTGTTCCATCCACGTGCCACCCTCTGCATGAAACATTTATCCCTCCGGTCCTTTTTAAATCTTTCCAATCTCATCTAAAACATATGCCCTCCAGCTTTGTATTTCTCCACCCTAGGAAAATCTCTTAATGGTACTCATACAGATTCCATGCAGGCACTAGATTACACCATCTCCTCCCACTTGGTCAGCCTGGGACAAAATGACATTATTGCCATGGGAATGTTGTAGGTGGTGTCCCTGCTTCACCATCACACCCTCAATTAATGTCTAAGCTGCTGCTAGGAGAGGAACTTGCAGAAGTCACCAATGGAGGTCAATAACGAGACAGGTTATCAATACAGTTTAGTTTTGAGATAATTTAATAACTTAACAAAGAAAATGCTCACATGCAAAACAATTATTATTCCATAAACAAAAATAGAAATTGCTGGAAAAGCTCAGCAGGTCTAGCAGCATCTGTGCAGAGAAATCAGAGTTAACGTTTTGGGTCGAGTGACCCTACCTCAGAACCTGACCTGAAACATTAACTCTGATTTCCGTCCACAAATGCAGCCAGACCTGCTGAGCTTTTCCAGCAATTTCTATGTTTGTTTCTGATTTACAGCATTCACAGCTCTTTCAGATTTTAATTATTATTCTATTCCTGGACTGAAGCAATACAGGATTCCAGAAACAACCTTCTGGTAAACATAGAGGGCAGTGATGAGTTTGTGAGTATCTTGAGCAAAGGTAATGAATCCCAACATTCCTCGTTCGATGAGAGTTTGTGTTCAGATACGTGGCAGATGTAGAAGATTTCTGTGACTCATATTTGCATATGAAAACTATGTGCTGAAATGATCCAAACTCACTCTAAGGATCAAAGGTCTTGCCCATGAGCTTTCACATTAGTGATTTTAAAAGTTTTAACTGGAACCTACCTCAGTGCTTGATATATAGTCTACATATTAAGGCATTCTTGGGGTTAATTTTCTTTGAGCTTTATGATTCAATTTCATAGAAACCCTACAGTGCAGAAGCCATTTGGCCCATGGAGTCCACGCTGACCCTCCAAAGAGCCAGACTCGTTCCCCCTCCCCCACCCCCCCACCAACCCTGCGTTTCATGTGGCTGATTCACCTAATCTACAAATCCCTACGGACTATGGACAATTTATATGCACATTTTTGGACTGTGTGAGGAAACTGGAATATCTAGAGGAAACCCACACAGACACGAGGAGAACATGCGGGCTCCACACGGACAGTTGCCAAAGGGAGGAAATGAACCTCCATCCCTTTGTGCTGCAATGCAGCGTTGCTAACCACCGAACCACCATGCTGCTCATAATTTGTCAAGAGATAAAACAAAAACAGCGCATGAAAAAACCAAGCAGGTCATATAGCTTTCAGGAAGTGAAGTTTAAAGTATAACAACATTGTGTACTGAAAAAAAGAAGTCTTGTGGGTTCCAAGTATTCTATTAAGCATTGATCACCCTTCCTGTGTCATCTTCCCGTGTTGTGTGTGAACACTGTTCAGTCTCCACAGTTTTAATGAGTGACTGCGATGAAGATGTATTTGAAGACACAAAACGTCTTAGAAAACGAGGACTGTTCGGAACTTGAACAACAAATTTCACACTTTGATGGTTTTGAGGTGCGTATCTTAAAGTATATTTTTAAGTCGGCACTTTTTGCTTGACTATTTTTTATACTCATTCTTAGGACGTGAGAATCAACAATAAGGTCAGAGTTGTTTGTCATTCCGAATTGCCTTTGAATCTCAACAGTCCATGTGGTGTAACTACACCCTAAGTACTGTTGGGAGGGAGTCAGAAGATTTTGATCAGCAACTGTAAAACAACAGCAATGTTGTTCCATTCAGTATAATGTGTGACCTGGAGGGGAACTTGAAGGTGGTATTTTTCCAAAGGCCCACTGCCTTTGTCTTTGCATGTAGGAGAAGTTATGATTTTGAAAAGTGTTTTCACAGGAGCCTTGGTGAGTTGCTGCATTCTATCTTTTAGATGGTACACATTGCTACTACTGTATGTTGGTGGTGGAGAGAGGAAATATTGAACATAATGTATGAGGTCGTGATCAAAGGGACTGCTTTGTTTTGGATGCTGTCTTCCTGTATGTTGTTGGAGCCGCACTCATTCAGACAATTGAAGAATATTCCATCCCACAGCTGACTTGTGTTTAGTAAATAGTGGACAGTGGGCAGAATTAGGAGGTGAGGTACCTACTGCAGAATTCACAGCTCTTGTAGTCATGTGTCTGGTCAGTTCAATCTCTGAAGAGAAAATGAGGTCTGCAGATGCTGGAGATCAGAGATGGAAATGTGTTGCTGGAGAAGCGCAGCAGGTCAGGCAGCATCTAGGGAACAGGAGAATCGACGTTTCGGGCATTAGCCCTTCTTCAGGATTCCTCATTCCTGAAGAAGGGCTAATGCCCGAAACGTCGATTCTCCTGTTCCCTAGATGTTGCCTGACCTGCTGCGCTTCTCCAGCAACACATTTCCATCTCAGTTCAATCTCTGGTCAATCACAACCTTAGGATGTTGACAGAGAAAGTTCCAGCAATAATATTGCCATTGAATCTCAAGTGGAGATGATTAGATTCATTCTTACTGGCCAGTGCTTGGCACTTATGTGATGCTAATGTACTTATCATCCTAATCCTAAATGTTGTCCAGGTCTTGCTACATGTGGGCATGCATTGCTTTAATACCTGAATGGTATTGAATATTTATTTAATCAGGAGGAAACATCCCTAATTCTGACCTTCGTTGGAGGAAAGGTTATTAAAAAACTGAAGCAAATGAAAAATGTTGAAATTGCTTTGTGGTGCAATTAATTTTGAAATAAAACTTTGCATAGACATTAAATTCCAGTTAGAAGCAAAATATTGCAAATGTGGAAAATCTGTTACAAAACAGGAAATAATTCATCTCAGTGAGTTTTTAAAAATTAATGAATGGAGTGATGGACTTTTTAATAATCCATCGTTAGTTACCCTTTGGATTTAGATTGAGGCTTGAATTTTATTGTTACGTATAATCGAGTACAGTGTGCAATTTCACTGGTCATGGCACTATCTTAGGTATCAAGTACTTAGGTACAGAAAACTTAGGTACAAAGCAGTAAATGAAACAAAGTTAAAAAAGTTAAGCATTACCTTCGTACATTAGGTAGAAAAATAAACAAATAAGGTAATAATTAACATTAAAGTCCTTCTTAATATAAACTAGAAAAATAAAGGAATAAAGTTAAACGTTCAACAGTCTTTGAGTCCTCTGCTTAGTTTGCTCTCCAGGAGACCTCAGTTGCCTGGTCTTGAAGCCCGCTGTAGATACTGGGGGGAGGGGGGGGGAAATCTCCTCACCACGCATTCTTCCCACATTGGGCCGTGATGTCTTTACTGCTGCTGCTGAAGCAGCTGCCACCTCCCCACTCTCCTCGTGCTGTCTCTGGAAAATGCCTGAACAGGACCCACTCGCATGTCAAGATACTGCCACATTGGCCGAGCGACTGGCCCGATACACTGCCACAGGCCGCTGAAAGACTATCACAGGTCGAGCTGAGCCAATAGGATGCCTGCCTGGTTCTGCGCTGAAGCTGGGAATGAAGAAAAGAAGACCAAAAAAAAACACCAAGAGAGAAAAAAAAGTAAAAGAAAAGAGAAAAAAGCAAGAAAGAAATAGATGGAGCGGATGAGCTCTGGTTGAAGTGTCCCACTGTGCCCTACTCACCCTCCTTATTTGTGGCTTTAGATGGTGGACAGGCTTTGGAAAATCAGGAATTGACTTACTCAGCATTTATGTGGATAGTCAAGTTCAGTTTCTAATTAATGGTAATCCCCAGAATGTTGTTAGTGGTGGATTCAGTGATGATAATTCAATCACTTTACACAACAGTTTCTTTCTTTAATGAAGGTGACATCAGTTTTTTTTTCTGTAATACCTGCATAAAGTTAACATTTTGTGCATTTAGAGTCATGCATTCTAAATGTCTCTCTGCTTCAAAGTGCATTTAGTCTGAACATATATGGTGCTTCTTCTTTTTCTATTTGTACCCAGCACTCTCCCCGCTTTACCACCTTTTCTTCCTTTCTATTTCTATATACAAGTCTCCATCCACTTGCCAATTTAGTTTAAACCTTCTACAAGCTCATACGCCCAGTCCTGTTGAGATGCCTCTCATCATTTTTGAAGAGGTGTCTCTTGTCCTAAAACTGGTCCCAATGCCTAAACTCTGCTGTACTTCCCCCTGCATTTTTGTTTAAACTATGCATTGATTCATCTGATCTTCTTTTTCCTACTCATATTTATGCATGAGAAAAATAGTAATCCAGAGATTACTATTTTAGGGCAGCACAGTGGCTCAATAGTTAGCACTACTGCCTAACAGTGTCAGGGACCTGGGTTTGATTCCAACATTGGGTGACTGTCTGTGTGGAGTTTGCACATTCTCCCCGTATCTGCGTGGATTTGCACTGGTTTCCTCCCACAATCCAGAGATGTGCAGATTAGGTGAATTGGCCATGCTGAATTGCCCATGGTGTTCAGGGATGTGTAGGTTAGGTGCATTAGTCAGGGGTAAATATAGGGCAGGGAATGTGTCTGGGTGGGTTATTCTTTTGAAGGGCAGTATGGACTTGTTGGACTGAAGAGCCTGTTTCCACGCTGTAGGGGTTCTAATTCTAAAAAAAAAACTATCTTAGAAGTGTTCTATCTTAACTTTATCACCAACTCCTGAAAGTCTTACCATAAAGTTGTAAATGAGTGTAAGGTTTAATACTTAAGTGTGATATAAGCATCATCCACTGTGATTACACCATTTGGATTTTTGGATAGAACAGATTAGGATCTCAAAGGGGTGAGACCTAAGATCTGGTCCTCTGCAAAGAATCTGTAACAATGTTGACTATATCAAAGTAAGCTGTAACAAATTGTTCAAATGTAATAACCTGTATCTTGTTGATGACAAGAGATTTTCCCAACTACATTAGACCAAATACACCCAGTACTTCCCTCCACTTAAAAATCATGGTGGCAGCAACCTTCATTGTGACTAGCACTTCATATGGTGCAGTGAGCTGGTATGCCCAGACAACACATAGAATCTCAATACCTGTCTTCTCCACTTACTAACACTAACATTCAGCATCACTCTGGCTCAGTTCTTTCCCCAATGCAACATTTGCAATGTCTCTGAATTGCCCTTTTCTCTGTTACAATGGAGGCAACACACCAGGATGGACTCACAATGAAGGTTATAGAAACAAGTGTCAGTGCCCCTAACAATGGAATCACTATAATGGATGCATTGCTGCCATGTTGTTACCACCTGTAGAACTCTTTATTCAGGCTTTGGAGTGCACTGTTTCAAGGCATTGTCAATCCTAGGAGTCTGCAATACAGAGTTCAGTTTTTTCATTGGCATATACCCTGAAGACTGCTGTACTTCCTCCCTCTTTCTGATGGCAATCCATCTGCAGTCTTGAATTCTTACTGTCTGTGGGATGACTTCTGAAAGTATGATCCTGGAAACTCACAGTTAGTCTGTTGCTCTGCAACTACCCCTCAAATGCAGAAACTCTCAGCTGAAGCTCAAATTGTTGGGGACAGTTCCGAGACACATGGCCCCATTAGCCACGTAGAGTGTCCTGAAGTTCATACACGGCATGGGAATTATAAGGAACTCAGGTTCTCATCCATGATTGAAAATAATCTATTCAATATTTTCAATTCTAATTAGTATTTTGCTTAAGGCCTTAAAATTATTTTAATGTCTCAACACCTCAGCTCTTAGATTCATCGTGTCCCATCAATTCCTCTCCATTTAAACTACAACTTTTGAAAAAACACAGATTAGAATACTTTTCTTCGCTCACCAGATTTCTCGAGTTTAATATTCTGGATAAGCAGAACTCTGTAGCACTGAACTTCTTGAAATCCTATTACATTTATACGTACAAAAATTTCAAAAACATGAGTAAGGTCCTGTTGGTGGTACTTGTTAGACTAACGACTCTCCTAATTAAGTAACTGGGCCTAAATAAATGTTTCTGGAAAGCAAACAACTTGATCACCAAAAAATTGTGAAAGAAACAAGTTCAGATTTGGTTCAAGCTAAATGCTAAATACAAAACTTAATTAAATTTTAGAAAGAGATAAGTCATTAACATGTACACATTCAGCAATTTCTCTAAATTCAGCGCATTGTAGAAGTACTCTGGTGAATTAGATTCTGTGCTACAGTTTAATTGAGCATGATTGAGAGAAGATACCCATTAAACAACCCGAATTTTGATGTATGACCGACATGAAGTGTAACAAATGCCCTGTAGCAAGTGATTAAGCTAATACAGCATGCACATCACTAAATAGTATTTGGACAAAAATTCTAATGTTATTTTTTTGAGATTGTTGTTAGTTATCAAAAAATACATAATATACATATATATATAAAACGCATAAAATTGAAGTTATGTGAATGTCTGAAAATTCAAAACCTAGCAATTTTTTATGGACATCTTTCCTCAATTAGAAGTACAGAATGTACTAATGCCAGTGTAGTTTTGCTGTGTGTGGTGAATTGAGACATGCATAAGTCTAGGGAATTGCTTGTGGTCAAAGGCAATAATATACAGTAATATGTTCTTTTTAAAAAGCTAACCATAATTGCAAATGATTCAAAGTATCCCTTACATTTTTAAGGGGCACTTATGATATATTTTTCTTTTGTGGCACAGTAATACTTTTATCATGACTTTTTTTTGGGAAACATTAAGCCATAGCAAAATCATAATTTGAAGTAAGAGGTAACAAAGTGAATATAGGCATGGTTCCAATTTGCAAAATATCGTCATTGTGTTAGCAGTATGTACCACGTACGAGAAGTACAGCAATGATTCTCTCGGTCACCTTTGACAGCTCCTTCCAATCTGCAACTTCTATAACCTACACAGTCAAACGAGGCAGAAACACTGGATTTCCACTACCTGCAACTTCTTCTTCAAGCCGTTTAACATCCTAATTTAGAATTATATTGCCAAACTTTTACTGTCGCTACTGAGTCAGCATCCTAGAACTCCCTTCAGCACAGCACAGTGGGAGTGACCTAAACCACATGGACTTTACTAGTTTGAGAAGACAACTCATCACTCCCTTCTCAATGGCCATTAAGGATGGACAATAATGCTGATCTAACCAGCAATGCCCACATCCCATGAATATATAAAATAATTCCAAACTTTAAAACCACAATAAGCAGACTCTTGCATAGAGAAGTTCTATTTTTCTTAAGCAAAAACGAAAGAAGCTAATCTTCTGACTCATATGTCTGTTTTGCAAAATGTGGAATATGAATTACAATTCTTTTAAATGCAACTTTTTTTCTTTCCATTTCAGTGGCCCTACAAGACATGAGGAGTTAAAATGGGCCACACAACATCAGTTTTAACCTCTGCTCGTAATCATTAGGCTTATAAATACCATGTTAGAAGTGTATACATAGCTCTGAGTAGAACTGAGCCACCAGCATTTTTGGAAAAGGACAAACATGAGGCACCCCATTTTTTAATAAAATCTGGGGTTTGCTTTAAAGTAATTGTAAGACTCAGGTCAATTACAATTAAATTCCTACATTGGGATAGCTAATCAAAAGGGACTTTCAGCTTAGACTAGCACCAATACGTGCCTAGCATGAAGTTGTTTTCACAAGTCTCTTAGACTTTGTTAGGTTTACCACAATAAACACAAAATAATAATGAAAAAGAAGCAGAAAGCACTAGAAAAACTCAATAGGTCTGGCAGTCTGTGGAAAGAGAAAATAATAATATTTTGAGTCCAGTACGACTCTTCTTCCAGAATTTCCGAAGTAGTGTCCCTGAAGAAACATCGTATTGGACTCAAAATGTTAACACCATTTCTCTTTCTACTCAGATGCAGCCAGATCTACTAAATTTCTCCATCATTTTCTGCTCTTACTTCATATTTTCAACATCCACAATATGTTTGAAGCCAAAATAATGACACTGAGCAAAAGGCAGAGGTCAGCAATCATGTTTACATTGGAAAACCAATCTTCAGCTTTTAGTTTAACTATCTTTTGATTGAAGCGTATTTGCTGTTTTGGTTTTGGCTTGATGTTGATACATACTTAGTGTTTTACAGATACTTATTTCATTCACTTTTCTCAGCTTGCCCCAATATTAAAATAAGTAAAACCCCTCTTTCGTCCAACTGATTGTTCCATAATAACTAACTGCCCTTCAATGTTGGCACATATCTTTGTCATTCGGGGGGAGCTCCAGTTTAGTGCTTTTCTGACTCAATTAGTACTTTCATAAAGGTTAAGACAGCAGGTTATAAGCATAAACAGAATAAACATTGCTGCTTATTCATCCACAGTGACAACTTACTTAGATTAATGTGTACTCATCTCGTTTCACAGTTGCTTGACCAGATAGCAGCATATTTATAACCTTTACGAGTTAAAAAAGGCTAAGAACTTACCTTTGGTTATCTGAAATATAACAACTTTAAGACAAAAAAGTGGGTTGTATTTGCAATTTTTATTATTTCTTGCTTCTGGAAATCAGCTGAGCTTATCCATTATGTTTTGTGGTTATTTTATACAATTCAGTTTAACTGATACATTTAAAGGATATGACAATTAAATTCTAACAATACTATAACAATATATAAACTTAATCTTATACTTTACACATTCCTGAACCAAGCATTGGTTTATTTGCATATTTGCACCGCTGGGACACCCGGACCAACCAACCCAACCACCCTGTAGCTCAACATTTCAATTCCCCCTCCCACTCTGTTTTAAAAAATTCTCAAGGTCAAGGACCAGGCTCGCAGGAAAGTAGTCTGACACAGAACAAACAGCCAAGAGGCGAGTCTGCTAGAATATAGTTTTATTCCCCGCAGTGTCCCCACAACCAGTCTCGTACTTACAACGGGTCTGGCTTATACTCACTCTACATGTTACCAAAACTGGGAGCCGTCAGTTCTCGTAGAGCGGTTGCCAACAACCCACGCTCGGCGGTTAAACGTAACCCCGGAGCAGACTCTACTGAACTGGAGACTTCTCCAGCTGATATACCCTTTTCCAGATATAAACATTCATGTGAACAGCAGAGCAAGGCTAAAAAACACATTCCATTCTGGTTACATACAGATAAGAAGATTCACACGGGAAGGTGTATAACAAGATTCACACGGGACTAAGCGACACCTTCCATTTTCGGTTAGATTCACACATGTATTGGGACACAATTTTAACCCTTTCACCACACACTCCACCAAGGATATGCAGGTCTTTGGACTCCTCCATCGTCAGACCACAGCGAAATGACAGTTGGAGGAAGAACGCCTCATCTTCCGGCTAGGAACCCTCCAACCACAAGGGATGAACTCGGATTTCACCAGTTTCCTCATTTCCCCTCCCCCCAGCCTGTCTCAGTCAAATCCATCAAATTCAGCACCGCCTTCCTAACCTGCAATCTTCTTCCCGACCTCTCCGCCCCCACCCCAGTCTGACCTATCACCCTCACCTTGACCTCTTTCCACCTATCACATTTCCGACGCCCCTCCCCCAAGTCCCTCCTCCCTATCTTTTATCTTAGCCTGCTGGACCAACTTTCCTCATTCCTGAAGAAGGGCTAATGCCCGAAACGTCGATTCCCCTGTTCCCTAGATGCTGCCTGACCTGCTGCGCTTTTCCAGCAACACATTTCCATCTCTTGCATATACAAGTGTAAATCATGGGCACAATGCTCAGTTCCATTCTTGCTGCAGTGTTAGATTAGATTCCCTACAGTGTGGAAACAGGTCCTTCGGCGCAACAAGTCCACACCGACCCTCCGAAGAGAAACCCACCCCCCCTATATTTACCCCGATTAATCCACCTAACACTATGGGCAATTTAGCATGGCCAATTCACCTAATCTGCACATCTTTGGACTGTGGGAGGAAACCGGAGCATCTGAGTGTGTGGCTACTAAGGATAGCTGGTCATGTCATTTCGTGGCTAGTTGGTGTTCATGGATGCGGATCGTTAGCTGTCTTCATGTTTGACCTACGTAGTGTTTTGTGCAGTCCTTGCATGGGATTTTGTACACCAACTAGCCACGAAACGACATGACTAGCTATCCTTAGTAGCCACACACTCAGATGAAAGCAACATGAATTCGACTAGGACAACACTACTGTTATAGGACAAGCCAAACAGAGAACAGTCAGGGAATTCCTAGAGGCATGGCACTCATCCACAGATTCAATCAATAAGCACATCGACCTGGACCCAATATACCGGCCACTGCAGCGGACAGCTGGAACTGACAACCGGAAGCAGCAGATACAAATCACTATAAATGCCGGAGGAAACATCACAGAAGCGCTTCACAGGAGGCTCCCAAGCACTGAGGATGTCACCTAGACAGGGGACGAAACGTCTGCAACACAAATTCCCAGCTCGGTGAACAGAACCACAACAACGAGCACCCGAGCTCCAAATCTTCTCCCAAACTTTGAATATTACATAACTTCTAAAAGTTAAATACTTTCCACAATCAACATAAGATTCCCAATGTAGGCTTGTCCTATCTCCCCACTGATCCCAAATTCCAATTTCCAAGCTTGCTGGTCCTCGATCCCACTTTAATTTGATACATGAATGCAAGTGCAGCAGGCAGAGAAGAAGGCAGATGGTCTATTGGTCTTTGCATTGAGAATATTCAAGTACAGGAAAAGGGATGACTTGCTGCAGGGAAGGTAATTTGGCTATTGAGGGAATGTAACAAAATTTTACCGGGCTGATTGCTGGGATGGCAGGTTTGATATATGAAGAGAGACTGGATTGATGAGGACTATATTCATTTGAGGATCTAATAGGAACCAATAGAATTCTAGCAGGAGTTGACCAGATAAACACAGAAATAATGCTCCCCATGACTGGGGACCAGAACCAGGAGTCACAGCCTAATGAGATGGATTTGTCAATTTGAAATGAGGAGAAATTTCTTCACACAGAGAATAGTGAGCCTTTGGAATTTTTGGCCTCAGAATTTGGCTTTGGAATTTGTGGTTGAGAACAAAACATTGGATGTTTTCAATAAATTATATATAGTTCTTAGACCTAAATGGATCAAAGTGTATGGAGAGAAAACGGAACTGAATACTGAGTTAGATTACCAGCCTTAATCATACTGAATGGCAAAGCAAACTTGAGGATGAGAAAGGCCTACTCCTGTTCCTTTTTCCTATATTTCTCTGAAACAAGACGGTTACAGCACTTCACAGCATCAGATTTGAAATCCTAAGATCTTTGATCCCAATCTAAACACCAATAAAACAAAATTAAAGAACATACTTGATGTTTCTTCTCATAACAACACCTGGTTCATGGGTTCCAATGTCTATTCAGTGTGCATTGGCCTCACCATTTGTACAGGTGGATGTAGAAAGTAGCACTGCACAGTAGCCTAGGCACCAAAGAGCGGTATTTTCTCAATTATAGAGTCATAGAGATGTAAAGCACAGAAACAGACTCTTCAGTCCAACTTGTCCATGCCAACCAGATAATCCTAAATTAATCTAGTTTCATTTGTCAGCACATGACCCATATCTCTCTAAATTATTCCTATTCATATACCCATCCAGATGCCTTTTAAATGTTGTAATTGTATCAGCCTTCACCACTTTCTCTGGCAGCTCATTCCATACACGCACCACCCTTTGTATGAAAAAGTTTCCCCTTAGGTCCCTTTTAAATTTTTCCCCTCTCACCCAAAAGCTATGCCATCTAATTTTGGACTCCCTCACCTCAAGGAAAAGACCTTGTCTATTTATCCTATCCAGGCCCCTCATGATTTTATAAACCTCTGTAAGGCCACCGCTCAACCTCAGCCTCCAGGGAATACAGTCCTAGCCTACTGAGCCTCTCCCTGTAGCTCAAACCCTCCAATCTTGGCAACATCCTTGTAAATCTTTTCTGAACCCTTGCAAGTTTCACAACATCCTTCCTATAGCAGGGAGATTAGAATTGCATGCAACATTCCAAAAATAGCCTAACCAATGTCCTGTACAGCCACAATATGACCTGGATGTAAGTTTGCTCATTGAACTGGAAGGTTCATTTTCAGATGTTTTGTCACCATCCTACGTAGGATCATCAGTGAGCCTCCAGTGAAGCACTGGTCGTATTGCCCACTTTTTATTTATGTATTTAGGTTTTCTTGGGTTGGTGATGTCATTTCCTACAGTGATGTCATTTCCCATTCTTTTTCTCAGGGGATGGTAAATAACAGCCAAGTCAATGTGTTTTTGATAGAGTTCTGGTTGGAGTGGCATGCTTCTAGGAATTCTCGCATGTGTCTCTGGCTTGTCCTGGGATGGATGTGTTGTCCCAGTCGAAGTGGTGTCCTTTCTTATCTATATGAAAAGCTAGTAGTGAGAGTGGGTCATGTCTTTTTGTGGCTAGTTGATGTTCATGAATCCTGGTGGCTAGTTTCTGCCTGTTTGTCCAATGTCGTGTTTGTTTCAGTTCTTGCAAGGTATTTTGTAAATTACATTAGTTTTGCTTGTTGTTTGTATAGGGTCTTTCAAGTTCATTAGCTGCTGGTTTAGTGTGTTTGGTGGGCTTGTGGGCTACCATGATGCCAAGAGATCTGAGTAGTCTGGCAGTCATTTCTGAGATGTCTTTGATGTAGGGGAGCATGGCTAGAGTTTCTGGACATGTTTTGTCTGCTTGTTTGGGTTTGTTGCTGAGAAATTGGTGGACTGTGTTCATTGGTTACCCGTTCTTTTTGAATACACTGTATAGGTGATTTTCCTCTGCTCTTCATAGTTTCTCTGTGCTGCAGTGTGTGGTGGCTCATTGAAATAATGTTCTAATGCAGCTCCGTTTGCGGGTGCTAGGATGATTGCTTCTGTAGTTCGTATGTCTTGTTTTCCTGTAGATGCTGGTTTGAAGTTCTCCATTGGCTGTTTGCTCCTCTGTGACATCTAGAAATGGCAGTTTGTTGTCGTTTTCCTCCCCTTTAGTGAATTTTATGCTAGTAAGGGTATTATTGATGGTCTTGAAGGTTTCGTCTAATTTGTTTCGTTTAGTGATGACAAAGGTGTCATCCACGTAGTGGACCCAAGGTTTGGATTGAATGGTTGGCAGAGGTGTTTGTTTGAGTCTCTGCATTACTGCCTCTGCTAAGAACCCTGATATAGGAGATCCCATGGGTGTTCCATTGGTTTGTCTGTCGGTTTTGTTGTTGAAGTGGGTGGTAAGGCATAGGTCCACTAGCTTGATGATACTGTACTTGCTGATGAAGTTGGTGGTGTTTGGTGTATGTGTCTTTGGTTCTTCTAATAGTGTAGTCAGTGTTTCCTTGGCCAGGTTAATGTTGATGGATGTGGATAGGGCTGTTATATCAAAGGACACCATTATTTCATCCTCTTCTGTTGTGGCGTCTTTGACGGTCTTCAGGAATTCTTGGGTGGAGTGGCTGAAGTGGTGTGAGTCTTCTACACAAAGTGTTTTAGTCTTTGGTGTAGCTCCTTGGCTAATCTGTAAATCGGTATTCCAGATAGCGAGACTATGGGTCGGAGGGGCGGGGGGGGGGGGGGGGGGCGCGGCTCCTGGTTTGTGAATTTTGGGTAATCCGTAGAAGCAGATACACACTCAATACACATTAAAGGAAAGCACTAGAATGACTAAAAAAAATATTGTTATCCTACCTACAGTCAAAGGACGCTTGACAGTCACTTTAAATCAGAGACTACGTTGAGAAAGCGAACACACTGCTTGCAGATACCAACACTTTCCAACACTTACCAACAAGTGGCGATTGACCCGACCACAACTAGAGAACTGAATCACAGCTCTACTCAAAAAACTTCAGAAAGTTTTATGTAAGAGAAATATGTAAGATTTGAAATGTAAAATTTAATAAGTAAAAATGAAACCAGGCGGATCCAGCACACCGTGCTTCTACGAATTACCCAAACTTCACAATAGCTTTCGCATGAACAAACTTACCAAAGATGGAGAAGTCGTACTTCATAACTATATGATTTGTAGGAAAAGCAAAGACAATATCTGTGGTCAAAGAATAAACATAAGTCGATAGTTTGGTCTCGTGCATTTACTATAGGTCTCCTTTGAATTGCAGAGTGTAATTTAATAAATTGATCATCTGCTAAATTGCCAAGATGACAATGTTCATTCACAAATTGCACAAATGGAAATAGCCTTATGTTAAATCTTGATGACACCCTTGGACACCAATAACACAAGCACTTTTAAGCTATTATCTTCAAACACATAACCTTAGGAAAGGTAAATTGGCCTTGGAGGGAATACAATGTAGGTTGACAAGAATGATAACTGAACTTTAGAAGTTAGGTTATGAGGAGGGATTATATAAATAAGGTCTGATTTCTCTATAATTTAAAAGACAGGGTAGCATCATAGAGATGTACAGCATGGAAACAGACCCTTCGGATATCGGCCAACCAGATATCAGAGGTTCATTTTAAATCTGAGTAAACTATTTTTTTTGTTAAACAAAGGTATTAGAAGACATGGGCCAAAGGCAGCCTTGATCTCACTGATGATGAGTGGCCGACTCACGTTTTTATGTTCCTATTTGCGAATCATACATATTATAGAAAACATATTATCTGTTCAAATCATTCTTCAGATGAAATAAATTTATCCTGTCAAGGTGATTCGCAGTTCAATCCTACATTACACTTTTATTAAAAACCAAATAATAAAATTATGTCTTGCAGTGCAACTCCAATAGAGTGCAGAATTCTAAGATGTTAATTGTTAGAAGGAATCTGTGTTAGACCGTTCAATGGAAAATTCCTGAGTGTTTGTGAAAGGAAAGACTTTATCAGTTCAGAGAGACACCAGAACACATATAGCAATGGAATAAACCCTATTCGCCACAGAGTTTGCTCAGGAGTATAGTGGATCAATTAAACTACTTCAGAAGCCATTACCAATTATCTTTTCTCCACATGTATTGAATTATGCTGAGAGTAATTGTGCATATTTAGAACAAACAAATATTTAGATGTCTAAACAAGCAGCATGCACAGAAGTCCAAATGCTGATCACCCATGAAAGTTGTACACAATTGCCAATCATGACATCTCGGTCTTCAATAAATGAGATTTGAATTATAATTTTGATTTCATTTTCAGAAATACTTCATTTTCTCTACATTGGCCTTTTATAAGTCCTTAATTAGTGTTTTATAATGGGAGGGTAGTGTACAATTGTCATTTAATTTTTGTGAGTATAGTTAACTGTGACAAGAAAATGGGAGAAAGGCCACTATAATTCTTGATTATTGATACTCATTATTTAGTTTTGTATATATCTTACATGCATCAGAAATGACCATTTATGTGCAGGGAGAAAAAAAATCTACCACTCAGTATCTTTAAGATTAGACAGTAGGATGTAGTTAGTAGTGCAAATTTTAAAAAGGATGTTATTTGATAGAATAAAGGAAATATTAAAATGGAAGAGAACACCACTTCATGGGGAAGTAATTCAACTCAAAGTATTCCAATCTCAAGCAACTCCAGCCTTCCCACTACTCTTGACTAACTCCAATTTGCCTATCGGACCAACAGATCCACGTCAGATATCATGTCACTTGCCCTTCACTCCTCCCTAGAACATCTTGACACCAAGAAGAGCTATGTAAGAATCTTCTCATTGACTACAGTTCAGCTTCAATACTACTATCCCCTCGAGACTGATTACTAAACTTAGTGATCTCAGACTAAGCCCCACTCTCTGCAACTGGATCCTCAGTTTCCTGATCTACAGGCCACAATCAGTGAAGATTGGGGACAATATTTCACCATCATTAACACTCAACACTGGAGCCCCCCAGGGGTGCATACTCAGCCTCCTATTGTACTTACTGTATACCCATGACGGCATCGTTAAATACCAGACTAATACCATTTACAAATTCACTGATGACACCACCATAGTCGGCCGAATCTTAGATGGCAATGAAACAGACTACCGACGGGAGGTGGAAGACCTGGAAAAATGGTGCATTGAGAACAACCTAGCTCTCAATTCTGGCAAAACCAAGGAACTCATTGTTGAATTTAGGCAGCATGTTACTTATGCCCCCCTACACATTAACAGCACAGAGGTGGAATGAGTGGAGAGTATCAAGCTCCTGGGAGTGGTCGTCAGCAACAAGCTTCCTTGGACTCTTCATATGGACACATTGGTTACAAAGGCCCAACAACGCCTCTTCTTCCTCAGGCAGCTGAGGAAAGTTGGCATGACGGCAAACACCCTTGCCAACTTTTATAGGTGTGCTATTGATAGCATTCTGCCTGGATGTATCTCTACCTGGTATGGCAACTGTACCATTCAAGATCGGAGATGGTTACAGAGACTGGTGAACTTGGTGCAGGCAATCACAAAGGCCAATCTCCCATCTATAGAATCTATCTACCAGGTTCGCTGTCAAGGAAAGGCCGCCAGCCTTCTCAAAGATCCATTTCACCCTGGCAATGCTTTTCTACAACCTCTACCATTGGGGAGAAGGTACAGAAGCCTGAACACACGTACCAGCCGATTTGGAAACAGTTTCTACCCTACTGTTGTTAGAATACTGAATGGACTCCAGAAACTCTTAGCATTTGCCTGTACCTGTGTTTTGGTTTTGCCGCTGTTTACTTATTATTTACTATCTATGCTACTTAACTATGTGATCTGCCTGTGTTGCTCATAAGACAAAGCTTTTCACTGTGCCCCGGTACATGTGACAATAAATTCAATTCAATTCAACACAACCTTACATAACAAAGTTATAAAGATGTTTCATGATTTTAAAAAGTTGCACAACACTCTTTACCAAATTCTAGTAATGCACTTCACTTCTACCTTTGCCTGCCAAGAGCAAATCCCTTGCGTCTGTTATTTTCTGTGAAAATAAAAATACAAATTGAACTGCTTGCTGTAGATCAGCATGGTCAAAGCTTCTGTTATCCCACATTATTTCTTGCAGTTTTACTCAAACAAAGAAACATCTCCAATCAGCGTTAGATATTTGTTTTCCCACCACAGAGCTTCTGCTTCTCTGCAAACAATATTCCTTTAACAATCCAAAACTCAATCTTATTTTAAAATCAAACAACATATTCTCCCCCACATTCGCAGGACCTCATCCATCATTATCAAGAGAGACAAAAAGTGGGAGTTGGAGTATGAAGTAGAGGTTTTACTGCCACTGTACAAGGTGCTGGTGAAACCACACCTCGAGTACTGTAAGGAGGTATTTAAGGAAAGGTATCATTCTGGAATACTGTATTTAGTTCTGGTCACTCAGTTATAGGAAGGATATTATCAAGCTGGAGAGAGTTCGAAGGAGATTTATCAGGATGTTGCCAGGTATGGAAAGTTTGAGTTAGAAAGAAAGGCTGGATAGTCTGGGACCTTTTTTCATTGAAATGTAGGAGGTTGAGAGGTAATATGATAAAAGTTCATAGAATAATGAGAGGTATACAGTAGATAGAGTTAATACTACTTGTCGTTTCCCTAGGATGGGGGATTTCAAGACTATGGTGGACATTTTTTAAGATGATAGGAGAGATGTTTTAAAGATACATAAGAGTCAGTTTTTTTTTACACAGAGGGTGGTTCGCGTGTGGGATGAACTTCCTGAGAAAGTTGTGAATGCAGGCAGGTGGGACTAGTTTAGCTTGGGATTATCTTTGGTGTGGATTGGTTGGACTGAAGGGTCTGTTTCCTTGCTGTATGACGCTATTCAATAGGATAATCCCTGGGAAGGAGGATTGTCTTATGAACAAAGGCTAAACAAGTTGGGACTCTACTCACTGGAGTTTAGAAGAATGAGAAGTGGTCTCATTAAAACAACAGATTCTTAAGGGGCTTGACAGGGACAATGGTAAGAGGATGTTTCCCCTCATGGCGAATCTGGGACCAGAGGGTATAGTCTCAGAATAAAGGGCATCAATTTAAGACTGGGATTTGGAGGAATTTCTTCTCTCAAAGGGTTGTGTGATTTAGAACTCTTTGCCATAGTCCCACCTGCCTGCTCCTGACCAATATCTCTCCAAATCTTTCCTATGCATGCTTCTACCAAAATGTCTTTTAAATGTTGTAACTGCAGCCGCATTCATCACTTTCTCAGGAAGCTCATTCCACAAGCAAACCACCCTCAGTGTAAAAACATTTGGAACTCTTTGCCACAGAGAGCTGTGAGGGCAGAGTCCCTGTGTTTATTTAAAGCTGAGATAAATCAATTCTTGATCAGTAGAGAAATCAACGGTTATGGGAAAAAGGCAGGAAAGTGGATATGAGGAATGTCAGATCAGCCATGATCCTATTGAATGCTCCTATGTATGCTCCTATTTTCTGTAATTTTTAGTATCAGTTGGCTGAGTAAAGTCTCATCCTCCTTCAGCTGCAATTGCCTTTTAACATTGCTAAAGAGGTCATACCTTTAATTGGATTCACACACTTAGCTGCAAAAAGAGCTTCTTTCAAACTTTGCTTGTTTTTAATGAGAGGAAGTAAGATTGATGAGGGACATAATTCAGACATTTATAACATGGCCCAATGTTGATGTGAATGGTTTAATTACCAGCAATTTTAATTGGAGAATGAGAGGACAAGATCATACTCTTGGTAAGTTTCATAAGGGACTGAAGGTTCAAACAGTAGTCCTCTATTATTAGGGGACTTAAAGAATTATTAGGAGATTATCAAATTATCCATGATCTCATTGAGTAGTGGAGTGAACTTGATAGACAAAGTAGCTTTCTTCTGCTCCTGCATCTTATGGTCTATGAGCAGTGGAAATACATAGTTGACTCTCATCAAAAGTGTAAATGGTGCATTGATCAACATCTGTACGAACAAGCTGGTAAATATCTAGTTGAGAACGGAATGTAAGGCATTAATTGGATAAACTACAGAACAGCAAATAAGTATTTGACATAACATATCTTCATAGTTTGTGGATTAATCTAACAAAGTTAAATTGTTGCATTGCAAAATCTGGAGTTTCACCTTGTTTACCTTTGGGGTTAAGAAGGAACTACACTGACCTTTATTCCCTTGCAACTTATGCTTATTCACACTTAGGTTACATTTTTAGATGTCCTTACAGTGAAAATAGTTTATGGTAAAGTGAATGACAGGATCGATGAGTCAAAGAATTTTAGCTCTAACTAGTAACCGTTTAATGAACAGATTTGTAGAGCAGCAAATTGATGTACCATTTCTTTGTTTCAAACTTTATTAGCTCAGAAGAAAGCAGACTGTGTGTTGTAAAAGTCACACTGTCTTTAGACAGTCTTATTGGTTAGTTTGAACAGCACCATCCAAAGTGTGATGTTCAAAGTGACCAAATGGATACTTGAAGGAGACTGAATTTGATCTCCTGTTCCCTCAACCCCACTCCCATGCGTTGCTGACCACCCAATCTTCCTATGTCAGCTGATATTGTTCATGGCTCTCTCTCCTCAGATATTGTACATTCATCCTTCAAATCTCTTCTCATCATCCCTCCCTCCACACATTACTCTTCACCTGTCCATCCTTGCAAACTGTCCATCTCCAAATTCCCTTTCTTTTCTTTGACTGTGTTTTCCAAATCCATGGACACGTTTCCCAGAGTTCTGGATTTAAATGACTTTCATAACGTTTTCACCCTTACCAAGTACAGAAACTGCATATTTAAAACTAACAAAGAATATTCAGTGTGACTATGACAAAGATAAACTGCCCCTTCTCAAGCTTCAAACCTGCCCATTGCCTTTTACACCCTCCATCATTGTCCAGACTGCTGTTGCCTGGTTCCATTCTTATCTGAGTCAATCCAGTAAGAGAATCATGTGCAATATTTCTCTCCCTGCTTCAATACCATTATCTCTGGTGTCCTCCAAAGAGGTCCTCAGTCCTATCTCTTATCCACAAACTACCCCTTGGCAAAATCATTCAAAAACCTGGCATCAGTTTCTGTATATACACTGACAACATTCAGTGACACATCACCACCACTGTCTCTCTAGCCATCCTGTTTATCTGATATCCATTACTGGATAAGCAGAAATTTCCTCCAAGTAAATATTTGGAATATGGATGACATTCTCCTCAGTCCTAATCAAAAACTCTGTGCTTATCTACTAACTCCATTCCACTCCCTGGCTCAACCAGCTTGTTCGCATTCTCACTGTAAGATTTCACCTGAAAGTGAATTTCTGACAGCATATCAGTGATCTCACTAAAACTGCCTGTTCCTATCTTTACACGCTACCCCAGCCTCAATTTATCTTCCACTACTGAAGCCCTCAAATCTTTTTAGGTAGAAACTTAACTTTACTATTATACTTTAGGCCTGCCTTTCATCTTCCATCTCCTCCAAACTTGAACAAATTCAGGAGTTTGCTAGATGGAACCTATCTTGTACCGAGTCCTGTTCACTCATTATCCTGTCTTTACTTACCTGCTTTGGATCTGAGTCAAGATAACCTCCAATTTAAAATCCTATCTTTGTTTTCAAATCACTCCTTGGCATTGGCTCCTCACTAATCTCTGTAATTTTGTCCAGTCCTGTAACCCTCACAAGTATATGTCTCCTCAAATTCAGGTCCTTGAACTTTTCTTGAAACTTCTCCAGTGGCTGTGCCTTTGGTTGATAAGTCCTAAACTTTTTTCTTTCCCTGAACATCTCTGCCTTGACCCTTATTTTATTTTTCTTCAAAATGGTTCTCATCATCCCTCCCTCCACACATTACTCTTCACCTGTCCATCCTTGCAAACTGTCCATCTCCAAATTCCCTTTCTTGTTGACAAAAGTGTTGATCATCTGATGAAAACCTCCTATTGCTATTTAGTGTCAAATTTTATTTACAGTCATGAGGTGATGGTCCAAGATTTAATTCTCCTCTGCTGGATTCAGCAGACTTTCTGTTCACCCACTCGCCCCTTCTCACACTGTAATCTTACCAGTGGCAGGGTCTTGTGTTATCCTTGTGTCCTCCAGCTAATAAATGCCCTTAACTAGGCTATTAACAGGCAGCAGGAAAGGACAATGCAAGCCCAGAAAATTTGCAAGTGCAAGTTGGTAGTTGGTGAGGGATATGAGATGGTGTTTAAATCAGCCCCTCAAGGTCTAAGTCCCTCCAAGCTTTCCCCTCTACTTTTCTAGTCCAGTCTCACCATCTCCACCCTCACCCCAACACCCAACCAAACAAGTTTGGTCCCAGCCAGACAGCAGAATCAGCTGACATTGAAGATCCATCACTACACACCTTTCTCTTGGTCTCACTATCAATGGTGGCCATCACTCTAGTAACTCTGCTGCTATCGGCTTCTGTTTGGCTGGCAGCTCTCTGAGGCAGGACTGCTGATTATTGAGGGCCAGAATCCTGCCTTAACTCAATAATGGACTAATCAGCTGTTTATGTCCTGCAGGGCAGCCATTAGGCTCATGAGTGGGTTAGCCTCATTTTAGCTGAGAGGATGTTGACTACGATGTCCCATTAAATCCAATCCAGAGTGTTATTTCAGCACAGAAGATAGTTATTCAGATCATAAAGTGCTTGTTGGGATTTGAAGAGCAAACCCTTTCCCCACCCCTTCTCAGTAGCTCTATAATGTTATTTTTCTGTACAATTTCCTTGATTATCTGCCCTTCCACCACCCTCATGCACAGTCAGTTCCAGCTAATTACCACTCACTGCATAAAACTGCTCTTCCTCAAATCTCCCTCTGGATCTCTTACTCATTCTCCTAAACCAATGCCCCTGCTTTGTCTACATGATTTAAAGCTGCCATAATATTGTACTCATCCATACTGCCACATCTATAATTTTTACATTTTGAAATTTTATTCTGTATCCAGTCATTTTAATATTTACAATTTTCTGTTCTCATGGCAATCTTCTTTTCAAGCTGAAACTGACTCCCACCCACCAACCCCCCACAAACCCCTCCTCCTGTTCCATGAGCATTGGTTTTGTCAACCAGTCTTTTTATGTGATACTTAATCAAGCATTTCTTTTGGATGACATTCACTGCATTCCTTTCATCCACCTTCTCTGGTAATTCATGAAAAAAAATTTAATGAGTCAACCACGAATAGCTTGTTACAAATCCTTGCTGGCTTCTCTTAGTTATCTCAAACTTCACTAAGTGCTTGTTGATTTTCCCCCAAATTATTATTTATAAAACCTGGTTATATTATTTATGAAACCTGTTTCTAATACCAGTGATGTGAAATTGATCACTTTAAATTACTAGAATTGTCCTTGCACCCTTTCTTAAGAATATTACTATGAAGCATCTCGGAAATACATTAAAGTCCTTACATAAATAAAAGTTTCTTTTGTTTAATTCTGTGAATTAACTCCACTTAGATATCATGATGCACTCCTGATATAATATATTCTAAATATTAATCTAGTTTTCTTGAGATAAGATCAAGTAGACATTAGTCACTTCATCATTAGGGAATTCTCTGAGAGGGAAATCAAATCTGCTCAAAACTAATCCTGAGCTTATCTTCATGTATTGGGTGCCTAAACGACATGAGCAAATTCCTTTCTCAGTGCTCTGGAGAATTAGGAAATAACCCTTATTATTCATATCATAAAGGATAGCAAAAGGGAAAGAGAGTTGCTAATGTGAATGTTGGTTTCTTGGAAGATGAAACCGGATAGTTAATAGTGGGGAACACTGAGATGGCAAAGACGTTGAACCAGTTTTCAGAGGCAATAGATATGGCACAATTTAGTACAGTCAACATCGATAGGGAAAAGGTACTAAGCAAACTGTTAGGTTTGAGGATACCCAAGTCCCTCAGGCCTGATGGCCTACATCCTAGCATATTAAAGGAAGTGGCAGTGGAGATAGTAGATCCCTGATTACAATATTCCAAAATTACCTGGACATGGGAAAGGTTCCAGTGGATTGGAAAATGGCTAATGTAATGCTCTTATTTAAAAAGAAGAGAGATAAAATGTGGGAAATTACAGGCCAGTTAATTTAACAGATGTTGTTGGGAAAGTGTGAGAATCAATTATCAAGGAAGCACTATCAGGACACCTAGAAAGTCAAAAACGTTATCCATCAGATCCGGCATGATTTTAAAAAGGGCAAATCATGTTTGACTAATTTGCTAGAATTCTTCAATGAAGCAACAAGCAAAGTGGATAATGGGGATACTGCAGATGTAATTTCTCTGGATGTCCGAAAGGCATTTGATAAGGTGCCACACAAAATGTTAAATCACAAAGATGGATCATTTGGGATTAAGAGGAATTTATTAGCCTGGATAGATGACCGGCTGGTGGACAGAAGACAGAGAGTCGGGATAAATGTTTTTTTTTGGATGGCATGTTGTAACTAGTGGGGTGCAAACAGGGTTTGGTCCTTGGGCCCCAACTATTTACAATCTATATTAATGACTTGAATACAGGGATAGAAGGCTTTATAGCCAAATTTGTGGACAATGCAAAAATAGGCGGGATGGCACATTGCAATGAGGAAATAAGAACCTTACAAATGGATATAGATAGGTTGGGAGAGTGGGTCAAATGTGGCAGATGGAGGTTAACGTGAATGCATGGGAGGTCAAGCATTTGGGTCAGAAGAATGGGAAGGCAATCTATAATCTAAATGGGAAGAGACTTCAGGGTGCTCCAGTACAGAGGGACTTGGGTGTCTTTATGTATGAGTCACAGAAAATTAACATGCAGGTACAACAGATAATAAACAAAGTGAATGGAATGTTGGCTTTTAAAGCTAAGGGAATAGAATATAAAGGTAAGGAAGTATTATTGCAACTATACAAGATATTGGAGAGACCACATTTGGAGTATTGTGCGCAGTTTTGGTTCCCTTTTTGAGGAAAGATCTAGTGGCATTGGAGGCAATTCAGAGGAGGTTCACTAGGTTGATCCCAGAGATGAAGGGTTTGTCATATAAAGAGAATTTGAACAGTTTCGGCCTATAATCACAGGAACTTAGAAGTAATGAAGGGAGTTCAAATTGAGAGATTCAAGATGATAAAAGGTGTGGAGTGGATGCTTCCTCTTGTGGGCATGCTAGGACAAGAGATCATAGGCTTAGGATAAGGGATATCAAGTTTAAAACAGAGTTGAGGAGAAGCTACTTCTCCCAAAGGGTTGTGAATGTGTGGAATTAGCTATCCAAAGTGCAGTGGATGCTGGAACAGTGAGTAAATTTAGGGAGGAGTTAGACAGATTTTTAATTGATAATGGGTTGAAGGGTTATGGAGAGAAGGCAGGAAAATGGGGGTGAGGAGCAGATAGCCATGGTCAAATGGCAGAGCAGACTTGATAGGCTGAATGGCTTAATTCTGCTCCTATATCTTAAGAACTTATTTCCATATTGTTAGAGTTCATGGACATTCATGATAGCAGCTATGAGTTCAGTTGCTATTTGTATTCTTATCAAACAGCTGTTATTTACATTTTATGGTTAATTTCTATCATTATCATTTGGGGTCTGTTTCTGAAAATGTCCATGTCTTAAGCACTGTTTGGATAGAATGGAAGTGTGCTCAAAGCATGAGTATTTGCAAAGTAATTAAAAACATTCTCATGTCTTTGCAGAAACAAGGTTTCTCTTTCACAAAATCTAGGTTTAAATCTACTTAAGCATTGAAATAAGCCATCACTTTAATGTTGTGTCTTTGTAAGTTACAAACAAGCACTTTCTTGTGATGCATGACTAACTTTGATATTAGTTGCCCTGAGTGGCAGCTGTGGTAAAATTTCCTCAACAGCCATTTCAACAGTCCACACACTTGGTGGTTTAAGATAACGTTGAATGCTGAAAAGTAGACATTATAAAATAATTAGGCACTTGCTTTGCAAGATGGTACAGTGCTTAACTAGCTTCATGCACCGTATTATGATTTGATGGGAATTTGATTGGCATATAGTAAACCTTTGTTTCAGTTTGGCTTTGTGAAAGGTACAGAAAAAATTAGAAAATCAGGAGAGCCATTCAAATAATGGTTATTTAACTCCCACCCACAGGTCTGTTGCAGAATGTCATTGGCACAGGTTTGCATCTGTCAGCTCGCAAACTGGTATATTATAACACAGTAACAATTAAAGGTGAGATTGTATAAAGGAATAAAAATTAATTATTCAAGTTTATTCATCTTGTTTGACACATAAAAGTTATTGAATCACATAATCATATAATGACTTTTCCACCCTCTGTACAAGTGTTTTGGTAGGAGAACCACAATTGACCCCACTCCCACTTCTCTTTAATCATCATACGCTGTGGGCAGACTTTATGCTACTCTGTGAAGTGGCCTTTGAGGAGGAAGAGGAAAGGTCAGCGGTGAGGTAGTTGAATAGGTTGCTTGTCATCTTCTACACAATTGGTTAGGGGCTAGGAAAAATGAGGATAACCTCCCCACGATTGAGGCCATTAAGGGCCACATCATGTGCCACAGGTACTATGGATTGGCACCCTAGTAAAAGCTGGTGCCTCGTGTTTGTGGTGAGTGGCCAAAAGTCTCCTGAAAACAAACATCTTATGGCCAACGGCAGGCCACCTAATGCCAGGTGCCGCCCTGCCTTTGCAACAAAATGTCTCCAGGCACCAAAATATTAATTTCAGGTCTACTTCCTCCTTTTATAATTTTTAAGATGCATTTCAACCTCATTTTCCTGATCTTTGGTCATCCAGTTCCGGGAGGGGCAGTAGATCAGACCTTTATGGGTCTGGCAAATGTCCAGGCAGTGGGTGCTGGAGGGGATTGTTGCACCTGACTGCATCCTGTCTTCCATGGTCTCATCCAGGCCCATGTGTCCTCTGAGAGGGAGCATGCAGTTTGACTTGCTGGTGACTTCCTGCCTTCTGTGACTGAGGGACATTGTAGAGACTGGGGTGCATCACCATCCCTGAAAATTCCATTTAACTTTAAGTTTCCTTTTAGATTTTAAAGTTTGTTATGATGCGACATTGGCATTTCACTGCTAATTTTGTTTCTTTTTGCCACATGATTATTTTTAAATTATGCAAAAGAAGATCGTTGGCATAGAGATGTTTCCTGGATGGACTGCTGCTGCTTTCCCTTGTCTACAATCCAGACATACTCTGGCATTTCATTGTATTATCTGATGGTGATAGAGGTCCCCGTTTTGATGCTTAAATGAGCTTTCATTAAATTGTTTGGTTGCAATTAAGTCCCATACGCCTAATGTTTGGGTACGTGGTGCTGAGAAGGTCAGGAAGTTCAGAGAACCTCCATGTGGGTCTGGTCAAGTATTCCACCAACAGGTCCAGACAGTGAGCCGTGGAGGAAGCCATTGCTTTTGACTATCTGTCTCTTTTCTGTGATAACCATCGTGTCAGTGACCATGCACTGAGACAGGGTGCATGTGGTGTCCACCAGTATGCTTAGGTCTCTGCAAACAGTGGACAGCATGGAGGAGGGGGGTATACCATCACTCACTTCACCTCCGTGCCTCCCCACCCCCAATCCTAAAATGATGCTTCACTTATAATTTGTAAGTTCCTTTGGAATTACTTTTTACAAAGTCCCTTATTGGCTGACATTTCCATCTGTGCTGAATTTGGCTAATGTGTTTACATTTTAAAACAATAGAAGAAAGGATTGGTGTCAGCGCTCAACCTCAACCACTAGAGTAGATGGTGTGTTCTATCACTTTGTTATTGATTGATAATACACTGATGGAGCAGAAGTTCATCTGGTTAAATCAGACCTGTATTGTGTAGACAATACAGGGGATATTCCAGTTTGATGGGTACATACCAGTTTTGTACCAATACTTGGACAATTTGGCTGTAGTTGTTGACACAGGTTTCAGTTGGACTGCTAAGAAGCTGAAGGGGTTCCATTCATTCAGTGATTTTTTGACCCTTCTTTGAGTGAATTGAATCGGGTGAAGATTGAGATGTTTGATGGTCAGTTTTAGTGTCCATTATAATCTTTTGTGGAGTACATGAAAGAGCTATTTAAATGTGCACTTCCTTAAATTCCTTTGCCAAGCAATGCATGCATAATGACTTAGAGTCATAGAGTCATAGAGATGTACAGCATGGAAACAGACCCTTCAGTCCAACCTGTCCATGCTGACCAGATATCCCAACCCAATCTAGTCCCACCTGCCAGCACCCAGCCCATATCCCTCTAAACCCTTCCTATTCATATGCCCATCCAAATGCCTCTTAAATGTTGCAATTGTACCAGCCTCCACTACATCCTCTGGAGCTCATTCCATACACATACCACCCTCTGCATGAAAAAGTTGCCCCTTAGGTCTCTTTTATATCTTTCCCCTTTCACCCTAAACCTATGCCCTCTAGTTCTGGACTCCCCGAACCAAGGGAAAAGACTTTGCCTATTTATCCTATCCATGCCCCTCATAATTTTGTAAACCTCTATAAGATCACCCCTCAGCCTCCAACGCTCCAAGGAAAACAGCCCCAACCTGTTCAACCTCTCCCTATAGCTCAAATCCTCCAACCCTGGCAACATCCTAGTAAAGCTTTTCTGAACCCTTTCAAGTTTCACAACATCTTTCCGATAGGAAGGAGACCAGAATTGCATGCAATATTCCAACAGTGGCCTAACCAATGTCCTGTAGAGCCGCAAGATGACCTCCCAACTCCTGTACTCAATACTCTGACGAATAAAGGAAAGCATCCCAAACACCTTCTTCACTATCCTATCTGCCTGTGACTCCACTTTCAAGGAGCTATGAACCTGCACTCCAAGGTCTCTTTGTTCAGCAACACTCCCTTGGACCTTACCATTAAGTGTATAAGTCCTGCCAAGATTTGCTTTTTCAAAATGCAGCACCTTGCATTTATCTGAATTAAGCTCCATCTGCCACTTCTCAGCCCATTGGCCCATCTGGTCAAGATCCTGTTGTAATCTGAGGTAACTCTCTTAGCTGTCCACTACACCTCCAATTTTGGTGTCATCTGCAAACTTACTAACTGTACCTGTTATGCTCGCATCCAAGTCATCTATGTAAATGACAAAAAGTAGAGGACCCAGCACCGATCCTTGTGGCACTCCACTGGTCACAGGCCTCCAGTCTGAAAAACAACCTTCCACCACCACTCTCTGTCTTCTACCTTTGAGCCAGTTCTGTATCCAAATGGCTAGTTCTCCCTGTATTCTGTGAGATCTAACCTTGCTAACCTGGGGAACCTTGTTGAATGCCTTACTGAAGTCCATATAGATCACATCTACTGCTCTGCCCTCATCAATCTTCTTTGTTACTTCTTCAAAAAACTCAATCAAGTTTGTGAGACATAATTTCCCATGCACAAAGCCATGTTGACTATCCCTAATCAGTCCTTGCCTTTCCAAATACATGTACATCCTGTCCCTCACGATTCCCTCCAACAACTTGCCCACCACTGAGGTCAGGCTCACCGGTCTATAGTTCCCTGGCTTGTCTTTATCACCCTTCTTAAACAGTGGCACCACGTTTGCCAACCTCCAGTCTTCCGGCACCTCACCTGTGACTATCGATGATACAAATATCTCAGCAAGAGGCCCAGCAATCACTTCTCTAGCTTCCCACAGAGTTCTCGGATACACCTGATCAGGTCCTGGGGATTTATCCACCTTTAACCGTTTCAAGACATCCAGCACTTCCTCCTCTGTAATCTGGACATTTGCAAGATGTCACCATCTATTTCCCTACAGTCTATATCTTCCATAACCTTTTCCACAGTAAATACTGATGCAACATATTCATGTAATATCTCCCCCACCTCTGAAGGCATCCCATTTTCCAGCCGCCCCTTTACCTGTGAACATCTGCCTCCAATCGGCTTTCGAAATTTCTTGCCAAATACCGTTAAAATTGGCCTTTCTCCAATTTAGAACTTCAACTTTTAGATCAAGTCTATCCTTTTCCATCACTATTTTAAAACAAATAGAATTATGGTCGCTGACCCCAAAGTGCTTCCCCAGACAGCTCAGTCACCTGCCCTGCCTTATTTCCCAAGAGTAGGTCAAGTTTTGCACCTTCTCTCATAGGTACATCCACATACTGAATCAGAAAATTGTCTTGTATGCACTTAAGAAATTCCTCTCCATCTAAACCCTTAACACTATGGCAGTCCCAGTCTATGTTTGGAAAGTTAAAATCCCCTACCATAATTACCCTATTATTCTTACAGATAGCTGAGATCTCCTTACAAGTTTGTTTCTCAATTTCTCTCTGACTATTGGGTGGGTCTATAATACAATCCCAATAAAGTGATCATCCCTTTCTTATTTCTCAGTTCCACCCAAATAACTTCCCTGGATGTATTTCTGGGAATATCCTCCCTCAGCACAGCTGTAATGCTCTCCCTTATCAAAAATGCCACTCCCCCTCCTCTCTTGCCTCCTTTTCTATCCTTCCTGTAACATTTGTATCCTGGAACATTAAGCTGCCAGTCCTGCCCATCCCTGAACCATGTTTCTGTAATTGCTATGATATCCCAGTCCCATGTTCCTAACCATGCCCTGAGTTCATCTGCCTTCCCTGTTAGGCCCCTTGCATTGAAATAAATGCAGTTTAATTTATTAGTCCTACCATGTCCCTGCCTGCCCTGACTGTTTGACTCGCTTCTGTTCTCAACTGTACCAGTCTCAGATTGATCTCTTTCCTCACTATCTCCCTGGGTCCCACTACCCCCCCCCCCCCCCCCCCCCCCCCCCCCCACCTTACTAGTTTAAATCCTCCCAAGCAGTTCTAGCAAATTTTCCTGCCAGTATATTAGTCCCCTTCTAATTTAGGTGCAATCTGTCCTTCTTTTACAGGTCACTTACACCCCAAAAGAGATTCCAATGATCCAAAAATGTGAATCCTTCTCCCATACACCAGCTCCTCAGCCATGCATTCATCTGCTCTATCCTCCTATTTCTGCCCTCACTAGCTCGTAGCACTGGGAGTAATCCAGATATTACTACCCTTGAGGACCTCCTTTTAAAATTTCTGCCTAACTCTCTGTAATCTCTCTTCAGAATCTCGACCTTTTCCCTTCCTATATCGTTGGTTCCAATGTGGACAATGACCTCTTGCTGGCCCCTCTCCCCCGTGAGAATGTTCTGCACCCTCTCTGAGACATCCTTGATCCTGGCACCAGGGAAACAACACACCATTCTGCTTTTTCTCTGCTGGCCACCGAAACATCTGTCTGTACCTTGGACTGCAGAATCCCCTAACACAATTGATCTCTTGGAAGCTGATGTACCCCTCGTTGCATTCGAGCCAGTCTCAATACCAGAAACTTGGCTGTTCGTGCTACATTCCCCTGAGAATCCATCACCCCCTCCATTTTCCAAAACAGTATACCTGTTTGAAATGGGTATATCCACAAAAGACTCCTGCCCTAGCTGCCTACCTCTCTTACCCTTCCTGGAGTTAACCCATCTATGTGACTGTATCTGAGACTTCCCCCTCTTCCTATTACCGCCATCTATCACACACTGTTGCTGTTGCAAATTCCTCAACACTTCTATCTGTCTCTCCAACCGATCCACTCGATCTGATACGATTCGCATCCAACAGCACTTATGGCAGATATAATCCGCAGTAACCCTTAAACTCTCTTTAAACTCCCAATCTGACAAGAAGTACATATCACTGCAAAGGCCATTTTTGCTCCTTCACAATCTACAGACCCAGAAAATAACACTGTCTTATTCCCCTACAAAATACTGCACCAGGTTAAATTAATAGCTGTGGTTTTATTTTAAGTTTAATCAAGAGACTTATCTCCAAAAATATATAATCAAGAAAGAACCAACTGTAGTCACTAATACAGCATTTCTCTTGGACAGACTTAAAAGAACAATTAACTTATCTGATTCTGTGTTGTGAATTCGCCCAAACCGATTCCTCCAAGATTAGTTGTGAAATTCACTGTTTGTTTTTTCCCAGATGCACTCCGATGTCCAGCGACATATGAACTCAAAAACAGCAAAGGCAGTAACTGTGTAGGTTCTCTCTCTCTCTCTCTGTCTCCTGCACTGTCCTCACCATGTGCTTCCTTTGTCTGTTCTTCTCCCTTTTAAACTGCTGTTGTTTTGACTTTTTTTTCCAAAGTTCCAAAACAATGCAACAGCATATAAAACAGTAATTGACTTGAAGGGACCAATTGTGCGTAGCCTGAGTTGAAACTTTCAGGTTGCTGTGGACCTCGTTTTCACATGTCTGACAGTAAAACTATTTAGGAGTCAGGAAGTGGCAAAGATATAGCAATTATTGAGTAGTTCAGACTGAAGATGGTGGCAAAGTCTTGTCTTTCATGCTTATACTGGGTTCCACCTTTGTGAAGGGAATGTCCATGAGCTTCTTTCTCCTGTTGTTTTTTAGTTTGACATTCCTGTTCCAAGTCTGGGTGTGGCAGGATTGCAGAGTGATGTTTTTACCTGTTGGCAGTGTAATTAGTTCCAGCCATTACAGGCTACTTTGGTGTCAAGCATACATTTATTGGGTCCTGTGTCTTAACTTCATCAAGATGTTGTCTATGACATGCTCTACACTCATCATTGAACCAGGATGTGATTTAATGGTAATGGTAGAGGGAAGTATTTTTGGGCCCTGAGATTACAGATTGTGATGAAATCTAATTCAGCTGTTGATAATGTCCGACCCTGTCTTCATGGATGCCGAGTTGCCTGGAGCAGCAGGAGGCTGGAAGAACACAGCAAGCCAGACAGCATCCGGAAATGGAGAAGTCGACGTTTCAGGTATAACCATCTTCAGGGCTGGGGGTGGGTGTGGGGGGAGCTGCAGATAAAGGGGGAGCCGGGGGAAGGGTGGTGAAGTGGGCATAGGTGAAGACAGGTAGTGGGTACGACCTGGTTGGTCAATGGGAGATATGAATCTGGTTTGTGGCAGGGAGCAGTGGAAGGGATGAGGAGGGGTTGGGAATGGAGTTGGGAGTGGGAAGGGAGGCTGTTTGAAATTGGTGATCTCAATGTTGAGTCCTCCGGCTGTACAGCACAACCACAAAGAATTTACAATCCTATGTCCTGCATTATTTGTGTGTCTCTTTCCTATCCTCAGTCTATCAGCTGCTGGACCCTCTTTCATGGTTTTGTTTATTATAAACTCAACTGTTCCAATGCTCTCCTAGTTGCCCTCTCACCTTCCACCCTCTGTATGTTAATATGTATCAAGTCCTATTCACCCATCACTCCTGTGTTGATCCAGCCTTCAAGTCTGGCTTTGTCTTGATCTAAAAATTCTCAACCTTCTGTTCAACTTCCTTTATAAACTCACCCTACTCTATTTTTGTAACCCCTTTCAGATATGCAACCCTCTGAGGTACCTGCGGTCTGCTAATTCCAGGCTCTTGTTGTCTCCAATTCCCATTGCCCTTCCATTGATAGTCCTCCTTTGGCAGGCTGGAGCCTAAGCCACAGAATTCCCTTGTTAAATGTTGCCAACTCTCCATGTCTCTCTTCCTCCTCCTTAAGTCATTTATTAAAGCCTACCTCAATACATATTCAAACAGCTCTTTATTTGACTTGTGTCAGACTTTATCTGATAACACTCCTTTGATGCACTTTGGAATATTTCATTATATATTAAATTGGTGTTACATTATTGTCATTTGTTTTACTTTTGACACACCGAGTAAGTTTATCATTCACTGTATTTACTTGGCAGAATGGGTCACTGAGTTGTGAAAGCCCAGTCAATTTTTATTTCTTTGGAAATTTATCCAACTGGATCAACAATGTGAGGGAGTCTTTTTTTAAAGGTCATAAAACTTCTGACACGCTTGTGGTTTTGAATTTGTCACCATGATTGTAAAAGGGAACATTCCACTGAGGAATTGTCTGCAAATGACATACACACAGTATATTCTGTTTAATGAAGCATCCACATTAGCTTCCTTTGTGTTGTGTTGTTACTGAGCCCCTTGACTTGTTGAGTATTTGCATTGTTTCTTGCTTTGACTTCATATTGGTGTCACAACAATTGGGGCAAATGAAATGAATTAGCTTAGTTTAATTTAGTAGCACCTGACTGCGGACACTAATGCTCTTTAAATGTTAGTGTCATTGTTTCTTCATCAGGGAGAAAGATTGCTGTAATATTTTCTGTGTATTGTGAAGGCCATTTCTATCCTGTCGAAAGCTGCAGCACACTGATGTAGTGACACATTAATAACTCAGTTCTAACATGTCATTAATATTTACTTGGCAAAATTAGGTAAGGTTTCACATTAATCAATCAACCCTTGGAGAAATAATGGAATTATGTCCATAATGTATTTTGAACTGTGAGGGGCTCAAGATGTTAGAAGAAAAGCTGTGATTTGAATTTTTTTTAGTAAAAGGCCTTTATTATCTGAATTGTAGCTGACTCTTTTCCAAATGAGATACTGCTTGTGTATGAAAATTACTGGCTAGTGAGTTCACATCTTAACTACTATCTTAGGTTAATCACCATAACTAAGCAATATTTTCCACAGCAATTTTCTTCTTTCACCATCATCCCCCTATTCTGCCCATCAGGCAGAAGATACAGAAGCCTGAATACACGCACCAGGTTCAACAACAGCTCCTTCCTCATCGTCATTAGACTGATGAAAGGACAGTCTGGCCTCAAATGATGCTGATCTTGTTAATGTTGATATTGCCTCGCTGATACCCTGTGCAATGTAACATACATGCCTCTAAGTCTTTTTGATTTGTACATTTTTGATGCTATGATGTGCCTGTACTGCTCTTAAACAAAGTTTTTCACTGTACTTTGATACACGTGACAATAAATAAACAAATAAATAAATCAAGAAAGGGCTCAGAAGAGATTTACCAGGGTGCTGCTAGAAAGGTTTGTGTTATAAAGGATGGATAGGTTGGAACTTTTACACTAGAGCACTGGAGATTGAGAAGTAACTTTATAGAGGTTTATAAAATCAGAAGGGGTATAGGTAGGGTTAATAGTAGAAGTCTATTCCCTCGGATGAGGATTTCAGTACTGGGGGCATATTTTTAAGGTGAGAGGAGAGATTTAAAAAAGACATGAAGGGCACATGTTTTACAAAGAGGATAGTTCGCATGTGTAATAAACTTCCTGAGGAAGTGGTTGATGCGGCACATCTACAACATTTAAACAACATTTAGATAAGTGCTTGAATAGGAAAGGTTTGAAGGCATATGGGCCCAGTGCAGGAAGGTGGGACTAGTTTAGTTTAGGATTATGTACAGCATGGACTGTTTGGACTGAAGGGTCTGATTCTATGCTGTATGAGTCTACGTACAAATGGCATGTAAAAGCAGTGGAAATAGGAATGCTGGTCATGGTAAAATTCCAGATCCACTCTTGCGGTCTCCTCTACATTGGGGAGACTGGGCACCTTCTAGCAGAGCGCTTTAGGGAACATCTCCGGGACACCTGCACCAATCAACCACACCGCCCCGTGGCCCAACATTTCAACTCCCCCTCCCACTCTGCCGAGGACATGGAGGTCCTGGACCTCCTTCACTGCCGGTCCCTCACCAACAGACGCCTGGAGGAAGAACGCCTCATCTTCCGCCTCGGAACACTTCAACCCCAGGGCATCAATGTGGACTTCAACAGTTTCCTCATTTCCCCTTCCCCCACCTCACCCTAGTTCCAACTCAGCACTGTCCCCATGACTTGTCCAGACTTGTCCTAAACTGCCTACCTCCTTTTCCACCTATCCACTCCACCCTCTCCTCCCTGACCTATCACCTTCATCCCCTCCCCCACTCACCTATTGTACTCTATGCTACTTTCTCCCCACCCCCACCCTCCTTTGCTTATCTCTCCACGCTTCAGGCTCACTGTCTTTATTCCTGATGAAAGGCTTTTGCCCGAAACGTCGATTTCGAAGCTCCTTGGATGCTGCCTGAACTGCTGTGCTCTTCCAGCACTACTAATCCTGAATCTGGTTTCCAGCATCTGCAGTCATTGTTTTTACCTCTTACACCAAGTTGAAGTCATATTAGATCTAAAGCTCGTTGAGGAGTCTGAAAATTGAGTGTGCGTGTGATACCTGAAGTTGGGTGAACAAGCAGGAAGATCAAGATTTGTATTCAGCCACAAAGCAAGAAAACTAGCATATGGAAGATAAAAGCAGTTGGGTTGAAAATAAGATTCCAGCACCCACAGACAAAATGAAATGCAGAGTTTCACAACTCTCTCTTTTCATTAATCCAGCTGCAGCAGAGTCTGTTTTCCCATGGGGGGGAAAAAATAAAAGATAACCCTAAGTCACATTCTCCTATGCAAATCTCATGTGAAACTGACTAGGTTTTCCATTAGCTGTATTCCTCTGGTAGAGGACGTTAGTGTTAGAGCCAAATATGATGATACAATGTACTACTTTCAATTGGTTGTGAGGGTTGGGTTCAATGAGTCTGATTTTGGGAAGGTGTTGGGAGAACACAAAGTGGTCTATGGCCTATGATCGAAGTACGCATTTCATTGCCACAGTCAAGATAAAGAAGAATGGACAGCTTACATTGTTTTAGGGCCACACCAGTGCCTTGTGCACATTTAGGAACAGTAAGTGACGAGATGAACAGGTGAGAATGGGGTTGATTAAGGATATGGCTGCATTCAGATTTGTGATTAGAAACAAACAGTTATCAAGGTGATGGAAAATGATACTCACTGCTGTCTGCCAGTGAAGATGTTTTCTAATTTAACAAATGGAAAGGTGTTCAGTAGAATAGATTTGTCAAATGCATATTTCCAATTAGAATTAACTGGCAAAGACAAGGAACCCCTTACCATTCATACACAAAGGGTTTTTAGTTTAGTATCTCTTAATTCCTACTTATCATGTGTTTATTATTTATGTATATCAGACATTTATTTAACACTGCTTGGATCCTTTAAACATTGGCATCTTCCACTTAGATTTTAGCAGGTAAAATTAAAATTAACTGTTTCGTTACTCTCATTATTTACACACTTCTTTCTCACTATTTCCTCTTGATTTATCTTTTTTAACCACCTCCTTTCCCCTTTGCCACAAGTTTCCACTCTCACCAAATTCCCATTAACATATTCTTTAATAAGTCACTCCATTTGACATATTCACCTAAGTTTGACTAAACCGTGTGCTTAAAATTCTAAACTTTATTAGCCGGATGACTTATCTAAAGAGAGAGCACAATGTACATAATATTTTACCCTACTCCCTAAAAACAAAAACATAGCAACAGGAGTTAAGAAAGGTAGAAGTTCATGGATTAACACTCATGAGGACTGGCCTGGGGAAATAAAATTCCAGCATATGTATCAGTAGCTACGTTTTGTTGCTTTTTCCCATCAAAACATCCCAAAAAATCTCATAAGAGCTGCATTATTACTCTGTTGACTTTAGGACATTTGAGGAAAATGCACTCAAATTTTGTGCATGACAACAGTGACTAAATCGAATTTAATAGACCATGAGTTACCAAAAGCAAATTAAATGCACAAATATTTGCCACCTTTATACTGTATTTCTGTGATTTATTTTTACATAAATGTAAACCTATTTATTTTAATTTATTACGTAAAACAATGCATGCAAAATTTTAATACATTTTACAGTCTAAATTTTAATACCTGCATCAGATATGTCGAGTTCTATAAAACTGCTCTAGAAATTGAGATGGTCATTCTGGGTGGAAGGGTTCCTTGGGTTTTAGGCAAGGTGATCCTGGAATGAATGTGGAACTTACCAGGAATAGAGGCAGACTGCACGGAAGTACGTTGGTGTCCTGCACTGTGTTGAAGTAATTACAAAGGTTTTGTTTTAAAAAGAAGCCCTCAACATTCACCTCTCAACCCATTCATCCTACACTTCATATTGGATGTTAGACTCCTACTTCACTAAAAGTACAGATAAGTGAGGCAGCTCTTATTAGTAACTCCCAAGAGCCAAGAACATAGAACATAGAACAGGCCCTTCGGCCCACGATGTTGTGCCGAACATTTGTCCTAGCTTAAGCACCTATCCATGTACCTATCCAATTGCCGCTTAAAGGTCACCAATGATTCTGACTCTGCCACTCCCACAGGCAGCGCATTCCATGCCCCCACCACTCTCTGGGTAAAGAACCTATCCCTGACATTCCCCCTATACCTTCCACCCTTCACCTTAAATTTATGTCCCCTTGTAACACTCTGTTGTACCCAGGGAAAAAGTCTCTGACTATCTACTCTATCTATTCCCCTGATCATCTTATAAGCCTCTATCAAGTCACCTCTCATCCTTCGCCGTTCCAATGAGAAAAGGCCTAGCACTCTCAACCTATCCTCGTACGACCTAGTCTCCATTCCAGGCAACATTCTGGTAAATCTCCTCTGCACCCTCTCCAAAGCTTCCACATCTTTCCTAAAGTGAAGCAACCAGAACTGCACACATTACTCCAAATGTGGCCTTACCAAAGTCCTGTACAGCTGCAACATCACCTCACGACTCTTGAATTCAATCCCTCTGCTAATGAATGCTAATACACCATAGGCCTTCTTACAAGCTCTATCCACCTGAGTGGCAACTTTCAAAGAGCTATGAACATAGATCCCAAGATCCCTCTGCTCCTCCACATTACTAAGAACCCTACCATTAACCCTGTATTCCGCATTCTTATTTGTCCTTCCAAAATGGACAACCTCAAACTTGACAGGGTTGAACTCAATCTGCCACTCCTCAGCCCAGCTCTGCATCATATCTAAGTCCCTTTGCAGCCAACAACAGCCCTCCTCACTATCCACAACTCTACCAATCTTCGTATCCTCTGCAAATTTACTGACCCACCCTTCGACTCCCTCTTCCAAGTCATTAATAAACATTACAAACAGCAGAGGACTCAGAACTGATCCTTGCGGAACTCCACTTGTAACTGGGCTCCAGGATGAATATTTACCATCTACCACCACTCTCTGACTTCGACCGGTTAGCCAGTTCTTTATCCAACTGGCCAAATTTCCCACTATCCCATGCCTCCTGTCTTTCCGCATAAGCCTACCATGGGGAACCTTATCAAATGCCTTACTAAAATCCATGTACACTACATCCACTGCTCTACCCTCATCCACATGCTTGGTCACCTCCTCAAAGAATCCAATAAGACTTGTAAGGCAAGACCTATCCCTCACAAATCTGTGCTGGCTGTCCCTAATCAAGCAGTGTCTTTCCAGATACTCATAAATCCTATCCCTCAGTACCCTTTCCATTATGTTGCCTACCACCAAAGTAAGACTAACTGACCTGTAATTCCCGGGGTTATCCCTATTCCCTTTTTTGAACAGGGGCATAACATTCGCCACTCTCCAGTCCCCTGGTACCACCCCCGTTGACAGTGAAGACGAAAATATCATTGCCAACGGCTCTGCAATTTCCTCTCTTGCTTCCCACATAATCGTAGGATATATTCCGTCAGGCCCGGGGGACTTGTCTATCCTCAAGTTTTTCAAAATGCCCAACACATCTTCCTTCCTAACAAGTATCTCCTCTAGCTTACCAGTCTGTTTCATACTCTCCTCTTCAACAATACGGTCCCTCTCATTTGTAAATACTGAAGAAAAGTACTCATTCAAGACCTCTCCTATCTCTTCCGACTCAATACACAGTCTCCCACGACTGTCCTTGATTGGACCTACCCTCGTTCTCGTCATTCTCATGTTTCTCACATACACATAAAAGGCCTTGGGGTTATCCTTGATCCTACCCACCAAAGATTTTTCATGCCCTCTCTTAGCTCTCCTAATCCCTTTCTTCAGCTCCCTCCTGGCTATCCTGTATCCCTCCAATGCTCTGTCTGAACCTTGTTTCCTCAACCTTATGTAAGCCTCCTTCTTCCTCCATACAAGACATTCAGCCTCCCTTGTCAACCAAGGTTCCCTCACACGACCATCTCTTTCCTGCCTGACAGGTACATACATATCAAGGACACGTCGTATCTGTTCCTTGAAAAAGTTCCACATTTCAACGACATCCTTCCCTGACAGACTATGCTCCCAACTTATGCTCCTCAGATCTTGTCTTGCAGCATCGTATTTACCCTCCCCCCAATTGTAAAACCTACCCTGTTGGACGCACCTATCTCTCTCCATAACCAAGGTGAAAGTCACAGAATTGTGGTCACCATCACCAAAATGCTCACCCACTATCAAGTCCATCACTTGTCCCGGTTCGTTACCAAGTACCAAATCCAATATGGCCTCCCCTCTGGTCGGACAATCTACATACTGAGTTAGAAAAGCTTCCTGGACACACTGTACAAACACCGCCCCGTCCAATCTACTTGATCTAAAGAGCTTCCAATCAACATTTGGGAAATTGAAATCACCCATGACTACTACCCTGTGTCTTCTGCACCTTTCCAAAATCTGTTTCCCAATCTGTTTCTCCACATCTCTGCTGCTATTGGGGGGCCTATAGTAAACACCCAACAAGGTGACTGCTCCTTTCCTATTTCTGATTTCAGCCCATACTATCTCCAAAGGCAGATTCCCCTCGAACTGCCTTTCTGCAGCCGTTATACCATTTCTAATTAGCAACGCCAACCGCCCTCCTTTTTTACTACCCTCCCTAATCTTACTGAAACATCTGTAACCGGGAACCTCCAACAACCATTCCTGTCCCTGTTCTATCCACATTTCCATGATGGCCACAACATTGTAGTCCCAAGTACCGATCCATGCATTAAGTTCACCCACCTTAATTCTGATACTCCTTGCGTTGAAGTATACACACTTGAACCCATCTCTGTGTCTGCAAGTATTCCCTGTCAGTGCTACTTTCTCCACAGCCTCCCTACATTCTTGGACATCCTGAAAAACAGCTAACCTACTTGCTGGACTACAAGTCCGGATCTCATCCCCCTGCCAAATTAATTTAAACCCCCCCCTGAAGAGTGCTAGCAAACCTACCTCCCAGGATATTGGTGGCCCTTCTGGTTCAGGTGCAACCCGTCCTGCTTGTACAGGTCCCACCTTACCCAGAATGTAGTCCAACTGTCCAAATACCTGAAGCCCTCCCTCCTACACCATCCTTGCAGCCATGTGTTCAACTGCACTCTCTCCCAATTCCTTGCCTCACTGTCACGTGGCACCAGCAACAACCCAGAGATGACGACTCTGTCTGTCCTAGCTTTTAGCTTCCTACCTAACTCCCTGAGCTCCTGAATGACATCCCCACCCCTCTTCCTACCTATGTCATTGGTTCCAATGTGCACCACGACTTCTGGCTGCACACTCTCCCCCTTAAGGATTCTGAAGACACGGTCCGAGACGTCTCGGACCCTGGCACCCGGGAGGCAACAAAACATCCACAGAACTGCCTGTCCGTCCCTCTAACTATAGAGTCTCCTATAACTAGCGCTCTCCTCCTCTCCCCCTTTCTCTTCTGAGCCTCAGAGCTGGACCTCGTGCCAGAGACCTGGTCACTGCAGCTTACCCCTGCTAGGCTGTCCCCCCCAACAGTATCCAAAGCGGTATATTTATTGTTGAGGGGAACGACCACAAGGGATCCCTGCACTGCCTGCTTCCTCCCCTTCCCACCTCTAACTGTTACCCAGCTACCTCTGTTCTCTGGCGTAACTATGTTCCTGTAGCTTCTATCTATCACCCTCTCAGCCTCTCGAATAATCCTCAGTTCATCCAACTCCAGTTCCAGTTCCCTAACTCGTTCTGTGAGGAGCTTGAGCTGGCCGCACTTCCTGCAGATGAAGTTGGCAGAAGTATCGGTGGTCATCCCTACCTCAAACATCCTGCAGGAGGAACATTCCACTGCCTGCGCTGCCATAACTCTACACTTAGTCTCCAAAACAAGAACACTAAGTAGCTTACCTGTTCAGCCGACTGAGTCCTTTTTTTAGGTTAGAGGAGAGGGAGGGTGGGAGACACTACACGTTCTCCACTCAAATAACAATTTAGATCCTGCTCCCATTTCTAACCCATGCAGGAATGGCAGAAGCTGGGTTCACTGGTAAGTCTTTGGAATTTGGAGAAAGCTTCTGCTATTGTTTTTGTGTAGGCTGAGACCCTTTGTGTGAAAATTTAAGGCTTGCTGTTTGTCATTCATTGTTGCTAATCAACATTGTTACTTTAGCAGCCAAATTTCAGCAACCACTTTACATAATGAGGGGTGTTCTTGGAGCAAGGTGCACATTTTCAATTTACAAAAAATGTTATTCACCACTTACCTTATGTGTAGTACTATTTAACTAGCACTCTTAAATGCAATTTTTGTTGTGGTAACTGTTTCCCCTTACCAAACTCTAAAGTAAATAAAATGTACAGTGTACATTTTCTCTTTGCATAAGTGAGCTTCATGATTTTCCCCACATAGTATCAGGTTATCATTAAAAAAGAGGATAGAGCAACTGTGAGATGAAACTGACAAGAATACTTGTTGTCCAAAAGAGCCAAACCCTGAAAATCGACTTTCCAAATATGTGCATAGCGCTGATGAACAGACAGCAACAAATATTATTTTCCTGGATACTGAAAGGATGCTTCTTTTTAAATTGTTTTTTATTCACTCATGGTTTGTGGCTGTCAGTAGCTGGGGCAACATTTATTGACCATCTCTCGTTGCCCTAGTGAATGGTGTTGATAAGCTGCCTTCACAAACTGCTGCAATCCATTTGTTGTAGTTAGACCCACACTGCTGTGAGGGAGGAAGTTCCAGGATGTTTGACCCTGCAACAGTGAAAGAAGAGCAAGATAATTCCAAGTCAGGATGGTGAGAAGCTTAAAAGGGAAATTGTAGGTGGTGGTGTTCACATGTATCTGTTGCCCTTGTCCTTCTAGATGGTAGTGGTCATGGGTTTGGAAGATGCTGTCGTCAGAGCCTCAAGGCATATCTAAAGTGTATGTTGCAAATGATACACACTGCTGCTATTGAGCATGGGTGATGCAGGGACTGAATTTGGATGTGGGCTGCTTAATCCTGGGATGATATCAAGTGTCTTAGTGTTGTTGGATCTGCAGTCATTCAGGCAAGTGCGGAGTATTCCATTCCACTCCTGATTTTAGTCTTAGAGTATTAGATAGACTGGAACTAGCAGATACAATTTAATAATAAGGGGTCTCCCATTGAAAACTGAGCTGAAGAATTTTTCCCTCAAGTGGCCTTGAGTCTTGGGAACTCTACTCCCCAGAGTGGGTCTGGGTCATTGAATATTTTAAAGGCACGGATAGATTGGTTCTTCATTGACAAGGCAGTCACAAGTTATTGGGGTGAGGTAGGAGTGTGTAACTAAGGTCACAGTCCGATAAGTTGCAATGAGATACTGAATAACAAAGAGGGACAAACAGCCTATTCTTTCTGCTAATTCAGTTTATATGTTTGTTCTTCAATTTTGAATGCAATATAGTAATAATAATAACAGGTGGATGCAAAGCCTTACATTGAGGATTGTCTTCTACTTCCGTATTAAAAAAGCCAGCATATTTGTTTTTAATGTCTTACAAGATCCATTTACAGTGCTTAAGATTCTCTTCATATGTTGAATCATCATTTCAGATGTACCATTGCATCAGAGCACCAAGCAGAGACTATTGGTTTTCTGTGTGGGAGGGCAGTCTGGACAGAAAGCACTACTGAATTACTCACACTCACCTCTGCATACTCAGCTTTAGTTCTGCACTACAGTGGAAAGGTGCATACTGTGGGGTCACTGATAAAAGAAAAAATGTGAAAAGATGAATGCAGAAAAATATCTCTGGCTTCAAAGTAATATGTTTTCTGTCAAGGTCTCAGTAGTAGGCTTTTAATTGACTCCTTTCACATTTTCTTTGCACAGGGGAATCAAGTACTTAGATCAAGTAATATAGATCTCCCTTCAGCAGACACAGGAATGTACCAGCTGAATATTCTGCTGAAGAGCGGTCACAATCTAGCAATACGTGATCGTGGAGGTAAGAAATATTAATATAATCTACTAGTTGCTCTAAAATATTAATCTACTGCAGAATGTAAAGCTAATACAACATTTGATTAAAATTCTGCTGTGACTACCAGCAAACATTTAATGATGTGCAATAGCCACAATTCAACATAAGTGATGTTTCTGAGAGAGTTCAAAATTGACATAATATTATTTTTAGGTTCGTGACTGATACTGTTGGTGTAAAGTCTCACATTTCTGTATGTTGAAGTCTTTGTGTAAATCCTACTGTTTGCAATATTAATTGTCAATATTACAGTTAAAACTGCAGCATTTATTCATGATAGGATGTTTTTTTTTATAAAACAACAGTTTGTTTATTCAAAAAGAACTTGGGGGAATCATTTTTGATTTATAAAAGATTTTTACTGGAATGTTTCAAAAAATAGTTTCAAAGAATACTCAAAAGGAAGTAAATTCTTCCAGATTTATCTTTGAGAAAAAAATTGAATTGCAGCTATCAATATTCTTGAATACAGCAACTAAACAAAGAAGGTTAGATTGCTTGCCTCACTATCTGTACGTTAAATATTACTCAAGTGCAGTGCAGAACGAGGAATCTGCGAAGGAGGGTATCAGGGTGTTAATACCTCTCATTCTGCCAAGGCATTGCTTAAAACCTAACTATCCTGTATTTATTTCACTGTTGCAGGATCAATATCCCATGTAGGTTTTAAGTTATCTTTTTGGAAATTATGCTAAGACTTTTGAATGTTGTGCAATTCTCTGCTTATTAACTCGACTCTCTTGAGTAACCTTAGACGTCAACCAAAGCAGTTATCAGTTTGATGACGGAAGAATAAGAAGGCTGGGTATTCTGAATATCAGCATTCCTCTTGGATTTCAATTAGTTACTAATCCCCTCCATCTAAAAATTATAAAAGTCTAATCACATTACCTCAAACTTAGTATTGCGCTATTGAGTTGATGCCATATTATCTAATTCCACTTCTTTAAAAATATCTGCCAAAGGTTTCAACTTGATTGCACTCACTACTTGCAGTGACCATTAAAATATGACTCAGAAGATTATCATGACAGTGTCAATAAAGACAATAATTATAACCTTTTCCTATTTGAGGATTATTTAAATAACTTTGACTTTACTCTTCTATGATCTCATTTCTGTTTATGGAAGCCATGATGTAGAGGAACCTGTGTTGGACCGGAGTGGACAAAGTTAAAAATCACACAACCCCAGGTTATGTTCCAATAGGTTTATTTGGAAGCACTAGCTTTTGGAGAACTGCTCCTTCATCAGGTAGTTGTGGAGCAGGACCATAAATTCTGAATGATAAAGGAGCAGTACTCTGAAAGCTAGTGCTTCCAAATAAACCTGATGGACTATAACCTGGTGTTGTGTGACTTTTAACTTTGTTTATGGAAGGTAGGTCAATCTTATGGAATAACAATAGCCACATCTTTACTTAATGTTAGAATTTTACATTTAGTCCCAAATATGTTTCAAACTGCACCATCTGGTTCCTTGTAGCACATAGTTATTCAACCCTGCCATCAATCTAGAACACCAACTGATTTCATCCAGTTACTGATGTCAAAACAAAGTGTCTTTTTTTCATAGTGAATGAAATTTTATTGTTTCCTGGGAGTAGGATGGCAAACATGTGCCAAGATGGTGCACATCACTTACAATCTAGAGTTGTTATTCTATCAGCAGTGAGGGAAGACATTGGCTGCCTCATCCACCTTTAATTCAGTTGAGGCTTTTAAGTCACTAATCTCTTCCCACCACCACTGGTATTTTACAAACAGCAGTCCCGTTGCTGGATGAGAGTGTGGTCCTTCCTTTTCAGGCACACTGCACCCAAAGGTGCCCTTCATGTGGCGTTGCCACACTCCGGTGGACTTTACCCCCAAATCTTTCAATCTCAGCCTCCCATCCCCCTTTCCTGAGGCAGCTAGCCTAAGTCATGTAGAAGCATTAGACTGGCTGTGTGGACCCAAAGGTTGTTGAATCACGAGGACCATATGAGATGTAACCATGAGATGTAAGAGAAGTGAGCATGGAAATTGCAGAGACACTGAGCATGATTTCCCAATCTTTCTTGAATTTGAAGTTGTTGCCAGAGGACTGGTGAATTGCAATGTTACGCCCTTTCTCACTAAATGTTGTGAAGGGAAGCCTAGCAACCACAGGCCATTCAGTTTAACGTTAATAAATAAATTATGTTGGGACAAAATTAATCATTACTTGGGCAAATGTGGGTAGTTAAGGAAAGTAAGCAGAATTTCTAAGGGAAAATTGTGTTCCTGTTACTTGTATGTGTTTTTTCATGAAATAACAGAGAGGATTGATAAAGGCAATATTGTCCATATGGTCTACATATATTTCCAATATTCACTTGTTAAAGTGTCATAATTGACTTGTGAGTAACATTAGGAGTTACAGAATAAAAGGAACAGTTGTGTCGCCATAGTCTTACCAGACCATAGGGACTACTCACTCATTAGAGAGAGAAGTGATTGCTGGTGAGTTGACCTGAGGGCCACCAAACCTCAGGCAAGGGAGAGGCTGAGAAGTCCTTCGTGATAACCTCAAATTGGTGATGGGAATTGAACCCACGCTGTTGTCATCACTCTGCTCTGAAAGGCAACCAAGCAAAATCAATCCCTAAAAGGAACAGTAGTAACACTACTATAAAATTGGCTGAGGAAGCAAATAGTAATATTGAATGAATTCTTTTCAGATTGAAGAAATGTTCACAGTTGACTTCACTGGAAATTAGTGTTAGACCCCTTCTCTTCCTTATATATATTAATGATATGGAAGTGCTGGTTTTTGACAGGGGTGGACAAAGTCAAAAATCACATGGTATCGAGCTATAGTCCAACAGGTTTCAAATTAACCAGTTGGATTATAACCTGGTATTATGTGATGTTGATTGAATGTATGATAATGACTTTTGTATATAGGGCATAATTTCAAACTGTGCAAATGGTAAAATAAAAAGCAAGCATGTTAACAATGATTAGGACAGCATAGAACTTCAAAAGGACAGAGATAGGCTGATGGCATGGGAGGGCAAATAGCAGATGGAATTTAATGCAGAGATTTGTGAAGTGATTCATTTCAGTAAGAAGAACTCAGAGAGGGAGACAATATTAAATAAATTCAATACACATAACTCAACAATGTACAGCAAAGAAGAGACTTAATTTAAGTTGTGAAATGCAACAAAGTACTCAACTTTTAACACCAATATGCCATTAATCTTATATAAATAGAAGCTCACCATCAGCCTTCACATGAATTTCAAATAAATTGCTGCATTATACATTTAAAGCAAACTAAACATACTATAGAGGGTTTGCTTATGACTGGCAATGTTTGGACCCTTTTAATAATTATACTTTAGTTATTCACCTATATTGCCACACAACCACTGAAGTCCAAAAAGGAACTATTAAAACTGTAGAGTCTTATTCCTGAAAATGGTAGTATATTGTTCTTAGAGGATTTTAAAATTTTGATATTTGTTCAACTTAGCTTCCTGTGACTTTGTCTTCTCTCTCTTCATGTCATTTTTCTTCCCCTCCATTTAATTTTCTATCTGCACCTAATGTAACTGGATTTCACTGTTTCCTTTTTCATCTTTGCCTCCCCTTATATCTCAGAGGTAAGGAGGTACAGACTGCTGATACTTTATTTGGTGCCCTATTGCCCATTAGTTGCTTGTACACAGCAATGTTTTTCTTCTTTCATGGGATCTGGGTATTGCTCGGAATGAACTAAGTGGCTTTGTGTGATATTCAGAGGGCAGTTAAGAGTCAAGCATATTATAATACTGGAGTCACATGTCGGCATAAGTGAACCAAATGCGTTTTATTCTGGCAACCAATGATAGTTATCATTACTCAGATCAATTGTAATAACGAAATTTAAATTCCAGCTGGCAGGATTTGTACTCATATCGTCTGAGTATTAGCTTGGGTCTCCAGAATACTGATCTAGTGACATTACCACTACTCCATCATCTTCCCTAATTTGTGGCACAAAGATGATTTGAGCTGAAGGGTGATGAAAAAGATTCTAACAAAAAGAACTGAATTCTGGGCCAATGAGGCAAATATTTTTTTTCAGTTGTCGTGTCTAATTGTCATCCTCATATGTGATATATTGTATATAAAGTCTTTTATTATATTTTAAGCACCTAGTTAAGTCAAGGGATGTATGTTTTAAAAAACAAATGATACATCTGTTTAATGTCTTTGACTAGTTAAAGTGAAGACAAGGATGAAAACCAGGCTTCAAATTTGAACTGTTTGGCATTGGGTAAAAATTCCAATATTGAAATTGTCATTAATATAAACCAATTTCAATATTGAGTACCTCAGGTAATTTGAAGTGAAAAATGAGCTAATTAATCATCCTTGATATATTTGGCTCATTAATTATCTCAGTTAACTTATTTTGAGTTTTTTTTAGGATAATGTTATTTCAATAGATATTAATTTTGTTGTCAGGTCTCTAAGTAATAGTGTTATCGATTACTCTGTTTGTAGACAGTGAAATCTGCTTCATAACATAATTTGCATATTGATCAATAGGAACAGTTTGTTACACTGCCCACTTTTACATTCATCAATCATGATGCCAATGTTATCAAAGTAAAAAATCGTTTGAACTCTTTTTCACATCTCCACCAAATCATATCATATTTCTTTATTTGCTGAATTTAATCATTCTAGTTAGGTTTTACAATACCATAAATACTTATTACATAGGGATAATTCACATTGATGATAAGGAGAATTATTCCACTAGACCAAGATGATGATGTTGAAAATATCAGAGGAAGAAACAGGAGAAAAATATCATTGTTTATTTTTGCCATGAATGAATTAACATACTTCTTGCTAAATTCTTAAAATAATGAATGTAGCAATGTTTAATAATACTGTTATTGCCCTGGAGTACTCTCTTTATATGGTCCAATCTCTCTTTCTTGAGGATCATAAAACTGTGCTATGTCATTCCTCCCAAGCGGTTTCCACCTTTGCAGTAAAGGTTAATGTCTACCCATTGTTTGTGTTTTGGAAATATTCTGTCTGCCTCTTTTAGGAGTTGACATGGATTGTGGAGTGGATGGGGATAGTGTGGTGCCAGTTACAGATGTTCTTATTTTGGAACTTCCCTTCATTCTGTCTTTCAAACCCAAGTTAGTTCTCTCAATAGTTTGAAGTACTGTAAGACCTGGGTTGTTGAATTTCAAGTCAAATATACAATGGAAGTGAAAATGAATGTATTAATTCCATCCCAACATGGTAATGAGCAAAATGTCAAACTAGGATAAACACTAATCTACTATTGTTACTGTTAATAATTTATACTCTCATGATGACAACTTCAATCTTTCAAATAAAAGAATACTTTGTGCAACTGACTGTTAAAATTCTGTTCCATAGCTAATGATTGACATATCTACTCCATGAGACTTGGTAAAGTCTAAGATTCTGTCATGAGAGAGAAGTATAATTGACAGAGGATATGTATAGGTTTAAACTATTTTCTCAGATAGATGGCATAATTAACAGGAAATACTATAAACTTCAGCTATTTTATATACAGTACAATAACATTAATAACTAATTTTGTAGTTTTATAAGCACATGCATGTTTACTACGGAAATATGAAGTTGATCATAATAAAATGCTGAATACATAATTTCTTGCAGACAAATCATACTGATTGTTACTGAGAAATGATATCATATTCTCAACTTTATAGATTAGCAATAAGCACTAAACCAAATGATTTGCACTGGGCTATTTAGGATGAGGTTAAGTTTGGAAGATCATGTGCCTTACTAAAATAATTATACTGTGCTAATTACCTTTTGCCAAATCACTGATGTCCTCATGCATCTATGACTTGAATGTTTTATTTCCCTGTAAATTCATACTCTATTTTGCCTCTTCTAACATTTAATGATTAGTTCATTTTTCAGAAAATCTTCAGATAAACCTCTGTTATGATCTCAGCTGATGTTAGACTGAAATCTGACTTGACAGATCTCTTTTTTAAAGTATCATTCATTCACTAAAATAAAAACATGCAGATCTGGTTTGAAAAACAAAATAGAAATTTGTCAACCAATAAAAGAAAAAGATAGAATATAATGTGGAAAAATGTGAGGGCATTCACTTTGGCAGGAAAAGTAGTAAAGCTGAATATTTTTTTAAGTGAGGAAGGTTAGAGGGAAAGTAAGTGGAATGGTAAACTTTACTTCAAAGGGAGTTGAATATAAAAATATGGATGCCTTAAAACTATACAAGGTGCTGGTCAGATCACAGCTGGAATACTGTGGACAGCTTTATCTAAGATTTACTGACTTTGGAGGCAGTGTAGAGAAGGCTCATGAAGTTGATCCTGGGTATGTAGGGATTTTCTTACGAGGAAAAGTTGAGTAGGTTGGTACCCATTGGAGTTCAGAAGAATGAGAGGAGACCTTTTTGAAATATGTAAGATTCTCAGGGTAGGAGTGTAGAGGTTGTTTCATGTTGTGGGAGAGCCTAAGTCTGGAGGAAATAAGGAGTCACCCAATTAAGAGAGCCAAAAGAAGAACATTTTTCTGTCAGAAGGTGTTGAATCTGCATAAGACTGTCGAGCCTGGGTTATTATGAATGATATAGCAGACTCGATGGGCTAAATTGCCAACTCCTGCTCCTACATCTTATGGTCAGATGGTAAAAGGAATGAAGATAAAATAGAACAGACCAAGTTATTTATATATAAAAGAATTTGAAAGATTTTGAAACACACAACAGGACAAGATTCTATCTTTTCCAACACCATCACTTTACTGTGCTCAATTACCAGAGAGAGTGTGTTCCTTTCTCGATCACATCTGTAATTATATTATATATAACTATTTCTTCCAATTCAATCTTGAGAACTCAATACATTTCTTTTCCTTAATTATTTTCACAACAGTGCTTAAACTTTCTAGCTTTAAATAAACCTCCTTCTGATTTTCAGCAAACAGCTTTGGCTAGTATTTTCAAACTAAACACTGAGATAATCTGTTTCCTAATTGTTGGGAACTAACTCCTTTCTCTAGCAGAGCTATTTATGCATCCAGCCCCAGCTGCATCTTCTGTAAAATGATCCCAAAAGCTTCTTATTCCATGGATTTTTCTTACCAAAAATCAATTGTTGATTCTTCAGAGCAAAAAGGAAGCTAATGTCCTTCAATGTTTACTCTTTGCAATTGTAAAACTCTCTCAAAACAAATTCACATTATCACTTTAGGATGGTGCCAGTCACCCGCTCTTTGACACATAGAAGTTTAAAATCATGACTCCAGAAAGATTGGCAAGTTAATTCTAAAAAAACCCCACAGACACATAGAACAACTTCAAGGAAAATGTACTTGAAGCTTCTTGGAGCATTCTTTGCACGCAACTTATTTTCTGTTTCTATAAATGATTTTAAAAATCTGGTTATAAGACAAGTGTCACTTCCTTGTCCTTCAACACCAAATAACACCACACTAGAAGTGGTTAGCAAATTCTGCTGCCTTCAGTCCATAGTGACAGATGATCTTTATCATGATGCAGAAAGCAGTGCTTGCATTGGGATGGCAAAAACGACCTTTGGCTGTCAAATGAAACATTCATGCAAAACCATTAAAATGACTTTTAGGACCACGCTGTCAGTTTCTGAGGCCTTTGTTCTCAACATCCTGTTGAAATATTTCAAGATGGCAGTGAGGTTGGCAGTGATTGGTCCTGAGCGTGGTATGCAGCGTTGTCTTTACAGTTCGGTAACTTGTTATTTTATGTCTTGGCTGCTCTTGGGCCTCCCCCTCATGAGCTCCTGTGAGACGCTGGGGTCACACTTACCTCCATACCTGCTTCATCTCAGGTGGTGGCATCAGAAGATGAGCCAGGACCCCATTGGTTGACTTGGTGCCAGGGCCCATCAGTCAATGTCCAGCATCAGAAGAGCTGTGAGACCCAGGCAACATAACCATCTCTAACTCAGAGATGGCAGCGACTGGAGGAGTAGATAGGGAGAAGTTAACAGAAAGGGAAAGATGAACTTTTGAAGTTGTTTCAGTTTTTGTCATATCAATTTAATATTAATTTAACCAGTACTTTACCATTTATGCAATTTAAACAATACTTTATTCTCTAATCCAAGATGATGTTAGAACATGGCAATGTTATCCACATTTCACTGTATCGATGTACAAGTGACAATCTTAAATAAATCTAACTAAGTCACATGTCACTAGATCAAAATCTCAACTCGAAAATAAATTATATTAATGGATATAAACCATACACATTTCATAACACCTTATATGCTGCAAGCATTTTGGCAAGTTGTTGAATTGAAACAACTTCAAGGAAAATATAGTTGAAGTTTCTTGTTAGCTTTATTTAACCACAGATCTTTCTAGAGTGCAACTTGTTTTCTGTTACTGTAAGGGTTAAAAAAAACTGCTTATGGGACAAGTGTCACTTTCTTGCCCTTGATCACACCAAGTAGCACCACACTGGAAGTGGTGAGCAAATTCTACTGCCTTGAGTCCACAGTAACAGATAGTCTGTGTCTTGATGCAGAACTTAATGCTTGCATATGGATGACGCAACCACCTTTGGCTGACAAATGAAACATTCATGGAAAGTCATTAAAACGATTCTTAGGACCAGTCTGTTAGTTTCTGAGGGCTTTGTTCTTAGCATCTTGTTGTTTGTTGACAGACAATCAACAGCAATCAGGAAAGGAAGATCAGCAATTTTTATATGTGCCACCTTCTGGGAATCTCATGCAAGAACAAAAACACGAATATGGCAAATTTCTCAAAGTCAAATGCCCCGACCATGATGGCATTCATTAAGCAGAGGTAATTTCACTGGCTCAGGCACATTTGTAGGATGGAAGTTGGACCTCATCTTTGGCTAAGCATTCACTATCATGACAACTGGTAGCTACGGTGGCTTGAGGACAGGCATGAATGCTGAAAACAACAATCCACATTAACATCTGATTATCACTTCATATGTAACCCTTGTAGCTGAAGCTGTTTCTCATAGATTGGTCTTTTCAGTCCTCCAAAAAAGTGCACTTTTTCAAGCTATGTCATACCCAGTGTATTTGACTTGCTGCATATCCATCATCTTGTATAGATGGAAGGGTGGTGATGACAATAGAGCAATCACACAAATAATATTGAAGGTATCATTAACTTATGCAAAAAAAATCACTGTTTTCTTCACAAGTTAAGAAAAGCTTTGCCATCTGCCTTTTTACTCTGTCAATGTTTCTTCAAATGACAGGTAATAGAGGCAAATTATCATTAACAATGCAGCCGGCAGACAAAATATTTTGGTGTGTGACCTGTTTATTATTTTAATTAACACATGTTTAATTGCAATTCTAATACAATAATGAATTAGCTGAACATGCTCCTGTTCCTCAACTGCTGCTTGTAATGTTGAATCTAAACAGAAATATCATCTAACAGCAAAAATAAGGTTTCTAAAATTAATTATTTCATAAGAAAATGTTAGATCACTGGCCTGTATCTGACAGAAGTGATTTACAATTGCATTAGAAGAGGCTTCATCAGATCTGTTACACTGAGATGTATTTATTAATAGCATTAATAACAGTACTTTTCACACTTCAGTGGGTAAAATGGTAATAAGATGTAGTTAAATGTAAAAGAGAGATTACTCAATCACTAGTAATCAACTTTCAAAATCTAACACAAATTTTCCACAGTATGTTTCTTTATTCCCAGAGGCAATGACTGTTGCTATGGCATGATTCCATCCATACCAGGAACCTCCAAGGGGCTAAATTTGACAAATAAAGTGTAGGTGGTACTTGGAGTCATGTCATACAATTAACCTGTGCCTATTGACCTTGCTGCCTGCTCATTTTAACAATTTTAGTGTTCACCTAGTGCTAACCATGCTGTTGATTAGCTGAACATGTCAGTAGCTGATCAATATAATGAATGGCCAGTAGTGTGTAAAGCTATCTGGACTGTTCAAAGCCTGTGCATCTTGAAAGAGTGACCCCTTATACTTAAACTGTAACCCTGGGTTTTGGACCCCACAATTCTCTGAAATTGCTGTGCTTCTTAAACGTTGACCTCATACTTTCTGAAATAAATTTATTTCACCATTGTGGCCTTGCCTCCAGTTGCCTCAGCCCCAAGTTCTGGAATTATACTCCTTATAGCTCTGTGTCTCTGTGCATCCTGTTGTGGTTGTATGTTTACTCGCTGAGCTGGTAAATTTGTTCTCTGATGGTTCATCACTATGCTAGGTAACATCATCAGGGAGTCTCAGATGAAGCGCTGGTGTCTGTCCTGCTTGCTATTTATCTGTTTTGGTCTGTTGCGGTCTGTGGGTGATATCACTTCCCGTTCTTCTTCCGAGAGTCATAGAGTCATAGAGATGTACAGCATGGAAATACACCCTTTGGTCCAACCCGTCCATGCCTACCAGATATCCCAACCCAATCTAGTCCCACCTGCTAGCACCCAGCCCATATCTCTCCAAACCCTTCCTATTCATATACCCATCTAGATGCCTTTTAAATGTTGCAATTGTATTAGCCTCCACCACTTCCTCTGGCAGCTCATTCCATGCAGGTGCCACCCTCTGCGTGAAAAAGTTGCCCCTTAGGTCTCTTTTTATATCATTCCCCTCTCACCTAAACCTATGCCCTCTAGTTCTGGACTCCCCCACCCCACGGAAAATACTTTCTCTATGCATACCCCTCAGCCTCTGACACTCCAGGGAAAACAGCCCCAGCCTATTCAGCCTCTCCCTATAGCTCAAATCCTCAACCCTGGCAACATCCTTGTAAATCTTTTCTGAACCCTTTCAAGTTTCACAACATCTTTCTGATAGGAAGGAGACCACAATTGCATGCAATATTCCAATAGTGGCCTAACCAATATCCTGTACAATCACAACATGATCTCCCAACTCCTGTACTCAATACTCTGACCAATAATAAAAAGAATACCAAACGCTTTCTTCACTATCCTGTCTCTGTGACACCACTTTCAAGGAGCTACGAACCTGCACTCCAAGGTTTCTTTGTTCAGCAACACTCCCTAGGACCTTACCATTAAGTGCGGAAGACCTGCTAAGATTTGCTTCCCTAAAATGCAGCACCTCACATTTATAAGCGCAGTTGGCTGATTCCTACTCAAAAGACCAAAACAAGAAGACACAACAGACCCAGAGGCCCTAGTCACCCTGCCATACATTAAAGACATCTCAGAGAAGATGGCCAGACTACTTCGGCCTCTAGGCATCATGGTAGCCCACAAAACTACCACCACAATGAAACAGCTCCTGATGAATTTAAAGGATCCCGTACCAACAACCAGCAGAATGAACATCATATACAAACTACCCTGCAAGGACTGCAACAAACATTACATTGGACAGACAGGCAGGAAACTAGCCACCAGGATACAGGGCCACCAGTTAGCCACCAAAAGACGTGACCAGTTTATCACTAGTATCTATACACATAGTTTAACCCGGACAATGCATCCATCCTGGGACAGGCTAAACAAAGGCACGCACGGGAATTCCTAGAGGCCTGGCATTCAAGCCAGAACTCCATCAACAAACATATCAATTTGGACCCCATCTACCAACCTCTCAGAAAATGAAACAGAAATGATATCACCCACCACAACAGACCAAAACAGATAAATAGCAAGCAGGACAGAACACCAGCGCTTTATCGGAGGCTCCCTGATGATGTTACCCAGCATGGTGATGAACCATCAGAGAAAAAATCTACCAGCACAGTGAGCAAACTTACAACCTGATCCACAACCTAAGCTAAAAATCATCTCCAAAATCTGTGCATCCTTTTGAGATACTTCTTAAAATCTTCCTGTTTGACCGAGCTTTTGGTCATCTGGTCTAATGGCCTGAATCTCCTAAACAATGGCAAAGTTGTATTCTTTTCCATTCTGCATGAAGATCTTCCAACATGATATTACTTGTGTATTTCTTCTGACATTGGTGTCATAGAAACGTGCTGCACAGCATCCCATGGCAAACTCTGTCAGAGTAGAGCAGAGGGAAGACAGGACATGAGCTGTTTTATAGTATTAGCTATATTCTGTAGTATTCTGTACAGTAACTGTAAAAGTTTCTTCTTTGATTTTTGCTTTATAGATTGAGTGAGTGAATCCGTGGGTGAATAGGTGATTGAGTGAGTAGTCAGGTTGATAGTGTAGTCTGATCCAATTCAGGGTTTAATCATGTTGAGTTGGGGAGGACTCCTTGGGTGCTTGTGTCAATGGGTGTTGTAGGTGGATCACAATGTAGTCATATGCTAAGTCAGTTGTTGAGTTGTCCAGATATTAGCCTAAATTTTAGTCTGCCTAGTGTTCCGAGTAATTATTTAAGTAGCTACTGAGGCATGTTTGAAATTTAGTACTCTCGCTCAGAAATGGAAACATTCTTTTGAGTTCCTAGGGAGCAGAGTGCATGCTCATCAGAAGTTTCAACTTCCTGGGCAACTCCTGTGCAGATCCACAAGTCCAAACTTCCATCGAGACTCAGCACACAACGTCAATTGTAAACCCGGTCTCCCATGATGCCGAAACCAGACGTTTTGAGCAATATTTGCTTACATGACTTTGTTTCACACTTTGATTTACAATGCTTCTGTACAAAGATTTGGGATGTTTATAGTGTAAAAAGTGCTATGTAAAAAGAACTTGTTTCTTGTTATCCCGTGGAGTGAATTGAAATGGCTGAAATCGACTTCTTTGCCACTGAGGATCCCAGATGGTGGTCAAGGTGAATCATTCACCTGGTAATTCTGGCTGAAGGCATTTGTAAAAGCTTCAACCTTGTCTTACTGGGCAACTTACTGGGCATCTCCATCCTTTAGTATTGGACATTTTTGGAGTCTCCTCCTTTAATTAATCACTTAATTGTGTAACACCATTCATAACTAGATATGGCAGATCTGAATTATTTTCTTTCTCTGTATTAGTTGATGCATACGTGTGTTCATTAAATGCTGGAGAATTAAGTATTTTCCAGACACAAAGTAGGGCGGCACAGTGGCTCAAGGGCAGCATGGTGGCTCAGTGGTTAGCACTGCTGCCTCACAGTGCCAGGGACCCAGGTTCAATTCCTGCCTCAGGCAACTGTCGATGTGGAATTTGCACATTCTCCCCATGTCTGCGTGGATTTGCTCCGGTTTCCTCCCACAGTCCAAAGGTGTGCCGGTTAGGTGAATTGGCCATGCTAAATTGCCCGTAGTGTTAGGTGTATTAGTCAGGAGTAAATAAGGGGGGTGGGTTTCTCTTTGGAGGTTCAGTGTAGACTTGTTGGGCCGAAGGGCCTGTTTCCACGCTGTAGGGAATCTAATATAATATGAAACACTGCTGAGTTTCATATTAGATTGTTGATTGTTTTCACCCCTCTTGTCTTCTGTTGTCAACTACAAGAGATTCCTTCATTGCATGGGAACAACACCACCTACAAATTCCCCATCAAGCTATGTAGAATCCTGCTTTGGCATTAGATCACCATTCCTTCACTGTTGCTGGGTCAGTATCATGAAACTCTCTTCCTAACAGCAGCATGGGTGACATGCTAAGATTTGCAGCTACCATCACCTTCTCCAGGAAGTTATGACTCAGCAATAGATGCTGACTGAGCCAGCGATACCCATACCTCATGAATGAATAAAAACATTTTTAACAGATAGGATGTGGTCATCTCTAGATAGATTATCTCTAACTGACCTTAGAGTCAACCACATTACTCTGCATCTAGAATCACATCTTGACCAGACCAGGTCAAGATGGCAGATTTCCTTCCTTAAAGGACATTAGGGAACTAGTTCTGAGGAAGGGTCACTGGACCTGAAATTTAAACTCTGATTTCTCTCCACAGATGCTGCCAGAACTGCTGAGCTTTTCCAGCAATTTCTGTTTTTGTTAGTGAACCAAATGTTTTCTTTGAAACATAATTAACAATGATTATATGGTCATCATTGCGCTTGCTTTTTATTCCAGACTTCTGTTGAATTCACATTACCCCATCTGCCCCATAGTGGGCTTGGAACCCATGTCCCAAGATCATTAGGGTGATGCTTTGCCTTCCTAACCCAGTGACATTACCAGTTCACTGCTGCTTCCTCTTGTAGGTGAGATTGGTGGGCTTATGATGCATACAACTAGAGAGCCTAGTCCAGAAATGAAGAAAGAGAAGTCAGGAAAGGAAATGGGAGTGCCAGAGATGGACCATATGAAGGTAAACCGGGGATGGAAGATTGTTGAGTGACGATTCAAAATCACTGCATTGTATGAGCTGATGCTCATGGTGATAGCTGACACCATCTTCTTTAAGTACAGGACAGCACAAATCTAGTGTCCTGGTGGTGGAAAACCACTTTCTGGACTAACCAATAAATCTCTTGTAGTGAACAAGATTTAGTTTATTGCATGATGGCCTGCAGTTATAGGTTATATTGATATGATACACATTGTTCCAGGGACATTAAAGCTGACCAGATATTAGGTTCTATTCCTTCAAGATTTTGTACAGTTCTACCATATCACATCATCATTGTGGCTGGTCCTTATGGCACACCTCAGATTAACCCTTTCAGATCCATATACACATGTCCCCACCACCCCAAGGTTTTCTTTCGGTATTTATTTGATATATTTATGTACATTTCCAACAACCTAATCTCAATCCACAGAATCAGAGAAGCTTCAGAGTGCAGAAAAGTGCACAGTCTTTCTGTACTGTCGTTGGAAAGGAAGCACACAATTTTACTTCCCTTTTAAAATGATTCATGCTTCTTTTCACCTCCAAATGGGAAACTCGCTGCAGTTGAAGGGAACAAGATCAGGATATATTATTGTCCATTTTGCTACATTCAACAAAGTACTAATAAATTGTAATCAATGTTGAAATATTGGGAAACAGAGCAGCCCATTTCACAAGCTGTGAAATAAAGGATCTGTTCTATGACGTTAGTTAAGGGAGTAATGAAAATCACTTGCTCTTCTTCAAATAATGCATTAGAATATTTTCAAAGACAGACGGGATATCATTTTAACATGCCATCTGGAAAACAGGATCTCTAACTTTACAACACTCCTCAGTACTGTCCTGAAGTATCATCCCATACCAGATGCCTAAGTTTTCAGAGAGATTTGAGCCTTTTTGAACCTTCTGATGCAGAAAAAACTTGCTGAATACTAGGTGAAGCATTCCAAGCACCTGTAATAGGAGACTTTAATGTACTAGAAAACATCAGAGAAAAAGACAATTGAAATGAGCAATAAAAATGGTTCTGGAATAGGCAACATTCTGATACCTCGAAGAACATTCCTCTAATATTTATTTATATTTTTCATGCCCTATGTTTCTCCAAGGTTTTTTTCTGGCAGTATATTAAGTTTCTGCCCAGGCACCATATGTTCTCTCATTGGTAAAACAATGGTAATTGTTCTTTTTCATTCGTTCAGATTCACTGACAGTCAAGCTACCCCTTTCACCAATATTTCATTTGTATTAAACTCTTTGTTTTTAATCACTTTATGTGAGACAACAGTCAACATTTGTGGACCAGGGTGGGTTTGCAGCTCTAGAGACACAACGGAACATTTAATTAAATACCAACACTTTAAAAATGAGAATACATTATTGACTAACTAAACTATATGTATTTTAAGAATACATACTGCAATGGCATTAAATGATGGAGAAATAGGTTGTATGTTTGGTTTTCTTGAACATCGCACATAGTTTTCTTCACCAATAACATCTTGATATCCATACTGATGAAAATAACTTTTCATAAATTGTAGCAATTGGAATGAGGTTGGCCAGTTGGATCTCATTGACTATGAAATCCCTGATTGGGGCTGTTAAACTGGGAAAATAGGGAGCCCTAGCTGACAGATATAGACAGGAATCTCAGAGAGCCCCCTCAGTCTAGGGACTGGCTCTAGCTGGCTGGTCAGAATGTGTGTATTGTGCACGTGTAAAGAAAAGGCCGACTTGGTGATAGAATACGGGCTTCTCTGCAGTTATTTCATAAGTATTCTTATGAATCACTAAGAAATGGGCCTCAAATGGGCCTTGCCGTGCAAAATGCAATTTATATTTCAGTGGTGATCCCTCAACTGGATAACTATTAGGCTGACTACGTTATAATCTGGATACGTTATAACAAATAATGATCCTCCTGACTGCGGTAAGCGAGATTAGATTTGTGACTGAAGCACTAAGAGCTCTAGAAAACTCTTCAATAGAATATTTTACATTTTTTTTAAGTCACAAAAGTAATCATTCCTGTATGAATTAATAGGGATATAATCTTGCAGGAAATGGAATGGCCTGCAGAGAACTTTAGCAAATTAAATTTTTTTTAAATCATTACTTGGTTATATATTGCTTTGTGAACAACTTCCCTTCCGTCAGTTGTTAATTTATAGGTACAGCTGCTTTGATATCGATTTTAAGTTTTTAGACTGACTTTATTTGCAAGTGTCAGCTTTATTGAGTTGGTAGTACTCTTGCCTCTGAAAGAGGAAGTTGAAGGCTCGGATTTCACTGCAAATCTTGAACAGTTACCTTGAAAATATTCCTGTCAGTAGCAATACCAAGGCATATGCCATTAACCAGTATTTAACCTGTGACCTTATCTCTTGCACTGCAGCCTTAGGAGTTTCCTGCCTTGGCTACAGTTAAATGTAATAAGAATCATGAGAGGTACTGGTGAGGCACAGAAGTGCTGAAGCCATGTCTCCTTCAGTGTTAGTATAGAATGAATTCTTATTCGGGTCCAGCAGCTTGGCACTGTCGAGGTAAGTGTCTTTTTTTAAATAAAACCTAAGCATTTATTCATCTAACTTTAATCTTTAAGAGAACAATAGTTGCTTTGTATAACCTTTAATGTCAAGTACATACATAGAAAAGTGTTGAAGTGAATTTTAAAACTACCATAAATACCTAATAAAGTACATTGTATAATAATGTACATGCGGCCAAGGAAAATAAGGAAAACCTTTTTTCTGTTTTTAAGCACTATTGCTTTTCTAGGTTTTGAGTCTGGACAACTTGGCTCTTGTGAGTCAAAAATATTTCTGCAGAGGGCAATTAAGTCTTGGGATTAAAGATGGAGTGTGTAGGGTGGAACTTTGTAGTTGGGAATAGGTGGGAGTGTACTGCAAGTTTGATTGTAAATGTATTTAGTATTAAGGAAAGCCTTTCTAATGCAGCTTACATTATCAATCGCTTTCCAGCCTGATTCTATGCATGTTGCAGGCATTCTGGTGTAAATTTCTGGGCAAGTTTAGGGCATGGATCTCAAGTCTCAGTTGTTCGGCTTAATTCTGTGCAAAGTTGGAGGCACCCATAGAAAGCTCTGGGCAGCAAATCGCTGTTCATCAGAAGTTTAAAGTTCCCTTGCAGGTGCCACATTTCTACATGTGTCAGGACTTCTTTTGGGTCTAATTCTCTTCTGTACTCAAACTGAGAGACAAAAACACAAAGGTATTTCCAACAGAGACACAAGTCATGTGACTCAACAGCCTGCCAGTACACATTTGCTTAAACATTCCACTTTTCATAAAAAACAATTGCAGACACTACCATTGGCAGTTCATAAGGTAGACAAGTTACTCAACAAGCATGATCTCAAAGAAAATTATCATTACTTAACAAAACAACCAGTGTTTATATTCAGTTACTTTTTCATCAGTCTGTGCATTTATATTACACTCATCATCTTTAAATCATGTAGGTCTTCAAATGGTATGTATTTATACTGTTGTTGGCTATACCTGTGGTACCTGCTCATTCTTCTAGGAGAAAGTGAGGACTGCAGATGCTGAAGATCAAAGTCGAAGAGTGTGTGCAAGAAATGCACAGCTGGTCAGGCAGCATCCGAGGAGCAGGAGAATCGATGTTTTGGACATAAGCCCTTCATCAGAAATGAGACTTGTGGGCCAAGGGGACTGAGAGATAAATGGGAGGGGGTTGGGGCTGGGGATTGGGGGTGTGGGGGTGTGGGGGGGGGAGGGGGATGTAACTGGGAACACGATAGGTAGATGAAGGTGGGGGTGAAGATGATAGTTCAGAGTGGAGGGTGGAGCGGATAGGTGGGAAGGAAGATGGACAGGTAGGACCATTCAAGAGGCCAGTGCCATGTTGGAAGGTTGGGCCTGGGATAGGCTGGGGGAGGGAAAATGGGGATGATGAAGGGCTTATGCCCGAAATGTCAATTCTCCTGCTCTTTGGATGCTGCTCATTCTTTATCCAGGTACGTTGTTCCCATTATGAGCGCTGTTTCCATGGTTACTGATTTGCCTGATCCATTTCTGTTGATGGGGAGCAGTGAACCTCCGGGACTGTTGGTCATTCTGTGCAGGTGGTGAGATCACTTGTTCCTGATTTGCTTCTGCAGTGAAGGAGCAGCTTCTCTGCTTGTGATGTGAGATACTTGGTTGTTCACACTCGCTACAAGCTGGTTAAAAACTGCTCATCCCAGGTCCAATGTTGCCACATGGGCTGACCTTTGTTGAGAGTATTGAACTTCTGGATTCTGCTCAGTTCTCCAGTTCTCACATCTGGCAAAGACGTGGAATTTTATCAAAGTGAAATTTGGTTTTCTGTCATTTCATCTTGATTTTGTTACTCACAGCTGTTACTATTTCTAACTTCAGTATGTTTTTGACTATTGGAAGAGTATTTTGGATGCATCTGACATTTCTTTGGACTGGACTACTTTCAGTGCCTGCGGTAGCTGTGTTTCTACACTCAAGGATTGCACTGTACATGTCTATGCTGGACTTGTTTGATTTCTTTCTGATTCCTTTTTTTATTTTCATTACCATTCTCTGCCTTTCCATTTGACTGAAAGTTGTGTGGAAATGATATCAAGTCTTGAATTTCCCAACCCTTTGTGAAGTGCCTGAGTTCTTCATTTGTGAATTTGGATCATTATCGCTCATCACAATGTCTGGAATATCATGACGACTGAACTGTGCTGGCAAGTACTCTACAATCTCACTCGTACTGATATCAGCTGGATCAACTCCCAGTAGTAAGAATAGTAGTCACTAGTAATGGGGTAATCAGTCCTTGTGAGCCTGAAGACGTCTACCTTAAGCTTCATCTGTGGACTTTCTGGGATGTCATGCTTCTTAAGTAGTTCTTCAGCTTTATCTTGGTATTTAGTATTTAGCATGAGCACTGCACTCCAATGACAATGACATGTTCTTTAATCTCATTATTTATGCTTGACTTCCTCAGAGAAGACTGAATTCCTTGATAACTTGCATGGATGTCCACCCTCTGGATGAAAAGATTTTTCTTCACATCCCCTCTTTACCGTAAATCTATGCCCTCTGGTTATTTATCCGTCTATCAAGTGGAAATATTCCTTCCTAATTATCCTATCTATGTCTCCCCACAATTTTATACCTCTCAATCACATCCACCATCAGTCTCTTCTGCTTTAAAGAAAACAACACCAGTCTATCCAATCTCTCTTCATAACTAAAATGCTTCAGCTGGTAAATCTCCTTTGCATCCTGTCCAGAGAACTAACATCTCTTCTATAATTCCAGAATTGTATACAGTACTCTAGCTGTGTTGCCACACAACACGAAGAAGGTTATCATCAACGTAAAAATGGAATCTGACACCATAATGACATTTCAATTGTCACTCTTACCGATACTGTTATGGACAGATGCATTTGTGGTAAGCAGATTGGTGACGATGAGGTTAAGTATGTTTCTCTCACTTGTTGGTTCCTTCACCACTTGCGGAACGTTTCAGAGAACACCTCTGGGACACCCGGACCAACCAACCCAACCACCCTGTGGCTCAACACTTCAATTCCCCCTCCCACTCCACCAAGGACATGCAGGTCCTTGGACTCCTCCATCGCCAGACCATAGCAACATGACGGCTGGAGGAAGAGCGCCTCATCTTCCACCTAGGAACCCTCCAACCACAAGGGACGAACTCAGATTTCTCCAGTTTCCTCATTTCCCCTCCCCCCACCTTGTCTCAGTCCCAACCCTCGAACTCAGCACCACCTTCCTAACCTGCAATCTTCTTCCTGACCTCTCCGCTCCCACCCCCACTCCGGCCTATCACCCTCACCTTAACCTCCTTCCAACCTATTGCATTTCCAACGCCTCTCCACTAAGTCCCTCCTCCCTACCTTTTATCTTAGCCTGACGGACACACTTTCCTCATTCCTGAAGAAGGGCTCATGCCCAAAACGTCGATTCTCCTGCTCCTTGGATGCTGCGCTTTTCCAGCAACACATTTTCAGCAATAGATTCATAAGGTTGGCATCTCATTTTTTACATATACGTGGTGCTGGCATCCTGTACTCTTCATTGATTAAGAGTTAATCACGTAGCTTGGTGATACTGATGGAGGGGAGGATCCACCCATCAAGGGATAATGGATTACGGTTGAATTTTTTCTCATTTTTCATGGGATGTGGGCGTCATTGGCAAGGACAACATTTATTGCGCATTCCTAATTGGTCACCTAATGAATCGCTTGGAAGGATACTTCAGAGACAGTTAAGAATCAAACAAATTGCAGTGGGTCATAGGCAGCACAGATCATGTAAAAATGACTGATTTCCTTCCCTAAAAATATTCAAGAACCAAATATTTTTGCAACAATCCACAATAGGTTTCATGGTTATCATCACGGTCATCAATACTCAGATTAGCTTTCAGTTTTTTATTTACTCATGAGACATGGATATCTCTGGCTGGCCAGAGATTTATAGTCGGTCCATAGTTGCCCTTGAAGATGGTGACTTGACCCAAAATGCCCTTAGGGATGGAATTCCAGGATTTTAACACAATGACAGTGTAGGAACAGTGATATATTTCCAAGTCAGGGTGGTGAATGGCTTGGAGGGGAACTTTCAGGTGTTGGTCTTCCTGTGTATCTGCTTCCCTTGTCCTTTAGATGGAAGTGGTTGTGGGTCTAGAAGGTGCTGTCTAAAGATCTTTGGTGAATTTCTGCAGGACATCTTGTACATAGTGCACATTGCTGCTCCTGAGATTTGGTAGTGGAGGGAGTGAATGTTTGTGGATGTGTTGCCAAGCAAGCAGTTGCTTTGTTCTGGATGGTGTCACGCTTCTTGAGTGTTTTTGGAGCTGTACCCATCTGGGCAAGTTGGGAGTATTCCATTCGACTCTTTACTTGTGCCGTGTGATGGTGGACAGGCTTTGGGCAGTGAGTAGTTGAGAAACTCGCTGCGGTATTTGCAGCCTCTGACCTGCTCTTATACTCTTATATGATGAGTCCAATGAGTTTCTGGTTAATGTTAAGCCTCAGGCATTTGATAGCTGGGGATTCAGTGGTAACACCATTGAATGTTAGGGGGCAGTGGTTAGATTTTTTTCTTAATAAGATGATCATTACCTGGCAGTTCTGTGGCTTGAATGTTGTATATCACTTTCAGCCCAGATATTTTCCAGATCTTATTGCACTTGGACATGGATTGCTTCAGTATCTGAGGAGTTGCAAATAGTGCGGAACATTATGTAATTATCAGCAAACATTCACACTTTTGTTGATTAAGTAGCTGTGGATGGTCGGGCTTAGGACACTGTCCTCAGGAACTTCTGCAGAGATGTCCTGAAGTTGGTAATGACTGACCTTTCTATGTGCCAGATATGATTCCAACCAGTGGCGAGCTTATCACCTGATTCCCATTGACTCCAGTTTTGATGCCAAACTCAGTTGAATGCCGTCATTCTACTTCACTCTGGAATTCAGCTCTCCTGTCTATGTTTGAACCAAGGCTGTAATGAGGTTAGGAGCTGAGTGGGCATCACTGAGCAAGTTAGTGCTGAGCAGGTGCTGCTTGATAGTACTGTTGATGACACCTCCCATCACGTTACAGATGATTGAGAGTAGACTGATAGGGTGGTAATTGGCAGTAATTCTAATTATATTCCTCCAACTACCAGAACGGAAATTGAATTCCTGTTCCCAGAACTTTAACCAGACTCTCTAGGTTACTAGTCAAGATTAGAATGGTGCTGGAAACAGCAGGTCGGGCAGCATCCTGATGAAGGGCTCCTGCCGGAAACGTTGGTTTTCCTGCTCCTCGGATGCTACCTGACCTGCTGTGCATTTCCAGCACCACTCTGATCTTGACACTAATCTCCAGCATCTGCAGTCCTCACTTTTGCCTTTCTCTAGGTTACTAATCAAGTCACTTTCCTAACTACACCACCATATCTCTGCCTTCAGGCATCTTATTGATGCTCAGTTTTGACCTGATCCATCTGAATGAAATCTCTCCCACTTAGCAAAAGGGTGGTGCCACACAACATGATGGAGGGTATCCTCAATATGAAAGTGAGACTTTGTCTCCAAAGGGACTGTCTAGTGGTCACTCCTATCAATACCATTATGGACAGATTCATCTGCAACAAATGGGTAAGTGAGGATGAAGTAAAGAAGATTTTATTTTTGCTCATATTGCTCCATGTGCAGATGTATCTGGTAGATACATCCCTAGGACATGGCCAGTTAGGTCAACATTGGTGTAGCTGGGCTGCTTTTGTTATTGAACCTCGAGGTTATCTGACCCTGTGTACATTCAGTTCTCTAGCTCCTATCCCTGTTTCAACATGGAGCAATATTGATTTATGAGTTGACGGAGGGTGATAGGGAGTGTCCTTGCTCCTGTTTGATTTTGCAAGAAATCTCATGGAATCTGGATTCTATGTTGAAGACTCCCAGGGCACTGCCTCCTGTACATTATTGCGATCCCACCTCTGATGGGTGTGAATTGCCAGTGAGAGAGGCAGGGATGGCAGTATAGGGATTTGAGAAAGTAATTGTACTGTTTTGAAACAAGACCTGAGTTTTGTAAGAACGACTTTGTAGAATCAACTGGGCAGGTTGTGCATTTTTTATGTCCAGGTCAATACACGATGATCCTTTTAGTTTTATTCTTAAATGTTTTTTGTACAACTTTGATACAACTGAATGGCTTGCTCGGCCAATTCAGAGGGTATTGTAAAGTCAACTACACATAGGTAGCAGTATCGAAGCCCAGCAAATATCCACCCTCTAAGAATATTAGTAAACCAAACTTTTTGTTTAAAATCAAAGCCTGTTGTATTCACTGAGACTAGCCTTTTAATTCAAGATTTATTTGATTAACTGAATTTAAGTTCCCTTGCAGCTATAATGGGATTTGAACTCATGGAGCTGTACCCATCTGGGCAAGTTGGGAGTATTCCATTCGACTCTTTACTTGTGCCGTGTGATGGTGGACAGGCTTTGGGCAGTGAGTAGTTGAGAAACTCGCTGCGGTATTTGCAGCCTCTGACCTGCTCTTATACTCTTATACAATTTTTCACATGGATGGGGGATTTTGCAGCCCAGTATCTGAAGAGGCAGCTGGGAAATACTTGCCCACCAATCACAGCAATTCCATGGCTATTTAGCACTCTGTGAAGGGGAATGTGGAACTTGTGCCCCTTACTTGTATGGCAATCCTGCTTCAGAGAACTGCCGGCTGATTGAATTGGCTATTAGCTCTGTAGTCTCCACTGGTAACAGTGGTCAGGACTGCAACAACAGTGCCCATATTCCCTGGGTAAATGCAGAAGGGAAGGGTCTTGCAGCAGGGAAGGGAAGTAAAGTGAAGTGAGGCAAGGCAAGATGGAAAATCATAATCTACTCAAACAGAGTCCATGTAAGGGAAATTGCATCTGACTAATTTATTTGAGTTTTTCAAGGATAGAGGTGAACCAATAGATATGTAGTACTTGGAGTTCCAGAAGGTGTTCAACAGGTACCTCTCAAAAAGTGAAGTCGAAGAGCGTACAATGTTGGAGGTAGTATATTGGTAGCCATTGCCTTGCTTTGCCTTAGTGCAGCCACAGTAATCAAGCAGCCTGTCTTGCTGCTCAGCAATCCTCAGTCTTGGGGAAGGGTTTCTTGCTGAATGGCACTTGTGTCTAAATGGGTCAGACTAACTGAGGGTCTTCCAGAGGCAATTTGACTCTCTTTGGCTTGAACATCCAAAGGGCAGAGAGGGCAGTCATGCTGGAGGTGGAGGACCCAGTCATCTCTCCAGTGCCCTGAGTGGAAACTGCTGGAGGACCTGTATGCGGCTCTACCTCTGACTAAGTGTCTGCTGGCACCACTATGTCTCCTGGAGCCACGAGGACATTGGACTGGGGTCAAAACTCCCCATAGCCCATTTTGCCATGCCTTTGGCCTTGTGGATCAGTGGCTGGCACAATGGAGTGCAGGGGTGTGTGTCCATTCAGGGCACCCTGAGTATGCTGAATCTGGCTCCGTGTGGCAACAACCTGTCCTAGGAGGCAGAAAGAAGGTCACATGATTTGCTGCACTGCTGTAACTTCTGGGCAATGAGGGCCATTGCTGACTGCTGCTACTCTCTATACATTAGTCTGAACTCACTGATTGCCAACCACAGAGTCCTCACTTGCCTGGTCCTGAGCAAGTGTTTGGTCTCTGACAGTCCTAAGAGTATCAGCTGTCCAGCTGCAGAGTTATTTTAGTGAAGTCCTCACTAGACTGTGTACCAGTGTTCTCTATCACAATAAGCTGGTGGTGAGCACAGGAGGCAATCTTGCTGGTGGTGCAGCTTCCCCTTTCACTGACCTAGAAGAGGCTAGCCATGTCTGCACCACCCCATCCACCAAGACCTGCAGAGCTCTGTCAGGGAATCATGATGCCATTTGTCCCTTTGCCAGTGTTTTTCGTGTTCTTGACTGGAATGCCAGTGCTCATACAGGTGCATTTTGAAGATGGCACAGGTACAAGTGATGCCACCATTTCAATTGCAATACGGTGAGCGGCTTGTTGTTCATGGAAGGGCACATGGTAAGTTGGGCTGTTAACTCTACGAGACAGATACCATAGGGAGAGGATGGTAATTAATACGCCCAGCTTGATAAGAAACAGTGATGGAAATCACTAGGTCTTGTGATAACAAACTCTTCAAGAAACTCAGTGTAATTCAAACTTAGCCAGAAAAAGTAAGGTTCAGTCTGATATTTTGAACACCCTTTGACCCTTCCATGATTGTGTTTACATTTCTTTATCCTCACCAGCAAACTACAAACCTACCTCTCAACTCTTTGTATTGGCCTATGTTTTCATTGTGAAGTGAAAGGAGTGTTACGCCATCTTGTGGTGAAACTAAACTGAGTTGATGCATAAAATGCATGTATAACAATAGTTATTAGGAAATGAGATAATCACATATTAGTACATTGAGCAAGCAAAGATTGTTAAGGTGAATTAATGAAGCCTGTAATATCAGATGAAAGCATTTAATTAGTTGAGAGTCAACTGCATTAATAGCATTCTCTGGCCATAAAGTTACAGTTAAAGAGGGTTATTTTTGACAGATAATCAAATAATTTTATTATCTGTTCTTTCTAAAAATATAACTTACAAATATATTTTTTCTGATTATGCATATTTTTTGCCACATTGACACTACTTGGTTGGTGAGTCCAATGAATGGTTTAAGGTGTAACTTAATATCATGTGATGCACTGACCAGAAATAATTTAAATTCATAGCATCGTAGAACCCCTACAGTGTGGAAACAGGCCTTTTGGTCCAACAAGTCCACACCAACCCTCCGAAGAGTATCCCACCCAAACCCATTTCCCAACCCTACATTTACCCCTGACTAATGCCCCTAACCTACATATCCCTGAACACTATGGGTAATTTAGCATGGCCAATTCACCTAAGCTGTGCATCTTTGGATTGTGGGAGGAAACTGGAGCAACCCTGATTAATGCCCCTAACCTACACATCCCTGAACACTATGGGTAATTTAGCATGGCCAATTCACCTAAGCTGCGCATCTTTGGATTGTGGGAGGGAACGGGAGCACAAGTCAGAAACCCATGCAGACACAAGGAGAATGTGCAAACTCCATACAGACAGTTGCCCAAGGCTGGAATCGAACCTAGGTCCCTGGCACTCTATGGCAGCAATGCAATCCACTGAGCCTCTGTGCCATCCCAATGGTTACTCAAGGAGTAACTGTGCCTTGGAGCAACATGAATGATTACATTAAAGGTAGATTTTTGTGATTCCCTATAGGTGGTTTCACAGGTCATGGAGCTCATCAAATTTTCTGGGAGGCCTTCCCATCACCCTCCCACTGACTTGTCCACAGTTTTATATCAAGCTGACTAGGCCAGGGCTGAGAACATATTGCTGTCTGTCACACCAATTGTTGCCTTTAAGTAGCCAATGTATGGGTAGGTGAGAAGTATAAAGGGCCAGGCGAATGTTTGATAAGTTACCCTTGGGCAACAGGCAGGAATGGTGGGGGTGTTTGCCTCCTTCAAGACCCATTTTCCATATCAGGCACATATGATTCATGCTGTTCATTCACATTATCCTTTCATACACATTAAACTTAAAGATGAAGTTTCTGGAGGAAGTGATGTTTAAACTTCCACTGGCTGTTGAAGCTGTGATTCATTAAGAATTCCATAATTTATACAGTTTGCCTCCTGCATTCATCGCCAGCTTATTGTGATAGAGAGTGTAGGTACACAGTCTGTTGAGCACTTTTCAACAGCTCGTCCTGCAGTGAAGCAAATTTAACCTGTGCCACCTAGTGCAAACAAAGTAGTCTCAAAATTGGACAATCTACTTAGAGTGAATTTACTTTTTCGATCTATCTGCTGCCATCTTGTGTTAGATTCTGAGAAATACAGCCTGCTTGCCCATAATACAGAAACCAAATTGGGCAGCTCGGACCCAAATACAATTTTTAGGTATCGATGGGAGCCTTTGCCACACACGTTCCACCATTGCTCCCCTAGTGTACTGCTTAAGTAGAAGTAATTAAAGTAATGAATCTCAAAATATTTGAAAAAATGTTTGCAACAATTGGAACACCTGATTGATGTATAAAATTAAAAATCACACAACACCAGGTTACAGTCCAATAGGTTTAATTGAAAGTGCTAGCTTTGTGGACAACCACCTGATGAAGGAGCAGCACTCCGAAAGCTAGAGCTTCCAATCAAACCTGTTGCACTATAACCTGATGTTGTTTGATTTTTAACTTTGTACACCCCAGTCCAACACCGACGTCTCCAAATCCTGATTAATGTATACAGATACCCTGAAGGATCCTGAAAATCTCACACATTGTTATTCCCTGATGTGCTTGTCATGTGGTATTCTGATTATCTCTGCCAAATCATAAAAATGATAGATTGCTTATGTGATGAAGAATAGTTAAATATTCTGCTAAACGTCAAGCTTTTAACAAAGTGTTTTGATAATATTAAACAATGTTGATATATTTCCAGTTAAATTATTGCAACTGTTATCTTCAAATATCAAAGTAATACTTTCACACTGAATTTTCTCAATACTATTTCAGGAACAAGTGATCCATATGTGAAATTCAAAATAGCAAGGAAGGAAGTTTACAGAAGTAAAATAATTCATAAGAACCTCAATCCAGTTTGGAATGAAAACATTTCTCTTCTGATACAAAACATTGCAGAAACTGTGTATATAAAGGTAGGTAAATCTCTAAACATCCATGCTTGGCAATTATAAGTAAGAAAACATCAAAAGTATGAAATAGATTTTGGGTGATGATGCAAAACAGGCAACTGCAAATCCCCCACCCCATTTTTGTTTCCATTTATGTCAAAAGTCAATGAATGAAAGTTAAAGTGACATGCAGATGGAATTTAATCTTGTATAATCCAAAGTGGTCAACATTTTGTGGATGGTAATCAGTTTGTCCCACAGTTTATCTACTAAATTGTTGAGGTTTTACATTGTCACCTGTTAAGTTCACCCTCACAAAATCTGATTACGTTTCTGATGTTAAGTGCATATGAACCCAGAGAAATTATAAGGGATTTCCTGTAGATTGTGTACTTCTATAATTTGTCTCAAACAGACATAGCCAACTAAATTCAAGGATGGATCTCTTTGACATCTTCAAACCTTATATTTTTAACTGCTACATCAATCCAAAAATTGTTTTGACCAAATTGGTGAAAAACCTTGATCTAGTTTTGAACAGTGAACAGTACAGCACAGTACAATCCCTTCAGCCCTCAATGTTGTGCTGACCCTTTATCCTACTCTAAGATCAAACTAATCTATACACCCTTCATTTTACTATCATCCATGTGCCTATCCAAGAGTTGTTTAAATGTCCCTAACGTATCTGATTCTACTACCACCCCCGGCAGTGCATTCCATGCATCCACCACCCTTTGTGTAAAGAACCGAACTCTGACATCTCCCTCTAAACTTCCTCCAATCACCTTAAAATTATGTCCACTCGTGACAGCCATTTCTGCCCTAAGAAAAAGTCTCTGGCTGTCCACTCTATCTGTGCTGCTCATCATCTTGTGCACCTCTATCAAGTCACCTCTCATCTTTCTTCACTCCAATGAAACAAGCCCCAGCTCACTCAACCTTTCTTCATAAGACATGCCCTCCAGTCCAGACAACATCCTGGTAAATCTCCTCTGTACCCTCTCTAAAGTTTACACGTCCTTCCTATAATGAGGCAACCAGAACTGAACACAATATTCCAAGAGTTGCAGCATAACCTCGTGGCTCTTAAACTCAATCCCCCTGCTAATGAAAGCCAACACACCATACACCTTCTTAACAAGTCTATCAATTTGGGTGGCAACTATGAGGGATTCTGTGAATGTGGACCCCAAAATCCCTTTTACTGTGCAAATTTTATTTCTTACTTGCCTACTTATAAGCAAAATCGAAAAGTGTGGCAATGGAAAAGCACAGTAGGTCAGACAGCACGCGAGGAGCAAGGGAATTGCCATTTCGGGCATAAGCCCTTCATCAGGAACGTACCAACAAAGGTTGCCCTCCAAATGACTTGTATAATGTTTTGGAGCATCTTGATACTGTAATAATGTACCAAGTAAACAAAATTCTCTTTTTGAAGTATCCAGAATTTTTACCTTTTTTGAACAAAATGACAGCTATTGGGTTTTTTAAAAAATGTTAACAAATTCTCCAAATCTGAAAACAAGTGAAAATGTTGATGAACATAAAAATTTCACTTCTGTCAGGTGATGAAAAATATTAGAAGTGAGCATAAGAACTGCATTAACAGGATCGTGTCATATGATTGAGATTATGCACTCCACCTGCTGACCAGTGTAATTATTACACCAGGAGAATTTATTAAAGTCAGTTCTGAGATACAATAGAACCTCCGTTATCCGAACGAGGCGGGATAACCAAAAACAAGCGGTAATTTAGGAGTGTCGGTTATCCAAGCATTTCTCGGTTATCCGGCAATGCACGCCATAACAACGTTTAACTGATAACTGAATGCTGAGTTGCCTAATGCCGTTTTTACGGGACCTTGAGATCTTATTCGGATAATCCAAAATCCAGATAATTGATGTTTGGATAATCAAGGTTTTACTGTAACGTGATAATTCCATTCTGGTGTAATCACGCGTTATAGGAAAATCATGCAATAGCAACGCCAGTTAGGTACATTAGTCAGAGGGAAATGGGTCTGGATGGGTTACTCTTCAAAGGGTCGGTGTGGACTTGTTGGGCCAAAGGGCCTGTTAACACACTGTAGGGGAATCAAATCTAATCTAATCTGATCAGTCAAACTAATGGGACTGGAATTGTGTTACAGCCAATACAGATAAGGAAGTTTGCATTCTACAAATAACCGTCTAAATTCTTCAATCTTGTTAAAGCCAATCTGCATTGAAAAAACACACGTTTTCACCAAATGACTGTAGTAACATAACCAAATTTTTCAGAGGTTTTTTTCCACATGTTCATATATTTACTCTTATGGTTTTAACTGTTTATGTAAAATGATGAAGTGGAGGGACAGGCTGGGATTATTTTTATTATTATTAAATTTTTTGAGCAAGTTCATGAAAGTCATTTATGTTGGCTGTTTCCCCAGCCTTTACCAAGTCACCAAAGATTGATTAAGAGGGAAAAATAAGCTACAATTAAACTAGTTCTGCAAAACATTTATTTATGGATTATAATTCAGAATAAAACTTCTGCTTTTTGGAATTAAAGTTCTGTTTATAGATAAGTGGGATGGGAACACGTGATTGAGAAACTACTAATCAATACCAAAGTAAATGAATTAAGTTGATTACCAATTCTATGAGGTTAGAATTGAAAAGGAGTGATCCAGCCCCTAAATTATAATTGGGCCAGGGAGCCTGGAGGAAGTGTTGTAAAACTATTAGTTATGTCAATTGTTCATATGAATTGTAGAATCAAAGAGTTGTGTTGAAGCTGAAAAATTTCATTTGGTTCCTGATAAATCTTTTGGAGAACTGAAGTGGTGACCGGAGGCCTGCAGCATACCTTTGGGTTGGTCTAGGGTGAAGTGAGTGAATCTTCAAGATTTCATAGGATAAGGAAATGCTTAGGGGATAGAGGGTGAGTAAAAAATAGAACTGAGTTCAAAGCATAAATAGCTATAAACAAACTATTACTTTAAAAATGTTTTTTTTATACTATAGCATTTCTTACTGAGTCTGAAGAAGAGTCATACAGGATTCAAACCTTTAACCTGTTTCTCTCTTCTCAAATTCTGCCAGACCTGCTGAGTTTCTCCAGCATTGTCTGTATTTGTTAATGGGATTACACTTCTGCTGTGTGTTTAAAAATCTTTGAGTTTGTGTCAGAGTTATATGGTTCAGTTTATTCTATTTTATCTTAATTTATTTTCTTAATAGACTTCAGTATATTGCTAAAGCAAAATCTGCAGCATTGCATTCAGCTTGTTGCAGTGGGAAACCACTTTGTTAAAACCAAAACAAATAGATCATGTTTTTATCAAGTCAGGTTTCAGTTTAGGATAACAGCAGTAATAGCATCAGCTAAGGTCAGAAGCATGTGGCTGGTTCAGTTCAGTCAAGTTTCTAGTTAAGGTAACACCCAGGATGTTGATAGCGGGGGTTTGAGCTGTTGTAATGGTATGTTAACTGTTAAGGAGCAATAGTTAGATTCTTCATTGTTCAAGGTGGTTGTTGCCTGGCATTTGTGTGGTTCAAATGTTACTTGCCACATTTCAGGACAAGCCAGGATGTTATAGTGACATACAGCATAGAAATAGGCTCTTCAGCCCACCGTGTCTATACCGACCAACAAATATGAAACAACACCAATCCCATGTAGTTGTTTGGGTCTTGCTGTATATGGACACTAACTGCTTCAACATCAGAAGAGTCACAAACATTCCCACTTCTGATCTTTTGATGGAAAGAAGTCATTGATGAGATAGCTGATTGGCCCTAGGAAAATACCCTGAGGATCTCCATAGACTGGGATGATTGATTTTCAAAAACCACAATCATCTTCCTTTGTGCTAGGTCTGAAACCAATAAGTGGTGAGTCTTTCCACTTATTTCATTGACTCTACATTTGCTAGGGCTCCTTGATGCCACACTCAGTTGAGTACAGTCTTGATATCAAGGTGGTCATACTTATATCACCTTTGGAGTTCAACTCATTTGGCCAAATTTGGACCAAGGCTGTAATGTGTTCAGAAAATGAATGGCCTGGGCAGAACTCAAACTGAACATTAGTGACCAGGCTATTGCAAAGTAAGTGCTGCTTATTAATATTGTTGATGACACCTTCTGTTAATTTACTCGTGATCAAGAGTAATTACTGGCCTGGTCCAGTAATTTGTTCTGGTTTTTGCGTACAGGACAGGCCTTGGAAACTTTCCACACTGCTGCGTAGATGTCAGTATTATAAATGTACTGGAACCGTTTGGCTAGGGGCTCTGAACTATTGCCAATATGTTGTCAAGACCCAGTTTGCAGTTCCAGTGCTTTCAGCCATTTCTTGACATGTGGAGTGAATTGATTTGGTTAAAAACTGGCAAATGTGTTTCTCAGGACCCCCACGATAAGGTTGACAACCACTTGGTACTTCTAGATGAAGGTGGATGCAAATCATCTAGTCTTATTTTTTGCACTGAGGGGGAGGGCTCCTGCATCATTGAGGATGGGAATATTTGTGGAGCCTCTTACTCCTTTTAATTGTTTCATTGTTCACCACCATTCCCAACTGGATGTGGCAGGACTGCAGAGCTTAGATCTGACCTGTTGTTTGTGGGTTTGTTCTTGGGCAATTGTGTAGCCTGTCTGTTGCATGCTGCTTCTACTTTTTTTGCTGGAATGTAGACTGTGTGGCACCTTCAACAAGCTGACACTTAATTCTTAGGTACGCTGGTACTACTGCCAGCATGCCTTGCTGCATTCTTCATTGAACTCAAGTTGATCTACTGGCTTGAGGATAATGATAGAGTAAGGGATATGATGGGCCATGAAGTTACAGATTCTGGTTGAATTTAATGGCCCAGAACACTTCTTAGATGTCCAGTTTCAAGTTGCTAGATCAGTTTGAAGGCTGTACCATTTAGCATGGTAATGGTTCCACACAGCACAGTGGAATGTACTCCCTGAAAGAACTGCAGATGCTATAAATCAGAAACAAAGACAGAAATTGCTGGAAAAACTGAGCAGGCCTGGTAGCATCTGAGGAGAAAAATCAAAGTTAATGTCTCAGGTCAAGTGACCTTTTCTCTGAACAATGGAATATATTCTCAATATGAAGGTGGGACCATGAGGTGACAAATCATAGACCAACAAAACTGCGACAGGTGGATTGGTGTAGACAAGGAAAAGTAGATGATTATTTTCCCTTATTGATCCCTTTACCACTTGCTGCAGACAGTATCAAGGCTACATTCCACTGAGTGTGACATCAAAGAGCTCTAGCAAAACCAGAATCAATAGGCATTGGGGGCAAGCTCTCCACTGGTTGGAGTCATATCTGGCACATAGGAAGGTTGTGAGATTCAAGATGGCAGCAGTCTGAACAGTCTGCTGTGTTAGGCTGTGTGTCATACCCTGGACAAGGTGGGCTCCTATTACCACCACCCCCCACCCCCCACCTAGTCACTCCTGGAGAAAGTCGGTAGCTTGAAGCTGGTAGAGTACCTAGAGCCCCTTTAAATTAAAAGTTAGAAGGTCTGGTGCTGATATGAAGGCATCCAAGGGAAAAGGATTGAGGGGAGTGCAGTAAGCAGGGCACTCCCCTACTATGTAGGGCACACGTGGAGCCGTTACCTCAACTCCTGTGGTGATGCCCTTGAGTCCAATGGAGCAGCAGAGTTCACTCACAGAGTTTACAATACTCTGTGTAAAGATCGAGGGAGCGCTAGAACCAATTATTGCCATGCTGGCAAAGCATGAGCAGGAAATCTGGACCTTGGATCAGCGCTTTGAAGCTGTGGAACAAAGGACCACAGGCTCTGAGGCCGCAACGGAGAGCTCCGAGGGGCAGGTTCGAACTCTAGGAGGCCAGGTTTGGGTGCTGCAGGAACAGGTAGATGATCTTGAAAATAGAGGTCGGAGAAAATCCTTACGAATTTTGGGCTTATCTGAACAGGAAGGAAGGAGAAAATCTTACTGAATTCCTCAAGGGATGGCTCCTGGTGCTGCTAGGCCTGGGGATTGAGTCAGGCTGTGTAGGTGTGGAGCGGGCGCAGGTCCAGGCCAGCTCAGCACCCCTGCCCGGTCCTAGTGTGACTCCAGCAGTACAAGGAAAAGCATTTAATAATTGAAACAGCCAGAAGACTGGGACAGGATCCGCCGGCTTTGGCTTATAAAGGCTCAAAAATAATGTTTTTTTCATGACTCCTCCGGGGCTGCAATAAAGGAAAGGAAGGCCTTTGATGAAATAAAATTTTATCAAAGGTGTTGGCTTTGAGACTGGAGAAGGTGTTGCCTGTTAGTATAAAAGAGGACCAGATGGGTTTTATCAGGGGCCACAGCTCCTCTAATAATATCAGCCGGGGTATTGAATATGGTGCAACTATGTCAACAGAGGGCTATTCCAGGTTTGGTGGTCTCCCTAGATGCAGAAAAGGCTTTTGATCGGGTGGAATGGTCATATCTCTTTGCTGTTCTACATTGTTTTGGTCTAGGAGAGGCCTTTGCGAGATGGGTGGCAGTGTTATATAAAGCCCCTAAGATGGCTGTTATTACAAATGGGGTTGAGTAATTTTGATGTGGAGAGGGGCAGCCGACAGGGATATCCCATATCGCTGCTACTGTTCACCTTGGTACTTGAACCACTGGCGGAGGCTATTCGAAAAGACACTGAAATAAGGGCACCAAAGGTGGGAATTGGGGATCACAAAATCACTTTCAATGCAGATCATGTCCTTCTGTTTCTAGCTAACCCAGAAAAGTCCATAACGCAGTTAATACAAAAAATTAAATTACTCGGTAGCTTTTCGGGATATAGGATAAATTTCACAAAATCAGAAGTAATCCCCATGGGACAGTTGGTGGAGGTACCGAAGATGGAGGGCAGGATGGAATTTCCCTTTTGATGGTCACAGAAAACTTTTCTCTATTTAGGAATTTTTATTACTCCTCGCTTCTGGCAGCTGCATGGAGCTAACTTTGTACAGCTGTTTAAGACGATAAAGCAGGGCTTGCAGCAACAGGAGGGACTGTCCATATCATGGCTTGGCCATATAGCCTGGATTAAAATGAATATTCTCTCTTGGTTCCTATATCCGATACCTCAAAAATACCTCAAGGCAGTTATAGGAAGGGGGGGAAAGTCTCAGATACAGTCACATAGATGAGTTAACTCCAGGAAAGGTAAGAGAGGTAGGCACCTAGTGCAGGAGTTTTTTGTGGATATACCCATTTCAAACCCCCTGTTTTGGAAAATGTAGGGGGTGATGAATTCTTAGGGAAACATAGCACAAACAGCCAAGTTTCTGGTATTGAGACTGGCTCGAATGCAACAAGGGGTCCGTTATCTTCCAAGAGATCAATTGTGTTAGGGGATTCTCTAATCAGAGGTACAGACAGACATTTCTGTGGCCAGCAGCGAAAAAGGAGAATGGTGTGTTGCTTCCCTGGTGCCAGGATCAAGGATATTTCAAAGACGGTGCAGAATGTTCTCATGGGGGAGAGGGGCCAGCAGGAGGTCATTGTTCACATTGGAACCAATGATATAGGAAGGGAAAGGTTGAGATTCTGAAGGGAGATTACAGAGAGTTAGGCAGGAATTTAAAAAGGAGGTCCTCGATTGTAGTAATATCTGGATTACTCCCAGTGCTAAGGGCTAGTGAGGGCAGGAATAGGAGGATAGAGCAGATGAATGCATGGCTGAGGAGCTGGTGTGTGGGAGAAGGATTCACATTTTTGGATCATTGGGATCTCTTTTGGGGTATAAGTGACCTGTAAAAGAAGGACAGATTGCACCTAAATTAGAAGGGGACTAATATACTGGCAGTGAAATTTGCTAGAGCTGCTCGGGAGGATTTAAACTAGTAAGGTGGGGGGGTGGGGTGGGATCCAGGGAGATAGTGAGGAAAGAGATCAATCTGAGACTGGTACAGTTGAGAACAGAAGCGAGTCAAACAGTCAGGGCAGGCAGGGACAAGGTAGGATTAATAAATTAAACTGCATTTATTTCAATGCAAGGGGCCGAACAGGGAAGGCAGATGAACTCAGGGCATGGTTAGGAACATGGGACTGAGATATCATAGCAATTACAGCAACATAGCTCAGGGATGGGCAGGACTGGCAGCTTAATGTTCCAGGATACAAATGCTACAGGAAGGATAGAAAAGGAGGCAAGAGAAGAAGGGGGAGTGGCATTTTTGATAAGGGAGAGCATTACAGCTGTGCTGAGGGAGGATATTCCCAGAAATATATCCAGGGAAGTTATTTGGGTGGAACTGAGAAATAAGAAAGGGATGATCATCTTATTGGGATTGCATTATAGACCCCCTAATCATCAGAGGGAAATTGAGAAACAAACTTATAAGGAGATCTCAGCTATCGGTAAGAATAATCGGTGGTTATGGGAGGGGATTTTAACTTTCCAAACATAGACTGGGATTGCCATAGTGTTAAGGGTTCAGATGGAGAGGAATTTGTTAAATGCGTACAAGACAATTTTCTGATTCAGTATGTGGATGTACCTACGAGAGAAGGTGCAAAACTTGACCTACTCTTAGGAAATAAGGCAGGGCAGGTGACTGAGGTGTCAGTGGGGGAGCACTTTGGGGCCAGCGACCATAATTCTATTAGATTTAAAATAATGATGGAACAGGATGGACCAGATCGAAAAGTTGAAGTTCTAAATTGGAGAAAGGCCAATTCTGATGGTATTAGGCAAGAACTTTCGAAAGCTGATTGGGGGCAGATGTTCGCAGGTAAAGGGACGGCTGGAAAATGGGAAGCCTTCAGAAGTGAGATAATGAGAATCCAGAGAAAGTATATTCCTGTTAGGGTGAAAGGAAAGGCTGGTAGATTTAGGGAATGTTGGATGACTAAAGAAATTGAGGGTTTGGTTAAAAAAAACGAAGGAAGCATATGTTAGGTATAGACAGGATAGATTGTGTGAATCCTTAGAAGAGTATAAAGGAAGTAGGAGTATACTTAAGAGGGAAATTAGGAGGGCAAAAAGGGGACATGAGATAGCTTTGGCAAATAGAGTTAAGGAGAATCCAAAGGGTTTTTACAAATACATTAAGGACAAAAGGGTAACTAGGGAGAGAATAGGCCCCTCAAAAATCAGCAAGGTGGCCTTTGTGTGAAGCCGCAGAAAATGAGGGAGATACTAAATGAGTATTTTGCATCAGTATTTACTGTAGAAAAGGATATGGAAGATATAGACTGTAGGGAAATAGATGGTGACCTCTTGAAAAATGTCCATATCACAGAGGAGGAAGTGCTGGATGTCTTGAAATGGGTAAAAGTGGATAAATCCCCAGGACCTGATTAGGTGTACCCGAGAACTCTGTGGGAAGCTAGAGAAGTGATTGCTGGGCCTCTTGCTGAGATAGTTGTATCATCGATAGTCACAGGTGAGGTGCAGGAAGACTGGAGGTTGGCTAATGTGATGCCACTGTTAAGAAGGGTGGTAATGACAAGCCAGGGAACTATAGACCAGTGAGCCTGATGTCGGTGGTGGGCAAGTTGTTGGAGGGAATCCTGAGGGACAGGATGTACATGTATTTGGAAAGGCAATGACTGATTAGGGATAGTCAACATGGCTTTGTGCGTGGGAAATCATGTCTCACAAACCAGATTGAGTTTTTTGAGTAAGTAACAAAGAGGATTGATGAGGATAGAGCGGTAGATGTGATCTATATAGACTTCAGTAAGGCGTTCGACAAGGTTCCCCATGGGAGACTGATTAGCAAGGTTAGATCTCACGGAATACAAGGAGAACTAGCCATTTGGATACAGAACTGGCTCAAAGGTAGAAAACAGAGGGTGGTCGTGGAGGGTTGTTTTTCAAACTGGAGGACTGTGACCAGTGGAGTGCCTCAAGGATCGGTGTTGGGTCCTCGACTTTTTGTCATTTACATAAATGATTTGGATGCGAGCATAAGAGGTACAGTTAGTAAGTTTGCCGATGACACAAAAATTGGAGGAGTAATGGACAGCAAAGCGGGTTACCTCAGATTACAACAGGATCTTGACCAGATGGGCCAATGGGCTGAGAAGTGGCAGATGGAGTTTAATTCAGATAAATGCGAGGTGCTACATTTTTGGAAAGTAAATCTTAGCAGGACTTATACACTTAATGGTAAGGTCCTAGGGAGTGTTGCCGAACAAAGAGACCTTGGAGTGCAGGTTCATAGTTCCTTGAAAATGGAGTCGCAGGTAGATAGGATAGTGAAGAAGGCATTTGGAATGCTTCCCTTTATTGGTCAGAGTATTGAGTACAGGAGTTGGGAGGTCATGTTGCGGCTGTACAGGACATTGGTAAGGCCACTATTGGAATATTGCATGCAATTCTGGTCTCCTTCCTATCAGAAAGATGTTGTGAAACTTGAAAGAGTTCAGAAAAGATTTACAAGGATGTTGCCAGGGTTGGAGGATCTGAGCTAGGGAGAGGCTGTACAGGCTGGGGCTGTTTTTCCTGGAGCGTCGGAGGCTGAGGGGTGACCTTATAGAGGTTTACAAAATTATGAGAGGCATGGATAGGGTAAATAGGCAAAGTCTATTTCTTAGGGTCGGGGAGTCCAGAACTCGAGGGCGTAGGTTTTAGGGTGAGACGGGAAAGATATAAAAGAGATCTACAGGGCAACGTTTTCACACAGAGGGTGGTACGTGTATGGAATGAGCTGCCAGAGGAAGTGGTGGAGGCTGGTACAATTGCAACATTTAACAGGCATTTGGATGGGTATATGAATAAGAAGGGTTTGGAGGGATATAGGCCGGGTGCTGGCAGGTGGTACTAGATTGGGTTGGGATATCTGATCAACATGGATGGGTTGAACCGAAGGGTCTGTTTCCATGCTGTACACCTCTATGACTCTATGACTCTAAGTCTGCTTTATGAGTTGTTTACTAAATTTTCAAATAATGCACAATAATGTGTAAGCATGTTGGAGGAGTGGTCTTGGAACTGCAAATTTGTATCGTTCATTAGTCACTTGTTAGTTCTTTTGAGTCTTCCATTTCAAAAATAACTAAAAGTAAGACGTTAGTCTTATACAAGATCAATGGTTAGATTAGCACACAATTATTGCTGAAAGCTACTAAGGCAAGCTGGTAACATTATTCGTTAAAGTATAGCCAAAATTTCAAAATAATTATAGAAAAGCACTGTTATAAAGATGCAAGTCAGGTGTGGTGTTATCATTACACTCTTGGCTGGCTTGAAGGTTTCTCTTTCTGAGTTGAAGGTAATGAATTCTTGAACTCAACATTCAGCAGAAGTGACAACGATTGCAGCTGAACAGTGGCAGCTTTTCTTTCACGGACAGACTGAGCAGAATATGCTCGGGGATGACGTGAAGGTTCCTTTTGCTTTCTCTTTTAAGGCACTGTAGTTTGTGACCATTGGTAGCCTGGTTCATTACTGGTGAAGGGCTTTTGCCCAAAACATCAATATTCCTGCTCCTGGGATGCTCCTGAAGAAGGACTCATGCCCGAAACGTCGATTCTCCTGCTCCTTGGATGCTGCCTGACCTGCTATGCTTTTCCAGCACCACTCTGATCTACACTCTGGTTTCCAGTATCTGCAGTCCTCACTTTTGCCTGGTTCATTACAGCAGTCTGAACTAGTTTGCCTTTTTCTAACTCCCTGTTGAGAACCTCCCCTCTTGAATGGTGTCATTCATGGAATTCTGTCACAATGGTGTCTCGTAGCTTGTCTTATCACATTCAAAGCAAATGGCTACTATATTAACTTTGAATCATTGTTTATTCAAAATGGAGTTATTTATGCAGGATTTCCCTGTGATATACTTTTAAATTATAAGTATCTCATTTTGTATTTCTAGATGAGGTTACACATCGGGCAGTCTGCTATTTTGAATTTAGTCTGCTTTTAGTCATTCAACAAAAGCATTCATTTGACATCTGGTGGATGCCTTGTAAGGTTTTGTATCTCTATATTTTAAAGATAAATTCACGTTGTTTACAGTATTATCATTTATATTACAAGTACACAGTCATGTCAAGTCACAGACACAATCATTCGGCAAGCAACACTTTGGTGGTCACGTTGGCTGCAGACAATGATGGACAGAACATTGGCCAGTCACACAGTACTTCAAGCTTTGCTTAAGATGTCATAAAGCGTAGAATTGATTTTGATTTAAATCTTTGACTGTTAGGCAATAGGAACTCATTGAGAATTCCAAATCAGTTATTCCCTCAACTGTGCCTGGTGAGTAATCTGTCAGCTTTCTCTGGTGGCTTTCTATGTTATTGAGAACCTCTGGACCAACTCTGTTTGGCAGACTTGAATTTCAGTTTTAATTACAGATAGGAATTATACATTGTGTGTAAAGAGTTCCCTATCAGTAACTGGCATCACTGCCTTCTTCCCTGCCCCTTCACGGCAGAGGGAACTTGTCAGACATGTCATTGTCATTCCTTACTATAAAGAGACTGGATGCAATTGGGGGAGGGGGCACGAACAGGAGACTGTGGACAGGCTAAGTCAGGACTTACATTGAAAACAGAATAGTGCAGGTAAACAATAACTCAGTGGAGGAAACCAGGGAGGGAATTTCAGAGCTCAAAGTCGTGATTGTCGGTGATGAAGCAGTGAAGTTGGGGGATGATCAAGAGGCCACTGGGCAGAGGAATGCAACGTTCCCAAAGAGTTATAGGGCTGGAGAGATAGGAAAGGACAAGCTGATGAAGGGATTAGACACATGGTGAAATAATATAAATCAAGGTGTAGATGGACTGGACTGGAAGCCAGTAAAAGTCAGAGACCAGTGGAGTGATGAGTGAATGGGACTTGCTATTGAACTTGTAACATGTGTGGTAGTTTTGAATAATCTGACGTTTGTGGATGATAGAAGAGTAACCAGGAAAATGTGGAATTGTTGATTCTCAAGATGACACAACCAGCAGTGAGGGTTATAGCAGCAAACAATGATGAAGTTAGAAGGATGAAGGGGGGTGGGATCTAATTGAACCATACAGAACACTGAATGGCCTGGACAGATTAGATATTGGGATGATGTTTCCATTGATAGGAGAGACTGGGACCAGAGGGCACAGTCTTAGAATAAAGAGAAGATCTTTTAGAACAGAAATAAGGAGAAACTTCTTCAGCCAGACAACAGTGAATATATGGAATTCACTGCCACAGAAGGCTGTGGAGGCCATGTTATTGAAGATATTTAAGACTGAGCTAGATAGGATCTTGAGTATCAAGGGATCAAGGGTTACAGGGAAAAAACAGGAGAATGGGGTTGAGAAACTTATCCGAGTCAAGAATGTAGTGCTGGAAAAACACAGCAGGTCAGGCAGCATCTGAGGAGCAGGAGAATTGAATGCGGCTGATTAACCTCATTCCTGAGAAGGGCTTATGCCTGAAACGTCGATTATCCTGCTCCTCGGATGCTGCCTGACCTGCTGTGCTTTTCCAGCGCCACACTCTCAACTCTGATACTCCAGCACCTGCTGTCCTCACTTTCTCCTCCTTGAGAAACTTATCAGCCATGATTGAATGGTGGACCAGATCTGATGGGCTGAATGGCCTATTTTCTGCTCCTATGTCATATGCTCTTATGGTCTCTTATACTTCAAAGTTGGCTACGAAATACGTGTGCTGGGCATCCTTACTACCACCAAACACTCTATACAAAATATGCCCAGTGGCAGTACGCAAACCCCAGCCAGTGCTATGCTAGGGGAATGAAATCAATGACATGGGATCAGATTCTGTATCAAAGGCAATGGTTGCACTTTTTGCTATAGATTAGATTACTTACAGTGTGAAAACAGGCCCTTCGGCCCAACAAGTCCACACCGACCCTCCGATGAAAAACCCACCCAGACCCATTCCCTTACATTTACCCCTTCACCTAACACTACGGGCAATTTAGCATGGCCAATTCACCTAACCTGCTCATTTTCTTTTGAACCATGGGAGAAAACCAGAGCACCCTGAGGAAACCCACGCAGACACGGGGAGAATGTGCAAACTCCACACACACAGTTGCCTGAGGCAGGAATTGAACCTGGGTCTCTGGCGCTGTGAGGCAGCAGTGCTACCCACTGTGCCACTGTGCTGCCCTGATAATCGATGCAGAAAATGTATCCTCATCTGCTGACCAAGAGGCATTGGAATAGTTGAGGCAGTTGGAAGGGAAGTAAAATTAGGTGTTCTGTACTTATGTGTGGAATCTATAAAAAAGGCTTTATAAAATGTTATTATCATGTGGCAATTTGGATTGTTAGTAGAAGTAAATTGGTTTTGATTTTAGTACTGTGAAGGTGACCTTTATAAGAGGTCATTTTTGAACTGTGAGTTCAACTATAATTTCCAAGAAAGCACGTAACTTAAGCTAAATGTCGAGATAAACCACCTGGAAAGTTGATGGAATGTTTACAATGTTAAACTTTTAATATACCAGGGCACACTTTCAGTTGAGAATACTTCCATACCAGAAGGGAAGGGAATTTAGTTTGTGACAGTCCAGGTTTTCAGACCTAGAAAGAAGTCTTAAATCCATTTTCACAATTTAAGCATTCAAAGATTTTCTTGAAATTCAGTTTGGAAAAGTCAATGATATCCATGTGGATTGTGAAGAGAAAGAAACAGAGAGAATCACATCTGGTGAATGCATATAAAATTTCCAAAAGGAAATCTTGCAACCTTGTCAGTTGAGTAAGAAATTAAACAGTTTAAGTTTGGATCGATAATTCAGTGTGACAACTAGAATGGTATTGTTGAGGAAAAAGCTGGGTTTTTTTGGCTATTTATATTAAGACTTTATGAATTGACATCTTTAGCTTTGCTTCTCTCTGTTGTGTGAAAAAAGCCTGTATTCTTTTATTAAAAGAACACTAACAGCCTCTTGCAAGTATGCTCAGTGGCTGATCATGATAGTAACCAAACTATATCAAGAGTGTGATGCTGGAAAAGCACAGCAAGTCAGGCATCATCGAGGAGCAGGAGAATCGACATTTCAGGCATAAGCCCTTCATCACGGCATAATTCCTGATGAAGGGCTAATACCCAAAACATTGATTCTCCTGCTCCTCGGATGCTGCCTGACATGCTGTGCTTTTCCAGCACCACACTCACGACTCTGATTTCCAGCATCAGCAGTTCTTACTTTCTCCTAGTAACCAAACTCTGTAAAAATAAAACTTATGAACTATCAAGCCAGGTTTCAATCTGAGTTCTGACCTTGCCAGTATTGTCATAAACTCCAAGTCTTAAGAATACCGGACTCAAAACATTAACTGTTTCTCTCTCCATCCGTGCTGCCAGATCTGCAGAGTTTCATCAGAATTCTCTGTGTTTGTTTCAGATTTCCAGCATCCACTGTATTTTGCTTTTATTTGAGTGTCATAGCATATGATATCATTTGTGGTTTGCACTAGGGGCTGTTTCAGAGCTGTGATAGGGACAGAAGTGTGTTATTTATTATTCCAAATTTCTGTTCCAACTTTATTTGCATAACACTGAATGAAAAATCTGACCTCAACCAACACTGTGCTATTTAAGATGATGGATTGTAACTTGTTTATTCATGCAGCTGTGAACTGCTTTTCAGGAAAGGGGGATGATTTTAGTTCAAAACCTGTTAGTAACCCAATTTAAAATTAGTACAAGTGAATTTTAGATAATGTATAGGGCTATTTTCTAGTTGTATTGGTACTTTGTATAGTACTTTGTGTCTTAATAAATTTTTTAAAAATGAAGTCATTCAAAACAAACAGTATGATTATGGCCCACAGATCCACCTTAATTTGTGGAGGCTCCACAAAGTGCTGCAAATGCTTACAATTAAATTTACCTTAAGACTATTTTGAGTTTTATTGGTGGCTTTTAAAATGAATGCAAACGATCTGCAATCCCTTGTGCTAATTACACTAGTATTGAGCAAATTGCATTGAAAAAAACAACACAACTGAGTGGAAACACAAAGTCATCATGTTTTATTTTTCTTATAACTTGTTAGCATCAAATTTTAACCATGGGTTCTTCCTTTTAGGTGTTTGATTATGACTTTGCATTACAAGATGACTTCATGGGCTCAGCCTACCTGGATCTGACTAACTTGGAATTAAACAGGTAACAAATTTTAAAAACAATCATCATAATTTTATTTAGTTGTATCCTGTTCATTTGTGTAATCAGCACTCTGTATGGAGAAGAAAGTCAAAATGGATTTGTTCATTCATGTAGATCATTTTCTGCTAGGATTAATTCATGTTGGTGTGCCAACTTATTTAAGAGCTTAGATAACATGCAGTCTCTTCTATATTTTCCTCTGGATATCAGTCAATCTTTCCATCAGAATAATCTCAGAATCACAGAATGGTTACAGCATATAGCATTTTGAACTTCTCTCAAATGTCTCAAGACTGTCGAAGGAGCAAATCACCTAGTGCCACTTCCCTGCCTCACCCCGTAACTGAGCACATTTTCGTCTGTGGATAATGATCCAATTTGCTTTTGAAAGCCATGATTGAATCTGCCTCCACCACACTACTCCTGGAGTGGGAACAGGAAAAGTCTGAGGAAATTGAAGGTTCTGATTGGTAGTTCTCCCGACATCTAAAACCTGACAAAATAGCTCCTTATCATCAGAGAATTTAGTAACTTTTGCTTCCATTAAGGTAATACTTACCCAGGAAACAAATGACAATAAAACCCAGTTGAACTCCTATAACTATTAAACTTCCAACATACCACACGCAGCTCGAACTATGCCTCCCCCCATCTCTTATAACCCTCCAACCCCTGAAAACCATTTCCTGACTAGACGCTTGAACTACACTTTCAGCCCCTCCTCACCCCTCCTGTCTGTCAGCTCCTCCATTCTCCTACCACTGACCTGAACACCTGTTGTCACGAATAACTTCCTTCCCCCCCAACATGAACCCGTGAAATCTGACACACATTCCCTCACCTTCCATCCCTGACATTATCCTACACCACTGCCATCCAACTGAACAACTCTCACCCACTGCTGGCTTTGATACCAGACGCCTTGGCCATTGCCAGTCCCAACGTCACCTCCACCAGTACTAACCCCATGGTACACTCCAAGCATTTACCTGCCACCCTTCCATCCTTCTTACCTGACACCCTACCTACTTAACTACACCTCTACTCACCTGGCAACCTGATAACCTCTCCACTTGGCACCCTAAGCCCCAGACTTACCTTACCTACCTTAACACAGTAGCTGTCTGGCCATGCCACTGACGCTTAAATCTCAGAACACAGTAGACTGAATGCTGCTAGAGAGGGAGTGGTTTAACTTCCCCAACTATCTGCACTACCTGAGAACCATGTTCATTTTATGTCTGATCCACATTTATGAAGGAGTAGGATTAGGATTCCTGGCTTGAAACGTGGAGCTCATTGCTAATGGAAAGAAATATGATTGAGTGATAATCCGAATGTGATTACAATCCTTCAGAGTATTCGGGCCGATATATTGAACATTCTTACTACCTATTGGTACCAGATGCAAAAAGTGAGAAAATTAATAATTTTAAAACACTAGGTGTTCTCTGGCATCACTATCAAGGCCATGTTCATTATCCATCCTTAGTTTCTCAATGAAAATGATGGGAGTGGGCTTCCTTCTTTAATTACTGAAGTCTTTATGATGCTGCTGATCTCACGATGGTGTTCATTTGGAAATCTCACAATGTCCTTAACAATGAAAGAGCAATGACATAGGCCAGGATGTCAGAATGGCATGTTATTTGAAGGGAAACCTGAAGATGATGGTATTCCCACCACAATTTTGTTCCTCTGTCCTACTTAGTGGCTTTTTTCAGCAAAAAGGAGATATGATTTCAATTTATCCTTAGTACATCAGTACACACTGCAGCCAGGGGATGCCTTGTAGGTAAGCATGTTTCCAAAAGATTGGCAGGTCATATCAACAGTATGTCCCTTCAGCTGTTTGTACCAAACAAGATATGAACATACCCAATTAGTCAGCATTTCTGAAATTTGCAATATTGTCCTTGATATTAGATGTGATTCTACGATCCACATTTGCTGGATAACCCTGAATGCGTAAGGAATTATGCTGACACCCAATTTAGTGCTATTGCTTGGGCTCTCAGTGTATTGTACTTACACACTTGAAGCTACATATAAGACTATCTGGTTCATAATTTTAAAAAGACTGTTTCTTAACTGTCAATCAACATTAATTAATCAGCATTCTCCATGGCAACAGCTCTGCTAATCAGAGTCCACTAACCAATCTATCGGCGTTTCTTCTCATGCAGTAAAATATTTGTTTTGCCCTTGAATTTGTATTTCTTGCAAAATGTCCCAATATGTACAAGTTGAAAAACTTGGATAAAAGGTACTTTTCTCAACATTACTCACATTTTGTATTACCAAATGACCATAAATATTTCTCCTTAAATTGTGGTGAAACAATTTTTGTGCCACTTTAGGAGAATATAAACAGAAGTATACAGAGATGTCAAGAAATCATCAATAACAAGTATTTTTTATTTAAAGTTTAACCAAATACCAATCTTTTTGTAGGATTTTGTGAACTTTGTCTGATCTTCTTAATTACAATGTATCCAACTTTTGTTTTTTTCCAGGCCAATTGACGTCATTTTAAATCTGAAGGACCCAAGCTGTCCTGTTCAAATACTAGGGTACCTGTTGATGACTGTTACATTGGTTTACAGAGAAACTGATCCAAGAGAGACTGTAAGTTTATAATTTTATTCTTCAAAATGTGGAAACAATTAACAAATAACATTCTTCCAGCTGTAAATGTATTAGCCTTTCTGTAAGTTTTCATTAAAATGGAGGGACCCAGTTGTTTAATTACAGCGAAGGAAACTACTGTGGAACATAAGGTGTAAATATCATTGGCTCAATGCATTGGTGTGTAACTGAGTAGGGAGGATAAGGTGAGTAGTTGGGTGACTTAAATGGGTTGAGTGGCAGGGTGGCAGCTGAATAGGATGGCAGATAGAAAAGGTAGAGTGGCATTTTGCTGGATTACAAGGGTGCAGGTGAGTAGGGTGGTATCTACATACAATGGCAGGGCAGGTGAACTGGCTTGGTGGTTTGGATTAGGAAAGTTTTTCAGTTCCAGATTGTCAGGAGAGTTGGACTCAGAATTGGAGTTGAGTGATCAGAGTGAGGGAGTCAGGTGGCTAGGGAATTGGGTAGTGAAGTGGGTGTCAGTATTTTAGGTAGTTAGGGGTTCAATTTGTGGTTATCCTGGAGGTATACCAGGAATTTTATTTCTAGTATTTCTTAGATAACTATCCAGGGAAAAAAATTACAACTGTCTTTGAAATCTAAAGAGTTGGAGAGATTTATGGAGCATCTCAGGGAGCTAGGGACTCACCTGTCAGAAGTTCAAATTTCCTGGGTAATTCTCAAAGAGTCAATGCATTGGAGATTCCGTATATTTCCAATAATTCGGACACTGGAAGATTTCTGCTGTTTGCTGCTTCTTGCACAAAGGGACATATTTTTAGACAGTGTTTAAGAGAAGACAATTGCATTCTTGAATTCCATGAATACAGAGTGACACCCAAGTCAAATTAATATCAGTACCTAAGCGAGTTATTCAGGTCGTCCTAGCTGAAGATAAATTTCATGTTTGCTCTGTTAGTCTTTGTTTTTTGTGAAATTTGCTTTGCTCTGTTGTGTTACTATTTTTAAGACCATTTGAACTGAAGAAAGACTTGGGAAGTGACTGCGCCACAAATTTGTGCAAATTCCATGAAACATATATGAGAACCTTCTGGAGTTCAATGTTTTCAAGGCTATGATCCTAGGGCAATGTGACAACATCTTTACAGGGAAAGATTTTTGAATGTTATTGTGTGAATAGTTATCAAGCTATTTTGTTGTCCATCGTTTAGTTTGTGAAAATAAATGGCATACAGTAAAGGAATGCATAAGGACAAAGAAAGTCAAATAGAAACGGAATGACTTTTCCCTGGAATAACTTAAACAGATAGCCAAAATCAAGATCCTTTCATATCTTAATTGTCAAAATAGTACATTGTACATTCACATTAGGATGAAATTGAAAATTCATAAATAGAATCTGAAATTACAAAATGGTTCTATCATGGGAAAATAGGAACTGGAATAGGCCATTCAGCCTGTCAAACCTGCCCTGCTGTCCAATATTGTAAGACCATAAGACATAGGAGCAGAAATTAGGCCGTTCAGCCAGGAATCTACTCCGCCATTCAATCATGGCTGATAAGTTTCTCAACCCCATTCACCTGCTTTCTTCCCATAACCCTTGATCCCTTTGACGATCAAGAACCTATCTATCTCCATCTTAACTATACTCAATGACCTGGCCTCTACAACCTTCTGTGGCAATGAATTCCATAGATTCACCACTCTCTGGCTGAAGACATTTCTCCTTATCTCAATTCTACCCTTTACTCTCAGTCTGTGCCCTCGGGTCCTAGTCTCTCCTACCAATGCAAGCATCTTCCAAAAGTTCACACTGTCCAGGCCATTCAGTGTTCTGGAAGTTTCAATTACATCTCCTCTCATCCTTCTAAACTTCATCGAGTCTCGACCCAGAGTCCTCAAAACGTTCCTCAAGTGTTAAGCTTTTCATTCCTGGGAGCATTCTCGTGAACATCCTCTGAACCCGCTTCGGGCCAGTCCATCCTTCCTGAGCTATGGAGCCCAAAATTGTACTCCAAATGTGGTCTGACTAGAGCATTATAGAGCCTCAGAAATACATCCCTGCTTTTATCTTCAAGTCCTTAAAATAAATGCCAATGTTGCATTTGCCTTCCTAACTACTGACTCAACCTGCAAGTTTACCTTGAGAGAATCCTGGACTAGAACTCCCAAATCACTTTGCACTTCAGACTTCAGAATTTTCTCCCCATTTAGAAAGTAGTCCATGCTTCTATTCTTCTTACCAAAGTGCATGAACTCACACTTTCTCATGTCGCACTCCATGTGCCACTTCTTTACCCAGTCTCCTAACCTGGCCAAATCATTCTGCTGTCTCCCTGTCTCCTAAATACTACCTACCTCTCCACCTATCTTTGTCTTGTCTGCAAATGTAGCCAGAATGCCCGAAGTTCCTTCATCTAGATCTTTAATGCATAAAGTGAAAAGTTGTGGTCGCAACACTGAGCCTTGCGGAACACCAGTCGTCACCGGCTGCCAGTCTGAGAAAGGCCCTTTTATCCCCACTCTCTGCTTTCTGCCAGATAACCAATCTTCTATCTATGCTTGCACCTTCCTCTAACTCCATGGACCCTATCTTACTCAGCAGCATCCTGTGTAGCACCTTGTCAAAGGCCTTCTTGAAGTCGAGGTAGATAACATCCATTGGCTTTCCTTGGTCTAACCTGCTCATTACTTCCTCAAAGAAGTCTAGCAGATTTGTCAGGCATGACCACCCCTTGTTGAAACCATACTGACTTTGCCCTATTTTACCATACACTTCAAAGTATTCAGAAGTACAACCATGGCTGGACAAACATTTCAATGCCTTTTACTCACTCCATCCTACAACCGTGTAGATTCCTGGTAATTGGAAATCTATCAATCTCTGCCTTAAATATACTGAAAGAATGAGCCTCCACAGCTCTCTTTTGGAGAGAATTCCAGAGAGTCACTAATTTCTGAGTAAAATAATTTCTTCCCATCTCAGATCTAAGTGGTGCCTGCCTTATTTTTAAATTGTACCCGTGGCTTTAGACTCCCCAATCTAGGGAAACATCTTACCTGCATCTAGCCCATCTATACATTCAGGTATTTTGTAGATTTTAATGAGATCACCTCACATTCTTTGAAACTCTGGAGAATGCAGGCCCAGTTTGTCCAGTGTTTCTTTATCAGACATTCCTTCCAATCTGGAAACAAGTCTGATGAACCTTTGTTGCACTCTCACTAAGGCAGAATTATTTTTTCCTGTGATAAAAAGATCAAGCATACACATAGATGTAGTCTTACCAAGCTCCTAAGCAACTGAAGGAAGACTTCATTGCTCCTGTACTCACACTCTGTTGTGCTAAAGGCTAACACTCCATTATGCTTCCTAATAACTTAATGCATCTGCACATTGGCCTTCCATTAGTTATTGACAAAGATATCCCTTTGTACCTCTACACTTTGCAACCTCTTATCATTTAAGAAATACTCTGCATATCGTTTTTTTTTTGCCAAGGTGGATACCCTCACATTGTTCCATATTATATTCCATCGGCTATGTTCTTAACTGTACATGAAGCTTGTCCAAATCCCCATGAAGCCACTTTACATCTTCCGCATAATTCATTCCCACTTAGATTTGCATTAGCTTCAAATCTGAAAATGCTAAATTTAGTACCCTTCTACAAATCATTGATATGTATTGGGAACAGCTGGGGCCCAAATCCTTTTCATACTCACGGCCTGTCAATGTGAGATTTATTCCTTCTCTCTGTTAGTCAATAATTAGTCCATGCTAGTACATTACTGCCTATCCAATGTGCTGTGTGAGACTTCCAACAAAATCTTTCTAAAAGTCTAAGGATGCTGCATCCATTGGCTTTCCTTAATTTACTTTGTTAGAAACGTCTTCAAAAACATTCAACAAGTTTGTCAATATAATTTTAAATAATCCTGAACTTCTTTCATTAGCCACAGTTGACTGACCTTTTTAATTTTTGTACCTTGAAGGAATGTATAGTTGCTGTAAGCCATGGAATAGCTTTTACAGATAATTCATTGCCTATGTATAATCAAGTATAGTGTATTTTCCCAATCCAGTTTAACCAATTTGCATCATATGTCTTCATAATTACCCTTATGCAAATTTAGCACCATTACTTCAGAATGAACTACCTCACTTTCAAACATAATGTAAAATTCCATCATATTATTGTCACTCATCCCTAAAGATTCTTTTACAATAAGATTGTCAATGAACCCCTTTTTATCATACTATACTAAATCTAAAATAGCATGTCCTCTAGTTGACTCCTCAACATGCTGCTCTAGAAAGTGCCCCTAATGTATTCTAGACACTCATTCTTCACAGCTTTGATGCTCAATTGGTTTGCTCAGTCCATACGTAGATTGAAGTCACCCATGATAACTGTGTTTCTATGTTATATGTTTTTCTCATCTCCTGATTTATACCTAGCAAATCTTCCTGCAAGGATATCAGTCCCTGTCCTGTTAATGTGCAATCTATCCAGCTTGTACAGGTTCCATCTACCACAGATCTGGTTCCAATTCCTTAGAAATTTGAAACCCTCCCTCCAACACCAGTTCCCCAGCCCATATTCAAATGATCAAGCCTCCTATTTTTATGCTCACTAGTACATGACACTGGGAAGTAATCTTGAGATTCATCTTCTTGAGATCCTGCTTTTTAATTGCTTCTGACTCCATTAAATCTGCCTTCAGCAACTCATTTCTCTTCCTACGTATGTTGTTGGTACCCACGTGAGACATAACTTATGGCTGATCCCTGTCAACCAGAAGGATATCCTGCAGCTGCTCCATAACATCTTCGACCTTGGCACTAGGGAGGCAGCACACCATCCTCGAGTCACGTTTACTCCCACAGAAAGGCCTGTCTGATCTCCTGAGTGCAGAATCCCTCATGACTATCATTTTTCCACTCTTCTTTCTCCACCACTGTACAGCTGATTCACCTGTGATGTCTTGAGCTTGGTTCTGGTTGCACACTCCTGAGGAACCCTCTCCAGTTTCCAAAATGGAATACCAATTGGCAAGCACATTAGACTCATGACTCCTGCACTATCTGCCTGATTTTCTTAGACTACGCGTCAGTTACCCATTGTCTCTCTGCATGCACACTTCTCACCTGCAGTGTGGCCGCCTATCTATATGTGCTATACATGTAGTCCTCTATCTTGAAGTTGCACAACAGTGCTCCAGCCACTTCTCAGTTTCCAAAAGTGGGAGCTCAAGTTTGTGTAGTCGGTGACATTGCATGTAGATGTATATATCTGCAACAGGCTCAGCCCTTCTACCTTGCCATCATATAACTCAAAAACTGTTATCTTTAGAATAAGTATGGACTTATCATGAAAACTTAAACTTGTTCTCAGAAAGCAGAGAGAAATAAAGACTAGACACTTAAACACATACTAAGTCTCCAGTCTTCACTTTACATATTGAAAAGACTGACCAATTCTAATCACCAATCAGATACTTTCCCTACTTTGTGATGTCACATTGCCATTGGTCTCAGTGCAGGTAGGCTTCATGATCTACACCTTATTTCTTCTCCTACTCACCTCTCACTGGAGACTCTATTTCTTGCATTATCCTTAATTAAAGCACACCTTTTCCTCTCTGACTTGAATTTCCACTTGGAGCCAAATTTCCAGTTACTCACTCTGTCTCAGTCTCACCCTGGCAAAGTCTCTCTCACTCTGGCTCTGCAACTTACTTTTACCATTGTCACATATCTTAGGAAAAGAAAGTATGCTGTTCAGGATGAAAATAAGAATGGTTTTGGAGGGTGGAAATAGTAATATAATGGACATTGCCATTCATTCTTAATACTGTAATTTTGTCAATGAGAAGGGCTCTGAAAATGGAATTCTAAAGACAAGAGCATAATAGTTGACCAGAGTATAACAGTTGAAAATACAAACACTGATGAAGGAGAAAAAAAGACAGATCTTGGAGATTTAAAAGCTGCTGAACAATGTCAAACTGGTACAGATTGGTTGAGTATTTGTCCAGAATATTTTCTTATTGGCTTTGGCTGTTCTCATTCATTTCTTTGTCAGTCCTGAGGTTCTCACGGCTGCAACAGTTGAAAAGAGAGCAAGGTAAAGAGGGGCAGGATGGTGATTGAAGACTAGAAGTACATGCTTACAATCTTCCGGGGAAGTTAAAATAAATCACTTAGTATTTTCTTGTTAACTAAATGATGACAGAACAATTTGAATGACAGGAGAAACATCAAAAAGAGCAGCAATTCAAAAAAGCCAAATACACAACTCACACTGGCTGCAGAGTTGGCCTCTATACAGAGAAATAATGACAACTGAAATACTTCAGTCAACTTTAGCTGTAAAGCATGCTTTGACTGACAGGCTGCTAGCAAAAGCAAATGGTGCATACTCCAGAAGCAATGGCCCAACTGCTTTGAAGGATGATTGTACACAAACTGTTCATTGATAACGCACACCTAGTTCAGGCCCTCTCATAGTCACTCCTAACTGAACATGCATTGAGGAGTTTATGATTTACTTTTGCTCATGCAGACATCGTAAAACTGGGCTGCATTCTTGAAGGACCTTTCCAAGGAAGGAAGATCTTGGAGGACTAGTTTTTTGAATCTTCAGAGGAGTCATAGTAGATGCTTACAAGAACATTGGAAAGGTTTTCTGCTCTGCTAGGAGAAAATCTGTTGTAGTTAATGAGTCTATAGTTTCAGGCTGTATTGGGTTACAGCATCATGTGAAATTGGAACTCAGACAACAACAGGAAAAACACTGGGAAAGGGGGAGAAGACTTTCAGTAGACCACTAACCTAGAGTTGTTACCCTTCAATCACTACATCAGCTCAGGAGCAATTTGTGAGGCACCTGAGTTTCACTATGGGATGGTCAAGGTAGGGTGGTGCCACCTCCTGTCAACTTACAGCTGCATAGCAGGGCTAGGATAGGACTGCCAAGGGCCATTAAGGTTCGTTGTTGCCCTCAAGTGGATCCTTCCAGGCAGGGGTAGATGACATCAACACCATCTCAGGTTACCATCCATCATCGCTTCGGGATGCAGAGGAGAGAATTTCCATTGTTTTTCTCACTGACTGAAGAGAAGTAGGAGGAGAGATCTATTGAATTTTCCCTACTAGCATTTTCAGTGTGCACATGCTGTGGCTCTGGGGGCTTCAAATGTGAACACGGTGATGTTCCATAATTCTAAGAGTTACCACTACATCAGCATCCTGTTAGTATATCACCATGATTCCAGGATCATCTTGGTCAGTGGCTGTTTTCATGGTCACAGTTGTGTCATTTTCAGCTGTTTCTGCCAGTTTTGCACGAACATGAGAACACAGAGACTGGCTCTGGATCTCAACACATTCTTGCAAATGCATCTGGCTGATGACTCACCTCTGCTATCTTACTGCACGAGGATACAGCACATACAATGCAAACAAAGCAGCAACAAGGAACAGGGCGAATGAGAGGACTGCAGATACTGGAGATCAGAGTCAAGATTAGAGTGGTGCTGGAAAAGCACAGCAGGGTCAGGCAGCAGCAAGGAACATACTGGAGTACAAAATATTTTAGACCATTTGTTCTGTGTTTGGACTCTGTGACTCTGCTTGCCCTAAGATGCCATCCTAGCATTATACTTTCCCTCTACTTCTCCATTTTTCAATCCATAGCTGTGTCACGACTCATCAGACAGCAATGGCACAGATATATTTTGCAGCAGAGGAATCAGTTGAAGACTTAAATGGGACAGCATATAAGTGGTAATACACTCTGAGGTGCTTCATATCTTCACAGATCTGCCAGATAGCCTTCTGTCACAATCTGGAACAGATGAATGTGGTCTCAACCTGGCAAAGGAGTTTGTACAAAGTAGAGATCCCATTCTTTTCAGCTTTCTAGGTGCACTCAATGCAATAGTGCAGGAATTTATTTCCCACTAATACCATTTACTAGATCTTTGGAACTCATGTCGGACTCTAGTGGAAAAGTCATGTCTTTCCCCAACAAAAGAGTTTGAGTAACTATATCTTCAAGTAAGTTTAGTTGATTCAATTTTAGAAAGAGGCAGTACTTTTCCTTTTGACAAGATATTGTAACTCTTAAGCAGGCACCTTGGTTACTTTCCCCGCACACATTGCAGTGCTCCCACTTGGACTCACATCTGTGTCAGAGCTATATCTTGGTTTGTTGTACTTGCAGTCAGGGCTCCTTTCACTTTGTATCCAATCCTGCAGCTTCCAGCAAACTGCACAAAAGTGATCTACTTTGTGACATTCAAGGTTGCGTGATCAGGAGAGTCTGGATTAGTGGTGCTGGAAGAGCACAGCAGTTCAGGCAGCATCCGAGGAGCTTCAAAATCGACGTTTCGGGCAAAAGCCCTTCATGAGGAACAAAGGCAGTGATCCCGAAGCGTGGAGAGATAAGCTAGAGGAGGGTGGGGATGGGCAGAAAGTAGCATAGAGTACAATGGGTGAGTGGGGGAGGGGATGAAGGTGATAGGTCAGGGAGGAGAGAGTGGAGTGGATAGGTGGAAAAGGAGATAGGCAGGTAGGACAAGTCCGGACAAGTCATGGGGAGAGTGCTGAGCTGGAAGTTTAGAGCTTGGGTGAGGTGGGGGAAGGGGAAATGAGGAAACTGTTGAAGTCCACATTGATGCCCTGGGGTTGAAGTGTTCCGAGGTGGAAGGTGAGGCGTTCTTCCTCCAGGCGTCTGGTGGTGAGGGAGCGGCAGTGAAGGAGGCCCAGGACCTCCATGTCCTCGGCAGAGTGGGAGGGGGAGTTGAAATGTTGGGCCACTGGGCGGTGTGGTTGATTGGTGCGGGTGTCCCGGAGATGTTCCCTAAAGCGCTGCTAGGAGGCGCCAAGTCTCCCAAATGTAGAGGAGACCGCATCGGGAGCAATGGATACAATAAATGATATCAGTGGATGTGCAGGTAAAACTTTGATGGATGTGGAAGGCTCCTTTGGGGCCTTGGATGGAGGTGAGGGAGGAGGTGTGGGCGCAGGTTTTGCAATTCCTGCGGTGGCAGGGGAAAGTGCCAGGATGGGAGGGTGGGTTGTAGGGGGGTGTGGGCCTGACCAGGTAGTCACAGAGGGAACGGTCTTTGCGGAAGGCGGAAAGGGGTGGGGAGGGAAATATATCCCTGGTGGTGGGGTCTTTTTGGAGGTGGCGGAAATGTCGGCGGATGATTTGGTTTATGCGAAGGTTGGTAGGGTGGAAGGTGAGCACCAGGGGTGATCAGGAGAGTGCCTGGTATCTTTTGAGAAGTTGAAAGCCATTTTGATCAATGAACCAGTTTGACTGCATCAGATTTCACTAAGTCCTTCAAAGTAGCAGTTAGTGCTAATGATCTGGGAGTGGGTGCTATTTTCTAACAAGAAGATGGGTAGGCATGGCAAAGTCAGTAGAATATTTTTACCAATAACGCTAAAATGCTACCAAATAAGATATTCAATGGTAGATAAAAAAACCTTGGGATTTCACTGGCTCTTAAACATTTTGAAATTTACCTGTATATCCATCACAGCAGCAGAGAGACATTAGAATGTGCCAAACATAACCTCCCAGTTGTGGAAAAAATGTTTTAAAAAGCCAGATTATTCCAATGGAGTTTGCTATCATAGCCTTAGCACATAAAGATTGTTCACATTGCAGGAAAAGATAATATAAGTGCAGATGCTTTGTTAAGGAGGCAACTTTGTTTGAAGCATTTAAGTACAGTGAAGGTATCAGCGATATTTGCATAGGTTACATGGAACAAGCAAATGAGAATGCTTTTGTGAATGTGTCAGAATTTTCTAAAATTTTAATTTGTCCACACATTATAATGATAGCTTTTAAAAATAGTTTTTCATTTTTTAAAGGGTAGAAGTGTTATGAAGCAACATCATATTAAATATTTCTTGGATGATTTAAGTTTTGAAGGATTAGGGTCATAGAGATGTACAGCATGGAAACAGACCCTTCGGTCCAACCCTTCCATGCCGACCAGATATCCCAACCCAATCTACAAATTGATTACTTTTCATTTTGCAGAAATACCTGTCATGATTTCTTTAAAAGACTGTGTTGAAAAGTCACTGTAGACATTGGAATTCTGTCTATCAATCCTTCATAGAATTCATGTGACTCATAATAACTGCATGTTTTTCTGCAAACATACTGCGGGGCTGCTTGAACAGTACCTGGTGTGGATACTGTTTTGCTTATTTTATTATTAGATTAGATTAGATTACATTACAGTGTGGAAACAGGCCCTTCGGCCCAACAAGTCCACACCGACCCGCCGAAGCGCAACCCACCCATACCCCTACATTTACCCAACACTACAGGTCAATTCACCTGACCTGCACATCTTTGGACTGTGGGAGGAAACTGGAGCACCCGGAGGAAACCCACGCAGACACGAGGAGAACGTGCAAACTCCACACAGTCAGTCGCCTGAGGCGGGAATTGAACCCGGGTCTCTGGCGCTGTGAGGCAGCAGTGCTAACCACTGTGCCACCGTGCCGCCCACTAGGTCTTGAACTGGAGACAAGAAGCCTGCTGGATGGACTGCCCAGCTGATTTCTCCTATTTCTGAAAAGAAGATGATTTTGTTGAGTTCACAGTTTAGCCCATTTCTTTGCTTGAAACAGTAATTGCAGGAATTTCTAAATATTTTATCTCCTGAGCAAGATGTGTCTGCCAAGATACCAGTGACAGTTGTGCATAATTGATGACTTGACTGTACATGCCAGAACACTTTATTCTTCTGCCAATGTGAATTTTCAGAAAGGCTGTCTCTCGAGAAATATATATTTGCATGGCAGTCTCACTATCTAAGGAACAGGCAATTCATGCTGTGCCTCCAGAGATGTGATCATCCACTCAAGACTAATTGTAAGTTCATGACAGTGAGGAAGTACTGACATGAACTTTACATTGTGATAGTCGATAAAGGCTGGACCATAAATCTGCCGTCGTATTTCCCATCTAAGGAGAACCATGTGGAGTTCATCTGTCCTACTCATCCTGGAAAAGGGCTAAACATGTTGATGATTGATACTTTGGCCAAAGAGACTTTGAGGGAGTTAAGTGGGTGTTAAGAGGAAAATGTTGATGGTTAAATGTTAAAGTTAAACATTATTGATTAAACCAGGGCTTCCAGAAGTTTGCTGGGGAGTTGCAGGACCCCAAGTTGGGTCACAAGCTGGAATTTTGGGGGTTTATAGCTCTGCTGTAACAGACCTCTTGTACTTTCTTCTTCCAGGTCTCACTGAGAGTTCGTAACAATTTTCAAATCTTCATATGGGATTAATAATTAAAAATGGTTCAGTGAAAGACTTAAAGGGATTTTGATGGGATACTATTTTTACTATTTCAAGAAGCAGATATTCGGGCTTAATCATCTCCGTCACTTGAAATCAGAGTCCACTTTCTCACCAGGCAGCACTCTCCTGTCATCCATTAGATATGTCTTCCTTTATATTAGTACATACTGTGAATTGTCCTGATGAGTGCAAGATGAAAAGTTTTGATAAATCTGTTTCTTCAGCAACACTCAAGTTCTATTATATCAATTGATAATAAGTAACTTTGCACTAAAGCCTTTGCTGTTGCTCTTGATCTTTAAGTATGACATATATTCTCATGAAAAATTTACACAGAGATAATTCATTGATAGTTCTATCAGAATGCTGCAAGCATTAATAAAATCCTGTGACAAATAAATTATTCACATAAATTGGAAGAAGCAGTGATATAATTTCATACTTATACAGTGTACTGAGGGCAAAATTCATATGGCGGTCTTCATACGGTGGTCATTAAAAAGTATATAACTTTTTTGTTGCAATTTCCTTTACCAAATCGAGGCCACTTAGTATAAGAGTCCATGGTGCTGGGAATAGTACACTAGCATGGATAGACAATTGCTGAATTAATCAGAGACAGTGAGCTAGGATAAAGGGCACATTATCTGGATTGCAGCCTGTAACTAATACTACAAGGATCAGTGCTGGGGCCAAGATTATTTACAATACGTGTTAATGACGTGGAAGAGGAAAGTGAATGTACTATAGCCACGTTTGCTGATTACACAAGAAGAGGTGGGATTGCAAGGAGTGAGGCTGATACGGAGTCAACAAGTGCTTAGACAAATTAAGTGAGTGGGCAAACTCTTAGCAGGTGAAATACAATATGATGAAGTGTGAGGTTTTGTTCTTTATCAAGAAGAATAGAAAAACGGTACATTATTTCAATGCAAAAAAGTAGCTTAGAGGGATTTGGGAGTCCTCCAGTGTCTGGGTGAAGACATTTCTCCTCACCTCAGTCCTTAATGGCCTACCCAGTATCCTTACAATGTGACCCCTGGTTCTTCACTGTCTGTAGTCATCAAGGACATCCTTCCTCGCATTCACCTTATCTAGTCCTGTTGGAAATTTATATATTTCTATGACAACTCCTCTCATTCTTTTAACTGAAGTGAGTACTGTCCTAACCGATAAGTCTCCCTTTGTACATCAGTATTGCCATCCCATGAATGAGTCTGGTAAACCTTTTGTGCACTCTCTCTATAGCCAGTACATCCTCAGATAAGGAGACCAAAATTGCACACAGTACTCCAGACGTGGTCTCATCAAGTCCCCATACAATTGCAGTGAGACATTTCTGCCCCTGCACTTGGATTCTCCCACTCTGGTGGCCAACATTCAATTTATCTTCCTCACCATGGACAGCACCTGCATGCTTGCTTACAGTGACTGGTGTGCAAGAACTCTCAGGTCTTGTTGCACCTCTCCCTTTCCAAATCTATTGCGGTTCAAATAATTATCTGCCTTCCTATATTTGTAACCAAAATGGTTCACCTCATATTTTACTCCCATTATATTGCATCTTCCATGCATTTGCCCATTCGGTCCAAATCACAATGAAGCATCTTTTTTAATTCACTCAGAGGATGTGGGTGCCACTGGCTAGGCCAGTAGTTATTGCATATCCATAGTTGCCAAGAGAGAAATTAAGAGTCAAAATATTGCTGTGGGTCATGAGTCACATGTAGGCAGACTAGGTAAGGACTGCAGTTTCTTTTCTAAAAGGAATTAGTGATCCACATGGATTTTTCTGACAAACATAACAGTTTTGTGGTCTTAAGCAGACTTGTCATTCAGAATTCATGGCTAGGAACATGGGACTGGGATATCATAGCAATTACAGAAACATGCCTCAGGGATGGGCAGGACTGACAGCTTAATGTTCCAGAATACAAATGCTACAGGAAGAATAGAAAGGGAGGCAAGAGAGGAGGGGGAGTGGCAGTTTTGATAAGGGATAGCATTATAGGAGGATATTCCCGGAAATACATCCAGGGAAGGTATTTGGGTGGAACTGAGAAATAAGAAAGAGATGATAACCTTATTGGGATTGTATTATAGACCCCCTAATAGTCAGAGGGAAATTGAGAAACAAACTTGTAAGGAGATCTCAGCTATCTGTAAGAATAATAGGGTGGTTATGGGAGGGGATTTTAACTTTCCAAACATAGACTGGGGCTGCCATAGTGTTAAGGGTTTAGATGGAGAAGAATTTGTTAAGTGTGTACAAGACAATTTTCTGATTCAGTATGTGGATGTATCTATTAGAGAAGGTGCAAACTTGACTTACTCTTGGGAAATAAGGCAGGGCAGGTGACTGAGGTGTCAGTGGGGAAGCACTTTGGGGCCAGCGACCATAATTCTATTAGATTTAAAATAATGATGAAATAGGACAGACCAGATCTAAATGTTGAAGTTCTAAATTGGAGAAAGGCCAATTTTGATGGTATTAGGCAAGAACTTTCGAAAGCTGATAGGGGACAGATGTTCGCAGGTAAAGGGACGGCTGGAAAATGGGAAGCCTTCAGAAATGAGATTACGAGAATCCAGAGAAAGTATATTCCTGTTAGGGTGAAAGGAAAGGCTGATAGTTATAGGGAATGTCAGATGACTAAAGAAATTGAGGGTTTGGTTAAGAAAAAGAAGGAAGCATATGTAAGGTATAGACAGGATAGAACGAGTAAATCCTTAGAAGGAAATAGGAGTATACTTAAGCGGGAAATCAGGAGGACAAAAAGGGGACATGAGATAGCTTTGGGAAGTAGAATTAAGGAGAATCCCAAGAGTTTTTACAAATACATTAAGGACAAAAGGGTAACGAGGGAGAGAATAGGGCCCCTCCAAGATCAGCAAGGCGGCTTTTATGTGGACCTGCAGAAAATGGGCGAGATACTAAATGAGTATTTTGCATCAGTACTTATTGTGGAAAAGGATATGGAAGATATAGGCTGTCAGGAAATAGATGGTGACATCTTGAAAAATGTCCATTTTACAGAGGAGCAAGTTCTGGATGCCTTGAAACGGGTAAAGGTGGATAAATCCCCAGGACCTCATCAGGTGTCCCCTAGAACTCTGTGGGAAGCTAGAGAAGTGATTGCTGGACCTCTTGCTGAGATATTTGTATCATCGATAGTCACAGGTGAGGTGCTGGAAGACTGGAGGTTGGCAAACGTGGTCCCACTGTTTAAGAAGGGTGGTAAGGACAAGCCAGGGAACTATAGACCGATGAGCCTGACGTCGATGGTGGGCAAGTTGTTGGAGGGAATCCTGAGGGACAGGATGTGCATGTATTTGGAAAGGCAAGGACTGATTATGGATAGTCAACATGGCTTGGTGCATGGAAAAACATATCTCATAAACTTGATTGAGTTTTTTGAAGAAGTAACAAAGAGGATTCATTAGGGCAGAGTGGTAGATGTGATCTATATAGACTTCAGTAAGGCGTTCGACAAGGTTCCCCATAGGAGACTGTTTAGCAAGGTTAGATCTCACAGAATACAGGGAGAACTAGCCATGTGGATACAGACCTGGCCCAAAGGTAGATGACAGAGAGTGGTGGTGGAGGGTTGTTTTTCAGACTGGAGGCCTGTGACCAGTGGAGTGCCACAAGGATCGGTGCTGGGTCCTCTACTTTTTGTCATTTACATAAATGATTTTGATGCGAGCATAAGAGGTACAGTGGAGGTGAAGTGGACAGCGAAGAGGGTTACCTCAGATTACAACAGGAACTTGACCAAATGGGCCAATGGGCTGGGATGTGGCAGATGGAGTTTAATTCACATAAATGCGAGGTGCTACATTTTGGGAAAGCAAATCTTAGCAGGACTTATATAATTAATGGTAAGGTCCTAGGGAGTGTTGCTGAACAAAGAGACCTTGGAGTGCAGGTTCATGGCTCCTTGAAAGTGGAGTCGCAGGTAGATAGGATAGTGAAGAAGGCGTTTGGTATGCTTTCCTTTATTGGTCAGAGTATTGAGTACAGGAGTTGGGAGGTCATGTTGCAGCTGTACAGGATATTGGTTCGGCCACTGTTGGAATATTGCATGCAATTCTGGTCTCCTTCCTATCGGAAAGATGTTGTGAAACTTGAAAGTGTTCAGAAAAGATTTACAAGGATGTTGCCAGGGTTGGAGGATCTGAGCTACAGGGAGAGGCTGAACCGGCTGGGGCTGTTTTCCCTGGAGCATCAGAGGCTGAGGGGTGATCTTATAGAGGTTTACAAAATTACGAGGGGCATGAATAGGGTAAATAGGCAAAGTCTTTTCCCTGGGGTCGGGGAGTCCAGAACTAGAGGGCATAGGTTTAGGATGAGAGGGGAAAGATATAAAAGAGATCTAAGGGGCAATCTTTTCACACAGAGGGTGGTATGTGTATGGAATGAGCTGCCAGAGGAAGTGGTGGAGGCTGGTACAATTGCAACATTTAACAGGCATTTGGATGGGTATATGAATAGGAAGGGTTTGGAGGGATATAGGCCGGGTGCTGGCAGGTGGGACCAGGTTGGGTTGGGATAGCTGATTGGCATAGACGGGTTGGACCAAAGGGTCTGTTTCCATTCTGTACATCTCTATGACTCTAAATTCAAATTTCACCATCTGTCAAGGTGGGGTTTGAACCCAAGTCCCCAGAACATTAGTTGGGTCTCTGGATTAGTAGTCTAGCAGTAATACCACTAGTCTGTAGCCTTCCCTCTCTACATTCGCCTCACAGTTCACATTCCAAGCCAGCTTTGTGTTGTATATAAACTTGAAGATATTACATTTAGTGCCCTCATCTAAATCATTATTATGTATTGTGGAATAGCTAGGAGCCAAGCACTGATCCCTGTGCAACTTCACTGGTTACTGGCTACCACTCAGAAAATGATCCATTTATCTTCTGTTCATTTCCTATCAGCTTGCCAGTTTTCTGTCCATGTCAGTGCACATCTTCCAATCCCATGTCCTTTAATTTTACATGCTAATCTCTTATGTGGGACTTTATCAAGTGCTTTCTGAAACTCCAAGCAAACAGCATCGACTTGCTCCCCCTATCAACTACCCCTATCCATGAGGAATTAAGTAGGTTTCTTGCGCATTATTTCCCTTTCGTAAATTCAAGCTAACTCTATCTAATCCTGTAACTGTTTTCCAAGTGGTCTGCCATTAAATCTTTTAATATAGACTCTAGAGTTCTCCCAATGTCAGGCTAACAGGTCTATCATCACGTTTTCTGTTCACCTGTTCTAGGATCTATATCGAATCTTGAAACATGACCATCAATGCATCCACTATTTCTAGGACCACTTAATTAAGTGTTCTGAGATGTAGATTATCAGCTCCTGGAAATCTGTTGCTGTTTAATCTCATCAATTTCCCAACACCATTTTCCTACTATTGCTGAATTTCTTCAGTTCCTCTCCCTCATTAGACCACGTATTCCCCAACATTTTTGGGACTTTACTTGTGTCCTCTGTTATTAAGACAGACCAAATTATGTATTTAAACTGGTTTGCCCTCTTTTTGTTCCCCATTATAATTTCTCATGTTTCTGATTGTAAGGGACCGACCTTTTTCGTCACTAAACTTTGTTTTTCATTTCACACAACAACGGAGCTTTTAAAATCAGTTTGTAATGTCCTCGCAAGCTTACTCTCATACTCTCTTTTCCCTTCTTAATCAATTCCTTTGGCACCCTTTGCCAAAATGTAAACTGCTCCCTGTCCTCTGGTCAGCTGTGCGTTTTAGCAAATTTTTTGCCCCTGGCATAGATCTAATTCTATCTCTAATTTCCTTTGTTGGTCATTTCAGGGTCACCTTTCCCATTCTATTTTATTATTTGTACATATAATTGCAACACCAAAAGAGGAAAATATTGCATGAATGAGTCGCATAATCAAACTCTGTAACATACCAAGATTGTAAATTTTTATCCTTCCCCCATTTCTGCATTCGGGCAGAGTGGATCACCCACCTATCATCAATACAGTTAAAGCTCGGTGGCTGCTATAATTGGCAGGGTATCTACTTCACCAAATTACCACGATATGGTGAACTGAAAATTTATCTTACATTTCCTGATTTCCAAAGATTCTGTTCAATTGTGAAAAATACATTTATTGTATATCTACAATATATTCACAGGAATATATTCTACATTCGCCTCACAGTTCACATTTCAAGCCAGCTTTGTGTTGTATATAAACTTGGAGATATCACATTTAGTGCACAGGGATAAGTGCTTGGCTCCTAGCTATTCCACAATACATAGTAATGAGGTTAATACATTCCTGCATTCTGAAAAATGAGTAGTAACAATAATTTGCACATTAGTAGAATACAGTCGCCATTGCTTTATATGTAAACAAGTCTACTTAACAACATTATTTAACAAGTATTCAAAGAGTATGCAGCAAACTTCCTTTTGGACAAACCAAGCCATCATGTAAGTCCTTTTATATTACAGCATGGAAATATGTAGTGGTCCTGGCGAGATATTACATACTCATAAATTGATTTATTCTGCAGCTTTGTTTTGTTATTAAAGTATGGCATAATGCACAGTCTAATGTAGTAACTTCTATTATTAAATACATATAAAAGTATACAATGAGAATTGGGCATTTAGGTCACAGACTAGATCCTGCTGTATAATGGAAGTGGATCAACTGCCTGATCCAGGAATGCAACTTTGAGAAAGGGGTAGTCCACTAGGGATCAATGTCTGACCTTACTGCTGACATCTGCCTACAACTGCAGAAAATCCTTCTGGCCGTTAATTATCAGTAACCAGTCTCAGCCCTTAATCTTGGGCCTCTGATAGGTGATATTCAGGCAGCATACATGATTTCTTAAGTGGCTCTGCCATTCAAAGGAGTTGGCAGGTTTAGATTGACCAAGAGCTGTCAGTCAGCAGGATAACCACCGAAGCATCCTTGATCCTGTTGCTGCCTGTTATGTGCCTGAGTGATCATTAATAATGGCTGGCATTGCCAGAGGGTCAGTATGGTATCTTGCCTGCTCTATGGGCAAGAGATGAGACTCCAGGTGTGTCTATAAGATCCAATCTGATAAGTTACTGATTCCAGTTGTCTACTCAGGTGATGAGGTGAAAGGAAATGCATTCTCATGGGGAAGAGGTCTTATTAACTGGTTGACAAATGTTTGGGCTAGACTTAATTCAGCCTGATGTAATGGGAAACACAGTGGGCAGACCCACTTAATTGTGGTCAAGGCATGCTTCAATCTCCCTACGGCAACAAAACCTCCTTTCATTAAGCCTAAGGTTGGGAGGAGCTAACTCATGATTTCTGTCATTGGAATGACAATTAGAATGATTAATGATCAATATATTCATGCATTTTTTGTGAAACATTTCAATCTATTCTATACTCAATATGCAAAGTACCTGTTTAAAAATTCCATACAATTCAGGACACCATTGAGTTTGAAGCGATGAGTTTTACAACACAGAATGTCTTTCGATGCTTGAGCATTAGTAGGTAATGGTGCACATTAAGCTCCAGCAAAGCACAGCCATATAATATTGCTTAGATCTTATTGCTGAAACCACTCCGTTCAAGAGGGGCTTTTGCATATTCTTGGGCACACGCAGTGTAACGTACTAATGTTTAGGAATTTGAGGTTAAAGAGTTGTGAAAAATCTTGCTTTGTCGATCTCTAAGCAATTTGTTAACCAATTTTGATAACATTCTAGGACTCGATGACTCTATGACTATGCAACGTTAAACAGATATAATTAGAGACTACCAAATGAAGGAGGTGCCACTCAGTTCAACAGTTTCAATCCAGAGTAAATCATGTGCAGACTTAGGCTTGATGACAAGAGCATCAACACTAAATATGCAACGTAAAGGCATTATTGAACCAAATTCTTTATACATTATTAAATTTTAATTTCCAAGTTTTCTTGCAATTGGACTAGTACTATTTTTCTAAGGTCTTTTAATCATCAGTTCAGTAAGCAATTTTTCCTCTGCAAACTGATTATTAGGAATAGAATGTTAATATGACAACAATAGAACTTTACAAAAGCATGAAATAAAATATATGCTGTAAGTTCCATGAAAAATAAGTATGAATTCAGGTTAGGCCTCTTGCTTAGCCACCATGACCTTCATTCATTTTTACTCGGTTATTAAACATTCCATCTATATAAAGCACAATATGTTATGTTAAATCCCTCACCCTATCTTGCCCTAATTTTCTCTATTGGCAGCATTACTTCCCATATCATTAATTATATATAAATAATGATTAACATTGCTCATCAGTGGTATTTAAATATTTTATCCTTTCCACAGAATATGATTTTGAGAAGGAATTGGACACCATCATGCAAGGTAATAGATAGTCTGATAATTGTTTGCTCTTAGCATGGGATGATAGGGAGAAATCATAACTGCCTTGTAACTTGCATTTTTCTGTTTTAAAATTGCGATATATTCACAATGATTATTTTTCCATTCTCACTAAATGGACAACCATCATCAAATTGCTTTTATATAATTTGGATTTTTAGGATATTCTGCATATAAGGAAAGTCTCTGAAATTTATTTTGTCACAGGATAATAATAGTAATCCCTAGATCATGTGGAAACATGATGTAAGTTATTGTCCTTACAAACTAATCTTAGAAAGAAACTAGACAACAGATATTGTTCTGATTGTTAACATCTAATAGTTCTACATTGCCAATAGTACTTTGTTTTGATAACAGCTATATAATTATATATATATATATATATATATATATAGATTTCAAATTCGAGCCATGGGAATTATTGTTACGGATTTAAGGGAAATATACAAGTCTACTACAATTTAGATGGTGTATGAGACTTAATCTTAAGGTTTATTTATGAGTTCCCAAGGTTACAAATGATTCCAAATGAGCAAGAATTTAACATGTGTAACTAGTATACCAATTGCTTAGCTCCACTATACCCTTAGGCTATCTTTTCAGGTGGGAGGCTGCAGGAAGAGGCTGCTAATGTTCGCATTTAATGTCAGTTTTTGCAAGCCAACTGTGATTTTCCAGTAGGTATCTGGGTTCCTGCAGGTGGCTGGGTTTGGCAGCAGTAAAACAACTGCCAGGAGATGCTTATCCAGTTCCAAAGCCCCAGAATTCCAGGTGGGATCTCCCTCTCCCTCTCCATTTATCCTGTGGAGAGGCTCCCACACAACCATCATCACCGCCACCCTTACCCTTGGCTATAAAAGACTCTTTTAATTTAAAATTTAAATGTTGGAATGAGAGCTCTGCAAAATGGTCCTGCGCTCTCCCATACTTCCCTCTGTGATCAGCTTCTTCTTCTTCATTGGTGAAAGGCCTCCAATTAGCCATCTGGATTTGACTGTCTAGATTAGATTAGTTGACCTACAGTATGGAAACAGGCCCCTTGGCCCAACAATTCACACCAACCCTCCGAAGAGCAACCCACCCAGACCTTTTCCCCTAACTAATGTACCTAACACAATGGGCAATTTAGCACGGTCAATTCACCTAACTTGACATCTTTGGATTGGGAGGAAACCGGAGCAGCTGGGGGAAACCCATGCAGACACGGGGAGAATATACAAACTCCACACAGACAGATGCCCAAGGTGGGAATTCAACCTGGATCCCTGGCACTGAGAGGCTGCAGTGCTAACCACTGAGCCATCGCGCTGCCCTCCAAAATTTAATTCACGTTATCATGTTGGGATTTGAATCCAGGCTCCTAGTACTTTGAATTGGGGGATTGGATCACTAGCCCAGTAACATCACATTTACACCATCACCTCCTAAACCACCCTTGGACAGCGAGCTCACTCTGCCTTTAATTAGCCATTTGGGGTAAAGCACAGGTCAGTGACTATTTCCCACCTAATCTAACACTCATCGAAACAGTGTCCTGAAGCCAAGAAAGATGTTCTAGCCTTGGAGAACTGCACTGTTCTTCATTGTATATTGTCAGAATATTCTCTATCTTTAAAAATCAGTTTTATTCTACATAAGTTTGAAAGAGCGGAAGATGCTGGTTAGGATACAGAATGTACTGTCTTTCACAAACAATCTGTCTTTCTCAGATTAGTTTTTATCCATCGAGAGTGACCACAGTTATGTATTAAAGTACCTATTCAAATTATTGCTTGAAATCTAAACTGGCCACTTTGTGCCAGTTTTTATCCGTTTGAACTTGGAAATTTAGTGGTGCTTTTGCAGTAAGGATATACATATATATATATTTACTCCTTGGTCCTCACTGTATGACTGGATTAAAGCAGAATTGTTGAACAAATATTTATAACAAACAAACTTGTATCTAATTCAGCTTTGTAAATTTAGGTTTCTTGAAAAAATGTGCAGTTTATTGTCTCTGGTCACTGTCATTGTCAGCACTCTTCCATCTGTGTAAATTAATGGACATGAAGCAAATCAAATTCATTGGAGATTGGACAGTTACAATCTGAGAGAGATTTTGTCACAAGAACCACTTACGAAGCAGTTATCAGGTGTTACTGTAAATGGTTATTTTTGATTTTGGTATAGTCACTGATCATGATGGTAAATGCAGACCCAGAGTGGTGTCGGCATTTTCCACTATTGTCAACTCTCCTACCTCCCCACTTAAATGTAATAATCAATGTTTAGGGCCTTCATAGAAACATAGAAACATAAAAGATAGGTACAGGAGGAGACCATTTGACCCTTCGAGCCTGCTCCACCATTCATCACAATCATGGCTGATTGTCCAACTCAATAGCCTAATCCTAATTTCTCCCCATAACCTTTGATCCCATTCACCCCAAGTACTATATCTAGCCGCCCTTGATTACATTCAATGTCACACTTGCAAGCATCCTTGAACCAGAGCTCTATGGTTCTACTGGTCTTTTGATTCTGGTTACCTTACAATAAAGAAAATCTTTGGACATGCAACTATCTTCTGTCCTGCAAACATGCCTAAGTCAGCAAAATTACCTTTGCTTGATGAATGTTAACTTACTTAGGAGATTTGCCTTTGAGTCAACTGTATTCTCAACATTTTCCTTCTATGAGATGCCCAGAATGCTGTGCAAACAACAAAAGGTGAAAGTTGTTGATCTCCGTTTCTTGATAGCTGTAAATCATCCATTCTTCAAGGTGCTCAGAGCACAGTCCTTATAAACCCATATCCTGACCCTAACAGTCAGCTTGATATTGTTAAAGAGTTCATCAAAGGCTACTTTCCCTAAGAGTGTACTGAGTTCTGTATCAAATAACATATTGATAAATTTGTGAACATACAATAAATGCTGGAACAGCCAAAGTCATTATCACATGAATTAATTATAAAACACATGAACCTAAGGTGGTAGTATTTGCTAATCACTTCCAATGAGGTGTTATTTAAAGTGGTCAGGTTGGAAATTTAGCACCTTGTTCAAAGTCTATGGTTACCTTGATCAGGGAGGAAATTAAAAATCACACAACACCAGGTTATAGTCCAACAGGTTTATTTGGAAGCACTAGCTTTGAAGTGCTGCTTCTTCATCAGGTGATCGTGAAGCAGGACCATATGACTCAGAATTTATAGCAAAAGATTACAGTGTCATCCAGCTAAAGTTATATATTAAACAAACTTAGATTAAGTCTTTCATCTTTTAGAATGGGTTTGCTCATTTTGGTTCTTTAAAATGTAAATCCAAGAATATCTTTTAAGGTACATTCTCAAGATAACTCCAGGTTTTCTAACAAAAGATGCCATCTCAGTTCAGACAATGCATTAACGGTGTGAGGTTAAAGTCTGTCTGCCCAATCTTGAGTCGGATTTATTTCTAAAATGGGATTTATAGACTATTACATGGATTGACTGTAGGTTATGCATTTTTTGACCAAAATAGAATGTGTCTGCAAATATAATACTTTAGATACAAATTCACCCATAAATTTATATGTGTGCACGTGCAGGAGAGACAGAGTGAGTGTGTGTGTGTGAGAGAGAGACAGAGAGAGAGAGGGAGGGAGAAAGAAAGTGTATAGTGCAGTGGGGTCACCTGTAGTGTGACATGAACCCAAGGTCCCGGTTGAGGCCATCTCAATGGGTACTGAACTTGGCTATCAGCCTCTGTTTGGCCACTTTGTGTTGTTGCCTGTCCCAAAGTCCACTTTGGAGGATGGTCACCTGAATGTCCGAGGCCAAATGTCCTGAAATGCTGAAGTGTTCCCCGACTGGTTCCCACTCATCCGTTGTTGTAACATCTTCTTGGTCTCGCCAATGTACCATGCCTCAGAGCATCCTTGCCTGCAGCGTGCAAGATAGACAACATTGACTAAGTCACATGAGTACCTGCCATGTACGTGGTGGGTGGTGTGCCCACATGCAATGGTGGTATCCGTGTTCTGGAAAGATATTCTGGAATTTACATTTTAAAGAACCAAAACAAGCAAATCATTCTAAAAGAGGAAAGAGTTCATCTACGTTTTTCAATATGTAATTTCAGCTGCATGACACTGTAATCTTTACCTATAAATTCTGTGTTTTATGGTCCTGCTTCACAACCACCTGATGAAGAAGCAGCACTTCAAAGCTAGTGCTTCCAAATAAACCTGTTGGATTCTAACCTGGTGTTGTGTGATTTTTAACTTTGTCCACCTCAATCCAACAACAGCACCTCCAAATCTTAATCAGGGAGAGCAAGTTATAGGTATGAGAGAGATAAGACTTTGAGCTGAATTTCTGTGTAAGTATCTAGCATGGTATCATCAGCATAGAAGAGTTCTCTGGTCATGACATGCTATATGTTTGCCTTTGATTTCAGTCAGTATGGATTGTAGAGTTTGCCTTCACCCAATGGCCCTTTGAATTCTTCCTTTCCAGGAAGTAATCTAGTTCCTTCTCCAAAACTTCAGTTGAACTTGCCTCTGCCTCAGTCTCAGGTAGTCCATTCCAATTCCCTTACTGAGTGAAGAGGTTTTTTTTTTAAATTGGCAAATTGCTTCATCTGCCAATTATCTTAGACTTGTGCTCACTGGTTCTCTATCCTTGGAAACAAGTTCTCCTTATCTACTCTGTACAGAGCCTGCAGCATTTTGAAAACCTGTTGTTCAAGCAGAACAGTCCCAATGGAATGAACCTTTTTTTGGCTAAGTGTCATTTGCACCACGTGCTTTAAAGGTTTTTTGATGCCAGGTCTTTTGCCATATTCTACCACTCTCACTCATTAACTATCTACATCACTCCAATAGGGCTCCTGTCATTCAATTCTAGCCCCATCTTACCACATGCCAAAAGAACTTGTCACTCACTGGATAATCACAGAAAATCTGGCATCCCTGATGCCCATGCCATTTTAAAAGGCTATGTGCACCAGGACCAGCATTGGCACTGTGGTGTTGCCCCTCACTTGCAACATCATGGCACAGCAGCCAGGAAGCTACATTGTTTGTGACACCCCACAGCTGGCATGGCTGACACTCCCTCGCATATACAACCCCATTCTCTTCCCCTTGTTGCTGGTTTACTACCAGCCTGCACAGTTTGTGTGTGCTTAACTACATCACATCTAAACACCTTCTCTAGTCACCAGTATACTGTCCCCAGTGACCACTGGAAACGTGCAGCTTGTTATTGTCCAGGAGGGGAACATCACACGCTAGCAAGCGATCAAATAATTCCAAACACAATCTTGTATTAGTAGCCAGCAAAAATGAACGTGCACAAAACAATTTCACAGTTCGTGCTCTCAATGTAAGCCAATTGCTGTCATGATGACCAATGATCCATAATGGTGTGCTGCAAGCAGCTCTCATCTGTTGGAACCAGGTGTCAATTAAGTCCTATCTGGCCTCTAGCACCCAATGCCACTGTTTGATTTACAGGGAGATATACCTCCATTCAGTGTCCACATCCTTCTCCACCTCCTTGGAAGTCTACTCCATTCCACTGGCTCCTCAGCACCTATCATATTGCCTCATTGCCTGCTCCAACTGTGCAGTGCACAGCATGCTGGGATGATGCAGCACACTATCCGGACTATACTGGAGTGGTTTCCCCCCCCACAAACTGGTTCAAGCAGTGGAACCACATCTTCAGCAGTCCCATTCTCAAGAACAATTAGAGATAGACAGTTAATGCTGGAGTGACACCCATGTCCCACCAGTGAATAAAAGTATTGCCTGCTTCACCAGGTCCCTGACTACAGAATGTGCACCAACTTGGTGAAGGTGCTGAATGCGGTGAGTGAACAACGCATTATGTCGAAAAGAGAGGGTCGAATATATTGTAGCCTGCTTCCCATCCTGGACCCCAGCAATCCTTCAATTTGTCATTGAATTCATTGGAGGCTAGCATCATACTCACATGACATTATAATGAAGTGACATTCTCCTCCTCCTATAACATCCATGAAAGTTTCACAAATGATGAGACACTTTTGACCAACACTTGCCTCTTTTTAAGACATTTCCAGTTGTATCTGCATCATTGAAATGCCAATGTGACATTTGCAAGCACCAGTGGCATAGTGCAAGTCAATTGGCCAGTACATATGGATGCATATGGATGGAGAAATGATTGGAAATTAAATGTGGCTAGTGTTTGAAAATCCAAACCCCTTCAATATCCTAGCATCCAGCAGACATGGAGGTTGCTCCTTCATCCATCAGACTGACGTTAACTCCATCCACCCTGGATGTACTTGCTGCCACTTCCAGTTTTAGTCAGCATCGAGAGAAGGGCAAGTGATGGAGGGGAACGCAGCTTGTGGTGCACACTCTCAGCGCCAGCCTTCAGTTGGTTGCCATATACCTCTCCAGAATCTCCTTGATTCCTATTACCTCACGCTACACTGTCAGCCGTTATAGACTATGCACTCCATCTGGAGTCCTACCAACTTGAACAATGCTTTGAACTGTCCTTCCTATCTCTTGACCTCCAACATTAGACCTTAATGATGCCCACCTAGGTACTCTATGTTGCCCTGATGTCCCATGCCAGCCCATGCACCCCACCATAGCAGTCACTGCCAATAACCCCTATTCTAGTAGCCTACTATGTGCTCTGATGATGTTCCACCTATCCCCTTACACTCCTGAGCTTCCATTGTGCTCCTGCCAGTCACTATACTTGACCCCCTCTGTAGAAATGCCTGTGTTTCCTCCCACACCCCACCCCACCCCAGCTTTGACAGCCCACTTGTTTTGGGAATGATCACTTTCCCCTTCTCCCTAAAGGTCCTCCCTCTTCCTCACACTCTCTTCAATGTGTGAACCTTCAGACACCACGACCTCTGACCAATTTCGAACAGCCCTGACCTAGACATGATGGACCATCCTGACTGATGAAAAGTAATTCTCTTCACTGCTTGTGATGCCCCTACAAGACTGACTACTGGATATTCTCCACATATGGTCAGACAGATCCCTTGAGTGTGACTGGTGCAAGAACACAATGACCAAACTCTGGTACTGAATGCTCACTCTGCTCATGACTGATGGTGCCAATGGCATGGTGAAGTGTCCACCCAATTTTTCTCCAATCTTTTTATGTATCTGAAATTCCTCATCCCTGGGACTTCATGAATCCTTTCTGCACCCCCACAAATTACTTTGCATTTCTAAGTAAGAAAAATAACTAAATTATCAAGACCAGAACGAGAAAAAATACACCACTAAAGACAAAGCCTGTGTTTAACCTACCTTGCCTTTGTACTCTGTGCTCCTATTAAGAAAGTGTAGGATGTTCTATACTTTATCAAGTGCTTTCTCAAACTGTCCTGCCACTTTCTACGCTTTATGCACGTAACACCAATGTTTGGCTGTTTCTACCGCACTTAGAACTGTTCCCTTTTGTTTTAACTTGCCTTTCTACATTCTTCTACAACAACGAATCAAATAACACTTTTCTTCATAAAATTTCATTTGTCATTTATCCACCAATTTGTCTATTTTCTTCCAAAGTTCGACTCCTTCATTTTCATAGATCACCATATTAGGCCCCTGACACCAAGATGTATTTCATTAATATATAATCAATAGAGCATGACTTCAGTGGTGCTGTGGTAATGTCTCTACCTGTGGACTAGGATGATCAGGTTCAAGTCCCATCTGCTCCAGAGGTATGTAATAACATTGATGAACAGATGATTTTAAAAAGACAGCAAGACTTCAGACAATGACCCACTGGGATTTCTAACAAGTCTTCCAGTCAAAAACAAACAATAGTCAACAGTCTTTATTCATATCATTGAAGCCATCATTGTTTGTCTGCTCAAATACCAAATTAAAATGATAAATTAGTTTCCAGTGACTTAATTATACCCTGACCCAAATATTTAAAGGGGATCCCATGCTCTTAGGCTGGTTCCCTTGCCTCTTGCAATTAAAAATTTCAATTGACCAGTTTAGGACAGAAAGGATAGACGCTATTCTATTTTCACTAGGAAGAGTAAATTAACATCAACAACTGATTCTCAACAAAATGTAGGGTGTTAGCATTGCTAAATTCATTTACTAGAATGATTCAAAATTGGAGAAGTACCTTCTTTCTACATTGCTCAGCATTTTTCCAGATGTTGTAACTGAGCTGAGGTGGAATCACAGACAAGGGTGGAATGGTCAGATATTGTGACCTCTTCTCCACATCCTGGGGGAAGTGGATGTGCCCATATCTGCCCAAATCATCCAGCAGAACCTCCAGGAGCCTGTCTACAAAGTGAGGTGCCAATTTTGCCTTCTCTCCTTTGACCACTGCAAATATCAGGAACTTGCAGGGCAGCTCTGGATTAACAGTCCTTGTCGGGTGTACAGTGGCCTTTTAAAGATAGTGCCAGTGCCAAGAACACCACAAATTCTGGTTTATCCATAACTTATTGATGATAAGTTATTCTCAGGGTTATTAGTGAATGAGACAAAATTGGTAAGATATCTTCAGAAAACTTACTACCGTTTGTACCACCAAATTTCATTTCTGACAATAGGCATCTGTACACAATGCGTAAAATGATGTATAAAACCTAATGGAACCTTTCCCAAATCAAGTGAATGCTGTTTTATTTTCAACCAATGCATCAACCATCTCACTATCCATTGCTTTTAAGATCATGAATGAAAACCATCTAGACTGGGGACTTGTCTTTACACAAAATGTCCATGACATTATTATTGTCTGCTAATTTCACTCAGGAAGTTTCACTAAGCTGGTATGGATCTTGACCCCATTTTTGGCTTTCCAATTTTCAGGAATTCTGTTCCAGGGTACAGGCTGGTTCAGTGCATAAGTCCTCATCATGCACTCTTGACCTAAATGGCTCCATTGTAGGGATTATATTTCATAGTCCTCTCAAATTTTCATGAAATCATGCCTGTTTTTGATAGAGTCATGGGTCCTAGCTCCTCAGAGGTGCAGTGAATCATAGTCTGCATAAGGGAATGTTTTAAAATGTAACTTCAAAAGGTCCTACTCATGCCCTGCACAGCAGACTATTCCCACAAACAGTTCCCATGGCCTCTAATGTCCATGCCAGTTCATGCATCCCACCTAAACCAATGGCTACTACTTCCCCATACCAGGATATGATATTTCTTTGGCTATTCATCCACGATAGACTGTAACAGGTAAATAAAAGTATAGCTGGTGTATATCTTGTGTTGACCCTCCCCAACTGACACCCTTTGATCCACCATAACTCAAACTTGGAGCACCCCATCTATGAAATCCTTCAACTAACAACCATGTTGAAATGACCCATACTTTACAAGTATGCTTTACACGTTCATTTCTTAAATCAAATCATAAATGTAGATCCATGAAGATTGCATTCAGTAGTAGTAACATTGATCAGAGTTAAATGTCTACTCTCAAAGTTGAATTATGTTCAATTCTGAGTATTGGATTTTGTACATTATATTTAAACATGCCTATTTGAATATTGACATTTCTTTTAAAAATAAAGATTTTGGGCCAAAAGTTCAACAGAGCCTGATAACAAGCTCAGGGATTGTGATACACAATTAGGCCAAACCATCATGTATGTGATACAAACAGCATCACTTCATGCTGACCACTCATTTCTATGGTAGTGACATATAGCCCAGCAGAGTTCATGTAAGGTTAGCAGCATTAATGCTGGTCTGCACTTCTGGTGCATTCTGGCTGCAGTAGCTCATTCAACTAAACAGGAAACCCAAGTAACAGCACAGCAGGCTAGAGTGAAGTTTTTTACGTTCTCCATCGTGATAGAAGTATTGGTACAAGAGATCATAAGAAGGAGAGAAGTGATCTAAATGCTTTCACAATTTCCAAGACCAGACCATGGTGACCATACTTTTTAACTATTTGTATCACAACCCAGTAACTCTGTAAAAGTATGTAAAAGTGAAAAAACAACTAACCCTTAAGATGAATAGAGATACATTTGAATAAAGCTGGTTAAGGTTACGGAATCCCTCATGCAGTAGAATGCATGTTTAAAAAGAGCTTTACCTAAATTAGCAAGGTCCAGGATGGCAGGTTGAATGTTTCCACATCAAATCTGTCAAAACCCCTCAGGAGATCTTGTACGTTTCAATCAAATCACCACATACTCTACCAAATTCCACTGGATACACACCAAGCCTATCCTGCCATTACTCCAGAAGATAACCCGCTCATTCTGGTAGTAATCTAGTAAGAGATTGAAGTGCTGGAACAGCACAGCAGGTCAAGCAACATCCAAAGAGCACGAGAATCGATGTTTCGGGCATAAGCCCTTCATCAGGATGCTCCTTAGATGCCATCTGACCTGCTGTGCTTTCCCAGTACTACACTTTCGACTCTGATCTCCAGCATCTGCAGTCTTCACTTTCTCCTAGTAATCTAGTAAAGCTTCTAAGAACTTTCTCCAATGCTTTTACACCCTGTTTAATTCAGGACACTAATACTATGCACAGTACTACAGATATGGATTCACTAATGACTTGTATAACTGAGCATAACCTCCCTCCTTTTATGTTTAATTCCCCTTCTATCTGCTTTTCTAATGTTATACCTGTGCATTAACATTTTGTGATCCATGCGTCAGACCACCCAGACATCCCAGAGCCTTTTAGAGCTCTCCAATTCCCTCACCATTAGATAACATGCTGTTTTGAAACAAACAATTTCCTCCAAAATGGACAAGTTCACATTTTCTCACAATTTGTTCCATTTGGCAGATCTTTGCCCACTGACCTAATCATTCTGTATTCTTTTGTTGCCTCCTTTTGTCGCCTTCACAAATTATTTCCTCCCTGTCTTTATATTGTCAGATAATTTAGCAATACTACCTTCAGTCCTTTCAGCCAAATCATTTATATAAATTGGAAAACGTTGAGGCTCTTGCATTGATCCATGTGGCACAGTGGTTGTTAAATCTTGCTAAGTAGAAAATGAGTCAAAAAGTGTGATGCTGGAAAAGCACAGCCGGTCAGGCAGCATCAGAGGGGCAGGAGAGTTGACGTTTCGCGCCTGCTCCTTGGATGCTGCCTGAACAGCTGTGCATTTCCAGCACCACAGTTTTTGACTCTTATCCCCAGCATCTGCAGTCCTCACTTTCTCTGTACCTAGAAAATGACTGATTTATGCCTACAATCTATTTCTTGTTAGCCAGTTAGTTTGTTATCCCTCCATCGTAATCTTTAATTTGATATGACATCTTATCAAATGTTTTTTTGAAAATTGAAGTGCAATGTATTCAAAGTTCCCCTTTATGTGCATGGCATGTCACTTCTTTAGAGATTATCAATAAATTAGTTATAGATTATTTTCCTTTCACAAACTATGTTTCCTCTACCAGATAATCTTGAATTTATCTAAGTGCTCTGTTATGATGTCTTTAATAATAGCTTCTAATATTTTTCTATGACAGATGTTAATTTAACTAGAATATGTTTTCCTGCTTCCTATCTCCATCCATCTTTTAATGAAGTTTCATTGGCTACTTTGTAACCTAATAGAACTTTAACCAAATCAAGTGAATGTTAATTTTTTTTAAACCAATGCACCAACTATCTCACTATCCATTTCTTTTATGATTGTGAATGAAAACTAATAGGACCCAGGGACTTGTCAACCTGCAGTTCCAGCAATTTGCTAAGTACCTCTTCCCCAGTGAATGTAATTTTCTTGAGTTCCTCCCTCCTGTCCAAATCACAATTGACAGCTATTTCCGGGATGTTACTTATATCCACCATAGTGATAACTCAAAACAAAGTAGCGATTCATTTATCTGCCCCCTCTTTATTTTCATAATTAATTCCCTAGATCCATTTTCTATAGGATCCTAACAATCTCTTAATAAACTGTTATTTTAAATAGTTGTTGAAATTCTTACTAAACTGCCTACTTCTTTAGTTATTTTTCTCTTGTATTCCAAATTTTCCTTCCTTATTAATATCTTCATCATTCTTTGCTTTTTTATGTTGTTTTTGACCTTCTGACCAACCACCCTTATTGCAAACTTATTTACTTTTATCTTATAAGTTTAATACTATCTTTCATGTTTTAGTTATATATGGATAATAGATCTTTCCTCTAAAATGTTTCTTTCTTATTCAAATGTATCTATTCTGCATTTTGAAATCTCCGTTTAAATGTCCACCTCTGCGTCTCTATTGAGCTGGTCTTTAATTGATTTTGGCAGTTAATTTTTCTAACTCTGCTTTCAGGTCCTCAAAAATTGTCCTTATTTAAATTTAGACTCTTCTCTGTCTCAAACTGGATTAAAATTCAGTCATATTATGATCAGTGCTGAAAATGTGTTGCTGGAACAGCGCAGCAGGTCAGGCAGCATCCAGGGAACAGGAGAATCGACGTTTCGGGCATAAGCCCTAAGAAGGGCTGCCTGACCTGCTGCGCTGTTCCAGCAACACATTTTTAGCTCTGATCTCCAGCATCTGCAGACCTTACTTTCTCCTCTATGATCAGTGCTACCTATCCTGTGATGAAGAAGCAGCAGTCCAAAAGCTAGTGTTTCTAAATAAACCTGTTGGACTATAACCTGATGTTGTGTAATTTTTAATCTATGGGTGGCTTCACTATGAGGCCATAACACCAAACATAGCTTGCTCAATGGTTGGTGTCAGAACATGCTGTTCAAAGAAATTATCCTGGTAAAATTTTATGAATTTCTCATGCAGGGTCCTTTGCCCATCTGATTTTTAAATTAATCTGTAGATTAAAATCTCCCATGATAACCACTGCTTGTTTCTGACAAGCTCCCATTATTTTTGATATTACATCCTACTGTGTGGTTATTGTTAGGTGGTCTGTACACCACTCCCACAAGTGACTTCTTGCTTTTATTTTCATCATTTCTATTCAAATTGTTTCTATTTCTTGGTTTCCTGAACTAGGGAATTCATTTGAATTGTTTTCTTTCACCAATGGAACTACACTTCCACTTTTTTTCTAGCTTTCCGTCTTTCCTTAATGTCACATACCTGACAATATTCAGGTCCCAGTCTACATCATCCAGTAGCTAGGTCTTTGATATGGTTATTGGATCATTTTATCTTAATTTGCACTATTACATCTTCTGTTTTGTATTGAATGTGATGTGCATTCAGATACAGAACCTTAAGTTTGCACCTTTATTATTTTTGTAACTTTTAGTCTTATCTGTTGATTTTCTGTTAGGTAGGTACTTTACATTCAGGCACAGCAAGCTATTAGGAAGGCTAGTGGAATGTTAACCTTGTCTCAAGTGGATTTTAGTACAGGAGTGGTGGAGTCTTGCTTCCATTGTATAGGAGCTTGACTAGACCACATCTAGAGTACTGTGTGCAGTATTAGTCTCCATATCCAATAAATGAGATACTGCCATAGAAGGACTGGCACAATGTTCCACCAGACTTGTTCCATGGATGACAGGACTTTCCTATGAACAGAGCTTGAGAAACTGGCCCTGTATTTTCTAGAGTATCAAAGAATGAGAGGTAATCTAATTGAAACTGACAAAATACATAAAGGGAACAGACAGGGTAGTCATTTCACCTGGCTGGGGAATCTAAAACCAATAGGTATCAAGGGGTGCCACTTTGGCCTGATGCAGAGAAACTATTTTATTTAGAGACCAGTGAATGTTTGGAATTCTCCACGACAGAGGGCTGTGGAATCTCAATCTTTGAGTGTGTTGAATGCAGGGTTTGATAGATTTCTGATACCTATGATCCGGGCTTGTGGGAGGTAGTGGATGAAAGGCATTGAAGTGTTCAATCAGCCATGATCAAATTGAATAGCAGGCTAGGCATAAGGGGCTGAATCGCCTACTCCTCTTCTTATGTTTCTAATTCAAGATGGCATTGACTTGCAGGGGAACTTGAAAGTGTTCATGCATCAGTTGCTCTTGACATTATGGGTGGAAGAGATTGTCCGTTTTGAAAGTGTTGTCAGAGGAGCCTTGGTGAGTTGCTGCGGGGCATCTTGCAGATAGTACTGAATGCTGGGCCTCACTGCTGGTGGTGAAAAAAAATCATGTTGAAGGTAGTGGATGGGGCATTGGTCAAATGGGCTGCACTGTCATGGATGATGTTGAGCTTCTCGAGTTTTGGTGAAACTGCACACAGTGGAGAATATCACACTGCTGACTTTTACCTTGTAGATGGTGGAGATGCATTGGGGAAATGGCAGGTTGATTGTTAGGCATAGAATTTCTAACCTCATCGTTCTTTACGATGGAGGGAAAGTAAATGAAGACGCATCTGAAGATGGGCCCAAGACACTACCCTGAGGAACTTCTGCAATTATGTCCTGGAGTTGTGATGACTAACCCCCAATAACTACAGCCATCATCCTTTGTATGATTCCAACCCCTGGGGAGCTTGCTCCCTGATTTCCATTCACTTATGATTTCCTCAGGCTCCTTAAAACCATACTTGGTTAAGTGCTGCCTTGATGTCAAAGAAGGCACTCTGACCTCACCTTTGGAGTTTAGCTCTAAGGTTGTAAGGAGGTGAGGAGCTGAGTGGTTCTGGCAGTACCCAAACTAAGCATCAGTGAGCATGTTACTCCTTTGCAAGTGCTGGTTTATAACCCTGTTGACACCTACTTCCTCACTTGCTGATGATCAAATTTTCAACATTGTCAAATAGATTCTAGTGCTGTGAATGAGGTCTGCTTCTTAATTCTGTGTCTAGATTCTAATACTAACCATGGAGAACCTCTTTCTTTGTCTTAATTGTGTTTGATGGTGCCTATATGCACGACAACAACTGGATCTTCCCTCTCCCATGACAAATTCCTTTTCTGCTCTGAGCAAATATCTCAAACCCTGGCACCTGGGGCGCAACACAACCCTCTGGACTCATGCTCTCTGCAGCAGACAACAATGCCAATGTCCACTCCTGTCTATTACTATTATATTCTCACAAGAATCACTTGTCCTTCATCTCCGTGGCTTTGTATTAGAATTAGTGTCAGTCAAATTTACACTGTTTGTGTATATATTTAGGATCACCTTCCTCTTATGGAATAGCCTATAATTATAACATTATTGGAAGACAACTTATTTATGTTGTGTTGCTGCACAGCCACTCCTTGACTACAGCCACCAGTGTAATGTATTTGGCATTCTTTATTATGATCAATGGAGAAAATTCAATTCTGCAATGCTGTCATCTCCTAAGGAATTGCATAGTTTCCATACTGCTGATAGAAAGGGAATTTCTTCCCCATTTTCTTTTATAAGAATATTAAGTTCCATTTGCACACATAAAGTACAACAGTGTTAAGAAGATCACCAGATTTACTAAATTATGGTAATAGTTTGTGAATGTGCTCAAGATCCTTATTAGCAAAACACGCTGGTGGATCTAAATGATTGTCACCCAATGTAACCCGCCCTTTTAGCCTTGTGGAAAGATTTATAAAAGTCATTGGAACATATTCCATTCTATAAGTACTAAAAGCTATCGTCCTAAAGCACATTTTTTTCCTCTGTAGTTAAAATAAACTTTGACAAATTGCTTATTTGCCTAAACAATTAAGCAGTTGTTCATCCTACTTATTTGTACCATTTATTCTCTTCAAATCACAACAACCAAAATGTTCACTATTCTCACAGGCAGCATAGCAAGAATCACACTTAACAGAGTCTGTTGAGAATTAAGATATGCTTCATGTTTCTGTGACTTGCTACTTTTATTATACTAAGAAATTATATGCCATATACTCAAAATAAATTTAAATTGAAAAGAATTTTGATGCAAGACTAGTTTCTTTTTAACAGAGATAATTGAATTTCAGAACATTGCTGTTGAGAAATGAGAGTATAGCATTGATTTTAAGAATCCTGTTTTTGATCTATTTACTGCATTACATTGATGGGGCATTATATGAACTGATCAGTTTTAAAGGTCAAATAAGTTATAAATGACAATACAGAAGATATAGTGAACCCTGATGCTTGTATATTTTATATGTGCACTTACTACCATCCATTAAAGCATTGGCAAACAATGTAATGTCAGTATTCAGTGCCTATATGCATTTTGTTTCATGACGTCTCTATGCTGCATGTTCCCTCAGGTACAGAACATCCGTCTTCTGGAAGCACACAAAAGGGACGAGCTCTGGAGAGGGGTTGTCAGTGTCACTTTAGTTGAGGGCCGAGACTTAAAACCCATGGATCCAAATGGGTTGAGTGATCCATATGTAAAATTCAAAATGGGCTGTCAGAAGTACAAGAGTAAGGTAATTGAATAATTAGATAAAATATTTTAAAAGAAGCACTTACCTAAAATGCATAATTGTAATATAAAAAGCTTTATGAATATTATCTTCTCTGCTCTGTCTTGTGAATTAACTGTAAATTTCAGTCGTATGTGTAAGAAAATGTGTTCTTCAGTTTTTGTGGTATTCCTGCACCACAACTGATATTTATATAGAACTTTTCACATCATAACAATTTCAAAGACATTTCATGGGACAAAATATGACAAAAACAAATAAATAGACATAAGGCTAAGTTACCAGTTACCAAACGTTTATGATCTTAACAATAGGATCAAGAGTATACATTTGATCCATCATGCCCACTCGGTCATTGAGTAAGACCATGGCTGATCTAATTGTGGCTTTAACTCCACTTTCTGGTCTGCCCTTCATAGCCATAGGCTCCCTTGTCAATTAAAAATCTCTCTAACTCAGAATTGATGTATTATTCGCCTGAAAGTATCTAATGGGTTCTTAAAGGTCTGATCAAAATTGATACAAGAAGACACGTGTATTTCAATACATAACAAATGTAATGGCTTAATCTGCTTATTCTATATACAAATTAATGAGTGAATCTGTTAGTTTAAATAACTTTATATATATGTAAACAAGTGAGTCTCACAGCCTTTCGGCTCGTCAGGGACTGACAATGGTGGTATCTGGAGCTGTATCTCAGATTCCATGTCCTGATCTCATGAACCCCAGCCAATGGTGACAAGCCAACGAGTGGGACAAAGTCTCTGATTTTAATGCTATTATGAATTTAATGTTATGTGCTGTATCACCATGTTGTGTTACTTTCAGTACTTTTCCAGGCATTCAGTTGCATCAAGGCAAGAAATAATTCCAGGTATCTCTGTGATACCTGCACAATATTCTGTTTCCCAGGCTCCAGCTAAGGTCACTGCAGTTACCTTCCACTCAAAACAGGCTGCTAGACCTGCTTTCCATATTATTCTCCATCTTTTTCAATTGCTCATCGTCATATCCAATTAACCATTAATGATTAACTCTCATGCTTAAAGATTAATTCCTCTTGCCAAACTGCACAACCTAATTTTTTTAGCTTGATCACAAAAGTAGATTTCAGAAAGAAATCGAGCTGCAAGGAGGATCCCGTCAATGAAGTCACAGTCACAATTAAAAACTGAGATGCTCTAAAGGCCGGAGTTGAAGAAGCACAGATACCTTTGACAATTGCAGGGCTGGAGGAGATTTTCCTTGCCTTCATGAAATGAGGGCATTGCTGGCTGGGCCAGTATTTATTGCCCATCCCTAATTGCCTGGGGAACAGTTAAGAGTTAACCACATTGCTTTGGATCTGAAGTCGTATGTAAGCAAGGCCAGGCACTAACAGCAGATTTATTTTCCGAAAAGGCATTAGTAAACCAGATTGATATCTCCAATTATCAAAAGTGGTTTTATACTTACCATTACGCTTTTTTTAAAAATACCAGAATTTTAATTCCACTGTCTGACATAGTCATAGTCATAGAGATGTACAGCATGGAAACAGACCGTTCGGTCCAACCCGTCCATGCCGAGCAGATATCCCAACCCAATCTAGTCCCACCTGCCAGCACCTGGCCCATATCCCTCCAAACCCCTCCTGTTCATAAACGCTTGCTTCCAGAACTTTAAGTTAGGGTTCTGGATTACAGTCCCGGGGTCAGTACCACAATGTCAGCACCTCCACATACATTAAGGAATTAGACAGGAGTGAAAGATTTGAAAATAAAGATGAGAAATTGAAAAGTAAGACATTGCTTGATTGGATGGCAATGTAGATCAGCAAACACAGAAGGGATAGATGAATAGGACATGGTACAATAAATAGATACTGTAAAATATACTAACTCAAAACTGAGAGGTGGTACAGTGGCTCAGTGGTTAGCACTGCTGCCTCACAGCACCAGGGACCTGGGTTCAATTCCCGCCTCAGGCAACTGTCTGTGTAGAGTTTGCACATTGTCCCCAGGTCTGCGTGGGTTTCCTCCGGGTACTCCGGTTTCCTCCCACAGTCCAAAGATATGCAGATTAGGTGAATTGGCCATGCTAAATTGCCCATAGTGTTAGGTGCAGGGGTAAATGTACGGGAATGGGTCTGGGTGGGTTGCTCTTCAGAGGGTCGGTGTGGACTTGTTGGGCTGGAGGGCCTGTTTCCACACTGTAGCTAATCTAATCAAACATCTAATGGATATATCTGTGTCTGGAACAATTAGCAAATATGAAGCCAACATAAAAATTATGATTTGAATGGTAGTGAATGTTTATCTTTCCCAAAAATATGGCAGACCCCTTTCTCTTTATCCCTAACTTACCAGAAAAATTATTTAATAAAGATGAATTCTGAACTGTGCAATTCTGCAAAATATTGTATCTTCTTAATCAACCTGTTCAGAGATTTTGTTTTATTTAACCTATTTTTCTAATCAATCAGATTCAGAAAAGTTATTACACACGTGTAGAACAGGTGGGACTTCAACACAAGCTTCCTGGTTCATCTTCTTAAACATATTCCCAATTAGTAAAATTATTTCAACTGCAAACATCTGGCTCCACCAATTATAAATATTTCCTAATGTCTATCAGAAAAGGAGACCATTTGAGGACATGACAAATAGCCATAGGCTGTCAGGCCATGTACTTGTTCAGTCAGAGAAGAGTTTCACAGATTTTAAGTTAAAACATTTATAAAAAGTGAATTAACAGTTTATAAATTCAAGCAATGAAACATAAGCATCCCCCTATTATTTCCAGTATTATTGATAGCTAATGTGAAAGTAATACATTATTAATAGATTTTGCTCACCACATGCTCACCATACAAGCAGAATGGTTTGGATTCAAGCCCTACCCCAGAGAATTCAACACTTAATGTAGAGTGATAGATTCAATGCTGTACTTCTGAAATTTCTGGGTTTTTTTGGAAGTGCTGTCTTCCGGATGCAACATTAAGCCAATATATCATCTGTTCTCTCAAGTAAATGCATGGTAATATTTGAAAAACAAAAGGAGGTATCTCTTAGTAGTGTAAATTGGTGCGACCTGCCACTAGTTTATGACCCAAAGTAAATTTGAAAAATAAGCCCGTATTCTGGTAATTTAACACATTGTTGTTTGTTACTTGCTGTCTGTGAATTGATATTTCCTGAAATGTGACTACGCAATAAAAGTTGCTCCCCGTTAATCACTTCAGGACCTTCTGTGGCCATCAGAAAAATCTATATAATGCAGATAATATGGGTGTTTTGTTGGCTGAATGCAGCTTTCATTTTTTATGCTCAAGTTTCTCAGGGTAGTAACCTCTTCCCAACCATCTTCAGCTGCTTCATCAATGAACTTCTTCCATCATAAGGTCAAAAGTATGGATGTTTGCCAATGATAGCATTTGTCCAGCACTGTTTGTGACTCCTCAGATGCTGAATCAGTCCATGTTACAATGCGGCAACATCTGGACAATATCCAGGCTTGGACATGACAAGTGACAAGTAACATTCATGCCAAGCAAAAGCCAGGCAATGGCCATCATTAGTAATAGACAATCTAACCACCATCCCTTGACATTCAGTGGTGTTACCATCACTGTATTCCCCACTATCAACATCTCTGAGATTGTCATTGAACAGAAACTCAGTTGGACTCACCAGATAAGCACAATGGCTACAAAAGCAGGTAAGAGGCTAGGAATACAGTGAAGAGTAACTCACTTCCTGACTCTCCAAAGTTGTCTAACATCGATAAGTCACAAGTCACGAATATGACTTTCCTGGATGGGTCCAGCTCCAACAGCCAGCTAGAAACTTGACACAATCCAGGACAAAGCAGCCCACCTGATTGGCATCACATCCACAAACGTCCACTCCTTCCACCACCAATGCTCAGTAATAGCAGCGTGTACTTTCTGTCCCGGGGTCAGTACCACAATGCCACCACCTCCACATACATTAAGGAATTAGACAGGAGTGAAAGATTTGAAAATAAAGATGAGAAATTGAAAAGTAAGACATTGCTTGATTGGATGGCATTGTAGATCAGCAAACACAGAAGGGATAGATGAATAGGACATGGTATAATAAATAGATACTGTAAAATATACTAACTCAAAACTAAGAGGTGGTATGGTGGCTCAGTGGTTAGCACTGCTGCCTCACAGCACCAGGGGCCTGGGTTCAATTCCCACTTCAGACAACTGTTTATGTAGAGTTTGCACATTTTCCCCATGTCTGCGTGGGTTTCAGCAAAGATCCTCAGACACCTTTCAAATACATGATCACTTCTATCTAGAAAGACAAGGGCAGCAAGTATATGGGAGCACCACCACCTGCACGTTCCCCTCCAAACCACTCAGCATCCTGACTTGGAAATATTTCGCAGTTCTTTCACTGTCACTGGGTCTAAATCCTGGAATCCCCTTCCCAATGACATTTGTGAGTCAACCTCCAGAACATGAACTTCTGTGGTTCAAGAAAGCAGCTCATCACCACCTTCTCAAGGGTAACTAGGGATGGACAATAATTAGTGGCCAGCCAGAGATGCCCTCAACGCATGAATACATTTAAAAACTATATATATTTGTTCACTATCATTGGCTGTGATTGTTGCAAACAAAGTTGGCAGAGTTTCTGTTAGATTACAATGATTTGTTTGGTGCAATTCATCCACAAGTGGCTAAAGTAGCACATATATATGAGGAATTTTAAGTTTAATTATATCCAGCGTATATTGAGTTAGTGCATTCTTTTGCATTAACATAAAATCATTGTACTAAGATCCAGTCAGATTCAGGTAGCAAGCTGCATTCTAGGTGGCACAGTGGCTCAGTGGTTAGCACTAGTGCCTCACAGTGCCAGGAATCTGGGTTTGATTCCAGCCTCAGGTGACTATTTATATGGAGTTTGCACATTCTCCATGTCTGTGTGGTTTCCTCTTGGTGTTCCGGTTTCCTCTCACAATCCAAAGATTTCCTTTATTGGTCAGAGTATTGAGTACAGGAGTTGGGAGGTCATGTTGCGGCTGTACAGGACAATGGTTAGGCCACTGTTGGAATATTGCATGCAATTCTGGTCTCCTTCCTATCGGAAAGATATTGTGAAACTTGAAAGGGTTCAGAAAAGATTTACAAGATTGTTGCCAGGGTTGGAAGATCTGAGCTACAGGGAGAGGCTGAACAGGCTAGGGCTGTTTTCCCTGAAGCGTCGGAGGCTAAGGGGTGACCTTATAGAGGTTTACAAAATTATGAGGGGCATGGATTGGATAAATAGACAAAGTCTTTTCCCTGGGGTTGGGGAGTCCAGAACTAGAGGATATAAGTTTAGAGTGAGAGGGGAAAGATATAAAAGAGACCTAAGGGGCAACTTTTCACGCAGAGAGTGGTACATATATGGAATGAGCTGCCAGAGGATGTGGTGGAGGCTGGTACAATTGCAACATTTAAGAGGCATTTGGATGGATATATGAATAGGAAGGGTTTGGAGAGATATGGGTCAGGTGCTGGCAGGTGGGACTAGATTGGTTTGGGATATCTAGTCAGTATGCTCGGGTTAGACCGAAGGGTCTGTTTCCATTCTGTACATCTCTATGACTCCAAGTGCAGGTTAGGTGAATTGGCTATGCTGAAATTGCCCATGGTGTTCTAGGATGCATAGGTTGCATTAGTCAGGGGTAAATGTAGAGGGGTGGGTTGCTCTTTAGAAGATCAATGTGGACTTGTTGGGCCGATTTGCCTGTTTCCACACTGTAGGGATTCTATGATCAAATTAATGACATTTGTGAGTTTCCACTAATTGGTTGCATTTGGTAACCTTCAAATATCCTCTTAGATTGAAAAGAAACTGATAAGTATGCTTCAAAAACCTTTGAATATTCTTTTATAGTTTACTAACAGATTGACTGCTGTATATCAGTGCAACTAACAATTGATATTATATAGTTCTCTGCAGTTCATTTTTTAAGATTAGGTTACGCACAGTTCTTGACAGACTGATTAAAAATGCTTATTTGTAATAAATTGATTTACGTTTTATTAAAAAGACTGACCAGATTATCCCTCTTAACTATATCAAAGAATATTATCAGGATATATTTTATATCCCTGTAATTATGTTCTAAAATGCTGTCAATTATGCTGGTTCACAGCAGAGACTATGTTCTGCAAAGTACAAATGATTGTGAGCAGAAACTTCAGTGCAACAAAACAATCCCTAAAAATAGTGCAATTTTGAGTGCAACTTGTGCACAGACCACCAGTTCAGGCCAGAATGGCAAATTCTTGGCTATTATGTTAAGTATCATTTCTTGTTGAAAGTGTACAATTAAGTCACTGATGCTCATTTTGAAATATATCCCAGAGTGTGATTTGTGTTGATTCTTTCAGGCTATTTTAAAAACGCTGAATCCCAAGTGGAGGGAGCAATTTGACTTTCTTCTTGCTGAAGAAAAAGGTGGCATCATAGACATCACTGTGTGGGACAAGGACTCTTTGAAAAAGGATGACTTCATTGGCAGGTCTGTAATAATATTTTGGTTCTCTTATAACACCTGATCTTAGTTTTCTGAAGTTAATATATATATTTCTTTCAGCTCATTAAATTCAGCTACAATTTATCTCCTAACCTTGATAACTCTGTAGAACATTTTGTCGAGCACATTTAAATCTTTTAATTGATTTCATTTTTGAATACATAATTGATATAATAGTATGTTTGTAAGGACAAACATTCTTAATTGCTTCAATGTTCAAACAGTTCCACCTCTCTTATTGATCAATTCATGGGAATGCTAAGTAATAAGAACTTTGTGTTTTGATTGACCCATACCTTTGATGAATTGGTTATTTAAATAATTTCTTGCACCTGTTCTTCACTTTGAATCCTACACATAACACTGCTGGAATCTTTTGAGTACAGGTATTGCCTCATGTCTTCCTCCTCTGGAATACCCTACAATAGATGATATCTGTAAACTACTCCTATCTTTTGTAGGGTAGACATTAATAAATTTCTGGAACTAATATTAATAAGGTGTCATCATCATTGACAAACATTCACTAACATGTGTGATTGACCACCTAAGAAATTCCATGTTAGTGGTCATAGGTTTTGTGGGACGTGTGTGATGAATGGGCCTGATCCTAGAGCAGCATGTCAGACCACACACTTAACAGGTTTTTCCAGGAGCTGGTAGTGGTCCTTGACCTTAAGATCATTGTGATTCCTATCTCTGGTTCCTTTTCCATACTTCCTCCTGCCATCAGGTTTTCTCAAAATAGTGTGTCCCTTCATTCAGGTGTTTCCTCCATGTTGCATTCTTCTGAACAAGGCTCTTCCACATAGCCACATGGATGTTGCATTTCTTGAGGGAAGTCTTTGAAATGCCTCCTTAGTCCTCCTCCCATTTGAGTGCCTTCCTTGAGTTGGGTTAAGATGATTTGCTTTGGTAGTCACATCAACCTTTGGAGCCATTTTCCCAATCCTGACATTTATTATCCTCCTACATATTGTGGTCTTATGTTGAGCAAAGCTTGACTTTTTGCAACAGCACAGCATGCACCACCCCCACCATGCAGGCCTCACCTTGCACACTCCCCTGAGGGATTATTCGTCCCAGTCCTCTGATTGACTTTGAAGAGCAGCCCCGAGACATGACTGGATCAGAGCTGACTTGTGTGTTTGCAGCTCCCAGCTGACAATATGCAATTCCAGTGAGTACTTTTAATAGAACTACAAGACTGCCCATTGCCTACTCCCAGATCCCCTGTACTTGAGTGGACCAAACAGGTGACTGCAGCCAAGCCATGGATTGTGTGTGGGCTATATCAGTAACTGATAATACTAGGTCTTCCTGATTGACTGTGAACACCCACCCTCCCTCCCATCCAGATGTAGGACCAGCCCCACCAGTTTTTGATGTGGCATGTTGTAGCATGACATGTTGTGGCATGGCAAGGCAGGAATGTTGCGAACATGCAGGTTAGCACTAAGGGAGTGAACACAAAGACAGAAAGCGGACAGCCTTGACATGCAGCCTGCTCTAATGTGTGACTGGCTGCCTGTACCTGCTTGTCAAGTGTCCCTTCTGCAGCCGTTCAATGCCAGTTGCTGGTGTAGCCTACAATACAAGTCTGTGCTTCGTGAGCATCCTGCAAGTGTTTTGGAGTGATGCCATGATGGTTGTGAGTGGTGCCACTCCCTTTGGACAATGGATGCATGTAGATGCTGCCAATGGTATGTTCCCTTAGCATGCTTTTGGTCCTTAGCAATATGGAGGTCCTTCAGAGCAAGTGGCAAGCTGAATCTACCAGCTACCTGCTCTGATTTCCATGTCAAAATTTCTCAACATCTAGCTTGTTTGGCGCATTTGGTAAAATAGAGAGCAGAATATTAATAAGCTGAGTTATGGTATTAACAAAGTATTTAACAATCAATAATCCTCCTTAATTGGCAACTTGCTGCTGCTTACTAAAAAACTCCTCGCTGCTTGGCAAAAGCATACAAGATGTAGCAAGATACTCCCGATGTTGAGGTCGGCCTTACTGGACTTCTTGTCTGTTTCTGCCACAAATCTCATCATAGTTCACGTTACACTGCCCTTTACGATTCAGCCCAATATTTCAGTTTGTTGATTCTGCCATCTTGAATAACCTGAGTTTTCCTGTCCAAACCTAGTTTGTGCTAAACACTTACTTTTGGAAGGTGGAATCTATTTTCTTTCTACATGTCAGACTGATACTTTTTTCTCAGTTGTCTGCTAAAGCCTCTCTCTCAACTTCTGTGTGTCCAACAATAGACTTTCCAAAGGTATTCTGACATTTTAAAGTTTGAGTAATACCTTTGGAAAGTCTATTATTGGACACACAGAAGTTTATTAGATTAGATTCACACTGTAGGGAATCTAATCTAATAAACTTCTGTGTGTCCAATAATAGACTTTCCAAAGGTATTACTCAAACTTTAAAATGTCAGATAACTGTTTGAATTATCTAACAGATCTTTAAATTAATATTTCTGCATTGGTCTATGATAAACATGAGAAATAAACCTTTCTGAGCCACCAACTCATGTAATGACATGATAAAATGTAGAAGTGACGAATCCGGGACTGCAGCCAAGTTATATGTCTCATTTAGCTCAAAGATCCTAAGCTCGCACCAATTAAAATATTGCATTTAAATTGTACTTTTCAGAATCTCATGCAAACATATGAATCAGGGACAGGATTAGGCCAATAGCCCTTTAAACCTGCTCTGTGTTCAGTAAGATCGTGGCTGATCTGATTACTCCATTTTGCTGCCTTCCCCGATAACATTTCACCCTCTTGCTTATCACAGAATCCTTACAGTGGGGAAGCAGGCCCTTCAGCCCATTAAGTCCACACTGATTCTCTGAAGAATATCCTACCCAGACCCACCCTTGTAACGCTGCATTTCCCATGGCTAATCCACCTAATTTGTACATCCCTGGATGCTATGGATAAATTAGCATAGCAATCCACCTAACCTGCATGTCTTTATACTGTGGGAAGGAAACTAGAGCACCCAGAGGAAACACATGGAAACATGAGGAGAATATACAAATTCCTCACAGACAGACAGTCATCTGAAGATGGAATTGAACCTGGGTCACTGGTGCTGTAAGGCAGCAATACTAACTATTGAACCACTGTCTCACCCCTGTCAACATCAAGAATTTATCTACATCCCTGCCTTAAAAACATTCAAAGACTCTTCTTCCACCATCTTTTTGAGGAAGAGAGTTCCAAAAGACTCAGTTTTTCATGGGGTAAAGAAATGCTGCTAATTCCTGCCTTAAATGGGCAACCCCTTAATTTTAACAAGGAAGCTTACTTCTAGATCCTCTCATAATAGGAAACATCCATCTCATCAGGATCTTATATAGATCAGTCAAGTTACAACTTTCCCTTCCAAATTCTCGTGGATATAAGCCCAGCCTGCCCAATCTCTTCTCAAAAGACAGCCTACTTCTAAGTATTAGTCTAGTAAACTTCCTCTGAACTATTTCCAACATATTTACAAACATCCCTTAAATAAGGAGACTAATACTGTGCACACTACTCCAGATGTGATCTCACTGATGTACTATATGACTAAAGCATACCCTTACTAGAGTTTGAATTCAATTCCTTTCACAATAAACAATAGCATTCTATGTGATTTCTTAACTAGCTGCCGTACCTGCTTTAAAACCTACTGTGATTCATGCATGAGGACACCAAAATTCCTCTGTATCTTAAAGCTTTGCAATCTTCATCATTTAGATAACTAGCTTTTCTTACCACTCCTGCTATAATGAACTGTTTCACATTTTCGCACATTATATTTCACTTGCAAGATGTTTGTCCACTCACTTACTGATCTATAGTGGTTTTTAGCCCCCTTATATTCTAGTCAAAACTTAATTTCCTTCCCTTTTTTGTATCATCAGCAAAATTTAGCAATCATTCCTTTGGTTACTTCATCAAAGACATTTATAAAAATTCTAACAAGTTGAGGCTTCTGCATTGATCCCTGTGGCACACCATCTTTGTTTCTTGTTAGCCAGCCGATCTTCTATCACTGATAATATGTTAAAGCCTTCACCATGAATTTATACTTTCTATAATAAGTGGATTTAGCACATTATCAAAGCTGTTCTGGCAATTTAAGAACAGTCCATCCACCAGATGATCCATGACACTTGTTAGCTTCTGACAGAACTGCAATAAATTAGTTAAATGTGACTCCACTTTCACTTAACCATGCTGATTGCTTGATCTACCTTAAACATTTCTAAGTGCCCTGCTGCAACATCTTATATAATAATTTGTACTACCTTCCTATTACCAGCTATCCGGCCTATAATTCCCTGCTTTTTGGATAGAGAAGTTGCATTAGCTATTTCCAGTCGAAAGGAATCATACCAGAGTGTAGTTAATTTAGGAATATTAAAAGCAGTTTGTCATCTGCCTCACAGGCCATTTCATTGAAGGTCCTAGGATGAAGTCCATGAGGATCTGGACATTTGTCAAACCAAAGCTCCCAAAAGACCATAGGACATCAGAGCAGAAGTAGGCAATTCAACCCATCAAGTCTGCATCGCCATTCAGTGAGATCAAGAAAAATACTGATAATCCTCAACTCCACTTTCTTGCTTTTTCCCTATAACCCCTGATTCCCTGACTGTTCAAAAATCTATCTCAGCCGTGAATGTACTAAACAATTCAGCCTCGACAGCCCTTTGTACAGAAGAATTCCACAAATCCACTACTCCCTGAGAGAGGAAATTCCTCCTAATCTCAGTCTTAAATGAGCACTTCTTATTCTGAGATTATGCTTTCTGGCCATAGACTTTCCCACAGGGGGAAACAACTTTTCAGCAACCACCCAGTCAAGTCCCTAAGAATCTTATATATTTCAATAAGGTCACCTCCCATTCTTCTTAATTCCAATGAGTACCATCCCTTCATATCTGGTATTAGCCTAGTGAACCTTCTCCAGACTGCCTCCAATACCAGCATATCTTTCTTGAGATAATTGAGAGTATTCCAGCTATGGTTTGCCTAGTATCTTGTATAATTTTAGCAAAACCTCCCTACTTTTATAATCGATTTGCATTGAAATAAAGCCAACATTCTATTTGCCTTCCCTGTTACCCATTGAACCTGGATGCTAGGTTTTTGACGCATGGATAAAGACCCCCAAATCCCTACTCTGAAGCTGTATGCATTATTTTGGGCAGGCTAATTCCAGCATCTAAACATAGGCATAGTCCTCATGTCCTCAGCCATGAACAACCACCGCTCACCTTCCAGCTATTTGATTGCTTCTCCCAAGACTGCATCTCACGGGTCTTCATAAAGTCACTCTCCAGAATCCATTCAATAGCGCAATTCTAGTTTTCTATCTGGTCTGAGCAGGCAAATGGGACCAGTTCAGTTTAGAATACTTGTTCAGCATGGATAAGTTGGACTGAAGGGTCTGTTTCTGTATTGTATAACTCCATGACTCTATAACTGGCCATCCTTTGTCCCAACTGCATGGAGTCAATTAACCACAACACTTCATCAAAAGGAAGTGACATTTTTGGAGTCTCTCCCATTGACTAAAACTGACTGACCTGTTATTACTCTTCACTGACCCCTGAACTGATCTGAATGACCTATAAAAACTCTCCAAGAATGTCCTTGTTTCTAGGCAGGAACAAATGTTTCAGCTCTGGAACATTCTGCACTTTTTATGTTTCAATGTTGACTGGCCAGCTGGCTGTCACAGCCTACTGGCTACAGAGAAAAAAACGTGGATGTTATCACAATTTCCTCTCATTATTTGGTTTTTCTTTACCTTTGTTTGACAGTTATATACCAACTACGTCCTCATGAAACTAATTACACTCCTCTTCACAATTAATTACTCTGCTTATCATGTGCCAGCTGTAAGTTTGAATTTTGTGTCTCCAAATTTAACTTCAGGTCATTTCTGCCTATTGAAGAGAACCACAGCCTCAAAACTGACCCCTAGGGAATATCTATTCAGTCAAAACAAAAATAATTAAGCACAGTTCTCTATCCATTAATGAACAACATTTTCTGTTGAAATGCAAGTAGATAGCTATCCCTTCATACACTATCTATAATAGACTGTGGGAAGTTGTTCACTGACTTCCTATTTCAACAACTGGAACATTGGATGGATAAAAATTATATAATTAAGAAACTTAGACATTCTTAAGCAATATTTATGTTTCCATGTATTTTTCAAATATCAACTAAGCAACTCGTTAACCATGTATTGTAGACTGCCTTATATGATTTTAGGTTGAATAATTTTCACTGGGAATCTGGTTTGTATTTACTGGTTGCTAGAAAGGAATTCCATGCATAACTGAAAAAGAGAATACTTATGCTGACTGTTTATTTTTTATTTGATGGGGTCATTGACACCAATTTATCATGCAAAAAAAAACAGATCTTTGCACCATCATAATATTTTGCCTTTTGAGAAATCTTGTATAATTCATTTTCACATATTATTCATTTTCCACTCATTTTTGAAATTGCATATTTGAAAAAAAATAAAAAGATCACCCCAATGTTGGACCATGCATTGAATGGTGGAGCAGGCTTGAGGGGCCGAATGCTCTGCACTGATCCTGAAGCATGTGGTCAATAAGCATTACTAGAACATTGCTTTGGCTTAAAGTTCAGTAAAATAGATATTATTTATCATCTTTATTTGGATTTTCACTGAATGTCTAAAATTTCTAGTAAATGCATTTTCCTCATAGACTAGGTAAGTTTTAAATAAATATGCCCTTTACCAAAGTGAGTGTACTTTTGCTGGTGTGTGTGTGTTTGTGTGTGTGTGTTCATCAATGAATCCAAGCAGCTCCAGCTTTGAAATTGCCACAGCTCAAACACACTATTCAACAGCCACATCATTGACGGATCAAAGCTCCCTATGCCTGGCCTGCCACTTAAACACATTTGCTTCAGATCCACTAATTGCCTGATGTCCAGCTTTGCAATTTAAAACAAGTTCACCCCTTAAAAGACTCTTGTTCAACCTTCCAATTATGCTGCAGAATGTGAAAATGAGCTTGACAGTTGGGGAAAATGGAAGGGCCTTGGTTAAAGAGATGAAGCTTAGAGTTGAAGCCCAGTCATTTCTACCATTTGTCAAAAACTACCAGGATACAGGACACTTGGAGAAAAACCCTGACAATCCCAGCCAAACTCAGATGTCTGGTCACTACTAGTCCTGTTCCAATATCTTATGTTATTGTCTGTCAGACCCTTGATACTCCACTGATGTTCAAGTTTAAGTGATGTAAAGCCTTTTGAATGTAGTTTGAACTTTGGACTCCTTGACTTAGAGCTAGAAGTGTAGAGCCATGACGCCAACAAATATCTCAAAGTTTAGAAGAACAGCAGAACAAAGAAAATTACAGCACAGGAACAGGCCCTTCAGCCCTCCAAGCCTGCACCTATCACCATCCTCTATCTAAACCTGTCACCTATTTTCTAAGGATCTGTATCGCTCTGCTCCCTGCCCTATCCTGCCTGCCTCTACCACCTCTGCTGGCAATGCATTGCAGGCACCCAGCACCCTCTGCACAGAGAACTTTCCATGCATATTTCCCTTAAATGTTTCACCTCTCACCTTGTACTTGTGACCTCTACTAATTGAGAACCCCACTCTGGGAAAAAGCTTCTTGTTATCCACCCTGTCTATTCCTCTCATGATTTTGTTGACCTCAATCAGGTCCCCCCTCAACCTTCGTCTTTCTAATGAAAATGATTCTAATCTACGCAACTCTCGTCATAGCTAGCGCCCTCCATACCAGGCAACATCCTGGTGAAGCTCCTCTACACTCTCTCCAAAGCATCCAAATTCCTTTGGTAATGTGGCATCCAGAACTGTACACAGCATCCCATGTCATTTCTTAAGTTTCCCTTATTTCAAGTTTATCTCTCTTTGTTCTTGAAAATATCCTGCTTTTCACCCAGGCCTACTGAAAGATGATCATTTTTTCTCTTTTAACTTCCACATTATTGATCAAAAGTGTACTTTATGAAACTACCAAAACTGCTGTTAACATTTAAATTATCCATAATCTTGAAAGATGTGATTTGGAGATGCCGATGTTGGACTAGGGTGAACAAAGTTAAAAATCACACAACACCAGGTTATAGTCCAACAGGTTTATTTGGAAGCACTAGCTTTCGGAGCGACACTCCTTCATCAGGTGCTCCTTCATCAGACAATCACCTGATGAAGGAGCGTCGCTCCGAAAGCGAGTGCTTACAATTAAACCTGTTGGACTATAACCTGGTGTTGTGTGATTTTTACACTTGAAAGATATGGCTTAATTTATAACTAACTTTGCAGCTCTCAGCGTGATCATCCTGTTGGTGCTTTTTTTTCTGTGTTACATATTCTGTAATTCACATTTGAACAACCCCGAGAATCTACAGTCATTGCTTTCAACAACTCCAAAGCCTTTAACAGGGTACAACGTTTAGCGTGTCATAGTTTGCCTTTGTCTCTTGAAAACTCTGACTCCTACTCGAGCACTGTTATATGCAAGGATTGGCTAGCATCCAATAGTTTTCCGAAGTAGACATCATTCTTGTTTGAGCTTGGATAGTAAGTGCCAGTAAATGATTTGATTGTGGGAGAAATTGTGACTTCGTGATGCATCACACATGTACCTGCCACAAGCATCACTGGAGAATAATCTGGAGCAACACCAGTGACTGAATTTGCCTTTCATTAACATCATAAATCACCACAGCAAACAAGAGTAAGGGCCAAGTGCTGGAAAATGGGATTGGAATAGATGGGTGTTTGATGACTGGCAGGGACACAGTGGGCAAAAAGCATCTTTCCTGCTGTAAAATCTCTGAATATATGCCTCTGTATATCCCAGCGTTTAATGGATGACAGATTAAACCTTAAAGCTTTTGAGATCTGTAGTATTTACTGCTGAGTTAAAGCATGCCAAAGCATGGCAGATCTTGCATGTCAACAATAAAAGCCTCTATTTATATAGTAACTTGGACAAAACAAAATGACTCAAGATGTTTCATAGCATCCTGACTTCCACTGGTGGAGCAATGGAAACCTAGGATGCTCAAGGGGCTCGAATTGGACGCTTGCAGATTTCTCAAGTTTATAGAGAGTTCTCAGAGCCTATGGGTCACAGAGATAGTGAAAGGAGAGGCCATGGAGAAATTTGAAAACAAGGATTATATATATTGCAGAGCATTTAATGCCTTTTTTCTGAGGTTTTCCGACATCATCCACCAAAGTCCATCCAGAAATCTTCCTTCCCTCTGGTCCATCAGCTTCTCCCTTTGACTCATCTTTGATAGCTGTGCTTTAAGCTATCTAATTTCATCACCTTATGCAAGCTCTGGTCATTGCTCCTGTTTTGGCTGTTCACTAATTTCTCCATCTTTACAACCCATATTTTTAAGGAGAAAGTGAGGACTGCAGATGCTGGAGATCAGAGCTGAAAATGTGTTGCTGGAAAAGCACAGCAGGTCAGGCAGCATCCAAGGAACAGGAGAATCGACGTTTCGGGCATGAGCCCTTCTTCAGGAATGAGGAAAGTGTGTCCAGCAGGCTAAGATAAAAGGTAGGGAGGAGGGACTTGGGGGAGGGGTGTTGGAAATGCGATAGGTGGAAGGAGGTCAAGGTGAGGGTGATAGGCCAGAGTGGGGGTGGGGGCGGAGAGGTCAGGAAGAAGATTGCCGGTTAGGAAGGTGGTGCTGAGTTCGAGGGTTGGGACTGAGACAAGGTGGGGGGAGGCGAAATGAGGAAACTGGAGAAATCTGAGTTTGTCCCTTGTGGTTGGAGGGTTCCTAGGCGGAAGATGAGGCGCTCTTCCTCCAGCCGTCATGTTGCTATGGTCTGGCGATGGAGGAGTCCAAGGACCTGCATGTCCTTGGTGGAGTGGGAGGGGGAATTGAAGTGTTGAGCCACAGGGTGGTTGGGTTGGTTGGTCCGGGTGTCCCAGAGGTGTTCTCTGAAACGTTCCGCAAGTAGGCGGCCTGTCTCCCCAATATAGAGGAGGCCACATCGGGTGCAGTGGACCTGTCGAGGGAGTCACGGAGGGAGTGGTCTTTTCGGAACGCTGATAGGGGAGGGGAGGGAAATATATCCTTGGTGGTGGGGTCCATTTGGAGGTAGCGGAAATGACGACGGATAATACAATGTATATGGAGGTTGGTGGGATGGTTGGTGAGGACCAGTGGGGTTCTGTCCTGGTGGCGATGGGAGGGGCGGGGCTCAAGGGCGGAGGAGCGGGAAGTGGAGGAGATGCGGTGGAGAGCATCGTCGATCACGTCTGGGGGAAATTGTGGTCCTTGAAGAAGGAGGCCATCTGGGTTGTATGGTATTGGAACTGGTCCTCCTGGGAGCAGATGCGGCGGAGACGAAGGAATTGGGAATATGGGATGGCGTTTTTACAGGGGGCAGGGTGGGAGGAGGTGTAGTCTAGGTAGCTGTGGGAGTCGGTCGGTTTATAGTAAATGTCTGTGTTGATTCAGTCGCCCGAGATAGAAATGGAAAGGTCTAGGAAGGGGAGGGAGGAGTCTGAGATGGTCCAGGTGAATTTGAGGTCGGGGTGGAAGGTGTTGGTAAAGTGGATGAACTGTTCAATCTCCTCGTGGGATCACGAGGCAGCGCCGATACAGTCATCGATGTAACGGAGGAAAAGGTGGGGGTGGTGCCAGTGTAGCTGTGGAAGATGGACTGTTGCACATATCCTACGAAGAGGCAGGCATAGCTGGGGCCCATGCGGGTGCCCATGGCTACTCCTTTGGTTTGGAGGAAGTGGGAGGATTGGAAGGAGAAGTTGTTCAGGGAGAGGACCAGTTCAGTCAGTCGAAGGAGGGCGTCAGTGGAAGGGTACTGGTTGGTACAGCAGGAAAGGAAGAAGCGGAGGGCTTTGAGTCCTTCGTGATGGGGGATGGAGGTGTACAGGGACTGGATGTTCGGTGGGGCAGGAGCAGGCTGAGACAATGGGTCGGCCGGGGCAGTCAGGTTTGTGGATTTTGGGCAGGAGGTAGAAACGGGCGGTGCGGGGTTGTGGGACAATGAGGTTGGAGCCGGTGGATGGGAGATCCCCTGAGGTGATGAGGTTATGGATGGCCTGGGAGATGATGGTTTGGTGGTGGGAGGTGGGGTCATGGTCAAGGGGGCAGTAGGAGGAGGTGTCCGCGAGCTGGCGTTTAGCCTCAGCGGTGTAAAGGTCGGTGCGCCGACCATCGCCAGACCATAGCAACATGACGGCTGGAGGAAGAGCACCTCATCTTCCGCCTAGGAACCCTCCAACCACAAGGGATGAACTCAGATTTCTCCAGTTTCCTCATTTCCCCTCTCCCCACCTTGTCTCAGTCAAATCCCTCAAACTCAGCACCTCCTTCTTAACCTGCAATCTTCTTCCTGACCTCTCCGCCCCCACCCCCATTCCGGCCTATCACCCTCACCTTGACCTCCTTCCACCTATCGCATTTCCAACACCCCTCCCCCAAGTCCCTCCTCCCTACCTTTTATCTTAGCCTGCTGGACACACTTTCCTCATTCCTGAAGAAGGGCTCATGCCCGAAACGTCGATTCTCCTGTTCCTTGGATGCTGCCTGACCTGCTGTGCTTTTCCAGCAACACATTTTCAACCCATATTTTTAACCAAGTTTTTTGACACCACTCCTGGATTCTTTTCCTTTGGCTCATTATCCATTTATTTCTGAGCTGTGAAGTACTTTGAGAAATTTATGTTAAAGGCAATATGTAAATAAATGTTCATTTATTGTGGAACGTTATAAGGAAATTCAAATCCTTTGTCTGATGAGCAATTCCTCTATCACTTTTAGCTTCTCCCTCAATCTTACTGGGATTTTTAAAATAAAATATTTTTGTATTTTATCAATACCATTATCATCTGCTGTCTTCTGAACTTATCTTTGTTTATCGTCTGTACTCCAGATATATTGTCTGATGCATTTTAAGTCAGGCCACTCTGTATCTAAATTTGTGAATTTTAACTCATTTCAAGGAGCCTTTATTCAACCGGAGAACACAGGATTGTAAGGAGAACCACACATTAGATGTACTGACTTCTATGTGTAATTTGTCTGTCTTCAAGTCAAACGAAATTCTGTGTGTGAAGTGTATTCTTGCAAAATATGTGCAAAGTTCTGAAACATTAAAAAGTTGATTTTGCAACTTTGTCCAGTAGGTGGCAAACTCCACCATTTCTACAAACATTGGAGTGTCTAGCCTGAACGTTTACAGCTAAACTTCAATCAACCATTTAAACTTAATTGGTCAGTTGTCACAAGATTTTTATATAAATCATATTTTGCAGTCTGACTGAAGTGATTAACAACTTGAGATCGCTTCACATAAAACAAAATCTTTGTAGAATGTGGATGAATAAACTACCAGATGGAATGGTTTAAAAATCTGGAAACAATGATTGTTTTACAGGCAGACCATGATGTCACAAGACTCCAAAAGAGCGGGCAGGAAATATATATACATTACAAATGCACCTCCCAACATATTCAGATTAGGCGATACTTATAAAGGTGCTAGGCCTTTTGCAAGTTGCAATTATGGATGTAACATAATTAAAACACCCTGTTCAAACACCCTTTAAAATATTAAATTGCACTGAATGTGACTGGTGGTAGGTCAACTGAGTTCACAATAACCAGATCCATGTGGATCTTAACTGATAATTCTTGCAGAGACCTTAATTTAAAATTAAGATTTTAAATTATATTCCTCAGAATGCAGAGCCAAAGGGTCTGGACTGCCCATAGTCTCTAAGCCCCTGTGTCCCAGTTCCTTCTGCAGCAATCAAACAGATCCCAGCTTCTGCAGGCTACCCACTTCCTACCTTCTGAGTGTGCTACACTCCCAATATACCATCTCTGAACATATCTGCCACCCTTCTGATCAGGTCTTCCCCTCCTTCCAGATCCCCCTTAATAAGCTACCTGACCATTGCTGCAGGTATTGCAGAGCCTGTCACTTTATTCTTCTCTGCTGCTGAATTGGGTTGAATTTCTGTGCCAGAAACAAAACAAAACTGCACCAGCGAAATGAAATGAGAGTCATTGCTCTTGATATCAAGATGGCATCAAGGACCCTCATAAAATTAGAGTCAATGGGAATCAGATGGGAATCTCTCCACTGATTGAAGTCATACCTGGTACAAAGAAAGATGGTTGTCGTTGCCAAAAGTCAGTCATCTCAGCTCTAGGACATCTCTAGTAGAGGTCTTCAGGGGAGTGTCATAGGCCCAACCATCTTCAGTTGCATCATCAATGACCTCCCACCATCATAAAGTCAGAGGTGGGAATGTTTGCCAATGAATGCACAATGTTCAGAATCACTCAGGAGTCCCAGATACAGAAACTGTCCATTTCAAAATACAGCAAGTCCTCAATAGTATCCAGGCTTAGGCTGATAACTGGTAAGCAACATTCATGCCGTACAAGTGTCAGAAAATGACCATCTCTGAGAAGAGAGACAAAACCTATCCATCTCTCCCTAACTTTCAGTGGTGTTATCATCACAGAATCCCCCACTGTCAACATCCTGGAGGTTACGATTAACTAGAAACTGAACTGGATTAGCTACAAAAACTCTTGCCTACAAGAGTAGATCAGAAGCTAGGAATTCTGCAGTAAGTAACTCATCTCCTGTATCCTCAATGCCTGTCCACCATCTACAAGGCACAATTTATGTTAGCACTCCCCATTTACCTGGATAGGTGCAGTTTCTACAACACTCGGGAAGCTTGACACCATCCAGGATTAAGTACTCCACTTTACTGGTGCACCAGCCACCAACTTCAACATTCAAGCTCTCTACCAATGATATCCAGTGGCTGAAATGTATACCATCTAGAATATCCATTGCACTCCTCAAGGTTCCTTCAATAAGGTCTTCAAACTTGTGACCTCTACTACCTAAAAGGAAAAGGACTATGGAGGCAATGGAGCAACACCACCTGTAAGTTCCCCTTCATTCACCCCTGCTATCCTAACTTGGGACTATATCATCACTCCTTCACTGTTGCTATGGCAAAATTCTGGAACACCCTTCCTCACAGCAATCTTGGTGTACCCACACCAAATGGAGAACAGTAGTTCAGGAAGATAGCTCACCAGCACTTTCTCCTAGTTAAGTAATGATGGACAATAAATGCTGATCTAGTCATTGATGGCCATATTCCACGAATAAATATTTTTTTACAAATCCAACTTAAGTAGATGACATGTTCACTTACCCTCACATGTCATGCTATCACCTCTCTGCGATTGACTTGATACTGTGATACTATGAGCCTATGAAAATTTAATTCAGAGTCTTGTTTGTATGGTAATCTGTGCCTTCCATTATCTAATTTGTCCTGAAAGGAGAAGGCATTACCATTTTTAAGTTTAAAGAGGCTCCCGTTGCAGTGTAACAGGTAGTAAAACCCCTTTTGGTGCAGAGTCATTTTCTACAATTGAAGCAATCTAATCAGTAAACTGACTGCATTTCCTGTGTGGTGCAACTTAAAGAGATGCACTATACTGATCAGTGGAGGCATTTCAAGAGCTATCATTATAATTATGAAGAACCAGAAAAAAAACCACTGCAAATAATTGTAAATGTTATGGTTTCAATCGAGCTAACAGATCTCCAGTGGTATGGGTTTTCTGAGGTCTGGAGCACAATTATACTATTTAATTATTAATCTTGTCATGCCACAATGCTAAATAGAGAACTCCAGGGAATAGTGCTATTTATCAAGTGTTGATATCAGTTCTGCTTGCTCTTGAATCCTGAGGACAGACAAGTGACTGTGTTTTATTTAAGATTGTTTTGCATCTATAATAAATTCTCATAGTGTGCGCTTGGTATCTGTAAACTTTGACTTGGAAAGGATATATGTTAGAGTCAAAAAGTGTGGCACCAGAAAAATCACAGCAGGTCAGGCAGCATCTGAGGAGCAGGAGAGTCGACATTTCGGGCATTAGCCCTTCATCAGGAATGAGGAAGGGAAGGGACTAAGTGATAAATAGGGGCTGGGGGGAAGATAGTTGGGATAACGATAGGTGCTTGCAGGTGGGAGGTGATTGTGATAAGTCGGTAGGGTGAATGGAGTGGATAGGTTGGAAGGAAGATTATACAGATAGGTCAGGCCAAGAGGTTGGTACCAAGTTGGAGGGTTGGATCTTGGATAGGTGGGGACTGGGGAGATTTGGAAACTAGTGATGTGGATGTTGATGCCATGTGGTTGTAGGGTCCCAAGGTGGAAGATGAGGTGTTCTTCCTCCAGCTGATGGGGGGTGGCTTTGATTTGGTAGTGGAGGAGGGCCAGAATTTGTATGTCCTGAGGGGAGTTGAAGTGGTTGGCCGCAGGGCAGTTGAGTTGTTTGATGCATGCAGACCAGAGATGTTCCCTGACCCGCTCTGCGAATTGGTGCTCGATCTCCCCGATGTATGTTAGACAGAAATGACAGGAATTTCACCACCAAGGCAGACAGCTCAAGTTGAGAAATTTTCCAACTCGCTGAATGGAATCTTTAATTTGGGCACCTGTAGGATGTAGCCAGGCCCCCATCTCCTGAAATTCGAATGTAAGCAGCCTCAGTCAGGGGCAGCCCAGTGCCCAGATTGATTCGAAGGCGCATATTAATTCCTTGGAAATTCATCCTCGTTGTGTTATAAAATTTTCAGCCCTCTAGCCCTTCCCCTCATATTCTGTAACCATACCCCCAAATGATTTTTTATACCACCCATACCAATTCCCATATCCACCTGGGACAGATCTCAGAAACTTTGTAACGATTAAACAAAAAAATTGTTACATTTAAAATTGTAATTTACATAAATGATTTGGATGCAAGCATAAGAGGTACAGTTAGTAAGTTTGCAGATGACACCAAAATTGGAGGTGTAGTGGACAGCGAAGAGGGTTACCTCAGGTTACAACAGGATCTTGACCATATGGGCTAATGGGCTGAGAAGTGGCAGATGGAGTTTAATTCAGGTAAATGCGAGGTGCTGTATTTTGGGAAAGCAAATCTTAGCAGGACTTATATACTTAATGGTGAGGTCTTAGGGAGTGTTGCTGAATAGAGACCTTGGAGTGCAGGTTCATAGCTCCTTGAAAATGGAGTCACAGATAGATAGGATAGTTAAGAAGGTGTTTGGTATGCTTTATTTTAGTGGTCAGTGTATTGAGTACAGGAGTTGGGAGGTCATGTTGCAGCTGTACAGGACAATGGTTAAGCCGCTGTTGGAAAATTGCTTGCAATTCTGGTCTCCTTCCTATTGGAAAGATGTTGTGAAACTTGAAATGGTTCAGAAAAGATTTACAAGAATGTTGCCAGGATAGGGAGAGGCTGAACAGGCTGGGGCTGTTTTCCCTGGAGCATCGGAGGCTGAGGGGTGACCTTATAGAGATTTACAAAATTATGAGGGGCATGAATAGGATAAATAAACAAAGTCTTTTCCCTGGGGTTGGGAGTCCAGAACTAGAGGGCATAGGTTTAGGGTGAGAGGGGAAAGATATAAAAGAGACCTAAGGGGCAACTTTTTCACACAGAGGGTGGTACGTGTATGGAATGAGCTGCCAGAGGAAGTGGTGGAGGCTGGTACAATTGCAACATTTAAGAGACATTTGGATGGGTATATGAATAGGAAGGGTTTGGAGGGATATGGGCCGGGTGCTGGCAGGTGGGACTAGATTGGGTTGGGATATCTGGTCAGCATGGACGGGTTGGATCGAAGGTCTGTTTCCATGCTGTACATCTCTATGACTCGATAATATAGATCTCAATGCACAGATTTGTTAGTAAAACAACCCCTGTTTAAGAGAGCCATTCAAAGGTTTTTATTAAATCTTGTGTTTAATCACTTCTTAAAACAAACTTCTCCTCATACCCCACATCAAAGACAGCTAAACATTTAATTGCCATATCAAACTGTGAACTGAGAACCTCTGGCTAAGATACTTGTAGTTTTATAAATTGGGGAAGTATTCAAAAAACGCCCTTATGGAACTGTCGATAAATCACCATTTTAATTATTAGATTAACAGCTGCATGGCCAAAGCAATGCAGCAGTTTTTTTTTAACTCTTCATATTGGAAAGCCTGTTCAAATTTTTTTCTTCCAATTTTTAGAGGATTTGATGAGTTAAGTATAATAACAAGAGTGAAGTAGACCTCATAAAATTATTTATGCCTGCTCTATAAATTTGGGACTCACAAACTGTGCGTTAAACTAATTGCAACAGCTAAACTGGGCATTGTCCGCAGATCCTGCTGTTTGGATTTCATTCATTTGTTAATCACACTCTGCCCTCTTTCTTCTGCCAAAATATGGATTTATCAGAAATGGGGCTGGGACTCCAACATCCTAGTCCATCCTAGTCAATGCCTGGATCCCTCTTAAGGTTTCAAAACAGAGAATTTGGACAGTTTTGATTAAATTAAGTAGTTATTCAATTATTAAATGCACAGTCTAACTCCTGAGTAACTATTCAATTGACGTAGTGCAGCCCCAATTTGATATGCCCAGAGTCTGACACTACGTCCCTCCCTCCCGGCCCTGGCTCTTAACTTGATTCTGCTTGATCCCAACTCTCCTTTCCCTGCTGCCAGTATGACATGCCATCTTCTGAACAATCACCTGACACAGTTATCCCCTTCTCCCACTTCACACCTGACCTTCCATCCCTACACCCGCGCCAAACCCTCTGCCTCTTCCCGCCAGCTTGGACCTGATCCAATCCGTCATGCTGAAGGACCAAACCCGACCATACCATTTCCCTCCCCAACTAGACCCAACCCAACTTGACCTTCCTGCTGCTGAGCTCAATCCTAACTGCCCCACCATTGGAATGAAACCCTCACCCACCCTCTCCAACCCCTTTTCAGACCTGGTTTCTCTCATCTGTTTCAACCTAATCTAAACACTGCACCATTTACCTGCCTCCTTTGCCTCTTGAACTCTACCACCCTACCCACTGGCACCCTATCCAACTGGTGTCCTACTTCTTACCCAGCTAATACTCTACCCAGCTGGCACTTACCCCATTACCCAGTCACATCCCCAGCTGGCAGCCTACCAAGCTAGCATCATTCTTACCTGAAAACCTACCTACCTGGCTCCCTATTTACTTGGCAACCTGCCCTGTACAGATCTAGCATTCCACCCCTGGTACACTACCCCAACTCAGCTGGCATCCTACAGATCTGATACCCTACTCTCCCAGCATTCGAGCATCCTATATACGTATGGTCTGACAGTAGTTGCCAAAGTGGCTGTCAGGACCTTTTCCATTTCAGAACATGACAGCTGCCTACTGTGAAAAGGGGCATGGTTTGCTTTCCACTAACAATGCTGTGCTACATAAGAACTATCCAGTTGAATTGAGCATCAATTGAGCCCTTATTAGAATCTCCTTTCAGAAATATGGAGCTCCCTTCTTTCAAGGAAATGGAGGGCTGGAGTAGCAACTGCTCAGAAAGTCCATCTCAATGTTGTGGAGGGTATATTCATCTGAAGTTCATCTAGTTTTAACAAAACCTTCAAGAACCAAACAAATAAAATTGCAATTGTTAACAAATAATTGTTCTTAGAGTGATGACTGATGAAGAAACAAATTAATGTGTGTAGGTCAGAGCTTAAATAATATCCAATTCTTTAGATGTTCTGATGTCCATAAGATAATGAATTACTGCAGTTAATGTGCTAATTTAATAGGTTTGCTATAAATTCCTATGATTTCTTACCTTCCTATTCCTTCTTGTAATAGTCTCACCTGCATCATCCCAGTAGTGATTTACTTAGAGGGAGAGAATATACAGAAATTCTTGAGCAGTATTTCATAATATAAAGACTTTCTAATATGAAGAGATTCATTTATCATTAATCAAAAATTAAAACTGTGACCAATTTATGGATTTTAGCTCTAAATTTCCCACTCCAGTCATTGACAAAACCCAGTTTTTTCACCTGTTAAAGGACTGACAAATGCAGAACTGGGAAAACCTCATGTTACATCTGGTATATTGGCATAGGTGACTGAAAACATTCTGCACTTCAGTTTTAACATTGCTTTATTAAATTATAAAACAATGAGTAATTAGCAGGAGCATCAATGTGAAATATTTACACTGTAGTATGCCAGTTTTAAAGAGACCCATTTATTTTGGGAACTGACTGTCTCCTGTCTCTGAAAGTCTGTTCATTTAAAGTGGGCACATTTTTCCAGGTTTACTAATCCAGATTTCTGACAATTATCTGTTTCTTAAGGTTTCTAAGTCACTGAGTGTATGTATCTGTTTTGGAAATATTTGATAAATGATTACTAAAGCAAATTATTATTCTGTGGAACCTGGACACACATTGACCAAGCTCCTTAAGGATTTTATTTCAATATTGTGTTAGCTTCCTTGTTAAATATACAAGATAAAGTTAAACGTGTGCCAAAATCCCTTCTGTTTTCTTGTTAATTTCCTCAATTCATTAGAACTTTGTTGAAATCGAATGAAGCAGTGAAAAAATATTCCTGTTGTGTCAGGTTGGAAATACCTACATTTTCAAATCACAATGTTCCAGCCCATGCCTTTCACAATCTGTTTTTAGTAGAACAGATGGATTCTAGCATAAAATTAAAGGAAATCACTAAGCATTCATCTAAGAAACACAAGCCTGTCTTTTGGATCATTTGTGAAAAGGACAACCAAATCCAGTGACTCTTTGAAACCATATGCTAATGGCTCCAGAGGTATCAAGTTCAACTTTGATTTCAGTCAGTAAGAGAGGTTGGTTGATTCTCTTGTCTTTTCTATATGACTGGGTATGCTTAACAGCAGCAAATACGTCAATTATCCTCTCCCTATTTAAACAATCGGCTTGCATTACGATGCAGGCGTGCAACAAATGGAATGTGAAGTGATTGGACAGATAAATGTTGCAACTAATTTTATTCTATCAGTGTGTTTTTGATTCTTCTAACCACAATTCCCATGGGCACGTCCAGTTACAGCGCGTCAAGAAAATAACCAATCAGTAATTGCTAGAAATAGAGATACTGTGCAATTAGGTCATTAGAATTGGGTTCAGTGCCTCCTCAATATAAGGAAAGTCATGGTTGCAGGAAGACACCAGATCCTGGTGACGTACATTTAATATGCCATCATTTTCTTACTTTCTTTGAATATCAGTGCCATAAATTTGATACCTTGTCCAGGAAGCCATTATGTATGTACAATGTCTAGCATTGAGTCATCAAATACCACCACCTACAAGATTTTAGTTATATAACACTTACAACATACAAAACTTCTAAGTTTTCACAATTAAATTATCAAATGTTCACACTAACCAACATAAGGAGATATTAGATGACCAGACACCTGGTCAAAGAAATAAGTTTTAGGAAGTGTATTAAAGGAAAAGAGGGGGCAGACAAGATGAAACGAGATGGAAATGTGTTGCTGGAGAAGCGCAGCAGGTCAGGCAGCATCTAGGGAACAGGAGAATCGACGTTTCGGGCATTAGCCCTTCTTCCTGAAGAAGGGCTAATGCCCGAAACGTCGATTCTCCTGTTCCCTAGATGCTGCCTGACCTGCTGCGCTTCTCCAGCAACACATTTCCATCTCTGATCTCCAGCATCTGCAGACCTAATTTTCTCTTCAAAGATGAAACGAGAACCTGGTTAGTTTAAAATCTGTCATTGAGAAATTGTTGGAATCCATTATTAAGATAAAAATAACAGGACATTTGGAAAGTCGGAACACAATCCACCAGAGTCATTTTGATTTTATTTAAGGTAAGTCATGGTTGATTAATTTGCTAGAGTTCTTTGAAGATGTAATGGGTAAAATGGATAATGGGGATTCTGTGGACGTAGAATATCTGGAGTTGAGAGTATGGTGCTGGAAAAGCACAGCAGGTCAGGCAACATCCGAGGAGCAGGACAATCAACGTTTCGGGTAAAAGCCCTTCAATATCTGGACTGGATTCAGTAAGCTAGAGCACAAGGTAATACACAGACATCTTCAAACTCTCATTATTCTGATGAAAAGTTGCCACCTACTTCAAGAAGACCACTGTCATCTCAGTGTCAAAGAAAACCAGGCAATGTGCTTCAATGACTACCTCCTGGTGGCTCTGACATCTATTATTCTGAAGTGCTTCGAGAAGTTCGTAATGACACACATCAGCTCTATCCTCCCTGATTGCCTTAGTTCATTACAATTTGCTACCTTTGCCATCTCCCTGGCCCTACACTTGCCCCTGGAGCATCTGGATAACAAAGACACCTACGTCAGACTCCTCATTATGGACTTTAGCTGTGCCTTCAACACCATAATTCTAATAAAACTCATTTCCAAACTCTGAAACCTAGGATTCTGCTCCCCTCTCTGCAACTGGATCCTCAATTTCCTGACCCAAGACCACAATCAGTTTGGATAGGTGACAACACCTCGTCCAGAATAATCCTCAATACCAGTGCCCTGCAAGTCCTTATAAGAGTCCTTATACACTCACAACTGTGTGGCAAATTCAGCTCTAATTCCATTTACAAATTTGCTGATTACACTACTGTCATGGGTCAGATCTGAAGCAATGACAGGACAGAGTTTAGGAAAGAGATAGAATATACAGTGTCATGGTGTAAAGACAACAATCTCTCCCTCAATGTCAGAAAAATAAAGGAGCTAGTCATCGACCTCAGGAAGTGGAGTGGAGGACATGTCCCTGACTGCATCAAAGACGCTGAGGTGGAAATGGTAGAGAACTTCAAGTTCTTAGGAGTAACAATCACTAACAATCTATCCTGGTCCACCCATGTTGATGCTACAGTCAAGAAAGCACATCAGTGCCTCTACATCCTCAGATGGCAACAATGTCAACAATGATTCTTACCAATTTTTATAGCTGAACCATAAAAAACATCTTATCTGTGTGCATCACAACTTGGTTTAGCAATTGCTCTATCCAACACTGGAATAAATTACAGAGAGTTGTGAATGCAACTCAGTCCACCATGCAAACCAGTCTTCTTTCCATTAACTCTGTCAATACTTCCCACTGCCTTGAGATAACAGTCAACATAATCAAAGACCCCTCCCCAGATATACTGTCTTCCCCCCTTCCATCGGGCAGAAGGTATAAAATTTTGAAAATGTACTAACAGATTCAAGAACAGCTTCTTCCCCACTGCTATCAGTCTTATGTATGGACCACTCATATATGAGTTGATCTTTCTCTGCACCTTCTCTGTAGCTGTATATATTCTGCAGTCTATACTATTACTCTGATGTACCATTTAGGGCATGATTTGTCTGATAGCACGCCAAACAATACTTTTCACTGTGCCTTAGTACAAACTATTATTGAAACTGCACCTGGAATATTGTACGCAATTTTTGTCCCCTCACTTGAGGGGGGTTATAGTTGTATGGGAGGCAATTCAGTGGAGGTTCACTGGATTGATTCCAGAGCTGAGGGTTTTTTCTTATGAAGCAAGATTGAGTGTTTTAGGCCTAAACTCTCTTGAATTTAAAAGAATTACAGGAGATCTAATTGAGACATATTAGATATTAAAGAGTATTGACAAAGGAGAGGATGTTTCCCCTTGTGGGGCAACCTAAGTGAGAGGTCATAGTTTTAGAATAAGGGGTAGCAGACTTAGAACAAATTAGGAAGAATTACTTCTTTCAAAGTGATTTGATTCTGTAGAATTCACTGGTTCAGAATGCAAGAAACAATAAATTTAAAGAGCAGATAGACAGACTTTTAATTAGTAATGGTTTGGAGGCATGACAGTGGAGCTGAGGCTGAGATGAGGTCAGCCATGATCTTATTAAATAGCGAAGCAAGCTTGGGATTGAATTGTCTACTCCTGTTCCTCATTCTTATGTTATTCCTGCTCCATTACTTCTAGGCTCCTCCTACTTCTCATCAACAAGTTGCCCCTCAGTGACATTGTCCAAGGTAAAACTTTAGTTTTCACATGCTTGCTTAAGACGCAGTTCTACTTCAGAACCATCTCTCTTAAATCCTCCACTGATGCGAAATCACCAAAGTACTTACCGGACATCTGGTTGAGTGGAATCTATAAATTAAACTTCGGGTATAATAACACTTTTGTTTTCAGTCCCTTTTCCAAATGCTGCAGCTACTAAAGCCATTCTTCTCACTGGCAACATTGAGATGAAGCCAATTTTTCACACCCTTGGCATCTCATTCAATATCAGGATGAGGTTCAGACTGTTTCCATCTCTGTAACATCACTTGACTTTATCCTTGTCTCAGGATACATGCTACTGACATCTTTACTTGTGTCTTTGTAACCTCTTGTTATGAAATGTTTGTGTGTCACAATCACTTTGAAATGCAATGCTCACTATAAACTTAAAAATAAGAAAAATATTGTTTGTGTTCTTTTCTCATGGTGAGGAGGTGTCATGGTGAAATATGGCCAATCAATTTTTGACATCTGTCATTTAATTTCAATATGTGGAACTTCTATGGACTAAAATGGTTCTTATAAAAGCAAAAACACTGACCTAAGATGGCTGAAGTGATCAGCTGATCAGTATGAGCCAAGCTTCTTGAAAGCTTGATCAACTTGTCCTAGTCTGGTTTGTAAGTAATACATAATCAAAATAATTGAACCCATTTACTCAGATCTATATCGCCTGTTTGATTTACACCTTGCAAGAAGTTTCTCATATTGAGATGAAAGACTTATCCAGAGACTACCTAGCTTGAAACAAAAACAATGAAGTCAGACACAAAAATACACAAAATAATTGTATTTCAGACAACAGTGTTAGGACAGAACAGGGAGCAGAACCAGAAATGTCTATTTCTCCATTTCCTTCCAACATCTCTGAAGTCATGCCAGGTAAAAGCCTAATCAGGGCCAAGAATGCAAGTAAGTACAAATTTCACTGAAACTGAGAAGACCATAAAAGCATTAGATTTAATACTATAAGACCATAAGAACTAGGCCATTCATCCTATCTGATCTGTCATTCAGTCATGGCTGACATCTTTTTCAACCCCATTCTCCTGCCTTCTCCCTGTAACCCTTGGTCCCCTTCCTAATCAAGAACTTATCTATCTCTGTCTTAAAGACACTCAATGACTTGGCCTCCAGCCTTCTGTGGCAATGAGTTCTACAAACTCAACACTGTCTGGCAAGATGCTCCTCCTCACTCGTCCCTTTATTCTGAGGCTGTGCCCTCAGCTCCTCGACTCTCCTACAAGTGCAAACATCTCTGCTTTATCCAGGCCTGTCAGTAGTTTCAATGTGCTTCCCCCCTTCATCCTTCTGAACTCCATTGAGTACAGATCCAGACATCTCCTATGACAAGCCCTTCATCCCCTGATCATTTTTGTGAACCTCTTTTGGACCCCACCCCTACAAGGCCAGCACATTCTTCCTTAGGTACAGGGCCCAAAACTTCTCTCAATATTCCAAATGCAGTCTAATCAGAGCTTCAGCAGTGAAATGAATGCAGAATTGCATTTGCTATCCCAACTGTCAACTGAACCTGCATGGTTACCTTAAGAGAATCCTGAGCTAGGACTTCCATTTTCCTTTATGGTTCAGGTTTCTGAATCCTTTTCCCCTTTGAGAAAATTGTCAATGCCTTTATTCTTCCTATCAAAATGCATAACTACATGTCTTCCCATGTTGTATTCCATCTACCAGTTATTTGTCCATTTTCCTGCCCTACCCAAGTGCCTCTGCAGCCTCCCCACATCCTCCATATTACTGTCCCTCCACCTATCGCTGTGTTGTCTGCAAGTTTAGCAACAACTTCCTTAGTTCCTTTGTCCAGATTATTAATATATAACGAAAATAGTTGTGGTTTCAACACTGACCCCTGCAGAAATCCACTAGCCACCATCTGCCATTCATAAAAAAACCCTTTTATCCCTACACTATCTGTCAGCCAATCCTTTATGCCTTTGTAGTTACCTTTCTTAGTTGGAGTACCATTATATCTGATTCCAGCTTCTTCCTCTCAAACTGCAGGGTAAATGCTATCATATTATGGTCACTGGGCTCTAGGGGTTCCTTCACCTTAAGCTCCCTAATCCAGTCTGCTTTATTACACATCACCAAATCTAGAACTAACAGTTCCCTAATGGGCTCTGCCACAAACAGCTCCAAAAAATATCTCATAGACATTCTACAAATCTCTTTATGTTATCAATGAAGTAACTGATGTTTTAACTTAAAACCAAACAACTCAGGTATGCTGATTTGAAGATGCCGGTGTTGGACTGGGGTGTACAAAGTCAAAAAACCACACAACACCAGGTTATAGTCCAACAGGTTTAATTGGAAGCACACTAGCTTTCAGAGCATCGCTCCTTCATCAGGTGGTAGTGGAGGGCTCAATCCTAACACACAGAATTTATAACAAAAATTTACAGTGTGATGTAACTGAAATTATACATTGAAAAATTGATTGTCTGTTAAGCCTTTCATCTGTTAGAATACCATGATAGTTTCACTTCTTTCATGTGTAAATCACAAAACCTTTTTTTAAAAAGTTGCATTCTCAAGTTAGCTGTTAACAATGGTGATAGCTAGACAATATGTTGAAGGTGTTAGCCCCCTGTGTTGTTTGATTTTTAACCAAGTACACTGGAATTTTCAACTGCATTTTTCTGTCCGAACTGGGTTTAACACTAACCCTTTTGATACTTTATTCCTGTGTAGTTGACGTTGCATTTCATTATTTTTCTTGGGTTTATTAAGTAGTAAAATTAATTTTTCTTAACTGAACCAGTTCTTCAATTTTAACTTTTTTATTCCTTCATGGCTGTTAGCATCACTGGCTGAGTCAGCATTCATTGCCCATTCTTTATTGTCCTTGAACTGACTACCTTGCTGGGCCACTTCAGAGGGCTGTGTGGTATAGACCAACATATAGGCCACACTGGTAAGGATGGCAGATTTTGTTCCCTAAATTACACTAATGAACCAGATGGGTTTTTATGACACTTAGTAATGGTTACTTGGTCACCTAGTTAACTTTTAATTCCAGATTTTTATTGAATTCAAATTTCACCATCTGCCATGCTGGATGGAATTCAAACTTGTGTTCCCAAAACATTAAGGATTCTAAAGTACTAATCTCATGAAATTATGACTAGGCCACTGCCTGCAATTTGTGAACTATATTTTAAATGATAAATGATATAAACTTCTTTGTTGCAGCCAACCAAGAGGGTGAAAAAGACAAGAGCTCATTCACCTCTCATCATCCCATAATAACACTCTCGACTTAATTATTCCAACACTTCTGTCTAGTCTCTGACATTCTATGCTGTTTAATATTGAGATCATACCAAACTCTGCTGCTCGGGCCAACTTAGAACAAAGTATATTTCCCAATCATATTTATGCGCAGTGACCTACATTTCATTCAAGGTATTGCTCTGTTGTAAATGGATACATCATCACTTTTTTTTTGACTACTGTTTGGATGCTCTGGCACAATCTCCCTTTACATTAAAGTCAATAGAATAAATATTTCCCTGCTCTATCTTAGGCTTTGTATTTCCAAACAGGTTGACTAAATTATAAATTGAATGAGTGACTCCAAGCATCATCACTGCATTAGACAGTTGGACCTTGACTATTAACCTCCTTGTTGTGGTTTGCCACTGGCTGTCCTTGCAGTCTCTTTCTGGCTTCAGAAACACAAAAAGGCAAAGGAAATCTAATTATAAGGCTTGTAAGTCCCAAAGAGCTGCCATATAAACATTCATCTGAATATAAAACCCACAAGATGTATTCTTTTCATTCAATGGCTTGATTCTCCAAATGAGCCTCATCATATCTCACATCTGTTTCTCTGTCTTAGTTCTCAAAATACACTGGACAATTTTCACGTAAAATAAGCCATTAGCATGATGTGACTGAAACAAAAATGAAGGATTTTAGCACAGTTTTGACTGCCACTGGCAATATTTATCTTTTTTTCGCTTTGATCTCATAGTTTGGAGAAAGGTTTCTGTCATCTGCTACAGCAAAAATATACATGTGTTGTATAAAGAATGTATTTACAATTTCACTGATAACACTGAATAGTTGAAATGTTCTCCTTGTTAAGCCATGGGGACTCACGAGAATTTGTCTGGAGGTATGGGTTTGATTTCCTTGCCATCTGTGCCTCCAAAACCACAATGACTTTAAAGATAACGTGCAAGTAATTCCCTAGAAATGTAATGAGGCATCCAACTTCCCTGGCAGGGATTTAGTTCATCTCAGTTTCAATTGCAAGAATCTGGAGCACAAACTGATCCAAATGCTCATCTCAATTTCCAAAAGTCTAATCAGAAGATCACAACAAATAATCAATGTGAGGATTTAATTTTGGCACATCTGAAATTCATTCTAAGTAGGGCATGATTTGTCACATTTACTGAAATAACCCTCCAATGTTTTTAATCGTGTTGCAATTTTGGTGCTTTGTTTCCTCTGAGCTACATGAGCAGCTATAATTAAAAACAGTGCTGAAGAAACTCAGCAAGTCTGGCAGCATCTGTGGGGAGAGAAATAGAGTTAACATTTTGAGTCACTATGACTATCCCTCACAACTCTTCTCTCTACAGATCCAGTTTCTCCAATATATTCTGTTTTTATATCAAATTTCCAACATGTGCAGTTTTCTTTGGTTTTATATGTGCAGCTACAATATTGTTTTGTAACTATAGGGAAATGGTGCATGGGTAATGACATTTTCAAACTCCATCACTTTATCTAAATGTGAAATGGGCCATAAATGTTTTAGTCATTTATCCAATGATGAGGCAATTAATCAAGAATTTTCTCCATCCTAAGAGAAGCATCATAAGTTTAAGTTTTAGCTTTGGCTTAGTGTTAGAATGCTTGTCTCTGAGTCAGTAGATTGTGGATTCAAGTGCCACAAAGATTACTTGAGCACAGAATCTAACTGGCATTCTGATGTACTGAGGAAATGCTCCATGATCTTTTACATGAGTTGTGAAACTGAGGCTCTGTCTTTCCTCATGGGTGGATGTAAAAACTTCCATATGAAACTCTTTGCAGAAGTATTGATGAACTGTCCCTGGTGTCCTTGAAGTAACACCACAGAAACAGATCTGTTAGAAAATATGCAAAGCAAGATTCATTTGCCAAGTTTCCTACATTAGAAAAGTGACAACAATTCAAAAACACTTCATTAGCTATCAATTGCTTTGGAACATCCTGAAATTCATTGCATATAGATGTGATTGATGGACTTCCTTGGGGCACAGTGGTACTGCCCCCACCTCGGGAACAGGAGGCCTGGGTTCAAGTCCGACCTGCTCTAAAGATGTGTAATAACATCTCTGAACAGGTTGATTTGAAAAATAGATTAAATACAAAGCATTTGAAAAATTATCAATGCAATTGCTTATTAATACAATTTGATCAATTTTATTTCTTTCTCCAAAAATGCCATGAATGCAAAATACTATGGCAATCCTTTTGCACAGCAGTTTATTGTCTTTAATTGTTGTTACAGTAAATAGTTTCTTTAAAAAAGCTTTGCTGGTACATCGATCAGTGTCTTTGAATGATCAGTGTTTTTGAATGATCAGTTCAGTTGTGCAGGCCTCCATAGTTTGCTCTAAAATAGATCATCATGTCTTCTTGTATCCTCACATATGTCACGAAATGATACTGCTACCTGAAATATCCTTCTTACCAGTTAAAAGCATTTGGAGATGCTAGTTTGCAAATAGGCAACATCTAAAGGCAGAAAGTATGAAGTCCTCAATTAATGCAAATTAAACCTGATAGGAGTCTGAACAGCATGAGCTATTGTGTGATTTGTGATAGAATCATGCAAGAAGTCTACCTACAACACAGATTGCAGTAATTCAAGAAGTCAGCTCACAATTGCCTTTTTAAGAGCAACTACAGATCGACAATGAATGATAGCCGAGCCAGTAGTGCCCATATCCCATGAGTTAATTTTAAGAAAAGATATTTGGAAGAAATAAAATAACAGTCGAGTCTGCCCAGAAGCCACTCAGAACATTCTCCTCAGGCAGCTATTATTTGTTCCGAAGTATCTGAAAAGAGTGGTACTCTGATGACAGAGATACTATCCCAATGTGACATGCAAGCAAGGGGAACAGATCAAATCAAGCAAAGTACCCAACAACTTGCAATTCTGCAAGTATTATAAGAAATCGTAACATAAAGATGGTCTGAAAGCACCAAAGACATTCCAGTGATTGCAGCATCATATCGGGATACAGACACAACATGATAGCCCAAAATAGCATGCTGCACAAAGGAAGGTAAGTCATTATCTCTGAGGGGTTGAGAGGCAAGATGTTAAAATGCTTCCATGCAAGCGCCCTGGAAATTAAACTGAGTCTGAGGAAGAAATGAGGTTTAATGGCCAAACATGAGGAGTGAAATCAAGGACCATATCACTTTTTGCAGTGTTTGTAATGAGTACCAAGCTAAGGAAGCTAGAGAACCACTGAAGGCACATTATATAACAAATATGATCAATTCTGACAACATCCCAGCTGTAATGCAGAGGAGTTATGCTGCAGAAATAGCAATGTCTGTAAACAAGCTCTTCTCACTACAGCCACAATAATTACATCCAACCATGCAGAAAATTTCCATATCCTGTCCACAGAAAGCAAAACAAGTCCAATCAAGCCAATTACCATTCCAATAAATATGAGTAAGGTGATGAAAGTCGTCATCAACAGTGTTACCAAGTGCCACTTTCTTCAGCAATAACCGCCTCTGCAAAGTTCATGTTGGGTTATGCCAATGCCACTCAGCTCCAATCTTCATTACAGCTTGGCCCAAAGTTGGAGAGAAGAGTTGAATTCCAGGGATTAGGTGAGGCTGACTGCCCTTACTATCAAGTGTGGGATCAAGAAACCCAAGCAAAAATGAATTATATCAAATAGTTCAAGGAGAGTACTCTATAATGCTTGGATTCATACATAGCACAATGAAGGGTGGTTGCTGGAGATAAACCAATTCAGAGTCAGGACATTGTTTCAGGAATTCTTCAAGTTTCCTAGGCCCAACCATCTTTGGCTGTTCTTTCCCTCCACCATAATGCCAGATGTGGGGTTTTGTTGTTGATAATTGTATAGTGTTCAGTATTAATTACATCTCCTCAGAAATGAATGCAGATCATGCTTTGATGTAGCAAGGTTTTGGCAATATTCAGGCTTGGTCTATTTGGTGCCAGCCAATAGCCATCTCCAATGAGAGAAAAATCTAACTGCCTCCCCTTGACAGTCAATAACATGTTATTGCTGAATCAACATTCTGGGTATTATCAATGACCAGAAATTTAAATGATTCAGCCTTCTAAACACTGTGTCTACAAAAGCGGGCCAGCTGCTGAGAATTCTGTAGGTAGCGATAGATGTCATATATGTAGGTTAGGAAAGAACCAGAAATGGGGCAAACGGATTAATGTAACCTGAGGAAGCATTCCCAGACTTCCTGAACATATAGAAGCCCTCCAGTGATCAGTTCAATACCTGGAGAAATAGAACTGAGATGCACCACACATGGGTCACCCAGTTTTCCTTTGAACATTGCAGTATGGGTCTACAAATGACAGAGCTCTGTGCTTGTTTTAGTCAGAATTCTGGGTACCCACTATAATCAAGTTGATTCAAATGGAAAAAATGGACACAAAACCCACACCAGAATTTTAACTGTTGGTCATCTGCTTGTCATGTAAAGAGATGGATACAAAAAAATTAATGTAAGAACTTTTATGAAGTATCTTTATGTCTCATGGATCAATTTCTACAGACAGGTCATTGATTAATTCTTTGCCCTTTTTCTGTTGCAGGTGTCAAGTTGATTTGGCAGGTCTAAGTAAGGAACATACGCACAGACTAGATTTGGCACTGTCAGGAGGAAAAGGCAGTTTAGTGCTTCTGGTCACTCTAACAGCGTCTGCTCCAGTCAGTATCTCTGATCTTTCTTTCACCACATTGGACAATGAAGAAGAACATAACAAAATAATGGCAAAATATGTATGTATTATTGCTCTAATATTTATCATAGTCATTAAAGTCAATTTTACTCTGCATTTTAAAAATCTGGGCTTTTCCAGATATAATTAATATAAAAAGAAGAATATCAGTGGGGGATGGGGGGAAGGGGGGGGGGTGGGGCGCGAGGGGGCGAGGGGTGATGACCAACAACCCAGGTTCGAGTGGAGGAAATCATAGCTTGCCACTAAACCTTTACTGAACTCATGACATATTTTATTAAAATTAAAAGTAAAATTAAAGAACATGTAGATGAAATCCACCTTCCACTCTAAATCCTGAGGGATGGTTGCAGAAATAACTATTTAAGCCATTTATAAGAGGAGACTAGTGCAATCCCCATCAGGTTCTCTTTTCTTCAGTCTTTATTGCTATTCCTCTAACTACTTAACCACGACAAAAAGATGTGCAATGATAATGTGGGATGTTTCTGTCTGATATTCTGCTCTGGGAAAGGTTTGTGCTCTGGCATTTTTTCAGTGAAAGAAATTTCACTGCTTACCACTTGATTTCTAACTTTCACCTACCTTGGACTTTGATCTATTTGAACTGCATTTCCCTGCTGCCAGGCTTCATTGTAGATAGAAACCCCTTATTCTACCTTGGAGCTCTGATGAGGAACAACAAGACCAGTGCTAAGAATAGTACTAACTGTCTATCCCTTAGGAATTTGATCCTACACAGGGCAAAGGAGATGGGCATGACATTTAGCCTCAAGCAAGTGAGAGACACCCCTCTCCTCACTTTCTCCCATCTACAGGCAGAGAATCAATTTTCTCGACATGCTGTGGCGCCAATACTTTAGGAATATCAGGCTTTCACTGCAGGTTACTGCTAACATCAGCAGCAAGCCCACTTTCCCAGCATATGTGGTGGGAATACATTGTCAATGGCTATCACTGGAGGGCCAACCCTGGTCTTTCATTCCACCCCTCACGTTTTCCATTTTTCTCCTGAAAGGAGACAGAAGTAAAGAGTTGTGAGTGTGAGAAATGCATTTTGAGGAGAAAACCTGCAAGGAATGCAAGTGAGATAGGGTATTTTCTTTGCAAGTGCTTCACTTCCAGAAGGCCTTTCTGGGCTCAGTGGTGACCCCTGTGGCTCTGACGTCACTTCTGGAGGATATGAATAGAATACAATCAAATCCCTACAGTGTAGTAACAGGTCCTTCAGCCCAACTAGTCCACATCAACCCTCCAAAAAGTAAACCACCCAGAAACATCCCCCTACCCTATTATCCTATATTTACTCCTGACTAATGACCCTAACCTACACATCTCTGAGCGCTATAGGCAATTTAGCATGGCCAATTCACCTCACCTGCCCATCGTTGGATTGTGGGAGGAAACCGGAGCATCTGAAGGAAACCCATGCAGACATAGGGTGAATGTGAAAACTCCACACAGACAGTCGTCCGAGGTTGGAATTTAACCCAGGTTTCTGGCGCTGTGAGGCAGCAGTGCTAACCACAGATCTGCTGTGCCCCCCCATTGGGCCAACTTTCCTCACCCAAACCACTAAGTCAGTTCACCTTCTCTGATTGAAAGGGTCTTCATGCCTCATTGCAGCATATTAAAAACTGTCTTTTCAGCCTCTCAAGAGCATTTCAATTTTGAGTCATCCTCTCTTCTTGTCTGCAACCTAAGCAGCAGCAACTTCTGTCATTGGCATCAATAAATCTGTCTAACTTCACTAGTCCATGTCATTTGCCCATGCAGCCTCAGTGCCTGCTTTTGATATTGATGACAAGACCTGTGGTGTGCCAGAAATAAGAGATAAGAAAACTCACTTCTTTCTGAATGGACTTTAAAACACAACCACCCTTCCCAACTTTGCTCCCTTGTGCAAGGTGACCGAACACTCCACACCCAAAGCTGCTGACTTGCTTCAGTCCACAGATCAACTGGACCCTCATCTTTGGACTAATTGGAGACCTGGCAGCATCTCTGACTGAACTCTTGCATTACTGGGACTGTTTGAGATGTTGGCTACTCATGTTTGCTGCAAACTCCAGAGGACTGGACTTTCTCTGACTGAAGCGCAGAATTCCTATTTCACACTAACCTTAGCCCATTCACAGTATGTTATAGCTGTGGGACAATCTACTTCTAGATTTGACAGCTGGCTGCTGACTTTCCTTCCGTGAGAGTGGAATGAACCATCTGCTCCCTCTGCACATTTCTGTTCCAGAAATCTCCATACAACATATGATTGATCTCAGCTTTAAGCACAAGCATAGGTGTTCAATAAAATGAGACGATTATATGCAAGACTGCTACTTTTGTATATTTTAGAGCATTCCAATTCAAAAACATGATTAGTAGAGGCCTTGGGCAAGTTGGCACATCTCTTAGCCACTGAATAGCGTCTGGCCAGGAAATACTTCAAAGAGTGAAATACAATTAAATGAAATTGAAAAAGGATAAGAAGTTATAAAATTTAAAAAGAATACCCAATGATTTTTGTGTTTGTTGTGGATAAGATTATTTCTTCTTTGCATATTTTTCTATGTTCCCACTTATCCACACACCATACACTATCAATAGCCAAGAGGACAGATGGGAAATCTGCCCTCAGGTTTCTTCCAAAACAGGTCTTTTGGAATTGCCTGAAAATGCTCATGCTCAGATTGACTACCTCTATTTATGTCTCAATCCTTTGGGAAATTTCCAGGTCTTAGCATGGTAAAGGCCCAGAACTCCATGTATAGGGGCACGGTATTGAATCCTGCCTATGAATAATGTTATGTATTTAGGTTCAAGTATGCCACACCATTGTGCTGGCATATGAAGCTCTACATATTATTCCCCTGAAATGGTCTTGTAGAAATACTGAAATGCAGCTCACTCACTGCAGTTTTACAAAATGAGCAGAGAGAGGAGCTATTACACTGGCTTGCGCTTAAAACAATGTATTCCAGCCTCTTTTTGATTTTTCTTTAAAAAGTGATAACATACTACAATTAAAAATCCTCTCACTTGATGTGCAGGCTATTATTTAAATATATATACACTAGGTGCTATCAAAAATGGCAGTAGGAAGAGTTCAACAGAGCTTTAAAAATTTGAAATTTTATATTAAAATACGTCTATCGCCTGACTAGCCTGCACTGGATAACTGAATTTAATAAAGACATATCTTATCAGCCTATGCAGTGAGCAGATAGCATGAAGCAGTTGTACAAATGCTTTACAATGCTCTTCAAACAGATTAACAGGGCACTTGCTGTAGCTCAGTGGTGGATTTCTTCCTGCTGTCGACTTAGAATCAGCTGTTTGCCAAGGCTTGTATAGATCATAAATGCATGACACTACCAGAAGAATAATGACAGGTATTGTTTAAATATTGTTACTCATCTTGTGGCAGGGTGTGTTAGTGATGAAATATCATTTGTTAATAATTTCTACTGAAAAAGTTGGTACAAGCAACTCACATTGACCTTTCATTATATTAATTTATGAGGGATCTGATTCCTATAATGTCTTTACACTGAATATGATTTTAATAGTTGCACCTAGCTTGGATGTAAATAAAAGCAATTGACTGATTTCTCTGGGATAATGGTTTCAAAATCTTAAAATAGGCAAAACAACATACTTGGAGATGGCTGTGGTATTTTTCCTTAAATGATTCAAATGATTTGGCAAAGCTGAGAATTGCAGTCTTGACCCTGCTATCAGAATGAGTAAGCCAAGAAAATAAGATTACAGCAATTTAACTATTTGTAACCAAATATACAAGTACATCAAATTAAATAGACATTTTGATTCTCGTCATTAAAATTAAAGAAATCTTTTAGAATATCCTTTCATTTTCTTTCATGGACTTTAGTGAGATGGCAGCCAGAAGGCAATGTGGTGACCTCCTTGAAATGGGAGCATGAAGCCACTGTTTTCCACTTTGTCATCGCTTAAGTTCAGTAGAGCTAGTTTGAAAAGAAGTTGTTAGCTTTCCATTTTTATTATGACATTTCACAATCGTCCGATTTAATGTCCCTTGACCGAATTGTCCATCGTGAGACGATGGGCTTGAAATGTTATTTGGAGCATTGATAAAAGGTGAGCGGTTATAAGATGACAGCAAGTCATAAGCCTGGTGGTGTGACATTAATTTTCTTCATAACAGAGATGAAATAAGACGTCATGATGACAAGCTGTCAATCAGTGCTGGCCCCTGTGTGGTTCTCTGTGCCATAGGATAGGGTATTGCTTCTCCCATAATAGACCTGAACTGGAAAGCTCTTGCTGACAGCTGCTGCCATACAGAAAATTTATTATACAGCCTTTCATTAAAAAAAAATAAAGAGGAATCATCTCTTGAGCATTTCAATCTTTTCTGTCTATTGAGATTTGAAAGGAATCATGGGAGAGAAAAAATAATCTACAATAGAAATTCCAATATTAAAAGAAATTACACGGGGAGCACATGGTAAATAATCAATCTATAGAAATATGGTGAGTAGTGCTAGCTGAAGTTATTTCACACATTAAAAAAGATTTGTTATATTCCAACATTGGTACAGCATGGAGCAAACCCAGACTGTCACAGTTTGTAATGAATTAAGTCACCAGTCAAACATAAACTGAAAATCCAAATGGTAATTAACCCTCAGGGTACTGAGAGCATTTCTGCAGAAAACCATTAAATGTGACAAGGCTTGCAAATTTTATTTCATTGTCAGGGAGCAGAGTTTCTTATTCCCTTTTCTTTCAACCTTGTTCATGATGATAATTTACACAGTGCTGTTTCGTTCAAGTTGGGAGGCCGATTGAGTGTTACTAGGTTGTAGGTCACAGTCCATACATCATGATTGCACAGTTGTTATTCCAAATGTGTGGGAAAGCCTCTTAAATGTACTTTTTTAGTTGGACCTTTTAAATAATATGTTGATTTGTCTTGCTTATTTTAAAAAAGTCTTTTGGAATAATTGTAATGCTTCGTCATTGTCATAACCCCTTCCAGGTGGATTAGTTTATCTTTCCACTTTCCATTCGCTAGTCAAAAATATCTTCCTTGTTAGTAAGGCATAGTGAGTTACTACTGTGAATGTAATAATGCTTTGTTCTTCCATTATTTTAAAATGACTGACAAAATAAATATATGCATGAATTATTTAAATATGCTGTTTATGGAAAAGTCACATTGTGCAATAGATGACACTATAGCTACATTAAAAGTAGATAAATGGTCTGATACTTTTCCAGTTGGTTCCATTGGAATATTGACTTATTCACTTTTCATAGAATGTAGTTGGTTGCGTAATGTGCATTTCAATAAGTTAGGGCATTCTCAGATTTAGTTTTTGAATTAGCTTGGACTAGTTGACTTGAAAGTTTCAACCACAGTGTTACGATTAACGCAGAGGTCCACTTGCTCCCCTGAAAACTTGATATTTCTGGCTGTGACCTTTTTCACTCTTCAGCAAAAGTTACTTGCAAATTTTTTTTACATTATAGTTGATAACTTCAGTTGCCCATCTATTTATTTCGTATGTGTGGGCATTTATTTCATTTGTTGGACATTAAAATTCAATAAGTAATTATTTCAGTAACTGTTAATATGTTTTCACTGTTGCATATTGTGTAAACATGTAGAAAAAGTACATTTGGGTGGTAAAAACAAGTTAAGTCAGGTGGAATAATTTCTTTAATATTTCATCTTCTTCGAGGAAGTAAGGTGATCAACTGAATCAGAAGTATCCACCAGCTGTGCAGCAATTTAGAAATATAAGTTCATGTTAGAGTTTATAGTTTGGAACATCTGAAATTTTCTACAATAATTTTGCATCCTGCAATTTCTGCAATGACTTCTTTTAAAAACCTTTAGAATAATTTTAAGGTATGAAAGCATACGCTAATTTAAAATGGCAAACAAGTATCTGCCACCTGTTGCTGAACCCTTGTCCAAAAATCATGGAAAAGTAGTTGTAATAGATGCTATGCATGCTCTGAGTAGACTTCCAACGTGCAGCAGATAACTTACAGTCTTTAAAAAGATATTGGAAGCCAAACACAAAATGGGAGGGATGCTTTTTTGATACTTTTCCTTCCTTGGAGCTAGGACTCTTTCTGATTCCACAAGATGTGTATAGAACATAGAACATTACAGCGCAGTACAGGCCCTTTGGCCCTCAATGTTGTGCTAATTTGTGAAATCAATCTGAAGCCCTTCTAACCTACATTATTCCATTCTCATATACTGTCCAATGACCATTTAAATACCCTTAAAGTTGGCAAGTTTACTACTGTTGTAGGCAGTGCATTCCATGCCCCTACTACTCTCTGAGTAAAGAAACTACCTCTGACATCTGTCCTGTATCTATCACCCCTCAATTTAAAGCTATGTACCCTCGTGCTGGCCATCCAAGGGAAAAGGCACTCACTGTCCAACCTATGTAACCCTCTGATTATCTTATATGTCTCAATTAAGTCACTTCTCAACCTTCTTCTCTCTAACAAAAATGGTCTGAAGTCCCTCAGTCTTTCCTCGTAAGAATTTCCCTCCATACCAGGCAACATCCCAGTAAATCTCCTCTGAATCCTTTCCAAAGTTTCCAAAACCTCCCTATAATGCGGAGACCAGAACTGTACGCAATACTCCAAGCGTGCCAGTGCTCAGACTTGCCTGTCCATCTGTGTTCTGCTCCATATCATTTCTGTGACTTTGCCTGTAAGCAAATCCAAATTTGTAGCAAACCCAAATCCAACAGTGGAAACAGAAATTGCTGGAAATGCTCAGCTGCTGTGAAGAGAAAACAGAGGACCGAGTCTTTCTCAGCCTTCTGGCGAGGGACTGGGAGGTGAGAAGGCCAGCAATTTGGTGAGGGAAGGCTGGCATCTTCCTGCTGTCAGGGCATATTGCCAGTGACAGGAATTTTAGCAGCTTAACTGCCCAGTAGAAGCAAACAAGGATCATGTCCTTACCCTATAGGCATTATATCTGCATCAGACTGTTGCCACAGATACAGACCACTGAGTTGACCCTGATGGCCTTTCAGCAGGAGGGAAAGTGTTTTTGTCCTTGATAGGTAGTCCTCATGAAGGGGCCCTGTGCCAACAAATGATGTCCACATTCCAAACTCACCATCATTGCAAAATCATTTGACCACTTCCTGCCTCCAAACTACCAACACCACCCTAAAGTGATGGAGCCTGCCTGCCTGTCCACACATTGCACAAGCAACGTAGTTGTTTTCAAGATGCATTGGTATTGAGACATTCTGTCCTTTATTCTGTACCCTTAGCTAAGGCCACTATTAGCAGTGACACTGCCAAACTTACTGAACTGAGTGATAGACCTCAACTGTACACCAGCTCCAACAAAAAAAGAATAATTAACCGATGCCAACAAATTGCTGACCATTGTCTCACCAGAGGGGAGTTGGGACCTACTTCTGGCCTACACAGGAAGACTTCAGATTTGGATTGGAGACAAGGTTTAATGCAAGGACAGAGGCAAGGAATGGGGATGGTAACTGAAAGACCAAAAGAGTAAGAAGGGTCAAAGAAACAAAAGATTAAATGATAGAAGCTATAATGCTGCAAGGTAGACAGAGATGGCAACAAGATCTATAAACAATGGACTTAGAGGACATTTGAATGAAGTAATAGAATTACCAAAAGCTACGATTCAAAAAAATGAGGATGAAAGTTTGGATTTTAAGTGGTTGACCGCAGCATTAATCTCACAACCTCCAATCTAAAGATAAATTATTGTTCTTTAAGCCTAAACTGAACATGACTGGAACAATGCAGGAAGCTGACCAGAAAGGTCACAGTAAAAGCCTAGAGAATTAAACTTACAGCCAACCAAAAGCTGTGGATAACACTAACAGATTGAGTGTGACCTGAATTGACCTACTGTGAATTTGGTCTGTCCAATGATGACAAGACCTACATCTTGTTTATGAGCTTCCTCTAGAGATGGGACAGGTGGATGGATAAAATGAAATTTGATGCCTATTCCAGATAAGCCTTCTACCTTCTACCCAGATTTGCAGCATGTCAGGTATTTTGGATCTAGAAATGACAATCCTGCTCCTGCTCCCTAACACTTACTGATGTATGTGCAGTTTATTCATTGATTTGCACCACTTATCAATTTCAAAAGTCGATAAGGAAAATATTGATTTATTTCACTGTTGCATTTAACACTAATCCAAAATTGTGAAGTTGAAATTTGTTTTGTTTATTCTGGTATTTCTACAATTCCAAAGGTATTTAAAAAAATGTCCAAATTAGTATGTGGAAAATAATCACATGCTTCAGCCAAGCCATTAAATAGAAATTGAGGTGCACATCTGCAGTAATTAGCAAGATGTTGTATTTTTCTAATGAGAATCCCAGGATCAAGTTTTGTGGCTTGTTTCTTTTAAACAAAGTCTTCATAGAATAAATATTTGGGGAAATAATAGCCTTCCACCAATATTCAAAAGTATACATTGTTTAGCTGGATACATTTGGACGTTATTGTATTGATCTACTGAATTGGATTAAAAAATCAGAAATTTTTCACACCTTTTTAATACTTTGAGATAGTTGCTGTGTAATATGCTTGTATAAAAGACTTGTCACCATGAAAAGTAAAAGTAGGGAATCATATGCTGCTTTGTAGTATTAGGAAGTGAACTTGAAATTGTGAAAAATGCAAAATTGCTCATATACAATTTATAATATCCACACAATTACAAACTTCAGTCATCCACTTTTGAAACATACAGTGAGAAATACACAATTTAATAAATACAGTAAATTAGTTGCTTCTTATAAGCTTTAAAATAAAGCACAATGTTATAAATATTGATGCAAACTGCTTATTGTTTATTATTGAAGTTAATATAATCTCCCATACCTTTTCAGGCTAACTAACTTACACACAAAGACATGCCAAATCTTTCATTAAATGAAATGTATTAGCATGTGAATAATCCTTACCTTTTAAATTAATCCTTTAATCCCTTCCCACCTATTTTACAACATTTAGACAACTCTTGATTCTTTATTTTATCTCATTATGCAGGAAACACGGTCAATGCAGAACTGATTTTCCAGTTTAATGTAAATGGTACCTCCAGATTTTAAACAGGAGTGCTTAATATGTGTTGCAGTATAAAACTTACTTACAAAAAAATGTTACTATGTATTTAGTACGGTATAGATTAGGGCTGCTTCTTGAGCTCTGCCTATAATATTTACAGTGGATGGACTAATAAATCAATGAGCAATTAAAAGATTTCCATTAGCACTGATGAGAATGGAGAGCTGGGCTATAAAATCATACACTCAAAGACAATTACTCATATTATTATACACTTAGCAAATCAGGCTTCCATAGAAATGAATGGGGAACATTTCATCTTTGTAAAAAAAAACATAATTCACAAGTGTATATGCCTGTTAAGTAGAATAGACTGGAATACATCTGGCTCTTTTTAATTTTCTTTGATTGCTTCATTTCATTTTTAGTCCTTTTTCTCCCAGATTAATCCTATAGGCTATTTAATGTCCTATATTTGGCTGGTAAATTGGGTCTGGTAATAAGTGGATTCTGTGGTTATTCATTGAAACTGGTCACATTTTAATATGATGAAGCAAAGGGAAAAGGGGAAAAAAAAGGTATTCTAGTAATCCTGGCCTCATATGTCACTGTTTCTGTAATAATTGTGGATCCCCAAAGACAGAATTTAGCTACCAGCAATATTTTGTTCCTGAATATTTGAAAAAAAGTGTATATTTTTAGATTTCCAACTGTGCAGGTGGACAGGAACACACAAAAAAAAATGCATATTGATGAATAAATGCAGAGTTAGGAAGGGTGTTGTTGTGCCATAACAACATTATGTAGCACTATAGAAAGTTCGAATCTCATTGAGGGGAGAGAAAAGTAAGTGAGGCCTGCCAATCACGTTTCATAAGGCTTTTTAATCAAATATATAGAGGAGAACCTTTTCTTCAACAGTAGCTAAAAAACAGGCGTTAGTATGTCATTAGTCTTTCTTTTAATGCCTATGTGATTTTCTCTTCCATTAAAGTCAATGGAACATAAGATCAGCCCACCGATCTTCTATCACCATATAATGCTACTAGCAGAAAGCAATTTTATGTCTACAACTCTTGATGTTAACCATTGATTTAATATTACAGAATTTCAAAATATCTTAACAGAGGAAGCAGAGAGAAGTTTGACAAAAATTTTGTTAGTAAAACAACTTCAAATTTTATTTATAGTTGTTTGTCATACAGAACTTGAGTATTGCTGATGAAAAGACACATTATGAAGATTTTTCCTTACACTCATCAAGTGTAAAAATATTGTTTACCTTTTACTTTGGTATTTCTTGCAGTTTATCCCGATGAGTGAGATTAGATTAGATTACAGAATGGAAACAGGCCCTTCGGTCCAACAAGTCCACGCAAGAGGAACCCAGCAGATCCATTCCTCTATCCTGTATTTACCCCTGGCTAATGCACCTAACACTATGGGCAATTTAGCATGACCAATTCACCTAACCTGCACATCTTTGGATTGTGGGCGGAAAGCGGAGCACTCGGAGGAAACCTACGCAGACACGGGGAGAATATGCAAACGCTACACAGACAATCGCCCGAGGCGGGAATCAAACCCAGGTTCCTGGTGCTGTGATGCAGCAGTGCTAACCACTGAGCCACCGTGCCACCCCACGGTGCAAGACTAAACTTTGTGACCTGCTTTAAACTGATGCTACTCCTTGGGTAGTCTCTAGATCTGGGATTACATTGGTCTAGTAATGTATCTAAATTTGATGATGATATAAAAAATGCCAGCTTTAAAGTGGGCCTGTGAAGACGTAGACAGGTTGAATGAGTGGCAAACAAGATAGCAAATAGAAGCTCTTCACTTTGCTTATAAGAGAACAAAAATAATTTTAAAAGGTGTGCAACTTGTAAATGTTGATGTGCAGAGAGTGTACTCATTACAAGGAACACAAAAAATTACCATGCATGTGCAACAAGCAATTAGGACAGCAAATTGTGAGTTGGCCTTTAATTAAAAGGGATTGGAGTACAAGAATGAAAGGTTTTGTTCCAATTATATGGAGCCTTGGTGAATCCACATCTAAAATATTTTGCACAACTTTTGTCTACCTATTTATGGAAGGATATATTTGTACTTAGTTATATCAATAATGACTAAAACTTGTAGTGATATCTCAAGTATTAATTGGTTTTATTTTTAACAGGCTCTCTCATCCCTCTCTAAGTCAGCATTTGTTACCCAAGTCTGCTTGCCATGGTGGAGATGACAGTGAGTTGTCTTTATGAACCGTTGCAGTTGTTTTGGTACAGGGATACCCACAGTGTTGTTAGGAAGGGAGTTCCAGGATTTTGACCAAGCAACAATGGAGGGATGTTGATATAGTTCCAAGTCAGGATGTTGTGTAGCTTGTAGGAGAACTTGCAGCTGGTGGTTTTTCCAGGCATCTGTTTTCCTTGTACTTCGATATCAAAAGGAGGATTCCCTAATTGGGCAAATATGACATATTGGTCTGACCTTTATATTATAAAATGGATGTCCAGTATGACCAGGTATTACTTTTACTGTTTTTGTCCTTCTGGGAGGTAGGAGGAGTTGTGGATTTCAAAGGTGCATTGGAGGAACCTTGACAAATTACTGCAGTGCATCATGTAGGTGGTACACACTGCTGCTACTGTGTGTTGGTCTAAAGCTTAAAGGTGGTAGATAGTAACCCACCAAAGCAGGCTGCCTTGTCCTGGATAGTGTCAACTCTCTTGAGTGTGGTTGGAGCTGCACTCATCTGGACAGGTGGAGTGTATTTCATACTCCTGGCTCGTAGGTAGAAAAGCAATGAGTGGAAAATAGGAGGTGAATTAATTGCTGCAGAATTCTTAGTTCTGACTGCTCTTATTACCACAGTATTTATATGGCTAATTCAGTTCAGTTTCTGGTCAACGGTTACTCTCAGGATGTTGATAATAGGGGAAAAATGGCAATTTAAGAACCAAGAATTTCGACAGAATTCTAATTTTCAATTGGTGTATTGTTATCAGGAAAATAGGTCTTGATAGAAAACAATTTCAATTGGCTAAGAACCACTTGACACCTCTTTTGTTTCACTCATATTTCGATTATTGCTCACATCAGAACTGTGAAGCTGCGAGGATCCAAGAAATAGAAAATTAAATTAACTAATTTATGAAATGAAAATCTCCATACTCTAACCTGAAGGGAATAATTAATCTGACAACTCACATTTATCTAGGTTGTAAATGTTCAGTACCATTGTAGTTCTCACCAGTGACTTGTGACAGAGCAAATAAGAACATGTATTGTTTGCTATATTTATGACTCACTGTATGAAGCTGAGTTCAAAAGCAAATTGCAGGGTGCTGGAGTCCCTGATAAATTCAAACTTCCTCATCTTGTTATCTGACATAGGGCTGACAATTAATAGAAGAAAGTTATTCCTTCCTATAAAAATGTTTTTTTTAAATTTTGCACCGCAATTTCCAAGTACATCAAAATTAAATACATCAATGCAGAAAGGTAATTATTAGTTTGGAATGTAGCAGTTAAAAACATGGAATGAGAATGTATGGCCAAACCCTAAAATTGAAAAGAATTAGACTTTTGATGTCTAGTTAAGGTTTAAAAAAAAAACCCTGAAGATTATAGGTGGAATTAAAGACTGAGGGTAGTTAGAAAGAGTTGCACAGTTTGAATGTTTTGGGAAAGAGTTGAAAATTCAGCAACACTTCAGAGGTGACGAAGGGAAGAAATGGCATTAAAAGAAATAAGAGAGAGAAGTTCTGGGGAGCATTAACATGCTAATGCTGGGAATTGCAAAACTGTAATAATGGTGAGAGGGACTGAAAGCTATACATGAGAGCGGGATTACTTATCACACCATAACCGTTTCCTTGTATTCAGTCCAGAATATGACAAAGATGATAGAAGAATCTCTCCTAATATGGAAGTGTTAATCAAACCTTACATAGAAAATCAAGGGTTTAGAATTGTTTGATGCAGAAGGGAAACTGTGTTTCTTAGAGGCAGTTTGAGCAGTGAAATGGATGCTGGAGTCTGACTTTAAATCACAGGAGTATATGATGTCCATAATGTTAATATTTGAAGAAGATTGGAATACAAAACCATTGGAATATAAAAGTACCTGAAAAGGCTGACTGATATCTTGAGAGAGAATCTCCCAATCATTATGGAAAGGAGTGTTGTCAATTGTAGTGCAGTGCGTAGTATCCTTACCTCTGAGACAGAACAGTCAAGTCTCATTTATGCTGAAGATATGTCATAACATGTCAGGTTGAATTGCAGTAATCATAGTAAAGGAACTAACCAGTTCTGCTTGTAAGCAAAATTGCCTGTAATTTTTTTTTGACACTGCGTGGATCTCCAAGGTCCATGCATGTCATTGGCTTCTGAAGGAGAAGCCATTCGTAGGTAAGTCAGTTGGCATGAACAGAGCTTTCTAGCATCAGCTGTACAGGGAATATTGTTTTTCGGACAATCTGGCACAAGAGACAAGCATACATCTCAGATATAATGTAATTAACCATTATGTTATAGATGATTGAACTATTTGCTATTCATCAAGGTTGAGCTTATCTTCTGCTAAAGATCTTGTACGGGCATCCTTCTTCATATGGTATCACAAGCTTAGACTAACACCAGCAAGAACGATTAGTAGCAGTGAGTCTACACAAGACGTCTCAGATGGTTCAAGTGGATGACCATGACACTGTAAGAGTTATAGGAAAAGTATTTCTTTTTGACCTTCTCTAGTGTTCAATAGCTCTTTTAATTCAATTACTGTACACAAGGAGTGACAAATACAAGATTATTATAAGCAGAAAATTCCCCTCTGGTGTGATGAAATTATTCTCAAGTGAGGTGATTAAATAGGGTGAGAATGATATCCTTGCATAGTCAACGGACTCTATCCTTTTCAACCCTTGGTCCATATAAATCTGCATTGCCCTTAATCTTTATGCATTTCAGGAAGCAATGGAGTGGGGATGCCTCGGTGACAGCTCCCAATCCCTCACCCATAAATGCATTGGAATATTACTGATACCATTTTTTTGAGAGCCCAACTCTTTACTACCTTCAACCTTGAAAAGAAATAAGCATCTCAAGCTTGGATTTTCCACCATCACTGACTCCACAAGTGCAGAGTGCTGATGATTGCATCAATATTGTTTGAGACTGCTTCCTCACTACCCTGTAATGTTTGTGAACAGAAAACACTTCAATTCCCTTTGTGTTCAAACTATTTGTGAGCATTGTTGCCAAATTTTGGGATATCCTGGGAGTTGCTATGACTTCTATACACTACAGTCCTCAGGCTGTACTGGGATGGCCACTCCCACAGCCACTTCCGCCCCTCACAATTCCTCATGCATCACACGTGACATTACTTCTGCCCCCACATCATCGCTGATGTCACACGCTCAGTGACGTCCGCCACCCCTACTGCCATGTCTGCCACCACTTCTGCCACTCACCTGCATTCTGCTGACACGCCCCCCACAGATCCCACTGTCACCATTCCTGGCCCCCAGAACCCTGAGGGGAACTCCACCCCTGCTCATGGCTCCACCCCTATTCCCCCCACCATCACACCCACTCCAGTTACCGGCTCCGCCCCCACTCCCAGCTCCACACCCACACCAGGTCCCAGCCCTGCTGAGTTTTCACCATCCCTCCAGACCTCCCCCTCACTGAGGACGAACGATCAGTCCTCAGCAAAGGACTCTCCTTCATCCCCCTCCGTCCACGCATCAATGAATTTAATACAGCCGTGACATCGAACACTTCTTTTCCACCTCCGAGCTTACTTTCACAATCAGGACTCCCGCCCACCTTCCGAGGACCCCTTCGCCCACCTCCTACACACTGCATCCACCTGGACACCCCGCTCTGGCCTATTACCTGCCCTCGACCACTTCATTTCCAGCTGCCGCCGGGACATTAACCACATCAACCTGTCTACCCCCCCTCCCCCACTCCAACCTCTCACCCTCACAACGCGCAGCCCTCCAATCCCTCTGCTCCAATCCCGACCTCACCATCAAGCCAGCGGACAAAGGGGGCGCAGTGGTAGTCTGGCGCACTGACCTATACACCGCTGAAGCCAAATGCCAACTCAAGGACACCTCTTCCTACCGCCCCCTCGACCATGACCCCACCCCCATCACCAAACCATCATTTCCCAGACCATACAGAACCTCATCACCTCAGGAGATCTCCCACCCACAGCTTCCAACCTCATAGTCCGGGAACCCTGCACTGCACGGTTCTACCTCCTTCCCAAGATCCACAAGCCTTACCACCCTGGCCGAACCATTGTCTCAGCATGCTCCTGCCCCACTGAACTCATTTCGACCAACCTCGACACTGTCCTATCCCCCTTAGTCCAGGAACTCCCCACATATGTTTGAGACACTACCCACACCCTCCACCTCCTCCAAGAGTTCCGTTTCCCCAGCCCCCAACGCCTCATCTTCACCATGGATATCCAATCCCTCTACACCTCCATCCGCCATGACCAGGGCCTCCAAGCCCTCCGTTTTTTCCTCTCCTGACGTCCCCAACAGTACCCTTCCACCGACACTCTCATTCGTTTGGCCGAACTGGTCCTCACCCTTAACAATTTCTCCTTTGAATCCTCCCACTTCTTCCAGACAAAAGGGGTAGCCATGGGCACACGTATGGGCCCCAGCTATGCCTTTCACTTTGTTGGCTACGTAGAACAGTCGATCTTCTGTAATTACACCGGCACCACTCCCCACCTCTTCCTCCGCTACATTGATGACTGCATTGGTGCCACCTCGTGCTCCCGCGAGGAGGTTGAGCAATTCATCAACTTCGCCAACACATTCCACCCTGACCTTAAATTTACCTGGACCATCTCTGACACTTCCCTCCCCTTCCTGGACCTCTCCATCTCCATTAATGACGACCGACTTGACACTGACATTTTTTACAAACCCACCGACTCCCACAGCTACCTGGATTACACCTCTTCCCACCCTACCTCTTGCAAAAATGCCATCCCGTATTCCCAATTGCTCCGCCTCCGCCGTATCTGCACCCAGGAGGACCAGTTCCACCACAGAACACACCAGATGGCCTCCTTCTTTAGAGACTGCAATTTCCCTTCCCACGTGGTTAAAGATGCCCTCCAACGCATCTCGTCCACATCCCGCACCTCCGCCCTCAGACCCCACTCCTCCAACTGTAACAAGGACAGAACGTCCCTAGTGCTCACTTTCCACCCTACCAACCTTCGCATAAACCAAATCATCCACCAACATTTCCGCCACCTCCAAAAAAGACCCCACCACCAGGGATATATTTCCCTCCCCACCCCTTTCCGCCTTCCGCAAAGACCGTTCCCTCCATGATTACCTGGTCAGGTCCACCCCCCCCCCCCCCCCGACAACCCACCCTCCCATTCTGGCACCTTCCCCTGCCACCGCAGGAATTGCAAAGCCTGCGCCCACACCTCCTCCCTCACCTCCATCCAAGGCCCTAAAAGAGCCTTCCACATCCATCAAAGTTTTATCTGCACATCCACTAATATCATTTATTGTATCCGTTGCTCCCGATGCGGTCTCCTCTACATTGGGGAGACTGGGCGCCTCCTAGCAGAGCGCTTTAGGGAACATCTCCAGGACACCTGCCCTGTGGTCCAACATTTCAACTCCCCCTCCCATTCTGCCAAGGACATGAAGGTCCTGAGCTCCTTCACCGCCTCTCCCTCACCACCAGACGCCTGGAGGAAGAACGCCTCATCTTCCACCTCAGAACACTTCAATGCCAGGGCATCAATGTGGACTTCAACAGTTTCCTCATTTCCCCTTCCACCACCTCACCCTACTTCCAAACTTCCAGCTCAGCACTGTCCCCATGACTTGTCCTATCTGCCTATCTTCTTTTCCACCTATCCACTCCACCCTCCTCTCTGACCTATCACCTTCATCCCCTCCCCCACTCACCTATTGTACTCTATGCTACTTTCTCCCCACCCCCACCCTCCTCTAGCTTATCTCTCCACCCTTCACGCTCTCTGCCTTTATTCCTGATGAAGCGCTTTTGCCCAAAACGTCGATTTTACTGCTCCTCAGATGCTGCCTGATCTACTGTGCTCTTCCAGCACCACTAATGCAGAATGTTGGGAGATCAGGACTACTCCTCTACACGTGGTTCATGACACCTTTAAGATCGGCACAGAATGAAGGTACGATGCCGCTCAAAATTGTATCGGGAACACAGTGTAACTGATCGAGGACCTCTTGCAGATGAGATTTTGATGCTTAGGCGACCTTAGCAAGGCCTTTCAGTGAAAGTCCTAAATGATGCCTGACATCACTGTAGTATGCAATGTCCTTCATAACTGGAGCCAAAGAAGGGATGTCATAGATGCAGGGAAACATGAGGAATCAACAGCAATCTTCTGATGAGGAAGCTGAGGCAGAAGATGTGGTCATTAACCAGGAGGGCCATTCATGAGAGCAAGGCAATATTTTAGAGAGTTTTAGGCCAGAGGCAACTTGATAGCCATCCACGTCAGGATGAATAAGCTGGGTTCAGACTTTGTTTCATTGTTTGCTACTGTGTTGTTCATCTGGCAAGCATGCCCTGCTTTGTGGACTTCATTATTTTTGCAATCTTCCATGTTTTGTATTGTTGAATAAAGGTCTCATTATCTATGTTTTTGTATAAATGATAACTTTGGGGTTTCCCAGTTTAATGAGCACACAACCCTTGCATAACTGAGGCAAAAAAGCAGCAGTGAAACAGTGTACGTTGAATGGTGCTCATATTAGTTATATTCATAAAGATATGACATCTGAGTAATATATAGTGCAATCCATAATGATAGCCACCAGCTGGATGTAAATCTTGAGGAAGCTCCTTTTGATCTTTCCATCATTGGTAAAAGCATATATAGCTTGCTAAGTTCACTCGAAACAATAACTGTTGAGATGAGTAACTCTTAGCAACTGCAACTTCGTCTTTGGAATGTTTGAAGAGGCTGCTCATATCTTACTTGGGTGTGACTTAACCAGATCTGACAACAAAAATATACCAGATCAGACATTGTAACAGTATAAATGGAAGTGTATTAACAAAAGTGCAGGGTAATTTATGATAATGTAGCATGTCTACCTCTTAGAATGTTTTCTTCTTCCTCTCTCTCTTACTACATCTAGGTGCCTCCCTGATATTTGCAATTGGGATGGAGGGAAGCTGCTCTATGGTGAGCTCTACTGACTGGAAGATATGGGTGTTTGCATTCTGATGCCTTTGGGCAAAAGGACTATTAAGAATCTTTTGCTCAGATGCAGGCTAACCCTACGTTACTTGTACTACTGCAGGCCTTGGAATTACAAGCTGTGGGGAGTTGGGGAGGCATGGCCAGGGAGTTCTGGTGTACCTATGTATTGTACCTCAGTGGTGGTGACTGCTGTCTCCCTGAGAGGAAGGAGCGTGGAGTGAGGTTGAGGTACCTTGTATCCCTGTTTTCACCCATTGGTGCTGAACACCCATGACTAAAGCAATGTAGTGCAGATATTTGGGTATCTGAGTGCATATCCAAAGGCCACAAAGTTTTCTGCTGGACCTGGATCTTCAGGGCACTGCCTCCTTTCCCATGAGGACAGACAGGTAAACATACAGAGCCAGGACAATATGGAGAACTTTTGTAGCCTACGCCATTCTTTGTTCCATCTTACCAACTATCTCTGATACAGCTGCCTGATGTTCTTGTGACTGTCTCTGAAGGTTGATCAAGTAATTTATGACCAAGAACAGGGGCACATCTCTGGCCTGGGGATGAGCAAGGGCAGCTCTCTGGCCATTCTTTGATTTCCAGAGACCTGTGACGGTTTTTGCCTATATTGACAATGGAGATATGTCAGTAATGTGTAATTTATTATGTTTTATGTTCAGTATGTTAGTATACTTTTAAACAACATGTATATGATGTCATGATTGAATCATAGCATGTGATGTGATGGTATAAAGATCTCAGAATCCATCTCCCCCAGGGATCATTTGAAGCATGACAACACTAACAGAAGTATGAGGCTCTATGTCACTTAATAGCCTGATATGAACATAAATATTGACATGCCTGTGAATGTAATATTGATATATATTAGTGAGCTGTAATAATTTTGCTTGTGTATTTACACGGCACATAATACAAGGGAAGAAGTCTTAAGACTGCAGCACACACATTCAGAAGAGAAGTAACCAACGCCTGGAAGGCATTCAGTTTTTTTTTCTCCCATCTATTGCTGTTAGCTGTTGCGTCTAAACAAAAACTGAAATTTCTGGAGAATTGCTGTTTTGTTTCAGATCTCCAGCACCCGTTGTTCTTTGTTTAATTTTAGCTGTTGCCTCTAACCAATTACTTTATAAATATTTTAGTAAGACTTTATAAATAGTGTGGCAACCATACTGTATCCTTTTCAAAGAACTGAAAGAATTTGGAAAAAAGAGATGAAAGAAGGGATGGTCCAGGGAATGAAAGGGAGAACTCATCAGATCCTGTAGACTGTGCTATTGAACCATGTTTCTCCAATACTTTTTACTTCACCCATAACACCCAAGTTTGTTTATTTACCTGAGCATGAATGTGGTGTGCACAGGGATTTAAGAAGGGAATTAGAGTTTGATCTATTAGGATTATATGTTAACAATTTATATTTTTGTGGTTAGAACAGATTTTTCGTAATTAATACTAATAATTATTAAAGGTTAGAAACCTGGTTTACCGGTAACCTGTGCCCAATAGATAGGTAAAGTGGGGACTTTGTGTGTTTTAACTATATCTTTAACTTCTGTGATGACCTTGGGAGTAGTGGGACTCAAATATCAATGCGCTTCCCCAAGTGGCTCATCTCAGGCTTCATTGTCTTCTATGTCTCAGTGCAGTCCCAGGCTCTACCGCTGGGAACAAGGGCCTTGCTCTACAATGGAGCCTATTAGTCTTGGAGTTTGGTCTTATGAACCCCAAGGATGTTTGTGGCTGGAGCAGCCAGACATGCTAAATGTGACCTGCCTAAAGGCTGGACCATCCCCCACAGTTTGCACCCTCACAGAGTTGTGGGTGAGAAGCAGGAGATGGAGGTGGAAGGCTCTGTCACCTTTGGAGTGTTCTTTGTGAAGGTTTATGGATGCTGGGCTGGCAGTTCCTCCTCCAGTTGGGTGCCTACTGGTGCACTGTCCTGTTTCCTGGTGATGAAGGGACACCTGGATTGAATTCAGGATCCCACACTGCCCTGTTGACCTTGCTCTTGGTCCTGAACACTAAAGTCTAGAACAATGGAGTGCAGGTCTGTGTGTATGTCCACTGAGTGGGCTTAACTCGGCTGTCTAAGGCAGCTAGGAGATCAGAGTTGAGAGTGTGTTGCTGGAAACGCACAGCAAGTCAGGCAGCATCTGAAGAGCAGGAAAATCTCTAAGGCAGCTGCCAGCCTCTCCAAAGAGGCAGCCAGATGCTCACATGTCAGAGCCACCATTGGTGGAGTCCTCCAATCTTTGAATCCTCCAATCTTTGACAAACCACCCTGCTGTTCCACTGTCTGCTTGTGCTTTTCCACAAAGTTCTAAATTACTAGTGACAGAGATGATGCCTGGTCTCTGGCAGTCCGACGAGTGGTAGTGACTTGAGATGTTTCTTTCTCAACGAGTTGCAGAGACGTGATAGTGATGTGCTCCCAATTCTAATCTAGCAAGGATACCCACCAAGATGTCAGCATCTGAGCTGGTGAAGGCTGTAGAAGGAAGTCTTACTGGCCGTTGTTGTGAGGTGGAGGAGGAAATCTCTTTCAGGTCTGGCCTCTTGCTGGAAGAGACTTTACATTTTCACCAGTGCCTGCTGGAGACAAAACAGCAAATGAGTTGTGAAATGAGGTAAAATTTCAGGCATGTTAAGAGAAAATTCAGAGACGGTAATGGGAGAGTAGCACAGTGATGGACAATGGTTGCTCCTTGCTTTACGGGACATGGAATTTGTGATATCACCACATGACCAGTCACAGTTCTCTCTTAGACAGCAAGGAGATGAATGCCAGGCACCCCACCACTCTTCTTATTGTTCTAACTTATTGTGGACTGATTTCTCCTGGAATGATACAAAGAGGAAGATGAAAATGTTGGTGCAGGTGTGGGAACAATGGTAAGGTATTCCAAGTAAGTAGATAGAGCTTACAGGGTTAGTAGTGAGGAGGGAATGGATGAGTAAGATCAAGTGAAGAAGCTGTAGCAAGCAATAGTTAGAATGGTACACCATGGTCCTTAGTGATAAAAGAGTCCTTAGTGATAAAAGCCAACAGGACCCCTGACAGACATATCCAACAGGACAACACTCCCTCAGTACTGGACAGGAGTGTCAGCTTGGAATCATGTGATCAAAGCTGTAGAATGTAGCTTGGACCCATAACTCTCTGTCAGAAACATGAAACCTAGCAATTTAACCATGACTGGAACATATATAGAGCTAGCTAAAATAGATAGTAACAAGTGTGCATGGCAAAATATTCTGCAATTAGGTGGAATTTAGGCTATTTTTGACAGTGGCCTGTAATTTGTACTAGAATCCAATACAACTGGATTTCTGCCCAATTTAGGAAAAGGTTAAAACTTGCATTTTACGCTGTACCTAAATATGCTCGAGCTATCCATGGAATTTCAGTTTGTCCTGAATTTGCCAGTCTGATCATACTTCCTGAGAACAGGTATGGTTTCCATTCTAAACATATTGTGAAGAAAATGGAAAAAAACAGGCAAACAGAAGCAGAGTCTTGATCATTTTTACTTTCCTCCCTCTTCACTGCAACTCTAAAACTTACTGTGGCAAACCAAACACAGTCCCCAGAAGGCCAGTTGATGTTTCACTGACTGAATTGAGCTTGGCATCTTTCTGATCTCTGTGGGTTAGATGTTGACTGGACAAAAACTGAACCTTGAATTATGTTTTGCTGGGAAATTAATTGATGAGGTTTAAATTAAAATGATTTTCGGTTATACCAAACAATTATTTTATAGAATGTGATGTAATGGCTACGCTGGATCAAACTTTCAGAAAGCCCTAAATCTGAAATCTTTAAAGTGATAAGAATGTGCAGATATGTTGATTTTTTTTTTTACTTTGATTTCATTTATAAATTCTGCTCAATGGAGCAGAGACCAAGTGAGTTCTTCCTCTGTAAAACAAAATGCTGCTCGTTGAATTTATGCAGGGCCTGTTTTTTCTTTGGATGTGGATAATCATTCCATTTATCAAACATTTTGCCTAATTGTCTGAATGGGTTGATGAACCTCCAAAACATTCAATGGAATCTGTAAGATATGCGTCTTTTGTAGAATTAAGATCACATTTTCTGTTTATTTATATGAACAATTTACACAGTTGCAAGGCATCAACATCAATAGTTTTAAAACTCTGTTTCAATTGTTGCACTGTGTACTGAATTATGTTTAATGACCTCATTAATAATGGCACCATGACACTGTAATGGGGAATGGCTGTGGGCTCAGTCTGGCTCGTTTGGCTTAATGGACCCCAGAAGAATATAAATGCGAATTCCTGCAGTACTTAATGAATAAAGTAATGTTTAAGTGGAGACAACATTGCAAGCTGCCACAAAAATAATGGCCGTTGACATTCCCACCATCACCCTGTGCTTCCTAAGTTATGCCAATATGATTAGCTTCGCCAAGAGTACGAAAGTGCCATATTCAGTTGCCAGTTATGAATTACTTACATTGCTTTTCTAGATTTAACCATCTTTGTGCCCATGTTAAGACCTGTGGGCATATTTCATTCAGAAGCATTATGCATTTAAAGAATTCTTCCTGTGTCATTTTAAATTCAAGACCATCTTTAGAGCTCTGACTTTCCATATTAGATTTGAAACATGAGTCACTAGAGCAATAAACTCTGGTTTAGACTTCTCTTTATCATCTATGCTAAAAAAAAGTAGGAAAACTACTCACTGGAACCATTACTCCATTGTGCAATATGTTAGAACCACATGAGGAGTGGTGAATCAGCTCCCTTGCTTTTAGCACCTTCAGTCAATTGGAACAAATATGTTCTTTTTAGCACATTAATTAAAACAGTATCAATCAAAATTAAGGAGCCAATTCTCGGGTTTTCTTGAATGGATTTTTATTATTTGGTAATTCCAATAAAAATAGTCAAATGTGGCATGAAACACATATACAAATACAGTTATGAAGATTAAAAATGAAAGTGTTAAGTACAAAAGGAAGGTCTAGAACGTACAGTTTACAAAGGTGTGGATTTTAACCTGGTGTCAGCAGTTGATGTCTTATATCCTCAGCGCTGACAAAATCTATATTCTCAATTCTTTAGCCTGTGTCAGGAACTTGGCTCCACTTGCTCGGGTGATCACTGCAGCTATCTTAAGTCAGTATTTCCTCCTTTGCTTAAAATCATTTTAGTTCACAAATGGTTACAGGATTAAAATCAGATGATGGAAGTTGAAAATTAATAGCCCATGTTTTACCACAATGCTGATAAAATGAAGAAATATCCCCTAAGTAAAACTCTAATCATAGATTTTGTTATGCATCACACTGGGAGGAGGAAGAGAAAACCATTCCACCATGTTTTGATGTGAATTGTAACTGTCATGTATATTGCAACTGTATGGGAAATATTGTGAAAAATCAATCACTGTGCCTTTGTATTCCACTGGGATACCTTATATTGGTAAATGTTACAGAAATCTACTTCAAAAAGGTGGTTCTTAAAGGTACATTTACCTGCATATAAACATTTAACTGAAAAGAAGTTGCATCAAATAACACAGATAATAAATTATTAGTATAAAACCTGCTAATATTACTTAAAAGCAGATTCTAATTGTTCTGCATGGGCAAAAGTCTAATGAGATTTTACTTGTGTAAGGGCAAAATACTGTTGATGCTAGAAATTTAAATAAAACATTAAATACTAGAAACACTTAGCAGGTCTGACAGCATCAGGGGGAGAAAAATATATAATAACATCTTGGGCTGTTCAGGATATTTTATTTGTATCGTGCAATGTGTAATATAGTTAAATAAATGACAATAGCCATACAAATTCTTACAGCAATTTTGGTAAGGGAGCATAATAAATATTTGAAATAATTTGGAAATGAACTGTAAAACTGACTTGCACATGGTTAATTTTTTGGCATTGAATTTATATTATGTACAGAATAAAGGAGAATGAAATCTTTCATTCTAAAGAAAAAGACTGACTTCAAAATCTGTTTTGTTTTAGTCCTTGCTAAGATCCTTCCAAAACCTGAGAGACATAGGATTCGTCCAGGTAAAGATAATCAAGGCAGAAGGGTTAATGGTGGCTGATGTCACAGGTAAGAGGATGCCAGTTAATTGTTTTATATGTGAGAGGTTTGCTGAAATTTAATGTGTCACAACGGCATTTACTTTTCCAACTTATGCGTATGAATTGCTTAAATATTCACACAAAACCTAAATTATATCTGAAGTTGCAGGGCACTTATTCTATAATTTTAACATAGGTGTGAAATCAATACGGTTTCATAACTTTTTAAGCAAGTTAATTTGAGAAATTCATGCTGTTATAACTTAAAAAAAGCTGAAAATTCTTATGATATTTTACTTAAATGAACTGGTGTGCTTTTTACATTGGTATAAACAAGAAAGGAAAGTAAGTTTATTTCCTGTTAAAACTGCTTCCATATTCCCTTTGGAAGTAAAGTGAATATCTGTGTACCTGTTACTTTCAGTCTTAGAGTGGTGAATGTTATATTTGATCTTCATGCTTCCAGTGTCAGTCCAGCAATGTCATGCCTTGGGCAACTGCAGCTCTGGTTCTGAGATCTTCTGCTTATTTAAATGGAGCTAAAATTCAGATGGGCTATGAACTAAACCGTTTATTTATTTATTTATTTTTGGGATGTGGGCATTTTTGGCAGGCCAGCATTTATTAGGTAAAAACAAGGACTGCAGATGGTGGAACCAGAGTCTAGATTAGAGTGGTGCTGGAAAAGCACAGCAGGTCAGGCAGCATCTGGGTAGCAGGAAAATCGATGTTTCAGGCAAAAGCCCTTCATCGGGAATAGGTTTCCTAGTTTGCTCATTCCTGAAGGGCTTTTGCCCGAAACGTCGATTTTCCTGCTCCTCGGATGCTGCCTGACCTGCTGTGCTTTTCCAGCACCACTGTAATCTAGGCCAGCATTTATTGCCTGTCCCTAATTGCCCTTGAGAAGATGGTGGTGATCTGCCTTCTTGAACCGCTGCAGTTCTTCTGCTGTGGGTTGATCCACAATGCCTTTAAAGAGGGAATTCCAGGATTTGGACCCAGTGACAGTGAAGCGACGGTGATATATTTCCAAGTCAGGATGGTAAGTGGCTTGGAGGGATGATGATGATTGTAGGTGATGATGTTCCCGTGTATCTGTTGCCCTTGTCCTTCTAGATGGAAGGTGCTGACCGAGGATCTTTGATGAATTGCTGCAGTGCATCTTGTGGATAGTACACACTGCTGCTACTGAGCTTCAGTGGTGAAGGGAGTGGATTTTGTGGATGTAGTGTCAATCAAGTGGGCTGCTTTGTTCTGGGTGGTGTCAAGCTTCTTGAATGTTGTTCTAGCGGCACTCATCCAGCCAAGTGGGAAGTATTCCATCATATGTCTGACATGTTCCATGTAGATGATGGATAGGCTTTGGGGAGTCAAGAGGTGAGTTACTAGCTGCAGTATTCCTAGCCTCTGACCTGGTACTGCATAACTCCAGGGAATACAAATAGGATATTGTGACTTAAATATATTTAAAAATCTGAGGAACCTGAGCAGATTAGGTGGTAAGCAGTTGTTCCATTGGTCAAAGGATTGAAAACAAGAGGGCACAGAATTAAAGTATTGGCAAAACAATCAAAAGCAATGTGAGAAAAAGGCTTTTCATGCTGTGAGTACATGAAATGCAGTGCTTAACATGGTGCTGGAGGAAACTTTAGTTGATGCTTTCAAAAAGGAATTAGATGTTATATGCAAAGTAATAATGTGCAAGGCTGGGGAATGGCACTAAATGAAATGGTCATTTGGAGAGCCAATGGACTGAATGACCTCCTTCTGCTCTGTAATCATTTTTTGAAGCTGTGATAATGAATGGGTTTTAGAGTTCCCAGGTGTTAGGAGGTCTGGATTATTTCTTAGATTGGCCTGAGTTATAAATCTCAATAAGATGCATTGAAACACTGGTAACTTTAGGTTGAATGTTTCCAGAAATAAGAGGTACAAGAGAAATAAGAGAGCTATTGGCCTCTCAAGAGCTTGTTGTAGGATGGTGTGGCAGGGGGTCAATAGGGATTCCAGGGAGTGTTGGGTCTGGTATGTGGAGTCTCCCTGACATAGGCTTTGAGTTATGGTGTGGCACTAGGAGAGGCCACAAATTTGAGAAAGGGAGAGGTTATGCCAAATGCATGAGGTAAGGCACTGAATAAACATTAATACAAATTTCATGGCATTCAATGTGATTTTCAGTCCTAATAAGAACATTAAAGAGAAATGACACTGAACAGAGAAACATTAAATGCAGACTCACAATGTAAAGACAGTGCATCTTAATAAACATGTTGATCATCCAGGATGAGTGTGCTTTTGTGACTTTATTTCTGGGTTAGCTTTTGGCAGGGTCTTCAATCTTTCACACTTTGGTGAAAGCTTGACCATGTTTCTTGTTTCCTTTCTCATGGGGCTTTAGTCCCAATCCAGGGAAAACTTTAAATGATGTTTGCAAACAGCAACTGAGTCCCAAACCTGAGGATGGTCTATGCTTTTAGGCTGGAGTGAGAAACAATAGATGTACACAAATCAACTGCACATTCTCTATTGAGGGAACCTTGCAGATTCATATCTGTGAATATCTGCTGCCTGACGGACTCTGCAGGACTGGATACCTCAATGTGATGTTAAATAATATTGCTATGTGTGTGAAATTCCTAAAAGTGTTCAGGGAGGAACAAAAGCTAGTGTCCCAGTCAGTCCATCATCAGAGCAACTATTTGTAGTACAGTTGCAATGGAGTCCTGTTGTGTATGTATTCACTTTGCCACATGGAATGTGAGAGCAGTAGGGAACAGCACTGAAGTCAAGAACCCTTCAGATTTAGACCAGAATTACAAGTTGGATGACAAGAGAGAAATCCTCCACCCTCCCTTCAGTTTTGCTATCATGGAAGCCAGGGATACCTTGCCTGTGTAACTCAGAGTTTGTTGCATCAGCCATATTGTGGCCACCAGTAGCACAGTCATCTGAAAGAACTGCAGGCAAGAAAGCCACCAGACAAGGGACGACAAGAGGACTAAATGCTGCAAACTTTGTGGTGGGACAAACCAGTTCTGCAGATCTGAACAAAAAGCTGCATGAGATATATGGCATGAATTAAGGGGCGCACATAAATATAATAAAGATATAGACAGAAAACATGGCAAACGCAAAGATGACTGGTAACCCTCACCAAGTTGGTGATCTACCTTGAACAAAGATATGTTGTAGTAGGCAAGATGATGTTTGATAGTCTTGTGCTAGTCATCAATTCCATCTCTTATGTGCAAATGGGGACATGGATATCTGCCTCATCAGCTTAGACCAGAGAAGGTCTTTGACAGAATATTGTTATATTTACATGATGGATGTGCACTCCAAAATAGGATTTGGGGAGACATTCTGCAGTTGGGTACAACTGCTTTACACAAACATTAGTCGTGCAGCTTCAATCAGTGGGTGAATATTCGAAAGCAATCCTTCGAATTCAAATGCCTTCTCCTTTATGTCTTGTTCTTGTGAATAAGAGGGTGACAGTTCCAGATAGTGAAGGCACTAAAAGCTTTCTTGTACATGGACATCATCACACCTATCAGTGGAACGTGCTGTCAGTATGCAGACCAATGACCATCTATGACCGGTTCAAACTGACCTCAGAAGCCAAATTAAATCATCACAACATTGAGGTTGTGTTCCTTGTCCTTTATTGAGTGGTTTGATGCCATGCTGAGTTAGGATGTCAGACAAACTGATTGAAGAGAACTCAACGTAAAGAATTGCTTTCAGGCTTAGACTTCAGAATAACAGTATTTATTATACATTGATACTGAATACTGTTATAGAAACATAGAAGATGGGAGCAGAAGGAGGCCATTTGGCCCTTGGAGCCTGCTCCACCATACATCACGATCATGGCCATCCAACTCAATAGCTTAATCCTGCTTTTCCCTATAATATTTGATTCCATTCCCCCAAGTGCTCTATCTACCCGCCTCTTGAATAGGTTAAATGTTTCAGCATCAACTATTTCCTGCAGTAATGAATTCCACAGGCTGACCACTCCTTGGGTAAAGAAATGTTTCCTCATCTCCATCCCATATGGTCCACCCTGAATCCTCAGACAGTGACCCCTGGTTCTGGACGCACCTACCATCGGGAACAGCCTCCCTGCATCTACCCTGTCTAGCTTGTTAGAATTTCATAAGTGTCTATGAGATCTTCCCCTCACTTGGTGTGAACTCCAGCGAAAACAATCCTAAGCTAGTCAAGCTTTCCTCATATGTCAATCCTGCCATCCCGGGAATCAGCCTGGTAAACTGCACTTCCTCAAGAGCAAGAGCATCCTTCCTCAGAAAAGGAGACTAAAACTGCACACAATATTCTATACATGGTAATCATGGATATACCAGGCTGTGAGTTATATTACAATATATAAGACCTAATCTATCTTCAGGTGTTCATGTCCATATACTCTCGAGATTTTCTTATTTTCGAATATTCAACTCTGCTGACTCTGTGCCATTTATAGTCAGTGATGTGCAGCTCTAAGATATATTTGCTAAATTACTCCGTGAAACCCTTACACAATAGTTTGGGAACTGAGTTGACTGATCCTTTTCTCCATTTCAATGTCAGGTCAGATGCCTGAGAATATGTTTTGAAGGGACTAGGTGAGTGTATTAAAACTGGAAGGAATAAGTAAGCATACGAGAATATGGAAGTGACACTCTCTCCCCACTATCAGTAAGAGCCTGGTCCTCAATTGCAAGAAGCTGTCAATGTTGCTGTACAGGACACATGTCTGGCCCATACTGTATTCCTGTGCCATCGTGGTCAACTAAACCTTCTTCTGTTTTATCGGAATGAATCATATCCAGAGGGAAGCAATATACAACCTCGAGAATGGGGGAAGGGGAGGGTGGAAAATACATATCCAATATTGACTTCATCCTGAGTGTGACCTTAGTTGTGCAGATGTAACAACCTATGTGCAGACTCTGAGAACGGAAACATTAAATGTTAGACAGCTGAGTGTTGACATCTGACTAGTTCCCAGTGTAGAGAAAGATGTTGTCTTGAAATGCTTCATTCAGTTGGATCATGTCGTCCCACCTATTCCAAGTCCATCAGGCAGTGGTTAGCACATAACGTCCTCAACGCCCTCCACAAAAAGATGATGGTGGTTCCTGTTGGACAGTTCCTGAGCAGATTTTCAAAACTCGTCAACGCATTGTCTCATCACCTGAACTTGCAAATAAGCACCAAGATGTATCTTGGTTTCTGATGACCAGAGCCTTCCCCCTCAGCTCCTTGCTGTCTCGCCCAAGTCTTGCCTCCTCTGCATGTTGCCCTCCAGGTGATTGCAGTCGAAAAGGAATTATTGGAAAGTTCTGGAATGTACCTTTTCAAATCAGATCTGGTAAAAGAGGTTTTTGTCAAGGTTAGTTTTGCATTGTTCCATAATTCAGGACTCAGGGCTGTTTTTAGGAGTGCACACTTGGATAAACTCATTAACCCAGTGAAAGGGATTTTTTAGTCTGCCTCAACCTTGTTGTTTTTCAGTGCAAGTAGTTGTCCACCTTGAGTGTTAGAGATTAGTACATTCCAATGTCCAGGTCTACCTTCTTAACAATACAACAACATTTGGGGCAGCCGTCACAAAGGTGTACTGAGGAAGGCCATTGTCTCAGCACCTTCAAAATCCTCAAGACTGTATGTCTGACATTTAATGAATGTTAAAAATGAGTCATTTGGTCATACAGGCCATGGGTTTTGCTGAAAAAAAAGACACATTTTGTTGAAGCTTTACAGCTTACTCTCATCAGGACATTTTGGAAGAATACAAATTCAGGAGAAAAATTGACATTGCTACAGCACAAGAGGAGAGTGCTCATTGATTGCAGAGGTATTAACATGTAGAATTCACCCATTAATTCAGATTGATAGTTAACAGCCAAATCTTGTTTCAGTTTAAACCAGGCATGTTGATTCTGATACATCAAGGTATCGCACTTGGAAATGAACCAGTGAATGGCTGTCACCTATTTTGTTGAGTTGAAACAAGTACAGTACGTTTTTGTATAATCCCTCATGGAACATGGGCATTGCTGGCTGGCCAACACTTTTTATTGCCTATTCCTGGTCACCCTTCAGCAGGTGGTGGTGAGCTGCCTTTGTGAACTGCTGCAGTGCCCTTAGTCAGTGAATTTTGACCCAGTGACAGTGAAGGAATGACATATTATTTCCAAGCCAGGATGGTGAGTGGTTTTGAGGGGAACTTGCAGGTGGAGGTGTTCCCATATATCTGCTTCCTTTGTCCTTCTTGATGGGAGTGGTCATAGGTTTGGAAGGTGCTGCCAAAGATCTTTGGTGACTGTATATGTACGAGATTTTTTCTATTTGCAAAAAATACCACTCTGTGCATTAAAATATGTAGCTTCCTATGCACCATACTATGAGCCCAACTGGATATTTGAAATTGGTTGGCACCATAATTCCTCACATATTCAGCATTATCCAGCAATTGTACCCAATTGCAAAATCACATCTAATGTTTGATACTATGTTGCAAGTTTAGTGAGTGTGGGTTGGTTCAATACATTCACTACCTTGATTGTTATGAACAGCCAAAGGTACAATCTGTTTGATATGATCTGCCAGTCTTACACAGCTGTCATTACATTGACACTTGGATTCATTTCATTTCCCAGGCCAATGCTCTGACCCATCAGAGTCAACCTGCCTGTTATAAAATTTAAACAATAATTTGTTGTTAACTGTCAGCATTAATGGGTATATTCTTCATAGCAAACCTTGACCAGAGTCCACTTGTAAACCAATCAGCACTTACCTCATATGCAGTATAAATATTAGTTTTCCCCTTGAATTTGTTTTCTTGTGAAAGATCCTGTTGACAGCAAGAGGATAAGTTCGGACAGTGTCTTTTTTCTCTGTAAACATTGACTTCAAATAAACATAATAAGTAATGTAATAACTCAAGTAGTTGATTTGCTTTGAAATGCATGTAATGTAAATTTTGAACAGTAACTTATATATTTATTTTTACGTTTATAACATTTTGACTAAAGTATGATTTTGAGGAAGAGAATCATCAGGGAAATAGTTGTATACAAGTCTTAGTGAGCAAAATAAGAAACAAGAATATATCCAGTTTTGCAAGTAATTATTTTATAATTCAGTATCATTTTGTGCAAATATGTTTCAGCAAATTTAAATCAATAACCACATTATATTTCCAAATATGTGCTGATTCAATAGGAACTGATTTCTTCCTGTTACAAACCTGCCATAGCCAGCTAGTAAATCAGGCATTCTTTGCCTATAAACCTTACTACAGCACTCTCTACATTGTCATCTGCTCCCCAGGAGGAGCAACATAGAGACTGGCTCTCTGGCCAGTTTTGCAAATTTGACTAGTTGGATGACTACTGATGAAGCTGGATGCTGAATGGCTGGATAGCTACTGGATGCTGGACGACCACTTGCATGTAAATATTTAAACCAAATTCTACTCATCATGAAATCAGTGTAATTAAGCACTTGGGGAACCTGTACATTTCCAGTTTATAGAAAATCTTGGAGAAACTAATACAGTTTAAAACAAATTGAGTAACACTTTAAATCAATTTTACTAGGTAGCTTTTGTGTTTCTCAGACTCGGTCGTCAGACCTTGTTGGCAATTTCAAGAGCAGTGTGCTGTAAGCATCAATGTGTCTCTACAACATAGCGTGATGATATTATAAAGGAAGTGTGCACAGATGGCTAATTCCTGCCGTCCCCAGCAGGAAGCCAGAATTCCCTTCTGAATACTGCCAAATATCTACTCTAATTTCCCCTCCTGATCCCTACTATTATTTCATTGCATAGGTCCAAAGATCTCTGTGGGGATGATACAATGCCCTGAGCATAATGTTTACTTCTTTCCTAAAAGCTGGGACTATATGTCTTTTCAAAATACTGAATAATGAAGAATCCAGTTCAAGTTGGATACTGGATGAGGGACAGTCTACACGAAAACCCAAGTTGTCTGAACATATCTCACAGTATTAACTATCGGGTGATTCACATGCATAGGATATGATTGAAGTGGAGTCTCAGGTAGGAGTTGTTGAAGCTCAGCAGAAAAGCATGTTCTGTCATAGACCATGATAAGTCATTTTGTGATTCTTGCAGGGCCACTTATAAACCAAAAGACTCTCAAAAAGGCCATGCACAAGTCCACTCGCCTGCTTGCAGAACACACTCTCAATTAAACTGCCACATCTCTTATGATAATTTTCATGAAGCAAGAGTTAATGGCCTGCAGGCTGCTGTAAAACAGTTTGCAGTATTAGCATGAAAGGCCTCAGGTACGCAGAGAGCTTGAGTGATTGAAGCACATGTGAGGTTGAAATACTGAGGTTGACCGTGTGGCAGTAACCAGTTTCACAATGCTGTGAACAGGCACTAGTGAGCCATGCTTAGAGATCTCATACTAGCACAATGTTTTACATTCAGAAAAAAGTTATGTCTTATAGATACATACTGCTTCCAGCAGTGACACAAAAGCACAGCAGCAGCAGGTGGATCCTCACATCGCCAACAGTTTTTTTTTTGCTACACCAACTTCCGAACAAATGTCAAAATCAACCTTAAAAGTTAACAAACTTCTGTAGATGGAACAGAGCAGGCTTTTTCTGATATATCTTTACGTGCCCCTTGTCAGTGTAACCAGGAACCGAACGACAAGCACATCAGCAGCAAATCTCTTTATAAAATTTTATTTCAATATTATATATGCCAGAAAGATAAGGTACAGCAGCATCTTGTGACACATGCTGCATTTTCATTACCAATTTTTCAATAAAGTTATAATGCATCGCCTGAAATTTTACATTCCATGTTTGCTTTGGATGAAAAGCAATATTGAAGAATGGTGGTTTATTAAAAACAAATTTAAAGTCAGCATGCCAAAATAAGACTCTACCTATTTCAAAAAGCCAAAGAGATGTGCTGTTGATGGAATAGGTTCTTGCAATGTAAAGCTTTCATACCTGGCATCGCACCGGTAGTGAAATTCATATACCACATTATTAATTTGTGTGGTATGTACTTTGACTTAATGGTGGCATCTTATTGATTAGAGGTTAGAGTCCAACAGGTTTATTTGGCCATTTTTCAAAACTCAGAATGGCAACCCAAGTTCTAAGATTTTTACTTACAGGTAGTTCTTGGATAATGCCCGTTATGCCAGCGCAATTTGCTTATGACATCACTGAGGAATTAGGGAACAGTATTTTCGAGAACGCTTACCTCTGCCTACAATAGAGCAATTCCAGTGCTTTGTTCTGTGCATGTGCCATTGTCAGCTTCTGACAGAGCAGCTTTCTGTGAGAGGTTCTGTACAGAGAGCAACTTTCTGAGAGAGATACATTGAGCAGGTTCCAGTGAAAGGTACACTGCTCCTAGATTATTTTTTTTTTGAAAAAATGGAGGGGCATACTGACAATGTTAACAAGAATCATCCTGGTGATAAAATTGCAGGTGGTGAACACAAAAGGAAGGCTATAATACTGGAAGAGAAGCTAGGTATTATAAAGCGTTTTGAACATAAGGAGAGAATATGTGATATAGCTCGTTTAACAGGAATGAGGGAGTCTACCTTATGCACCATGATTACACCCTGTACCTGTATTGACAATTTTTTTTTAATGTACTGTGGTAAATTTACTTTTGTTTCATTGATAAAAATGATTTATACCTTCATTCAGGCTGTGCTATACTTCGTGATAGACTTTTGGGTGATTTTTGAGCGATCGTGAGTGATTTTGTTTGCTGGTCTGCCCCTAACTCCGCTTTTTCTATCGGCCCCGTTATTTATATTAAACGAGGTTTTGTGGAACACAACAATGGAGATAGAGTACTATACATATGAGTGTTACAACTCAGTAACATGTTCTTACTAACTGGCCTGTTGTTTCCATGCCTTCTTCTTATTAATAGCAGGATCACAGTTGCCACTTCTCAATTCAGTCGAAATTATGAAATACTGAAAATCAAAACCAATGCATCTACAGCCAACTGTAGCCATCTCTTTTAAAATCCTAAGCTATGGTTGAGTCACTCTTGACATTTGATTTTCATTTCATAAAGCATAGATGTTCTTGCAAATTTTGAATTGTGTCTCCAGAGGTTTGCCATTCCTTACCATTGTCATTTAAATAAAATCCAGTAATGCACTTAAACTAGCCCACATAACCCCATAGTTTCCTTTGTTCAGACAGTACCTTCCAGACCCATGACCTCTACCATCTGGAATGACAAGGACAGCAGAAAAGTTCTCTTTAAAGCCACTCATCGTTCTGACTTGGAAATACATTGCTGTTTTTCCAATGTCACTGGAGCCCTTTCCCCAGTGGTATTGTATGTCCACCTACAGTAATGCTCTATAGGCCATGAATACCTTCTCAAGGGCAACTAGGGATGGGCAATAAATGATGATTCTGGATTAGTGGTGCTGGAAGAGCACAGCAGTTCAGGCAGCATCCGAGGAGCAGTAAAATCAACGTTTCGGGCAAATGCCCTTCGTCAGGAATAAAGGCAGAGAGCCTGAAGTGTGGAGAGATAAGCTAGAGGAGGGTGGGGGTGGGGAGAAAGTAGCATAGAGTACAATAGGTGAGTGGGGGAGGGGATGAAGGTGATAGGTCGGGGGGCGGGGGGAGGGTGGAGTGGATAGGCAGAAAAGAAGATAGGCAGGTAGGACGTAATGGGGACAGTGCTGAGCTGGAAGTTTGGAACTAGGGTGAGGTGGGGGAAGGGGAAATGAGGAAACTGTTGAAGTCCACATTGATGCCCTGGGGTTGAAGTGTTCCGAGGCGAAAGATGAGGCGTTCTTCCTCCAGGCATCTGGTGGTGAGGGAGCGGCGGTGAAGGAGGCCCAGGACCTCCATGTCCTCGGCAGAGTGGGAGGGGGAGTTGAAATGTTGGGCCACAGTGCAGTGTGGTTGATTGGTGCGGGTGTCCCGGAGATGTTCCCTAAAGCGCTCTGCTATGGGGCGTCCAGTCTCCCCAATGTAGAGGAGACCACATCGGGAGCAACGGATACAATAAATGATATTAGTGGATGTGCAGGTAAAACTTTGATGGATGTGGAAGGCTCCTTTAGGGCCTTGGATGGAGGTGAGGGAGGAGGTGTGGGCACAGGTTTTGCAGTTCCTGCGGTGGCAGAGGAAGGTGCCAGGATGGGAGGGTGGGTTGTAGGGGGGGCGTGGACCTGACCAGGTAGTCACGGAGGGAACGGTCTTTGCGGAAGGCGGAAAGGGGTGGGGAGGGAAATAAATGATGACCTAGCCAACAATGCCCACATCGCTTGAATAAATTTTAAAAATAGAAGAACCAAGTTTTTAGACTTATAAAATCATTTTGAAATTCAATTTAAACTTTTCCCATATTATAAGCATTCTTCAGGTATTTACTAACTGCAAGGTTATTCATTCACCCTGATTTATTGCAAAATATTAGTACTACTACTGTCTAAAATAACTGTTTCTCTATTTGGATCTTTGGTATACTAATCATGAATTTGTTCACCATGCTATTAGTTTAAATTTGTTTTGTTTTTCAGTATATAGTACCCATGATTATTGCATTATGCTCTTACATGGTACTTCCAATTTTTTGATTTATACCCTGTACCTACAATTTGGAGGATGACTGTAAGTTACTACTTTCAGCATTTTTTTGTGTCCTTTTTATTTTCTGATTCTTTACAAATTGATTCCACATCTTTATTTTCTGAGCTAAAATTCTTTGTCTATCATGTCTACACCATTCTTTCTTTTCCCCTAATCACACACCAACATTATCATTTTCCATTTTGCCTTTCTCTTTTAAAAGTCAAGGATCCTGGAATACTTATTTGGGAGAAAGTGAGGACTGCAAATGCTGGAGATCAGAGACAAGATTGTGGTGCTGGAAAAGCACAGAAGGTCAGGCAGCGTAATGCTGCCTGACTTGCTGTGCTTTTCCAGCACCACACTCTCGACTCTGGAATACGTATTTCCCAAGCTTGGACACATTGCAATCAACCAGTCTCATGGTTGAATTGATCATGTGAGGAAAATGACGAAGATTCATTTGTGACATAAACCACATTCTAGTCCATTGAGCAGGACAAATCAAATAGACAATAAAATTTCAGATATCTCTTCAGGAATCTGAAAGCTTTCAATATTTATAATCTATATCAAAGCCCAATTACTTATCAGAATTTTTGGCAAGGAAGGATAGAGAGTCATTTACAATTTTGCAAATAATCAGGAATTTATTTCATTTTTTTCCTTTATGATTCACAAACCTTACAAAATCAGACACTGGGTAATTTATTAATTAAACTTCTTGCAATTCAGATAGATATCTTTATCTGTAGAAATATATAAGTAATTATTCCATGTCGAAGATCTGTCTTTTACCCTCTCACCAATTTAATCTCCTCTCTTCTGATGAAGTTGATCCCTTGCAAGGCACAGGCATTGGGATACCAGCTAGTATCTCACACAAATGACCATTAAGAGGGCACAGAAATAAATCTAACTTTTATTACTGGACATAAAATCAGTGATAGCAAACCAGCAGTCTGTTTTAAACCTCATCCGATTTCCTTCTCCACAGTGGAAATTGAAGTCATATATTACTATTAAGATAACTGGGAGATTTCATTGCATTAACCTAACCTGTAGGTTGAAATGAGAGGTTCTGTTGTTTGCTCAATTAGATTGCTGCCTAGTTGAAATTGCCATTAATATTTACTAGCAGACCTCCCATGAGGTTTCCTGCAATCAGTTAGAGGATGTGCTATTTTGTAATAACAAGCATAGGGTATCACAAAATTGGAATTTAGAATGGCAAAGTTGATTGGAAATGCATGCAAATGTGAGATGTTTAATATTATTGTTATGCATACTTTTTTCAAATGGACAAGAAAGTAACTTTAAGACTCTAATGTTGTGGAATCCTGTTGTCTGATGGATAGTCTCACTGTAATGGGGAATCGTTTGCACTATTTTCACATGCCTTAAAATAAACTAGCTAATTAACTAGCTAATTCACAAACCTTACAAAATCAGACACTGGGTAATTTATTAATTAAACTTCTTGCAATTCAGATAGATTGCAATTCAGACACAGTAGCTCAGTGGTTAGCATTGCTGCCTCACAATGCCAGTAACCTGGGTTCAATTCCAGCCTTTACAACGTGATCTTGATCAGATGGGCCAATGGGCTGAGAAGTGGCAGATGGAATTTAGATAAATGCAAGATGCTACATTTTGTGGGCGGCACGGTGGTCCAGTGGTTAGCACTGCTGCCTCACAGCGCCTGTAGACCCGGGTTCAATTCCCGACTCAGGCGACTGACTGTGTGGAGTTTGCACATTCTCCCCGTGTCTGCGTGGGTTTCCTCCGGGTGCTCCGGTTTCCTCCCACAGTCCAAAGATGTGCGGGTCAGGTGAATTGGCCATGCTAAATTGCCCGTAGTGTTAGGTTAAAGGGGTAGGTGTAGGGGTGTGGGTGGGTTGCGCTTCGGCGGGTCGGTGTGGACTTGTTGGGCCGAAGGGCCTGTTTCCACACTGTAAGTAATCTAATCTAAACTGAGGATCTAGCCCTTAAAGAAGCACTGGAATGAAAATCACTTAAAAGGAAACTTCAATTTGAATTAAAATAATATTTGAGAGGGTGGGAGGTGGAGATGATGCAGACTAGAGAAGGATTGTGTATTAGCAATGTACAATTAAAGGTAATATAAATTTTAAGTTCTTCTTCAGTTTTCCTAGTATGTGAGGCTGGTATGATTAGAATGTGTTTATAAATAAATTAAAATCTGTGAATGTTACATGCAAGTCCTGAATAATCCGGAGTGATGTTAGATAAATAGTAGGTGTGTGGCACTTGCACTGCATGAGGTGCTGATGTAAAAGTGTTTATGAGAAACGACATACTAAATCACAGAACTTGCCCATCCATGTAAACATTTTTGGGCACTGCTGCACTCTCCACATGGCAACACTTCTGGATTCCCTTGCATTGCCACATGCTTTCATCCCAGGCATTGGGTGTTTTTTGACAGTCTCATGCAACCATTCCTCAGAGGAAACTAGGTCACTCTCCTCACCTCTATCTGGGTGAGTAGCACCTCCGAGTCCCTCCCTTGCCATCTGTATCTCTTCCCTGCAGCTTGCATCTTTTGAAGTAATTTACTAGCAGCCTTCATCAAGATAAAATCTCCATAGTCTTACCAGACCATAGGGCTGCTCACTAATTAGACAGCGACGACTGTTGGTAGTTTAACCTGAGGAGCTGTACACTTCAGGTGATGGGGAGAGGTTGAAAAGAAGAGTCTGTCATGGTGATCTCAGCCAGTGTGGGAATTGAACCCAAGCTGATGACATTCCTCTGCATTGTAATTCAGCCATCAAGCCAATGAGCTGGCTGACCCACATTGGCCTTCAGATCAGATCTGGTGCCTATGATTGGGCGTGAGCAGTGGAAGGCTGGCTGCACTGTCTGTTATGAGTCTTACGTCACTTAGCATGCTGCTGAATGTAGAAGCCATCTGAAGTGCTACAAAGAGGAGAGCTGCTCAGGAGCCATTTAGTGCCATGCTAGATCATGTTAATGAAGTAGAAGAACCAAACTTCTACATAGGTTATACATGACAAAACTGAAAATGTGTTGCTGGAAAAGCGCAGCAGGTCAGGCAGCATCCAGGGAACAGGAGAAAGAGGGAGGACATGACAAATGACAAAAACAAAGTATTCAACCTACAGACCATGCTGCTGTTTATGTTTCACATATCTACTCCCACATTCCTCATGTAACCTGTTTCACCTGTCTTTTGAATGAGACGTTAAATCAAGATCTTTTCTACTATCATAACTGGACACAAGAGGTACACAGGTGCTATGTTAAAGAGAAAGAAAATAGTTTTTGGTGTCCTGACTAATATCTATACCTAATCAACACCACAAAAACAAATTCTCTGTTCATTACTGCTTGTAGATGCCCAGTGTGTCAAAAATAGCTGTCTCATTTCCAAAGTTACATTTAGCAATTACACTTCATTGAGATGGGAATTCCATGGTGGTCATGAAAGATACATTATAAACTCATGACTTTCTTTATATCTTCCAATTTGATCAGTAGTCCCACCTCCTTCATATGCTTATCTAGCTTCCCTTAACTGTATTTATATAGTTTGCTTCAATCTATAGCAGGAAATGTCACATTCATACAACACTCCATGTAAAGTATTTTTGTTTTCAATTCCCAATTCTTTTGGATTCAAGTCAGCAGTCCACAAATCACTTTGAAAAGAGGACAAACCAATTTCTGCCCATGATTTTAATACAATTTTAGGCTACATTTATGCTGTCTTCTTTAGTTACTCTGCATAAATTTTTGCAGTTTAAAATTAATCACAATGCTAATCGGTGTCAATAAAATGGGTATGTATTAGGGTTTGTTGATATAAACCTATCATACCTCAGAGAACATTGCCTGCATGCTTCAATACCATAAATCTTTCAATGATTACAAAAGATTTTTTTTTTTCCCTCTCTTTTCAAGGTCTGTTTCCAGACATGTAAAGAGTCATTTAGAAACATTTGAATTGTACATTAACCCTTTCAAATTAAAAAGTAATTAAGAACTCTTTGAGTTTCAGAGAACAAATCACTTTTGACGAAACTGTGAATTCTTTTCTTTCACACAATGACTCGTTGCCTTGTTCAGCTGAATACCACCACAGTGTTTCACCTCAATTAAGCTCCTCATAAAATGTTGAGTGGGGACTATATTTTTGTCTTTTATGAATGGCTCAGTGTTGGGCCTTGCATTTCAATTGCTAGAGGTTATTAACGAGTAAAAGGGATTAAGTGTTGTCGTTAATACCTCATTTAACAACTCCCACATATTGATTAACTATAACTGCAGCATCATTCAACAAAAAAGGCAATGAGTGGGTTGAAATTTTATCTAAATTAGTCAAGGGCTATTCATCCTCTGACTAGACCAGCATGCTTTGAGGTAGGGGCCTCTCCATGTAAAAGGCTTATCACCATTAATCAGATACTCTGAGATGTGCACCAACAGCAGTATGATGAACAGTGATGCAAAACTTACCATTAGAGCCATTAGCTGTGCTGCTAAATTTGACCGAGTTAAGCTTGGCAGTTGGTCTGGAAAACAGCTTGTTTGGCTGTCGGTGGGCCTTAATTAAGATGTGTTCAATTCTAACTCCCCTGCTGTGTCACAGACCAGTGCTCAGACATTTTCAGCTGGTCCAGTCCATGACTTTGACCTTCTGAGCAGTCCAAGGTTCCCTGGGGAACCGTTCAGCTCATGAGGTCTGATTTCACACTTCTAGGCTGCTTCGCATCTCTTCACAATGACAGAGAAACAAAGCCCTTTAGAGTAGGGAGCATGGGGACTTGTTTAAATTGGAAACTAGAGAGGTGTCAAGGAACAGGGTTATGGGCTACAGAATAGCATTTTTTAATAAAGAGCTCAGAGCTTTGAGTCAGCTCAAAAGGCTGGGTTTACCAACACAATTAAGAGTCTGGGATCTTATCTTCCCTAAGCCTGTCCATTCCCATCGTATTTAAATTGTCCAATTTCTTGAATGAGACGTTTGTACATTTAAAAAGAGAAAATGTAACTAACCATAGATATTTGAAAGTTGATCAATGCTTTCAAACAGCAAGACTTTTAAAACATTGATGAATAATAACAACAGGTAGGAGAGCACTTTGGTTTTACTACAGGACAAGGAGTCCAGATACATGATCTAGTAATCCACAAGTATTAATAATATAGTGGAGTTTTGGGACTTTGAATTCAGTTTAAAAAGAAAATGGGGATAGGAAAGCTAGAATTAGATTGTTATAAAGACAAAACTGGTTCATTAATTTTTTTTCGGAAGGAAACCTGACCTCCTTACTTTGTCTAGCTGATATGTGACTGCAAAGCCAGACAAAATAGTTAACTGCAAGCTCCTCTTACAGACAGTTTGGAAGGGCCCTCAGCTGAGTGAAATCTGGGCAAGAATGGGTGGTCAGTAAATGCTAACCTGAATTAACACCTTCATTTCAATATTAATTTTGAATTAATTTCATAAGTAGCCCCCCCCCCGAGGTTTCTGAATTTTATACAGTTCCATATGTGGTGCCCCAAACTATTAAAATTCTGGTTGAGGAAGGTTGTATGAGCTCCCCTTCTTTATTTAACTATTCCCTTGGCTGGTCAGAGCAAGGTTAATTTAAATCATTCCTTCACTTGTGGATACCTTTCTCCAAAACAAATTCATTTATACTCTAAAAGGAACCAATTCAACCAGGTTTCCCTCAGTTAACAAAAGAGTGATTTTATGGATTAGTGAACATGAAAATAAATCATAATGTAGCACGCGCACACGCAAATTAGAAGTAAGAGTTGAGACTAAAAGAAGGTTTATAAAAATGGTATGTAGATCAGTCTCTGAGACATTGTGAAGGGAAAATAGTTCAATGTTGAAGTTTTTACTTGAGATGATACCAGCTACCAGTGTTGACATTGGTAATCGAGCAGTCTATTTTGAGATTCTAAGCTTTGCCGGTTGATTGAAATTATTTTGTCCTAGTTCACAAGGCCATAAGATGTATATCCATAGTCAGCAGAAATGAGCCAGTCAGCCAATCAAGTCTGCTTCACTATTCAATGTGATAATAGCTGATCTGATCATTCTCAAGCCCAATCATTTTGTCTGACTTTTCCCAGACTTCACCAACATCACCAGATTCGTTCCTGAGATGGTGGGACTGGCCTTTGAAGAGAGTTTTAAAGAATGCGCGGTGATTTCATTGGAACGTATAAAATGCTGAAAGGGATCAAAAGGGTAGGATTCGGGAGTCTAGAACAAAGGGGCACAATTTATAAATAAGGGGGAAATGCCTCTTAATCTGAGATCGCAAGGATGTTGTGAAACTTGAAAGTGTTCAGAAAAGATTAGAAAGATGATACCAGGTATGGAGGATTTGAGCTATAGGGAGTGGCTGAATAGGATAGGGCTATTTTCCCTGGAGCCTCGGAGGCTGAGGGGTGATCTTATAAAGGTTTGTATATGATTAGGAAGGATTTAGAGGGATATGGGCCAAATACTGGCAAATGAAACTAGATTAATTTAGGATATCTGGTCAGCATGGCATGGGTTGAATCGAATGGTCTGTTTCCATGCTGTACATCTCTATGACTCTGTGAGAAGAAATTTGTTTTTACTCAGAGTAATGCTGTTACATCCTTCACAGTAGACTCAACTTCTTCCCAAAAACAGATTTTAAGCCATCTGGCCTATTGTCTCTCTCCCAATTTGAATGAACGCAGTTAGCAATTTTCCAGACCTTTTAGACTTTCTTCAAAAGTTACGACCAGTGCATCCATCATCATTATAGCTACTTCCTCTAATATCCTAGCATGTGACCTGAGACCCAGCATGGTATGTGAGGTAATGAGGAATATGTAAACAAAGAAATTAATTGCAAAATTAAGGTATTGATTAACTGGGAGCCATTATAGGTCAGAAATGATGGATGAACATTACTTGATGCATGTTAATACATTGGCAATAGAGGTTTGGATAAGTTAGGTTTATGATGGAATTGAGTGGTGCAGGAGAATCAGGAGTACAATACAATAGTCAAGTCTATAGATAACAAAAGCAGTGATAAAGATGTTCATCGAATTATAGAATCTCTACGGTGCAGAAAGAGGCCATTTTACCCGTCAAGCCTGCAACAACCTTCTAAAGAGCATCCCACACAAGTCAACCAAGCCCCCCAACCCCATCCCCATAACTCCATGGGGTTTTTACCATGGATAACCCACCTAGTCAGCACATTCCTGGACACAACAGGGTAACTTAGAATGGCCAATCTACCTAACCAAAGTTTTGGTAGCAGATGAGCAGATGCCAGGCAGAGTCATACAATATGTCTTAGAGTCATCGAGTCACACAGCACAGAAACAGACCCTTCAGTACAACCTGTCCACGCTGACCAGACATCCCAAACTGACCTAGTCCCTAGGTGAAAAAGTAAGAAGTAGTAGCTCTTATTGATGGCATGTTTGTATGTCTGGAGGCTCAACTTGAGGTCAGATATGACAACAAGGTTATGAACAGTGTGGTTCAGCCTTAGACGGTCACAATGTAGGGAAATGGAGTGCACACTAGAGAACAGAGGTTGTGGCAGAGACCAGAAACAATGGGCAGCATCTTCTGCTGTTGCTTGTAATGAGCATGGAGACAGGAAAAACATTTAATTAGGTGGAGTGGTAATGCAGCATTCCCACCTTCTCCTGAATTTAGTTTTCAGCAAAAAATGGCCAACCTTCCCATCTCAGTGCCTGAGCAGCAAGGGAATGGCTTGCTGAGGGCCACCCTCTCCCTATCACCCATAACCTGGATACCATCCCACAACTCCCTCTCCTCTTATTTCTTTCCCGCAACCTCAGGAACAGTGATGATTGTCCTCGCAGCAGCCACATCCTCTAGAGATTGGCCGGCAGCTTTAATGGGCAACCCCTCTATCTCTGGAAGAGAGTCACCAGTGACCTTGTCACTGCTTATTTGGCCTCTGGATCACCAGGCCTTCCTAAGGGGTTAGAATGGACTCTCACCAGCTCTCTGGCCAGCATGTGAGCCCCCCAACTTTATAGCTCAAGTATGAGGATGCAGAGATGCTTCAGTGTGATTTCAGCATGCTGGGTGTGTGGGCAGATGCATCACTGAAGTAATAATGTGGATAGATGTGAGGTTTTGGCAGCAAAATTAATAAAGTGGATTATTATCTGAATAGGTTTGAATTGAGAGAGGGGAATATACAAAGAGACCTGGGTGTCCTTGGCGCTGAAGGTAAGCATGAGGGCTGTAAAGAAAGCAAATTATATATTGGCCTTCACAGCAAAAGAATTCAAGTATGAAGGAGAGATATCTTGCAGCAATTATACAGGGCCTTGAGGAGACCACACCTCCTCATGTGCAGTTTTGGTCTCCTTATCTGAGGAAGGATATTCTTGCTTTAGAGGGAATGCAATAAACGTTTACCACACTGATTCCTGGGTTGGAAAGACGGATGTATAAGGAGAGGTTGAATTGGTTAAGATTATATTCGCTGGAATTCAGAAGAATGAGGAGGTTTCTCATTGGAAACCAATACAATTCTAAATGGACTGAAAAGGGCAGGTGGAGGAAGGATGTTTGTGATGATGAAAGAGTCCAGAACCAGTGGTCTGGACTCTTTCATCACAGTCTCAGGATATGGGGTAAATCATTTAAAACTGCAGTGAGGAGAAATTTCTTCTTCTAGAGAGTGGTGAGCATGTGGAATTCATTATGACAGAAAGCAGTGCAGGCCAAAACACTATACGATTTCAAGAAGGAGTTGCATGTAACAAGAATCAAAGGATAAGGACATAGACTTATAGAGATGTACAGCATGGAAACAAACACCAGTCCAACTCGTCCATGCTGACTAGATATCCTAACCTAATCTAGTCCCTTTTGGCAGCACTTGGATCATATCCCTCTAAAATCTTCCTTTTCATATATCTATACAGCCTTTTAAATTGTGTAATTGTACCAGCCTCCAACAATTCCTCTGGCAGCTCATTCCATACACACACCACCCTCTGTGTGAAAAAGTTGCCCCTTAGGTCCATTTTAAATCTTTCCCCTCTCACCCTAAACCTATGCCCTCTAGTTCTGGACCCCACCACAGGGAAAAGACATTGTCTATTTATCCTATCCATGACCCTCATGATTTTATAAAGCACTTTAAGGTCACCCCTCAGCCTCCAGCACTCCAGGGAAAACAACCCCAGCCTATGCAACCTCTCCCTATAGCTCAAATTCTCCAACCCTGGCAACATTCTTGTAAATCTTTTCTGAACCCTTTCAAGTTTCACAACATCCTTCTGATAAGAAGGAAACCAGAATTTCATGCAATATTCAAAAAGTGGCCTAACCAATGTCCTGCAACATGACCTCCCGACTGCTATACTCCATATTCTGACTAATAAAGGAAAGCATACCAAACACCTTCTTCATAATCCTATCTACCTGCGACTCTACTTTCAAGGAACTATGAACCTGCACTCGAAGGTTCCTTTGTTCAGCAACACTCCCCAGGACCTTTCCATTAAATGTATAAGTTCTGCTCTGATTTGCTTTTCTAAAATACGGCACCTCACATTTATCTAAACTAAACCCCATCTGCCACTTCTCAGCCCATTGGCCCATCTGATCAAGATCCCGTTATAATCTGAGGCAGCCTTCTTCGTTGTCCACTACACCTCTAATTTTGGTGTCATCTGCTATGGGGGGAAGCAGATATAGGCTATCGAGTTTATCAGTCGTGATCATAATGAATGGTGGAGCAGGCTACTTCTGGGCTACTTCTGCTTCTATTTTTAATGTTTCTATTTTATATGTTTCTATTTGGCACAGTGGCTCAGTGCTTAGTAATGCTGCCTCACAGTACCAGGGACCCATTCGATTTCACCCTTGGGCGGCTGTACGTGTGGAGTTTGCACATGCTCCCCATGTCTGTGCGGGTTTCCTCTGGTTGCTCCAGGTTTCAAGCACCGCCCAAAGATGTGTAAGTTAGGTGGATTGGTCATGTTAAATTGCCCATGGTGTCCAGGAATGTGCAGGCTGGGTGGATTATCCATGGACAATGTAGAGTTACAAGGTAGGGGGTTTGGGTCTTGGTGGGATGCTCTTTGGAGTGGACTCGATGGGCTGAATGGTCTGCTTCCACACTGTGGGGATTCTTTTCTATTCCCGATATTGGGGAAAACTTCTCAGTGATCAAACACTGGTGGAATTGAGTTAGTAATTTGACAACTTAGTTAGTGGAGGGGGTTCATTGCTGCCATTGTACTATTAAATGGATGCCATCAATGTGTATGTGAACTTGAATGTATTTTTAGATTATATTGTTGAAGGATCACATTTAGATGAGAAATAAGAGGGGTCTAAGGTTACAACCCATGTCATGTTTGTACAGCAGTTCTGCAGTATATTAGATTAGATTAGATTAGATTACTTACATTGTGGAAACAGGCCCTTCGGCCCAACAAGTCCACACCAACCCGCCGAAGCGCAACCCACCCATTCCCCTACATTTACCCCTTTACCTAACACTAGGGGCAATTTTGCATGGCCAATTCACTTGACCTGCACATCTTTGGACTGTGGGAGGAAACCGGAGTACCCGGAGGAAACCCACGCAGACACGGGGAGAATGTGCAAACTCCACACAGTTAGTCGCCTGAGGCGGGAATTGAACCCGGGTCTCTGGGGCTGTGAGGCAGCAGTGCTAACCACTGTGCCACCGTGCTGCCCATATTAAAGCTTCACGTATTTTTATTTTGTTGGAGTATATTCAGGCAGTTCTGCATTCACCAGCTTTTATTTTTCTTGTCGTTCAAAAAGTCACAATCTTAACTTTTAAACATCTCACTGGTAGAATTCTCATCTGCCGAGCAGAAGGCACTGTGTTGCAGGGCTGTTTATCTTGATTAAGTAAATGGCCAAAACAGTTGCAGCTGGAGTTCAATAGGGGGTCATCCACTTTGGAATCAAGGAAGACTGAACTGAATATTTCCTACTACTATCAAAAGTAAAAATTATTCTTTCTTGTTTTCCATATGAAAATAATATTTTCAACTTTTATGTACAGCAACTGCCAATATTGATCAAATGTTTGCTAAACATTGTTGACTGATATTATGCACATTGAAAATTGCTGACCATGCAAGTTAATTGAGAAGCAGTTAGAGGTTGATTAACAGGAAGTTGTGTCATTAATATATTTCTGGACATTCACTTCTGAATATCTGTATTCTGTCATTTCTTTCTTTTTCAGTTCAAAAGTATGGCATCACTTGCACATGAAAGCCAATAACAGGGTGAAATATTCTCCTCCCTGCTTTGGCATGAGTAATGGAGAGAAATGTGGGTAAATACATGAAGAATGAAAAATATCAGATTCTTGATGTCATTAGAGAGAATCATAGAGAGAGTCATACAGCAGAGAAGTGGGCCCTTTGGTCTATGATGCGATACTGACCAACAATGTTAATCACCCAACTATATTAATCCCATTTATTTGCACTTAGTGCAAAGCCTACTCTGACCTGGAATTTTAAGTGCTCCTCCAGATGCTGCTTAAAAGTTGCAAGAATACATGTCTCCACAATCCTCCCAAGCGGTGTGTTCCCTTGACCCGAAATGTTAATTCTGATTTCTCTCCACTGATGCTGCCAGACTTGCTGAGCTTTTCCAGTAATTTCTGTTTTTGTTTCTATATTTCCACCACATCTCAAGAAAGGTTTTCCCAATTTCCCCTCAACTATTAAATAGTGACCCTCAGACTCTCGCCATGGAGCAATAACTACCTTATTTCTTGTATTTGCATCTCATTAAAACCTCAACTGGCCACTTCCAATTTTACTCTCCTCCACTGAGAAACTAGAAGGTGAAAATCTTCACTATGTGCATTACAGCAAGTTCCTGGCCACTCAGATTGCCAGATTTTTATCTCAGCCATTATGCAACTGTTTCTTCAGAAGAATATCCCTGCATGTTCCATGGCTCACTCTTGTGAGTCCTTGGAATTCCCTTCCTTAAAAGGCATAGGATACGAAATCTTCCAATATTTTTAAGACAAAAGTTGATGGATTTGTGACTACCAAGAGGTTGAAAGATTGGAGAAATGCAGGAATGTACAGGTTACAGATCAGGCATAATCGTATTCAAAGGGCTGAGTGGCCTACCCTTGGTCCTTGTTCATATGTTCAAATCTATGATCCTTTGTTCATGCAAATCGGCATCAGCAAAGCACTAAACTCACTACATTGTTGTTCCTAGTCTCAGACTAATTCAGACACCACTTCAGCACTTTGGTGCTTAGACGTACTGAATATTTGCACACTTCTGCCAGGTTACTTTGCCCTCAGGGATACAAACACACCTCGGACAAGATGGCTCTAAGCTTGCTTTCTTAGTGTTCAGTTACTTGCTCACTCAAGATTTTACAATATTTTCTTAAATAAGCCTGGAGATACATCTTTAATACTATCTAAAAAAATTATTTTCAGCTCACAATTCACTATATTAACTAGTGCATATATTTACCCTCTATCTTAACAAAAGCCTTAACCCATGTACAATAATTTGATTAAAAGCTGCTTGAAACACTGGACAAAAGGAATATCATGCATGTGCTAACAACAGCAGCAATCACTTCTGCAGCATTTTTACTGCAACAAAAGTTCTAATGAGCCGATTAATCTTCTGTGGGAGAATGGAAGCAAATTTTTATTGACTGAATGCATATATACTTTTAACATTTATTTATTACTCTGGTGCCACATTTAATTTGGAAATTAAATTAATTTGGAAATTAAAGTGCTACTACATATAAACATTTGGATTATCACTGTCTATGTAAATGTTCCCATTCGAACTGCAGATTTCCAGTATTGCAGCCTCGCTACTGGTCACTATTATCTCCAATGCACATGCATGTAACTCAAAGTTTACAAGATTCAATTAAAGTGATTGTGACAGTCTAAGAAATACACCTTGGCCTTAGTGGCTGAGAACACCACCATAAGTAACTTAAAGCTTAATTTTATTTAACACAAAGTTCAGCTTCATAAAAATGCCCCTGCATTTCAAATTATCATAAAAATCAATTTCTTTTTAATTTGACAAACCTAAGAAAGTCACTTAAAACTACAATTTATACAAGCTATTAACATATTTCATCATTATGTGCATGTGAAATAAGCATCCTAAGTAATAAATTCACTGCCTTAAACTTGATGTTAAGAGCATCAGAGTAGAGGAAAGGAGCAGGTGGAGGCCATATGGCCCTTTAAGCCTATTCCACTGTTTAATAATGTTCTGTAAACTAGCTTTAAAGGTAAGTGCTGTGTGGGTTTGACAGGAATATGTGACCAATATATGAGGCTTGCTGTTAAATAAAAGTCCTTTTTAGAAATGTCCGTGGAGCAATATGTCAGGGCTCTTAGAATCCCTTCATTGTGGAAGCAGGCCATTTGGCCCATCACGTCCACATGAAAAGCATCCCATCTAGACCCACCCCTACCCTATGCATGCAGTTGTCCATTTCCCAAGGCTAATCCACCTAGCCTGTGAGAGGAAACCAGAGCACCCAGAGGAAACCCACACAGACACAGGGAAAATGTGCAAACTTCACACTGACAGTCACCCAAGGGTGGAGCCAAACCTGGGTCCTTGGTGCTTTGAGGTAGCAGTGCTAACCACTGAGCCACTGTGCCACCCTTGGTTCTATGTTTTACTCATTCTATTTTTCAATACTCCAAATGGATTTTGAACTGCTTTATCTGATGTTGATTTTTTTTAATCCTTCTGTGAAATACTGACCTAAAGAGGGCAGCATTGTTTTTGACAAAAACTGAGAAAGGAAAAAAAAACTTGACACTTCAGCCAATAGGCCAATGTTCCAATTCACAATCTGTACAGAGCATTATGCAGAGATTACGAGAGGGATGCTTTATATACGTTCAGATTGAGAGTTGTAAAGATGCCAGAAAGAAAGCTTGTCTGAAATGTAAAAAACATTTATATTTTAAGCATTATTGTCGAACCTGCCCTCGCGATTAGTGAAAGACCATGCTGATTCCAGGGTAATTATTTGAACTTATTAGATCCATTTACATTTTAATATAGAAGTAAATTAAAGAATGATAAACAAAAACAACTTCAAAAGACTGTGTATGTGGAATCACTACTTTGAAAAGACTACATGAGAAAGCCACAAATGTAACTCAAACATTTTTGTGCATGTTTAAAGGGTTTAACTGAAAACTCCTTTTGTGTTTATAAGATAAACAACTCATCAGAAAAGTGCTTGAGTAACACATTGAGAATGATTTTCAAAGGCAATTGTCAGTTTATTAATACCTAAGAGTAAATGCTTTAAGCAAGCTTATAGTCCGCTTGATATTTCAATACCCATAGTAAACATTCAGTTCTCATGAACCTACACAATTGCTTCTCATTTCTTTTTCTCTGAGAATCTTGGTGTGTTTCTTTTTCAGAAGCATGATTTTAAGTACATCTTTGTTTCTATATCTTTTTAAATTAATTAACTTATTTGGCAGGTGTCAGTTTAATGGCCTGAATTGTGCTATATGCTACAGCCTTATGAAAGACCTCTTTGATCTGTGCCATCAAAGGGGTTGCAGTCATCTCAGCATCTGGTAATGTGGCAGGACCCCATTGAGATGAGTGTTTTTGTCACTGGGACTATCTATTAAATTTGTTGCCTATTCTATATCGGCAGAAGTATTTCTCAACAGCAGGGAAAGGTTTTGTAATTCATAGGGGAGCTATAAGTAGTAACATCAGTGAGCAATACCCGAACCATCTTGCTTGCAGGTTACATGAACAGCAATATTGAACAAGCCAAAACAGCACAGATATGCAGGTCATTGCCGTTATACTGAACTCCCAGAATTAGTGACAGCTAATTTATTAATGGATCATATCAACAGGAAGGAAGTGAACTGCATTTGCAAATATGGAATGGAACATCATTCACACCAAGATTATAAAGTTTGTCACTGAAACCTTTTAATAATGAAAACAAAAGTGTAGTATAACACTGCTTTATTCAGCTGTAGAGTTTTCTTTTGAATACTTTAAGTTAATACCATAGTCCATCAAAATCAGAGTTCATGTAGTTGAGTCAAAAGATTGCCTATTTTTTAATAGATGTGAGGATAGGCTGATGTGAGATCAGAACATAAGAACTAGGAGCAAGAGTAGGACATCCAGCCCTTCAAGTCTGCTCCGCCATTCAATAAGATCATGGCTGATCTTTTTGTGGACTCCTACCCATGCTCTCACTGTATCCCTTAATTCCCTTTTTTAAACAAATCTACCTTAGCTTTAAAAACCTTTACTAAAATAGCATCAACTACTTTGCTGGGCAAGGAATTCCATAGATTAACAATCCTCTGGGTGAAGAAGTTCCTTCTCAATTCAGTCCTAAATCTGCTCTCTCTAATCTTGAGGCTATGTCCTAGTTTCACCTGCCAATGGAAAAATCCTCTCTACCGTTAGCTTGTATATTCCCTTCATAATTTTATATGTTTCTATAAGATCGCTCCTCATTCTTCTGAATTCCAATAAATATAAACCCAATCTACTCAGTCTCTCCTCATAAGCCAACCCCCTCAACTCCAGAATCAACCTAGTGAACCTCCTCTACACCCCCTCCAGTACCAGTACATCCTTTCTCAAGTAAGGAGACCAAAGCTGCACACAATACTCCAGATGTGGCCTCACCAGCACCTTGTACAGCTGCAACATTACCTCTCTGCTTTTAAACTCAATCCCTTTAGCAATGAAGGGCAAAATTCCATTTGCCTTTCTAATTACTTGTACCTGAAGACCAACCTTTTGTGATTCATGCATAAGGACACCCAGGTCCCTCTGCATAGCAGCATGCTATAACATTTTTCTATTCAAGTAATAATCCTTTTTGCTGTTAATACTACCAAAAATGAATGACTTCACATTTATTAACATTGTTTTCCATTTCACATTTATTAACATTGTTTTCCATTTGCCAGACCTTTTCCCACTCACTCAATGTATCTATGTTCCTCTGCAAAGTTTCACAGTCCTCTGCACACTTCGCTCTGCCACTCATCTTTGTGTCATCTGCAATCTTTAACACCTTACATGTAGTCCCCCACTCCAAATCATCTATATAAATTGTAAATAATTGCAGTCCCAAAACTAATCCCTGAGGCACACCACTAGTCACTGATTGTTAGCCAGAATAGCACTCATTTATCCCCACTCTTTGCTTCCTATTAGTCAACCAATCCTCTATCCACGTTAACATTTTACTCGTAACACCATGCATCCTTATCTTGTACAGCAGCCTCTTGTATGGTACCTTGTTGAAGGCCTTTTTTGAAATCTAGCTGAACCACATCCACTGTGTCCCTGTTGTCCACCTTGCTTGTAATGTCTTCATAGAATTCCAAAAGATTTGTTAAGCATGACCTGCCCTTCATGAACCCATGCTGTGTCTGTCCAATGGGACAATTTCTATCAAGATGCCTTGCTATTTCTTCCTTGATAATCGACTCATGCACCTTCCCCACTACAGAGGTTAAACTAACCAGTCTATAATTTTCCATCTTTTGTCTACCTCCCTTTTTAAACAGTGGCATCACATTTGCTGTTTTCAAATCTGCTGGGACTGCCCGGAGTCTATTTTGGAAAATTACCGCTAGTGCACTTGCTATTTCTCCCACCATCTCTTTTAGTACCCTGGATGCATTCCATCAAGGCCAGGAGACTTATTTATCCTTAGCTCCATTACCTTGCCCAACACTAGCTCTTCCGTAATAATGGTTGTTTCCAGGTTCTCACCTACCTTCATTTCTTTGTCAATCAGTGGCATGTTATTAGTATCCTCCACTGTGAAGACCAATACAAAATACCCGTTTGATGCCTCAGCCATTTAATCATATCCAATAACCAAATGCCCCTTCTCATCCTCTAAAGGACCCACGATACTTTAGCCACTCTTTTCCGCTTTTTATATGTATAGAAACCTTTGCTATCTGTATTTATATTCTATGCCATTTTTTTTCTTATGTTCTATCTTACTTTTCTTTAAAGCTGTTTTTGGGCTTTCTGTTGACCTTTAAAGTTTTCCCAATCTTCTAGTTTCATGCTGGTTTTGGCCACTTTGTATGCCCTCTCTTTCAGTTTGATAATCTCCCTTATTTCCTTAGACACCCATGGCAGATTACCCCTTTTCTTACAGTCCTTCCTTTTTCCTGGAATATACTTTTGCTGAGCACTTTGAAAGTCTTCCACTGCTCATCAACTGTCCCACCATAAAATCTTTGTTTCGAGTCTACTTTAGCCAAGTACTCCCTCATTCTATTGTAGCCTTCCTTGTTTAAGCACAGGACCCTGGTATTGGATTTTATCTTCACACTCTCCATCTGTATTCAAAATTTAACCATACTGTGATCACTCCTTCCAAGAGGATCCCTAACTATGAGGTCATTAATTACTCCTGTCTCCTTACACAGGACCAGATCTTGGATGGCTTGCTCCCTCCTCAGTTCCATTACATACTGTAATGGATTGCCTCTGTTGCTACTCATTTAGGTCATAGCCAGTCTCTTTCTGAATTCTATTTGCCTAATTTCATTTGGTACCTTTTATTATCCTTACAGGAGAAAATAAATCTATCTCAATTTTTAAAATGTTTTGTTGAAAAAGCTTCAACATTGTTTTGGAGTGAGGAATTCCAATCTTTTGCAATCCTGTGTTACAGAATTAATTCTTGTTGTCATCACTATAATTTGAATGTTTTTGCCTCCTTGTTATGGTCTTCTCCATCAGAGATAATGGTTTGTCTTGATTTACTTTTATCATATAATTTAATAATCTTAAATGTCTCAATTAGTTCATCTCTTAATTGTCTGTGCCAAAAGCCATGTAAGTTTTATCACGTGCATGTCATAATCTTGCACATTTAACAGCCACTAGATGATTTTGGAAAAGGATGAACAGAGTGAGCTCCATAATTCTAATGGTCCTACCTTCCTGGTGCAAGAGGTATATGATGCTAAAAACACATTGAAACAGGAGAAGTCAGGAATAGGAGAAAATTTGTCACCTAGATGAAGTGTTACTTATTGTTTCAGCTGCACAGCTAAAGCTCTGATGCAGTTTTTGAAATCCTATCAGTTCAACTAATTTTTGATTCTTAGTTTGTAATTCCCAGGTTATAACAAATGATATATTTAAAAATGGCTTTTCTTTAGGGAGCAGTGACCCATTTTGTGTGATTGAATTGAACAACGACAGACTGCAGACACACACTGTCCATAGAAGTCTCAACCCTGAATGGAACAAAGTCTTCACTTTGTGAGTATGAGCACAGTGATTTCAGCTTTGCTTTGTGAAAATTCATAGGTAATAAAGATCCTTGTTTCAGTGACAACTGGTAAAATCTGCTTTAGCAGCACTAATAAAAAATGTGCCATCGCTAGTACAGTATCTAGTAATTATTATAGCTTAAGAATTGTTTTACAAATAATTAAACCTATATTTCAATCACATGTTAATAGAAATATATATTTAAAATGGTGTGGCAGTATTTAAGGAGAACTTTGCCAACATATAGAGAGGCAGTCCCAGAGGGATCACGGACAGAATCTTTTTGGTTAGAAATAAGGAACAAAAAAGTTGCAAGTACTTTGCTCTGAGTGGTTTATTGGCCATTAAACAATGGGAAACATACAGAGGAACAAATTTGCAATAATATTATGAAGACGTGGAAGGATGGTAGAGTCATTGCAATGGATGATGTTAATCATTTGAATATAAATTGGGAATGTAGTACAACAGTGTAAAGACGGGCCAGAGTTATTGAGTGTGGGGTCAAGGGGAATTTTCTACAGCAGCATGTTTTCAGTCTAATGGGAGAGGAAAGATAGAAGAAATAGAAACAGAATTAGGCCAATCAGCCCCTCAAACCCACCCTGCTATTCAATTAAACCATGGCTGATCAATTCTTTTTTCATACCAGCTCCTCACAGGGCTCAACTCCTCAACATTTCAAAAATCTATCTACTTCCTCCTTAAGTATCTTCAGTAATGTAGCCTCCACAAATTTCTGGGATAGATTCTCAATATCTCCCATAATTGTGCTCTTTACCTGTAATAATGCCTCTTGATTTAAACCCCCTAATCAAATAAGACATGGACAATTAACCTGTAAATCACCAGTTTGTTTCAGGTGCTCAAATACTAATAGCCACAATCAAGTAGCTGTCTCCTTACTAAAAATAAATTCTTTGGAATATGTATAGTAAAACGGTGATAGGAGGAGGTGTGGATTATTTGTGCAGGCAAATAGGACACATGGCAGAGATATTCAGTAAGTGAGCTACAAAGTGTTTTTACCAAACCAGAAAATGCTGCTTAGGATAGCTCTTGAAGGATTTAAAATTACTGAAAAGGGAATATTGGATAGGCTGTCTGTCATTAAAGTTGATAAGACATGAGTAACAGATAAGGTGCTTCCAATACAGAAGAAAGTGACCGTGAAAATTGCTAAAAAGCTTGTCATAATTTTTTGATCTTCCTTAGACTCAAGGACAGTACCAGGTGTTTGAGGGATTGCAAATATTACACACTTGTTCAAAAAAAGCAAAGTCCAAACTAAGACCATTCAGCTTGACCCCAGTGCTGCCAAGGCTTTAGAAACGAAGGATAGAAATTTTTTCTCTTGCTGGTGCTGATCTTGCAGATATATAGCCATAGATTAGGTGAAATGGTGAGTCTTACATGCAACCTACTGTCTCCCTGGCTCCCAAGAGAATTAAATTCTGATTAGAAAGGCCAATCTCAACCTTCTTACCTTGCATTAAATTCTAGCTTTTAGGTTGCCAATTAATGATCACTTCAGGGCTTCATCTCACTGTCAATGATATTAACTCGTATGTGCGATAATTAAAATCATATGACCCGCTTGCCACCTTTACTAAGTGAGGTGTCCCAGTACAAAAGCATTTAGTTCCTAACTGAGGGCCAGGCCATTTGGAAGGGGAGGCTTATTGCGATTCATGACCTTGCTGTGACCCTCTGCCTATGACACCCACCCACAAACCCTGCTTCTCTCTGCCACATGTTACTTATCTGTGCCATGGGCCCATTCCCAGCCCGCCCCAGGCTACACCTACTGGTAGGAGAAAGTGAGGTCTGCAGACGCTGGAGACCTACTGGTATCCCTGTTCAAGGAAGTATTAGACAGACTGCTCACCTGTGGACCAATTAGGACAGTCACGGCCAATTAATGGTCACAAGGCCCTCTTTCTGGTCCCACTACACCTTTCCCCATGTCAAGTAGAGTCTAGCCACCCAGGCAGATGCCTCCCAGTTTTTATTACTCAAACTGCTGGTGGTGATTTGGGGGAGAACTGCAATACCACCAATTATTTGGATAATTCTATTTGGAACATGGATCTCCTGGCCATTTGAGTGACTGGCAACTCTCAGAGATGGAAGCTGCTTCTCAGATGGGAGGCAAATCTCACCTCAAAGCAGTTTAATAGCGCACAGAACGTTAAGTGGCTGTACGTCACAACATTGAAACTTATGTTGGGATTGAGATACTGGTTCAGCCTACAATTCAGCTCTGTATGTGTGGCATGCTGACATGCTGATTCTGTAGATCGAATTAAGAACACATCTTTCTAGTTAGTTGCTGGATCTAGCTTTTATTGTCTGTGCACTGCTCAAGTCAATTGAGCATAAATACATTGTGTTATCTTGTCAATAGCATTGTATTTAAATTATTTTTTAAACAAATTTTATGGTTGTATTATAATTTCACAGGTATTTCTGGTCAATCTAATCTACGTAGTGAAATCTGTTGGCAGACCAATGGTTTGCTCCATTGTAAAATGTGTTGTTTCATGGTTCTCATTGATGGTCCTCTGTTCTTAAATGATTATCAGTAGCAGAATCTCTGCAGTATATGTCTGAGAGGGTCTCAGTGCTCTTGATGACGTGCTATTTCATCCATAACCATGCAATTAGGAGGGCCTGTAAACACCTCCTGGGATCCAGAGGTTTTCTCAGTCAGAAACAGTGAGGACATAGAGAGGAGACTACATGCACCATTTTGAACTGAATGAGCTGGACCCCCTTATTAAGTACCCTCACCCTTAATGGACCATCCATTCAGTCATACCACATCTATTACTGATTCCTGTAATTTTCACTGAGGGAATGTTCTTCAGCAGCTCAGAGCCCAAGAGTCTGGTTTTGAACTGTGTCACCTTGGTATCAGTGGTGATAGTCTGGACAGTCTGACTAGCCCATCACTTCCCTAACATATTTCAACATTGAGGTGATAAATATCATGAGTTGAGAAGGAGATGGTGTGGAAGGATTGTGAACTAGAGGATAATGATTTAAGATGACTCACAAAAGAGGCAGTGGTGACAAGAAGAACCTTTTATGCAGTGAGCAGTTAGCATCTGGAATACATTGCCTGAGAGAGTCTGGTGAAGGCAGATTCAATCATGGCTTTCAAGGGGGAATTAGATGTGCTCCTGAAGGAAAGAAAATGCTGGGCTACAGGGAAGGGCAGGAAAGTGGGACTAGCAGATTTGCTCTTAAAGTAACCAGCACTCACACATCTCTGCCTGATGTCCTTTGCTAGGGTACAGCCACTTTACACTCCTAGCCAGTGACCGAAGGCAATATGACAGTCTGTCAGTGCACGCATCATTTAACTGTGATCATCTGAATCTCCTGAAGCAGAATTGGTCTTGCCTTCCATGGACTTCATAAAGAAGCTTATCTTTACTTTGACCTGAAGACCAAAAATGCTAGAAATCACAGCAGGTCAGACAGCATGTATGGAGAGAGAGCAAGCTAACGTTTTAAGCCTAGATGACTCTTCATCAGAGCTGATATAACATGTGAAAGGGAAAGCATTTGTGTAATAGTGGTAGGATACACAGAATGGTACCTAGGCAGGAATTTCTAAGGCCTCCTTCTCTTACCTCCTCACAGAGTTTTCCCCTCCCTGTATCCTCCTGTGTCTGATCTGCTCCTATTACAGGGAAAGTGGTACTGCAAATACCACCCCCCTACCTGTCTTCCTGGTGTGGTCAGCAAAGATTTCCACATTCCTCCATAACTCACCAGTGTTTCCACCAAATCTTGCCTGAGGTGCTTTCTAATCAGCCTGTTCAGAGATGTTACTGTGCAGCTCTGAGCAGGTGGGACTTAAACTTGGACCTCCTACTCAGGGATAGGGATTTTATCATGGTGCCATAGGAACCCCAAATGTTTGGTTGAATGTAAGTGAATCAAAAGCACTTCAGCTGCAACTTGTTGAGTTGCCTTTAAATAGCCCCATCACAGATGTCATCTCACTTCATAATGGTTGTTGTTATGAGGAGTGGGTGAGGAAGACATTGCCAGCATGTTCAATGAACAACTTCGTTGTGTTGGTCTGGCTTCAGTCCATTGGTGTCGTGATTATACACATTCAGTGATTTTCGGCTCATAGCATGGACACACCTGCTTACATCACTACCATTGATGCTCACCATGCAAAACAATCTGTCCAAATAAACTTCATGTCAACACTTTTTTGGGTGTTGTTGAAGCAAATGTAGGCAATGTAATGATCTTCTTGTCCTTTATGTATGAGCTGACATAATTTATTTAAAATATAGCCAAATGTCATTTGTGCTCCTGAAATGGAAGAAATTAATCTCTAAAATAGTTACAAATTGAGCAAGAGGCTCTTGTGTACTGACTGGATAAATATGAGGGCATACCTCCAGAGCAAGATGTTCCATTTATTTATTAGAATATAATCTGATTTCCTATATCGTTATTGATTGAAAATGTAACAACCGACAGAAAATTGTCTGTAATGTAGTGGATTTACATTCTGTTATTTTGTGTCATTTTATAAGTATATCTCTGCTGTTATATATGTATTCATAAATCTACCTGGTGTGGTCACCATCTATAATTCATTGACCAAAAGATTGTGGGCTAAATTTTGACCTAGATTACCTGGAGCAACTCCATGAAATAAAAGTTGGGTTTGTTTCTACATCAAACAAGAGACTTATTCTACCATGGGATTGCTCAGTCAGGGAAGATGCAAACTAACCCCAAGAAACTTAGCATCCCTGACGTTTCTTCCAAAAGTGAATAAGCTTGTAGTTTATTCCTGCTACAGACATAGGGAAATTTGTTTAAGTTTATTTATACATATGAAAAAGCACAAAGAAGTTACATTTCTTTGCAGTAGTACTAGAGCTGTCAGGTCACGAGATTAGATTCTACTTGCAGTGCAGTCTTGGCCTTTGCAGAAATTTAGGGATTGGACCCAGCATAGGAGACATGGGGACAGGATATCCCATGCAACAGCAGATTTCAAGAAGCAGATTCTCTATTAATATTTTTACTGCTTCATGGCACAGTTCAAATCGGAGAAAACGACTCAACTTCAGCCTCCCCAACTGTTTTATGAGGGCCACAGAGCTGAGCATAAGAGCCATGAATTGGATTCAGAACCAAATGAAATCTTGCCTCATGCTTCAGTGTATTTGATGTACATGTATAATCTATATACCATAATATATATGGGCCACCTAAATTCCAAGAGCTATTCACTAACATCCAAAATCTAACTACTTCATTTATTTCTCCTTCTGTAATCTTGTGTAAGATTAGCTTATTGTAGTTAGGAGCTGTTTATGAATGGATATGTCGTGGTATTTATTAAACCAAAATATTTTCCATAGCTGGACTTTTGAATTAATTGTTGACTCTTCTACCTTTAATCATTGCAATTCTATCTCATCCTCTGAATACAAAGAGTAAGAGGATTTCCTAAAGGGATGCCCATTATGTTTAGGTTGTTTAAAACTGATTCAAACTCTCAGTAGCACTGAAATCTATGGTATAAAGATAGACAAACAGTGAAAAATGCAAATAATGTTGAAAGCAAAGATTGAAGCACTTCTTTAAGTACTGTGTTAAACAACCCAGAGGCAAAGCCATTAGATGCAGCTGCATTGTTTTTTTAGATGCTGAATCGACACCTAAGTCTCTAATATGGCAGGCAGGAAGTGCAAACTTATTTAAGCCAGAAGCACCACATTGAAAAAAGTAACAGATTAGACATTCAGGTATGAGGCCCCTTAAATCAGGTATGAGGCCCCTTTGCTCATGTAAGTGTTAACTTTGCTCATCTGATTTTTCTAATCGGTATGTAAATTTAAATCTCCCATGATTATCACTGCACCTTTTTGAGTAGCTCTCATTATTTATTTACTTACGCTTCAACTAACCAATGTGGTTTCTGTTAGGGTGCCGATAAACCACTCCCACAAGTGACTTCTCGCCTTTATCATTTCTCATTTTTACATAAACTGTTTTCATATCTTGGCTTCTTGAACTTAGTTCATCTGACTCTGTGTGCTAATACCATAATTAACTAACCCACAGCAACCTCTTCACTGTTTTCTACTGTCTTGTCATTCCTACCTTTTGGATTCATGTCCCAATCCATGTCGTCCTGCAGGCAAGTAATAGCTACCAGATGTCTTGAACTCTGATGCAAAGCAGGTATCACCACCATCTGGGTTCCTGCACTTTGATGCAGGGAATGGTGTTAACCTCCCTCACTAAACTGGTCTTGCTACTCCACATTTTTCCATCCTATACCCCCACCACCATCTTCACCATCCTGCAACAAGGCTGATAACCATCTGAATTTCTACAGCCCCACCACCACCTTCACCACTCTGCACCAAGGCTGGTAACCATCTGAATTTCTACAGCCCTTTCTGTTTTTATTTCAGACTATAGACTTGTTTTTCTGTTGGGTCCCAAGAGTTATTAGTTGTTTAACTTCAGCAATTTGTTTCTACTTTTGGAGTGTAGGAATGCTCAAATTCCAAAATTCTGAACAGTTGTAGATTTTTCAGCAAAGCATCCAATGTCAAAAAGAGGAAAATTCATATACTTTATTAACTGTTAATGGGAATGCCATACCAATAGAGATTGAGCATTGAAGAAATTACAGAATAATGTTGTAAGTGATATAATGCCCAACATACATAACTGATTCTTGTCATATTTTGACTCAATGTCAACTTTGTTGGATCATGAAGGATCATGAGGCCCAAAGAAATTTCTTACTCTTTCATCAAAACTCATTTCTTTAGCTACCACCATTAGCTAGCTACTTGTCATCTGATGTTAGCCTGATTCTACCATTCAGTGTAGCCAGTAGGATTCACTGTACAGGATATCCTGGTATTAACCATCATCTCTGGCATCAGCACCATTTATTAAAAAGCCATTGGCCACCCAGACAGGCACTGTTAGTCCAGAGCACCCCTGCATGTTGGCTGATATTTGCTCTGAACATGGCAGGGTAAGAAATTGACCCTCACTTTGTGGCAGGGTGATGCAGAGAAGGCCACAACCTTCCAACATGACATGACATGACATCCAACCTTGCCAGAGGTTGCCACACATGTCAGTACAGCCTCAGCGTGGAGGGATGCCCACCAATGTGTAAAGTTCATAAATGACTTTCTCCACTCCACCAGGTAAAAACCAACATCATCTCTCTGCTAACTCAAACTCACTCTATCACTCCTACTCCACACATCTCTGGCCAATGCTCATGCTCTGCCACTCTCACTATTGCATCTAACATTTTCCCTCACTTGCTCTCACCCATCCAATATCACCAATCCTGCATGCCTTCTGTGCTGCCTACTCACTTAGTACAGACAACTTACCTCCACCAGCACAAATAGTTCTGATATCCACTTTCAAATCACTTAATTCCTCCCTTTCTTCGATTCCCGGAGAAACTATCCACAATAGGGCAGAAGGAAAAGGGCAACAGATACACGGGAATGTCACCCTCCAAGTTCCCTTCCAAATTGCGCACCATCTTTACTTGGAAATATATCACCAATCATTCAGTGTTGTAGAGTCAAAATCCTGGAACTTTGTTTCTGATCCATAGGAAATAGCTAGAACAAAAGGACTGCAGTAGTTCAAGAAGCCACCTCATAGCCATATTTTCAAGGGCAGCTACAGATAGGCATTAAATGCTGGCCCCCGTCGATGATGCCTGCATCCCGCAAATGAATGAGCTAAGAAGGGTGATGTGCGTCCTGTCCCCTACGGGAAGAGGAGCCTGAACCTGACCTTCCCAAGTGGCTGACTGACCCTGCCCAGGCCTCTGGACTGATACCAGAGACTACTCTTGATACAGAACCCCTGACTGAAACTGTCTCTGTTGACTTGGCTGAAGACTGCTGACAAACATGACAAGCTGCCTTGATTTGTGTCTGCACTGAACAGCAAGGCACAACAGAAGTAATGTCAGCCTGGTATCTCTAGCTAAGGGGGAAAAGTGCTCAAAAGCAAGACATGGCAAGGAATGGATCTTGTTAAAATCCAGGTAGATACAAGGTGAATGAGCACTAACAGAGCCTGATTCAGCCTGATTCAATTCATGATCTGGATGCTTGATCCTGCAGGCAAAGTGTCCTTGCAGCAGCAAATCACTGCTGTAAATCCAGCTTTATAATGTAAAAGCATCCTGGAAGCAGATTGAAAAGTGTCATGAGGGTCCTGGGAGGCTGGCAGATGTAGGGAGTTCATGGATGTGGTTGCTTGTAACTGGTGCCCTGAAGAGTGCCCTTAGAGATTGTTGTTGGGTATCAACAAGAGTGCCCAGATAGGCAAGTAGTGATATGAAGTCACCAGGTATTCTTTCATGTCAGGAATCTTTGATGTCTAGTTACCTCATGGCCAGTGGTAGGAGAGGAAGCTGTATGTGAATTAAATGAGATCTGCAGTTAATAAGGCTGACAACGTAGAATAATTCTGTTACTGAGATTCGCACTAGGGCAGTACAAAAATGCATGTCGCCATGCCCAGAATGCTGTTCGAAAATACAGTGAGTTGCTCCTTATGTTGAGAAAGACCTCGTTTGAATATCATGCTACTCTCCCAGATTCTGCAGCATAATCCATGTTGTTCGGGTCCCAATAAATTCTGTCCATGGTTTCCACCATTGGATAGTCTGCCAACAGACTCACTATCTAGCCTCGCGTGGAGGTTGCTTACTTGTCAGCAAACAAAAAGATGGACAATGTATGTGGAACGTTAACCCATTCTAAATCAACACTTTCAGATGAAAGAGGAAAATGAAAGCAATTTTGTAATTTAAATAACACTAGCAGCAGCAACTGATAGGAAGATTTTTGAAGAAATATAAGAGACTTTTAATAGAAATGTTCAAACTTTTGATCATAGAGTCATAAAATGATTATAGGATAGAATGCAGTAATTCGGACCATTGTGCTCATTGCCATTTCTCCATAACAGCAACTAAGTCCCACTTCTATACCCTTTTTGTCCTTTCAGAGAATTATCCAATTCTCTTTTCAAAGCCACAATTAAACCTGTCTCCACGGAACTTTAAGACAATGTACTCTAGATGGGAACCGCACACTGCAGGAAAACGTCTTCTTCATGTTGCCTTTGTTTCTTTTGCTATTCGACTTGAACCGGTGGCTCACACATCGAAACCTTTCCACAACCAGGAGTAGTTTCTCTTTATGCACTGTGTCTAAAATTCTCTTAATTAAAAAAACTCTCATCAGATATCTCTCCTCCAAGCAGAACAGCGCCAGCTTCTTTACGCTGTCCACATAACTGAAGTGTCACATTCTTCAAGCTATTCTCAAAAATCTTTTCTGCATTTTCTCTGTAGAAAAAAACATATAAATAATTTTAAAATAAGTGGGTGATTAAGCACCAGTCCAAAAATATGTGACGTACAGTCAAATGTAACTCTTCAAGTTAGATAAAGGCATGTATTGCAGCATTCTGTCTGATTTTAAACCAGGGTTTGAAGTTGCTTTAAATGTTACTGTGAGGCAAGATTACTTATATTCACTGAATCAGATAATCTCACATGCCAGCAAAGCAAGATTAACAGTTTTTTTTTACCTATTTTAATAAATAAACTTGCCAAACCACCTGTTCAGATTGTGCCAGTCCATCCAGATGAAATGGCTCTCAGAGCATTGTCCTTCACTTTGTGTGCCAGCTTTTCAATCTACTTAGGAGTCATATTTGCTAATGATCCTATATATTTCCCATTGTACCAGATAGACCAACTATTTTGTCTGTGTCAAGTTTACTGATTGTGACAGATGTGCTCACTGTTCTAGCCATGCCAGCTGTACTAAGTCTGCCAAGTGTGTTTACTGTGACAGCTTTCAGTACCTGTGGTGCTGGAACAGCTGTGGCTTTCGATATTGACACAACTCATCTGCATCCCCATTTGCTTTCTCATTCATTATAGTTGGATCCTAAATGATTTCAACTTTAAAGCATCTTTAGGGCAATACCTTTGACTGTGTTTTAAGGAAAGCTTAAAGATATCTTTTTATAGTTTTGTTTACAAAAGATGTGAGTGCAACTTTAATTAGCAAGATTAACCAAAAGGAATCAATCATCACACAACAGTAAGAATGATCCTTTGAAACTTTTCAATAAGACAACAAGCCAACTAAAAGGTCAGGTAACCAAAAATTGATTAATCTAGCAACTGAGTGCACAATATTTTCATAAGTTGCTGAATGGCAAGGTCATGAAGCCCTTATTTTAAAGCCTTGTCTCTGACTGCCATACCGAAGTTTGTACCGAAGAAATGGTAGGCCTTGCTGGAGGAATGGGGAAGAGGATTTGAGTATAGGAGTGGCAAAGTTTTGTTCCAATCGTATAGAACCTTAGTTAGATCAAGCCTGGAGTACTGTGTACAGTATTGCCCCTCTTAGCTTCAGAAGGATCTTATTGCCACAGAGGGGAGTGCATAAAGGTTTACTGCGACCTGTTCCAAGGATGCAATTTCCTATGAAGAACAATTGGAATCATGAATCGGACCATTGTGCTCATTGCCATTTCTCCATAACAGCAACTAAGTCCCACTTCTATATCATTTTTGTCCTTTCAGAGAATTATCCAATTCTCTTTTCAAAGCCACAATTAAACCTGTCTCCACTGAATTTTAAGACAATGTACTCTAGATGGGATCCGCACACTGCAGGAAAACCCTTCTTCATGTCGCCTTTGTTTCTTTTGCTATTCATTTTATAGAATTTTGAAGAATGAGAAGTGTTCTCATTGAAATGTATAAAATACATGAAGGGATGGACAGGATAGATGCAAGTAAGATACTTCCCCTGAAACTATAGCTGCAGGACGAATTTTCAAGATAAGGGGGAAGGCAGTTCAGGCCAAGATAAGGAACATTTGTTCACTCAAAGGGTTGTGAATCTTCGGATTTGAATATCCCAGAGGGCTGTGGAAACTCAGTTGTTGAGTATGTTTATAGTAGAGATTAACAGATTTCTAAATACCCGTGATGTAAAGGGGTACTGAAGTAGTGTGGGGAGAAAGGTGTTGAAGTTGATGATCAGATTTGATTGCTTTGAATGGTGAATGATCGCCTCCTGCTCCTATTTTTTAAGATTGGAAGGGCATGATGTGGAAGATGGTGTCTAACAGTAATGGAAGGAGGATAGGTTCAAAACAAAGTAGTTGCATTTTGTAACCACCAGTCAGAGTTTCTGCTAAAAAGTTGTGGAAAATAGAATTCAAAGCTTTAAAATGGCCAGAAAAAAAAATAAGACTGTCAATCTGAAATGTCAGCTCCATGCTGTAATGTTCTGTGTTCTATATGTCTATATACCAGTTCGGAAGTAGTGCAGCATTTAATCAGATGAGAAAGCATGGAATGGAGAGCCCAAAGCTTTCTCAACATCACCTGATTACATTAGGGTGGGGACATTTGAGGACAGAGTGCCAGCTGAGACTCTAATGGCATACTAATGAATATGTAAGGACCTCTTCCTATCACAGTTATTGTTCCTTCAGTAGCAGCCTGCAGGTTGAGTAAACATATATAAAGACTGGGCTCCCACAAACTCTTGGATAGAGACTTGCAAAGATTTACATTGCATCCACCTGCACCTCACCAGAGACTGTGCAGCTGACCTTCCTCCCCCTTCCCCATTTTACCTTCCCCTTTGGGCCTCCATTACTAATCTTTGTGCTCGGCCTCCTGGAGTCCCAGCTGTGACCATAACCCCTGGCAGTCTGAAGCGCTGCCAGCCTCTCACTGGCTGACTATCCTTGTCAGCTAAGAGTCATACCAGATCTGAATTATGAATTCTGTTTCTTTCTCGTTGCTGCCAGACTTTATGAGTTTCTCAGTGTTCTCTGTTTGTTTCAGATTTCCATCATCCACAAAAATTTGCCTTTATTAGAGGTGGCAATTTGACTACTCAAGCTACCTGTATATCTTGGCATCATGCTTGAATGTACAAACAGATTGTGGTAGGGAAGGTCACGGTATCTGTATGATCTTCGATGGCAACAACAAATTTAGATATATTACAAATCAACTGCATATCCAAATCATTTATATGCACTATTAACACTCTGAATGTAGTGCTGATATTTGTGGTACCCCATTAGTAACAGCCTGCTAGCCTTAGAATGATATGTTTGTTCTTACGCTCTGCTTTCTGTCTATTAACCAATTCTCAATCTATACTCATATATTTTCCTCAATCTCATTTGCTCTAGTTTTATTTACTAACCTCCTTTGTCAGACCTTATCAAAATCTTTCTGAAAATCCGTTGTGTTTCCTTTGACAATGCCAGAAGTGACATGCTCAAAAAACTCCAACAGGTTTTTAAACACCATTTTATTTTCATATGTTCATATTGACTTTGACCAAATTTGACATTTTTTAAAAATATTGAGTTAACACCAACTTTATAATAGATGTTAGCATTTTCTAGCTATGGACATAAAGCTAACAGGTCTGTAATTCTCCATTCTCCCACTCAGCCTCATCCCTTTTTCTTAAATAGTAAGGTTACATTTGCCCCTTCTCAGTGAACATAAATCTTTCTAGAGTTTATTGAATTATAAAGATATCCACCAATGCATCCACTATTCTTTTCAACACTCTGTCACGAAGCTCACCTGGTCTAGGGATTCTATCAATCCAGCTTATTTTTCAAGTACCACATTTTGTCAACACTTCATTTACATAAGTCTCTTGGTCACTGAGTACTTCTGGGAGATTTTCTTTAGGTTATCTGACATTTCTCTTTTCTCCTGTCCCCATCTGTAATGGGCCTCTATGTATCTTTATAAATTTTTTTCCTTTCGCTTATCGATAGAAGCCTTTATAGTCCTCCTTCATGCTTCTCACTATTTTGCATTCATATTATCTTTTCCATTTTCTTGTCAATTTCTTGCTATTCCTTGCCTGTGGAATTCCTGCTCTTGTCTGGGGAATTCATATCACGGAAAACAGTCAAGGACAACACATGGTATGATTTCACAAAGGAGTTGGATATAACAGGAAATGTGTTGCTGGAGAAGCGCAGCAGGTCAGGCAGCATCCAGGGAACAGGAGAATCGACGTTTCGGGCATAAGCCCTTTTCCTGAAGAAGAGCTTACGCCAGAAACGTTGATTCTCCTGTTCCCTGGATGCTGCCTGACCTGCTGCGCTTTTCCAGCAACACATTTCCAGCTCTGATCTCCAGCATCTGCAGACCTCACTTTCTCCCCAGTTGGATATAGCACTTAAGGCAAAAGGGATTAAAGAATATGGAGGGAAAGCAGGAACAGACTATTGAGTTGGATAGCAGCCATAATCATAATGAATGATAGGGTAGGCCTGAAGGAGCAAACAGCCTACTCTGCTTCTATTTTCTATGTCTCTATGTCTCTTTTTCTGAGTTGTTAATTGCTCCCAAACTCCAGGCCTGCCTTTATTTCTAACATTTTTATAGCCACTTCCATTAATCTAAAGAAATCTTTAGCTTATTTTGTCAACAATGGTAAATTTATCTTTCCCTTTGGATATTTTTACCTTTGATGAACTTCTTGTTGATCTTGTATAGATAGAAAGGAGGGCACAGTTCTTTTAAGTACAAGCGATTTCCTGTCTACTATCAAATCTTTTAATGTATTTTCCCAATCCACTATAAATAACTTGCCTCTCATTGTTTCATTTGCTCAGTTTGGAGACTAGTTGAACCTTTGAACAAACCCAAGCTTTCAAACAATGTTTTCTGACACCTATCTTAATTATCATCCAATGGTTCTGTGTTTATTCCTTTTATCTTTTTTTCACAATGCCACTGCCCTTTGGCACCCAGCACCTGAGAACAGTACTACATTATAGGCACCATTTAATTGCAATCTGCTATATCATGTCTCTCAATTGTGATGTGAATATCTTTCACTTAACATTTGTGATTTTTTTCTGGTTATTGCTAACACTCTATTAAATATTGTGTAAAATTTGTTCTTTCTAATTTTTCTACATATGCCTTTTCACACGTTTTTTGTTCCTTTTCTGTCTGCTTATAAATCCTTTTATGAAGTTCAAAAATTATTTCTTATTTATTTGCACTTATCTATTTCCTTCTGTTCCTCTTCCCCTGATTTAGCAATATTAAGGATATTCATTCAGTTCTGGAAGTGACAGTTTATGATGAGGACCGGGATCGGAGTGCAGATTTCCTGGGCAAAGTTGCCATACCTTTGCTAAATGTAAGTCTTATCTGTCTGACACATTGTTCATTTTTCGTACTTAATAAAATTCCACACTATATGTCTGTCATTTCTCAAGCAAGATTTGTAGTAATAACACTAAAATTCTAGCATGCCCAATCCACAACCACATTGAATCCCACGATAGTTAATTTTTTTGACAGACTTGGTGCTGGTAATGAACAGGTACTTGTCAGAGTTGCCACAGTTGTTTTGGGTTCTCTGTCAGTTTCAGCAGCTGGGGGTCAAAGGTTGCTGGGGGAGTGTATTCAGCAGAGACTGAGAGACAGACGGCTGTCATGTCCTTTTCCCACAGATTCAAAATGGTGAACAGAAAGCCTACGTCTTGAAAAACAAGAATCTGACAGGGGCAACAAAGGGGGTCATCTATCTTGAAATGGATGTGATTTTTAACGTTGTAAGTCTTAACTTCGGCTTTTCCTACTGCCTAAGATGTTCTTTTTGATCGAATGAATCTCTTTAGTAATTCTGTATGAGAGTTTTTATGTTACACTTAATTTTTGTGTAGAGTTCTGCAATTGTTATCTCAGTCATGAGATACCATGGGAAATATTTTACACTGTGAATGAAGCATTTTTTTTGTTGTATGTGATACTGTGCAGATAAGAGCAAGCATCAGAACAATCACTCCCAAAGAAGAGAAATACATTGAAGAGGAACAGAAAATCTCAAAAGAGGTACATTTTTTGACCACAATAAAATTATTCTCTGATTTTTCACAGCGACCTTAAAAGACATGTACCAAGAGCAATCTCAGTTATTAATCTGTAAATTGAACTGTTCCCATGAGCTTTTAGCATACATGTTAGTAGTACCTGACAAGTGGAGAGGTAGAATGGATTATATAACTATTTGTCCATGGCTTGTACTCATTCAGTTAAGCAAATCAATACAAATATGTGCAGTATTAAATGCCTTTAATTAAAGATTTGACATTGATATTTACACAATTTACCACAAGTCTATTAATATACCAGAAGAAATTCCTAACTATTTAGCTTGAGCATTATATGGCAGAAAACTACATTTATAGTTATGTTATCACATGGATTTCAGTCTGTTGTGGTGACAGTTGATATCTTCAGTCATTATATTATATTTTTCACTTACATTTTGGCAATATTCATGGCAAACCCACTAAGTGTGAAAGAGCTGAAAGTATAGTATTAATTTTTGTGTTTCCAATTTATTTTATTCATTCATGAAATGTCCATGTCACTGGCTAATCTTTTATTGCTTATGTTGTGAACTTAGTTAATGGTAATACTGGACAAGTCAGATCCCATATGAAACTTGGGTTGCTTGATCAAAAGTATTTTTTTTTACAATTTGTATATCATGGTGTTTAGTCACTGAACATATTTGTCTGTCAGTGATTTTTAACACAAGAACATAGCAATTTATAACACACTAAAAACCAAAACAAATGTTAACTATATTACACTTCATAACAATTAATTGAAATAGTCTTGAGACAAATATCAGCCATACATTTCACCCCTTTTACCCTAAAATGTAATTGTACAGATACAATTAGAAACTGCTTAACTTTACTGCTGATATTATAGGCTTTTTCTCTCTTCTCAAATTGTATCTCTTTCTGAAAGAACATGCACACTCACTGACAATCTGAATGGTTCTCTCTTTCTAAAATAACTTGTTTCTGTCTCTGACTCACTGTGCCATTGGACAACCTATTGCTAGGCAACAGCCTATTGGATTTCTTCTCTCTACTATCTTTATTTCTAAGTCACTGAACAATTCATCTCAAAGGTTTTAAAGGGTTCACTCAACATTGTGTTTGAGCCCAACAATGCTAACTTTTTAAAAACGTTTTTCAAATTCTGATTGATATTTAAGAATACAATGCAAAAGTATAATCAGGAAAGAGCAAGAGAGTGTAGTGGTGGTGGTGGTGGAAGAAACGAGTTTGCTCTACAAATGAGTCAGTGTGGCATTGATAGTTAAACACGCCACCTCTGTGCCATACAAATTAGCAGCTTGATGGGCTGGATTTTATGATTACAAGTCAGGCAGGCCCTTCCCACCAGATTCATACAAAATATCAGGGCACCAATATAACGTAATCAAGCAAGGCTGGGAATTGAAATCCCACCAACAATTTGAAATAACAAACTGTTGAGCCTGTTAATAATTGAATTGAATGCAACTTTTCATTGCCCAATCCATTTTTCAGTTGTCAAACATGAAAAAGTTAGGGAGTGATTTACATTGTGTGAGAAGGGAGCAGATGACCTGCAAATGGGACCATGGTTACATGTAGCAGTAGAGTCGGCAGGTAAAGGTGGCAATATTGGTATGTTTGTACTCTTTATTTTTCCACTATTTTTAGACTGCTACAAGAAATAAGTAGAATGAGGCTACAGAGGCTTAGATTGATAGTCATAGAGTCATACAGCACGGAAACAGACCCTTCGATCCATTCCCAAACTAAACTAGTTCCACTTGCCTATTCTTCTAAACCTTTCCTATTCATGTGTGTGTCTTAATCTCTTTTAAATTTTCTAACTGTACCTGCATCTACCACTTCCTCTGGCAGTTCAGTCCATACATGAACCACCCTGTATAGAAAAGTTGCCCCTCAGGTCCCTTTTAAATCTTTCTCCTCTCACCTTAAAAATATGCCCTCTAGTTTTGAACTAACACCCTAGGAAAAAGACCTTTGCTATTCACCCTATTTATGCCCCTCATAATTTTATAAACCCCTATAACATCACCCCTCAGCCTTGTACGCTCCAGTGAAAAAGGTCCCAGCCTATCTGGCCTTTCTTTATAACTCAGACCTCCAGTCCTGGTATAACCCTGTTGAATCTTTTCTGAGCCTTCTCCAAAGTAATAATTTCTTCCAATAAATCTATACACAGTACTCCAAAAGTTGCCTCACCAACTTCCTGTACAACCTCAACGTGACATCCCAACTCCTATGCTCAGTGGTCTGAACAATGATGGCAAGTGTGCTAAACACCTTCAAAACCACCTTATCTACCCCTGATGCAACTTTCAAAGAACTATGTACCTGAACCTCTGGTCTCTCTGTTCGACAATTCTACCCAGTGCACCGTTAACAGTATAAGTCCTGCCCTTGTTTGTTTACCAAAATCCAATACCTCGCATTTATCCAAATTAAATGCTATCTGCCACTCCTCAGCCCATTGATCAAGATCCCTTTGTAATCTTCGATAATCTTCTTCACTGTCGACTGTACCACACATCCAGTTCACACCCTAAACCTTCTCACTCCAGACCTGGCAAGCAAGACATCTGATTCGGCACACAGAACACCTCATGCCACGAATTGACTGCTATCCGGGTAATGGCAAATTGACATGCCAACGTTTGATTCATTATGCTGACAGGGAGGCAGTGTGAGGGAGGGAACCCACCACCCACTTTCAGTTCCCCTCCCTTACTCCAGTATTAACTATCAACATAAACAAGGAATGAGCAATAAATACTGGCCCACCCTGTGATACCTACAACCCACAAATAAATTTTTAACGAAGGAGCAGAGCAGAAGAGGCTACAGAAGAAGTTCTGGCACATATCCTGTCTTGAAGTGGGAAACAAAGCCATTTAAAGCTGTTTAAACATGTGCGGCTTCTTGATATCCTATTTGAACTAGGGTAACATGCACACACCTGAAAGATTTGTTTCTGGTAATCACAGACAAGGCATATATTCAGTGAAGTGGAAACACTATGAATGCAGTTGGCTGATTCCAGGGAACTCTCAGCACCACATGCCCCCTTATGCCATTTCACTGATGGGAGAAAATCCTACAACTCTGGCAGTATTGCTCTCTGGGTTTATTATGAACCTTAGAAATTCACTTGTTCTTCTATCCAAGCAATTGGTGACTTTGCTTATACATTTGTAAGTGGCCAACTAATATTCAGCAAATAACCCAGTGGAACTAAGTGGCAAAGCATGGCGAAAGCAATGTCATGATGAATTCCAATGCTATTGGAATTTGATTGCTTCATAATCCATATGGACAGAAGGATTTACTGAAGGAGCTGGAATATGTGAATGATGACAGCCACCTCTAACATTGCCTCTCTGACATTTGCATGTAGCAAATGTCTATCCCGACTCCCACACTGAAACCCTCAAACAGTCATCCATCTTGTTCAGCACTCATTGTGTCACCCTTGCACTTCCCACAGTTATTCTTGTGCCTTGGGACTTAATTATGCTTCACTTATACTCTCCTGACATTGATCTTCTCTGGATAATCCCTCTTTCCAGCACAAGTCAGGCTGACACCATCCTTCCTACCTCCATCATTCAGCATTAGCTCTCTTTCAACAAATTCTTTCTTCCTACTTCTGACCTTAGGTGAATGAAGCCCATGGGTCATGTAGCAATGATATTATTTTAGGAAGGTGACCATAGAGATGTGAACATATTTGACCATGATTGCTATCCATTTTTCTAGGATTTGCATATAGTACTGTGAAATTAACAGCGCAATAACTGAGAAGGAAGTATAAATTAGAGTGGATGAATTATGCCAAATGAAGTCAAAAAGACCAAAGAGAGAGAGAAAAGAGAGACTTTCTTTTTCAAATTATGTTTTTAAAGTTCCCAACAATTACCATCTGATTAAGTGAAATGCCACATTTGTAAATGTTATTTTTCACTGTTTGGGAAACGGTCTTTTAGGTAATTAATAATTAGCATAATATTAAAAGACTGCTTAGATTGAAATGGACAAGGCTTAACTCTCAGTGGCATATTTCACTCAAATCTATTCCACATGTGCAGCAGTTTCAATCTGTTTAGTACATTTCAGTGGTGGGTCAGTATGACAAGATGCTGTTTATTACCAAGTTAATGTGTCACAGCAATGCAATATGAACAAGAACGTATGGATATTGCAGTACACCTGAGATTGCTATACCATTTGTTCATGAATAATGGTGAACTCCATTAGCCTCACCACTATTTTGACAGCAAATCATGACACATTAACCCAAACTGGTACATTGTATTGGGAATGCATTTAGTATTTCTGTGTTTAATTAATGCCAAAATAATTTTGACACTTTTGGCTCTTTTTTCATGGAATTTGAAAGGTAAAAATAATAGCATTAGACTGACTTTATTTAGTTAATTAAGAGTAAGTTCACTCCAATGAAATGTAAACATACTGAACACTGACAAACAACATGATGTGGAGGTCAATAAGCCAAAATAGCTAAACACTGCTTGCACCACATTTTATTGATATTTTAGAATAGTACAATCAGAATATATAAAATTGAGTGCATTTCATAATCCAGATGAGCATTCCCAGTTTATTAGCTAATAGAAATTTGCTGCTGTGTTCTGACTTTATCACCACACAAGCATGTGCAGTGAAGCAGAACCAGATTTTGACAATGACATCACTTATGACACAAAAATGCAACAACTCAAGTTTCAATTTCATTCATATTTGAATCTTCATATGCATTGTTTAAGTTTCCAAACTATCGATATGGATATAGTTCAGTGCTGGTTGCTTTGTGAATGATGTGTGGTGGAATATCCGGCAATTGTTTATGAATATGCTGAACTGTTTGATACAAAACCTCTTACAAAGCATGTGCTGAACTAACCGATCCTGCTAATATCCCATGTCCATGAAAAGATTCCCTACTTTACATCCCATTGACAGCATACTATAATTCATTTAGGACTTCCTAACTAAACTATGGAATATTGATCTTGATTTGAGACTGTTTGGAGTCTTTCTTTGTAGACTGAGTGAAGTATCTTGTCAAATTCCTTTGTAAACAAGAAATAAATTAGACTGCAGTGTTTGAATCTTCCCCAATCTGGACTCTAGGTTGGACCTCATTTTTCCTAAGTAAAAGGTACTTTGCAAATCTATGAAATACATCATCTGAATATTTACTTAATTAACATACTAGCTGTCACAGAATGGCTGGTTTGAAGATACATAATCCAATTTATTGACGATATCATAACAGAAAAATTTTAATGAACACTCCATACTTTTTATATGTACAAGTAGTTATTCTATAACACAATGGTTGTGTTCTTATGCCACTTTGCATTATAGAAAAATCGCACTTTAGAAACAGCGCTTAAAGTGTTGGCAATGTGCGTTACAGCCAAAACATGTTTTAAAAGTTCATGCTTTAGAAATAGTGTCCCAATTCATCAGTTATGTTACAGTGAATTCGCGACCTGTACAGTCAGTTCTGCTATAACGCATGTTTCTTCAACATGAATTGGCTTTACTGCGATTGAAGAATTTAGACCATTATCTGTGGAATGTGAACTTTTCTTACCTATATTGGTTATAACACGATTCTGGCCCTATTGGCTTAAATGGCGCAGCTATTGCATAATTTTCTTTTAACATAAGATCGCATGAGAATGTTACTATCGTGTTACATCAGAACCAACTGTATTATTTTTATGTTATATTGGAATGTTAAAATATCACTGTGGTTCTCAAAAACAAATTTCAGCTTTAATGTATTAAAACGTCTCAAGGCAATTTATTGGACTATTATCAAACAAAATTGGCATCAAGCTCAATAAGGCAATAGTAGGACTACTGAACAAATCCTTAAATAGAAAATGCCATCATTGCAATTTCAATTTCTCTGTTCCTGATGAAGCGGAGTTGGTACCTACCTCCTTGCTTCATCCCATCATAAATATATGGATTAAGTTATGATTTGGAAACCTTCAAATCATTGAGGATGCTACCTGGTGTGGTATTTGTCAGTGAAAGAATATTGCCACCCTTCACTTTGCTTGACTGATTCTACATAGTTTGCAATGGCACAGGAACAATCACTGGTGAGCCTTAGAAAGAAGAGGTTGTTTTCTTAAATAAGATGCAGTTTAGTGTGTGTTAGCAAGTAGTTAAAAGTTACAGTGGTATTTTTTAGACATCATTACAAATGGGGAGACTTGTGGTTATAGTTTTGCATTCCACTAGATCTGAGAGTTCTACCTTATCCCCACCTGGGCATACATGACATCATATGATTGGGTGGAGCTTAATGCTGTGTCCAACATTAATTATTTCAGGACCTTTGTGATTTGAACTGTGGGATTTATGTGCATAAGTTTTAATGTTATTTAGGGTGAGATTGGTTCTGGCTTTTGAGTTAGCAGCCAATGGGTTTTTCTGTGTGTCTGAAGTTAATAGTTTTTTAAAGTATTACTATAATCACGGTGGTTGTTTTTGAAAACAACTTTTGAAGCCTGACCAAAGAGTGATCAGATTAATACACTAATAGATTTTTGTTAATTTTAGATTGTTTGTGACTTAGCATGGTAAATAATGGGGCCTCAAATAGAGTTAAGGGAGTTTTGTGTCTGGGCCCCTGAGAAGACCTTAGAACAGGATAGCTGCATATGGCAGAATCCCTGAGAAGGAATGATAGATTTACTGAATTAGATTATTTTACAGTGAAAAGTAAGTATTAATCTCAGATCAGAAGTGTTGGGGGTAAAAACCTGGACGTGTTTATTTAGGTTGAGTACATTGAAGCTCAGATATGTTATAGCTCCAGGAAGAAGATATCACAGTTCCAGTCTAAAAGATGAAGTTGCAAGTGACTTAAACCTACCAAACTGTTAGATTCAAGAATATTGGTGTATTATGTTATGCTTTTAGGAACTATACGAAGAATGGTGTTTTAGTTATTATACAATAACTAGTTTGTTTCTTATCAATTATAAAGGACTATTTTGGGATTAATGGAGTTTTACTATGTGTTTGTATAATAAATAAATAATTCCATTTTATCTTTATTTCTTTTGTAATAAACACCTATTTTATTGTTAAAAAACAGTATCTTTAGAATTGCTGCTTATGTTTCAGTGGGAGACCAATTCATTAAAATCAAAACAAATAAAATTATGAGCTATTAGGCTGGGATTCTATCTGGGATCTGCCCTGTCAGATGTAACATCAGCTGAGATCATAACACATTACCTTATGTAAGATATTCCCCAAACTCTTTATTCTATAGCTAATATTAGTACATTCATTTTAGAATTACATGTACCATTATCCCATTTCCTCTCAAATTTAGACAGTCTGGATATTTAACAATTTTTCATTAACATGTTTTCTTTGGTAAAGTAATAGGTGTTTCACTTGAAGACTGTTGACCTTGATTCAGATCTTGACTGTGGTTCTGATCTTAACTCTGCATAGCCTGCAGACTGTCATTGTTACAACATTCCTCAAAATCTATCCACTATCTAAAATGCACATGCCAAAAGTGAGATGAAATGCTGTACAGTCACCTGGATGAGTACAGCTCCAACAGTATTGAGGAAACAGTATAATCAAAGAGAAAGCTGTCTGCTTGATTGGCACCCCATCTGGCACCTTAAATAATCAACTTGCTTTACTGCTGACATGCACCGTGATTATTATGTAAGGCAACTACAAAATGCACTCTACTAACTCACCAAGGTTTCTTTCTTCAACAGCAATCCCATGAGCACTGCCCCCTGGGAAGAATGCATGGGGGAACACCACAATATGCATAATAATCCAAGCCACATTTTCATAATTTATGATATATCACCATTTCGTAATCACACTGGGTCATGAATATTCCCCTTATAACACTGGAATTATCTTCAACGCACAGACTACATTGGTTCAAGAATACAGCTGACCATCACTTTTAAAGCAGTAAATACTGACTTCATCATGAATGAATAAAGCAAAAATCCAATAGTTTTGTTTCCCTCTATCTTCAGCCAGCAGGGTTAAAATTTCTTGTCAGCCTTGTGGCTGTTTATTTATCTAGGCTTTCTGGTGGTTTAAACTTGATGTACTGTACATGTTAAATTCCTCATTAGTTTTGCAGTCATTCAGTATTTGATCCTTCAAAATCAATATTAATGATTTATGATATAATAATTATGAAATTCATCCAACTTTTAAAGTCTTAAAATGCAAATTATTTGAAACAATTAGATCAATGATAAAATGGCCAAGGGCATATGAGCTGCCTTTTAGGCCTCACTAAAAATAAAGCCAGAAAATTATTTCCTTGAAATTCAGCAGTCGCCAGATGTTTCTGTTCTGATTCAATCTGTATTTGTCACTAATTAGATTCTAGTTCCTTATAGTTTTGTGCAACAATATGTGGTAAAATAGTGAGGTACAATAAACGAGTATCAAGATCATTTTTCCAATGTATAGAAAGACTATGATATATTTCCCCTGACTAGTTTCTGCTATAGAGGGCCATTGATGTAGAATGCTGTGGGGACTGATCAGAAAATGTGTGATATGCCATAATTACTCCCACATTGCCCTGAATTACCTCTAGTTAATGCTTTATACTGACAGCAATTTAGTGATATTACAACCAAGATCATTAAAGATGTGCCATTTGGGGTCTTCTAGCCAGAAGAGATGCATGTGCAGTTATTGCCAGTAGCTTGTCAGTGAGTTACTCTGACTGTTGCACAAGGGATTCCCAGTCCTACATACTGGTATCAGAGTTTCAAAATGTTTTTTTCATTAAAGCCAGCTTACATTCATATAGCTTAAAATGGTTACGTTTATAACAATGGCAGGAATTTTGAATTGTGACTATTACAAGATGTCAGTCTTGTCTCAATAATAACACTCTCGACTCAGAGTTGTGATTGGTTTAATTTATTCTGTCATGAAATGTGGCCATTGTGGACAAGGTCAGCAATTATTCCCTATCTTAATAGCTCCTGAAATAGTGATGACGGATACCTTCTTGAAACGTGGTGGCCCGTAGGAAAAAGATTAGATCATTTAGTCTATTCTGCTTGTTCCATTGTTCACTAAGAATTGTGATGCACTGTGCAGCAATTAGATTTAAGTTCTCCTTCAGAGATTTAAGCACATAATCTAGACTGACATTTCATTACATTATTGCAGGAGTATTGCACTGTCATTGGTGCCAATGTTTAGATAAGATATTAAAATACAGTGCCTGGCGATCTGAAGGCAAGCTCTGAAAAGGAGTTATCCTGTTCTTCCCATTATTCTCAACTAACATCACTAAAATAACTTGTCTTGTCATTTATGCTATTTTTAATGAGAACTTGAGTAAGTTGGCTTTTATGTTTTCTAGAATGCTACACTACGAGTAACATTGCGATTGAGAAGTTGTTTGGATTTCCCTAAATTCAAAGAAGTTATTAAATAAATTCAGATCATTTTCTTTCCTTCTTGGCATAACGGCTTAACGTAAAAAAACATTCAAAAGGCACTTCCCAGAAATACCATGAAACATAATGGAACCAGTGAAGATATTTAGAGGGGTGATTTAAGGTTTCGTCGAAGAGCCAGATTTTAAGGAAGGTCTTGAATTCCAGGACAGGACCGAAGGCACAACTGCCAATGAGCAGTGAAAGGGACTGGGAATGCACAAACATCAAAGAGGGAGGTACACTAAAGTTTTGTAGGAAGGTAGACCTGGAAATAGTGCAAAGCCACAAAAGAACCTGAATGCAATGGGTAAGAAGAGTTGATTGCAAAATAGATCACCTACAGCACGGTTTTGGCAGAACTAATTGGAAGGTTGGAGGTGAAAAACCAGACCTTGAATGTAAAGGTAGTTTGCAAGTAACTTAAGGCATTAGGAGAGCATGAGTGATGTTATAAAGCACTATGTGCTTGAGAGTCTCTGGGGTTCTGAAGCTCTGGTCAGTACCTAACGGAATGATGAGATTGCAGACAATCTATTTCAACATGAAATAATGCCTTGCAGGTGTCTGCTATTGAGGATACAGAATGCATCCATGGGTAGCAGGCTGTAACAGCAAGCAAGCAAAAACAGAGAAATAAGTCAAACTCAAAAAACAAAATGCCCAAAGGTTCCATCACAGCCAATATTTTTTTAAAAAAAACATAAATGGCATGGGGAGATATTCCTTCTGGCTGTGCTCTGGTAAGACATCCTCTGCCCCAGGATCTTTTAAACTGTAAGAGCTTGCTACAGTGAAGCAAGAGAAGTCCAATTTCTATGTCGACCTACAAAGCTCTCAGCCCCAGAGCCATAAAAAATATAGTTTTATCCTCACCATACTCTTGCACAGTCCCAGCATGAAATATTTGGCTGATGTGAAACTAACACACAAACACTGCTTATGCTCTTATTGCACTCAGTTGTGCTGCTAGTGCAAATGACCATACTCACATTGTTTGAAAATATAATCATGCTCGAAGGATTAATGAGAATGAAGCTAGCAGCTCAATATTGGTCATCCATGAAGCGTGGTGGATCCTCAAAAACATTAAAAGTGTTAAAACTTCAATACTTGGCATATTCCTTGGTTTGTTATTGCTATCAAGTTAGAGGATCAATCTTGATTCAAAAAGGAATGTATAAGAGCATGGCAGAAGCAGCACCGGAGACCTAAGATGAAGTGTCATTCTAGTGAAGCAGCACCGGAGACCTAAGATGAAGTGTCATTCTAGTGAAGCTACACCGGACTACTTTTGTGCTAATGAGTGAAAAGTGCATGAAGTAGGCAGAGCTAAAATATCCCACAACCTTCAAATCAACTCAAAGCTTTACAATCCTTCCGCATTATGTCACGAATGGTAATGGACAATTAAACAGCTAATAGGAGGTGGAAGCTTCACCAATCTTCAGTGAAAGGGGAGCGTAACATATTAGTGCAAAAGACCATATTCGCCGTCCTTATCCTAAAGTGCTGAGTGTTTGATCGATCTTGTCCTGCTGCTGAGGTCCCCACCAACACAGGTAGCTGTCTTCTGCCAGTTTGATTCACCCCATGTCAAGAAACAGCCGAATTCAATGGATACTGCAAAGACTATAGGTTGTTACACCAACCCACTGCAAATACTGAAGATTGTACTTTGGAATTAGCCATGTGCCAAAACAAGCTATTCAAGTGTTGTTAGAATATTGTCATCCACCCAGCAATAAGGAAAATTGACCAGCTGCATCATGTCCATAAAAAAAGCAGGACAAATCTAATCCAGCTAATTATTGCCTACTCAGACTACTGTCAGTGGTCAGTGAAATGATGCAAGCTGACATCGACACAGGAATAACCTGTTCACTACCATTCTGTTTGGGTTCTGCCAGTGCCAGTCAGTCCTGATGCCTTGACAGCCTTAGCAATGCAAAATAAGGCTGAAATCTGGAGATCAGGTGAGAATAACTGCTCTTGACACTAAAGCAGTATTTTACTGATTATGGCATCAAGGAGCCTTAGCAAAACTGTAGTCACTAAGCATTAGGGAAAACTCTTCATTGATTGGAATCATAGGTAGAACAAAGTAAAATGATTATGGTTATTGTAGAATCAATGAGTCATAGAGATGTATAGCATGGAAGCAAACCATTTGGTACAACTCATCTGTGCCAACCAGAAATCCTAAATTATTCTAGTCCCATTTTGCCAGCATTTGGCCATAGTCCTCTAAACCCTTCCTATTCATATGGCCATCCAGTTGTCTTTTAAACATTGTAATTGTACCAGCGTCCACCTCTTCTTCTGGCAGCTCGTTCGATACACACACCACCCTCTGCATGACAATGTTACATATCAGATCCCTTTTAAATCTTTCCCCTCTCACCTTAAACCTATGCCGTCCAGGTTTGGACACCACCACCCTTTATACTGAACCAATTCAGTCGCAGAAGCTCCTCAGAATAATTTTTTTATTAATCTATTTTTCTAATCCACCTGTTCAGAGATGTTATTACACACTTCTGGAGCAGGTGGGACTTTAACCCGAGCCTCCTGGTCCAGAGGTAAGGACACTACCACTGCATCACAGGAGGACCCCATTTCTTCAGGATAGTGTTCTATACTAAACCATCTTTGTCAGTGATTTTCCTTCCATCATAAGGTCAGATGTGAAGATGTTCTTTGATGATTGTGCAATCTTCAAGACCATTCATGACAACTCAGATACTGAAGTAGTCCATGTCCAAATGCAGTAGTACTGGACAACATCCACATTTGAACTTGTAAGTATCAAATGAAATTCACACCTCACAAGTGCCAGACATTGACCATATCGTATGAGAGAGAATCTAACCATTGTCCCTTAACATCGCTGAATGCTTCACCATCAACATCCTGGGATTATCAATGACTAGAGACTGAAGTGGACTAGCCATACAAACTCTTTAACTACAAGTGCAGGTCAGAGTCCAGTAACCTAAAGCAAGTAACTCACCTGATTCCCCCAAATCCATCATCTGCAAGGCACAAATCAAGAATAAGATGGAATGTTTTTCACTTGTCTGGATGGGGGCAGCTCCAATGACACACAAGAAATTGAACTCCGTTGAAGTCAAAGTAACCCAGTTGATCGGCACCCTCTTCACCAAGTTAAATATTCACTTTTTGTACTATTGATGCACAGGGGCAAGAGTCTGTACTACATGCAAGATGGACTACAGCAATTCATCAAGAGAATATTCCGAACGTGCTCTCACTATTACAGCAGCAAGATGCACGGGAACACCATCACTTACAGAACAGCATGGCGGCTCAGTGGTTAGCACTGCAGCCTCACAGCACCAGGGACTCAGGTTCGATTCCAGCCTTGGGTGACTGTCTGTGTGGAATTTGCACATTCTCCCTGTGTCTGCGTGGGTTTCCTCCGGGTGCTCCGATTTCCTCCCACAGTCCAAAGATGTGCAGATCAGGTGAATTGGCTATGCTAAATTGCCCATAGTGTTAGGTGCATTAGTCAGAGGGAAATGGGTCTGGGTGGGTTACTCTTCGGAGGGTCGGTGTGGACTTGTCGGGCCGAAGGGCCTGTTTCCACACTGTAGGGAATCTAATCTAATCTCCTCCAAGCCACACACCATTCTAACTTGGAACTGTTGCCTTACTGTCATAGGACCAAACTTCTAGAGCTCACTTCTCTTCAGCACTGTGGCTTTACCTGTACCAGATGGACTTGTAGCTGTTCAGGAAGCTGACTTACTTCTTCCTTCTTAATTAGGAATGGGTGATAAATGAGGGTATTGCCAGATTGTCCATACCCCTTGCAAGAATGAAAAGAGGCTTGTAGATTTTTGTTTTTGTGATAAACATACAAGGGTTTGAGTATTTTGCTTAGCATAGACCTGCTAGGAGCAAGTTTAAAATGAGAATTTTTCAAAATATTGTCACGACATTGACAGAGTGAATAGCATACACAATGTTTTGAAAGAAAACATAGATTAACTGCCATGGAGAGATGTATCACAGTAGAGAGGAGGAGAAATGGACCAAAATGTGTAACAGGAAGAGGATATTTAACGTAAGTACTATTCCAGATTGTAGCTTTACAATAGCAGAATTGGAAATGGAGATATTTATTAGAACAATGCTTAGGTTAAGTTTGGGTGATGTAAGAAAACTATAACTCAAGTATGAGCAGGAAGAGCTCCATGGGCAGTTAATCTAGTGAGGTGTACCTTCAGTGACAATGAAGGAGTATCGGTCTAAGATTTAAAGCAGTGGAGATCCATAGTGGACAGTGAGAGAGTCTGCCATGGTATATACTTTTGAACAACTATCATCTTTTGTGACAACAAAATGAGTGCTTTCACAAAATAATCAATGTTAATAAATTTCACACAAATAAAAATGACAAAAAATGCAATTGATGAAAACCTAATATAGAAACTGGAAATGCTAGGAAAAGTCACAAGATCAGCCAAACTCTTTAAAGAGAAGAGTTTAACTTAGGGGTGTACTTTCCTCAGATTAATGTGTATATGCTCTTCATTGGGTTAGTTTTTTGGATATTCAACAATTTGGGTTTTGGGTTAATGTTGAAGGTGTGTACCGTTTATTTGTCTAATATTTTAGGCACATAACTTTCATCCAAGGGGTATATACAAAGCTAACCTGTTTTACACATTACAAAATTCTTGTTTTATTTATCTACAATCATTATCTTAAGGTTGATATGAATGAGTGATCAACAAGCTTTGTGAGACAGCATGTAAAAGAGACAAGAAAGTCAGTCAATAGATTGTGGTGAGGGGCATAGCACTCATTTGAGGCTCTCCTCTTCAATTGTATGTCACATCTGCCTCAGGGATTTGGTCTGTGAAAATTACTTTCTGAAGCACATTTCTCTCATATCATAGCATGAATAATATAATTTGCATAACCTTGCAGCCATTTCATCAACTACTTTCTATATTTTAGTTAACATTTCTCCATGTCAATTCAGATTTAGATATTATGTATCTTTAACATTTACTTCTTTTCACAACGTTCATGTATGTCCCATGCTACTACTAGACAATAATATTCTTGCAGTACTTTTGCGCTGTTCTTTCTTCTTTACTTCATTCCAGGTCCTTCTCGTCAGTGACACTGCATTAACTGCCTTGATATACTTCCACACTTCATCCACACATCTGTTCTGAGGTATCTTTTCCACAAGATACAAACCCTCAGGTGTCAAAGGTAAATTCCACGAGACTTGTGGCATCTAGACCCTTAAATCTGGCTGCATTATTCTGTGGCACAGTTATGCAATCATAGTTGCATTAATAAACTTTGCAACATTCGTATAAAATGAAGTTACTCAATAGCCACTTAGTAGTATGAAACAGTTAGGTCTAGAACGAAAATCCAAGCACATTTACTCATCGAATCCTTTAATTCATTTTTTAAAATTAAAGTAAACAAGTTCACCTCAGTGATTCCCAATGTTAAAAGAAGTCTAAGCCACTGTTCCTGCTCCACAGGACCTTTTGGAAATGTTGATGATGATCAACACAGCAAGATGTTCAATATCTTACTCCCCACATCCTCTATGTTGAGTCCATTAAGCAACTAAATCCTCTGTGAGTATGTAAAAATTGTTTCTTAGTATTAGAGGGCTGTCAACAGCTGTGGCACCATGCCTCTGTACCTATAGGATTTCCAACACAGAAAAGAACATCAGGGCATTAAAAATACATTCAAACATAGTACTTGAATTAGTTGTATTTATGTTAAATATCAAGACACAAATAAATTTGAAATGAGATTGTCCAACATGGCTCCAGGCAAAAAATGTACCAATATGTTTTAATCAATTTTTCAATTATATAGTTGCCCCTTACACCTTATAAAATTTAGCTTCCAGGGATGAAGCTAATTTTAAATTTTGAATAATATTAGTTAGCAGTGTCACATTATCTTATAGATATTTTTTATCTAATAACACCATGATCATGTAGAACCAATGAGTGGTGACAATACAGAAGGAGTCTATTTTACTGGTTGTGTCTGTGCCTGTTCTATGAAGGAGCTTTTCACCTAATGATACTCCTCTGCCTTCTCCTTATAACTCTTAAACTTCCTCCTTTTGAACAATAATCAGAATCTCTTTTGAAACACTCAATTAGCCCTACTTCTACCACATTGCAGATCCTAACAATCACTTCATAACTTTTTTTCATGTCATAATTTCTTTGCTCAGTTTCCTAAATCTGTGCCATCTGATTCTTGATCCTACTACCATTGGAAATTCTTTCTCTCTATCCACTCTGCCCAGATCGCCAATAATTTTTAATACCTTGATCAAATCACCCCTCAACGAAGACAGTCTCAACATCTTCAGTCTTTCTACAGGGACCACTTTTGTAAACTTTTCTGCACCCTCTATAAAGTCTTTACATGCTTCATAAAGTGCTTTTCCCAGAACCCGCCCAGTATTCTATTTGAAGCCAAACTAGAGTGTTATACAAGTTAAATGGAAATTTTTCGTTGTTGTACTCCATGCCTCTTTTGATAAAGCACACAATTCCATATGCTTCATTAACTGTTCTCTCAAACTTTCAATGATTTATACACATTACAATTGTATCCTTTGCTCCTGCCCCACTTTTAGAATCATCTCTCCAAGTTCTTTCTATCAAAATTAATTGCTTCACACATGATGTTAAATTTCATCTGCTACTTGTCTACTCATTACATCAAGCTGCCTATGTCCTTCTGAAGCTCCACACCAGCCAAATGATGGTTCAGAATACTTTGATATTTTGCATTACCTGCATTTTTGAAATTCAACTCCAAAGTCGAGATCACAAAATTTATCAGGAAGAGCACTAGTCCCTGGGGCACTGCACGACAAAACCTCCTCCAGTCTGAGAATCAACAAACTACCATTGCTCTGTTTCCTGTTTTTTAGCCAATTTTGTATCACTTGAGCTGAAACTTACATAAGCTCTAACTTTGCTCCTAGGCCTATCACTGACGCTTTATCACAGGTCTTTTGGAAGTCCATGCAGTACTATTATCTTTAGCTTTTTCTGTGACCTGATTGGACTCTAGCTACAATTAAGAAGCAATGAAGAACAATTGACATGTAACTTTACTAATTAAAACTCTTCTCCTTATCAATTTTAAATCTTTCCAGTGTCTGAACTACCTTTCTTTACCATGACACAGATAATATCTTCTTCCTTAATAAAGACAGGTGTAAAGTATTAACTGAATACCTCAGCGTGCCCATTACCTCCTGGTCAAAATTCCCTTTTTAGTCTCAATTCAGTCCCAAATCTCTTCTCATCTTTTTACCATATATATTCCTGGTTCTCAATTGTATTATCCATTGATGTTTGCGCTAGCCACATTTTTCTGCTTCATTTTAAATTCCTACCTCTGTTACATTCCAGAGAGATTTTGATTTGTTTACTTCCCTTGTCCCCATTGCAAGGAATGTAGACAGATTGAAATAACATTTTCAGACATGTTATGACATAACCTCTGGAGCAGGTGCAATTTGTAACCCAAAGGAAGGGATATTACCACTCTACTAAAACAGCCCTCATTGTAGGAATTTATCTTGACTGTTCTTTAGCTATTTCTTCTGCAACCCATTTTTAATTTGGGCCTGATACTAATCTGTGTTTTCAATTAACTGGTCTAGATCTATTCTTATGCCCTGAAATTAGCTTCCCTCCAGTAAATTGTTCTTTTTCTGGATACAAAGATTGCTGTCCTCAACATGATCCACTTGACTCCTCTCATTCCTGAAAAAAAAAGTCTAGCAATGCCTTCTTCCTTGTTAGATTAAAAAGATACTGCAGTAAATGCTCCTTACACTCTACAAACTCTAAACCCTCTCTTCCCTTTATAGTACTACTATTCCAAAATTATGCCCTCGCTATAACTACTTTCCAATTCTTTCATGTAACTTCCTTCAAAGTTTGTTTCTCAGGATCTTTCCCATTTACTGGCAGCATGTGGGCTACACTGAGCAATGTCATTGCACCTCCACTTTAGCCAAATCGATTTTGTCCTTTACCCATCTGAGATACTCTTGATTTACAGAAATGTGTTGTTACTCATAAGGAGTATTGCCACCTTCTTCATCTCCTTCCTACAGTTATTTTTGAATTTAGGATAAACACCCTTATCTTGGCAGATAAAGATTTAAGGTTTCAGTTTTGCAGACATCTTGGCTGAAACTGAATGTGTAAAATGGTTGCTCCTGTGAAAGGGAGGTAGTTTAAAACTGTTAAGGAAGAGGTAACCTTAGTCAGAGTTGAGTTTTAAAGTTCTAGATCAGAAGTGTTTTGTGAAAACTGTGAAGGATTTATTTGAAGCTGAGAAAATTTAAGCTTTTTTGTAAAAAGGCTTCAGAAAATAACAGATTCTCAAGATGGAACATTGAAGCCGTTGTTAAATTAAGTCTTATAAACTTGAACTAGAAGGGAATCCTTTGTTCTGTAAGTACTGTAAAGGTGGGTTTTGCGATTAAATTGATTGTATTTTATTGTGAGTTTCAAGATCTTTAAATTCATATTATATGTGAATGGTTTTGTTAATTTATCTTCATCTCTTTTGCATAATAAATTTGCAGCATTGTGTGTTTGTGTTTTTGTGAAAGAGTACCTCATTAATTCAAAATAAAAGATCTATCAAGCCAGCTGGGATCTGACTTGTCCAGTAGAAATCAGCTTGGATCATAACAATAATATTAGTATCCAGATGGTATGTCAGTGGTTTACTAAATGGGACACATGATGTAAGTATGGGTTCGAAACCCTCTAAGTAAAACATTTATTCTCTTTTTGGACTGAAGTGGGATTCTCCTTATTTTTAGATTTTATCTTTTGTATTAATTTCTTGAATTCCCTCCATTAGTGATGTTGTGGGTCATCCTGTATTAAATGGATGGTAAGGCATCTTACCACCACCTGTCAAGAACAACTAGGGATGGGCAATAAATGCTGGTCCAGCCAGCAATGCCTACATTCCATGAATGGATAAAAGAAATTACAGATTTTGCTGAGGCATTGAAGAAATTGCAGAATGGAGAGGAAATTTGATCTAAGGTAGAAGATCAGCCATGACTATTTTGAAAGGTAGAACAGACAAGAGGAGCTATATAATGTACTTCTGATCCTTAGTCTTTATATTGTTGTGTGAACTGGATTCCACTGCTTTTCCCACTATTTTCCATGACCTTCAAGACATCCCCACTGCCAGAATATGCAGCTCCCTCTCTACTTTTCTTCACAGCTTTTTTAGAATTTCCACCTCCGTCTGTAAAGAGCAAGTAGGTTGTGGCATAAATTATTGGGTTTCTTTGACTGCTTTACCTCATTCATTGCAAAGAGGATTTTGTTTAGTCAAGATGTTTGGGTAAGTGTTTTACCTTCAGTAGTTTTTAAACATATAAATAGGAATATTCTTATAACTACCCTGAGGCTTGACATTCCTTTAGTTGTTATTCAATGCTTTGTATCAAATAGTGGGTAAGAAATATTAACACTCATCTTGCCTTTCTCAGCTACTCCAGAAAAACTACTACCGTGTGAGGCGCTGCATCATGGTACTGGTCAATACTGGTCGTTACATTAACAGCTGCTTTGAATGGGAATCACCACAGAGGAGTCTCACAGCTTTCCTGGTATGTGGAATTCACAGGCAAAATCAACACAGAAATGTTTTTGGATCTTGGATGTATTAATGAAATGCATAGTCATGCTCACTGATTGAAACACAGTCTGACGTGGCCAGAAAAGGGTTTATCAACACTTCCAATTAAATTCAGTGAAATAATGTATTTATGTTAGGCTTACCTAGGAACACTTTGGCACTGTAGTAAGTATATTAATAAATAATTTCCACTGAGTGGAATAATAAATTAGTTTACATAAGAGTGACGATCATGAATGTTGATTGAAAGTGAAAGAAAGGCCGTGGGAATATATTTAATGCAAAATGCTTTGCAATCCATGGGTCAATCTCTTGTCTAACTGGAGCTATCATGAATTCAATAAGTAATGCTTACTCCCATAAAACCCAGTTTGTTGTGATTTTAATGGGAGGTTGCATGACGTTTGCGAGTCTGAAGTGGAAGGATGAAACTAAGAGGTTGAGGTTCTTCAGTTCCGTAAATGTTTTCTGTCTCTCACTGAAGCCCAGCCAGATCGACTACCTGCCTAGTGGTGCAAGAAGGGATTTCAAAATAGGAAGCCATGGTGAGGATCCATGGAATAGTCCGAAACAGTCAGATATCTGATGATGGAGGAGGGATCCCTGGGCAATAATGTGGCAATAGGGAGTGGTCAGAGTAAAAAGATTCCAAGGCTTCTTTGGAAGAGCCATGCTTTACCTCTGTAACTCGCATGATGGAATAAGCTGCCAGAGGAAGTGGTGGAGGCTGGTACAAGTACCGCATTTAAAAAGCATCTGGATATGTGAACAGGAAGGGTTTAAAGGGATATGGCAAATCTGACTAGATCAATTTAGGATGTCTGGTCGACATGGATGAGTTGGACCAGAATGTCTGTTTCCGTTCTGTACATCCCTATGACTCTATGACTGATCCACAGTTCAACTCGTGGAAGATATGACCTGATGTGGAAACACAATAGCTGCTGTGGGTGGATCTGCCTAAATTCCAGGTTGGGTAATCTGAACACAACATGTGTGTTTAGAGATAGACTCCTGTCACATACTGCAGAAAATGGCATTTGTAAGAACAGGTTGAGATCAGAATAAAGTAGGAAGATTCCAGGATCAGAGAATGGCTATTTATTTTCTTCATTTTAACTCCCTTCTTCAGCTGAAGAGGTGTGATGGTTACTACCAAGGATACTATTTCAGCTTGCAACTTGTAAAATTGATAGTACCATCTGATGCAGCAGAATCAATGGAAAATAACTATTTCACTTTCCCTGATCTACCCAAAGAATACTGCTGTTCAATTTGGGTTCAGGAGCCATCACACTGATGTGGTAGTTGCCTACTTTTGAAACTATTGACCTGTTGGTTTTCTCTACTAACACGTACTGAACCTTTGGATGGCCAGGAAAAACATCCTCCTAAGAGAAATTGACAGCAAATAAAGCATTCCCATTGATGTAGAACCTCAAAAAAAAACATGTGCTTGTATGAAATCCAGTAATGCCTACCTGAACAAACTCTGCACTTGACAGACTAATGACAGCCCCATCTCTCAAAGCCACACTCCTGCTTGACTGCAAGTATACTGCAAGTATCAAAAGTTTCAACCTAGTAACTTACCTGAATAGTGACATTCCAGATTTCAACCTTGCAAAAAAATCTACCAATCATTTCATGACTGGCTAGGGAAGATGTGACCTCTTTCGCCCCAAGTGAGGAACAGCTCACTTTCTGCTCATCTGACTGTGGCCAACCAATTTAGAGCATTGCCCACGTTCCTTGAGATAGCCATTGCTGGTAGCAACACAACTATTCACACTGTATCAGCTGAAGCTGTTGGATTGTTAGTTCCAACATCACACTATAAGTATTTCCTAAAACTGCCAAATGAATAATTAAAAAATAACTTACTGATTTTTCTTTCTGCATTGATAGGCTAATTTGACTGACAGTTGAATGATAACCAGGCTCAATTCTGCCCTCGCTGTCTATGCATGCACACTTTCCAGCACAATACTGATCAGGCCAGAGCTCTGTCTGAATTATTTCTCCTGAACCAAAGGGCACTAAGGCTAATTCCAATTCCTTGTCACAGCCCTGATTGAGAACAGCTAATGCAGCACAGGCTAGGAATCAAGCTTTAAACATTTTAAAAATTAAGGTGCTCTGGATGCTGACAATTTAGACTAAGAATAAAACAAAATACTGTGCAGGTCTATTAGTATCTGTGGAGAGATAAATAGAGTAAACCTTTTATACTACTTAGCTCTCATCAATCCAATAGTGGAATCATTTCTTTGAATTCATTCATGGGGATATGAGTTTCGCAGGTTAGGCCAGACTTAATCCTATGTGCTCTTGAGTGGATGGTGTGAGCTGCCTGTGAACTGCTGCAGCCCTTGGCATGTATATAAACCCACAAAGAAGTATGTGTAGGATTTTCAACCAATGATACTGAAGGAACAGGGATCATGTTCCAAATCAAAGTGGTGTGTGACTTGGAGGGGAACTTATACATAGTGGTATTTTATCCATCTGCTGCTCTTATCCTTCTAGGAAGCAGAGAATGCGGGTTTAGAAGGTGCTGTTGAAGGAGTCCAGGTGACGCGCTGAAATACATCTTGTAGATGATATAGACTTCTGCCTCTATGCATCGGTAGTGAAGGGAATAGATATTGGAGGTATTGGATGAGGTGCCAGACAAGCAGGCAGCTTTGTTTTGGATAGTGTCAAGATTATTTCGTGTTTGGGACAAACATTATGGAGACAGGAGATCAAATACCTACCACAGAATTCATAACCTTTGTCCTGTTCTTGCAGTCATAGTTTTTATATTGCTGGTCCAGTTTAGTTTCTAGTCAATGAAATCCCCTCCCAGGATGTTCATAGTGGCGGATTCAGTGATGGTAATGACATTGAATGGTATGAAGGGATTGCTTCATTCTTCTTGGAGGTGGTCATTGACTGGCATTTATATAGCATGAACATTACTTGCAGCTTATGGGCATAGGCTGATTAAGTATCTGAGGATTGACAAATGGTGGGGAACATTGTGTAATTATTACATAGAGTGAATCGAATTTACTGAAGATTTGCATCTATGACTCTGGCAACAGGACACATTCCTCTCAGCAACTCTGGCTGAGGATAGTTGCGACTGCTTAAAACTCTTCATACACTACAAATGCCATTTCCAGAGCGAGAACAGCAATACCAACTGAAATTAATATAGCACCCTTAATGTAGAAAACCTCACTGGAGTGTACTGAGGCAAAAATAGATGCCAAGACAAAAGAGAGTTTTCAGAAAGGAGCCAAGAGGTTGTCAAATGTATTAAAAATGATTAGTTTACTTGATGTTATTAAGATCACATTGGAGACTACAACGAGCCCAGCTAAATGTTAGTGCCCTAAAGTTAAAGATTACAACTTGTAAATCCAGGTTGATATGTAGCTTGAAGGGCAATACAACCAGATATTAAATTGATGCAGTTGCAATATAAGTGATTTAATAACATTTCCTGAAACTTGTTGTGATCTTCTGTCTTTACATAGAATAATAATTTGATTTCTCAAGAAATGTAAAGAACTAAATACTTGACTATCCCTTGATCACGTTGAACTGCTCAATGATCTTCACACAAAGAAGTTGTTTCCAATATTATTTCCATATGGATTTTCTTTGCAGCTTAATGTCATGAGTTTAAAGTTTGCTGAGGAGTTCTATTCATAGAAATTATTGCAGTTGGAAGCTTTGCTTATTCATTATTGGTCACACATCAAAAGTATGATTAATGTAACTAAGTTTACAAATCCTCCTGTGTAATGTGTATCTGGAGCTGTTCTACTATATTGTGTTTCAGGTACCAGCTGCAAGAACTTCACAGCCTTGCAAATAGGAGAGGATTGAGTCTGTGCTCATTTGCAAAAGTTGAATAAATATAGTAGTAGGGTCCATTGCGCTAAAGGTTGTCTACCAGAATAACTTAACTCTGCAGGTTTATGGTGGAAACTCAATTTAGTTTACAAATATGGACAGCATAAACTATCCTAACCTGTTCTCATATTAACTAGAACTAGTTAGTAAACTGGCCATACTGCTACTTAGCAATGATATATGTTATTTTGCAGACATATTGGTACAACTGCACAGTTAATAACTTGAAAATGTTTAATGAATTATTCAACATTTAATGGTCATTTTCCACTTATGATAACCTGGCCCCCTCCTTCCAGAATTACATATTCAGATTCACTCACCTTGATAAAACTCTGTAAGATAGAATCCTCAGCATATTTGCCCACATGGTCTGTATTAAAGTTACTTCTCCAAACAAGCATGCTTGCATTCTCATTACTTCTTCTCACCCAGCCTCAAATTCCTCTTGCCCTCCATGTACTGTTTTGTTTACTGTGTAACTTTGGGTCCAATATCAAGTTTAAAATACACCTTCCATTACTTCCCATTATATTTGTAGGTCAAACTGAATGGTCTCCCAGAAATATTCTGTTTTTCTGCTTAAGTTATTTTGAAAGGATGGATTGTGAAATCTAAGCAAGCGCAAATGTGATGCTAAATGTTTTGACAGATTGATCTTAATTTTCAGCTGGTTACAATCTTTTAATCTTCATTATTCTTATAAAAGGCTATCAAGTATTAATCAAACACATTAAATAAAGCAATATTGCAAGATTCAGCAACACCCTAATGTAGTAATGTAGAAATGCAGGAAGGTAAGCAATTGATGTGAGGGTGTTTGATTTTAACCTAATTCAACTGACAGGAGTTAAGAAGAGGATCTTGAAAGTGGAAAAGCTTTTCTGACTTACCCTTTCTTATTTAAAGCCAATTGCCACAGTTTGTAACTACTCACTCACATTAGGGGCTAAAATACATGTTAAAAGCTAGCAAGAGACTCGGAATTAATGCAAATCATGGTCATATTGTGTTTAAAATTACCATCTCAGAATGACTTTAGTTTACAATGGAGGCTGAAGTCAGTTTACTGAACTGGATGGCATAACCAATGCATTTCCATTCCTCATGTAACTGGGACTGATAAACTGATCAAAGCTAATATGCAACGCTGAATTCATACCAAAGATATGCAATAATGTACAAGACAAATTGACAATCAGTAACAACCTGCAATATTCTTTTCACCAATCCCTGAGAAAAGATTTATGTTTGGATGCTGCAGGCAATTGCACTGCCATCTGGATAGATAGGCAACAGAGAGGCAGGAAGAAATGAGAATTCTTACCCAGAGTGTTTTGTGTGACTGAATGATCAAAAGTCACCCTTTCCCCTCACCTTATCTGTTTCACTGAAAGGCAAGCTGGTGCACAATGGTAGGCAAGGTGACAGTTGCTACATTCAGAGAAACCCACGGTGCCAAAACTTAACTCCAGATGTTAAGAATGTAAGAGAAATGCTGAGGCACAGTAACATCTGCCTACCTTGAGGCTGTAGTGACATTTAATAAAAATAGTGAAACTGCAAAAGAGGCTAATCAGCAGATATGCTGCCTCTTCAACTATCCATCACCTTAAATATCTGGTAAATAGAAGCACTGTAAACTTTTTAAGCAGAAGTTCACATGCAAAAGTCGATACATCATTTTAAAGGATCAACTTCTAACCTTTTTTTATGGGATTGCAGATAATTTGCTGGGCCAGCATTTTTTTGTCTGCATTAAATGAGACTTTTCAGGTTGTATTCTCATCTGTGTGACACTATTCAGCATTTGCATTTGATATTTTACACAGTTAATTTCTGGTCTGAAAGCCCCCTGGGATTTGAACTGTAGTGCTACTTGAGAGAGGCAGAGTATTGATCAGCTAACATTTCCCTTACATTTTTTGTATGCCATAAAATTAATGAGACTTCAAGCCAAAAATGTCAAAGTACTCCAATAAGCAATGATGATTAGTTTTACATTTACAATCTCCGGTCTGTTCAAATTAATAAATTGCGGATTATTAAAAAAGCCTAGCTCCTGCTTACTGAACACTCTCTGCAACATGGGGCAGTATACTTATGCAATGTTTGGGATAATCATTAATTTCACAGTATGCTTTGTTTGCTTTGATTATTATATCTTTAAGAACACATAATGGTATTTTTGAGATTATCTCCCTCCTTAAAGAAAAATATATCATAAAAGCAATAACGTAGCTTTGCAGTCATTTGAGAGGAAAGATTTATTTAGATTCATGAGATGTTGGCATTGCTGGGTGGGCCAGCAATTGTTGAGCACCCCCTAATTGCCCTTGAGAAGATAATGGTGAGGTATCTCTTGAACCACAGCAGTCCATTTGGTGCAAGTAAACCCACAATGTCATGAAGTGTAAAAGAATGGTGTGCTGATACTTTTGGAAGTATTTTATTTTCAATTGCTAATTAACTTACAAGTTACCCAACAGTTATTGACTACTTTGTAATGTCTTCTTTGGAAGTATGTGTATTTTGTTTGGCATCAGTTAATTTTAAGTTGACCCTGACAGCTGCAACAGGGTGACAGGCAGAAGTATGCTTTGTGTTTGGCAGTGTGAATAGAAACACTGATCAAATCAATTGGGATCAGCCGCCCAAAGATAGACTGATAGATGTTTGGTTTCAGTCTGTTGGCATAGTTTGGGAGGTGGGGGACAGGTTGATAAAGCAATCTGGAGGCTTGATTTCTAGCTAGTAATCTTCATTAACTTAGTGCTTGAGGTGCATTCTATTGAATTGTTCCACAAAATCTTTAATGTATATGCCTTTTACATACACTGAGGGAACTGCTGTGGGTTTGCAGCTCTTATTTTGCATTTTTATCTCAAGTTTCAAACATTCAGTTGTTCTCACCTTATCCCTATGATTGTTTGTATTTAGCTACACTCTTTAATGACTCCTAGTCTTAATTTATGCATAACTTCTTTTTGCTGTATTCTTGAATTTCCATTGGGTTTTCACCTTGAACTGGTTGCTCTGATTGTTGGGTCCCATATGTACTCAGCAATGCTACTCTAAGGTCAGGTGCCTGTATCTATTGAGGATGATCTTCTGATTTATTCCCCTGTTACACAAAGATTAATTACAATGAATTAAGCAAAGTATATGTTTTGTCAGACACTGGCAAAAATACTTTGGAGCCTGAAGTAACTTAAGACTTATAAAAAGGATGAAATCTTGTTTTGAAGAAGGGTCACTGGACCTGAAACAGTAACTCTGCTTTCTTTCTTCAGTTGCTGCCAGATCTGATGGTTTTTCCAGCAATTTCTCATTGTGTTTATGATACCCCACATCCACAGTCCTTTGTTTTTATGAAATCTTGTGCTGCTACTGGGGCAGGAAGCAAGTTGTCAGCAGGAATGTAATGAAATGGGAGGCCAAAAATCAGCTTCGTAATGGAAGAATGAAACCAATCTATTAAGTTCACTAAATGTGTTCATCAATGCATGTCATGCATGCTAATTAAAAAGCAGTCTCACCAGAATTAAGTACCACTTTTCAATTGTTATTCAAGAGTGAGCAATGCACGCCTTTAGATTTTTGACTGCATTTTAGACCTGTGTAGCAGGTGCGTTAGTCTTGGTGGTTTTGAACAGAATGGCCACTGGGTTTTACTGTCCTGAAAGAGCATCGTTCAATGATGTGGTGATTGAAATCAGATGGAGGCAGCTTAACGGGCATGGGGCAGGAAGGCTGACTGAGGGAGTGTGGAGCAGGAAGGAAGGCAGACTGTTTGGGACAGGGAGGAAGGCAGGGAGACCAGGCAGGAAGCAGACAGGGAGAGAGCCCCTCTTCAACTTAACCTGCTGCCACCAAAGGTAGATTGAGTAGCACAAGTACTTTGGAATGCACTTGGATAAATCCCCAGCGTACTATGGTGGCCCTGCTCCTTGCTGACTGTGTGCAATACAGCACCCTGACTACTTGAGGCAAAGGAGCCATTAGGGGGATGTTGAAGTGCCCAATTCCCCTCTCACCTGATGATTGCTTCAGTATACCATTACACCATGCTTACTTTAGTGGAGTGTAGGTCTGAGTTTCTATCCATAAGCAACTGACAACTCTGCCATATCAAGCCTTCCATGGCAGTTACCAGCCAACCTTAGGAGGAAGCAGAATGCACAGATGTTTTAACCAGGATTGTACGAGCAACATGGATAGACTCACCTAGCCTTCACTTAAGTCTGTCCATAGCATCTGGCATCTTTTCCTGATGTTGTCTAACCTATCTGTAAACCACCATCAGATTTCTTATAGTGGGTTGATTCAACTGCATGGGACCCAGCTCTGTTTTAGTCTCCAATTGTCAGGGAACTCAAATGTCTGATCCTCCATCAACTGTGGAGCCCGTGTCCATAATAAGACCATAAGACCATAAGACATAGGAGTGGAAGTAAGGCCATTCGGCCCATCGAGTCCACTCCGCCATTCAATCATGGCTGATGTGCATTTCAGCTCCACTTACCAGCGTTCTCCCCGTAGCCCTTAATTCCTCTAGACAACAAGAATCTATCAATCTCGGCCTTGAAGACATTTAGCGTCCCGGCTTCCACTGCACTCCGTGGCAATGAATTCCACAGGCCCACCACTCTCTGGCTGAAGAAATGTCTCCGCATTTCTGTTCTGAAATGACCCCCTCTAATTCTAAGGCTGTGTCCACGGGTCCTAGTCTCCTCGTTTAACTGAAACAATTTCCTAGCATCCACCTTTTCCAAGCCATGTATTATTTTGTACATCTCTATTAAGTCTCCCCTTAATCTTCTAAACTCCAACGAATACAATCCCAGTATCCTCAGCCGTTCCTCATATGTTAGACCTGTCATTCCAGGGATCATCCGTGTGAATCTCCGCTGGACACGTTCCAGTGCCAGTATGTCCTTCCTGAGGTGTGGGGACCAAAACTGGACACAGTACTCCAAATGGGGCCTAACCAGAGCTTTATAAAGTCTTAGTAGTACATCTCTGCTTTTATATTCCAACCCTCTTGAGATAAGAGACCACATTGCATTCGCTTTCTTAATCACAGACTCAACCTGCATGTTTACCTTTAGAGAATCCTCGACTAGCACTCCCAGATCCCTTTGTGCTTTGGCTTTATTAATTTTCTCACCATTTAGAAAGTAGTCTATGCTTTTATTCTTTTTGCTAAAGTGCAAGACCTCGCACTTGCTCACGTTAAATTCCATCAGCCATTTCCTGGACCACTCTCCCAACCTGTCTAGATCCTTCTGTAGCCTCCCCACTTCCTCAGTACTACCTGCCTGTCCACCTAACTTCGTATCATCGGCAAACTTCGCTAGAATGCCCCCGGTTCCCTCATCCAAATCATTAATATATAATGCGAACAGCTGTGGCCCCAGCACCGAACCCTGCGGGACACCGCTCGTCACTGGCTGCCATTCTGAAAAAGAACCTTTTATCCCAACTCTCTGCCTTCTTTTAGACAGCCAATCCTCAATCCATCCCAGCAGCTCACCTCGAACACCATGGGCCCTCACCTTGCTCAGCAGCCTCCCTTGTGGCACCTTATCAAAGGCCTTTTGAAAGTCTAGATAGACCACATCCACTGGGTTTCCCTGGTCTAACCTACTTGTTACCTCTTCAAAAAATTCCAACAGGTTTGTCAGGCATGACCTCCCTTTACTAAATCCATGTTGACTTGTTCTAATCAGACTCTGCTCTTCCAAGAATTTAGAAACCTCATCCTTAATGATGGATTCTAGAATTTTACCAACAACCGAGGTTAAGCTGATTGGCCTATAATTTTCCATCTTTTGCCTTGATCCTTTCTTGAACAAGGGGGTTACAACAGCCATCTTCCAATCATCCAGGACCTTTCCTGACTCCAGTGACTCTTGAAAGATAATGTGCTTCCCATACTGTGACTCTGAGACTAATCTAGAATATGAACTCACCGAGCTGGTTGTTATCGTGTGAATGAAGGGTGGAAGGGAATGCTGTAGCAGTACATCATTTAAGGGCTCTGAGTTACCAACCTCAGAACTGGTGGTCAATATTCGGCTGCCTCTTGGTCTTGCTTCTAGATTCTAAACTGGAAATCAAAAAGAATTAACTCAGCCACAAACCCTTTTCCCACGTGTTTCTTTCAATATAATTCTGCATATGCATTGATTACTACAAATGTGGAGGCACCCTCATAAGACACACTTTAGAGATGTGGTCCTCTATTGTCAGTTCTATGGCCTCTTCCTCGCTGTAGTAAGGTGTTCAGGAAGACATGTAAAGTCTAGTGGGTGGCCTTCCTGTTGCCTGCCCAGCCCACCCTGTGACTGATAGGGTCTCATTTCTCTGCCATTGGTATTTTATCCACAGCAGGAGGAAACTGATACCATATGAGAAGTATTACTGCTTCAGCTGCACTGCTTGGTAATTGGCAAGCTCCTTTGCTAACTTTCTGGGTCCATCAGAAGCAATTGTCTTAATCCTCCCCCCTGCCCTCTTGAACCCAGCTTGCCACCTCATTCACCTTCCTCACTTAGACACTCGAGCCCAGATTCAGCTATGCTCTTTGACAATGGGGTTAGAACAATGTCTCCTGCTGCTGGCTGGCACAGCTGGGATTACAGAGTTGACAGGCATTAAATGGACTGCAGCTCTCCAAGACTCGCTCTAAAAACATTAAAACACTGTTGTCTGCATTATGTGGCCTGCAAGCAGCAGATCGGATTTTGGGTAGGATCCCCCAGCAACATTTTGGCCCGGTGCGCACAAGGACTATGGCAGCCCATTAAATCCAACCCTTGATCATACTGAATTTTTTTTTACATTTGCAATTAAAGCTTTCTTACATATTGATTGTGTGATATATCTTATTCAAAGATTGTGACTGTGAAACTTGAGGAGGAGACAATCTGTGGCTGAGACACAGCATAACCTCAGTTCCTAACATATAGATTGTTTTACTTTTAAACTTCTCATAGTTTCCTTTGGGAGACCACGAGCTGTTAAACCACACAATGCCTCAGGCAGAAAGCAGTTAACTCTACTCTAGAGCTTCGTTAGGGAAGAAATACCAAAGGCAAAATTTATTTCAGGTTTTGCTTTTCCATTTTTCTAAAATATTAATGATGAAATCTTGTGGAAACTAAGAAGACATTTCTCTTGTTCTGATGTTAACCTTTACCCTATTGTTTATAATATACATACATGGTATGTTTCAACATCTTTTATAGCATAATTGCACCCCTTCCGCTTAGATTTTCTATTTTATTAAGCAAATTACAAAACAGCGTACAAAAAAACATTTACAGCTGTACACAAGCGACAGCAATTTTACAAGGGAGAGGAGCAGCAAAGCTAGGCCCCAAACTCTACCGTTCAACCATTTTACAGGGAGATGAGGACAAACCTCAAATCTCAGTTCCACATATGACAAGACAGTGACAATGACATTTGTACATTAGACAATACTGTTACATACAAAAGTGCAGACAATACAGACCCAGCAAGCCCCCGCCCCTCCCACCTTCCAACCACTCTAAGGCAGCCCACCCCTACCCACCTTCGGTCCACCCCATGCCCCTTCCAGTTCTTGGTCCACCCTGACACACCTTTCGACCACCTCCGGGACAGCCCGCCCCGGTACCTGCCTGGGGTGACAGCGGTCAGGACGGCCTACCCACCTTCCGGCTTCACTAACCACCCTCAGCACCTTTTGACCACCTCTGGGGCAGCCCGCCCTGGTACCTGCCCGGGGTGACAGCGCTGAGGACGGCTACCCACCTTCTGGCTCTCGGTCTACCCCTACGTACCTTTGGGCTCTCACCCACCCCAATGCGCCATCCGGCCAGTGGGCTATCCTGGCACACCTTCCGGCCACCTCTAGGACAGCCCATCCCCTTCCCTGGGACGACAGCGCCCTTCTGCTTAGAAACCCGTGTTCAACCTTTATCATAGGCCCTGAGTTAATTCCAAATTTCAAAATAATTTGCATATGCTTTGAGGCATATTGCTTAAAAGTAACCATTTTGGCATGGTGGAATGAATGTGTATTTGTTGTAAATAGCTAATATTTACATTGTTTCCAGGTTACAGTTTGGAAAATGAGTAAATATGATATGACTTTATTCAAGCAAAATGCCTTATTTAGTAATCTTAGTAGCTGCAAGTTTCTAATTGGACAGAGAACGCTGCATTATTTGTTTCTGGCCCATTTTGAAACATCATTGGAGGCTTTTTTATTGGTTAGATAAAATAACTGTAAAATATTTGTGTATTAATGAATACACTAAAGTCTTGCAAGTAATTGTTGATTGTCATTTTATAGAAATGTTTTGAGGTCTGAATATTAACAAACCGCAGATTAAAAAAATGTTGATTATGATCAAAATTGAATATTTCTAAAGGGATTGATGAATCAAACAAAAATACTCCCTTGTATCAATGCTATGCAATGTTAGGTTTAACTTGTTAAGGAATGAAGTGGCCTGTATTTACAGTGAAGATCATGGATGAGGGCATTTCAAACAGAAAAACATAAATATGGGTGCCCTGTACATCCTGCAGAAATTAATTGCAGGATATGTTTTCATCTTTTCAAAATGTTTCTTACCTGATAGAGGCTGGACATAGGAGCTATGGGGTCTGGTAGGGAGCATGTATCCTTTAAAACATTACAAGGATATTATCAATAAAAAGCAGCCATGGACTTTGAAAGGGTAAGGAAATACATAAAACTGAAATAAAAGAAGTGTAAGAACCTTCATAGGCCCTAGCAGCTGGGAGAGATACAACGAATGACTGAATCTGACAAAACGGAAACTTACAAAATAAAAAAAAAACTATATTAGGACAGTGATGACCATCTAATGTGAGCCTTTTGAAAGCTGATAACAGTGATATTGTCAATAGTAGGAAATAGTAGGCAGATTGAATAATTATTTTGCATCAGGACTTAGGGTAAAGGAAGACCATAGTATGTCAGATCTCTCAAGGACACTAATATTGAATGGGGGGAAAGTTTATAATGTAAATAAAGTAAGGAAGATAATGATGTTAGTAAACTAGGACAATTCCCCAGGGGCCAGATGATTCCTATCTCAGGATTTGGAAGGAAATAGGTGAGAACATTACAGATGCCTTTACGATAATCAACCGAAACTCTTTCAATTGGGAATTATATTTTAGGAAAATTGTGCATGCTATTCCATATTTAAGAAAGCCAAAACAAGCAAATCAGGAAATTATAGATCATTTAGCAAATGAATTTCAATGTAGGCAAGTGTGAGACCATCCATTTTGGAGGTAAATAGAAAAGGACCGAATAATTTATAGAAAGCTTACCAGTCCAAACAGACTTGTGGGCCCAATTACCTAATCCATTTAAGATGGCAGGAACAGATACAAAAAGTAATCAAAACAACTAATATAATGCAAGACTTATAAATAGAATGTATGGGGACGGAGTTTAACCTACCAACATGTAAAACCTTGGTTTGCTCAGACCGTGAATTGTTCTGAACACTATATCTTAAGAGTAGTGTACTGACCATGGACTGTTTGCAGTTTAGATCTTTTGGAATGATTCCTGATATTAAGGGTGTAGTTACAAGGTGAGATTACCCAAAAGAGGGTTATATTCCTTGGTATTCATATGGAGGCGGACCTAATTTAAGATTTCAAGCAATTAAAAGCAGGAATAAAAGTAAGTGTGTAGAAACTGTTTTTCCTGGCCGGGGATTCCATAAAAACAGGGCAATGTCTAAATAATCATCCCAGATCTTCCATCAGTGGTATTCAAAAACATTTCCATGTGATGGCTGCAATTTTAATACTATCTTCTACAAATGGCTTTTGAGGATTCATTGTTAATTTTAAAAGTGAAAATTATAGTTTTGTGATAACCACAGCGAATATTGGACCAAAGTGCAGCACCACACAAGTAACAAAGACCAAAGTAGTTATGTAGTGCCAAAAGCAGAAATTGCTGGAAAAGCTCAGCAGGTCTGGCAGTATCTGTGAAGTGAGCTCTGAGGATGCGTCACCAGATCTGAAACTATAACTCTAATTTCTCTTCACAGATGCTGCCAGACCTGCTGAACTTTTCCAGCAATTTCTGTTTTTGTTTCTGAAATACAGCATCCACAGTCCCTCCGGTTTTTAAGTTGTTATATAGTATTAAGTTGTAGATCAACCATGATCTTACCAAACAGGAACAGATCATGAGGCAGTATGGTGTTAGTTGAGTATCTACACTCCAATGAGTGAAGATCCCATGTCAGAATGTCAAAAATAATGCAATGGCTAATCATTATAGTTGGGAATCAGATACCACAGGATACCACAGGAAGATCATTGGACTCAGAATTGGGTATCGGGGGCTGGACAATAGAAAGGTTAAATATTCCGAGGTTGAAGATCAGAAACTTGAGAGTTGGATGTCACAGCGGTCAGACATCATCAAGGTAGGGATCATATGACATGTAGTTAGATACCATGACAGTGGGAGTGAATTGAATATGGCAGAAGTCCGGTCACAGTGACGAGTGATGTGGCAGAAGACTGGAGGTTGGCTACCGTGGTGCCACTACTTAAGAAAGGTGGTAGGGAAAAGCCAGGGAAGTGTAGATTGTTGAGTCTGACATTGGTGCTGGGCAAACTGTTGGAGGGAATCCTGAGGGACAGAATTTACGTGTATTTGGAAAGACAAGGACTTATTAAGGACAGTTAACATGGCTTTGTGTGTGGGAAATGATGTCTTCCTAACTTAATTGAGTTTGTTGAACAAGTAACAAAGAGGATTGATGAGGGCAGAGCACTCAGCATGATCTATATGGACCTCAGTAAGACGTTCAAAAAGATTCCTCATGGTAGACTAGTTAGAAAGGTTAGATCACATGGAATACAGGGAGAACTAGCCATTTGGGTACAGAACTGACTCGAAGGTAGAAAACAAAGGATCATGGTGGAGGGTTGCCTTTCAGACTGGAGGCCTGTGACCAGTGGTGTGTCACAAGATTGGTATTGGGTCCACTGCTTTTCATCATTTATATAAATGATTTTGATGTGAACACAGGAGGTAAGTGTGCAGATGACACCAAAATTGAAGGTGTAGTGGAAAGCAAAAAAGGTTACCTCAGAGTACAAGGGGATCTGGATCGGATGGGCCAATGGGCTGAGAAGTGGCAGTTGGAGTTTAATTTAGATAAATGTGTGGTGCTGCATTTTGGAAAGGCAAATCAAGGCAGGATTTATACAATCAATGTTAAGGTCCTGGGAAGTGTTGCTGAACAAAGAGGCCTTGGAGTGCAGGTTCATAGCTTCTTGAAAGTGGAGTCGCAGGTGGATAGGATAGTGAAGAAGGTGTTTGGTATGCTTTCCATTATTAGTCAGAGTATAGACGTTGGGAGGTCATATGTTGCAGCTGTACAGGGCATTGGTTAGACCACTTTTGGAATATTGTGTGCAATTGTGGTCTTCCTCCCATCAAAAGAATGTTGTAAAACTTGAAAGGGTTCAAAAAGATTTACAAGGATGTTGCCAGGGTTGGAGGGTTTGAGCTATAGGGAGAGTCTGAACAGGCTGGGGCTGTTTTCCATGGAGTGTCAGAGGCTGAGGGGTGACTTTATAGAGGTTTATAAAATCATGAGGGGCATGGATAGGGTAAATAGTCAAGGTCTTTTCCCTGGGGTGGGGGAGTCCAGAACTAGAGGGCATAAATTTAGGGTCAGAGGGGAAAAATTTAAAAGGACCTAATGGGCAACCATTTCATGCAAAAGGTGGTGCGTGTATGGAATGAGCTGTCAGTGAAAGTGGTGAAGGCTAGTACAATTTCAACACTTAAAAGGAACCTGGATGGGTATAGAACTAGCAAGTGTTTAGAGGGATATGGTCCAAGTGCTGGCAAATGGGACTAGAGTAGGTTATGATATCTGGTCGGTATGGACGAGTTGGACTGAATGGTCTGTTTCTATGCTGTACATCTCTATGACTCTATGTCGTGCAGTTAAGCTTGATGGATCTGGAGGAAATACTCTACATGGCACACAAGCAAAATATTACAAGGTAATCATTTCATATTTCTAGCGTTTTTCATCTCCTTCCATACGTCAGTTTTCCAAGACCAGGCAGTATCAGCCATTATTATTGAAAAATATTTTAAAATAGAAGCACACAATTTTCTGAAATGATATCAGAAATTGCCAAGCCTCCCAGGAGCAGGTTGGCTGCCCATGCCCCTCAACTATTGATGTTTCTCTATTCGAAATATAGGTAGCAGAGTGGGGTCAGTTTTGAGTTTGTTTTAAATTTTTATCTTCCCACCTGCTCCTAATCCTTCTACTTATGGGTTTTAAAATGCCTCCCATATGCTTGGAAAAAATACATTTTTCCTTTATTAAGAAAACAAGTAGCAGAAAAACGCTGACATAAAGGGCAAATAGAACATCTCTGATTATACTGCATGCTGTAATATTATTAAAATATTAATACTAAGGGATTTCAGGTCAATACCAAATTTGTGCTTCAATCTAAGGATATCATAATGTAATTTTTAGATTGTGGCAAAATAATTGATAATCACTGTATTACAGAATAACAATAATCCTACATTTTGATTAGAAATGCAGGTTTGTTTGCCCAAGGATAAAATGTTTCCTGAAGGTAATACTGCATCCTCAATTGATATATCACATGTTTCAATTTTGACAAGGTCTCACAATAGAGAAGAAAAACACATGATGTCATGGGGTTTGTAGATCACAGTACATAAACTTTTCTGATTGCTTGAAAGACAGAGTTGTGTTCTTTCTGGCAGCTCTTGAGGGAATTCTGATAAGATCATTTCTGACTGAGGGAGATATTTCAGTATAATAATCTCTTCCCTTCAGTTCATTATGGGAGAAAAAAGTATAAATTGTAGAAGCTATGTTCAGCTGAAAGCAGCATAATGCCAGTGTCTTGTCATGCACCGATGGACTAGAGGTCTCAGGACCCCAGCAGAGATTTTTACACCCCAAATGCACTGCATCAAACTATGTGATCTTCCATATAGTCTCATAACAAAAGCAAATAGGCAGTCTGCTGTGGTCCAATAAACTGAAGGATACATGCAGAAAGTCATATAGGGAAAAGATGTTAATACTTTAGGAATATTGCGTGCAATTTTGGTCTCCCTCCTATTGAAAGGATGTTGTAAAACTTGAAAGTGTTCAGAAAAGATTTACAAGGAATTTGTCAGGGTTGGAGCTATAGGGAGGGGCTGTATAGGCTGGGGCTGTTTTCTTTGGAGCGTTGGAGGCTGAGGGGTGACCTTATAGAGGCTTATACAATCATGAGGGGCATGGATAGGGTAAATAGACAAGGTCTTTTCCCTGGGGTGGGGAGTCCAAAACTAGAGGGCATAGGTTTTGGGTGAGAGGAAAAAGGTTTAAGAACTTTTTACACAGAGAGTGGTGTATGTATGGAATGAACTGCCAGAGGAAGTAGTGGTACAATTACAACATCAACAGCAACTTGCAAACCCAACCAATCTCCCACTATATGTTTATGCATCTAAGAATCAATCTTATGTATCTTTAATGATGATACAACTCCTCACTTGCCAAAAGCACAATGGGAGATAACAGCCTGCTCCCAGAAGATTAGATATTTGCTGGTTGGATGAGAGAAATATCCATCTATCGTGAATGCTGAACAGGTTTGATCTTGGACTGGCTGATCTTTTTCTGACTATCAGTTTCCTATGTTGAAATGTTTTCTGCCTATTAATTTTAATTGTTGTAAAATTTTGGATACAGAATCAGCACTTTTCTACTGTATGATCCCGGTGAATGAGGCTATGCTACAAGGTGAAGAAATCCAGAGATGCAACCCTATAATTAATGTCAAGAATGAGTGAATGCTGCAGAGCCCATTGAATGCCACTAGCTAGTAATAACAAACACGATGGATAGCTGAAGTAAATTGAAAAGGCAGGAAGCTATTTTTCCAATGACCACAATATAAGGTAATCCAAAGTGTGCAAATAAAATTAAGGCACAAGTCAGTCATTTTCTGATTGAATGACACAAGATTGTCGAGGGGTTGAATGGCCTACGTCATACTCAGAGGCAGTCTTGAATCAGCAAGTCACACTTCATTTACATGTTGAGAGTCCTTAATACTGATCCAGTTCCCTGAGAGCCAGCTCCCAGAGTGAACAGAATCTCTGACACTCCTGTTGTTATCTTGTCAGGTAGGGCACCCTGATTGGACCAGATTAACAGCCCTAGTCTGGGAACTCATACTCTATGAGGTCCACCTGACTGACCTCATTACAATCACTACAGTAACCATGAATGTTTTCAGGTTATTTCAATACAATGCTAATGAATCTTATTTTTACAGACTAGCTTAATAGTGTATTTTGCAGACCACTATTATTCACTGGTGTACTTCATGGAAGTTTCATTTCACTATGGTTTCAATGAAAATGTATAAAATAAATGAACTTTGATACTGTATCTGTAAACTATGCAACACACCAGGTTATTAGTGTCCCTTAATATATATGTTAGAAAAGTGTAACATTTCCCAGTTGGTTACAATAAAATAAAACTGAATAGCATTCCAGCTCAGATCATATGATTCAATTGCAAGAACTTATTTTGCTGCTAGTTAATGTTAAAGGTTTCTACGGCCATATAATAGAAAAGAATAGTAACGGAGGACTGGTGAAATAACTCCACAGAGGCTGGTATCGCATCACCGATTCATCCTTTACTTATATGCGTGTAATACTTGACACTGGTCTGGCTTCCTCAGAGACAGCTCTCAGAGTGAGCAAATCTCTGACACTCCTAGTTATATTATGAGCCAGGGTCCCCTGATTGGACCATGTTAACAGCCCCAATCAGGGAACTCATATTCTATGAGGTGCACCTTGCTGACCTCATTACAATCGCTGCAAGATGTAGAAAGGTAAATTACAAATAGAGATAGAGGGAATAGCTGATTAAATGAGTACTTTGCATCTGTCTTTAGCAAGGAAGGGAATGCTACCAAAAATGTTGTGAAAGATAAGGTTCTGGGCACTTCTTGTAGGTAGCTGACAAGCAGGTAGAAATAAAACCCAGAGTTTAAAAGGCTCAGCCGCAGGTGATGATGCTAAATAGGTTAAGCATACAGCCTATGTCACCCCCAAAGCTTGCTTTCATTGAAACATAGACTCTGAAATTCTTCCAGATCCAGTGGTCTCAAATGCTGCCTTGCCAGAAGTGCATTTCAATGGTTTGCATGGCCATCCACAGAAAATTTAGCATTTAGCTCATGACAAGGAGTTTTCCAGACAGACTGATTTAAAGCTGCATTGCCTGTACCAGCACTTCCAATGTGGGAAACATTACTTGCATTTACTGCCTGTTTGCAGTCTCACTTCATTTATCAGTTTCAGGACATGAACAAACTAAATTGGGTCAAGATCAAGTAGACTTATTGGACCTTTTTGTTTATTGTAGGAAAATGAGCCATGAACGAAAACAAGTTCTTCCTGCCACCTTGTTACCAAGTTTCTCCCTTTCTGGGGATGTTGCTGATGACTTGACCATTGGATATCAGAATTGACTGCACTTTTCCCTCATTAAATATCATTCAATATTATTATCACTAGATAGCAGAGGTATGATGCTTTTTCCTGTGGATTCTTTTACTCCCAATACTGATTACTACTGAACCGAAGTGTAACCACCTCACTGCTGAGTGTTTAAAGATCCTCTTCCATTCAAATGCAGATGGATATCTACACAAATGCCAAATTGCACAACCAAAGGATTTCATTCCTTATCATTCCATTCATTCTTTGCTCTGAAACATACATACATTAGACTCAAAACATTAACTCTGTTTCGCTGTCCACTGATGCTGCCAGACCTTCTGAGTTTCTGCAGCAATTTCTATTTTTATTTCATATTTCTAGTAGCTGCATGGTTTTGTTTTTGTGCTAGCATTGTAGCACATATTATTACAGTAAGGGAAGTGGTGTCATTTTAATCAATAAGATCAAATCTGTATAAATAATTAATACACAGCTATTTGTAATCCAATATGATTTTGAAGAGACTGGCTATTGGAACTGTGTAAGAGCAGACCCAGAGTTACCTACCACGTTCTCTCAGGGGTTAAATTCCCTTTTACCTTTCTAATGAAACACCTGCAAATTGAGTTCTCTCTCATTTCACCACAAGAGAACAGTCTCATTGTGGCTGGAGGTAGTTTGTTTCTGGGAGAAAAAGAGACTAGTTTTGGATCTGAAAAGAAGACAAGGCTATGATTGCTCATGAGATCCCAAGCATCGTTGCTTTTGTAAGAAAACAAATTTGCAGTAATTTTATCTAGCATTTAGTATTGAATGGTCACAGATAGTCTCCGTGGTGTATTCTACAAGGCAAAAGAAAGAGCACTTGTTCAGCATGAAGAAAGAATACAAGCTCTTATTCTTAGAACTTCCTTTATCAATACAGGGTTTAGTATGGAGTTGAAAATATTTTGGTTGCAACCTCAGCACCAAACACCTGTTTTAAATTTCAATAAATAAGGCATTGTGAGAAATGCTGAAAAATGTTTGTGGCCGCATTGTGGTTCTTTGATACATTGAAATTGCAGTTTTCCTCAGGCCAATACACAGTGTCAATGAGTCATGTCATTTTTTTAAGGCAGGGTCACGTCCTGGAATAATGAACTCCCTATTACCACTTTTGTTCTTGAAGCCAAACTTTGTTTGACTTGACCTTAGTTAACTTGAAACAGTAATGAGTATAAATTCAGAGGCTGTCTTAGTCCAGCACTCCTTGTAAAAATGAACAATTAAAATTCCTGACTTCATATTCAGTGTCAGCTGCTGAAAAGCACTAGTTAGTAGCCATCTGGTAGTAAGCTGGAGATTGGAATGGATAAGAGGCACTCTTTCCCCACAGCAACAATGGAAGCCCTATTACAAACAGGTTCAAAAAATGTATCTTCTAACTAAATGGACAGTGGCAAGGGCTTAGTTATTTTCCAAGACCAATTTGGAAGTTATTTTTAAAGAAAACAGGCGTAATGTTCCATTTAAGTAAATTTTTTTTTAAATTACATGCAAGTTTTAAAAATATGTTTCCTCCATATGTCTTAACAAATTATGTTTGAACCTTAATAAAATTGAAAGTGTTAGAGAGAGAAACAAAGCTAGCATTTCGATTCCAATATGACTCTTCTTTGAAACTTACATTCTTTGTATTTCCAGCAACTGGAATCTCTTGCAACTGCAGTACGTTTCTTTTATCTTTGAACTGCAACTACATTAACTCCTCTGTTCAGTAATTTTTTTGATAATTTTTATAAAGACAGTGGATTTTTTTGAAGATGTACAAAGTTACCAACTGGATTCAATAAATACACTGTAATATTTAAAGCAGCTCATGGTAGATAATTAATTGATTTTGCTTTTACTATGTATTCATTCTGAAAAGTTATGCATTTTTCATTCCTTTCATGAATTTCAAATCATAGTAGGATAAAATGTAGTGAAAGTTAGCAAATCTGCCAGTATGAAGGGATTGAATGGACATCAATGAATATCATTAAATTCAGTGTTCTTGTTGAGTGTGTAATATTACCAATGGGAAATTTAACGCAATGTGTCTTCCAGCTCAGTATTTTATTCCTCCTTCAGCAATGTCATTAACAAAGTACATTTATATAGCTTCCTTTTGACATTTCACAGAAGAAAATAATAAATAAAAGTAAATGGACCCTGGGCCATTATGGCTGTTGGGAGATGTGTAGATAACCTGAATAAAAGTGGGTTTAACAAAATCCTTTAAAGATGCAAAGAGGAAAAGTGAAGGGTTTAGTGATGGTGCTCCGAAAGAAAAACCAAGGCATTTTGTTATCAATAAGGAGCAAAGGGGCAGAATTGCACAGGAGACCAGACTCATAAAGCATGAGGAAGCAGGCAACGTAGAAAACTGGTGGCCAAAGAAAGATGTGAATGGAATTGAAGATGAGGCTGCATTGTTTAAATCTAATGAAGGAAAACATTAACTTGAATAGAAAGGAAATTTGAGTCGAAGAGTGTGATGCTGTAAAAGCACAGCCGGTCAGGCAGTATCCGAGGAGCAGGAGAATCGATGAAGGGCTTATGCTTATGCTTGTGCTTATGCTCGAAATGTCGACTGTCCTGCCCCTCGGGTGCTGCCTGACCTGCTGTGCTTTTCCAGCACCACACTCTTCGACTCTGATCTCCAGCATCTGCAGTCCTCACTTTCTCCTAGAAAGGAAATTTGGCAAGATGTAAAACCAGTAAGCAAAGTCACCACTGTCAAATGACTATAGGAGTGCTGTCTCATTAAAGAGACAGACAACTTAGTGGCTTAAGCCGAGGATCGTCACACCTCAGTTGAGGGGAAAGGCCAAGAGGTTGAGACCTGCTTGCGGACCTCAGTCAGTATAGAAACCGAACCTGCGCTGTTTGCATCACTCTCTATTACAAACCAATCACCAGCCAGCTGAGTTAACTGACCCACAAAGGCGATCCCTATAAATGTCCCACCTTCTCAACCTTGCCCCCTGACTGAGATGTGGAAACCCTCAGGTTAAACTCACCAATGAGAACAGCTTTATGTTGCTCACAGATGATGGCAATTTTACCTGTACAACTAACAAATAACTATCAAATTTATATCGATAACCATAAACCAATGAATAGAGCAATGTGTTTTCTAAAACAAATCAATACTATTCAATGTATAGTACAAATGCATTAGTACATTTTTGTGAAAAGTTATAATTTGCCAATACGTTGTTGCCTGTTATACATTTCCCTCAATTTCACCATCCAAGTGTTTAGGGACTGCAAGCTAATGTAGTTCAAAATTGTAAGCTAACCAGATATGTTCAATTGAGTTCTGGATGTGTTAAAGCTAACAAATGGAATAAGATGGAAAGCAGCATGCAGGACATTAGGTAAAACTGACATTCCCCCAAAATTCTCTCAATTTCCACACTTTGGAAAGAGATGGAGGAATCCCAGACAGAAATAGCAGAAAATAGCCATCTTCATTATCACTCAGCGGTTTTCCAATCTCCTGCAAGTGTAAGTAATAGCAGCTGGAGTCGACCATTTGGCCTTCCAAAGCCCTCATCACCATTTAAAATGATCATGGCCAAACCTCATAGTCAGCTACATCTTCCTGCAACATTCCCATTTTCCTTAATTCTCAAAATCACAGTTGGGTTGGTGGGGGGTGTGGACCTGATGAGGGAGTTGCGGAGGGAGTGGTCTTTCCACAACCCCCACCAACCCAACCTCCAGTCCCGGCAACTTTCCCTGCAACCGCAAGAAATGCAAAGCTTGCGCCCACACCTCCCCCCTCACTTCCCTCCAAGGCCCCAAGGGATCCTTCCATATCTGTCACAAATTTACCTGCACCTCCACACACATCATTTACTGCATCCGCTGCACCCGATGTGGCCTCCTCTACATTGGGGAGACAGGCCGCCTACTTGCGGAACATTTCAGAGAACACTTCTGGGACACCCGCACCAACCAACCCAACCGCCCCGTGGCTGAACACTTTAACTCCCCCTCCTAATCCACCAAGGACATGCAGGTCCTTGGCCTCTTCCATCGCCAGACCATGGCAACATGACGCCTGGAGGAAGAGCGCCTTATCTTCCGCCTAGGAACCCTCCAACCACAAGGGATGAATGCAGATTTCTCCAGCTTCCTCATTTCCCCTCCCCCCACCTTATCTCAGTCCCAACCCTCGGACTCAGCACCGCCTTCTTGACCTGCAATCTTCTTCCCGACCTCTCCGCCCCCACCTCCTCTCTGGCCTATCACCCTCACCCTAACCTCCTTCCACCTATCGCATTCCCAAAGCCTCTCCCCCAAGTCCCTCCTCCCTACCTTTTATCTTAGCCTGCTTGGCACACCTTCCTCATTCCTGAAGAAGGGCTTATGCCCGAAATGTCAATTCTCCTGATCCTTGGATGCTGCCTGACTTGCTGTGCTTTTCCAGCAACACATTTTTCAGCTCTGATCTCCAGCATCTGCAGTCCTCACTTTCTCCCAGGAGGAGATCTTGTTGATAAAACTACCATGGATCTTGGGGGATCATTTTAAGTGTGAAACAAAAGACATGGGACAATGTGAGGTATCAGAGGACATGGGGAAGTGCATTAAAAACTAGGACACTGGACAGGGCAGTAGACAAATGTCAAGCTAAAGATGAAAATTTCTGTATGAGGCAATGGTGTCATGACCTGTGAGCCAGGTTTCTGCCAACTGTCTGAATGTGAATGGACTGATCCACAATCCACAGTCTGGCAAGTATGGAAGAGATGTTGTTCACAACTTGGCATGAATTGATTATTGTGTAATTTTCTTAGACTTGTATTCCATGATTTTGGCTATAGATATTTTCTTAATCATCCTTTGTCAGAGATGTTGCTACAGACCTGTAAACTCAATGGGACTTAACCCCAGGCTACGTACCTCAGAGGAGAAAGTGAGGTCTGCAGATGCTGGAGATCAGAGATGGAAATGTGTTGCTGGAAAAGCGCAGCAGGTCAGGCAGCATCTAGGGAAGAGGAGAATCGACGTTTCGGGCATTAGCCCTTCTTCAGGAATGGCTAATGCCCGAAATGGCATTAGCCGTTCCTGAAGAAGGGCTAATGCCCGAAACGTCGATTCTCCTCTTCCCTAGATGCTGCCTGACCTGCTGCGCTTTTCCAGCAACACATTTCCATCTCTACCTACCTCAGAGGTAGGGACATTACTACATTGCTTCAAGAGTGCTGCTATTTTGGCTTTATCATTCAACATTCTGCTAGATTATTGGACGACTGTGGAAAATAACTTTAATAATATTATTTTTTTAAAATTGGCAGTGGAGTAGGGTCAGAGAAAGAAAACTGAATTGATAGCTTAAGCACAAAGATGCTGCTGAAGATTATAAAAGTGAAGAAAAAACATCGTAAACGTAACATACTCATTAATCTGAAGGGTATGGATAAAATAGATCTCAATGATGCAAAAAGTTCTATGGTCTTGTGTGGCAATTTTTACATCAATGACACAGGGCATGGATGAGCCAGATTAGTGTGCCACATAAAGCATTTTTGGAATTGTCCTGGATGTGAGAGCTGGATGAAAAACACTTACACTATTAACAAGCACAAGCGTATAAATTCAGATGTGATTTTATTAAATATAAACTGAAGAAACTCAGCAAGTCTGGCAGTGTCTGTGGGGAGAGAAATAGACTTAATGTTCTGATAACAATATGACTCATCTTTCGAAGAAGTGTCATAATGAACCTGAAATGTTAACTCAGTTTCTGTCTGCAAAGATGCTGACATAAATGTTAAGTTTCTCGAGCATTTTTTGGTTCTATTTCAGATCAAAGTACTTTAATTTTATTGGTCATCATATTTTGTCTCCTAAAATCCTTCATTTCTGAGTTTAGCTGAACAAAGCAGACATATTTGCCGAGACCAGGTGACAGGAAATTTAAAGGAACCCTGCAGAAGATTTATGTAGGAAAGAGTTTTTGCTTGCAATCACATAAAAACTTTATTGCTCTTTTCATTTGAAACCATCAGCTTCAAATCAAGTTCCTCCTGGACAGAATTGAAAGGAAGGTTAGGATGACATTTAATCAAAAAAGGCAGCAAAATGGGATTCCCAATGGAAATCACATTATTTGGCTACATGGGAAGCTGACCAAACAAGGCAGCAGCAGCAGCAAAGACACAACTCTTTTCTCAGCTTCCTTGCCAACAGAGTTTATCAAGTTAGTAGTGACATTTGTAATTTTATTTGCAAATCAATGTCATCATTGTGCCACAGCTTTAGACAAAATAGCCCCAGGGACCCAGATTTGATTCCAGCCTTGGGCGACTATCTGTGTAGAGTTTGTACATTCTCCCTGTGTCTGCATGAGTCCCCTTCGGGTGCTCTGGTTTCCTCCCACAATCCAAATATGTGCAGGTTAAGTGAATTGGCCATGATAAATTGTCCATAGCATTCAGGGATGTGTAGGTGAGGTGCATTAGTCAGGGGTAGGGGTAGGGGAAGGGGTCTGAGTGGATTACTCTTCAGAGGGTCAGTGTGGACTTGTTGGGCTGAAGGGCCTGTTTCCACATTGAAATGATTCTATGATCTATGATGTTCACCCTTATGACCAGAACTGCAAAACAGATCCATAGTTATGATTGCATTTACCACAATAGCAGAAGTAAAAATGTCTCTAAGTCTTTTAATGCTGAGACAGATCAGATGATTTCTACCATGTCAGTCTCTTTGTGCTTTGTACTAACTGGGCAGGTCACAAAATCTGTTTGTTGAGTTATCAAACTGTCAAATTTGATTTGGTCAAAAGCAATTAGCAAACATGTTTCCTGATTCATGAGATGTTTACAAATGAAGCATAACACCTGGACTGATTTTTTTTAGTCTTTTGTGTCCATGCATTTTCTAGTAAACAATGACTGTTTGTAGTTTTTCTCCCTTAACTAATCAAGATATTTAAACTGCTGTTAAACAGTAATGAGTCTGTATACTCACCCTCACCTTTCTCTCTTTATCTCTCTAAATTTGTTTTCTACAAGCTTCACCTCTTGCTGCTCTCTCTGTCACTTTTTAAGAAATTATTTCAGGGATGAGGATATTATTTGGGTCAACATTTATTGCCCATCCTTGCCTTTGAGATGATAGTGAGCTGCCTTCTTGAACCATGCTGTCAATGTGCTGTAGGCAGATCCACAATGCCTTTAGCGAAAAAGTTCTAACGTTTTGAAATAAAAGCAAAATGTTTCCAAGTGAAAGTGGCGAGTGGCTTCGAGGGGAACTTGCAGATGGTGATATTTCCATATTTCTGCTGTCTTTGTCCTTCTACATACTAGTGTTAGCTTGGAAGGTGCTGTCCATGGAGTCTTGGTGAATTTCTGCAGTGCATCTTGTAGATAATACAAACTGCTGCTACTGAGTGTTAGTGATAGAGGGAGTGAATACTTGTGAATGAATTGCCAATCAAGCGGACTGCTTCGTCCTGGTAGTATCAGGCTTCTTGAATGTTGTTGGAGCTGCACTCATCCAGGCAAGTGGGAAATATTCCATCACACCCCTGACTTGCGCCTAGTAGATGGTGGACAGACTGGAGTCAGGAGATGAGTTACTCAAGTAGTATTCCTAGCCTCTGACTTGTAGTTCAGTGTCTGGTCAATGGTAACCCCAGCATGTTGATATTGGAGGATTCAGTGATGGTAATGCTCATAAATGCCAAGGAATGATGGGTAGATTCCTTCTCCTTGGAGATGGCCATTGCCTGGCAGCATGTGTCACTTGCTACTTGTCAGCCTAAACTTTCATATTGTCCAGGTCTTGCTGCATTTGAAGATAGACTGTTTTAATCATCCAGGCCAGTCACTCTGACCTCACCTCTGGAATTCAGCTCATTTGTCCATGTTTGTGATTGTAGCTCAGGAGCTAAGTGATTCCACTGGAAATCAAACTGAGTGGAAATGAGCAAGTTACTGTGAAGGGAGTGCTACTTGGTAGCACTGTTGTTGACACCTTCCATGACTTTACTGACAATCCCAGGAGTAGACTGATGAGGTGGTAATTATTCAAGTTGTTTGTTTTTTGTGAACATACCTGGGTAGTTTTCCACATTGTCAAGTAGGTGCCAGTGTTGTAACTGTCTTGGATGAGTTTAGCTATGCAGTTTTCAGGACGATTGCAGGAATGTTGTCAGAGCCAATAGTCTTTGCTGCATCCAATGCTTACAATGATTTCTTGCTGTTATGTGGCAAGGTTTGAGTAGGCTGAAGATTAGCATCAGTAATGCTTAGGACCACTGGAGGAGGCCGAGATGGATCATCCACTTGGCACTTCTGACTGAAGATTGCTGTGAAAACTTCAACCTTAGTCTTTGCACTGATGTGCTAGGCTGCCCCATAATTGAGAATGGGAATATTTGTGGATCTCACTCCTTCAGTAAATTGTTTAATTGTCCACCACCATTCATGACTAGACATGGCAGGACTGTAGAGCTTAGATCTAATCTATTGGTTATAGAATCACTTAGATCTGGCTATCATTTGCTTTTTATGCTGCTTACCACCCAAGTAGTCCTGTTTTATAACTTCACTGAGTTAATACCTCATATTTAATTTGCCTGGTGCTGTTCCTGGCATGCCCTCCTGCAATCCTCATTAAACAATGGTTGACCCTCTGTTTTGATGGTAGTGGTTGAGTGTGGGATATGATGGGTCATGAGGCTGCAGATTATGTTTAAGGACAATTCTGCTGCTGCTAATAGTCCACAGCACCTTATAGAAGCCCAGTCTTGAATTGATAGATCTGTTTGAAGATGATCCAACTTAGCAATATTGTTGTGACACAAATCTCTGCTTCCTCTGTCGCTGTTGCTCCTCTGTTAATGCTTTCCTTTTTGCTGTTGCTACCTTTTCACTGTCCTGTCTCTGTTTCAACATTGGTGTAGACTCCAACAACAGCACCAAGAAAGGTCTCTGACTCATACTTGTCAAGAGAGAGGCTGATGCTGAAATATTCCCAGGTGTAGGGTTTCTGGTTTGCAATCTGGTTTTGGGTGGTTTGAATCCCTGGTTCTGACACTGGACTTATTTAGCGAATGTAAAAGAAAGCAAACAGTAGACAGATATTTCAGTGCAAAGGAATCTCTGTTTATTTAACTACAAAAGGTAAGTGTAATAAAATAAATAAAAGGCAAACGCAGTAAAACAGTGAAATTGACACAATTACACAGAGCTGAAAATGTGTTGCTGGAAAAGCGCAGCAGGTGTTCTCTGAAACATTCCGCAAATAGGTGGCCTGTCTCCCCAACATAGAGGAGGCCACATCGGGTCCCCTATCAGCGTTCCGAAAAGACCACTCTCTCCGTGTCTCTCTCGTCAGGTCCACTCACCTGCACCTCCACACACATCATTTACTGCATCCACTGCACCCAATGTGGCCTCCTCTTTATTGGGGAGACAGGCCGCCTACTTGCAGAACGTTTCAGAGAACACCTCTGGGACACCCGGACCAACCAACCCAACCACCCCGTGGCTCAACACTTCAACTCTCCCTCCCACTCCGCCAAGGACATGCAGGTCCTTGGACTCCTCCATCGCCAGACCATAGCAACACGACGGCTGGAGGAAGAGCGCCTCATCTTCCGCCTAGGAACCCTCCAACCACAAGAGATGAACTCAGATTTCTCCAGTTTCCTCATTTCCCCTCTCCCCACCTTGTCTCAGTCCCATCCCTCGAACTCAGCACCACCTTCCTAACCTGCAATCTTCTTCCTGACCTCTCCGTCCCCACCCCCACTCCAGCCTATCATCCTCACCTTAACCTTCTTCCACCTATCGCATTCCCAACACCCTTCCCCCAAGTCCCTCCTCCCTACCTTTTATCTTAGCCTGCTTGGCACACTCTCCTCATTCCTGAAGAAGGACTCATGTTCGAAACGTTGATTCTCCTGCTCCTTGGATGCTGCCTGAACTGCTGCGCTTTTCCAGCAACATATTTTCAGCTCTGATCTTCAGCATCTGCAGTTTCACTTTCTCCTACAATTACACAGAGGACAGTAATTAGATACATTACTAAATTGAATACAGATTAAACACTATTAGAATGAAACAGTAGGTTTTTATCACAGAAGCTATTATTAGGCTTCCTACGCTTGGGGTTCGCTGCACTGTAACCACCCACCTCCCCTTCCCTGCTAGTTAACTTTGGGGCATCGGGAGTTAAGCTCACCACTGGGGAGAATTCACGATGTTGAACTACAGGTGGCTGTTCCTGCTTGCCATACCCTGTACCTCGCTGAAGACTTTGGACAGTGTGGGCCTTCATTCTGGTTTGAGTCTGCTGATGTGGTAGGATGCATTTTGGATTTATTGGGTGAGTACTTGGTTCTTCCTGCTTTCTGGTCGGTTTTTACCTCAGGATGTGCCTGAAGCCTTGTGCTGTTGGTCGGGTTGTTAGCTTTCAGAGGCTGTTGTTGCTCGTCTGCTGGTCGTGGTCAGTCGCTGTTGGTTCCCCTGGTAAGGAACAAGCCTGTGTGGTAAGTTTTGGAATGGCCATTGGGATCCCTCTTCTGGAGACAGCTGAGCAGATCACTCTTGGGGTGGTAACTATCCTGGGATCCTTCTCCTTGTGGTTGCTGTGGGATAGCTTTCTCAGGTCTGATAAGGGCCTGCAATTATACTAATTGTGGCCTGTTATCTTCGCACCAAATCTGAGCTTGCCACTCTGTAGCTGGTGTTCCCGCTTGAGGTCAGTTGGCTTCTTGATAATTAAGAGTAGGTGTGAATGTACTCTGATTCAGTGGAATATCCAGTATCTCTGTGCATGAATATTAATTGAAGTTGAATGTCTTGGAATCTGTATAGGCCCCGTCATGTCTGGATTGGGGGTAGCCTGAAGGCTAAAAGTTAGGTTTCAGTCTAGAGTGTTAAATCTGGTTAATTGTTCTTTTAGAATCAAGGTGTAAATTGGATTTCCAGGTTGAACAATAGTTTCAGAAGGGCAGCTATCTCTGTGTGTATTTTCCCAGAGCATAGCCCAGCTGCCTTGTTCTTTTACTTTTTAAAGTTGCTTGAAACGTCCAGGATTTTGGTCCAGTATTTCAGAATGTGGGGATTTTTGCTCAGTCCTCCACAGGGCAACCACCAAATTGGCCATTTCTGGGTTTGCCGTGCTTGGATGCAGCTACTGATGCACCCCGAAGAACATTAGGAGGAGTTTTAACTTAATGTTCAGGATGGCCCATGGGGAAGGAAGCAAAACCCCATTGGGTACAGCGTCAAAGCTGCAGTGGGTGCCTTACCTCCATGTGACCCTGTCTCTGGAGCATTGGGCCTTTGGCTTTGTTCACCAATGGGCTGGTGGCCCCTGTTCACAGCAGGGAAACAGCACTGAAGAATTTCTGTAAGTAGTGGCTTGATTATTTAAACTGGGAGAAAGTGAGCAGTACAGATGTTGGTGATCAGAGTCGAAGAGTGTGGTGCTGGCAAAGCACAGCTGGTCAGGCAGCACCTGAGGGGCAGAAGATTGACGTTTCAAGCATAAGCTCTTCATCACTAAACTGTCTATTCTCCTTTGTGTACCTATCTAGCAGAGGGAATGTTTTGGGGAACCAGCCCACTGCAGCTCGCCACAGGCTTGTTGGCTCACTATATTTCGACCATTAAAATTCTGTTTAGGATACTGTATACATGAAATAATATATATGACAAGAGAAAATCTTGGTTTATGAAGTTCTTTTCATAAGCCCCGTGCACTTTGAAATCCTTTACAGGCACGAAGTATTTGTTGTCATGTAGGTAAGGTTGTATTAGTGGGTAGAAGGAAGCTCTCCTTTTCTCTTTACTGAGTGGAAACAGCTACTTAATTTACAGTTGTTGAGGAACAACCAGTGTTAGGTCTTAATGAGAAGAGGCATCATATGGTTAATTATTAACATCATATCGATAGTTCCTAGTTCTCAGCTGCATTTTAGCAATTTGGTACAGGTTGCACTAGCTCGTCAGGCGCTGTGACTAAGACAATTGGAATCACAGATGGCAACTGTCTCCTTTAATATTCAGATGTATTCTCCTGATTTCTCCAGCCAAGACTATATGGTATTATCAGAATGAACAGAACTTAATATCGTTCCCATGATAAACTCAGTCACAGCCATTTGTCTTACACAACAGGAAATGTAGCACACAAACTACAATGTTGCAATTGGTGAGTAATGGTAATATGTTTTTTATACTTTATAAAGTATTGAGAAATAAGTATTAGCCAGACTACTGGGGATTAGGCCCAGGGTCTTCCTTAAAAAAGTGTCATGGGATTTTCTGAACCCACCTCTGAGGGCAGAGTTGTGGTTTAAACTTTCATCTGAAAGATGGCATCTCTGACAGTGCAGTGCTCCCCCAGAATAGCACTAGACATTGCACCAATGTCAAGTATCTTCCAACTCAGCCTGAGCAAGCAATTGAATGGAGGGTGGAATTGGTGACTGATCTGTGCAGCTTCTGAAGTCAGTGTATTCACTATGATAATGTGACAATGGAGGCATCAGTTAAGCAGTATATTTGATACAATTCCAGTATTCATAAGAGGTTTGGAAAATATCCTGAATATTTTGAAAAAAAATTTGAAAATCCAAATAAAAATTAATATGAATTATTCACCATTGTGAAATTAACACACTTAGACATATTCACAGCTATGATTTTATTTGGTAAAGCAATGGGTTTCCACTTCTCTGTGAATTGGCCACTTAAATGGAAGATTAAATGGCATGTTAGCAAATACAGAAGTTGAATTTCATCCTTTAAGGAAATTAACATAAAATCAAAGTTATGATAATCTGCTTGCAATAGAAGCACTGTAAAAACATATTAACATCTTTCACTTGGTCAAACTGGAATTTTGCTGAAAAGACAGACATTTTGCCAAAACTTTTCATCAGCAGAAATTCAAAAATGCCAAATTTCAAATGATCACACCAATTATACAACAGGAGTAAAGAGTGACAAGTGGTTAGAAAATCATTCATGATTGGCAAAGCATTGCCATGGAACAAGCAGCAGGGAGCTATAGGCTCCATGTGTTTCTGTCTAATTCATAAATGGTGCAAGGTTCAAACTTGTTCCTTTTGTTTGCACAGAACAGGTTCTTGCATAAAAATGTATGTCATCTCTAACAAACATAATTGAGCCATGTTATGAACTCAACTGATTTCTCTTAAATTTATTTTCCTCATTTTCTTCATTCTTCCAGGAGGTCTGAGCATGCCCACTTGTCCATCATTCCGGTCAATGCTGGTCTCCACTGTCTCCCAATTCCCAACTTCTCCAAAGCTTTGGAGCAATTTCAAAATGGAGCACTTAGCATCACATGCTGTGGTCGATGCAAATAGTATAGATGTGTTTACAAGCTAGCTGGATAATTACAAGAGATGGAAAGGGAAGAATAACATATTGATTGGCCGAGATGTAGTAAATTGCCTGGGAGAAGGCTTATATAAAGCATAAATGCTGCAAGGTTTATATTTTGGAAGTTGTTTTCTGAAGTATTCCACCTATGTCTTTCCGTCAGATTTTCCAAGCAGTCAGCACTCACTGTCATTCTATGGCAGCACAATTAATATCAATGACATCATTGTTGAAATGCCCGAGTTCTCATATACAGCCATAGTAGTATGTAGTGAAACAGCTCTATGCAGAATCTGCATTTTTTTTTAGTAGAATTATATATAGATCTAATGAGGTAAAGTCATACCTGTGCAATGCTTTGCCACAGTTACAATAAATCATGAACAAGTACACTTTGTAGGCTGTCAAAAACATGTCATACACTAGAAATTCACCTCACAACCAATGCTGTAATAATATAAGGCTTTACATTTTAGCCTGTGTTACACAGACACTTAGATAGAGACTGTTTTAAGAGTTCTCTTAAAGGACTTGTGGTGCAAACAAACCCAGATTGAGGTAGCCTCCTTCTCAGGTTCCATACCCATTAGTTCTACAGTGAAGTGCTTTATTAGAACTTAAGTGAACCTCTCTAGTTACTTCAGAGGTAATGATTAGTGATCCAGACAGTTTGTTGGATAAAGCTTTAAATTCAGTGCAGATTGCCCAGTGTTAAGGCTGAAATATTGTTCTTCACCACTAGATGGTAGTACTGCATCACAAATATTAAGTAAGTCTCCATTGGCAAGAACTTGAACAATCTTTTTGTTTTGCGTTTTTTCAAGCTCAGGATAACTTCGAGCATTTTCCATTCAAAAAGTACATTTAAAGTACAGTCATTAGTGTAATTTAGGGAAGTAAGCAACCGATTTATACATAGCAAAGTCGCAAAATAGCAATGATTGACCTATTGCCAAAAAACAGGAAAATCGACATTTCGGGCAAAAGCCCTTTATCCGTATTTCCTGATGAAGGGTTTTTTTATGCCTGAAAGCCAATTTTCCTGCTGCTTGGATACTGCCTGACTTCCTGTGCTTTTCCAGCACCACTCTAATCTAGACTGTAAGTTCTAGCATCTGCAACCCTTACTTTTGCCTAATGCCAAGAAAGCTGAGCGAGTTCTTGTTTTAATGTGTGCAATTATCAGATGTTGAAGTGATCCATTTCTATGTGCAGCAAGACCTGAACAACATTCAGGCTTGGGCTTACAAATAAGTAACATTCACACAACAGCAGTGCCAGGTAATGCCAATCTCCCAACAAGACAGAATCTAACTATTTCAAATTGGCATTTAATGATTAGATTAGATTAGATTAGATTACAGTGTGGAAACAGGCCCTTCGGCCCAACAAGTCCACACCGACCCGCCGAAGCGAAAACCACCCATACATTTACCCCTTACCTAACACTAGGGACAATTAAGTATGGCCAATTCACCTGACCCTGCACATCTTTGGACTGTGGGAGGAAACCGGAGCACCCGGAGGAAACCCACGCAGACACGGGGAGAACGTGCAAACTCCACACAGTCAGTCGCCTGAGGCAGGAATTGAACCCGGGTCTCTGGTGCTGTGAGGCAGCAGTGCTAACCACTGTGCCACCGTGCCGTCCCAATGATATGATCATCGACAAATTCCCCATTATCAGCATTCTCGGGAGCTACCATTGACCAGACACTAGACTGGACCAACCACATAAAAGGTGTGAGAAAAAAGCAGGACAAAGGGGAAAAGTTCTCACCTCCTACCTCCCCAGGGTCTGCCCACTTTCTACAAAGTACAAATTAAGGGTGCAAAAGAATACTCTTTTTCTCCTGGATGGCTGGTACTTCAAAACACTCAAGAAACTCAACATCAACCAGTTCAAAGCAACCTACTTGACTGGCACCCCATCCACCATGAGCATGCATGACCAGTTCCATCCATGCTTTGTCTTCACTGTATCCATCCCCCACCCCGCCCCTTGCAAATACTACATCCACACCTCCCTTTCACAATCGTTATGCTCTTTTTCCTCCAGCCTACAGTCCCCAATCCTGAAGAATAACTTGCCAAGTCTCTTTCATGGCAATGACCACCTTGATCCTTCCACCCCCTTTGCCTGTAGTTTCTGTGGATGAATCTGATAATAACTGTCACCCATCTGTTTGAGTGACCATATCGGACTGTCCCGAATAAGAAGTGTCCAGTGTACAGTGATGGCTGTACGTCTCATCAATGATTTTCAGATGTGACTTGGTAAGGTGTTACGCAGGTAACATAGTCACATAATGTTACACAGGTACCTGCTCTGATTTCCAGGTCGCATTTTCACAACAGTGATACTAAACAATTACGTTCAACAGCAAATTAACAAAAACATAGTACAAAGTTAAACAAAACAGAGGGCAGCAATGTGTTTAGTAAGTCATCTGTGTTGCATTCGGTAAGAAATACTCGAGTCGAGAGTGTGGTGCTGGAAAAGCACAGCAGGTCAGGCAGCATCTGAGGAGCAGGAGAGTCGATGTTTTGGACAAAAGCTCTTCATCAGAAATACTCGAACATTGAGGAACCCCTTGATGATAAATGCTGCAACACCAGTCCCATCCTGTACGTCTTCAAAATAACTTCCGTAATGAGCTCCACATCTTTCTCTTCTTTCTTTGGGTTTCAGAGTGTTACATCTGACTTCCTACTGTTATGACACCACTCGACAAGTCACGGTTGCTGAGTTGTGCATGAGCCAGGGGGACAAAAGTAAAGTTAAACTGCAGTTGACCTTCTCTTTTAACCTCTAGAGTTTGATATGATGCACATTAGTGGGTTTGAATACTTACTAAATGACAATGTAAGGCTCAGAAAGACTATATAATCTGAATTGGGAGTCATTGCAATCAATGGTAAGATTTACAGAGAGACTAGGGACAGGTTCTCATTAAAAGATGTAATTAGCTTATGTGTTGTTTCAAGAACTCTTATTCAAGTTTTGACGAGGATGTTCATGAGTACAATAAACTAGTGATGTAAAGAACTAGCTAGAGCATCAGTTTACAATAAAAAGGAAGAACAAATTAATCTTTGAACATAATAAATATCAGCAAAGTAAAGGATAAGGGAACAGTGCAACATCAGGTAATAAAGATAAAGCAAACATTGCCTTCGTAAATTGTATAAGTGGTCTCAGATCACTTTACGAAGACTGATTCTTCTCATGCGATGTAATGCGTAGGGTGGTATTTATTGCTCACGCTTTATTACCCTTAAATATATGGGAGTATTCTTCTTGAATTCCCACAAACTGTTTGATGAAGATGTTTCAACAATAACATGAGATCAGAGTCTTAAATCCATAATCCAACAACACTGAACAAATGGACTATGTGTGACTTGGAGTGGATTTTGGAATTTTCCTATATATTTTCCACAAATCAGCGAGAGATCTTATTTGATAGGTTTGATTGAGATTTTCAAAGAGGTGTTTAGATGCATGCCATAGGGAACACAGTGGATGTAGCCTGCATGAAAGACTTTTGACACAGTTTCTTGTGGGAGATTGGTTAAGAAGTTAAGAACTTGCAGCATGGGTTGGTGCCGGGGATTTCGATGTTGTTGCCATTTCGGAGACATGGATAGAGCAAGGACAGGAATGGTTGTTGCAGGTTCTGAGATTTAGATACTTCAGTAAGAACGGAGAAGATGGTAAAAGAAGGGGAGGTGTGACATTGTTAATCAAGGACAGTATTACAGTGGCAGAAAGGACATTTGAGGACTCATCTAGTATAGGCTGAGATTAGAAACAGGAAAGGAGAGGTCACCCTGTTGGGAGTTTTCTATCGGCCTCCACGTAGTTTCAGAAATGGAGAGGAAAGGATAGCAAAGATAATTCTCAATAGAAGTGAGAATGACAGGGTAGTTGTTATGGGGGACTTTAACTTTCCAAATATTGTCTGGGAATACTGTAGTTTGAGTACTTTAGATGGGTCAGTTTTTGTTCAATGTGTGCAGGAGGGTTTCCTGACACAGTATGTAGACAGGCCAACAAGGAGAGAGGCCACATTGGATTTTCTACTGAGTAATGAACCTGGCCAGGTGTTAGATTTGGAGGTAGGTGAGCACTTTGGTGATAGTGACCACAGTTTGGTTATGTTCAATTTAGCGATGGAAAGGGATAGATATATACCACAGGGCAAGAGTTATAGCTGGGGGAAAGGCAATTATGATGCAATTAGGGAAGATTTAGGATGCATAGGATGGGGAAGGAAACTGAAAGGGATGGGCACAATTGAAATGTGGAGTTTATTCAAGGAACAGCTACTGCGTGCCCTTAATAAGTATGTACCTGTCAGGCAGGGAGGAAACTGTCGAACGAGAGAGCCGTGGTTTGCTAAAGAAGTTGAAGCTCTTGTCAAGAGGAAAATGAAGACTTACGTTAGGCTGAGATGTGAAGGTTCAGTTAGTGCACTTGAGAGTTACAAGTTAGCCAGAAAAGACCGAGAGAGCTAAGAAGAGCCAGGAGAGGACATGAGAAGGTGTTGGCAGATAAGATCAAGGAAAACCCTAAGGCTTTCTATAGGTATATCAGGAATAAAAGAATGACTACTGCCAGATTAGGGCCAATCAAGGATCGCAGTGGGAAGTTGTGCATGGAGTCCGAGGAGATAGGGGATATGCGAAATGAATATTTTTCGTCAGTATTCACACTGAAAAAATACAATGTTGTTGAGGAGAATACTGTGATACAGGCTGCTAGTATAGATGGGATTGAGGTGCACAAGGAGGAGGTGTTAGCAATTCTGCAAAGTGTGAAAATGGATAAGTCCCCTGGGCCAGATGGGATTTATCCTAGGATTTTCTGGGGAGCCAGGAAAGAGATTGCAGAGCCTTTGGCTTTGATCTTTATGTCATCATTGTCTTCAGGAACAGTGCCAGAAGACTGGAGGATAGCAAATGTTGTTCCCTTGTTCAAGAAGGGGAGTAGAGACAACCCTGGTAATTATAGACCAGTGAGCCATACTGTGGTTGTGGGTAAAGTGTTGGAAAAAGTTATAGAAGATAGGATTTATAATCATCTAGAAAGGAATAAGTTGATTAGGGATAGTCAACACGGTTTAGTGAAGGGTAGGTCGAGCCTCACAAACCTTATTGAGTTCTTTGAGAAGGTGACTAAACAGGTAGATGAAGGTGAAGCTGTTGATGTTGCGTATATGGATTTCAGTAAGGCGTTTTGATAAGGTTCCCCACGGTAGGCTATTGCACCAAAATACGGAGGCATGGGATTGAGAATGATTGGATCAGAAATTGGCTAGCTGAAAGAAGACAGAGGGTGGTGGTTGATGGGAAATATTCAGCCTGGAGTTCAGTTACTAGTGGTGTTCCGCAAGGATTTGTTTTTGGGGCACTGCTGTTTGTCATTTTTCATAAACAACCTGGATGAGGGCATGGAAGGATGGGTTTGTAAATTTGCAGATGACACTAAGGTCGGTAGAGTTATGGTCAGTGCCAAAGGATGCTGCAGGTTACAGAAGGACATAGATAAGCTGCAGAGCTGGGCTGAGAGGTGGCAAATGGAGTTTAATGTGGAAAAGTGTGAGGTGATTCACTTTGGAAGGAACAACAGGAATAAAGAGTACTGGGCTAATTGTAAGATTCTTGGTAGTGTAGATGAACAGAGAGATCTCGGTGTCCAGGTACACAGATCCTTGAAAGTTGCCACCCAGGTTGATAGGGTTGTTAAGAAGGCATACAGTGTGTTAGCTTTTATTAGTGAGGGATTGAGTTTCGGAGCCATGAGGTCATGCTACAGGTGTACAAAACTCTGGTGACTTCGCTCCTAGAGTATTGCGTACGGTTCTGGTCACTGCATTATAGGAAGGATGTGGAAGCTTTGGAAAGGGTTCAAAGGAGATTTACTAGGATGTTGCCTGGTGTGGAAGGAAGGTCTTATGAGGAAAGGCTGAAGGACTTGAAACTGTTTTCATTAGAGAGGAAAAGGTTGAGAGGTTACTTAATTGAGACATATAAGATAATCAGAGGGTTAGATAGGGTGGACAGTCAGAGCTTTTTTCCAAGTATGGTGACGGCGAGCACGAGGGGACATAGCTTTAAATTGAGGGGTGATAGATATAGGACAGATGTCAGAGGTAGTTTGTTCACTCAGAGAGTAGTAGGGGCGTGGAATGCACTGCCTACAACATAGTAAACTTGCCAACTTTAAGGGCATTTAAATAGTCATTGGACAGTATATGAGAATGGAATAATGTAGGTTAGAAGGGCTTCAGAGTGGTTTCACAGGTTGGCGCACCACCGAGGGCCGACGGGCCTGTCCTGTGCTGTAATGTTCTATGTTCAGTGTTATGAGCCTATGAGATTCAGTGCAATTTAGCTGATTGTATACAAAATTGGTTTTGTGGCAGAAGGGAAAGGATGATGGTTAAAGGTTGCATTTGTGACTGGAAGCCTGTGCACAATGGCATATAACAGGATTTGGTGTTGTGTTCCTATTTATAGTGTACATTAATGATCAGTAAATTTGCAGATGATACAAAAATTGGTGGCATGGTAAATAGTGAGAAAGAAAGCCTTGGACAATATGGAGGGTTTGGTAAGATAGGCAGAACAGTGACAAATGGAATTAGATTAGATTCCCTACAGTGCGGAAACAGGCCCTTCGGCCCAACTAGTCCACACCAACCCTCTGAAGAGTAACCCACACAGACCCACTTCCCTCTGACTAATGCACCGCACACTATGGGTAATTTAGCATGGCCAATTCACCTCACCCGCACATCTTTGGACTGTGGGAGGAAACCGGAGCACCCAGAGGAAACCCATGCAGACACGGGGAGAATGTGCAAACTCCACACAGACAGTCACCTGAGGCTGGAATTGAACCTGGGACCCTAGTGCTGGGAGGCAGCAGTGCTAACCAATTGAATTGTGATAAATGTAAGTATTGCAAGGGAATGCAGGACAAATGGTCGGACCTAAGGCAACGCAGAGGATCAAAAGGACCTAGATGTGTATGTCCATAGATCCAAGTAGACAACAGGTTGGATAAGTAGTTTAAGAAGATATATGGAACACTTGCCTTTATCAGTTGAGGCATTGAATACAAAAACAGGGGTTTTATGATGGAGCTGTATCAAACAGCTGGATTACTCTGTGCAGTTCAGGTCACCATGGTATAGGAAGGAAGTAATTGCAGAGGAGAGCACAGGCAAAATTCATCAGGATATTGCCTAGGCTGATGTGTTGCAGCTATGAAGCAGGAGATTAGATAGACTTAGGGTTTCCTTAGAGCAGACACGCAGAGGGATACCTGACTGACATGTACACGATTATAAGGGGTGTAGGTCGGAAGAAATTATTCCTCTTAATGGAGGCATCAGTAACCAGGGAACATGGATTTAAGGTAAAGGGCAGGAGGTTTAGAGGGGATTTAAGAAAGATGGTTTCACTCAGAGAATTGTGGGTATCTGGAACACATTGTCTGAATTGCTGGTACAGACAGGAAGCATCATAATACTGAAGAAATATTTAGATGATCACTCGAAGTCCTATGGCATACAGGGCTATAAGTTAAATGCTGGAAGATGGGACTAGAACAGATAAGTGCTTGATGATAGCATGCACATGATGTCCAAAGGGCCACGTTCCATGCTGAAAAACACTGACTCTCTCACCTGCAGCCTTTCTCATTCTAGCTACAGGTTGAGTCAGGTTCAACCTTGCTAGGTTGCTGCTATGCATTGTGTGAATGGTTCATATTGCAGTAACAATGAATAGTTGCTGGATCAAGTAGATATTCAGACTAGAGGATGAAACGTCAAACATGCCAACTGCTTATTCTTGGATGATGTCAAACTCTTGAGTATTATTTCAGCTAAGCCCCTCAAGGCAATGGAGATTCATCCATCATATTTCTGACCCGTGCATTATAAGTGCTGGAGAGATTTTCAAAAGACAAAAGATGAGTCAGTCACTCTCAGCAGACACTCAGCCTGTTGCCTGTTCTTTATGAGGTTTGATATTACAATCAAAGACAATTCTGCTACTAAAAACAGCCTAGCACGCACCATGGATGCCCAGTTTCGGATTTCTTGGTCTATTCTTTAGCTGTTCCATTTAGCATAGGAATAGTGCCAGATAATATGATGGACCCCCTGCTAAAGGTGAAACTATATCAGAATGATGATGACCTGATGGCCACACCTGTCATTTTATCTTGCAGAAACAGATTTGTGGTAAGTAGGTGTGGCGAAGATGAAGCCAAATTGTTTATTATGTTGTCACTCTCTGCTGTGTAGCCAGCTGACAGTACGTTAGTTGCAAGCAATAATGCTGGTATGAGACTAGGGTAGCAGATAGCCTCTGTAAGTATGATGCATTTCCTTACCTTAATTACATCAGTCTTTCAGTCATACATAGAATCCATGGCATGGAAACAGGTTATTTGGCTTATTACATGGTCTGTGCTAGTGTTATGTTTCACATGAATCTCTACCACTTAAACATATTCAAAATCCACTTGAATGCATCAGTGCTATTTGCAGTGACCACTCTTCGTGACCAGTAGTTCTCCATTTTCACCACTTCAATGTATTGAAACTTCATAAATTATTTATTTATTTGTACCTCTTGTTGTGGACACACAAACGCAGATGAAAACAGTTTCCTCACATACAACCAATTACATTGCTGCTGGAGTAGAGTCCCAACATGCTGAAACTTTACTGTGTTATGACCAGTTGAGGAGGGGCTGCAGATTCCCCTCTTTTATAACACCTACTTGGTCAGTTGCAGTAATTTATCTTCTGTTTTAGCACACAGCTATCACACTTTAATTAAACTAAACATATCAAAGATGGAGATTCAGTTCCGAGTTGAATGAAGGAGAGTGAAGTTTTACTATCCAAAGAAAAATTAAACATAGCACACACAAAACACAGGTAAGGTCAAAGTTTGGTATCCAGTACAAACAGTAAAGTAAAAGTAGTTACAGTTTATTTTTTTTTAGAGTCTTTGAGTTGGAGGAACAAAACCTGAGTCTGATTGTGTTTGTTCCCGTATAATATCAAAGCTGCAGGAATATGTGTGTGAGAGAGAGAGAGAGAGAGAGCAATGGCCTCATCCTGTGAATGAGTAAAAGTAAAGTCCATCTGTATGTTCCCAAATCTGCTCATTCTTTTCTCAAGCTGAATACTCCATAGACAACTTGCCAACTCAATGTGCAAATTCCAGAAAGGATATACAGATTTGAGTTTCAGTACCTCTTTGAAACTGTGTTGATTTTTGTGCAGGCTGATCCTTGTTTATTGATAGATTCATGAGCTTGGCTTAACCTAGTCAGGTGATCATGTCAGCAATTTCAGATCCACTTTTGTCCTTTTTAAAAGCATGTTAAATCCAATGAAATCTCAAGTATTAAAGTCAAATGATGAAAGTTGAATATTGACAATCAATTTTCATTACAATCGTAACACTTAATAGTTCTTTCCTCTCAACTCTGGTAACACTGTTCGAAATATTTTCTGAACTTCCTTGAATGTTTTAATATGTCTTTTATGATATGGAACAGAGCTGCTAACAACTGTCCAAGATTCTGCATATGTTAAACACTTCTGCATTTTGCGTTTGTAGTTTCTTCTTCCCCTAGAATTTAAGCCACAGAATGCATTTGCAGTTATTATGGCTTTATGAACACATATTGTTACTTTTATATTAATGTCATAACCGATGGATCTAGTTCTTGGGAATGAGACTGACCAAGTGGATCACGTGTCAGTAGAGAAACATTTAGGGTACAGTGATTAGTACTTTAACAACATGCTTTGGATATGGAAAAGGACAAGAAACCATCTCAAGTGATTATAATAAATTGAGGGAGAGCCAGCTTCAATGGGGCCGAATGGATCAGAAGCAAGGCTCGTGGGGAAGATGCTATCCTGCTCTTAGAGAAAATGTAGTTTTGGGCACAGAAAAGTTATATTCCTGTGAAGCAAAAAGCCAGGACAAACTAACCTACAGCTCCTTGGAAAATAAAAGACAAAGAGTTTAAGATGAAGAAGAAAATGTGGTCACTATCAGCCAGACAATGCAACTGAGATCAAGCTGAATAAAGAAGGTTCAGAGGGCAGTTAAAAAGCAAATAAGAGAATCAAGAGAGATTAGGTAAGGAGGAAAATACTGCACAGCACATGTCCCTGAAGGACACCAAGCCCAACATTCTGGCCATATGAAAAACTTCTCTAACTCTTTTCCACTGGTTTCAGTTTGTAACCATTGTCTTGACCTTTGTCTTCGATGATATATATGGGTGTGAGTAGGTTTAACCGAGGAATGCCACAAACACCAGCTCCTAAGATAATGACATACAGACTTGTCGGCACAACAGCCTTGCCCTGTTATTTATGTGCCTGTAGAATACATCACAAAGTTTTTATTTCTTTAATATTTTAATTCCTACTTTTTGTTTTATTCTGTTTCCTATGATCAGCATACTCTCTTTTATTATCTGCCATTGATTATCTAAAAACTTTGTGCTTCCCAAATCTATAATAATCCATGGCTTCTTATTCTTGTCCGGTTTGTTGCTTCAAGTGAAATATATTTCAGAGTTAAGTAGCATTGATAAGTAAATAATAGGTAAACAGCGGCAAAAACAAAACACAGGTACAGGTGAATGTTGAGAGTTTGTGAGTCCATTCAGTATTCTAACAATAGTAGGGTAGAAACTGCTTTGAAACTGTCTGGTGTATGTGTTCAGGCTTCTGTACCTTCTCTCCAATAGTAGAGGTTGTAGAAAAGCGTTGCCAGGGTAGGATGGATGTTTGAGAAAGCTGGTGGCCTTTCTTTGATAGTGGGCCTGGTAGATGGATTCTATACATGGGAGGTTGGCCTTTGTGATTGTCCGGGCTGCGTTCACCACTCTCTGTAACCGTCTCCGATCTTGAATGGTACAGTTGCCATACCAGGTAATGATACATCCAGGCAGAATGCTCTCAATGGCGCACCTATAAAAGTTGGCAAAGCTATTCACCGTCATGTCAAATTTCCTCAGATACCTGAAGAAGAAACAATGTTGGGCCTTTGTAACCAGTGCATCAACATGAGGAGTCCAAGAACGCTTGTTGTGGATGACCACTCCCAGGAGCTTGACACTCTCCACTCAGCCCACCTCTGTGCTGTTAATGTGCAGGGGCATGCATAGCATCCCAGCGAAAGTCAGTAATGAGTTCCTTGATTTTGCTGGCATTGAGAGCTAGATTGTTCGCAGTACACCATTTTTCCAGGTCTTCTATCTTACGTCTGTAGTCTGGTTCGTCGCCATCTGAGATTCAACCGACTATGGTGGTGTCATCAGCGAACTTGTAAATGGCATTAATCTAGTATTTGGCAACACAGTCATGGGTATACAGTGAGTACAGTAGGGGGCTGAGTACACACCCCAGGGGGGATCCAATGTTGAGTGTTAGTGAGGATGAAATATTGTCCCAATCTTCATTGATTGTGGCCTGTCGGTCAGGAAACTGAGGATCCAGTTGCAGAGAGTGGGGCTTAGTCCGAGATCACTAAGTTTAGTAATCAGTCTCAAGGGGAATAATAGATAAGATTAGATGATTTACAGTGTGGCCCTTCGGCCCAACAAGTCCACACCGACCCTCCGAAGAGCAACCCACCGAGACCCATTCCCCTAACACCACGGGCAATTTAGCATGGCCAATTCACCTAACCTACACATTGTTGGACTGTGGGAGGAAACCAGTGCGCCTGGAGGAAACCCACACAGACACAGGGAGAATGTGCAAACTCCACAGACAGTTGCTTGAGGTGGGAATTAAACCCGGGTCTCTGGCACTGTGAGGTGGCAGTGCTAACCACTGTGCCACCGTGCCACCCAAGAAGTGTTGTAGGATGAACTGTAGTCAATGAGTAGAATTCTTACGTAGCTGTTCTTGATGTCAAAATGTTCTAGGAAGGAGTGAAGGGCAAGTGATATAGCATCTGTTGCTCCGATAGGCAAATTGGAGTGGGTCAAGAGTAGTGGGGAGGCTGGAATTGATTAATGCCATGACCAGCCTTTCAAAGCACTTCATGAACACCGAAGTTAGGGCCACTGGGCGGTAGTCATTGAGACATGCTGCATGAGCCTTCTTAGGCACAGGGATAATGTTGGCCCTCTTGAAACAGGCAGGGATAGTGGCCTGCTGCAGGCAGTGGTTGAAGATGTCCGAGATGACCTCTGCCAGTTGATCTGCGCATGCTCTGAGTGCACGGCCTGTTACTCCATCTGGTCCCATCGCTTTCCTTGGAGTCTCACGAAGGAAAACTTCTGCGCACAGTGATTATAGAAGGTGACGAGACGATCTGGGAGGGATATGTTATTGTCTGCTATCTTGCACTGTCTCTTTTTAGAACCTGTGATGTCATTCAGTGCTTGCCATAGTTGCCGGGTGCCTGTCTGGGTCTCTAGTTTGGATCAGTATTGATCCTTGGCTGTCTTAATGGCTCTGCAAAGGTCATTCTTGGATTCCTTATATTTGAATGGGTCTCCTGATCTGAAGGCCTCACGCCTGGTTTTTAGCAGGTTCTGTATGTCCTGATTCATCCAGGGTTTCTTGTTGGGGAACACCCGGATTGACTTCCTCGGTATGCAATCCCCCACACACTTGCTGATAAAGTCTGTGATGGTGGTGGAGTACTCTTTCAAGGTACCTGCGAACTGTTAGAACTCGGCCCAATCAGCCAATTCCAGACAGCACCGGAGTTGATCCTCTGCCTCTTCCGACCAGCACTGGACCTGTATCCACGAGGGGGTCTCCTGCTTGAGCTTTTGCCTGTAAGCCTGGAGAAGAAACATGGTATTGTAGTCGGAGTTCCCATAATGAGAGCGGGGGATGGAGCGGTAGGTGTCCTTCACAGTGGTGTAGCAGTAATCTAAAGTGATCGGGCCCCTGGTGGGACAGGTAATGTTCTGGTGGTACTTGGGGAACACCTTCCTTAGATTGGCTTGATTGAAGTCACCAATTACAATACACAGGAAGTAGGCTGGTCCAGGGCATGGCCCAACCTACAGAATCCTTGGACTTGATTTCTTACCAGGCCCTGATATCGGAGCTTGCAAAATCTCGCGAGATGCTGGGTAAGCAAATTGAAGAGAAGCTGGTATAAGCACGAACAGCAGCTGGGAGACCTCGGGAGAAGGTCGGATGAGGTCAAACACAGGGTCACAGTGGTGGAAGTCGAGACCAATTCCTTCCAGGATAGGATCCAGGCCCTGGAGACGCAGGTTCGTAATTTGCTTGACCAGGTCGATGATCTCGAGAACAGGGGCAGGAGGAAAAATATTCGGACCATCAGTCTGCCAGAGGTGAAGGAAGGTGAGTGACTAATGGAATTTATTGAGGATTAGCTGCCGAAATTCCTTAACTTTGAGGCTGAAATGAGAAGTCTGAGGATTGAGAGAACTCACTGGGTCACGTCACGGAGGCCAGGTCTGAATCAACGTCCTCACCCTATCTTGGTGGTGTTCCATAATTATAGACAAGCAGAGAATCGTGGAAGTTTCCAGAATCCAGAGAAATGATCTGAAGGCCTTAGTTTACTTTGGGATCATGTATTTCCAGGACTTCTCAGCGCTGGTGATCTGGAAAAGGAAATCCTATGATGCATTAAGAAAAGACTGAGGGAGCTCGGGATCCAGTACTCCCTGAGGTACCTAGCAGTGCTTTGGAATTATCGTTAATGGGTCCGTACACTTCTTTGACTCATCAGAGAAGGCAAGAGACATTGTGGACTGACTAACTTAGTCTGAACGATTTAATATGTGAAGATAATAGTGTTGTTTGGATATGACTTTTTTTTTAGAAAAGGAAGTTTTGTTGGTGTTTTCTTTTCTTCTTTCTTTGTGGCAATAATTTGGGTTAAATTATGCTCGGGGGCGGATGAGGAATTTCCTTTTAACTTCTAAGTTAAGCTATACCAGGGGATGGGTGGTGTTCTTACTTACTTATTATTCACTTTTCACTCCTTTGATTGGGTACGCTTCTTACAGACCCATTTCACTCTTAAAAGTTGATTTTAAAATTCTTTCTAAGACTGTTGCGTTAAGGCTGGAAACTGTGTTACTTTCTATTATTAAAGAGCCCCAGACAGGCTTTATGAAGGGCCGCAGATCTTCCAATAATTTAAGAGGTTACTTAATGTGATTCAAGTATGTCAACAACAGTCAATCCAGGGATTGGTGATCTCTCTAGATGCAGCGAAGGCATTTGACTGAGTTGAGTTACCATACCTTTTTTATACTGTGAAGCAGTTTGGCTTGGGTGAAGCCTTTATAAGATGGGTCAAGGGTCTGTACAGTGACTCTCTCGCTGTGGTCATCAACAATGGGGTGTGATCGAGCAATTTTAATGGCAGTCACCAGGGCTGCTCCCTCTCGCCATTGCTTTTTACATTGGTTATCGAGCTGCTGGCAAAGGCCATTCATAGGGATCCTAATATATCGACTCCAGAAGTGAGATCAAAATCACATAAGATTTCGTTGTATGCAGACAATGTCCTCACCTTTTTGTCAAAACCAGCAGTTTTGGTGCTTTGCCTGATACAATTTGGCACATTTTCGGGTTACAAGGTCAATTTTGCAAAATCAGAGGTTATGCCTATGGGTAGTTTTACGAAAATATCAGGTTTTGAGAGCAAATCTCGATTCCCTTTTAAGTGATCACAGGGAGATTTTCTGTATTCGGGTGTATATTCATTACTCCAGTTTTCAATTGGCTGATTATAGTTAATTTTGTTCATTTATTCAACAAAATCAACCAAGACCTTCAAAGATGGGAGACACATCTGGTTTCTTGATTAGGTCGGATAGCCCTCATTAAAGTGAATATTCTCCCCCGTCTATTGTACCTATGCAAATGCACCCCCTGAATTTGATTAGGCAAACGCTCAGGAGACTGAACAGCTGAATCAGCTCTTTTCTCTGGCATTGTAAGCGGCCCCTTATTAAGTTTGCTGAATTGCAATTGCCTCACAGACTGGGGCGGGGGGGGGGGGAGCGGTGTGGGAGGTGTGGATCTCTCTGACATTAAAAACGATCAACTAAGCTCGCTTATATCTTATGTGAGTGACTGGACTTGTGGGGACCCTCTTTCAATATGGTTCCACGTTGAAACTTCTTAGGAGAAAGTGAGGACAGCAGATGCTGGAGATCAGAGTCCAGAGTGTGTCGCTGGAAAAGCACAGCAGGTTAGGCAGCATCCAAGGAACAGGAGAATCGACGTTTTTGGTATAAGCCCTTCATCAGGAATGAGGGGCTTTTGCCCAAAACATCGATTCTCCTGCTCCTTGGATGCTGCGTGACCTGCTGTTCCAGCACCACACTCTCGAGACTGAAATTTCTCAGGCAAGATACCCCCTTACTAGCTTGCTCTTTCTGGCCAATATGAGGATAGTTACAGAATATTGCCACAACCCAATATGATCAATACTGTTAAAGCATGGAAGGCAATGCAGCAAAGTGAAGGCAGTATTGCCAAAACGTCACTTTTTACACCTATAATTGCTATGCCAGGGTTTCAACCTGGGTTGATGGGCTCAGGATTTAAACTTCAGGCAGCGAGGAGTGTGTCTTGCATGGGTGATTTATTTGAGGGGGACACAATGATGTATTTTGACCAGTTAGCTCAGAAATACAAGCTATATAGCAGGGACCTCTTTTTTTTCAAATTTTTTTCAAATTAGATATTCAAAAAGGGACTATACTTTTAACCAATCCCTACAGATTCTACATAGAGAAGAGGGTGCTCAGTGCTAAGACCACACTTTCTGTCAGCACACTTTATTACCTGTTGAAGGGGGCGGCCCCTCAGACAAGATCGAATGGCTTTGCAGGGTGTGAGGTAGAGAGTTGGGCATTGAGATCTCCTCAGAGGCATGGGAAGATATTTGGGAAAATGCGAGAAAGATCTCAATTTTCAATAGGACCCATGCTTTACAGTTGAAGATTCTCCGATTCTCCACAGAGACCACTTGGCTCCAGATTGTTTATCAAAATTTAAACCAGAAGTATCTTTAACATGTCCCAAGTGCAAAGCGAGTACAGGCACTCTTATTCATTGCCTCTGGTCCTGCTGCAGGCTCCGAACGTACTGGAGCGATGAGACAGGTGCAATAGAGAGGATCTTGAGGACAAGGGTGGACCCAATTTCTCTCCTTCTTGGCTTGCCCAGTGTATTCCTGTAGATGCACTTAAGAAATACTTTTCAACATCCTTAGTTTTTGCACAAGAAAGAATATTTTGTTAGGATGGGTGTCTGAAAATCCTCCAAGTTTGTAAGGTTGGCATAAGATTGTTATGGAGCTTTTCGTTTTGGATTTTCTTACAAGTATGGTGAATCATAAAACTGAGAATTTTTATAAGACATGGCAGCCCTTTTTGAACTACCTGCCACACTAAGAATGGTTTTTACATAGCCGTTAACGATTGTGTTTTACAAGTCTAATACCCAGAGAATGGGAACTGCAAACGTATGAATATGTGTAAATTAATGCTCTCGATAGTCGAGAGTTAGTATTTTGTCTCATTGAGCCATATTATTATTATTATTTATTAGTTAGCTGTTAGTTATTAGTTATTTATTTATTTAAGTATTTAGTTGCTCTTTTTGTATGTAGATTTATGCATTTGTACGTGTGTGCAGTTTGGTTTTCTTTTGTTCTTTCTTTGTACTGTTTTGAATTATATTGTTTTATGTTTGTTGTAATATCAAAAATCTATTTTCAACAGAAATATATTTAAAAAGGAAGAGATGTGCAACTGGTTCTGGCCTGTGGTGATAATGGAAATAAAGACTGAATAGAGAGGAGAAACTTTTATTCCATTGTCCCAAGTCCAAGCTAGATATTAACTCTTATTTTTTTCTGTTACTACAGTTGATAACACAGCAGCACTATATAATACATTGCAGAATATTAAAGTGAATTATTAGAATTGTAGAGTAATACTATGTCACACAAGTTTTAGGTCATAGAGTGAGGATATTCTGAGTTCTTTATCATAAGATGTTTGAGTTAGTGAGAGAGGATTTTTTCTCTTGAAGAAGCCTGTAGATGAATCAATCAACTACTAGGACTGGGTTTGATTAATTTTACTTATTGTTAGATTTAACAGTGGAATGTGGCACAGTATGTTTAATATTACATATAGAAATGCAAGCCCCACACATATTGCTATTACATTATTTAGGTAAATTTATTTTTAATGGTTGAATTTGTGTAGCATGAGAACAATATTATTTTCACTTGAATAATATTTTGTCAGTCCTCAGTAAATTTACTTTGCTAGGTATTGTGTCATATTCATTGATTTAGAACTAACATTTTGTTTATTTGCACAAAAACTGAATCAAAAATCAATGTTGATACAGGCCTTTGTTCAAATGCTGTAATAATTTGAGTCGAACCTCCACAGATAAAAGTCCACAGTTAACAAACTGATTAAATTATGCAGATCATTTTATTGGAGCATCATACTATTGAGTTTCAAGAACTTTTGTTGATTATAGTATAATTTTAGCTGATTGTGCTAAGAAGGGACTTGTTATCCCAAGACATTAAATAAAGTCAATTCTGTTAGTCATCAAAATATAATTCTAATAGGAAACAAAAACAGAAATTTCTGGAGAAATTCTGTTGATCTGGCAGCATCAATGGGAGAGAAAGCAGCTGCCTTTTGCCTGCTGCAGTACTCCATTGAAGCTCTGCACAAGCATCCACTTGAAGACCCTGATGACTTCAGGACTAAATATCGAGAGCAATAATTTTAGAACCTGAATATCACCTTGCATTTCCTTTGTCCATTCCTGCGCTGCAGGCACCCTCATGAGATAGGCTGCTTTCATCACAGCCAACCCATTTTCACTGCCTAATTATCCCCATCATCAGTTTTTCTTCCTCCCTGGCATGCCATTATCTATCCCTTTGTTTGCCAAACTGTCTTTCTATGCTTCTGTGCTCTGTCTCCTTTACCACACTCCTTCCTGTTTTCACCACATACTCCAGGTTTTCTGAGCTACTACTAGGTCTGATGAAGAAGGGTCACTGGACCTGAGATGTTGGTTCTGCTTGAAGAACTCTGGTTCAGAGTTGATAAACTGGAGTCTGAGCTTCTAATACTGTGATAAACTGGAATCTGAGCTTCTAATACTGCGACAAATCAGAGAGCGGGAGTGTTGACTGATCACTATGTTTCAGGATCAGTGGTGCTGGAAGAGCACAGCAATTCAGGCAGCTTCCGAAGACAGGCAAAATCGACGTTTCGGGCAAAAGCCCTTCATCAGGAATAAAGGCAGAGAGCCTGAAGCGTGGAGAGATAAGCTAGAGGAGGGTGGGGGTGGGGAGAGAGTGGCATAGAGTACAATAGGTCAGTGGGGAAGGAGATGAAGGTGATAGGTCAGGGAGGAGAGGGTGGAGTGGATAGGTGGAAAAGGAGCTGGGCAGGTCAGACAAGTCCGGACAGGTCAAGGGGACAGTGCGGAGCTGCAAGTTTGAAACTAGGATGAGGTGGGGGAAGGGGAAATGAGGAAACTGTTGAAGTCCACATTGATGCCCTGGGGTTGAAGTGTTCCGAGGCGGAAGATGAGGCGTTCTTCCTCCAGGCGTCTGGTGGTGAGGGAGCGGCGGTGGAGGAGGCCCAGCACCTCCATATCCTCGGCAGAGTGGGAGGGGGAGTTGAAATGTTGAGCCACTGGGCGATTTGGTTGATTGGTGCGGGTGTCTCGGAGATGTTCCCTAAAGCGCTCTGCTAATATCATCTATTGTATCCGTTGCTCCCGATGCGGTCTCCTCTACATTGGGGAGACTGGGCGCCTCCTAGCAGAGCGCTTTAGGGAACATCTCCGAGATACCCGCACCAACATCCACTAATATCATCTATTGTATCCGTTGCTCCCGATGCGGTCTCCTCTACATTGGGGAGACTGGGCGCCTCCTAGCAGAGCGCTTTAGGGAACATCTCCAAGACACCTGCACCAATCAACCAAATCGCCCAGTGGCTCAACATTTCAACTCCCCCTCCCACTCTGCCGAGGATATGGAGGTGCTGGGCCTCCTCCACCGCCGCTCCCTCACCACCAGACGCCTGGAGGAAGAACGCCTCATCTTCCGCCTCGAAACACTTCAACCCCAGGGCAACAATGTGGACTTCAACAGTTTCCTCATTTCCCCTTCCCCCACCTCATCCTAGTTTCAAACTTGCAGCTCCGCACTGTCCCCTTGACCTGTCCGGACTTGTCCGACCTGCCCAGCTCCTTTTCCACCTATCCACTCCACCCTCTCCTCCCTGACCTATCACCTTCATCTCCTTCCCCACTGACCTATTGTACTCTATGCCACTCTCTCCCCACCCCCACCCTCCTCTAGCTTATCTCTCCACGCTTCAGGCTCTCTGCCTTTATTCCTGATGAAGGGCTTTTGCCCGAAACATCGATTTTGCCTGTCTTCGGATGCTGCCTGAATTGCTGTGCTCTTCCAGCACCACTGATCCAGAATCTGGTTTCCAGCATCTGCAGTCAATATTTTTACTATGTTTCAGGAGGCAATCGAACTCCTTAGAATTCAGTCAATGGCCAGTGACAGAAGAATGTGACTACGAGTGAGGCAGGTGGGGAGATCCAGAAGGTAGTGCTCAAGGAGACTCAACCCTTGAGCCTGTTTAACAGGTTTGAGATTCTTGCTCCCTGTATGGATGAGAATGGGGGCTGTGGACAAGATGAGCAAACTGACCATAGCATCATGGTAGAGGGAGCCATTTTGAAGATGGGGTGGAAAGCGAATATAGTTGTAATTGGGGATAGTATAGAAAAGAGAATAGACACTGTACTCAGATTTGAAAAACCATAATTTCACAGTGGTTAGCACTGCTGCCTCACAGTGCCAGAGACCCGGGTTCAATTCCCACCTCAGGCAACTATCTGTGTGAACTTTGCACATTCTGCCCGTGTCTGCGTGGGTTTCCTCCGGGTGCTCCGGTTCCCTCCCACAGTCCAAAATAAATGTGCAGGTTAGGTGAATTGGCCATGCTAAATTGCCCGTAGTGTTAGGTGAAGGGGTAAATGTAGGGGAATGGGTCTGGGTGGGTTGCTCTTCGGAGGGTCGGTGTGGACTTGTTGGGGCTGAAGGGTCTGTTTCCACACTGTAAGTAATCTAATCTAATCTAATCATAATATGATAGAATTCCTCCTGCAGTTTGAGGCGAAGAAGCTGGAGCTAGATGTAATATTATTATAATTGAGTAAAGGTAACTACAAAGGCTTGAGAGAGATGTTGGGCAGAGTTGATTGGAAGGGGAGCCGAGCAGGGGAACTGGTGGAGCAGCAATGGCAGTTGTTTCTAGGGGTAATTCAGAAGGCACAGCAGAAATTCATCTCAAAGAAGAAGAAACATACTAAGGAGAGGGCGAGGCAAGGGAAGTCAGGGACAGCATAAGAACAAAAGACTAGTAGTTCTTAACGCTGACTTCTCTTGATTCATGTACCATCATTTCAATGGATAATGTTGCTTGGCCACCTATGTTGAAAATTTACTGTGAATACCTTCACTTTTGAAACTGCATGCAACTCTGCCCTGTTATGCGGTCTCTTGAAATTTTTTATAATTATATTTCTCTTTTGAAATGTTATGCAATTACATGGACCGCTTTGTCTAGGTCTCAATAAATGTTCTAATATCCTTTCTGGGATAACTGATCACTTGTTCCAAACTGGTAGCTTCAGTTAACTCCAATGACTTGGGACTGTGGTGCTTCTCACACTTACTGAGTCTCTGACAGCAATGTGCCTTTTGGTTTAGCAGAGATGGGCAAATTCCTGAGTGTATCATGTGCTTCTGGGCCTGTTTCAGTCAGATATCATATTTTCCTTTCCTCACATGCCTGATTAACAGCTAGATTATCAAGAATATCCAGGATATTTAAGGTCGTGAAAAAAATCTCACAGGATCCATTTTGTAATCTAATGCTTTTTTCCTAAGTGGCCCATGCAGATCTTTCCAAGATTCCAGGTTGTTCAAATGTGAAATACTAGTATTATACTACCTTGTTGGATTATGTGACATCAGGTTGCCACCAGTTCAGTGTGCTACACTCCTAGCAGCATGTCCTGCAATATCCAAGCTCTCATTACTCTTTCAACTATCCTTAAAAATCAGAGCAAATCTTACTAGGCTGGGCATCACTGGATGCGAAATGTTCAGTAGAAGCTTTTAAATGAACAGAAAAGGATTAATCTGATCACTCCCTGTAGGCCAATGAAACTTTAATCTGGCTTCCGAATACTGTGAAAATTTGTGCAATTTCACCAGCTGCAAATACAAGTCAGCAACATAAGGCAGTTCATGAATCCTTATCATTATAGAATGTCATGTAGCTGCTCAGATATTCACTTACTTCAATTCTCATCCCTTTGAACATTCACAATTTCCGTTAGTTTGAATGAATTGTCTCCCCAACATCCTTTATCTTTCTAAAAGTAAGTTGTCCCCGTTCTTCTTCTGATATGTTTTTTTTAATGTTTTATACAAAAGCTTTGAGGCATTGTGCTTTCTAAAGCCACTTGAGACATTCATTAGGTATCTACTTCTGTTTCTACTTGTTCCACCAAACTTCATCCACCACTCTTCATCTATGCCCCCTCCAAATACTCTAAACAAACACGTCTTACTCATGTCTACTTTTAAAAGTTAATGTGGTCAGGATGTTGGTTGTAATGATTGTAAGGAGGTTAGCCATCTGAACATCATAGAATATGAGTTCCCTCCTTAGGGCTGTTAATCTGGTATAAAAACAAATATAAAGGGTGAGTGTCAAGAGAATCTGACACACTAGTACCTGAATCTGACCGAAGCAGTACTATATTCAATGACTGTTCATGCGTAAATAAAAGATGACTTGTGGATGGGCTACTGGCCTCTGTGGAGTTGTTTCATTGGTAGCACTGACAGAGCAATGATTGTGTATCTTAGGTTCCTTGGGAAGGTGATGGAGGAGCATTGTCTGCATTTTTGGCTTCGCACAATAAAGAGAGTTCAGTGCATTTGGACTAGAATTCTGCCCACTGTAGATACACAACTGGAAAGGAAAAGTTGAAAAATTGGAACTTTTTTTTCTCAGATCAGAATATATAAGCTCACTTAATAGAGGTATTCACACTTACATATGGCACTCTTACCATCTTTTTAAAATTATTTTCAACAACTGACTGCTGATAATAAATCTCATAGTACCGACATTAGACTAATTAACAATTAAGCTAAACTGCTACTATTGATTTTCTTTTATTTTGCTTTGTATTTTTTTAATATTGCAAATCATGAAGTCCTGAAGACTGCCATTCTTGGAAGAAAGATTGAAACAATTCTAGACTGGAGAAGATATGTAGAGTCGTGATAATATGTAGAGTTGTTTCTTAGGCATTCTGCAGCCATTTAATAACCAAAAATGGGATCCACAGTGTTGTGCACACTTCTGAAGGGATGTGTACAAGTTATCACCCTGGTAAAGGGGCTGCATGCAAGCATCTAATGACAATGGTAACATGCAGAACAGACAAATCAGACTGTAATGATAATTTGATGCCACACAGCCATTTTCCCACTCCACAGTACAGCTAGCCTCTGTCTTGACTTTGCACTGATGACCAGAATGTTAAGTGGCACAATAGTCACCTACAAGTGCTATTAAAAGGGATCATGAACTGCTTATGAGTTAGTTGCTGATTTTTCTTTCCAACTAGTCAAATTGCACAAATTTTCAGAGTATTCTGAAAACGAGTAAGTTGCATTACCCTATAGGAAGTTGTCAGGTTGTGTTCATTTGCTAGTTTCTACCGAACAAGTTGCTTCCACACAGCCCAGTAAGGCTGCCTCTGTTTTTTAAGGATGACTGACAGAATAATGAGATATCCAACATTTCAGGACAAGTTGCTCGAAGGAAGAGGAGGAGAAGAAGGGCTGAGAGCTGGATGTTATATTCAGTGAGGCTCTTCGTGGACCAATGCATTATCACTTCATAAATGTTGCTAACTGAAGTTTGCCACCCATTACAGCTGTAGCCAAAATCTCAAAGTTGGACAAATGGTTATCATGGATAAATAGCTCACCAGTGTGCGCTGAGCTCTAGATGTGAGATTTAACAATGCTAAGTGTGTGAGGATGAGAAAAAGAGAGAATGCTGGTAAATCTATGTTGGGAGTGTAGTGATTTGAGCAAAAAGTGAGGTTAGTTGAGCATCTGATTGGCTGTGCTATTTAAAGATGAACTCGCAGCGTTTTCCTGCAGCGCATCCATTCCTGCATTGACCTTCTTCTGCTGTTTCTTCCTGCTGTCTTCTGTCTCTCTGCAGATACAGAATCTCGCTCCTTTTCTCCATAACTCGTAGCAAGATGTGTGCAATGTTTGAAAAGCTTGTTGCAAACCCTAATGTTCGGCTATTCTTCAAATTGTCGTCATGAATTGTATTGATTTTTCAAAAACGCTCACAATCCACATGCCCATTATAAAATGTAACCTGCATTTCACTAGCATTTCTGGTTCACTAGCAGCCCATTCAGACAGTGCACAATCTGAACAATGGACAACAATCAGTTAAAATAGCATACAGTAAGCTATAAACATCCTGCCTGCAAAACCTTATTTTGAGGGAGTTGGTAGGATGAGCCATTTTAATTGCCTTTACCTCTTAAAAGTATAAAAAATAGCTATAGGAAACAAAACAATATGTAGTTGAAACGATTTTTAATGACTTTTTTCTTTGGACTTCTTTTGTGCTTTTTATTGGCAATTTTTGTGTAAATGTCCTTGGCCAATATATTATGCTTTGATTCATAAAATAGTATTTATTATTTTTCACTCATAATTATTAGTGTTGTTCATTACACAAGTAGTTTTTTCCAACATACATTAATTCCTGTTTTTGAATTCTGTTGTAGCCACCAGTACTTTACAGCTGAAAGTGTAGGCAGACGGACTATTTGTGGATTACTATTAAAAAATGCTTTTGCTTGTGCTTAGAAATCACTCTTTCTCTCATTTTCTTTTCCCTATTTCTGAGAAATTAGTTAGTTTCCATCCATACCAATGTTGCTCACAAGGTTAGTACAATATCTTGAACTGTCTATGTGATGATTCATAACTGTAAGCACCAATAAATCCCCTTAAAAAGGGCACAAAGAGGGTTAGAGGGTCATCATGACATAGTACATCAGATCCAGGCAAAAAGAAAGCTAGACTGAACAATGTATCATAGCAGGGATGTAAATTGATACCAATAGCGCAAATCCTTATTGTGTTAAAACACGCACCCTATTTTAAAGTAAGTATGTACTTATTTCAACAGATACCAATTCAGTAATTATGTGTAATATACAGGATTGGAGTTTATAGGAGAGTGGTAGCAGGACAAAGGCTAACTGTGCTAATATCACTACAGATAAATGAGGATTAATAGCAGGTTCTGCAACAAAATCAATTAATGAAAAGTTGAGTGCAGCTTCAGGCAAATGATGGACAGCACAATTAGAAGTGAGTTTAACATGTTGCTGCCTATTGTAAACCTGAGATTGCACTTAATTCCTCAATACTGTAGTCATATGTATAACTGATAACATCAGTAGTGCATAGCACTGTTAATATGAGTGTTGGCAATTAGCTCATTTGTGACCCTTGACAGTCATTTTCTTCCATTGCAAAAGTAGAACACTGCAGACTCTGGAAATCTGAAATAAAAATAGAAAATTCTGGAAATACTCAGCAGATCAGGCAGCAACTGTGGAGAGAAAAATCATCCAAATGAAATAACATCTGAAATATTAACTGTTTTTCTCTCCACAGAAGATTCCTGACTTGCTGAATATTTCCTGCATTTTTTGTTTTTATTTTCATACATTGGGCAAGATTCAAAACTGCAGTAGCTAGGAGCAATCTGCCCCACCATACTTATTAATTTCACAAATAATTTTAGTCATTATTGTAAAATGTATCACCCTAAATCTGTAATGCTAATTTGGTCATCACATTATTTATATACAAATGACAGAATTAGAAGCTGATATTGCTATTTCCTTTAACATGAAGAATTATATTTGCTTTTGAATGTGTTATAGATGAAAGCCTTGTTGCTCATCAGATTTATTTGGGCTTTTTTTTAAGCAATCTGATCAGTCCTCTTCCCCATTGTTTCCCCCGAGTGTTGTATGTTTATTTATCTCAAAAGTGCATCCAATTTCTCTTTGGAATTATTTATCACCTCAGCTTTCACAAAGATTGTAGGTCAATACCATCCACTTATGTAAAAAGTCATCTTCGCTTTCCTCTTACTTTCTGCACAAAACCTAAAGTCTGCATGCCCTACTGTTATATCATCAGCTAATGTAAAAGTATTTTTTTGCTTTTATTTATAATTATGACTTCATAATACACAATAAATCCACGAGGAGTTGTAGGCATCTACTCTGTTCACTGCAATTCTGTGCTGCTTTAATTCAATTTTAATCAATTTCTGATGTTGTCCACCCATCCAGGTCTCCTCAGACATGACCATCACTTTCCGTTTTATAACCTTTTATCATTACTATTATTGGACTCTCATACCACTGTTTCCAATCGAAGTAGGTCATACTTCCTCAATTTCCAGTTCATCATACAGCTGAAAGCCAACTGAGATACTGGTACTGTACTTTCTGCAGACAAATTCACAGGTCCTTTGTAAAACTTATATAGATATATGTGTACTTTTCTCATATCTTCCTTCACGCAATATCCTATGCTACTTGGAGAACAACCTCAACACTCTAAACTAATTGTAGCTAAAATCCTCTAACCAAGGTGATCAAATCTGCTCCCTGATAACTTTGTGGTTTAATAAATTGAAGAGTGTTGTAATAAGCTAGGTAACCTAGAAAGCATCAGGATACATCCCTGATGTGTACTGAATTATCTAGTTTCATATGGGATATCATTTAGATATCACCTGAGCCTCAGTACCCTTGGGAATGAGGTGCATGTATTACTATCCAGTGACCATATTTCAGAAAGGCCACCTCTGTGAGTGACAGATGAAGACAGGTTCAGGTTTGGCTTCAATGATTTCCATCACCAATTAGTCTGTTCATACAATTTTAAGATCATCCTTGAGAATAGCTAAAGGATTAAAAAAAAACTAAGATTCCCAAGGAAGCCAAGACTGGAAGCAGAGAATAAAAACAAAGATTTGAAGATGCTGGAAATCTAAAACAAAAACAGGAAGTGCTAGAGAAGCTCAGTAGAGAGAAAAATAGAGTTTCACATTTTGAGTCCAGTGACATTTCGTCAGAAGGATAGCTTGGGAGATTACCTCAGCAACAATGGGTCCCTTCAAGAAAACAAAGGAAAACATTGAATGAGAATGTATATGAAGGATGTTTGGAAAATTACTGTATTTTTATGCAATATTTTTGATCCTACATTTCTAATGTTTAGAGGGGAGGACTCCATCCTAGCAGGGCTGTATTTTATGGCCTCCAAGGGGTGGATTAGCAGTTGGAAGATGGGACAATGAAATTAGGCACAGTGCCATAGATGAAAGTGAGGACTGCAGATGCTGGAGATCAGAGTTGAAAAGTGTGGTGCTGGAAAAGCACAGTCAGTCAGGCAGCATCCGAGGAGCAGGAGAGTCGATGTTTCAGGCGTGGTGGGTGGGATAATGTAGCCCCATAGATATCCTTCCTACCACCTTCAACATTAACTCCCTCCACCACTGATGCACAATGGCAGCAGTATGTGCCATCTATAATTTACACTGCACCAACTCACCAAGTATCATTCAACAATACTTTTCTAACCCATGACCTCTACCAGCTAGAAGGTCAAGGAGAGCAGATGCATGGGAGAATCGCCATATGTAATTTCCCCTCCAAACCACACACCATCCTCACATGGAACTACATAGCTGTTCTTTCACAGTCACTAGGTCAAAATCCTGGAATGCCATTCCTAATCCAAGCATTATGTCATCTGTGGCAATTCAAGAAGACAGCTCACCATCAGCTCTCAAATGCGATTAGGAATGGGCAACACCCGGATTCAATGAAAGGAATCTTTATGAACCAACATTAAATGTTGATAGATGTCATGATTTGCCCACTTTCACATATGGAACATCTAGACTATCAGCTTTAACAACATGACAACTTATATTGGTTGCACTGACAATGGTTTGGAGCACTCCCTATACTTTTCACCTCACTTGGTTTCTGTAGTGCTGACACCACTAGGACTTCAGAGCTAATCTTAAACTATGGACAGTTTTTTTTAATGGAGGGGGTTATTGGAGAGCTCCCTGTATCCCCACCACCAGAAAAGTCAAGCTATTGTTTATTTGAAGCGAGACTTCTATCTCTGATGGGGAGTAAAATCCACCTTTAAAACTGTCTGAAACTGTGATCACCACTTGGACTACAGCAAGTCCCAAAGAAGGCATGCCTGTGCTGGAACTGGATTTCAAGTCAAGTCCAAGTTCTCACCTCAGCCAGGTTGGGGGGAGCTTCTCCTTGGAAAAGTTTACCAAAAACATAAAGATTGCCAATCATTCAATGTGTAATTGATCTCCATCCGTGCTCACGGCATTACGATGATGAATGCCTACTATCCTGGCAGCAATTGTGTGCTTTCATCCTGTGACAGTTTGTATTTCCCACAGTCTTTCAGCAACCACAGCAAACCAGAGGTTGATTGCTCAGTAAGAAGATTTATTCATTCTGTAAGTAATTGAACAGTCCCCTCCTCAACCTCACTATATAACCCCACTAATAGAACAACAGCCAATCTGCATGAGGAACATCAGTGAGCAGACCATTACTATGCTGATGTAATGGTTCCAAACTCTGCTCAAAGCCTTGTACCAACTTGGAGCCATAGTCATAGAGTCATAGAGATGTACAGCATGGAAACAGACCCTTTGGTCCAACCCGTCCATGCCGACCAGATATGCCAACCCAATCTAGTCCCACTTGCCAACACCCAGCCCATATCCCTCCAAGCCCTTCCTATTCATATACCCATCCAAATGCCTCTTACATTTTGCAATTGTACCAACCTCCACCACTTCCTCTGGCTGCTCATTCCATACACGTTTCCTTGACAGTGACAATAACTCTCTGCCAGGTGTGCTAACATACCAAGCATACAACCATTAGCCTTTTCCTGAGGGATGCTGATGCTGAACCATCAAAGTCCTCATCAGAGATCACGACAAGAGAACTTAACTGCAACCTTGCTATTCAATGCATTGACCTACACACTTTCTTACTGCATTGTTGCTGTCCACAAGCCATGTGACTCAATGGATTGCATGTTCCAAATCAGTTACTGTTTGTAATTGGAATGATTGTCTTTGCCTGAATGTTTATAATACAAGCTCTAAGTGTCAGCAGCATGCTTGCAAGACGCATGGGTTTTAGTGGGTGGGAAAGTTATTCACTGGTGAAATCCAGCATCAACTGACAATGCTGCATCTGCAGACATTGTATTAAAGTGCCCCTTGGTCAAATAAGGATGGTCTGCAACATGGCTGTGATGCTCTTGCTCAACCACATTGCCAATGTCATGAGAGTTGAAAACAAAATGTTAGCAGAAGTGTTTTTCAAAATTAAATATCGCTTGATAATATTTCATATTACATTAGTTTCACTTTAGGCATGCATACATCAGCATTATATATTGAGACAAGCTTAGCTAGAGTGCTAAATGCTAAAAATGCCTCATGATTGCCACATATTGATGATCACAGGGGAGTTTGATACAAGAGCTAAAGATTGAGAAGTATTTAATATACAGCAAAGGAAGAACAAGAAACTAATAAGGAAAGGAAGAATAGAATACAAATTCAATCTACCAGAAAAAAGTGGAGTATAGAACTTCTACAAGTAATTAAAAAGGAATAAAGAGGCTAAAAGTATATAAAATGCACCAGATGTGGTCTCACCGAGGACCTGTATAGCTTATGTTCCATTCCATTTGGAATAAACTCCAATATTAAATTTCCCTTTCTAATAACATTATAGCACCTGCCTACTAGATCCTCTTCTACCTCAGGGTTCTGCAATCTCTGTTTAATAGTATGCAGCATTTCTATTCCTGCTGTTGAAGTGGACAAATTCACATTATGCTTCATCTACCAAACCTTTCCCATTCAATTGACCCATCTAGATCTCTTTGCAGACCTCCCACTTCTTGTTGGTAATATAGTTTACAACATGTCATAAGCAAATTTAATTGCCTTATGTTCGGCTCCAACATCTATGTCACAGATATAGATTGTAAATAGTTAAGGCCCCAACTTTGATCCCAGTGATACATCACTAGTTACACCTGGTAAACCCCAAAAAGAGCAATTTATTCCTTCTTTATGCTTCCTGTTGCTAGCCAATCCTTTACCCTTGCTTATATGTTTCTCCCTAAGTATATGTTCTTGTCTTATGTGGCAACCTTTGACGCTTTTAAGAAATCCAGGTACACCACATCTACTGGTCCTCAGAAAAATCTCTTAATAAATGAATTACTCTGCCTGATCACATTTAACATTTTCTAAGTATCCTGCTGTAACCTGCCTAATAATGCATTCTAACCATGTCCCGACTCTGCTAACTGGCATATATCTTTTTGTCTCTCTCTTTTCTTGAATAAATGTGATATTTCCCCAGGACCCTTTCAGAATCTAAGAAATTTTGGAATATTATAACCAATGCATCTATTATCTCTGCAGGTTTCTCACCTCTATTACCCTCCCATTCCAGATCCCACAACCATCTGGGTGAAAAGATCAGATCCCCTCTAAAACACTGCTCTTCACCTTACAATTATGCCCCATGTTCTTGACCCTTCCAGTAAGGGGAACAGCTACTTCCTATAATCTTGTCCATACACCTCAGTCAGGTCCCCTCTCAGCCTTCTCTGCTCAAAAGAAAACTGCCTGACTCTATCCAGTTTCTCTTCATGAATGCTGCTCAATTCCAGGCAACATCCTGTTGAAGTTCCTCTGTACTCCCTCCAGTGCAAGTTTTGTATATCTTCAACATAACCTCTCTGCCACAAATGGCATAATTTTGTCTTTTTACCTTTTTGCATTCTCACCTTTATGTCCTGATACACTCTTAAGTTTCAAGCTCTGTATCACATCACCTTTCACATAATTCCTTTACCTCCAATATTTAATTTAAATTATTTTCTGCCACCCTAGTTATGAATCTCATCATAATACTGGTCCCACCAAGGTTCAGCTGAAGACTGTCCCAACGATACAGCTCCTCCTTTTTTCCTATTACCAGTGCCAGAGCCCTATTACCAAGTTTAGAGTAGTGCTGGAAAAACACAGCAGGTCAGGCAGCATGAGGAGCAGAAAAATCAACATTTCGGACAAAAGTCCTTCATCAGGAATGAGGCTGGGAGCTGCCTGACCTGCTGTGCTTTTCCAGCACTACTCTAATCTTGACTCTAATCTCCAGCATCTGCAGTACCCACTTTCCCCTATTAACAAGTTGCAGAATGAAGGTTAAGTGGGATTTGATGTGCATAAGGCAGCAATATACCACACTCCCCATTGGCTACAGTGATGCAACTGACCAAGGCTTTACAAATAGCTTCTCCCATTATTCCCAGCACTGTCTCCTCAATAGGAACAGCACTATAGAAACTGTGCCTGCCTTACATTGATTTGTTGTTGCTGTAGTGTATTACAGTCACTGTGTCCTCCACAGTGCATTTGTTTAGTGCTCCTGTTGTATTTGATGGCAGTATTTGAAATCTATGAGATGTGAGTGTGAAGAGTTCGACAGTATTAAGGGAGGGAGGGTGATGTGAAGCTTATGAAGCTAATGTTTGAATCACAGTTGATATAGATTGTTGGTAGGTGAATGAAATGGGTTTGGGATAATCATTCATTACAAAATTTGGTGGATTCCTAATTTTACTCGATATCCTTATTGATGAGCATTTAACTTATATTTTATTAATTGATCAGGAGAGAATCAGTAAAAAATATTAAGCTGATAAGTAAGCTGCTTAAATCTTCCATTTGCAATAAATATGTCTAGGCTGAAATATGACATTTACAACAGTTAGACTCTGAAATTATACAGCAGTTAAGTATTAAGATGGAGTGTTTAGTAGATTCTTCTTTAATTGCAAACAAGAGGTGGTTTATAGATGCTTTCTGGGAAGAGTGTACCAATTATAATCCCATAGGCATTGGTAAATTTAAACAGGATGTGCTCAAAACTTCTGTAGCCGACAGGGTTATGTGTGTAAAATTTCCACAGCAGGCAATCAGGAGAACCCAAGAGTGTTCAGGGTCATGGATTTTACATTCGCTTTTATTCCTTGTTACTTTAATCCCATGTAAAATAATGGAACTGAAATCATCCATACTAAATAGTATTCAAACAATCATAAGGGCAAGATTTTATTTGATCTGACTTCTTGATATCTTTGAAGAAAAACACTATACATTTATCTTTATAGTGAATATTTATTATTTGGGTGTTCTGAGTTTTGCCAGGTGAAATAAATGAGATCTTGTATATCAGCTAATTTTAAATTCTGTTTGAAGATGTACAGATGTGCAGAGTATGCTTACCATTCAGCCATTTGTGCCATTTGGAGCTGAGTTTAAATTTAAGTATTAAATATAGAATTAAAAAGCTAATCTCAGTCATCGTGACCATGAAGCTTTCAAGGGAAATTATCATCATTGGCAAGAATCTTTTTGATAATATTTCTAAGTTGCATATAGTTCCAATGATTGCTTTGACCTACAGATACACAAAATGGGCAACACATAGAAATTGAGCTGAAAAATGTGTTGCTGGAAAAGCACAGCAGGTCAGGCAGCATCCAAGGAGCAGGAGAATCGACATTTCGGGCATAAGCCCTTCTTCAGGAATGAGGAGGGTGTGCCAAGCAGGCTAAGATAAAAGATAGGGTGGAGGGATTTGGGGGAGGGGCGTTGGGAATGCGATAGGTGGAAGGAGGTTAAGGTGAGGGTGATAGGCCAGAGAGGGGGTGGGGGCGGAGAGGTCGGGAAGAAGATTGCAGGTCAAGAAGGCGGTGCTGAGTCCGAGGGTTTGGACTGAGATAAGGTGGGGAGAGGGGAAATGAGGAAGCTGGAGAAATCTGCATTCATCCCTTGTGGTTGGAGGGTTCCTAGGCGGAAGATGAGGTGCTCTTCCTGCATGTCCTTGGCGGAGTGGGAGGGGGAGTTAAAGTGTTCAGCCACGGGGCGGTTGGGTTGGTTGGTACGGGTGTCCCAGAGGTGTTCTCTGAAACATTCCGCAAGTAGGCGGCCTGTCTCCCCAATGTAGAGGAGGCCACATCGGGTGCAGCGGATGCAGTAAATGATGTGTGTGGAGGTGCAGGTAAATTTGTGACAGATATGGAAGGATCCCTTGGGGCCTTGGAGGGAAGTGAGGGGGAAGGTGTGGGCACAAGCTTTGCATTTCTTGCGGTTGCAGGGGAAGGTGCCGGGAGTGGAGGTTGGGTTGGTGGGGGGTGTGGACCTGATGAAGGAGTCGCGGAGGGAATGGTCTTTCTGGTTCATTGATAGGGGAGGGGAGACAAATATATCCTTGGTGGTGGTCTGTTTGGAGGTGGCAGAAATGACGAAGGATGATACGATGTATCTGGAGGTTGGTGGGTTGGTAGGTGAGGACCAGTGGGGTTCTGTCCTGGTGGCGATTGGAGGGGCAGGGTTCAAGGGCGGAGGAGTCGGAATTGGAGGAGATGCAGTGGAGAGCATCGTCAACCACGTCTGAGGGGAAATTGCGGTCTTTGAAGAAGGAGGCCATCTGGATTGTTCAGTATTAGAATTGGTCCTCCTGGGAGCAGATGCAGCAGAGGTGAAGGATTGGGAATATGGGATGGCGTTTTTACAGGGGGCAGGGTGGGAGGAGGTGTAATCTAGGTAGCTGTGGGAGTCGGTCAGTTTATAGTAAATGTCCGTGTTGAGTCGGTCGCCCGAGATAGAAATGGAGAGGTCTAGGAAGGGAGGGAAGAGTCTGAGCTGGTCCAGGTAAATTTGAGGTCGGGGTGGAAGGTGTTGGTAAAGTGGATGAACTGTTCAACCTCCTCATGGGAGCACAAGGTAGCGCCGATACAGTCATCGATGTAGTGGAGGAAAAGGTGGGGGGTGGTGACACACGCACACAGCTCCATGTGACACACGCACACAGCTCCATGTGACACTGCAAGGCCAACATTTATTGCCCATCCACCCCTATTGCCCTTGGTAGGGTGGTGGTGAACTGCCTGCTTGAACTGCCACAGTCTATATGATAAAGATGCACACACATAGGATTTTAACTGAGTGACACTGAAGAAATAGCAACATAATCTAATCTAATCTAATCTAATCTAAAAAAAAAATAATGACAAATCAAGATGGTGAGTGACTCAGAGGGTAAATTGCAGGTGGTGATGCTGCTGCTCATTCCCTTTTAAATAGTAGGGATTGTGGGTTTGAAAGGTGCTGTTGAAGGAACTTTTGAGTTGCTGCACTGCATCTTGTAATTGGTATATATTGATGCCACTATACATTGGGCTGGAGGAACCAACATTGAAGGAAATTATGGTTTAACAATCAAGTGGGCTGCTTTTTATCTGAATGGTGTCAATTTCTTTGAGTTTGTTAGAACTGTGCCCATGCAGGCAAATGGAGGTATTCCACCTCCTTGGTGATGGTGCATAAGCTTGCGGAGTCAGCAAGTGAGTTACTCACTACAGGTTTCCTTGCCTCTAATCTGTTCTTGTAGCTACGACATTCAGGGTGGCATGGTGGCACAGTGGTTGCACTCATTGGTCCCAGGTTCGATTCCAGCCTCGGGTGATTGTCTGTGTAGAGTTTGCACATTCTCCCCATGTCTGCGTGGGTTTCCTCTGAGTGCTCCAGTTTCCTCCCACAGTCCAAAGATGTGCAGGCCAGGTGAATTGGCCATGCTAAATTGCCCATAGTGTTAGGTGCATTAGTCAGAGGGAAATGGGTCTGGATGGGTTACTCTTCGGAGGGGTCAGTGTGGACTGGTTGGGCCGAAGGGCCTGTTTCCACACTGTAGGGAATCTAGTCTAGTGTATTTATATGACTAATCCAGTTCAGGTTCTGCCCTTCGTGGTACCCCCAAGATGTAATAGTGAAGGATTCACTGATAGTCATGTCATTGAATGTCAAAAGGCAAATGGTTCAAATAATCTTTTATTATAAATGATCATTGCCTGGAACCTGTGTGTTATAATTATTACTTTGCAATTGTCAGCTCAAGCCTGGATGTTGTCCAGCTCACAATGCACTGGGCATGAACTGTTTCATATAGTAATGTGAATGGTGCTAAACATTGTGCAATCATCAGTGAACATCCCCACTTCTGACTTTATGATAGAGGGAAAGTCAGTGAGGAAACAGCTGAAGATGGTTAGGCCCAGGAAACTAGCCTGTGGAACTCCAAAGGCTGGGATAATTGACCTCTAACAACCAGACCTATCTTCCTTTGTGCTGGGTATGATATCAGCCAGTGGAGTGCTTTTCCCCTGATTCCCTCTGACTTTAGTTTGACTCAGGCATCTTGATGCCACGTTCAGTCAAGTGCTGCCTTTATTTCAAGGCAGTTCACTCTCACCTCCCCTACATATTATGGAGACACAGTCTGAAACATCAAATAGTCCCTTGAATCTGCTAAAACCTTTGTATCAGAAAGATATGAATAGTGTATACTTGTTTAGAGAATGCAAACTAGTCTATCTAAACATTTAGGTTCTTATTAAAGGTGATGTTGCACAGGTGTAGTTACCTTAATTCTTTATACATATCTTTCATTCTAACCATTCCAAGAATAAGTTAGGTAACAGTGATTTTAAAGTGACTTTTCTTTTAAGTAGTTTTAGAGAACAGCTGACAACACAGTATAGTAACTAATGTACTTACTGTGATGACATGAATATAAATGGAATCTTGGGTTAATGAAATACCATCAATGCTTTCCAATGTAATCCTTTAGGTATCTGATTAACATATATATTTATGAGCATGGAATATTAGTAAGGTAATTTTCCCAGGTTTGTAAACAAAGGTGAAGAATGACAGGTTTATGCCTGATGACATATTAGTGCAAGTTTTCGTCTTCAATGCCTGGATGATAATTAAACATTGTTGATTAATTAAATCGATGGAATTAATATCAGGGTGATTCTATCAAGGGCATAAAGTTATATGTGTCTATGTGAAATTGAGCTGAGCTCATCTGGTGCAATATAAATAAAGGGTTAACACTTTAATTAAAAGAGCAGATAAAGGAAATTCACACAACCAGTTGACAGTCAGTTCTGCTCTAATTCTAAGCAGTCTTACCACACCATAAGAGTAAAGGGAATTTTCATGCCGCTCCTTGTTTTTCAAGCAAAACGAGACTTCTATTAATCAAATTGAAAGGGAACAAATGCTGGCCTTGTCAGCAATCCTCACATCGCATGAAGGAATTAAAATAAACTAGAAGTGTTGGTACATGATATACTGCACTATGATTAAAACTTATGTTGAAGCAGGAAGCCAAAAATCATCCCATCGCTAGCAATATAGCATAGTAGTAAGGAAGGTAATGCTTTGGTTGTCCACTGGCTTGTCAATTGAGTCAGTTCAGAGAGTGGTTAAGGGCCAACATTTGATGAGAGGATATAGTCAGTTAAATACTGGAGACCCACCAGTCGGTTCTAGGCTGAACCATCTTTAATAGGTGTTCCCTGGCTAAGATGAGGTTCCTTGATAATAGTGGCCTCAATATCACAATAACCTGTCTTTGAGGGTGTCCCAATGTTTAGATATCCTTGATCCAGTGTTGCAGCTTCAGGAATGGCTATTGTTTGTGGTAGCACTCATAAGCTACAGTACTCTGATTGGACTGGTCATTATTACTGGTGGAGCTGCCATTTTCCTTTGGTTAGTAATCACTGTAGCAGACTCTTAATTGCTGGTAATATGCAACCCTGGTTCCTGCCGCCTATTAAAGCATGGTTTCTTTTCACTTTTGTTATGAAGTTGGAGGTGTGTACTGTACCTTTAAGACAGAGTGAATACAAGCACTACCAGGTGACTGACTGCAGACAATTACATTTGAGCTGTAACCCAGATACTGAGTTGTTTTCACAGCAATTGGAATTCAACTAATCAGTTTAAATTATGCCCCAAGTTACTAAAACCCAATCGAATTTAAATTTTACTGTTTTGACAACATCAAACCATTGAGACAATCCAATATTTGGGGTATATATTAAAGAAAACAGGCATTTTGGACAGTTAGCCAGAGAAAGAGCACCTGCCGTTGTCATACAGACTGTCCACAACCCTTCTCTCTAAAAGGTACCTTTTTCATACGAAACATCTTTGCAGCAGAAGACCGAAAATTACCCAAGGGAATCTACAAACAGAGGAGGTTTGACACCCAAAGACGACAGCTGGTTTTGAAAATTGATTTGCTGTAAATATAATAGGGGCTTTATTGGATCAGTATATTGTTACAGTGTCGAAGGTAGATAACAATTTGTTTAAGGCTGACAATTATAGATAGTTGTCGGTTAATGTTCTCATTTGGAGTTAAAGAACAAACTTGTTATTTTTTCTTTAAATAGTAGCATTTGGGTACTTCTCTGTCACTCATACTTTAACAGATTATGAGGCGAGCTGAGCTTTTCTGTGTGTTTGGTTTAATTAGCAGAAGGGTTTACTCCATGTCGTAACACTTTAAATCCAGTGGCAGGACCACCAAGTCAGTTGGTAAAATTCAGCACTTACTATAATTGGTGTCCCAGACAACTGAAGAGGGTAAATTCTTCAGTGCCATATACCTGGAGTACCGTACCTACAGTTTACCTGATTCTGACATTCAAAGATCACACATATTTGGAAGAAACATATGTCATCAGTAACCAGTTATTTTCCCCATCTGGTAAGAGGCGTACTTTGCCTTTGACCTCTGACATATAAATCAAAAAACAAATAACTGTGGATGCTGGAAATGTGAAACAAAACAGAAACTGTTTGTACTGGCAGGCTTGCTGAGTTTCTCCAGCAAGTTCTGTTTTTGCTCCTCTATGCAGGAATTCACAAACACTGTGAAAAGCACTTTTGAACACTAATATCCAAAATTGTTCACAGGACTGGGAAGACTTGAAGCTTACAAAATTACTTTGAAAGTCAATATGTCTCTTTCCACCTAGGATTGCTACTCATGCAGAAAAACATTAAAATCAATTTGATGGACTATATTTGGTTAAGTATGCTTGGTGAATCTTCTGAAGAATGACAATGCAGTGAATGGGGAATTACCAGTTGACTCGCAAAGTCAAGCAGTGTTCCCTTTCATGGCTAGGGATTTTGAAACAGTTAAAGGAACTTATCATTATGGTCAATATGTGCGTTATCTCTCCAGTGACCAAACCTACAGGACAGTGCTTAGGTAAGGTCGCAGTTCCCAAACTCAGAGGCTCAATTCAGCTTCATGAGGATCTCACACAACTCAATAATGCAGTTGCTAGAGAAATTCATCATATGTCCTCAGTTGATGGACATTTTTAAAAGTTTTGTACTGGTAAAATATTTACGAAACTGGATGCCAATAGTGATTTTAGCAAGTCCCCTGACTCCTCACAACCTTCACCTCCCCTTTTAGTACTAACTTTATAATAGATTACCCTTTGATATTGCTCTGCATCTAAGGTTTTCCAATGTAGTATGAGCAACATTTTTCAGGGACTAGGTGGTACCATATACAATATCCTGGGACATGCTGATACTTCCCAGCTCCATGATAGGAAATTACATAATGTCCTGAAGCATCTCCTTACTGGATAAAAAAAGAGTTAGCAAACACACCTCTTTGTGTACAACAAATTTTGGGCAACTTCATGAAACTAACTTAACCTCATCAGAGAAGGACTCTCTGAGTGTATCAGTGTGTGCAGGTATTGTATCCAAGCACATCCTGGAATAAAGTTTACAGTCCATGCTCAAAAGACATACTCCAAATAAAGGGAACACTACTTGACTTTGTTGGTCAACTGGTAATTCCCCATTCACTGCATTGTCATTCTTCAGAAGATTCACCAAGCATACTTAACCAAATATAGTCCACAAGCCCTTGTGGCCATTTCATGACTAGGGATTTTGAAACAATTAAAGGAACTTATCATTAATTATAATACTTGTGCCAGATGTAATGATTAATGATAGGAAGCTCTCATTCCTACAACATTTTTAAATAGATTCAGGGTCTGTTTGGGCATGAGTATGTATGAAGGCCATGCTTAGCTCATCATGGTCGATGACTATTTTGTACAATGGCTTGATGTTACAAAACTGACGACAGTGATCAGTAAAGTAGTTGTAAAAGTCCAAAAGGAACCTTTTGCTACCTACAGTATTCCAGATGTGTTGTTTCCACCAGCAGTCTACAGTTTCCTTATGAGTAATTCAAATAATTTGCAAAGACACTGGGCTTTCAGCATATCACAGATCAACCTAGATACCCTTGGCCCCAGTAGAGACGTAGAATGAACAGTTCAAACAGCAAAACATCTGCTGAAAGAGAATCCAGATTTTGTTCTTTTACCACTCAACTCCACTCTCCTCAGGGCTTTTTCCATCAGAACTGCTGATGAGCCACAGGTTAAAAAGTCAACTCCCTACTCTGCAGATAACTTGATTATAGGCAGCAACAACTAAAATAATTCAGATTGCTACTCAGAAGGAATGTGAATTCAAAAGTAGGCAGGAGCAGAAATAAAATAAACATTACTGCACCAAAACGTTACCTATCTTAGAACGTTGCCAGACTGTCTGGGTAAGGGACCTTTATAGGAAGGGTCCTTTCAGAGAGGCACTGGGCAGTACTGATTGCACCAATTAGTGAATGGATTCTATCCATTGCAACTGGCGTCACCTCATCTCATTAGTTCAGATTATCCATCTACCACCGCTATGGCAGGAACTACCCATTCACTGGAACAAAATCAAACACTGCTAGTAGTGTGCCACAAAGTACCACTGCCTTTGACTGATACCTTGGGTCAGACTACTCTGAATATCTTTTCTAAAAAAAGCCAGCAGAGAAAAATACAGCTTCGAGAACTTGTCATAGACTTTCTTGACATACCTACGAACACTAATGGATCAAGTCAAAAACATAGGAGAGGGGTAGCGGAGAAATAAAGAAAAAAGATATAGAGTAAATTCTGTAAAGAGAAATAGTCTAGCTAACTCCACTGGGGGGATAAGCTTGGGGAGGATTATTGTGTCAGGTCTTTAGGAGCTGGAGCAAACTTGTGATATCATAGAGCTGGTGCTCACTGGGCATAAAAGGCACAGTGTCGTTGGAGTTAAGGAAGAAAGATAAAAACAAATAATACATGACCATTTGGTAGCACTCTTGTTCCTAATACAGCCATCTGATCAATTACATAATCATTCATGGCTGAGACTGAAGGTACAACCACATTGCAAGAGTGCTGCGAGATGGGATTAGAATAGTAATGCGGTTGTTTTGACTTGTGCAGTCTCAATGGGCTAAAGAACCTTTTTCTGTGTTGTAGACCACTGTGATTCTCCTCATCTGTAAAGTTGCAGGACAATGTTGGGAATTTCATGGGTATCCCTACATAAGTGTCATAGAATCTTACAGCCTTGGAAGTCTACAGCACAGAAAAACACACTTCAGCCCATTAGGCCTGCACCAGTTAAAAACAATGACCTAACAATTGTAATCCCCTTCTTCAGTATGTGACCTTGGCATCACATGTGTATATCTAAATACTGCTTAAATGTTATGAGGGTTCCTGCCCATATTACCCATACAGGCAGTGGTTTCCAGACTCCCGTCACCCTCGGGGAGAAAAATCGTTTCTGCACACTCTTTTAAACCTTCCGCCCCTCATCTTAAAACCATGCCTCACTTAATTGATTCCTCCACCAAGGAGAAAGGTTTCTTTCCATATGTCCATTCTCTGCCCCTCATAATTTTATGTGTCTTGATCATATCCCCTCTCAGTCTCCTCTGCTCCCAGGGAAACAACCCTAGTCTAGTCAATCTATCTTCATAACTGAAACTCTCCAGCCCAGGCAACATTTGGTAAATCCCCTCTGCACCCTCTCCAATGCAATCACATCTCTCCTAATGTGATTACCAGAACTGCACACAATACTCAAGCTGTAGCCTAACCAATGTTTTATAAAGTTTTAGCATAACCTCCCAGTTGGTAATCTGTATGACTCAGCTAACAAATGCAAACATCCCATATGCCTTCTTAACCACTTTATCTACTTATCCTGCTTTCTTAAGGACCCAGTGGTTATACATATCAAGGACAGAGTCCTATTATTCATTGTATATTCCCTTACCTCATTTATCGTGCCCAAATGCATCACTTCACGCCCATCTGGATTGAATTCCATTTTCCAGATCAGCCAATCTCACCAGCCCTCTATAATGCACTGACCCACGAGCCTACAATCCTCATTGTTTACTCTCCCCCCAATTTTCTTATCATCCACAAACTTACAGATCAACCCTCCTACATTCAAGGCAAAATTGTTTATATATACAAAAAAATGGTGATATTTTGTTATGAATGGAGAACATGTTCTATTTTGTGAGTGACATCTTTATGGTATATATCTACATATATGTGACGGCATTGCACTGTTTAGATTTAGATTTAGATTTCTTACAGTGTGGAAACGGGCCCTTCAGCCGAACAAGTCCACACAGACTCTCCGAAGAGTAATCTACCCAGACCCATTTCCCTCTGACTAATGCACCTAACACTATGGACAATTTAGCATGGCCAATTCACCTGCCCTGCACCTTCCGCCCTGCATCTTTGGACTGTGGGATGAAACTGGAGCACCTGGAGGAAACCCACGCAGGCACAGGGAGAATATGCAAACTCCACACAGTCAGTCACCCGAGGCTGGAATTGAACCTGGGACCCTGGTGCTGTGTGGCAGCAGTGCTAACCACTGAGCCACAGACAACAAAAACCATGACTGATGTATGAAGAAAATTTCACAATCCGAGATTGGTAATATCATGGTCAGTAGTCATGTTTGTGCTATTGATAGATTTATTTCTAAATCCCAAATTGAATGCAACCAAAAAGAAAATATTGAAGAAGTTTACATCACAACAAGTATATGCTTTCAAGAATTCATATGAAATTTCTTTCATTATTATTTCATTTTATATGAACAGGATGACATCTTTTAGGCTCTTTCCTTTAATCTGATACAAGAGGAGACTAGAGCACAAGCATCACTAAATCATTGACCACTAAACCATTACACTTTTGACTAATTAGTCACTTTCAATTAAGCATGAGCTTTGGGAGAAAACTAAAGAGAAAATCAAGGACAATAAATATTAATGTGTCAAATGTTTCTTTGCAAGAAGGGATTCCTAGGTTATAGTGTTTTTATGGAGATAATTATATCTAGAGGTCATCACAAGCAATTGAGTTCTTAAAGGAAGTTTATTCTCTTTCACACCTTCCAAAAATATACACATATGTTCTTGATTACCACATTGGGGGCAATTTTACATTTTACAATTTTAAGTTTACTTATGTAATTCTCCAAACTTCCCATTGACATGAAAATAAACATGGCAATAATTGTTAGAATTACAATTTATTATTCCAAGTTGGTCGCCAATTTTCCTAGATCTCAAGTGGAAAATACAGAGATAAAGCATTTTTTTTCACTGGTGAGACATATGACAAGACCAGAAGGTTTCTGGTGAGAAAAATACTTTTACAAGGGGGAAAAACGTATTTATCCCTGAACTCATAAAAAAAATTGAAGGAAGATAGAAATTGAAATTGAAGATCCTAACCATTGAGCTTTAATGCCCTTATATTGAACAGTTCAGAACTTCAATTTATTAATGTGGTCTATCAGAGTCCAAGTTTAGGGATTAATTTTAGCTGGCATTTTCATTCTCTCTCAACTATATCAGGGTAACAAAAAATGCCAAGAATTGACATCTGTCTCTGAAAATGTACTTTGTTACAGCCAACCAATAATCATAGAACTTAAAGAAGATAATTTAAGAAATAATCTGTTTGATTTTAATCTGCATGATTTGTTTAATCAATTATCTTTGTATCTTTATTTTGTCTAGATCTATCTGGTTACAGTTTGGAATTTTGAACTCTATGTTATCCCACTGATGCTGTTCGTTTTGCTGATCTATAACTACTGTTTAATTAGATCAGGAAAGGACAACAGAATAAGCTCTATGGTAAGAAACACATTCTGTCATTTTCCCTGAATCAGCCTCAGGCTAAAACTTGTTTGGCCACTAGATTTTTGGAAGATTGACTTATTCTTACAAATAACATATTGCTCAACCTCTCCACAATTAAGTAAGTTTGACATCTCAATAGATATTAATGCGAATAAAACATGGCATTTTGAAAAATGTCCATATTACGGAGAAGGAAATACTGGATGTCTTGAAGCACATAAAAGTGGATAAAGCCCCAGGACCTGATCAGGTGTACCTAGAACTCTGTGGGAAGCTAGGGAAGTGATTGCTGGCCCCTTGCTGAGAAATTTGTATCATCAATAGTCACAGGTGAGGTGCTGGAAGACTGGAGGTTGGCTAACATGGTGTCACCGTTTAAGAAGGGAGGTAAGGACAACCTAGGGATCTATAGACCAGTGAGCCCAACGTCAGTGGTGGGCAAGTTGTTGGAGGGAATCCTGAGGGACAGGATGTACATGCATTTGGAAAGGCAAGTTCTGATTAGGGCTAGTCAACATGGCTTTGTGTGTAGGAAATCATGTCTCCCAAACTTGATTAAGTTTGTTAAAGAAGTAACAAAGAGCATTGATGAGGACAGAGCAGTAGACGTGATCTATATGGACTTCAGTAAGGCGTTCGACAAGGTTCCCCATGGGAGACTGGTTAGCAAGGTTAGATCTCACAGAATACAGGGAGAACTAGCCATTTGGATACAGAACTGGCTCAAAGGTAGAAGACAGAGCGTGGTGGGTGGAGGGTTGTTTTCCAGACTGCAGACCTTGGGACCAGTGGAGTGTCACAAGGATCGGTGCTGGATCCACTACTTTTCGTCATTTATATACATGATTTGGATGTGAGTATAAGAGTATAATTAGTAAATTTGCAGATGACACCAAAACTTGGAGATGTAGTGGACAGCAAAGAAGGTTACCTCAGATTACAACAGGATCTTGATCAGATGGGCCAATGGACTGAGAAGTGGCACATGGAGTTTAATTTCGATAAATGTGAGGTGCTGCATTTTGGGAAAGCAAATCTTAGCATGACTTACACAGTTAATGGTAAGGTTCTAGGGAGTGTCACTGATCAAGAAGACCTTGACGTGCAGGTTCATAGCTCCCTGAAAGTTGAGTCGCAGGTAGATAGCATAATGAAAAAGACATTTGGTTTGCTTTTCTTTATTGGTCAGAGTATTGAGTATAGGAGTTGGGAGGTCATGTTGAGGCTGTACAGGACATTGGTTAGGCCACTTTTGGAATATTGCGTGCAATTCTAGTCTCCTTCCTATTGGTAAAATGTTGTGAAAATTGAAAGGGTTCAGAAAAGATTTACAAGGATGTTGCCCAGATTGGAGGATTTGAGCTATAGAGAGAGGTTGAATAGGCTAGGGCTGTTTTCCCTGGAATGTCGGAGGCTAAGGGGTAAGCTTATTGAGGTTTTTAAAATCATGAGGGGCATGAATAGGACAGTTGGACAAAGTCTCTTCCCTGGAACGGGGGAGTCCAGAACTAGAAGGCGTAGGTTTAGTCTGAGAGGGGAAAGATATAAAAGAGACCTAAGGGGCAACTTTTTCACTCAGAGGTTGGTACGTGTATGGAATGAGCTGCCAGAGGAAGTGCTAGAGGCTGGTACAATTGCAACTTTTAAAAAGCATCTGGAGGGGTATATGAATGGGAAGAGTTTGGAGGGAAATGAGCCAGGTGCTGGCAGGTGCGACTTGATTGGGTTGTGATATCTTGTCGGCATGGACTAGTTGGACCGAAGGGTCTGTTTCCATGCTGTACATCTCTATGACTCTATGTTACATTTTTCATCCATCATGCTGATAGGCAGTTTTCTTAAATAAGTTCTGTCTCAGTGTATTTATTATGTATTTTTGAACTTCTTCTCAATTTTATTAATAGTAGCTTGAAATACAAAGTTGTGAAGCCCTGTTGAAATCTGTCACTCCTTAATAAAGAATAAAGAATGTTATTCAGATTCAAATGCTGCATAGGCTGATTTGTTTTTATTCTCAGTGATTGTCAAAACAAGCAATATTAGATTTGGTACTGATTAGGCATCGGTTTGTAAACAGTAATACTGCTCTACTGCCCTTTTTTTTAAACTCACCAGGGAATTGCAATTTCAATTTGAAAGGTATTTAATTTTTACCCATGCCTTGTGCTTAGAAATTAATTGGAGCAATAATAATATTTAATTTTTCAGTATTTGACTATTGTTGAAAAAAACACATTTTGTTTGAGAGGAAAGTATTGGAAAGTTGGTAAATGGGATCTGATTGGCAGAGACCAATGTCCTGAGATGCCTTGACCAATCAGAGCCTATACACCTGGTTTTGAATTTAAACTACGCCAAGCAGTTAAGTGTCAATTACCATTAGATTTTTTATTCTCCATGACAACACCTCTACCAGTCAGAGTCCATTTAATAGTCATTCAGCACTCTCCCATCATACAGTGTAAATATTGGTGTTCCCTTCACTTGGTTATTTTTGTGAATTGTTCTGATGAATTCAAGATGAAATACTTCAACAAAATATTTTTTTTTCAGCAGTACTCAACTTTTATTATATGACTATTTGTATTTATTTTTGATTCTAATTTAAACTTAAGATTTCTTCCTTTGTCTCAATATTTTCCCTTTGATGTTTCCTTTAGTTTTCTCCCATAGCCATTTTCATTTGAAAACTGCAAACTAGCCAAAGGTGTAATTCTATTTAAGTCATAAGCGTTCATTCTCTTATCCAAATATTTGTTAGTACTTTGTGAACTGGATGGAAAGTGTTGCAGACTAATCTGGGAAGAAACAATGCCAAAACCATTTATTGTATACTTGGAACCACAAGAAATGATCAGGAATGGAAACTAGTTAATTTTCTTTCACACAATTTAACTAATGTTGCCTAAAATGCCATTTTTTAGTGTGTGGTTTAGCTTTTCTTGTACGAGCTTAGAACTTAAAGGTATGTCAATAACCCTATCAATAGTTTTAGACTGTCGCTGACAGAGGTTGGATATGGAACAGAACAACTATCATTACCCTCACATCTGTCTTAAGTGGTCAGGAAGAATCACGGAATATGAGTGTAAGAAGAGGCCTACCTTGTGTCACAAAAATGACCTCAAATAATTGCCTGAATTAAGAATAAACTTGCATTTTAAAATATTTTCTTTTCTCAATCTTTGGGCATTTGAGTTTTGGCCTGGCTATAGTCTTTACTGATACAACTCATGAGACTGGGACTGAGTAATGCAAAGCAGCAGCCTGATGTGACCCCCTGTTTACGAGTTGTGCTACTGCAAGATACAGTGATATGTCAAGAGATAGTACAGATACAAGATGAAGCTTATTATGCCATCTTCCATTTGACCCTTTGGAACACAATATTGTCTGGCTTCTGAAGCAGACATACAGCTAATTGTAATATGGATTAATTTTTCATTAAGGGGAACTTCAGATAGGAACTTAGGCTAATTCAGTACTCAACTGGGAATTCTAACTTTATTACTATCCCCAATTCTACCAATGTAAATAGTTAGCAAGGCTCTGAGAAAATTTAACTGGCTTGTGACAGAAATATAATTTCAATATTTAATGATTTTACAAAGTTAAATTAGAAAAAAATATATCCAAAGTCTTTAGTTATTAAACATGGAATTAAAATAGTTGGTGAAAACTCTGAATTGAATCGGTCAGCAGTTTAGTCAATTTAGTTAACCTATTATTTTATACAGATTATCAAATTTTGCAAATTTTCTTTTTTGTCTCTTATGTAAGTATAGCATGAGGCCAAATATTTTTTTTAAATGATTTGTGAAATATAGATACCCAATTCTAATTTCAGCAGTATCAGCAATATACTTATATCAGAGAATCACAAAGTTGTTACAATCCAAAAGAACATTATGTCTGCATTGTCTCTCTGAGCATTTTAACTTAATGCCAATCTCCTGCCTTTTCACCGTATCCCTGCACAATTTTTAAACTCATTCATGGATCGTGGATATTGCTGGCTTGGCCAGTATTTATTGCCAATTCCTAATTCCCCAAACAGCAAATAAGAGTCAATGAGATTGCTTTGTTTTTAGAATCACTTTTAGGCTCTACCAGATAAGGATGGCTAATTTCCTTCCGAAATGACATTAGTGAATCAGATAAAATTTCCAGCAATTGACTGTGGTCACAATTAAGTGAGATATCTATTCCAGATTTTTTTAATTATTGAATTTAAATTTCACCATCTGACATGGTGGGATTCAAACCCATGTCTCCCCAGAACATTACACTAAGGTTCTTATGCCCATTGCCTCCTTAAGTGACTCAATTGAACCTGCTTCCATCACTCTTCCAGGCAGCTTTGGTAATAAAACTTACCAAAGTGACTCAAAGAAATGTCATAAAACAAAAGGTGACTCCTGTCACACAGGGAGATAGTGGATAGGCTGTAACGAGTGTCTTAAAGGCAAAAAAGCAAGATAAGATGTCAAATAGTTATATCAATGTATGGAGGGTAGAATGTGTGGATAAGAACTTCAGCAGCAGATAAGCTAAGAAGGAACAATGTCAAGCAATGTTATGGCAGTAGAAAAGGGTGATCAATTAGTCCACACAAACTGTAGCATCTGACAATGAATTGCAGTTTATGTCACCAATTTGATATTATGAAGAAATTCAAAGTTTGTGAGAAGATCTGTAGCTCGGGTGCTCGTTGCTGTGGTTCTGTTTGCCGAGCTGGAAGTTTTTGTTGCAAACGTTTCGTCCCCTGTCTAGGTGACATCCTCAGTGCTTGGGAGCCTCCTGTGAAGTGCTTCTGTGGTGTTTCCTCCGGCATTTATAGTGGCCTGTCCCTGCCGCTTACGGTTGTCGGTTTCAGCTGTCCGCTGTTGTGGCCGGTATATTGGGTCCAGGTCGATGTGTTTGTTGATGGAGTTTGTGGATGAGTGCCAAGCTTCTAGGAATTCCCTGGCTGTTCTTTGTTTGGCTTGCCCTATAATGGTAGTGTTGTCCCAGTCAAATTCATGTTGCTTGTCGTCTGCGTGTGTGGCTACTAGAGATAGCTGGTCGTGTCATTTCGTGGCTAGTTGATGTTCGTGGATGCGGATCGTTAGCTGTCTTCCTGTTTGTCCTATATAGTATTTTGTGCAGTCCTTGCATGGGATTTTGTACACTACATTAGTTTTGCTCATGCTGGGTATCGGGTCCTTCATTTTGGTGAGTTGTTGTCTGAGTGTGGCTGTTGGTTTGTGTGCTGTTATAAGTCCTAGTGGTCGCAGTAGTCTGGCTGTCATTTCAGAGATGTTCTTGATGTATGGTAGTGTGGCTAGTCCTTTGGGTTGCGGCATGTCCTCGTTCTGTTGTCTCTCCCTTAGGCATCTGTTGATGAATTTGCGAGGATATCCGTTTTTTGCGAATACCTTGTATAGGTGTTCCTCTTCCTCTTTTTGCAGTTCTGGTGTGCTGCAGTGGGTTGTGGCCCTTTTGAATAGTGTCTTGATGCAACTTCGTTTGTGTGTATTGGGGTGGTTGCTTTCATAGTTCAGGACTTGGTCTGTGTGTGTGGCTTTCCTGTGTACTTTAGTGGTGAATTCTCCGTTTGGTGTTCTCTGTACCCTCACGTCTAGGAATGGGAGTTGTATGTCCTTTTCTTCCTCTCTCGTGAATCGGATTCCTGTGAGTGTGGAGTTGATGATCCGGTGTGTATTCTCTATTTCCGTGTTTTTAATGATTACAAAGGTGTCATCCACGTATCTGACCCAGAGTTTGGGTTGAATTTGTGGTAAGACTGTTTGTTCTAACCTTTGCATTACTGCTTCTGCTATGAGTCCCGAGATCGGTGAGCCCATGGGTGTTCCATTGATTTGTTCGTATATCTGGTTGTTGAATGTGACACATTCAACAAACACATAGACCTGGACCCAATATACCGGCCACTACAGCGGACAGCTGAAACTGACAACCGGAAGCGGCAGGGACAGGCCACTATAAATGCCGGAGGAAACACCACAGAAGCGCTTCACAGGAGGCTCCCAAGCACTGAGGATGTCACCTAGACAGGGGACGAAACGTTTGCAACAAAAACTTCCAGCTCGGCGAACAGAACCACAGCAATTATGAAGAAATATTTTGTATAAACCTTCCCTGATCACCAAAAGGTAATGAAATAAATTCAGATATACTTCAGCACAGACATGTGTCCGTTTCAGTTCTCATCTCCTCCTATTGTAGGAACCATGGGGATAAAAATTAATGGTCTTCCAGACATCCTTCTTTTGGAGCTAACAGAAGTCAGATTTAAGCTTCAGTCTGGACCCAGTGATCCTAGCTTCCCCAAGCAGACAGAGAATGATGATTGCAAGGACTCTAAGGCTGGGAGTTCCCACAAAATTAGCTTCAAGCAATATATCTGCAACCCTTATGGCAAATGGGAAAGTTGGCCCATATTATCTTTTGAAATATGCCATGGACTTTTAAAGTTTTTGACATTTACAGGTGTTAACAGCTCTCTAAAAGAGAAAACCAGCCCCCACACTGCAAACATGTTTTGACAACCTCAACCCTAGCTCTCTCCAAAATAGGACAGCCATGTCTGCAAAGAATCCCAGTGAACTTTGGTAGGGGAAGGATGAGACATCACTGACAAGTGATCATTTCTTAAAACTTAGATAAAAGACTATGTATGTTTGAGCCTAATGTGGGCTTGCCAACTTTGATTAGATAAATGTTTGATCATAAGATTTCTGCCTCCAACCATCCTGGTCCTGATTGGTGATCCTGCTGATAGTGTCCTATGCATATGATATTACGGCACACCATTTCCTTTTATAAAGACACAAAGTGCTGGAAAAAAACTCAGCAAGTCTGAAAGTATTAATGGAGAGAGAAATTGATGTAACATTTCAATCCAATAGGACTTTAGTTATTTGAAAGTGGAGACTCAGGTAGTTAGTTAGGATAGTGAAACTTGGTATGCTTTCCTTTATTGGTCAGAGCATTGAGTATAGGAGATGGGAGGTCATGTTGCAGCTGTTCTGGACATTGGTTAGGCTACCTTTAGAATATTGTGTGCAATTCTGGTCTCCCTCCTATAGGAAGGATGTTGTGAAACTTGAAAGGGTTCAGAAAACATTTACAAGGATGTTGCTAGGGTTGTAAGGTTTGAGTTATGGGGAGAGGCTGAATAGGCTTGGGCTGTTTTCCCTGGAGTGATGGAGGCTGAGGGGTGACCTTATAGAGGTTTATAAAATCATAAGGGGCATTGATAGGGTAAATAGATAAGGTTTATTCCCTGGGATTGGGGAGTCCAGAACTACAGGGCATCATTTAGGATGAGAGGGGAAAGATTTAAAAGGGACCTAAGGAGGCAACTTTTCATGGAAAAGGCCGTGCATGTATGGATTCAGCTGCCAGAGGAAGTGGTGGAGGCTGGTGCAATTACAACATTTAAAAGGCATCTGGATTGGTAGATGAATAGGAATGATTTAGAGGGATATGGGCCAGGTGCTGGCAAATGGGACTAGATTAATTTAGGATATTTGGTCGGCATGGATGAGATGGACTGAAGGGTCTATTTCCGTACTGTACATCTCTATGACTCTATGACTTCTTCAGAACTGAAGGGAGCTGGAAAAATGATTCTTTTGTGCTGTGGAGAAAGAGGAGAGGAGGAAAGTGGAATTGATTGGAAAATGCAAAGGGAGCACTCGTGGTAGCTAATAGTAGCAGAGAACAGGAATAGACGAACAATAAATTTTAATGATAGGTGTTGATAACAGAAAATAGATCAGTTATATTTGAGCATATGCTCATGGTAAAGTCTCTAAAAATCCAAAGTCCTAGGCTACTTCTCTGGGGATATGTTCAAATCCTACCACATCAACTAGTAGAATTTACATTTTAATTTAAAAACCCAGAATTGAAAGCTAATCTCAAGAATGATAATGTGTACCTATTATCAAATGCTGTAAAACCCTATTTCAAACACTATTGCCCTTTAAAGAAGGATATCTGCCACTCTTACCAGTCTGGCCCATGTGTGACTCTACACCCACAGTAATGTGGTGGACACTTAGCTCTTTTTTTTTAATAGATATTTTTAATTAAAAAAGATTTTTAAGGTTTTTTATAAAATTACAAGAATAATGCAAACTAGTGTATTCCACTTTACAATATAATAACCATCTTTGAAATGGCCTTTCAAACCAGTGAGTTCAAAGGCAATTAGGGATAGGCATTTAATACTGGCCTTGCCAACGAAGTTCACATGTTAGCATAAAGAAAATGATACAAAAGTGGTTTTCCTCAAGCTTCACGAAATGGAGGCATCCACTCCTCAACATTTGTTTAAACTTTTATGTTAACAGAAATCCTCTCAGGAGCTGAACCAGTGCAGTGTTAACCTAATACCAGTCAGATAGGGAGGTCTTCAAAGCCAGCCTGAAGTCCTCCCCCTCTTCCACCTCCATACACTGTGTGTTGCCCAGAAAGTAGCCTAGGGACTGGATGAAGCTGGCTATTCATCAATATGAAATTTTGTGCCTGTCCATGTCTGTAGTTTCCCACAGTCTAAGCTGAAAACTTGTAACTGAGTTTGTTAGACATTTTTTATTGTAATTTTTTAAAAATACGTTGTTGTTAATTGTGAAACAAATTGTATTTTGTGAGGTGGAATTGCTTCTCAATATTTTTGATTGAGGTTTTACATTATTTATTGATTTCCTATCAGTTTTCAGCTCTATGCAGCATCTGTATGCCCCATACTGCACAGTTCGTACCTGCTAGGTTGATATTTGTTGCAAGCAGTTTCAGGTATCAAAATATTCTCATCAGGACTGCTTCAGCAGGGACTATAGGTTTGATTGCTATGTGAGCTTGAGTAAGAAAGTCTCCTTCTTCAAAATACTGTGCCAAACCTGTCAGTTTAACTCCTGCAGGGCTGGCTCTTAAGCAGCTGACTGACAAATTCATCAGATGTATGACTGCATTTTGAATCAAGCATCACACAAGATGTGAACTTGCAGTAACAAACTCGGTACTGCCAATATTTTATAGTTAGGCTGCTACATTGATTGTTTTCTTTTGCCAAACTTTCTAAGTATCACAATTAGTAATGTAGGTGGGAGCAAAACTTTGCAAAGGAACATCAGTAGTTCCAGTGAGTAGTTTATTTCCAGTGGGGCTTTTGCAGGATTTAGGGCTGGGGCCCTTGCTGCTTGTGGTATAAGTTCATGATTTGGACACAAATCTAGGGGTATGATCAAAACGTGTGTGGGTGATATATGAGTTATTTAGATCATGAGGAGGACATTGACAAATAGCAGGAGGCTATCAATGAATTTATCAACTGGTCAAAACATTGGCTAATGAAATTTGACCTGAAAAAGTATAAGGTAAAGCACTTGGCGAAGGCTAACAAGTCAAGGAATTACACTATGAATGCCCTGCAAACTACAGAAGATCAGAGGGAATTTGGTGTACGTATCCACAGACCCCTGAAGGGACAAGGCATTTGGTTAAGAAGGCATATGGGCCATTTGCCTTGATTATCTGAGTCTTCTAATACAACAGCAGGGAAATTGTGCTGGTACTGTATATAATGATGGTTGGGCCACATCTGCATTACTGTACACAGTTCTGATCATCAAGTTTTGGAAGAATATGATTGCACCAGAGAGGGATATTACTCCTTCTGGGGTTGCATACTGGAAATCAAGCATCATTATTCCTGGAATGTTCAGAAGAGATTTAAAAAAAACTTATCAAAATATGTAAAGTTCCCAAATTACCTGACTGACAGACTCAAGTAAACAGAAAACACGGAACATGTTTCTGTACTTAACAAGAATTACTTTTTATTTCAAATAAATAGATTCAAATCACAGGTTAGCAACTATGAACGGTTGACACTAGTTAAAACATTAATACCCTTCTAAACTCTTCCTACACACATATATGGACAGGCTCAGGCAAAAGAACATTGATGTTATGATTGGAGGGAAATAAAACTAGGAACCACAGTTCAATAGTATTCACTAAGAGGATCCTTTTACTTATCAGGACATTCCCTTCTACAGTCTTTTCTTTAGGTTTGTTCCATTTTATTCATAAGAGGCACAGGGCATTGGTACACTAACTGCAAAGTCTCTTAGTTCCTGGTTTAAGGCCATAGTTTACAGCAACTGATGGGAGATGTCTTTCTTCATGTTTCAGCTATTTTCCCTGCTGAAAGAGAGGAATACCACCTCTCCTCCCAGGCTTCTCACTATTATTTACACCTACAAGATGTTCAGTTACCCAGGAACAAATTAGAGTTGTTGACAGGCTGATGACCTTTGGCATCAACACTGAAGACAAACAAATCAACGACTTACAGTTGGCTGAAGCTTACTTTTTACATGTGCCCAAAGCTGTGCCATCTTTATTTACGCTTGCCCCCATTGTTGCAGAGCAATTATGTAAACATGAATTACTCATTAAAAGAGTATTAAAATCTAAAAGAGCAATTCCTTCCTTAGTTCTTTGTTGTAAAATGGTTCTTTCTCCATTTGAGCCACAATCAAATCTAAAGTAAAATATGAAGTTGCATTCTTTCCAGGATACTTTTTATACATTACTGGATGTGTCAATAACTAGGAGGCATAGGTCTAAGGTAAGAGGTAGAATGATGAGAGGAGAGTCGAAGAGATTTTCTTTCACTCAAGATAGTGGGAGTCTGAAACTGACTTCATAATAGGGTTGTTGTGTCAGAAATTCTCATAACATTTAAGCAGTACTTAGACATCAGTTGTGTTGCCATTACAATCTCCTTTGCTGACTCCTTGAGCTCATTGGATGCATCTTCTAATCCATAGTCATTTCCACCACCTTAACCCATTCCTCAACATCTTAATGCCAGACCCAAAACGTCTCTTTCAAGCTGGACCAAAGAGACCTCAGACCCTAGACTAACTTGACCTCCTCAGTGAGGTTGGTCTTCTCCCTGAGGCATTACTGGAACTCCAGGGCTGCCAGCAATCTAATTCACAGTCAATATTCTGTTCTCACATATCTCACTCGCAATACTTGCAGGTATCATCAGCACTACCCTTGAATTTCATAAGATCAACTTGTCACCATTGCAGTATTGCGCTAACCTTTACCAGCACTTCCACATTCCCAGCAAACCCTTCCTATTCATATACCCACTCAAATGCCTCTTAAGTGTTGCAATTGTACCAGCCTCCACCACATCCTCTGGCAGCTCATTCCATACATGTACCACCCTCTGTGTGAAAAAGTTGCCCCTTAGGTCTCTTTTATATCTTTCCCCTCTCACCCTAAACCTATGCCCTCTAGTTCTGGACTCCCCGACCCCAGGGAAAAGATTTTGCCTATTTATCCTATCCATACCCCTCATAATTTTGTAAACCTCTATAAGATCACCCCTCAGCCTCCGATGCTCCAGGGAAAACAGCCCCAGCCTGTTCAGCCTCTCCCTGTAGCTCAGATTCTCCAACACTGGCAACATCCTTGTAAATCTTTTCTGAACCCTTTCAAGTTTCACAACATCTTTGCGATAAGAAGGAGACCAGAATTGCATGCAATATTCCAACAGTGGCCTAACCAATGTCCTGTACAGCCGCAACATGCCCTCCCAACTCCTGTACTCAATACTCTGACCAATAAAGGAAAGCATACCAAACGCCTTCTTCACTATCCTATCTACCTGCGACTCTACTTCAAGGAGCTATGAGCCTGCACTCAAAGGTCTCTTTCTTCAGCAACACTCCCTAGGACTTTACTATTAAGTGTATAAGTCCTGCTAAGATTTGCTTTTCCAAAATGCAGCACCTCGCATTTATCTGAATTAAACTCCATCTGCCACTTCTCAGCCCACTGGCCCATCTGGTCCAGATCCTGTTGTAATCTGAGGTAACCCTCTTCGCTATCCATGACACCTCCAATTTTGGTGTCAGCTGCAAACTTACTAACTGTACTTCTTATGCTCGCTTCCAAATCATTTATTGTGCTATGGATAAAAGGGAACCAGTGGATACACTGTACAAAGCCATTGGATAAGGTGCCACAGCAGAGATTATTGCAGAGTATAAGAATTCATGGTATTGTCACACATTGGCATAAATAAAAGGTTAGCTTGCTAACAGGTAGCAGAAAGTAAAAACAAATTGATCTTTTTCAGGCTGGTGTGATGAGTGGTCAGTGCTGGGGCCTCAAGTCTTTACCATTTGTACAAATGATTTGGATGAAGGTTCTGAGAGTATGATAGCTACATTTGCTGATGACACAAAGCTAGGATGTGAGTTCTAAAGAGGTCATAACAAGCCTATAAAAGGATATCAATAGGTTAAGCAAGTGGACAGTGATCTGGCAAATGGAATATATTGTGAGAAAATGTCAATTTTGTCAGAAAGAATATAAATGAAGCATATTATCTAAATAGTGAGAGATTGCAGATCTTTGAGATGCAGAGAGATCGAGGAGCTTGAATCATAAAAGGTTAGTATGTAAGTATAGCAAGTAATCAGGAAAACTAAGAGGATGTTATGTTTCATTGCAACAGGAATTGAATGCAATAGTAAGGAGATTGTGCTTCAGCTATAGAGGGCATTGGTGAGACCAAATCAAGAGTACTGTGTATAGGCCTGGTCACTGTACTTACAGAAGGATGTTGATGCATTGGAAGTAGTTCAGAGAATTTTATGAGACTAAAACCTGGAATGACTGGATTGCTGTATTAAATGGGAAAAACCAGTGAAAATATAAGTTTAAATACTCTTATGTTGGATACTTTTGGAACAAGTAATGCAGCTTAGGAAAATTGTTGCATTATCTATACTAAGGTTGTATGTGGTCAGTTATGTTTGTAGAACAGACAAAAACGAGCAAAGGAGAAAGTGTTGTTTCAAGCGTTCATGTCCCAGACTTACAATGATCGCACCAAACAGTGAAATGATATGACTCCCATGATTGATGAATGGAATCACATGTATTATTGGTGATTGGTAAAGTCAAATAATGCAACACCCATGTATGGGTAGTATAAAAATCAATGTTTTGTAGCAATCATTTTTCCCACAGGAAGAGTGAGCCTCCCTTCCATATGCTTGAGTAATGAGTGATGAAGCCTCCACCTGCTGTGTCTTTAATCATGTTTTGATGAAACGCCTAATCTTTCTTACTGGAAAATCATATGTGTTTAACTCTCAAGTACAATGTCTTAATGTCTTAAGGTAGCACAACTTCTCCTTATCAGAAAAGAGCTATTTGCACTGGGCCGAGCATTGTCCACACTGTAAACTGGCCATGGTACATTTGGGGACAATATTGGTACTGATTTGGTGGTGTGCTTTTAAGAGCATTGTTAATTGCATTCTGCAATGATGTGTTCCATGATGGGTGAGCTACGGATTCTGTTTAACTTCATAGTGGAAAGAAAATTTGATATTAATGGCTGTCTTCTCTCCAAAGGTGTCTGATATTTCTCTTACTATCTGTTTATCAAAGACAGTACAAGAGATTTGGCTTGAGAATGCTATCTGATGCTTATAGGTTCCTTATGATCGTAATTCATTTTATTCTTCAAGTAGATGATGCTAAAGACTAAGAGTTGATGCAAGCCAGAGCAGAATTGTTAGATTTTGGTGTAACTATTGTCACCTAATATAAAGAGTCAATCCTTTGAAAGAAATTTCCAGATAGTTTATTACATTTGTTAAGGAGCAGCAGTTTAGATACAAACATTAGTTAATTAGACAAAAAAGGGTAAAGAACTCATGAGAATTTTACGACAATTCACTCATGCAAAAGAAAGAATGTGGTTGGCATGGAGGTGCAGTAATCTCATTAAAGTTGTGAAGGCAGTATCCTACTCTTCAGCTGAAATATTAGGAAGGTAGCTTCTCCCAATCTCCTATTTTCTAACAGAACAAGACAGCCCCTGATGAGAACTGCCCCCTACCAGGCCACCTAATGGGGACTTCCTGACAAGGCCCAAAGTACTTACTGATATGCCCCATTTCTCGGAGATGATAGTTTACATTGTGTCAATCACCCACTTGAATCCTTCTTGACATTAGTTCAGTGAATCGTTATGACCTTGGTGAATCTGGTGATTCCAATGTCCCTTCCTTTTGAGACGTTAAATTGAGGATGCAGGAGTGATCCCTTCATTTACCCATTGGCCCCTGCCCAGTTTGTGCCCAGCTTATCCTTAATATTCTAAATTAGTGAATCCAGCCCTGTCTATGACATCAAAAATGTCAAAAATCCTAATTGAATTTATGAAATGATAGGTGTTTTCTGATGTAACGGATACACTTTCACACTTTCTTATGGTTTCCAGGCAATAATTTACTACAAAGTTTGTAACAGCTTTTCCAGTCCCACTGGCTTTGAGCTCATATCTTCTTCATTGGCAATGTGCTATGCACATGGGAGGATAATAAGTTTTAAAAACCTTAAACAAGAAAACTCTGACTAACAAAAGAGCTCACTCTGTGAAATTTCACATGACACCACTGAATTTCTTTGAAAAAACTGAACAATCCAATCTTTTCATTCACTGTTCCCCTGAGATTATTAAAGAGCTTTGCCTTTTTTTTCTGAAGGTGCTTATGTGATGTTTTGCTCTTAGACAAATATAATCACTAAATATCAAGTGAATAGCTGCTGTTACACATCTAAATCCCTGTGAAGCTTTGGTTCAGTTACTTTTAATGTTTCACATAGGAGCTGCCTGAAGGCCTAGTGGTAAATCGTTTGGCTCATATTTCTTTAGTTGAATCATAATTTGTGTGATTGAATTTGTTGGAGTTCTCTATCAGCTCCTGGAGGTCCACTGATTGTAAAGTACAAGGTTGCCTTGGGTCTTCAAGGACTGCTTACTTATGTGAGCCCTCCCCTTCACCTCAAGATACTGTCCATCTTTTTGGTAAACCACAGACACAGTACAGAGTTGCTATCAGTAGAGCCTGCAGCAAGGAGTGCAATTCTAGCTGGAAACAAGCCAGTATGAATTTTGGGATGACTAATATAATTCAATAAATGTCAAACATAGTTTTTGAAAGACATATCTTAATATATGGTTTGTGGTCAATTAGGAGAATTCCTTGGCTTGCTGCCTGCTTCTTACAGCTTGTTCCACAAGCTGAGCAGGATGAAGCGAGTCTTTGAAATATCTTGTTTTTCTTAGTAAACTCCAGTGGATGCAGTGGAAAGCAAAATACCAACATTAGTCTCTTAACAATTCAGAGGCCAATCTCACTTGAGCAGAGTGTAATTTCTTCTAGATGGCATGTAGCCAGTCTTAGCACATGGCAATCCAAGTGACATGCCAAAACAATGCAAGCCACATTCCTAACTTCCTGATATAAATAAATTAAGAATCTGGATCTTGTTGTGCAGGTGACAATTTAAAAGTTTGCAGGTGACACAGAACTTGGAAGGATTGTAAACTCTGAGGAACTCCACAAGGTGGAGTGAGTGGATAGGTGACAGATGAGGTGCAATACAGAGAAGTGTGAATTGGCGCACTTTGGAAGGAAGAAAATTGAAAGACAACATAAAATAGGTGAAGAGAGCAGTTATAAAGCATACAGTGTTCTTGGTTTTAGTGCTGTGGGTCTGGAATCACATATAGTTCAGCCTCAGTGAAGACAGCAGATACTCCTTCCCTGAGGGTGTTAGTAAACCAGGTGATTGTTATATGACAACTGCTTCACAGTTACCATTACTAATGGCAGATATATTCATTCAATTTCAACTTCTACCAGCTACCCTGGGGGGAATCGGAACCAGAACATCAGCACGGGCCATTATACTACCAGTCAATACAATTGTGCCACGATCTCCTGCCAGTATTGTGCTATGACTGTAACATATAACATAAGTGACAGAGACTGTTGGTAGCATCTGTTAAAGTAAACAAGTACTTTCACACTTGTTAAGCAAACATTACATACTATGGATTCTAGATGACAGGATTCAAGAATAGGTGATAAAAAAGAATAATTTATAAATTCTCTTCTTTTGAAGACAATTCTAGCTATGTTACTTCCATTCTACTGAAGTAAGATAACACACCTGGGTGAGCTTCAATACGTGCATGACATACAGCTCCACTTCTCTATTCACTTCACTTGGTCTCGTTGCTAACTCTTTGCTGCCAGGTTCCATTGCTTAGAATAAGAATATAGAATTGTGATAGGACAGGAGGAGGCTATTCAGTCAACTCTCTACAACAGCAAATCAGCTATGATTTTTTGCATAGCAGTGCAACATTTTTTTCTCTTCAGGTGCTTGTCCAATCCTTTTTTTTTACTTTGAACACCTCTATCAAATTTCTTCTGAAACTTTTCTTCCCCAAGGATGAGAGCCGAACTTCTCCAATTTATCTATTTAATTGAAGTCCCTCATCCCTAGAACTATTCCCATAAATGCTTTCTGCATCCTGTGTTAGCCTTTTACATTCATCCTAAAGAATTGGACGCACCATTCCAATTGAGGCCAGACAATGCTTTTTAAATCTTTAAAGAATACTATATTGCTGTGTACAAAGCACAGGATCTCAAATTATCTTTTTAAGAATTTCTCAACCTGCCCTGCTACTGTCAACAATTTGTGCACATATTAACCCTCAATCTCACAGTTCCTGCATGCCTTTTACAACTGTATACAGGTAGTTCTTCTATAACGCAATGGTTGCAATCTTGTGCGACCCCACGTCATAGAAATATTGCTCTTTCAAAACAGCGCCAAAAGTGTTGGTGATGTAATCGTGCTACAATCAACGCACATTTTAAAAGTTTGCGCTTTAGAAACACTGTCCCCAATTTGTCAATCACATGACAGTGAATTTGCATTGACAAGATTGACCTATACTTTATATTATGTTCCTTCTCTTCAATATTCCTACTAAAATATATCACTACACACTTCTCTACATTAGATTTCATCAGCCACGCGTCCATCTATTCAATCTATGTCCTCTTGAGGTCTCCTACTGTTCTCCTGACAGTTAGCAATACTGTCCACTTTTCTTCATGAAGACTTTGAAATTGTTCCCGTACACCCACGTCTCGGCCATTAATGTACATGGAAGAAAATCTCTGGTCTTAGAGCCGATCCCCAGGGACCCCACTGTATATTATCTTCAAGTCCAAGAAAAATTGTTCAGGGGAGACAATGCCTAGTGATATTATTCCAAGTCTATTAATCTGGGGACCTGGGTTTGAATACTGCATGGTAGATGCTGGAATTTGAATTCAATAGAAATCTGGAATTAAAAGTTTTATGATAGCTATGGAACTTTTGTCAATTATTGGAAAAACCTATTTCATTCAAAGATGTCTTTTCGGGATAGAAATCTGTTCCCCTTACCTAGTATGACCTACATATGACTTCAGAGCCACAACAATGCAGTTGACTCTTAATCACCCTCAGTCTAGTTAGGAATGGGCAACAAATGCTGGCTTTACTAGTAATGCCCACATCATGAAAATGAATAAAACAACTATAGGCAGTTCTTCTGTAACACAATGATTGCATTCTTGTGCAATCCTGCTTTATAGAAGCGACGTTTAAAGTGTTAGCGATGCAGCTTTTAAAAGTTCGCACTTTAGAAGTAGTGTCCTCAATTCATCAATCGCGTTACAGCAAATTCACATAAACAAAACGCATGTTATAGCAGAACGACCTGTATTCTTTTTTTTCCCTCTCATTCGACCAAATCCATTCCCAATTTGCTATTCACCCTGAATGCTTGATATCACTTCGGACTGGGGAGTTGTACAGACTATATTATTGCCGTTGACACTTTTGATTTCTTTACCTCCAACCTTTCTGTCAAGTCTGTTATATAGATAGTTTCTTGATTGATAGGGGGTTAAAGGGTTATGGGGAGAAGGCAGGAGAATTGGGTTGAGAAACATATCAGCCATGATCGAATGACAGAGCAGACTTGATGGACTGAATGGCCTAATTTTGCTTCTGAGTTTATGATCCTATGTAGCTTTTAATCAATTACCTTTGGAAGTCCATATGCGCCACATCAAATTTGACTCTTCAGCACCATTTTTTTGTAGCGTCACCTCTAATTGATTATGCCATGCACACCTGCATTTCTGACTGCCCTTTTGGTGACAGCATTAGAGCATGCACAGGGGATATATCCAGTCATATACACAATAGGTGGATCATGATGTCACTGTTTGTTCTGGTGTTGGGACCTCAACACTTGGTACATTTCCAAGTCTAAACTTTGCATTGCATTGGCGCTCAAAGTGATTTTTGACCAGCTGCCCTATTACAGCCCAGAATACTTGTTCCAAATTAATTTGAAAATGTTGTGCATCCTCCTGAGGCTGAAGGACCAATAGCAGGCCCTTTATTATTGGCAGATCAGCAGCTACACATGAAATGTGTCAAAATGGATCACTAATGTGCTTCTGTGCCCTTCTAGAGGAACTCTCCAATATTAGACACAGTGCTCATCAAGATTTCTGGTGGTTTATCGCATACACAGCCTCACCTCATGAGAGCATAGCCCTTGCCACCAGCTTTATAAAAACCAGCTGAAGAGGAAGTGGAGGCAACCACTATAATCCCTTTCTGGACAGGTTTTCGTGACTGTCTAATAAAAAACATTTATAAAGAAACATATCTATCTGCCTAACTATCTGTCATCCATCAATATTTAATGACAATGAAGTAAAAGTGCTCACTCCACTCTCAAAGAAAGCAATTCACAAAGATCTAGTGATCTCTGCAACTTGGATATTACCTTTCTCTTTAAGCTGGTACCAGTGTCAATGGGATCTCCAGATGTCCAGCAAAGATGATATCATCAAAAATGGGAAACAACTAATCACATAAAAATATTCTCACAGGATGGAAGCTGGGAATTGAAATATATTTGACAGAGAGCAAGATAAATGATTTTGATATGCCCTAAAGATGAAACATCATAAAAAATCTTCGAACTTATTTTAAAAATATTGAGTTTATTATCATCCTGGAAGAAATTGATTTTTTAGAAACATAAAATAATGTTTTTAGGGCCAGACTTAGTGAACTTAGTTCACTATTAAAAACCCAGTCGTACTTCATTCAACAAGCAGTAACTTTTTCAAAGGATCTTACAGTAAGATTAATATTGCAAAAGGGCAAGTTCTCATCAGAGATTTCCAAATGAGTACAATTTGAGGGTAGTTCAACTGCACATCCCAGGAGAAAATTAAAATCACTGACAGCACTTTATGGTTTCCTACATTTAACTGTATATGTGTGAATTCCACATAGAGAAGTTTCTGTCAATTTCACAGTTTTGCCAACATTACTGCCACAAACGTCAGACCATTATTGTTGATATCTAAATCTGCTTTACCCTCTGTCAAGAGCATAATTGAAATAAAGATATAGAAGTCAATCTATAGAGCCAACTAATTTCCCATTTTAGGTGATAATTTATTATTTTCAAATGAATTATGCTGCAAAACGTTATGGTGGTGGGAGGCACAAATAAGAAGAGTGTTATTTCATCTGATATTATTTTTGATTATCATCACTTCTTGAACTCTACTGGGTGGAAATCATGCTCTGTGATATCAATTATACTGATCCCTACCCAATTTGTATAAAAGTAATTTCTTCTTAACCAAATTTAAACTATTTATTGTGTACTATTTTACATCATAATTTCTACATATCCATATGATATTGATTTTAAGTTAATTGTTAAAAGAATACTAATAGCATTATTATTACATAATATTCCGTGATGAGTTTAACGGGAAAATGCGGAAGCTTTAAAAACTATAGGAATTGAAGGATAAGATGCATTTTTGCAATGCTAGTGGTAGTACAGCACAAACTTGTGACAATTTACAATCCACAGGATATGTCTTCTTCCCCACAAGTTGCTGGCCAAATTTTACACTAATCGATTTACTTCATTAAAGTTTGAGGCCAGTAAACTTTACATTTCCAGTAAATGACAGTACTGAATTTATTAATGGAGAATAGCTTATGTAAATGTGGTCCTGCAGAGGGAGACATAGTTCACAGAATAACTATATTTTTCTTCGTATTGAACAGCTGCCAAGTTTAACAAACCCTTTATCCTGCTGCTCTGTGTAATGTACATTGTGAAATTTGTAACAGATGTGCTGTTCATATTCAAAATTCATCTCAAGCAGAGCAGAAAAAAAACATGTGAATGATAAAAAAGCACAAATGATAAATCCCAAAATCAAAATGTAGCTGATTGATAGAATTAGCATGACATCAATCTGAAGTTGTTCAACAGCTGACAGTTGAGCATATTGTCATCTGAGTGAAGATCCTCCGGTGGTATCTGCGGCATCACTAAGTAGTGTTTTGGGCAGGATATTTTCTCAGCTGTCGTTCAATAAAAATAAACGTTAACTTCTTCAAACTGAACAGTTAAAATAAGTTGCCAAATTTGGCACGTAAATGATAGTGCTAAATTCACAATCATAGATAGCAAAGTTTACAATGGAGGATACAAAAATATCTTGATCAAAGGATTTCATCTTGCAATCAACTGAATTCTTATATTCATTGAAAATTCTCTCTCTTCCCATTTTTATTGCTACATTCACCAGCGTTTACTGCTAGTCCTCCTACTACAGTTAGAGAGAGAGGGTATTCTGTAGAGTTCACTTGTTCTATGATCTAATTTCAGTGGAAGAGGTTTTGAACTCTCTGCAAAATCACTTTCCCTAAGCTTTGCTATTTTCTAATCTACCTGTTCAGTGATGTAAAAACAAGGACTGCAGATGCTGGAAACCAGAGTCTAGATTACAATGGTGCTGGAAAAGCACAGCAGGTCAGGCAGTATCCGAGGAGCAGGAAAATCGACATTTCGGGCAAAAGCCCTTCATCAGGAGTAGTGATGTGTCTAGGGTAGTTGGGACTTTAATCCAGGCCTACTGGCTCAGAGGTAGGGACACTACCACAGTGCACAAGAGCACACTGCCCCCTAAGTTGTTTTTATATGTTACCACAGATGACCGAACAGTTTTTTTTCCCCATTACCATATCACCCATGCTATTTTCCATCTATTAATTCCCCTAAGATTTCTTTTTCATTTAACCGATTTTCTAATCAACCTGTTCAGAGATGTTATTACACAGCTTTGGAACAAGTGGGACTTGAATCCAGGCCTCTCAGTTCAGGGGTAGGGACACTACCACTGTGTCCTTTCCCCATGCTTGTTTTTCTTAAATCACTTTTCTCTACCTCAATCAATGAAACCTTTTCTTTTTTTTATTGATCTATTATTGTAATACATCTGTTTGGAGATGTTATTACACACATTTACAGCAGGTAGTATTTGAACCTGGGCCTCTTGGTCCAGGGGTAGGGACACCACTACTAGGTCACAAGATGGCTCTTTCACCTACGTTTTAACTTACTTTCAAAACTAGCAAGAGTTGTACTTTGCCACTTTTGGTGGTCTGTTAGTGAATTTAATCTCTAGAACTGTTCATTCTGATTGGTGCATGCAATGTTTTTGTACAATATTATTATTTTCAGATCTTTGTAATCATACTAAAAACCATTTATATGAGATTTGGAAATAATGAAAATTTCAATATTTAAATAATAAAAGGCACAGTTAATCCTACACTTGTTTTGTACAAAAGTGATAGAGGTCAAAGTTTACAAAACTTTGACAGAAACAAAAGTATAATCTATAACAAACATATTTCATAAATTCTCTGTATTAATGTGAGTTTTATTTGATCAATAGTATCCTGAATTATAATTCATAATTTCAAACAAAATATTTGGAGAGAGAAACAGAGTTAGTTTGTTGAGTCTGGCATGACTCTTCTTCAGCCTTGAAATGCTAACTCTGTTTCTCTCTCCAGAGACGCCGACAGGCCTGCTGAGCTTTCTCAGCACTTTCTGTGTTTATTTCAGATTTCTAGCATTCGCAGTATTTTGTTTTTAATTATTCATCATTGAATTTCTGGGAATGACATTGGATCTTCTAGAAATAGCAAATTAAAAGTGGTGTAAAATTGCCTGTCGATTTGCTGGTGTCATTTTGTGCAACCTCTGAAAGCCAATTTCACTCCAACTGATTCAATAAAAGTTTAAAATAAAAAAGTAGCATCAATAGCAAATTTCCTACAAAGTCAGCAGCCAAAAGGTTAATGAGAAGTGGGCACAGGATAGTAAATCTCAACGGCTTTTGACAAACTGACCATGCATTGTAAAACAGACTGATCAAAATGACTAATAACTAGGTTATTGACTCTGTGTGAAGTCAGCTGAACCATAGGTGCTATGGACTGACCCCAATGTTTCTAGACAGACCTCAATCCATACACTGTCAATAACCTATTATTACATTTGCACACATAAGATGTAAATCAATTCCCACACAAACATACATTGTGATCTATTTATGTGCTATAGTCTTGGAGAAATCAAGTCCAGGCCAGCTGGATTAATTGATCTCCCAACCAAATCTTTGATACCATGAGGTTAGTCATTTTCCTGAATCCATTTTAACTTCCAATAAAATTATCAAAACTTATTCAGATTTTTATTTTTGAAAACATTTCAAATAATATGTTTTGTCTTGTGATAGATTATAAAGACAGGATAAAAATTAAAATAGCAGATCACCCCCTTCTATTAACACAGCTTCTTAGTGTTTTAAATGCACTCATTTAACAAAATTATGTTCAGTTTGTCAAAAATAAATGAGTTGAATAAAAGCATATTACCCACTCAGAAAAAGCTTAAAGTTTGTCCTTACATTACTTTTTTTTTGTTTTTGTGTAAGGCAGTAGAAAAAGTATTAGCTTATTTCCCTGTAATTACTTAGTGAAATTGTGGAAGTAAACCATTTAACTTCAGAACATAAAAGCTCTGCAAATGAATTTATCACAAAAAAACTAACCATTGGCTTTATAATATCTAAGTTATTCAGTTAAGTAAAGCTATTTCTACGCTCTCCCTGAAAAGAATATAGATCAGGGAAGTAAACCTTTATTTTCTATGAACAAGTTCATTTGCTTACTTTAAATTTAGATTTTAGGTTTATAACATAGTTACTTCATTTCTAGAAGCTAGAGTATATTTTTAGAAAAATTGAAAAGCACTCAGCCTTGATTGTTTCTATTGGCTGAGACCAGCTTTTTGAATGTATATAAATAATCTGAACGAATTCATGCATTCATAAATGAAGCTGATTATTTTCAAGAAGTCATTTATAACCTTTCTAATCAATTATTGTACAGCATAGAAAATTAGTTGCTGTTCTTCAACGTGATTTTAAAGTTACGTCAATTATTTAAATCTTTCACTATCAATGCCTTGCCTATCATCTTAACCTGTTCTTATTTTTCCAGGCTAGCATTATAATTTAGCAAAGATCCTTTTCCTTTCAGGGGCAGAATTTTACTGCAGCAGATGTGCAGTTATAATATCATGAATGAAATGAGTTAAGCAGTTTTTAATCAATTTCCTACCAGGTGTTAAAGTCTGTTCTGCCCCTCTCTCCCAATCATTCTGTTGGAAATTAAGAAAACAGCTAAAATATTTGACATTCTTTTGTTTTGCCATGTGACAAACTACAAGTTGTGTGCTCTAGACTAAAGATTGTAAAATGCTTGGTTTTGAAACTTGGACTACAGAGGGAAGCAATATCCCTCTGACTCATATCCTGTTTATCAATAGGTGAAGTCCCAGAAGACTGGAGAATAACCAATGTTGTTCCTTTATTTAAGAAGGACAACAGGATGATCCAGGAAATTACAGGCCAATGAGCCTTATTTCAGTGGTAGGGAAATTATTGGAGAAGATTTTTAGGGACAGGATTTACTCACATTTGGAAAAGAATGGGTTTATTACACACAGTCAGTCTGGCTTTATGAGGAGGAGGTCTTGTCCCACAACTTTAATTACACTTTTTGAAGAAGTGATGAAGATAATTGATGAGGACCATATTAAAGCATTTGACAAGGTCCCTCATGGTGGGCTTGTTCAGAAGATTAAATCACAAGGGATCCACAGTGAGTTGGTAAGTTGGTTTTGCCATGGTGTGTGGGGCAGGTCTTTTTCTGATACTGTGATAGTAAAAGACAAAATAATAAATATGTTTGTAGTTACTTCTCAGTTTTCAGGATGATGATAACAACAGCTTCTATCCATGATTCATAGAACATAGAACAAGACAGCACAGGAGCAAACACTTTGGCCCATCATGGAGGTCTGTGATCAGTGATCTTCTGTAAAGGTCTGTGTTGGGACCTCTGGTGTTTATAATGTACAGAAATCACTTGAATGAAAATGAAGGTGATCTGATTAGTAAGTTTGCAAATGACATAAAAATCAATGGAGTTGTGGATAATGAGGAAGGTTGTCAAAGGATGTAGCAGGATATCAATCAGTTGGAAAGTTGGGCAGAGAAATGGCAGGTGCAGTTTAATCCAGACAACTGTGAGGTGATGCATTTTAGGAGATCAAAAGCAAGAGGAAAGTATACATTAAATAGCAGGACCCTTAGAAACATTGATATACAGAGGGATCTTGGGCTCCCTGTAAATGACAACATAATGAAAATGATGGTAAAGGAGCATATGTGTTCTTGTCTTCATCAGTCGGGGCACTGAGTATAAAAAATGGCAAGTCATGTTACAGCTGCATAAAACTTTGGTGAGGCCATATTTGGAGAATTGTGTGCCATTTTGGTTACTATACAGTAGGAAGGATGGCATCATGGTTAGCACAGTCATGGTGGGCCAATGGGTCTGTTTCTGCACTATACTTCTCTATTTTCAATGTTCTATGAATCATGGAAGGAAGCTGTTGTTGTCTTGATGATGAATAGTGAGAAATGTCAACAAATGAATTAAAAATTTTGTCTTTTAATATCACAATAAAAACTTTTGTATGTGCAGCGATTTGAATGTCTTATTTAGTTTTGATTTTGATGGCAAAATTATGTAAACATTAAGAGTCAGTTGACAATTTAAATGTACACAAGGTTAATTTAATGACTTAGGAAAATTACATAATTAATTATGTAAGATATCCAAATTATAAGAGAAGACAGTTTTTCAAAGTGTCAAATGATTTTGTGATTATGTCAGGTTGACCTATGGAGATTTTTCATGAAGAATCACAAACAGTTCAAATGTAGTTGTACTTGCAATTGGGAATCAGTCAGGAATATCAAAAAAAGCTCTTCTATGTTATTTGTACTTTCAATGATTGGAGAAAACAAGAAGCATCTGACTCTTTAAATGAATAACACTAAGTAATGAATAGTATTTAAAGATTAATCACAATTGATTTGTTACACACATTATAATTTAATTAATTTAAAATAGTCGTGAATCCGATATTTCTTGTTATTCCCCAGTCTATAACCTGTCAGCATAACAGTATGAAAGCACAACCATCATTCCCATCATTACCCCATTACATTGACTGGTGTAAGGTGCAAACAGTGGTGTGGAATTTTTGAAGAGATTCCCAGTGCAGGTTTTATATATTATGCAAATATGTGCAGATTGCAAATATTGAATTCCTCAATGCTGCAAAGTGAATGTTTTGCTTCATGAGCAAAGGATTAGTCTTTCTGTGCATTGTGAGAAAGGTTTACAAATGGTAATATAAACCCAGATAATGTACCTTTTATTCCATTTAATAATATAAGGTTCACCACTTGCTGCGAACTATTCCTTTTACTTTCAATTACATAGATGTTAGTGATATAGCTTTAGATCAATTAAACAGCGGACAGTGTTTAATAAAAGCTCAAAGAGTACACAAATGTGTTTATGTTTGTTGAATGATGGCATTTTGTACAATTTTAATACTACTGTAAAATATTTAGGAGCATTGACAGCTTTCAATGTTGTGTTCTATAAATTGATAAACAATCCTTTACCATCAGTTGTAAATATAAAGACAGAAATACATCAGGCCTAAAAAGGCAGGTGTTTTAGAAATAAAAGCAGAAAGTGCTGGATAAACTCAAGAGGCCTGGCGGCATTTGTGGAGAGACAAATAATTAACTTTATCAGTCCAATATAACTGTTCTTTCAAAGTTCCGAAGAAGTGTTGTATCGAATTTGAAATGTTAACTCCGTTTCTATCTCCATAGGTGCTGCCAGACCTGCTGAGTTTCTTCAGCACTTTCTGTTTTTATTTCAAGTCTCTGATATCAGCAGTGATTTGCTTTTGTTCAGATGTTTTAGGATGCAAAGAATATCAGGAAAAAGCATAATTCAACATATATCTCATCACTTGTTTCCTAACAATCATGAACACAGTCGATGTCTAGGCATTCCTGGTGTTCAGCATTGCTAAGGCTGATTGAAAAGAAGAACTTTCAGGAAGTTAGCCTCCAGAAAGCAAAACAGCATGATTGTGTAGTTTTATATCTGTAATTCCCTCTTTCCATGGGTCCACTTTACTGTAGCAAGGCAGATCACCAGCTAATCACCTCAGCCACCATTGTATTGATGCCTTCCAGGAACATGCATTGTAAGTGACTTGAGGATTGTGACAGCCAGAGTGCATCCACAAGATCCTCAAAAACCATTTACCAGTAATTGGCAAAGTTAAAAACATTCCCAACTCAACTGAAGAGCTGTATCAACGTCATGGAAATGTCTGTGACTCCACTGGAAATAATAGGCATCAGGGAAGTGTTTCATCACAAACAATTTTCTTTTCACCTATTCAGTTTTCTAGGCATTTGATCTTCTATTTTAAACTTGAATTCAGTTTCACTCTTTCTCTTAGATTTTTGTTTCCTTTTTTAAACATTTGGTTGTTGAATCTGTGGATAGGCATTGGATTCATAAACCCTCCAATCATATAGTTGTTATGATTTATGCTACAATCAATGTAGCATTTATTGTACTGTAGTATGTTTTGTGTGTCAATTAACACTGCATTATAATGTTCTAAACCAATCTGTCCCACTGACTCAGCATGTCAGTAAAATGCTTACAGAGATAATCCTTCTTTAATGTTATGTCAAATACGTTATGATTTGTCATGACCTAAGAAGAGAAAATGTCAAGAGTAAGAGTCATTAATTTGTTTCTCTCATCATCAAGCAGCCAGTTTCATAAATGTCTCTCTTTCTCTCTCTCTAATCTCTCTTTAGATAGCATTTAGAGACCATAAACAGGCCATTCAGCCCAAGTAGTCCATGTGCTACAATCAAATAAGGAGGGGTCACAGCTCCCCTCTTGAATAGTCACAATAATTTTTATCCCACATATTTCAGTTGATATGTTGTAACTACTTAGCTGCTGTCCTGCTTCCTCAGAAGTGGCAAAGCTTACAGATACTCTTAATTTCTTAGTCAACAGAGATTTTTATAAGTTTATTTGTTAATTGGAGCTGATTTTCTGATAATATTGAGAGGATAGAAGGGAGGAGGGAGGTAGGGGTTATCTGTCTTCTTGGTGAACGTTGCTTTCTCTTTTTTTGTTGCTCTAAGCAAGCTACTGATGAGGAGGTGCTGGTGTTGGACTGGAATGGACAAAGTTAAAAATCACGCAACACCAGATTATAGTGCAACAGATTTATTTGGAAGTACAAACTTGTGGAGTGCTGCTGCTTCGTCAGGTAGCTAGTGGTACCTGACAAAGGAGGAGCGCTCTGAAAGCTTGTACTTCCAAATAAACCTGTTGGACTATAAGCTGATGTTGTGTGATTTTTAACTTCAGACTGAGATATGGTTTATATATTTCAAGTTTTTCTCTTGTATTTTTAAAACTAAACACTCTGCAGGTCACCATTCATCTCCAATATGGGGAATTATCATGCGTGTGAATAAAACAAGAGATGCAACTTTCTTGACATCTCATTCAGCTTTCTTGATGGGAATAATAAGGGGAGATAATGATAATTCCACTGAACTAGTAATCTAGACACCCAAATGATTTGAGGTTATTGGTTCAAATCCTGCTGTGGCAGCCGATAAAAAGTAAATTTTATTAGTCTACTTGGAATTTGCGGTAAGGAATGCAAACCATGGAGCCATTATCAGTTGTCAGAAAAAGGTACTGATTCGTTAATGCCCTTTAGGAAAAGAAGTCTGCTACCCTTACAGTCTGTCCTATATATGATTGATTCTAAAATGGCTTCTGAAATGACCCTGGCAGAAAACCGGTGGCCTTACCAGCAATGCCCAAATCTCATAGTCAAATAAAAACAAACAACACAAACTGCTTGCAGCAGTTTAAGAAGGTGACCTATCAAAAGCAAGTTGGGATTTGTAACAAGTCCTGGTCTTGCTATAGATGCCTAAGTTTTACAATTACTTGTGACCCCTGATCATTTATTTATTTGAAGATGGTATCTGTTACTTGTAGTTATTTTGATTCTGCAACTTTAGATCAACTAGTCATAATGCTGAATGATTATTACTTTGATCAACTCTCTCTATTCTATTATCATGATCATTACTTTGATCAACTCTCTCTGTTCTGTTATCAACCACATGCTTAGACATTTTTGTTCTAGAGTCTCGAGTGTTCTCCCAGTTGTGTCTGGTTGCATCCCCACAAAATCGACATAGATGTCAGCATTGGTTCAGAAGACAGTTATGAGTCAATCACATTGTTGTGGGACTGGAGTACTTGTAGGCTAAACCAGGCAAGGACAGCATGTTTGTTCCCTAAAGGATGTTCATGAACCAGATGGCTTTTTTCTGATAATAAATAATGGTTTCATGGTCATCATTCAAATCTTAATTCCTTTTTTTAATTATTGAGTTCAAATTTGAGCCTGGATCCCCAGAACATTACCGGGATTTCAGGATTAATAATCTACTGATAATACCTAAACCATCACCTCCCCTGATATATTAGTGGTGGAAACTGTCCAGAGAAGGCTCACTAGGTTAAAATCCCCTGTATAGAGGGATTTCTGTATAAATAGAGATTGTGTAGATTACGCTTGTATTCATTGGAGTTTAGAAAATTGAGAGGCCATCTTATTGTAACATATATGATTCTGAGGGGATTTGACAGGATGGATGTGGAAACATTGTTCCCCCTTGTGGGAGACTCTAAGACTACAGGGCATAATCTCAGAATAAGGCGTCACCAATTTAAGGCCAAGATGAGGGGATTTTGTTTTCCCCTCAGACGGTTGTCAGTCTGTGGAATTCTTTATCCAGAAGTCTGTGAAGTATGAATCGTTAATGATGATCTCTTTGAATGGTAGTGAAAACCTGGTGAACTGAATGGCCTCCTTCTGCTCCTAAACCCTGCGCTCTTATGAACCTTACTCCAGGTGCCTCTTCCTCCTAACCAGATAGGGTGATGCTAGTAGGCACCAGATGGAGGAGAGATTACATACCGACCCCCCGGATGTCTCCTTTATAACACTCCAGTGGTGCCTGGCATCTCCACAATCACCACCAAGCCTGCAATCCTCCCAACCCTGTGAAATTGAAGACAAGCAGGATAAGCCTGCATTTACATGCCTGGCCCATGCAGTCACAAACACCCCTGGGGCCAGCTGCCCAAATTCTTCAAGATCAATAGACTCCACTATAGGGCAGGCTCCCACCACCTCAACTTCAGACCCTAGGACTGCACCAAGACACAGTTGAAGAGCAAGGAACAAAGAAATCTTATGAGGGCATATAGATGACACTTCTTTGGAATTGGAATCTCACATATGTTAATGTGATCATTTTAGCTGTGCAACCTAGAATCAACTGACAGATTTTACGCTTCCTTAGCACCATATGATTAGAACCCCATCTGAAGGAGTGCTACTCTTCCTCAAACACCCTTTGGACCATAACATCTCATCATTCTTCAGATGCTGTGAAGCCTTCAAATAGTTCTTAGGTTAAATTTGTTAATCAAACAGGAAAAGTAAAGAAAAAAAAACAAATAAAAAACTGCATTTACTTTAGGGATGAAAAGGAGTTTCTTGCCTATGGTGACGTAAAAGAATTTACAGTTAGTGAATGATGTCTTCACCCATATCACATCTGTTAGAACCTTTTTCTCCCTCAGCATCCTTCACATCCTGTAATTGCCAGTTTTGGTTATATAGAGCACAGCATGCTAGGATTACTGTCTAGAGAGTACAATAAGGCCACTCCAGACTGATCCAAGCAGTGCAATCTCATTTGGCAGAAGCCTATTGTTGGCTCTGAAATGGCCCTGCTGGAAGAATGGACTGCATGAAGGGAGTTTGCCTGAAACGTCAATTTGCCTGTTCCTCAGATGCTGCCTGACCTGCTGTGCTTTTCCAGCACCACTCTAATCTTGACTCCAGCATCTGCAATCCTCACTTTCGCTTGCATTTTAACTACATCCTGCCTCAGTCAGGGATTGTGATGAAGAGATATCAGCAAAGATCACAGAGGGTAGCCTGGCCTCCCCAACAAGAATGCTTGTAAGGCATCCAAACAGAGGGTGCTAAGACATCACTTGTTTGCATTCTGGGAGTAGACTTCACCGTCAGTGCGGGTGTGAAGGGCATCGTTGAAGAACCTGGTGTTAAGGAAACTCAGCCCCAAACATTACATTACTGTCGTGTTTCCATCCCCGCTTCCTGCTCTATCCAAGACAAAAAGGAAAAGCAAAATTCAGAGGAGAGGAGATGGACATTGTGAGAGGAAGGTTGGTGTGGAGAGTTCCATTGGGTAAAGGAACGTGAGCCTAAATAGCTTACAGAAACTGTTGTTGGTGAGTAAGTTTTGAGAAATACAGCAGAGAGCCCTAGCAGCTTCAATTTAGTATTAAAAGTATTTGACATTTTAAGGTTTAATTAAGTTAAAGGGTAAGACATGGCAGGAGAGCTCCAAATCATTATCTGCTCCTCTTGCTCGATGTGGGAAGCCGGGCACATTTCCAATGCTCGGGACCTGCATGTGTGCAAGGAGTGTGTCCAGCTCCTGGAAGCCAGAGTTTCAGAAGTGGAGCAGTGTATGGGGACACTGTAGAGCATTCATGAGGCGGAGAGTATTGTTGATAGCATGGATAGAGAGGTGGACACATCGCAGAGCCAGACTCAACAAGCAGGAAAGGGATGAACGACAACCAGGCAGAGCAGGAGGGCTATGCAGGCAATGCAGGAATCTCCCATGGTTATTCTCCTGCAAAACACATATACTGTTTTGGATACTTTTGAGTGGAATGGCCTGTCACGGGATAACAGCAGCAGCCAAATTTATGCTGTCATGGTTGGCTCTGCTGCAGAGGGAGGGAGAAATAAGCATAGAAATGCTATAGTGTTGGGGATTCTATCATAAAGGGAATACATAGGTGTGTGGCCGCAAATGGGAGTCCAAGATGTTGCGTTGCCTCTCTGATGCTGGGGTCCTGGATGTCTCAGAACGGTTGCAAGGCATTCTGGAGGAGGATGGTGAACAGCCAGTGGTCGTGGTACATGTTGGTACTAACGACATAGATTAGAAAAAGGGATGAGGTCCTAAAAGCAGAATAGAGAACAAGGAAGAAAGTTGAAATGTAGGTCCTCAAAGATAGTTATCTCAGGACTACTATGAATACCACGAGCTAGTCAGAATAGAAACAGCAAGATATATAAGATGAACAAGTGGCTGAAAAGATGGTGTGAGGAGGAGAGTTTCAGATTCATGGGGCATTGGGACCGGTTCTGGGGGAGATGCGACCTGTGCAAACTGGACAGGTTACACTTGGGCAGGATGGGACTGATATACTTGGGGAAGGTTTAAACTAGTGTGGCAGAGGGATGGGAACCAGAGGACTAGGACAGTAGATGCAGAAATTGAAGGAGAGATAGAAACTAAGGCAAACATGACCAAGAACAAGAACAGACAAGGAAATGCTTCTGAAAAGAGCAGGCAAGATGGTCTGAAATTCATGTGTTTCAATGCGCGAAGCATAATAGGCAAGATAGGTGAACTTAGAGCTTTGGTTAGTACTTGGAACTCTGACATTATTGTACTTGGCTAAAAGAGGGAAAGACTGGCAGCTGAATGTCCCAGGATTTAGATGTTTCAGGTGTGATAGAAGGGAATGTAAATGGGGTGGTGGGGGCAGGTTGCATTACTGGTAAAAGAGTATCTCATAGCTGTACTAAGGGAGCATACATCAGAGGACTCATGCAGTGAGGCAATATGGGAAAAACCAGGAATAGGAAAGGTGAAATCATAATACTGGAGGTATACTACAGGCCTCCCAACAGCCAGCAGAGATAGACAAAAGAACATGTAGACACATTTTAGAAAGATGGTTTAAGATGGTGGTTTTTCCAGATCATGCTCAAGGGAGTGGTTTGCAGGCTCCACTTGATATTCTGGGTGCATTTAGGATGTCATTGATGCTAATTTCCTCAGAGTACAGCTCTTCATATTCTTCCCCCATGATGAGAATCTCAAGCAGTTAGAGACCTGGAGTTATCCACCATCACTGGCAACCTGCAGGTATACACTTTACTTTGAGAGTGCCCTATCACCAAACCACAGAGTTCATCAACAGAAACGACTTATACTCCATCAATATTCTAATTATAGATGACTATTGATCCCAAATTCTGGAAGATTGTGTCAGATGTTCTGAGAGTTGCCATAACTGTTAGAGGACACACAGGGGCCATATGAGATGCCAGCTGGACAACAGATACAGCCCCTCCAAACATGGCTGTTATCAGCTTTATGAAACTCTCCGACTGTCAGAGAATGATGTTACAATGCTGCTCCTGCTTCCACCAGGGCAGAGTGAAATAGACAGTAGGCTTGCTTAAGATGTGTGTTGCTGGAAAAGCGCAGCAGATTCCTGAAGAAGGGCTTATGCCCGAAACGTCGATTCTCCTGTTCCTTGGATGCTGCCTGACCTGCTGCGCTTTTCGAGCAACACATTTTCAGCTCTGATCTCCAGCATCTGCAGTCTTCACTTTCTCCTTGCTTAAGATGTGGTTATGATGCATGGAGTATTCAGGCAGGAGCTTCCAATCCAGCCTAGAAAAGGTCATTGTAGCATGTTGTGACCTTCACAATTTGAAACTGACAAAGTGAGGTAGGGGATATGTCCTGGATGCAGACAAAATGGGGGAACAACAATTTTCCAAAGCTGAAGATGAGGCAGAAGATCAGGAGTGCCACCCAAGGCAAGATGACAGAGCACTGCATCATCAAGCTAGAGAAGCCAGAGATAGCTTCATTAAAACCCACCTCCATAGTGAATGAGCTTGGACTTGATTTAGTTGTTTCATATTCAATTGGTAATCTGGCAAGCGGCCCTATTTGGTGCAAAGAATATGTGGAATTTGTTATTTTTGAAGTCCTTCACCTTTTGTGTTGCTGAATAAATACTTCATTATTCATGTGATTGTACATATAATATCTTTGGGCAATCCTAATTTCAAGTGTCCACAGATAACATGCCCTACTGATCATTGAGGAGAAAACAGCAGTCAGTGAGTCAGTGAACCAACATCACATGGTGCAAAGGTTAAATAGCTCTTAAGGCATCTGTCAGGATATTGCATCCAAGTGTTGTGTTGTGAAGTCTCGCATAATAAGCAGCAGGGTGAGAGGAATCCTGAGGAATCTTATTTTGACCCTTCCATCATCGGTAACCCTTCAGTAGATTGTTAAATTGCCTTGAATTGCTTGAGCGTCCTCGAGGACAATGTTGAAACTGTGAGAGACAGTGGTTTGCATTTTTCTCAGAAGGTCAAGGTCCCATGAGTCACAGTGGATGTATGCCCTTTATACATCTCTCACCCTTGTGTGTTCCTGACAAAAGATGTTACATAGAATAAACTTTCCCTCTCAGAGATATGTAGAATCATCATTGATTCTATATTTTCAGTGTGAACAGTTGGAAGTAATTATGGAATGATGTATGCAGGTCAGACCTAGCACATTCTCTGCACATTGTGTTTAGCTTCAATGTTGTACTCTAAGTACAGTGCCTTAGCTGTAGTCATTAACATCATGGTACAGGGATTCCTTGATGTTTATGAGCCTATTTGTCATCATGGAGTCAGTTCCTTGCAGGAGATAAGCAATACTTGGCCATTACAACTTCTTTGATCATTGTCATGTCTGAAGGGATTACATATCTCTCATTTTGGGTGTGATGTAACCAGGTTTGAACATTTTACTACTGCAGATATTTTACTATCCAAATGAGCATTTATTTTTCAAAGTTAAAGGTTATTTACAGTGAGCTTTCATCCCTGCCACCTACAATACCTTCTTCTGCTGCTTCTCATTATGTCAAAACACTATCCAGACCTCTGCAGCTCAGATGGAAGGATTTGGGTGGTTGTCCCATAGTATCTATGGGCCCACAGGTCCCAGGCCTGCTAACAGTCTTCTGATCAGATACAGAATCACCACCGTCAGCATGTACTGCTGAAGGAATAATGAAGAGGATGGAGATGAATGGAACAGGCACCTCTGGAGTAACCTGTGTTTTAAGCTGGGGATCCCTAGTGTCTGCTGGAACTACCTTGTCTCCCTCAGAGAAAGTAGCACCTGGAGTGAGGTCACGGTTCATTTGATCTCCTCTCACCCTACTATTGATGCTAAACATCTATTCTAAAGCAATGGAATGCAGCTCCATGTGGACACTGATTGTATTGGACCTGGGTCTCCATAGTAGTTACCATCTGTCCATGGAGATAACTAAACACATGTATGGCGGTGATAATGTTGGTGGACTTCTCTATTGTCTGATCCAGCTGATCAAGGGCATCTCATAAACCTGCATAATATTCCTGTGCCTGCCTCCGCAGTTTAACCAAATCATAAATGGCTGACACTTTGGGATCATCTTCTGCCTGCACTTCAGTAGGTGCCTAGTCTCTGAGTGACAGGGACACCTGACATTTTGTCCTTAACCAGCTGCAATTGCATGTCTGTGATGTACTCCTGAATCTAACTGAGAAACGGAACCCACAGAGGTGAAAATCTCTGACCAAGAGATTAGCATTGTGTCCGAAGTGAAGTGGGAAAGAAGGCCGTGGAGCATACATGAAGAAGGCCTTACCGGTGCATCCTGTGAAACTCCAATGGCTTCTACCTCAGAGGTGAAGGTAGAGTTGAGGATCTCTGGAGCTCAGCTCTTTGCGGAGGTTCTGTGGGTGTTGCTAGTGCCTGCATAAGAGAAGAGAGGGAATCAATTACCGAACATGGACAAAAATGTGCAGATTAAGAATGAATTAGAAATCGTATTAATGGGATTGTGGTGTAGCACAATATAATTAAACTTACTAGGTTGGTTGCTCATTGACACCTGTCTATTTCCACATGAATAGTTTATTACCTTTTCTGGACAACTGTAATGTGTCCTTATCAAGAATGACACCTGGACCTCAGGGTTAAGTTACGAGAAGAGGTTATGCAAATTTGGCCTGTTTTCTCTAGAGATTAAGAAGTTAAGGGGTTATCTGATCAAAGTCTTTAAGGTATTAATAGGAAAAGACAGGGAAATATAGATAAACTATTTCCATTTGTTGTGGATTCTATAAATAGGGGGCATAATTTGCGAATTAGGGCAAGACAATTTAGAAGAGATGCGAGGAAATACTTCTACACTCAGGGTGGTAGAGATTTGGAATCTGTTCTACAAATGGAACATTGTTAATTTTATATCTGAGAAAGATAAATTGGTTAAAGGCAGGTATATGGAGTTAGGCCACAGATCAGCCATGATCTCATTGAACATAGAATAAGCTTGAGGGCTGAATGGTTTACTCCTGTTCCTATGTCCTTATAAGAAATGCGGAGAAATTGAGCTGAAATCTCTCAACCTGGCTGTGCCAATTTTTGGTGCAATGGGATGCTTAAGCGAGATGGAAGTTGATGGAAAACAGTTAGTAATGTAAGTCCCAAATGAGTGAGTAGGAAACAGAGAGGGCAGATGACTTCACAGCTTGAAACGATGAAATAGGCAACAGCCATGAAGAGGATACGCTGCAAGAAATAGTGAGAGTTCAGCTCCATGAACCTTGGTGAGATCCGTCAGCTGTCGTAAAACTAGGGTGTTTGCTGTGTGAATGTGAGAAAGCAGAGAAAAGGTGATGGTTCTTACCCTTGTGGAGTGCAGAAGATCATTGGCCTTCTTTCTCACTTCACTTGGGACACAGTGCTAATCTAGGCTTCAATTTATGGGTAGGCTGGCATGGTCTGGTGGTATTGCCCATTGGCAGTCATCTGATAAAAGGAGTGCCCTACTCTCCACCCCATCAATACCTCAAGGCCCCTGTCCATGAAGAAGGAAATAAACTTTCCTTTCTTCCAGCCCATGTCCTGAATGTTTTGATGTTCAAGTGCTGCAAAGCACCCGCATCATCTGAATAGTATGTAGCTGGGCTTTAAATGTGGGATGAAAGCCAGAAAGAACAGCAATGAACACTTCTGCCTCTCCGTCCCCATGATTCCCCAAGACTGGTGTCCAAGAGGCCAGTTGCATAACTAATGGGGTGAAAGGCAGAAGATTGTATGGGAAAAGTTACTCTGAGCCTTGGCAGCCTGGATGCAGAGAATCTCACACCACAAACATTTCAATTGAAAATAGGAAATTTTTGCTGACTGTCTTTTAGGTCCTGAATTAAACCAAGGACCTGTCACCACTCTTAAGAGAATGTAAAAGATCTCTATGTACTAGTCAAAAGTGATCAGGGCTGTCTAGTGACCTGGCCACTATTTATCTAATTGCACCATTGACCACCCTCACTAAAACAGATTGTCTGGTGATTTATCTTCATGCTGTTTTGAGAATATTGCTTTGCTCTATGGACGAATCCTGAAGAGGAGTTTAAATATCTACCTATTTCCAGTGTAATTATTAAAGATTAATCTGAATATAATTCCAGTAATGTAACAATTTTGGGTTTCTCTTTCATTGATGATGAGTGTTGAATTTTCTTTCCTCTTAACAGCAAGAGTTGGAGGAGAGCTTGATAGCATATGAGGAGGATGAAGAGGACAGAACTGACAAGGTAATTATCTTTGGAACACTTCTGTTTTCCCTCAGGTATTGAGAATTGTTTTTAGTCCTGTTGTAGTGCTGCAGAGTGGAAAAGAGTTGAAGAGTTTGAATAAAGGTAATACAGAGCTGTTTATCATTCCAGCAGTGGTTATTGTGTACATTTTGAAGGGGAAAAGTGAGCAATAAATCCTTACCTCTTGCCTGTGACTGGGACAAACACATTTTTTGTACATATGTCAGTGTTTACTTGCATGCATACACATATTTGGAAATAGGAATCCCTCTGTCACAGCAGAAAATAGTTGAACTATCTGAAAATCATAAATGCCAACCCTCACTGACTCTGACCACAGCACTTCCCATTTTCACAGGAGTGAAGATGGCAATGGGACATGTTATTCCATGTATGCTTTATGGATATGCTTGGCCATTTAACACACTGAGTGTTTTGTCTTAGAGAGTGAAACTGTGCAAATTAGAGCAAGTAAGAATGAAATTCAACTGAATTTCATTGAATCATTTGAATAAGCAGGGTACCCTTTGGAGAGATGTTACCTCTTTGGTTCTGGGGCACATTTAGGGTGCACATTGGATGATGAAAGGCACACTTCAGAGTTGTTAAAACTATACATACGTGTGTTAAAAGTGCACAAACAAATTATTATCAAGCTATTGGAACTGTCAATAACTATGACAAAATCAGCTGTCAAACTGTCAATATAATCCATCTAGACCACTTGTCAAAGGGCTTTTGCCCGAAACATTGATTCTCCTGTTGCTCGGATGCTGCCTGATCTGCTGTGCCTTTCCAGCACCACACTCTTGACAGTTGCCAAGAGGACATGTTGAAGCACATATTAAAGAGAATTATCAAATTGTCAAGTCACTTACAAGTCCTACCCTTTAAATCTTTGAGAGCAATGTCTGGAGTGTTAAACAAAACTATTGCTTGCTATTTCAGTTTTGCAAATTTTGAAATCTAATAAAGTCTGCTGTCAGATGTCTGAGAGTTTCTGTCTTTATAGTATATCTGTGTGAGTGCTTTATAGTATATCTGTGTGAGTGATTTCACAGCATATACTATCACAGCAGAGTGCCTTCCATTTCACTGTTTGACTGGAAATTGTGAACTATTTGATGTTGGACTAGAAGTTTTCATTTTAATAAGTTTTTTAATGCAATGTTTATTGTTCTAAAGCTTTCAATTGTAGTATTTTTGTTATGATGTGAGTGTTATTTTCTATCTCACGATGTCTACAATAGAAAATTGTAGCTTTGTGTCATGGAATATTACACTCTGTTATCTCTGCGTGGGTCTGGTCCATGATGGATACCAGGTGAGTTGACATGGTAAGTGTAAGGGCGAATGGTGGTGAATGGGTAGAGAACAGGATTTAACATTAAGTTGGCTTACAGGCTATACAATAACATGGGTGTTGTGTAAGAATGGACAGATCTTAAAATATTATACTGAAAAGTGCATTATGTATCATCCAATATGGTGATGTGATATTTCATTAATAATCTCTACAATAGTCTCTTAAATATGTGACTTTAATTGGAGCTTTAAAATCATGAGACAGTTGTTTTTAAAATCACTGATGAATCTTGTCTGATTTATTAAAGTCAAAAGTCAATTTGTCTCTATAGAGAAATTCATTCCAATGATAGTGAAGCAGATGTCTGTAAATATGATAGGTCAAACCTAAGGGGAGAAGATCAATCCTAGCACAGGAAATCAACAGAATTGAAGAAGTTCTTAATGCTATCTTCTTGATGAAATACTTCCACAGAGTCCAGTCTTCCGTCACCAAGTCACCCTTTGTTTACTTGGAAAGCCCTTTGATCTATCTCCCTTAGAGGCAGCTCTCAGAATAAACAAGTTTTCTAATTGGACCAGATTGACAGCCCCAATCAGGGAACTCACAATCTATGAGGTCCACCTGGTAGACCTCGTTACAATCACTACATCCCTCTCCCTCTGAGTCTGAGGACATAGGCCTGTTTTCTTGTTGTACCTCCTCCTGAGGCAGTTTAGCATCAGGTCACGTTCCACCTTTTCCATCTCTGATTCAGATGGTGTGCAATGCACAGTGACTCACCTCATGCGCCTGGAGCTTCTTGGAAGAAATCCATCCTTTTCTTCAGACAGCAAAAGACATCGATGTTACAAAATCTGCCATGTCCATCTCAGATTCTGAGGTATCTTTGACATTTAACAGAGAGGAAAAGCTATGGGTTCCAGTACAGTTGGAAGGATTATTGAAGAGGTAGGTATGTTTTGTTCCCACACCGTTTATGAGTTTGCAGCTTTCATATGATCCACATGCTTGTTCAGGACTGTTGCAGTTGCCTGAACTTTATATGTCATGGTACCTGACCTGGTGTTGACATTCTCGTGGTTCTATACCAAACTTTGTCCCCTGAAGTAAATTGGCACTCTTGCTTAGCGGAGGCTTGTGTCTTGCATTGGCATTCCAGATGCTGTTTCACACTCATCCCCAGATCCGGGAAGATCAGATTTAACAAAATGTAGAGTCTTCTCCCCATTAGCAATTCTGCTGGAGCTATCTCTGTAGTTGCATGAGGGGAGTTCCTATAATCAAATAGGAACTGGGACAGTTTGGGATTGAGTGAATTTGTAGGCTGCTTTTTTAAGCCTGTCTTCAAAGTTTGGACTCTTTCTGCCAGACCATTGGACAATGGATGGTATGGAGCTGTCCTTAAATGTCAAATGGCATTTACTTCAGGAAATACTCAAATTCCCTGCTGTAAACAATAGCCTGTTATTTTTAACTAACACTTTTGAGAATCCATGTATTGCAAAAGATGCACACAGTTATTCTATCATCATCCCTGTGTTTGACAAATGAACTCTGAATTATGTCCAGCCACTTTGAGTAGACATCCACAATGACTAAGAATATCGAGGCCATGAAAGGACCTGCATTGTTTATGTGTATCCGAATCCAGGATTTACCCAGCCATTCCCAAAAATGTGGGGGAGCTGCTGGCCATAATCTTTGTTCTTGTTGGCACTCTAGGCACTGGACCTCCAACACAGTTATGTCTACATCCAATCCCAGCCACCAGACATAATTCTCACCAGCACCTTCATTTTGGAAACCCCTGAATGACTCTTGTGGAGTTTAGCCCGTATCTGACAGCAACTTTTGCTCGGGGCGATCATTCTTGCTCCCCATAATAATATGCCATCTTCTATGATGATCCGGTCTCTTCAGGTCCTAAACGTTCGTTGTAACAGCTCTTTGATTCCCCACCACCATCACCAGCAATTTTGCTAGGATTGGATGCTTCTTCATCCAAAGTCTGATATTGTCAGCTGTGACTGGAAGTGTGCCTAGAAAATTTAAAACCATTATGAATTGTTCCAGTGACGGTACTGTCAGTGATGTAACTCCCAGCAGGAGAAAGTTCAATGCATTGCATTCGCTGCTTGCTCTCCATGATGGTGCTCCAACTGTTAATTATATGCACTTAATATTAGAGCGCATCACTGAAATCAACCTCCCACTATGGGAGGCACTACCTTGTCCTCTTTAAGTAGACTCAGCAGGGGTTTGTCGTCCGTTATTATTACAAATTTACATCTGTAATGATATTGGTGGAACTTCCTGATTCCCGTATGGCTATCAAAACATCCTTCACTATTTGGGTATACTTACGCTCTGCATTAATCTGGATGCATACGCTATTGGGTGTTCCTCTCCATTGGGACACCTATGAGTTCACACTACTCTGATGCCGGTAAAGAATTGCATGCCAATATCAGGTCTTGTTTGGGATCACAGTGTACCAGCACCTTCGACGATGATAGCTGTTTCTTCACTTGCCTGAAAGTCATGAGTTGGCTACGTGAACATTTCCAATGCTGACCTTTGTTTTAGGAGCTGATACAAAGGTACCAGGATGGAGGCCAGGTTATGTATGCACTCTCCGTAATAATTTGTCAGCTCAAGGGAAGATCTAAGCACCAGTACAGACATGGGAACTGGGTCACATTTGATCACCCTCACTTTATCTTTCAATTGGTGTAACACAGTCTTGTTAACTGTATAGCCCAAGCAGGTCACTTGGGGTGCCTGGAACACACATTTGTCCCTTCTAAGGCATACTCATGCCTGGGAGAAACGTCTAAGGGTTATGTCCATATTTTCTAAGTGCCCTTTGTAGGTCTTCCCTGTGATCAGCACGTCATCTAGATAAATGGTGATTTGGGGTAGACCTTGTAAAATGTTCTTCATTGTCTGCTTCAAAATTGCATAGGCTGACAGTACCCCAAATGGCAGTCTTGCATATTGGTACAAACTTTTATGGGTATTAATGGTGACATATTCTGAGAATCCTCATCTAAATGCAATCATAAGTGTGCATGGCTCACATCCAACTTCATGAAGGACATCCCCCTACCAGCTTTGCAAATAACTCCTCTATGCGAGGGAATGGGTATTTACCCAGCTGCAAAAATGGTTTACCATTTGTTTAAAATCCCCACAAAGGTGAACTGACTCATCAGGCTTCACAATTGATATGATCAGTGTTGCCCATTTTGCAAACTGGACTGGTTTGATGATTCCTTTGCTTTCCAGTCTTCTATTTTCTGCCTCTAGTTGTGCCTGTAAGGCAAATGGCACTAGACAGGCCTTGCAAAATCGTGGAATTGCTTCTTGGTCAATGTGCAAGGTGGCCTTGGCTCCTTTGATATTCCCTAAACCTTCCTAAAAGATTTCCGGGTATTTAATTAGGACTTCACTAAGTGACTAAGTGAAGTCCTAATCAAATTTTCTAATCAAAAAATGTTGAGCCAATCAGGGTGACTCTTTCACAACCAATTTCACCACATTGAGCTTGGACCTGAGCCTTTACTACAATCAGTGGTAAATGAATCAGCAGCTTCTTGTCAGAGACCGGAACCAAATTTGTACCCTTAATCTGAAAAGGTTCCCCGGTATAGATTCTCAGTCTCACTGAGCTCTTGTACAAATGTAAACGTTGGAGTCCACATCAAATTTTATTAAAGACTGATTCTGCAATCACTGAAGTGGCCTCATGGTACCGACCTCCATTAGAACTGGGTGACCATTTAATCAGACATTTACTTTGATTGGTTCTGATTTGGATGTTGCTGAACAATTTAACCTTTCCAAACCAGATATAGGAGAACCTTCCAGGGTTTGACTCTCCCGGATACTGTCCTAAAAGTTCTTTTGCTCAACTTTGGTCTTGTGGGACTCTTTTGCTGTCTCAAATCTGCATACTAGCAACAATTTCAACAGCTTGCCGGTTTGGTTGCTGAAGAAAATTTTTACCATTTATTCAAACTTTGTTTTGGGGTTTTGCTGTGGGCTGACCTCGTGTCCCTCTGTTCAGGATATGTCATGAGTGAAGCTATACAATTGCCTTCCCTCAATTGGTCTTCCCTAAGCCCAGTCAGACTGGTGAGGATATCTACTTCCATTGGAATGCCCTGCAACTCATATGCTCTATTTGCTGCATTTTACATTGATAAAGCCAGTTCTGGAGCCTGTTTTAAGTCCAATTGGGCTTCAGCTTTTGCATGATTACATCACTAATTCCGCATGCCAAACAGTCTCTCAGCATCTCATTAAGGGTTAAACCAAAGTCAAATGTCTCTGCCAGTCATCTTTTCCTAGTCAAAAATCTCGACACAGAGTCCCCTAGTTCTCAAATTGCTGGGTAAAATTGATAGTCTCTCAGAATGTACAGAGGCTTGGGGTTGTAATATTCCTTAACTAAATGCATCCTCTCATGAAAGGTTTTTAGTATCTGGTGCCTCAGGAAAAGTTAGATTTCTAATAGCCGAAAAAGCAATGGGTCCGCAGGCTGTCAAGACAATTACTCATTGCTTTTCATCTGCCCAAGTGTCATTTTCCCAGAAAAAATGATGCATTCTTTCCACATACTGGGCCAAGTCTTTGACACCAGATTGATTGAGTCAAGCTTCCCAAATAATGGTATGATGCAGGAAATGCTTGCCCCAACTGTTGTGAGTGAATTTCTTCAGAAACATGCTTTTTCTCATTCCCACTGTGAAATAACTCCATAGAACATATAGAACATTACAGCGCAGTACAGGCCCTTCGGCCCTCGATGTTGCGCCGACCGGTCATACTAATCTGAAGCCCATCTAACCTACACTATTCCATGTACGTCCATATGCTTGTCCAATGACGACTTAAAGTCGGCAAATCTACTACCGTTGCAGGCAAAGCATTCCATACCCTTACTACTCTCTGAGTAAAGAAACTACCTCTGACATCTGTCCTATATCTATCACCCCTCAATTTAAAGCTATGTCTCCGCATGCTCGCCATCACCATTCTTGGAAAAAGGCTCTCCCTGTCCATCCTATCTAACCCTCTGATTATCTTATATGTCTCTATTAAGTCACCTCTCAACCTTCTCTCTAACGAAAACAGCCTCAAGTCCTTCAGCCTTTCCTCATAAGACCTTCCCTCCATACCAGGCAACATCCTAGTAAATCTCCTCTGCACCCTTTCCAAACCTTCCACATCCTTCTTATAATGCGGTGACCAGAACTGTACACAATACTCCAAGTGCGGCCGCACTAGAGTTTTGTACAGCTGTAGCATAACCTCATGGTTCCGGAACTCGATCCCTCTATTAATAAAAGCTAAAACACAGTTTGCCTTCAACCTGGGTGGCAACTTTCAAGGATCTGTGTACCTGGACACTGAGATTTCTCTGCTCATCTACACTACCAAGAATCTTACCATTAGCCCAATACTTTGCATTCCGGTTACTCAGACCAAAGTGAATCACCTCACACTTGTCCGCATTAAACTCCATTTGCCACCTCTCAGCCCAGCTCTGCAGCTTATCTATGTTTCTCTGTAACCTACAACATCCTTTGTCACTATCCACACTCCACCGACCTTAGTGTCGTCTGCAAATTTACTAACCCACCCTTCTACGCCCTCATCCAGGTCGTTTATAAAAATGACAAATAGCAGTGGACCCAACACCGACCCTTGCGATACAACACTGGCAAATGGACTCCAGGATGAACATTTCCCATCAGCCACCACCCTCGGTCTTCTTGCAGCAAGCCAATTACTGATTCAAACTGCTATATCTCCCACAATCCTATTCCTCCGCATTTTGTACAATAGCCTACTGTGGGGAACCTTATCAAACGCCTTGCTGAAATCCATATACACCACATCAACCAGTTTATTCTCATCTACCTATTTGGTCACCTTCTCAAAGAACTCAATAAGGTTTGTGAGGCACGACCTACCCTTCACAAACCGTGCTGACTATCCCTAATCAAATTATTCTTTTCTAGATTATTATAAATCCTATCTCTTATAACCTTTTCCAACACTTTACCAACAACTGAAGTAAGGCTCACTGGTCTATAATTACCAGGATTGTCTCTACTCCCCTTCTTGAACAGGGGAACCACATTTGCTATCCTCCAGTCTTCTGGCACTATTCCTATAGACAATGACGATTTAAAGATCAATGCCAAAGGCTTGGCAATCTCCTCCCTGGCTTCCCAGAGGATCCTAGGATAAATCCCATCCGGCGCAGGGGACTTATCTATTTTCACACTCTGCAGGATTTCTAATACCTCTTCCTTGTGAACCTCAATCACACCTAGTCTAGTAGCCTGTATCTCAGTAATCTCCTCGACAACATTGTCGTTTTCTAAAGTGAATGCTGTTGAAAAATATTTATTTAGTGCTTCCCCTATCTGCTCTGACTCCACACACAACTTCCCACTACTATCCTTGATTGGCCCTAATCTTACTCTTGTCATTCTTTTATTCCTTAAATACCTAGAGAAAGCCTTAGGATTTACCCTGATCCTATCTGCCAACAACTTCTCATGTCTCCTCCTGGCTCTTCTGAGCTCTCTCTTTAGGTCTTTCCTAGCTACCTTGTACCCCTCACATCTCATCCTAACATAAACCTTCTTCTTCCTCTTGACCAGAGATTCCACTTCCTTCGTAAACCACGGCTCTCGCGTTCTACAGCTTCCTCCCTGCCTGACAGGTACATACTTATCTAGGACACACAGTAGCTTTTCCTTGAATAAGCTCCACATTTCTAATGTGCCTGTCCCCTGCAGTTTCCGTCCCCATCCTATGCTTCCTAAATCTTGCCTAATCGCATCGTAATTGCCTTTCCCCCAGCTGTAAGCTGAAGCCAGTATATCATCACCAGTCACCCTTTATTTACACATGGAAAGTATTAGAACTGATACAGCTCCTTCAAAACCAGTCCTCAGAGTGAACAGAACTTCTGACACTCCTGTTCTTATCTGTCAGCCAGGGTTCCATGATTAGACCAGATTAACAGCCTCAATCAGGGAACTCATATTCTGTGACATCCAACTGGCTGGCCTTGCTATGATCGCTATACTTTAAACCCCTAAATAAATATAGAAGATACCATTTCAGAGAGCAGGATAGATCCCAGATATTAAAAGCCAATGTCAGCATTGTGGAGCAAGGAATCATCAAAAGCACAACCAGTGCCCATCTATTAAAGGAGAATACTTTATCAGTTAGGCAATAGGTCTCTTTTAGAAAATGGGTTGAATTATGATACAGTTGCAGAGCAGCAAGAAGACAATTATCTACTCATATAGAGAAATTAATGAGGATAGAAAAGTCTAAATGCAAGAGGGGTAAACGTGAATTTGACCTAACTACTAGCATATTATATTTATGCCAATGAATCTATCACTAATTTTAATTCAATAAAAGGGTGTGTGTCACTACCTAAAGCAATACAAATGACATATGCCCAGGAGGTATAGCACTATGGGTAAAAGTAATACAAGCATTTCTCCAGCAGATCATAGAGAACTTGGATGTACTTCATAGCCAAGAATTCTCACTCCTAACCATTGAGATTAACTGTGGTGGCATAGGAAATTCGCCAACAAAATGGAAACATATGACAATAGAGGGTTGGCAAAAATATTTTCCACCTCTATCAACACTGAAAAGAGTTCAAACTGCAAGAATCAACAAAAGTTACAAGGTGATGCAAATTATGAAAAGAAAATGAATGCAAACCTGACTTGAGCTGATTGATGAATCCTCAAATTGTGTAATTCAGACTACGATACAGCTTGGTGAATAGTGATGACAGAGAACAGCATAATATCTGATGCTGAGCAGAGCATGTTCAAGAAGAAAGTTTTATTCCTATATTTTCCCAGGAAGAATCATCTACCAGTGGCAGAAATAATGTCAAGCAAGAAGCAATCTTAAAGTAGTATGACTAATGACTTGAATATGTTGATGTTACCAATTGTGCAATCAGTAAGAATTCAACTTAATGAATAAATTTAACCAAAAGGTATATATACTTCAGTACAAATTTTCCATTAGATTGAGAATAAAAATCTGCTCACACAAATCGAAGATGTGGTGCATACATGTAGTGCCTCCCTGAGATAGGACAACTTATTTCCACAGATTTAGGACACAGTCAAAAGTAAATTGCTTAGCTTAAAAATACAGAGTACTCTCAGGAAGAATCTTGCTGTTTGGAGAGGTCCAGATCCATGATACTGCAAAACAGAATCTTTATATTTTCAACTTTATAGACATCATCCATGAAGGAAATCCTTGGAATTATCAAATATTGCAATGGAGCAGTTTCCAGTTTCAGCAAGGTAAGATGTCTTAAGCAAAGGAAACCCAGTAGATAAACAGACTCACAGTTTAATGGAACTTACTGACCTTACATTGTCAAGAACACTTTCACCTGAGGTGTAGTGACCCTAGTCTGTCTCTAGTGAGAGAGAAGTCCTATGGTCTTCTGGGACTATGATGACTTCTCTGTCAAGAACAGAATTAAAGTCAACAGTCAAAGTCAACATACTGAGACCACTCTCTCAAGTCTAAAGAAGATACATTTTAGAAGAATAGTGAAACCTTCCAACTGCCTGAACTTGTGAAATCAAAGAGTTTGATAGCTTTTGGAGATGGGAAAGGAGTAAATGTCATTACATGCACAAATATACCATGTTAATAACAATAAAAAAGCCTAGAGGGGGATGTTGTATAAGGGCGTAAGGGTCTGAAAAGGTTAATGCTGAGAAGTACATTAAGCATAGCCAATATGATAATGCAACATAGATTTTGAAGGAGGAACAGCTTAAGATGTTGAAGGATGAGATCTAAGTTCAAGATCTCCCTCATAATCTAGAAACAAATATTGAGAATACCAATGTAACTTGGATCTTATCAATATCATGCAACAAACTACATCTTATGTAAGACAGGTTTTTTTTCTCCACCACATCAGATTAAGCAGACCCAGAAAAAGGATTGGGAATCCAAAACTTCAAAGGATCTTACATTCTGAGCTGAAGTGAGAATTGGGAGTTGAGCAGAGGGGAGTAGCTTGGGTATGAGAGTGTGAGGGACCATGGAATTTGGTTGGGGGTTTGAGAAAGTGAGCGGATACATAATGAAGGCTTGAGGATTGTTTCATATTTGTTAATTTTTAAATTTAAGGTCAACACAATGCTGGTGCACCGACAGGCCTACCACACAACTCAGCTTTCTGACTGGCTGCCTCTGTTCCTGTTCTTGTATCACCTAGCCTGCCTCATTAGGAGCTGTAATACTCTAGAATGAAAAATCCAACCTTCTGGGCTACTTTGCCCAGATCTGTTATCATGAATCAGAAATGTCCTAGTTCTGTGGGATTGGGAGTGAAGATCCAGTCCTCAGCATTCTTTTGTAAAGATGAAAGCAGTGATTAACTTCTGAAGGACAAAACTGAGTTTTGGAAATCAGCAGCAACATCTGATTGCCAAGTGTATGAAGTAAATTCTTGCGTGTGTCTGAGAAATTCTGGTAAATTCCAAATGTTTTCAAACATGAAGCATTCAGCAGCCAGATGAATGAAATGTTGAATGCAAGCCTACACAAATCAGGAGTCATTTACATTTCTGTTCCAGTTCCTGCACTGTTTTCCATTTCACACATGATACTTGATATTTAAATTCGTTTCTGAAATTTATTCTTCCGCATGTATTTGATATAGATTTTATTATTCATGGAAAGTCAAACTTGCTTAGTCATAATAATATCATATAATAGGAGAAATACAATTGAACAATGTGCTGTGATAAAATAAGCTGGGCTGTTATAAATCTGTATCCATGAAACATATATAGTGCACTTATACTTAAAATTGTATTTCTAATTCACAGTAGCTAATTATGAATGTAACAAAACTACATGTAGAATTATGAATAAATGCAGTTGGGGTTGCAAACATGATCAGAAAGTCTGGGTCGCTTTGTAATTATCCAACATGAAGCTTCAATAATTTTGGATGTCATTCAATCAGCTGAGATGCTTTCTTTCCTAGGACATACTTTTGCCACTTGTCTTTCTATTTTCATACATATTTCCAATGTCCTTATGTATGCAATGTGGTGTGATACTAGAAAATTGTACTTTGCTGGTTAGCATGTCTGCGCAGTATTGGGAAGAACGTATTTGGAGTGTATGCTGTAGATGCTGCCCTGTTTCCAGAAGGACAATGGCACAGTATACCTACAATTTGAGTGATGTGGTGTGTCTGATAATCAAGTAATTCTCAGTGTAGGAATGTACAAAATTGCTGATAGCTGTTTGCAAGAGCACATTTTACATGTTTTCACAATAGAATGAATAATGGGGAGAAATTGTTTCCCATTGCATCAATTTCTGGATGAAAAATAAGCTAACCAATTTCTAGGTATTATTTGTTACATCTGATCAATCTCCATGATGTGTGCCTTGCACCATATTGACAACTTGTAGTTTCAAGTGTTCATACTAACTGTAAAAGAGAATGGGACTGCAGCAATCTTATTGAATAGTGGAGCAGACTTGATGGTTTTAACGTGCTCCTTCTGCTCCTCCACCTTATGAATCTATGTGTTACGACCTTATCTTAAAAAACCATGAGGCCATTTAATAGACCAGGGGCCTAACATCTGTTTTATGACACTGATGCCAAAATTGGCAAAAATCCTTATTTTCCGTTCCATTGCTCTGAGTTTATAGCAACCTAATCAGCAATCCTTAATCTGAAGTTTTTTTCTGACTTACCTCAATGTGGAACCAGAGGGATCAGGAGTGCTAGTTGCTCAACAGTATTAAAGATTTGCCTATCCCTACACCCATCAGCACTCAACTGCTTCCACATCTTCAACAGGGTTTAGTTATAGCTATTGTTATTAGCTCTAATTATAGCTATCAGCTATAGTTGATACCTGAACTAGACATTGTTAGAGAGATTTTTGAACTACAAGCCGGTCAAGGATTATTGGAGATGGAAAGAGGAGTTATGTCATAATAGATCAACCACAGCATTATTGAATAGCAGAGCTGAGGGGCCAAATGACCTAACCCCGATACTAATTCTTATGCCCTTATGTTCTAGTTACATTGGCATGTTACATTGAGATGTCTAATTAATATAGATGAGGTACAAGGATTATCTGCATTATTTTTCACCAAGACAGTATTGTTCTAAAACTTACACCGTGGCTCAGTGGTTAGCGTGCTGCCTCACAACAGCAGGGACTCAGGTTTTATTCCAACCTGAGGCAACTGGGTGGAATTTTGTACATTCTCCCCATGTCTGTGTGGGTTCTCGTAGGGTGCTCCGGTTTCCTCCCACAGTCCAAAAGATGTTCACTCCAAGAGGTCTAGCACTCAGGACTATAGTGCAGTGCCACAAGACGGGTGAGGTCCTTACATTAATTGAATTGGGTTTATTGTCATATGTACTCATGTGTGAGCACAGTGAAAAGTTTACATGTCATCAAAAAAAAGTTGGCACCATCTTAGGAACAAAGGTACCTATTTAGGGTGTAGGTTTGCTCGCTGAGCTGTAGGTTTGATATCCAGACGTTTCATTACCTGGCTCGGTAACATCATCAGTGGTGACCGCCAAGTGAAGCAAAGCTGTTGTCTCCTGCTTTCTATTTATATGTCTATCCTGGATGGGGTTCCTGGGGTTTGTGGTGATGTAATTTCCTGTTCATTTTCTGAGGGGTTGATAGATGGTATCTAGATCCATGTGTTTGTTTATGGTGTTGTGGTTGGAGTGCCAGGCCTCTAGGAATTCTCTGGCATGTCTTTGCTTAGCCTGTTCCAGGATAGATGTGTTGTCCCAGTTGAAATGGTGGTTTCTTTCATCCATGTGTAGGGCTACGAGGGAGAGGGGGTCATGTCTTTTTGTGGCTAGCTGGTGTTCGTGTATCCTGGTGGCTAACTTTCTTCCTGTTTGTCCTATGTAGTGTTTGTGGCAGTCCTTGCATGGAATTTTGTAGATGACATTGGTTTTGTCCATGGGTTGTACTGGGTCTTTTAAGTTTGTTAGTTTTTGTTTGAGAGTGTTGGTGGGTTTGTGTGCTACTAGGACAAAACCAACGCCATCTACAAAATTCCATGCAAGGACTGCCACAAACACTACATCGGACAAACAGGAAGAAAGTTAGCCACCAGGATACATGAACACCAGCTAGCCACAAAAAGACATGACCCTTCTCCCTCATAGCCCTACACACGGATGAAAAAAACCACCATTTCAACTGGGACAACACATCTATCCTGGGACAGGCTATGCAAAGACATGCCAGAGAATTCCTAGAGGCCTGGCACTCCAACCACAACACCATAAACAAACACATAGATTGAGATACCATCTATCAACCCCTCAGAAAACGAACAGGAAATGACATTACCACAAACCCCAGGAACTCCATCCAGGACAAACATATAAATAGAAAGCAGGAGACAACAGCTTCGCTTCACTTGGAGGTCGCCACTGATGATGTTACCTAGCCAGGTAATGAAACGTCTGAATATCAAACCTATAGCTCAGTGAGCAAGCCTACACCCTAAACCTCAACCTGAACTACAAACCTTCACAAACCTTGCAAAGGTACCTATGTACAGCATCTTGGTACAAAGCAGAAAAATAAAGAAAACAAAGTTAAAAAGTTAACATTACAGTCCTTCTTACTAAAAAGTAGAAAAACAAAGAAACACAGTTAACAGTTCAACACCACAACCCATAAGTTCCTGGCCATGCTGGAGTTTGACCTCCCCCACTGCCAGTCACCTCAAGCTGCCTGCTTTCACTGTCACCCACCAGCCACCTTGGGCTGCATGTTCCTGCTCTCACTGCTGCTCGAGTGACTACTGTTAACATCAGGGACCTCTCACTGCCATGATGGGCTGGCCGTCCATCGTGCTGCACAAACTCACACCTCACATTAGATAAATCAATTAAATTTTTAAAAAGTGGAAGAAGAAAAAATAAGTGAAAGAAAGAAAAATTAAAAGTGAGCCCTGAGCAGGAGCCTGAATGCTGTGTTGGTACTCTGCGGCCATCATGCACACTGAGACAAGTGAATGTAACTTCAAATATTTACTAACTGCGCAATGAATCAGCCACTGCTCAGATTATCCCTTTTCATTCATCTACCAGTGTATCATGAACAAAATTGAAAATCAGATTCTAGGTGCATCTAATTGATATACCATCTGATTTGTAAAAGCTGTGTGTACTTTACTCAAATGCTAATGGTGGTTCCCTCTTCATTGGAACTGGAGCAATTAAAATGGCCTGTAAACTACAACCAGTAGGCAAGAAATCAGGTTACTGGAGCTGTGGAGGGCTCTTAGAGTGGTAGTGTCTCTTCCTCAGACCCAGGAGGCCTGAGTGCAACTTTCACATGCCCTGCATGAGTGCCATAATCTGTGTAGGCAGGATGATTAAAATGAATAACTACTGCACTATTTATACCTAAGGACCACATGCCTTTAAAGTGCTTTTTAGTGAATGAGTGAAGTCAATAGATCTGAGGACTGTGCAATCATCAGCACACATCTCACGTCTTATGACCTTATGATGGAGGAAGGATTATTGATGGAGCAACCAAAGCAGCTGAATGTGGCTTGACGTGTTGGTATTTTAGGCTTGTGGAACAGCAAATGTTAAAAAAAAATGACAAACCCTGCCAATATAACAAACAATGAGAAAGATCAGAACAAAGTATAAGCTGGTGAAAGAGGCAGATGAAATTCAACACAGATAAATGAGCCGATACTTTTTGGGTGAGAGCTTTGAAGTCAGCAAATACTTGCTAATTGTTACGTTTTTTGTTTAGTTGCACAAAACTTTGAGTATTGCTGAAAAAAGACAAAATGTTGAAATTCTTCATCTTGAACTCATCAATAATGGGTGAACAACATTTATTCTGTACGAGAGAAAGCGTGCTGCATTCACATGCACTTGAAGCTATGTATATTAATACACAGAGCCCTGATATGTTCACTTAGAAAGGACATGCATACGTACGGCATCTGTTTCAAATCAACAAAATAGATGAAAGCCATTCTCTGTTTCAGTTCTCAGGGCAGTGCTTTGACCAATCAGAGTCAACCAGTCTGGTTTGAAACTAAAGTTGGTCGTTAACTGTCAGTCATCATCAATTGGTTCATTCTCTATGGCAACACCTCTACAACTCAGTGCATTGGGGGAGTGATGATGAATCAGCACTCTCCTCTCATACAAAGTAAACATTGTTTTCCCTTGGCTTTATTATTTTGTACAAATTATCCTGTTGAGTGCAATACAAAAATCTCTTGATAGAATATGTCTTTTTTAAGAAATGTTACAATTTCACAAGGGGTGAAAGAAAAGTGAGATCTGACATGCATGCGGTCAAATTTTTGAAGGTGACAGGACAGTTTAAAAAGGAGTTCATGAAACATTTAGAATGCTGGCTTTCACACTTAGCGGCAAAGAACACAAAGAAACCAAGAAGTTATGCTGAAGCTACATATTTAAAAAAAATCTGTTGTGGCCTTAGCTGGTGTTTTGAGTAGACATGAAAGCTTTGTAGATGGTATATAAAGTATTTACTAGAATGATTTCAATGACATAGAATCAGTGTTACATGGGTAATCAGAAGAAGCTAAGGCTGTTCTCCTTCGAGCAGTGAAGACTAAAGGCTGATTTGAGATTGAGCTGTTAAAAAACTTGTAATGAGGTTAGATAGTATAAATAAACAGAATCTATTTCAGTAGCTGAAGAGTTCAAAAGCAAATGTGATTGGCAGAAAAAAAGAGTCGACATAGAGAAAACCCTTTTAGTGCAAAGAACGGTTAGAACTTGGAGTACACTATTGGATAGAAAGTGGATACAGTTTCAACAGCAGCCTTCAAAAGGAAATTGATTGAATATTTAACTGAGAGCAAATTGCAGGGATCTCGGGTTTTTTTTTCCAAAATAAAAATTGGGAGTGTGGGGCTAACTGAATTATTCTTTAAAGGAGATGGCAAAGGTTTGATATGCTGAATGGCTATTTTGTGTGCTGTGCTACAAAAATGAAACTGAAAAGAAAGGCTGCCAGTAAATCATATTAAATACACATTATTTTAAGCTATCATTCATTAGATACACTAGGGGAAGATGGTAGTTAAGTGGTAATGTCCTTGGATAGTAAACCAGAGGGTCAGGCTAATGCTTAGCAGCAGAGATTCAAATCACATAATGGGACTGGTGAAATTTAAATTCAGTTAATAATTCTGGAATTAAATTTCAGTAACGGTGATTGTCTTAAAATAAAAGTCTGGTTCATTAGTGGCCTTCAGGGGCACTCTTTCTGGTCTGTTTTCCACATGATCCCAGACCCACAACAATGTAGTAAACTCTCAACTACCTCACAGGTATAGCAAACCATTCAGTTCAAAGGTTATAAGGGATGGGCAACAAATGTTGGCCTTGCCAGTGATGATCACAAACTATGAAAGAATAAGAAAAAAAATAAACTTTTAAATGAAAGAGATTTATTGTCTTGAAAGGCAGGCAGTACTACATAAACCCAAATTTGTGATATTGGCAAACATTTCCTATATTTGGACCTCTTCTTATTTCTTACTTAATAGTACCTGGCAACTTATCCCAGGTTTCCAATTATGTTTCTCCAGAAGCTTCATGGTAAAATATTTAGTTTTGCTCTATGCCATCTTCTTCCAGGTTGGATGAGATGGGGAAGTCATCTTATCGGAGAAATCGCAGACATGAAGCAACATACTAATTCTCAGAAACACAATATAGCTTTCAGCTACACTCTGAAGCCCAAAGCAACTTGTGGTTCAGGGAAACAAAGTCAACCTTTTCTGATTCACATTGCTCCTAATACTAGGAGAAAGTGAGGACTGCAGATACTGGAGATCAGAGCTGAAAAATGTGTTGCTGGAAAAGCGCAGCAGGTCAGGCAGCATCCAAGGAGCAGGAGAATCGACGTTTCGGGCATAAGGATTCCTGAAGAAGGGCTTATGCCCGAAACGTCAATTCTCCTGCTTCTTGGATGCTGCCTGACCTGCTGCGCTTTTCCAGCAACACATTTTTCAGCATTGCTCTTAATACTACAACATAAATGGGAACATGTATGGACCAGTATCTTTATCCTGCTTCCTAACAGCAATCCCATTCACAAACATTCTGTAATCTTCTTATTTGTGATTTTAGTATTAGTATAAGTGTTAACATATGCATCAGGGACCTGCAGGATTTGTGGAAAATGCAGTAAGGAAGTTGGGAGTGGATTCATAAAGTTAATATTTATTAATCATGGAATGCAGTGGCCAGGTTAAAAGATTTCATATTTGATGGACATCTCCAAGGGATTCTTTTCCTTTTTTACAGGCATTTTTTTTTCTTCTTGTACTTTCAGAATAAATTGGAGTTCACTGTGCAACAAATTTGTCTGTTCTACTGCTAGCAGGTAGAAACTCATTTTCATTACTCCTCTGTTTGTTCATGCTGAAAAATATTAAGGTCAGGTCAGAGGCTTTTTAAAAGATGAAAGTAAAAGATTAATAAATGTGCCAAAGCCTCATTCTAATTGAAGCTGAAGCATACTCTGCAAGTATGTGAAATATGTCCCAGATGTTTAACCTCAGCCTGTGCCTCTGCTCTCCCTGTGCAGCACAAGGCACCCATTAGTCATGTAACCTTTGTACTCAGGGGTAAATGGGGTATTACATGGCACAAAACTCACACACCTGTTTTGCATTCAATAAGGACCCCTCACGGGCATCACATAAGCTCCTGCATGTGGTTTCAGTTAGCAGATTATTGACTGATTGTGAAAAGTGTCTTTCTTGGAGCCAATGGAGATATTAGTCACTTAGTCACAATGAAAGAGTTAGTCACAATGAAAGATTAAGTCACTCGCTAATTGATGAGAGCTGACTCTGTAAATTGGAACAGGTAACTGATAAAGAGTCTCTGTGTTTCCAAAGTTATTCACAGTCTTTGAACATATAGCTGTTAGAGTGAAAAACCCTGTTGAGAATATTGGTAACAGATAATATGTAGCACAATTAATGGGTTTAATTATTTAGTATTTAGTTTGCTTCACAATTGTGCTCTGATTACAGTATTTTTAAATGTCATTGGACTAATAATCCAGAGGGTCAGGCGAACACTTAACAGCAGGGATTCAAATCACATAATGGGAGTGGTGAAATTTAAATTCAGTTAATAATTCTGGAATTAAACCAGTAACGGTGATTGTCTTAAAATTAAAGTCTGGTTCATTATATATTATACAAAAGTGGATTCCAATACATTAAACTATAACATAATAAGTAGCTTGACGTATAGAAATGCTCATGATTACTTGTTGAAACTGGCTGTTGCAAGGATTGTTGGTTGCCTTCTGTTTGATTTGTTACCCCAGCTCCAGTGCAGACTCGCTGATCCCCTGCTTTTTTCATAGATGATTTTGATTTGTTTTCATTTCATATTACATTCTTGTAATTTTACTTTGTGTAAACCCTGGTTTTTTGACTAGGTGTTGCTTGCTATTGTCACTAACCTGTTATTTAAAAATATATATGGTTTTACCTTCAAGGAACAATTAAGTTGTTAGATTGGACCAGGCCCCACATCCTTAGACCCATATTACAAAACAGAATATTTTTTGGTCTTTTACCATTACAGTAGAATACACTTAGGCTTCAAGCAGGAGGAAACTCAAAATATTTTTAGCATGACTCTCAAGGAATCTCTTTTAGTGCCAGGGGAGGCAATGTAGTAACTTGGGTTCATGAGGGAGCCAGTTTATCTTTTTAATTGGCCACAGCAGGTGTTCCCAAAAGTATTGATCAAATCCAGGGGATGTTTGGCAATACCCCTTCTCTCCAGCATCTAGGTTCCACTTGATTTTTTAGGGAGGAACCAGGTATATGCAGTGGTTTATCTTGTTCTGTCCTACTTTTCATCTGAAGACAATGCTTTAATATAAAAATCTTTTTTGTTGTTTTGTGCATTCTTATTGCCTTGTGCAACATGCATCGTCAAAAATTTATGGCATGTCAGTTTAGAAAATATGTGAATGGAATAGCAGATGGAGTTTTTTAGGCTTAGACCACAGATGAATCTCATGCTGAAGTTGGAAATAGAAAAAAAAATGATCTTACAGAAGATCTTTTGTTTTCCTTGTTCTCTGATACCTACTTTACTGTGATATCTGAGTGGGCTCATTTTAATGTGAAATTAGTGAGTGACATCTCCTGGTGTCATCCTATTATAGGAGAAAGTGAGGTCTGCAGATGCTGGAGATCAGAGCTGAAAATGTGTTGCTGGAAAAGCACAGCAGGTCAGGCAGCATCCAGGGAACAGGAGAATCGACGTTTCGGGCATAAGCCTGAAGAAGGGCTTATGCCCGAAACGTCGATTCTCCTGTTCCCTGGATGCTGCCTGACCTGCTGTGCTTTTCCAGCAACGCATTTTCAGCCGTCATCCTATTATATATGAACATAGACAATCATAATATAGACGTTTCTCCAGTGATGTGATTCTGATCTTGATAGTTATTTTTATTACTTTGGCATACTGTGCAATAAATTTTAAAATATCAATAACCCAAGTGTGGTTTGAATGTTTAAAATATTTTTTCATGAATATAGGTAGAACTGGCAAGTTCAGCATAAGTTGCCCAACCTCAGTCATCCTTGAGAAGGTGATTGTGAACTGGTGTCCTGAACTGGTGTAGTCCATGTGATTTCAATGTAGAGCTATTAGAAATTTACTAAGGTAATAGCAAGATTTTAATCCAGTGATGGTTAAGGAATGACAACATTATTCCATTTCAGGATGGTTTGTGATTTGGCAAGGAATTTGTGGGGAGTGCTGTTCCATTGCATCTGCTGCTCTTAGCTTTCTGAGTGGTCCAGGTGTGAATTTGGAAGGCCCTTGCAAAGGAAAGTGCTTGTGATTATTAGGGCAGAATGTTTGGTTGGTGAAGGTTACACACAAAAGCTTAAAATACTCATACAATATTGCATTGTTCTCCTTGTAAAGAAATAACCCACTAAAATAATTCATTGGACATCAATCTTAGTCACAAATGTTGAAGGCAGATGTAATAGGAATGTGGTAAGCATCTGTATATGTAAGGAAAACGGTGGGAAAGTAGGAAAGGAAAAAATTTAGAAGCTATTACAAAAGACATTATAACAGGGCATTTGGATAAGTTAGGGTAATCAGACAGAGTCAACATGTTAGGGAAATCATGTTTAATTAATTTACTGGAAGTAAATTGAAGAAGTAACTTTTGTTGTAGAACAAAATGGGAGGTGGGTGTTGTCTTGTATTTGGATTTCCAGAAGTCATTTGATAAGGTGCCACATCAAAGATTATTGTTGAAAATAAAACCTCATGGGGTAGGGGTTAACGTATTGGCATGGATAGAAAACTGATTTAATAAGGAGCAGAGTGTAGGACTAAGGGGTCATTTTCAGACTGGCAGGATTTCATGAGTGGTGTGTCACAGGGGTCAGTGCTGAAGCCTCAATGCTTTACAATTTATATGACGTATTTGGAGAAAGGTATTGAATGTTTGGTAATTAAATTTGGTATAGCAAGTAATCAGGAAAGCTAATAGAATGTTATGTTTTACTGAGAAGGGAATTGAATGCAGGAGTAGAGAGGTTTTGCTTCAGTTATAGAAGGCATTGGTGAGATGATGTGAAGCAATTTGTCATTGTACTTATGGGAGGATATTAATGCATTGGAAACAGTTCAGAGAAAATTTACTAAAGTAATAGCTGGAATAAGCAGATTTCCTTACATGGAAAGCCAGATAGGTTAGGCCTGTATCCTCTTGAGTTTAGAATAAGAACCTGAAGGGACTTGACCAGGTGAATGTTGAAAGGATGCTTCCTCTTGTGGAAGAATCTGAAAATGGGGATCATAGTTTAAAAAGAAGGGACTGTCCATTAAAACATTTTTTTTTCTGAAGGTTGTGTGCATTTGGAATTCACTTCCTCAGAATATTTAAATAGTTTTAAAGTAGAGGTCGATCAATTTTTGATTACCAAGGGGATGACAGATGCGCAGGCATTTACAGGATTGTAGGGTTGTGATTAAAATCAGATCAGACATGATCTTATTGAATGGTGGAGCAGCCTCAAAGGTCCAAGTGGCCTTCTTTTATTCCTGCTTCATAGTCATTTGTTCATAAATGTGCTTGGAAATGTTACCCTGATAGATCAGGAAGATACACTTAAACATACCTACTTTTGTACACATGACACAGGGCAGAATTTTACTCATAAAGTTCTCTGGATGGCCTTCTTGCTGCCCTCATGGTTGTATGTGACCTGTCTGTAATTTTACAGTGGGCTGCTGAAACCAAGAGCAGTTGAGGAATCTAATTGAGGAAAATAACAGGCCAACTCTGTGGCCACTTCTTTCCTAGACTCCATCCAAAGGCTGAAGAGGGAAGTTCAGAGACCTGGATGATGGCTGGCAGGTGGCCATGTTTGGATTCAGGTGAGAAGGGTTGCTGAGCCCAAGGTTGCTCTCCCTCCCCTTATGACCTTACCACTCAGGCTTCAATATGCCTCCCTAACTCTCCAGGCCTCCCCTACCCTCCCTATTGTGAGGCCCCCAAGAAAGAAGAAAGGAAACAATGCTTTTATATAGTACTTTCTCAAATCATTTTACAAGCAATGGAAATGTATTTGTTGTTGTAAAATAGGACTGCAATTTGTACTTATACAGTGCCCAAGCTGCTTTCAAGAATATTATTAAGCAAAGGTTGGAGTAGTTCAAGTAAAGAGATTTTAGGACACAAAATAACTTAGCCCCTCTCCATTCTTTTTCTTCTCTAAAGAATAAGAAAATCTAGAGCATAGGGATCTTGTAACCAAAAAAAAATCATCAAAGGTGAACTGCATAAAACTACGTAAAAGGCCAGAATTAGAGTACTTCAAATTTCTCAGGTGGTTATGGGGCTGGAGGAGATTACAAAGATAGGGCAAAATGAGGTCAAACTCACAAATGTGTCCAGTAAACCAAAATAAACTTGTAGTCAATGTGGCATTTGTCAATATTTTTGAGATTCAGGATTCCCTATTGGGAAAGGAACGCTGCTGTAACCCAAACCATGCAGAGCAATTCAAACTCTCTCAAACTTGTTTTCATTGTAGGCAAACCCGTGCTGGTTGTTTTCATGAAATTATTAATGGAGGCCAAGATTAAGCATATAACAGAAAAACATTTTCTTCAAAAATTACATTGTGTCATGCCGGTCAGTGGAACTACATTTACTACACTTTTATGTACACCAGTTTAAGTGAACTTAAATAACCTTAGCCGGAAGTAGACTATCATTTGTGTAAATTTCTTTGACAACATCGCTACTACACTGCTGAGAAACAGTAAAGAAGCAGTATGTTACATATTTGTAAAATGTCAAGTTGATATAAGTGAATGCAGTTAATCCACAGGCTTGAGAATAATAATGCTTAAAATCACTAAGAATGAAAAATAACACTTAGAGAGCCATCATATTAGTCATTCTGAGGAAATATGTTAATAATTTCCTGTTCAAAAACTTTGCTTTTGTAGAATTGCATTCAATGTTAAAATGAGATTCTATGTGACTCATACTAAGTGATTCTATTGAATTTTACAGTCAGATCACTGAGAGCCTTAGGCTGAATGATATTTATATTTGTCTCCTTCAGGCTTTTTATTGCAAGAACAAAATGCTAATGCAACTCACCTCACTGATCAAATTATCCAGAGAATCTTGGTTTCTGACTCCCCAAAAATTGTAACTACACCATGCAAACATTGGCTTTGAGTTATGATGCCCTTAGTTCAGAGTGCAGTGCTGGAACAGCACAGCAACCGAGGAGCAGGAGAATCGACATTTCAGGCATAAGCCCTTCATCAGGAAGGGCGTATGATGCCCTTAGTTAAGTCACAGCTGTGTTATGCACTCTTTACATCAAGTATGCTATTGTTGGAAATTTACCAAAAATCAGTGAAGCATCGATTTAAGTGATTTCTGTGAAGGGTTTCTCTCTGTGAATCCGAATGGGTTTTTGCATACTGTCTTCCCAGATTAGTGTCACTACCTATGTACCACAAAACCATGGTACACTGCTGCTTCTGTTCTCCCATTCATCGTAAATGGAAATACTGCTATTGCTGGCATTGATGCAGTTTAAAAGCCCAGCCGTATCCTCAGCCAAGAGCTGGCATCTATAACTACCCTTAACAATGCACAAAGTGGGAGAGCAACCTCAAAGCAATGCTTCTCAAAGTCACATAGAGTTCTGCTGAAGCATCACCGGACTCGAAACATTCACTCTGCTTTTTTTCCCATAGATGCTGCCAGGCTTGCTGAGTTTCACCCTCATAGCTGGCATGTGTGACACTTCATTACACATACAAGTGCACATTCCTACACCTATTGCTATTTAAGAAGCAAGCTACACAGCTAATCCATCTCTAGCCTTACTCATTTTACAACCCTATTCATGGGATTGCTACTCTCTCCCTACTGCCCAGAATAGCCCAACATTCTTTTATTGTTCAGCGTGGGACCATCACATACTGTTCAAAACATTCACTTTATTCAGTTATGGCCAAAGTAAACAAAAAACAAATGGACAGAAGTTTCATTTGCCCCTGTGAATGGTAGGAACTGTTGCCTTTTTATGAGCTTTCACCTGCTCCACCATGGCCCTGATCGAATAATGGGCAGCAGTGAATCTATATTCTGCCTCGGTCAAGGGTTGCAATGTCAGCAAAGCCTACTGCCTAGGCTGCAGCACTGACCTCATCATGGGAAAATAAGATGAAGCGGTGTTATCTGGCACAAATTACATAAGTGTCTCCTTAATACATTTGTGGGTTGAGGACTAACACACTCATTCATAGTCTAAGTGGCTCCTCAGAAGCAGGGAATTGCATAAAGGTTTAGCGCAATTGTCACCTTGATGGCCACAGGGTCATCTTGCTTCATGTCATAGGAGCTACATAGCTCCATGGCAGTGTCCTGGTACATCCTAAGTGTACTTCACTTAGCTACAGGAAATTACATCAAGATTGTAAGTGTCCTGTACCTCCCACACATCCTGAAGGGAACTTCAGCTGTGGGACCTCTTAACATGAAAGCTGTTCAGTATCTGCTGGACATTGCTGCTGGTCTTGGCCTTGCTGGAACATCTGTTCCTCTCCAAGTCTCTGTCTTCATTTGGATAGAATGAAAAACTGAATGATAATATACTGAACTTAAGTATTAATGAAACTGCATGTTAAAAATTTGATATTAACCAATAATCAGATGTTAATTCATGCAAAAATTGTGAATAGGCCACTCACTCACTGCGCACAAGTAAGATCTCAGCTCGCCATTCAACACTTGTGTGGAAAATGGGGTTTTTGCTCTCGATGTTGTGGAACTCCCTCACTGCCCATCTCATACAATGTTTCTAACTTTTTCATCAAAGTCTGCATCATTCAGTGCCTGGGAAGAGTCTAACCAATGCCTTTTACTTCATTGCCCTATTATGGATTTGTGCTCCTGTAAAATAAATGAGCTGAAGAGCATGTCTGCTTTCGTGCAGACATCTGAAGGAAATAGGAAGTTCAGTGGTGCTCCTTACTTTGTTGTTGAAACCAGTAGTTGTTCAAAGCTGGACAAGCATCAGATGTATTTGATTTGCACACATGGTGGTCTGGAAAGAAAAGCATTAGTGAGTTATTTTGCTAGTATTTTAAAGTACTCTTGGATGTGAAAAACCCAGAATATTTCCATTTTTAAAATGCACTTCTATCCATGAAGAAAATTGCCTCTGGCATTATACTTTAATAATAATACATGCAGAACAAACGATAAATATAAGCAATATGAAGATGCTCTTGGCAAAAGAGGAAATTTTCTTAACCCTGTCATATTTAGTGTTTGAGCAGTTACATGAAAATCATGAACTAATAAACAACTGTAGAAGTCTGATAATGCAATGTTTGTATTGATCAGCTGTCTATTGGTACAGCTGGTATGTGCTTGTCTTATATATCAAGCTCTCTCTGCCTGTGGGGTGGGTCTCTGAGGTAACCTTTCACTCAAATGACCTTTGTACTCAGAATTTCCTAATCTAAGTCTTCAGATTTCAAACCTGGCAATTATATTGCTTTTTAATGGATTACATTAGAGAAATGTGTTGGCTTTGAGCAGAAACATATAACATCAAATCAGATCAATATCCATGGACAATTATAAAAAGAAAACTGAAATATGGAATTACAGCCTTAGTTATCTCCAGATAACACATGGAAAAATAAACTTACAAAGCTGACATAGTCCCCTGACTCCTCAGATATATTTTAATGTGATAGTTGTCAGTAAACGGAGTGTAATAGGATTACGCTAATGCTTTTTGAAACAAGAGCAAAGTTGATTTAAGGCATTGGGATATCTGATTTTCTTTACCTGGGATAAGTACATTTGAAATGTGGGAAAGAATGCAAGATTTATTATTGTCTAATACATGGACCAAGACAACAATGATTTGAAAATTGAATTAAAAACTAAATTTTGAAACATATTATGATTTGGTAGCAATTACATATAAAATTCATATTTGGATATTGGATTTGGATATTAAAAACCTAAATACTAAAATCTAAAGCTTAAACTTTAAATATTTCATGGAAACATTTTTAGATATTGTCGGCATAATAAATATAATTGTTGAACAAATCTCAAGCTCAAAAATATCTGATTTCTTCTTTCACTACATCTGAATAATTTAAATAATTCTTTACAACTCATTCTCTTACTCAGCTGTAATCGATTACTGCGTTCATCCCACCCACTCTTACACTGGAACTTTCACACAATTTAATAAGAAATCTGATTTGGGTAATGACCCCTGTAGCAGCTATTACGATAAAATTGTTTTGCCAAAATCTTTTTGTTTTGCTTTAACTTTTGAAACTGACTTATAACTAATTTTATAGGCTGACATCTAGAAGAATGTGTCTTTGTATGTTCAAACATTTAGCAAGCTTTACAAATATATCTCAGTCGAAACTCACATTTCTGACAAGGTGGCTAAAAAATGTGGCTAATGTGTAACTAGCTGATTAAACATTGAGTCTAAGCAATGAATTGTGCCACTGAAATTTAAAGTCAAGCTTATTCTAAAATTCAGGCAATTTCTTTTCACACTAATGCTTGTGATATTATCACATTTAGAGGACTATTGTTGCCTGGAAAATTATCGAGCAAGACAATTTATAAAATTAGTAGTAACAGTATATAATAATATGATAACTTCAGTTTTTAATACATTTAAAAATGCAATGTTGAATCCAAAGGAGAAATTTTAAAAATAAAAGGTATAAGTATTTTCAGGTTACACTCCACTTATAAAATGACTTAATTATAGCCAGACTTAGGCAAAACCAGTCAAGAATTATTGCCTTGGAAATGATCAAGTGGCAGAAATAGCCAGTATGAAGACAAGGCTGTTCAACAAATATTGTAAGATGGATCCCAGGATAATTAAAGATGTAAATTACATTCGGTGTGCAAAATGAGCAATTGAAGTATGGCAATCAAGGGATATTTTTGACAACATGATAATCTAGAAATAACACAATATTTTGATGAATGCTGGATGAAAGCCAATGCTTTGTATATTACTGCTGCTATTACTCTGATTGAGAGATGGGCACAAATTAATGAACGCAAAAGAGATCTTTTTAGTTTATGTTTTTATAAATTCCATTACCCTATATCTATAAAAATTATTGCTTTATGTTTATATGTGAAATAAAATTGAGCTGCCAATTCAGTTTTGCAAAAGAAACACCCAACACACGCTACTCTTATTTTGTTGTTTCTATACTCTTGCATTCATATCACATTATGGAAAAAAGTAACTGATGTTGGTATCACAAAATTAAACTTACACAGTTAAATATTCATTAGTGCAACATGTGTTGCTAATTGAAAACTTTTTCAATGTCAGTTTTTGCTGGAGTGGAAGTATTTGGAAGATGCTGTAATGTATATGCAACTTGCAGCAACAGGAAGCAGTAGCGATGTGACACCAGTTGACAATGACAGTCTTGTCCCTATGGTTTTCAAACTGATAAATTGCTGTGTTGCTTTTCATTGGAATTAACATTCTACCTCCTCATCTTTCTCCTCCTTCCCCCACTACCTGAGTACTTAAAGTCATCCTGTTTTGTTCAGTTTAAAGATTCTAATTGGCTTGACCTTTAAAGGTACTGAAAAATTGCCATCTGTTACTTATATAATAATTTTCATTTCCAAGTAGTCAAAGGTTCCTGCATGAAATTGAATCTTGACACATTTCAGTAATCTGTTAAAGTAAAATCAATTGGATACCACAAAACAGATTTCCTGCATAGTATTTTCATAACCAATGACTTTATTCATTCCCATATCTCCATTTCTCACAAAGTTGATTCCACATATTGTCTTCCATGATCAGTTGACAAGAGGTGCCATTTTACAATTTATGGACAGGAGATGTTATTACTAGCTTTTCCATCACCCTGATCAGGAAAGAGCTCAGCTTGTCATGCAGATTTATCTAGCAACTTGATGAAGGAGTCTTAAATTTTATTAAGATCTAGTTTGGAACCATCTAGTTTGGGCAACATTTTTTAACAATGAACTTCTCTGACTATATTTTTCATAATTTTCCATATAATGTTTAATGATACTAAATGACAGTGGATCCACATGTATTATTATTATTAATGCTGATTTATTGGAATAAGTCCTGGGTTGCTGTAATTACTTGTTTCCAATGTCTTAACCTCCTCCTCAGGCTTTCCAGTGATCTTCAAATATAAGCATGCAACCTCAATTCTTTATGCATGCCTTTGATTAGGAACATGGCATGTTGTTCTGATCTGGGTTCCCTACTGCAGGAGCAATGCAATGTGAGCATATGAAATTAAATTGTTGATATTAAAGTACTTCACAGGTTTTCCCCCACCCCTTTTATTAAGGGGATTTATTAAGGCAAAAAAAATCAATCTTATAAAGGAAAAACAAGTTACTCAATTGAGGAAATAATTTAAATAAGACATTTTTGTATCTTGATCATATTCTTTATTTTCTGAAGCTTTTGCATCACTGGTGAGTTTTCCTCCAGGCCATATTGAGAGGTGAACTCTATTGGAATCTCAGCATAAATAATTAACAACTCAGAGAGCTGAAATGAGATAAAAGAGCTCATACACAGGAAAACAATAGGTCACTTCCTTGCAGGTGTCTGCTAGCACTCATTCACAACGTGCAGGCCAGCTTCCCTCTCATGACAGGCTGAAAACACCGTTCATAATTGGCTGCCAGGTGAAATACAGATAAGCCAACACTCATGGATGTGTATGGGAAAAGGAGTCAGTTGAAAGGGTTTCAGTGAGGTCTTGCAAGTATTCCAATTATCCAATTCATCTGACTCATTTCTTTCTTCCTAACTCCCTTCTTCTTTATCAACATTTGAAGATATGGGTATGTAAATCTAATCTTTCCTCTACCAAACATCTTCCATAACTATTCGATCATAAAACATAAGGGGAGAAGTCGGCTATTCAGCCATCAAGTCTGTTGTGCCATTCAATGAGATTGTGGCTGATCTGTTCATCCTCAACACCACCTTTCCTGTTTTTTTTCATAACCCTTAATGCCCTTCCTGATTTAAAAATCTGCTTACCTCTGTCTTGATTATACTTAACAGCACAGCCCCCATGGCCATCTTTGGTAAAGAATTCCACATATTCACTACCCTCTGAGAGAAGAAATTCCTCTTGTATTGAATGGGCGATCATTTAATATAAGATTGTACTCTCAAATCTCAGACTCTCACACAAGGGGAAATAATGTTTCTGCATCAATCCTTCAAGTGTCTTAAGAATCTTGTATGTTTCAATAAGGTTACCTGTCATTCTTCTATTCTTCAGTAAGTACAAGCCCAACTTATTTTGAGGATATGCGCAAGGATCATTAAAGCCATCTGAAGTGTGGATCATGAAAATGTATGACTCCTCCTGCTGGCAATGTTCTTAAGTTGTTCTTTCACATCAACCTCCAGTTCAACTTCAGTCATCTTTCTCTCACATAATCATGACTCTATCTCAATCTACTTTTTTACAGGTAATAAATCATTAGAATGGAAATGACAAATGTAACTATTTTATTCAAAAGGGAGGGAGGAGGAAGCAGGAAACCACAGGCTAATTAGCTTTACATCTGTCATAGGAAAGGTGTTAGAAGCTGTTTTTAAAATGTTATAGCAGGGGTTTAGAAACATTCAAGGTAATCAGGGTTATACAGTACTTTGCTGTGACTGCATTTTTGTGTCCTGTGCACATTATTAGCCCTGAAGGATGCTAATTCAATGGAAACAGTTCAGAGAGGATTTACCAGATTAATAGCTGGAATGAGCAGTTGTCTTATGAGGAAAGATTGAACAAGCCAGACGTTATCCACTCGAGTTTAAAAGAGTAAAAGATGGCTGAATGGAAACATATTAGAATCTGGTAGGTCTTGATGGTATGGCTATGGAAAGGATGTTTCTTCTGCTGGGAGATTCTAGACCTAGGGGTTACTGTGGTTGCTCATACAAGACCGAGATGAGGAGAATTTGTTTCTCACAAAGAATTTTGGATCTGTTCCTCAAATGGTGGTAGAAGCAGAATCTTTGAATATTTTTAAAGCAGAAGTAGATAAAATTCTTGGTAAGCAACAGGGTGAAAGATTACCAAGGATAGGCAAAATTGAGGTGTACTCTTATTGAAGAGTACGACAAACTCGAGAGGCCTAGTGGCCTATTTCTACTCCAAGTTCATACATTCATATTTCTTCTACTGACTGCTGAAGCTGAATTTTGCACCATGAAAACTTTATTCTGGACTGTCATCTAAGAAACAATTCAGTAGCATTCTACTACTAGTAGTGTGAAGTGTGTTGCAATAAATAAAAAAAATCTGCATAAATAATGTGCTGCCTCTGTCCACCTACATTTCTATGGTTGCAAAGATAATAATTGCAGCCTCTTTCTTTTCCAGCTTGACAAACCCTACAATGTTTCATTCTGATTTCTAGGCACAGTGGCACAGTGGTTAGCAATACTGCCTCACAGCACCAGAGACCTGGGTTCAATTCCCGCCTCAGGCAACTGTCTGTGTGAAGTTTGCACATTCTCCCCGTGTCTGCGTGGGTTTCCTCCAGGTGCTCCGGTTTCCTCCCACAGTCCAAAGATGTGCAGGTTAGGTGAATTGGCCATGCTAAATTGCCCATAGTGTTAGGTGAAGGGGAATGTGTCTGGGTGGGTTGCTCTTTGGAGAGTCGGTGTGGATTTGTTGGGCCAAAAGACCTGTTTCCACACTGTAAGTAATCTAATCTAACCCTGGCCAAAGATAGCTTCCCATTAGATTTTATTATTAAAGCCATCTGAAGTGTTGGTCATGAAAATCACACAGCAACTGTGATCTGAACTGTTCTGCAATTGCAACTCTGGCTCCTCTCAAAACACCTCCTTTGTCAACTGACAGCTCAATCTTAATGGATAAAAAAGGCCTGATTTCCAAATACAGTGTCTGTAGTGGCCAACCATTTATGATGTATTTGTTCATCCTTAACAAGATATCACTTTGATTGTTTTGTTTTAAGAAAATGTGAAGAATGCACTGATAACCAAGGCCTACTAATTTTACCAATTGCTCCATTTATGTAAATGGTGATTCAGCTACCAATGCAGCCAATTGCTCCTCTTTAGAACTATCAACAAAAATAAAAGAAACATCAATAGAACTCAGTAGAAAAGTTTTATTATGTACAAAATGTATTCTTAAAGCACATGACAAACCCAGGTCAATATCTAAGGCATCACATCTTCTTACATCCTTTTAAACTGACAAACAGACACACTCTCACAACAAAAAACAAAAAATCGTCTCTGCAGGGATCATGGGATTTTAAGAAAGGCAAAAGGGAACAAAATAACTCCTGAGGGCCAACAGTCTCGAAACACAGACTAAAATCTGACGTCTTTCCATGAGAGTGAAAAGCGCAGCAGGTCAGGCAGCATTCAAGGAGCAGGAGAATCGACATTTCGGGCATAAGCTTTTCATCAGGAATAGATTTTTCCATGTCTATTGAATTTATTGTCAATGAAGCTAATTGATGATATATGTCCATTTCTGATTCTAACCAATTAAGATTTGAGTTCTTGATAATTGGTCAGAGTTCATTACTTCAGGTTTTATCACTTGGACAGCAATATTAGTACATGGATGCTCTATCCATTTGTCAAGGACTTATATTAAGAAACGGGATTTAGAAAAGAGATTGCAGTTTCTCAGTTGTCGCCTTTATTTGTTGATAGCTAGGTCTAATACAGAATTCCAAGATGAGAGAGTTGCTTGGCAAGCATGAGCAAGGAATCCCCGTAGTCCTCTCAAAGTTAGATTGTCCTCGCAACTAAAGCAATAAACCCAAATTCCTACCTCCTTTAAATTTGCTAAACTGCTTCTCCAAAGTCATTCAATTTCTAATAAAACAGCATGCTGATAGTACACATTAAATTGTTGGCTTCATTTCCAAGAAACCACATGGTATAACCCCACTTAATCCAGAGAATGTCCAAATAGTGTAAAACCTTTCAGTATTTTCCAGATATTCTTTAAATACATAATCTTATAAACTATTATTTGACCATCTGGTAATTTTGCTACTGTTGAGTGGTTGCCAAGGCCACCTTCAAGGATAGTTGGTTTGGGAATTGTGTCAAACATGGGCTAAATCAGGGTAAGATTAAAAGACATTCTTCTCTAGAAAAGGCAACTGGATGGGTATATGACTAGGCCCCCATGGGCCAAGTGCTGGCAAATGGAACTAGATTAGGTTAGGATATCTAGTTAGCATGGACAAGTTAGACTGAAGGGTCTGTTTCCGTGCTGTACATCTCTATGACTCAATGACATAGGTGAATCAATTTGGTGTTGACAAGACTTCATAGAAACATAGAAAATAAGAGCATGAGCAGGCCACTCAGCCCTTCATGCCTGCTCTGCCATTCATTATAATTGTGGCTGATCATCGAACTCAGTAACCTATTCCTGCTTTGTCCTCATACCTTTTGATCCCTATAGCCTAAAGAGTTAGCCTACTCTTACTCCTTCTTGAAAATATTCAATGCTTTGGCCTCAACCATTTCCTGTGGTAGAGAATTCCACCGGCTCAACAGTCTTTGGGTGAAAAACAATTCTCTTCATCTGATCCTAAATGGCCTACCCTATATCCTTAAGCTATGACCCATTGTTATGGACTTTCTAGTCATTGAGAATATCCGTCCTCTGTCTACCCTGTCTAATCCTGTTTGAATTCTAAGAGTTTCACCTTCATTGTTCTAAACTCCAATGAGTTTAATCCTAAGATATTCAGTCTGTCATTATACATCAGTCCTACCATCCCAGGAATCACTCAGGTAGATCTTTGTTGCACTCCCTTCATAGCCAGAACATGCTTCATCAAATAAGGAGACCAAAACAGCACACAATTCTCAGGTATGGTCTCCACGAGTCCCTGTACAATTGAAGCAAGACATCCCTGCTGCAGTACTCAGATTCTCTCGCAATGAAGGCCAACATACCATTGGCTTCTTCACTGCATGCTTCATCTGTATGTTTACTTTCAGTGACTGGTGTACAGAGTCCCCAAGGTCGCAATGCATCTCCCCCTTTCCCAATCTATTGTCATTCATATAATAATCTGTCTTTCTATTTTAGCTACTAAAGGGGATAACCTCACATCCACATTATATTTTATCTTCATGAGTGTTATCTTTTGCTAGCAATAGACTGTAAATTTCAGATTATTGAAAACTTAGTTTGAGTATGGATATGAACTACAAAAAATGAGTGTTTTGTTTTGGGTAATAGTAAAGTGTATAAAATCAGAATTCCAACCCAAATCATCCTCCAACATGGCAAAAGTGATTACTGCAGATGCTGGAGATCAGAATCAAGAATAGAGTGGTGCTGAAAAAGCACAGCAGGTCAGTCAGCATCTGAGGTGCAGGAAAATCGATATTTCGGGCATAAGCCCTTCACCAGCACCACTTTAATCATCCTCCAACATATAGTCCTTTTGTGTAAAAGTGGTCTGCGACCACAAAAAGTTCCTTCGTGTTTCCTGACAGTTGCAATGACTGCACTGATCTCTACCATTCCAACTTCCAAAGTTGGAGATCAATTTAAAGAGAATGTGGATATCTCTTCAGGCCCAGACAGAAACACAGAAGCAATACAATAAATGCCACCAGCTCAGCAGGGCAGAAATTATGCAGATCATTGAGCTTCTGAAGTTGTGATTATGATGTACACTCAAATGCTCTCCTGCAATGGTCACGGTCATTTTGGTGTTCTGCTGCACTCTCTATCTCTGTCTCATGCCTCTCTAGAGAGGTGTGGTCCTTGTGGATACCAAGGCTCTGGAAGGAGAGAGCTCACCAGGGAGGTGACCAAGGTAAAGGAAAATGAGTACTTGGAAGTACAAGGAGAAGAGGCTGAGCAGAAACTGCCCTTGTTGTACAACAATGTAAAAATCGACTAGGTAAAAACAATGACTGCAGATGCTGAAAACCAGATTCTGGATTAGTGGTGCTGCAAGAGCACAGCAGTTCAGGCAGAATCCAAGGAGCTTTGAAATCGACGTTTCGGACAAAAGCCCTCCATCAGGAATAAAGGCAGTGAGCCTGAAGCGTGAAGAGATAAGCTAGGGGAGGGTGGGGGTGGGGAGAGAGTAGCATAGAGTACAATGGGTGAGTGGGGGAGGAGATGAAGGTGATAGGTCAGGGTGGAGTGGATAGGTGGAAAAGGAGCTAGGTAGGTCGGACAAGTCCGGACAAGTCATGGGGACAGTGCTGAGCTGGAAGTTTGAAACTAGGGTGAGGTGGGGGAGGGGGAAATGAGGAAACTGTTGAAGTCCACATTGATGCCCTGGGGTTGAAGTGTTCAGAGGCGGAAGATGAGGCGTTCTTCCTCCAGGCGTCTGGTGGTGAGGGAGCAGCGGTGAAGGAGGCCCAGGACCTCCATGTAAGCAAATGTGGCTGTGGTAGCGAGTTTGTTTCACGACATGGTTGAAGAGCTTCAGGGCAGAGGAAATGACCTGGGAGTTGCAGTGGGAGAGGGACTCCCTGAGATTCTTGTAGAGAGAGGAGGAAAACTTCTTCAAGGCAGGCATCCTTGCAAGAGGATTTGCAGTAGGGTTAAAATCGACTAGGTAAAAACAATGACTGCAGATGCTGAAAACCAGATTTTGGATTAGTGGTGCTGGAAGAGCACAGCAGTTCAGGCAGCATCCAAGGAGCTTTGAAATCGACCTATCGGGCAAAAGCCCTTCATCAGGAATAAAGGCAGTGAGCCTGATTGTAATCCTGCACCTTCCATGAAGAGAACTTGCCTATTTGTGGCTTCCAACATTAGTTCCAGATTTGTATCCCTGAAATAAAGGTCTGTCCTGCCAGGGATGCCAGGCTTCCAGGTCCCCTGTGGCATCTTGCTTCCCTCAGGTGCAGTAGATTTCTCTAACAGGAGAATCAGTAGCCGCAATCTATATCAAATAAGGGCTCAGCCCTGAACCTTAATCAGTTTCCTACTAGAGGCAGATTTCTGAGCCAAAAATGAACCTGGCTCTGTTTCCCACTTCTCTCGTAATTTCAGCATGTGGACTATGCATGTTTTGTAACGCACTTTAAGGATGATGCCTGGATCTTCAGAGTACAGTGATCGATTGGTATGCCATGAATGTAATGAAAACAAGATGCCAATGTTGGGTTTCAAGGAGTGCATTGTTGGCAGATTTTCACCAGGTGCAATCATTTTTCCACTGAAGTTCATAGAGCAATAGGTCAGGTTATTTTTGTAAACTTCTTTCCTATTCTCACTGTCACATTTACTTAGTTGGAAATTAGAAATCTTGACAATATTTTTGAAGACAATGGAAAATAAAAATGGAGCTAATGAGAAAGCAGCTGTCAATTCATGATCATGTCATTTCATATAGCTGGTTATGACAGTTTCACTGCATTATAGTGTGCATAACTTAGAAATTGTTTATATGATTCATGCATTTGAATCCTTTAATTTCCTTTGTGTTTCTTGGTTGCAGAGAGTCAGATTTGTAGCATTCTGCTATTTTCTCATTTTATAACTTGATGACCCTGTCTTTGCTGTAATTGCTCTCACCTCTCTAATTTACATTGACTCACTGATTGAAATGATCAGCTCTATTACAGAAAACAGACACGCTTGTAACACAAAACTATTCAACATTGATTCTTTTACTTGATCGTAATTTTGTTACTAAATTGAACCATAAAAGAATATTTGGCTAATACTGTGTCACTTCTGTTGCTGTCACTTGAAACCACATTTGAAACAGCAAGATCCTCTAGATATTGCTCTGCTTTATACTTACTGCTAATATTTGTTGCTTGCCAAATATTACATTACAAATACAATCTGGCTTCAAGCTTAGACTCCAAATAATCAAATGTTTTCTATGCAGCATGTCAAGTTGGAGGGATTGGTTGGGAATCATTCAGAAGTAAAATTTGTTTGTTAGCTTTGATTTCGTTGTCTAAAACAACATTTTCCCGTATCCCTTTTTACTGCTGAATGTCCTGACAGAATGGAAGTGTGCACATAGTTGTCAAAGCTGGATTTTAAATACTATTCGAAGCCTGAGCGAGACAGATTTTTAGTAAGGGTATCAATTACTATAGGGAAAAGTCAAGAATGTGGAGTTGAGGATTATCAGATTAATCATGATTTGGAGATGCCGGTATTGGACTGGGGTGTATAAAGTTAAAAATCACACAACACCAGGTTATAGTCCAACAGGTTTAATTGAAAGCACACTAGCTTTCGGAGCGACGCTCCTTCATCAGGTGATAGTGGAGGGCTCAATCCTAACACAGAATTTATAGCAAACATTTACAGTGTGATGTAACTGAAATTATACATTGAAAAATTGATTGTCTGTTAAGCCTTTCATCTGTTAGAATACAGTGATAGTTTCACTTCTTTCATGTGTAAATCACAAAACGTTTTTTAAAAAAGTTGCATTCTCGGGTTAGCTGTTAACAATGCTGTTAGCTAGACAATATGTTGAAGGTGTTGGCCCCCTGTGTTCTCTGTCTATGCCATAATGTTTAGATTGATTCTAATCTAAAAAGCGAGATAACGGAGTTTTACATAAATTCATGCAGTTTTTGAGCTCAGAGTTCTACGTGAATGCATGCAGTTTTTGAGCAAAGTACAATGTAACCCTGAAAGCACACAAAATATATGTGTGCATGTGGGTCTTTGTCTGTCTATGTATGTGTGTCTGTCTGGGCTGGGGTGTGTGTGTGTGTGTGTGTGTGTGTGTGTGTGTGTGTGTGTGTGTGTGTGTGTGTGTGTGTGTGTGTGTGTGTGTGTGTGTGTGTGTGTGTGTGTGTGTGTGTGTATGGTGAGTGCAGAGTGTCTTAAGTCTGTGAGGGGGTGCATATGTGAGTGTGGGAGTGTGTGTGTCTGTAAGGGTATGTGTGGGTGTCTGTGTGTCCGTGTGAATGTGAGTGTGTGTGTAGGAGTATCTGTGTGTGTGTGTGTATAGTGCAATGGTGGTCACCTGTAATGTGACATGAACCCAAAGTCCCGGTTGAGGCCCTCCCTATGGGTAACGAACTTAACTATCAGCCTCTGCTCGGCCACTTTTCTCTGCTGCCTGTCCCAAAGTCCACCTTGGAGGGTGGTCGCCCGAAGATCCGAGGCTGAATGTCCTGGATCACTGAAGGGAACCCTCCTGTCTGTTGATTGTTGTGCGGTGCCCATTCATCCGTTGTCAAAGCCTTTGCTCAGTTTCCCCATGTACCAGATTAATCATGCACTCATTGAATGACCAAATAGACTCACTGGGCTGAATGCCTTACTTTTGCTCCTTTGTCCTGTGGTATTAATATGGAACTCCCAGAATGTTAGATATAGCAATTGAGTTATGGCAATGAGAGAGAATATCAAGAGATGGTCACTGGCTGACATTTGTATGGCATGGATTTTATGTCATGTTTTGAAATTGAAATTTTGATTTTAGCAATGAGTAAATGTAATCATATTGCAAAATTAGAACACCTAAACATTCCCAATGGATCAATTGATACATTCACAGCAAGGTGCAATGCTGAGCCATAGAAACTGGCAAGATCTCAAATTTGATACATCATTTAAGGTGTAATTATAAAGGCTAATTACTACAAGGCCTAATTGTTCCTAACTGTGCTTCAGCAACGATTACTTGGGGAAGACAGGATTGGACTTTAGGTATGATGCTCCCACAGTCAAATAGCCTTCCAACATTTTCTGTTCAAGCTCATGTATAAAAAGTGGTTAGCTTGTCCTTGGAACCAGTAGCATTGGTAGATGTTGAGGGGAATAAAACCAGAAAACTATTGAAAATAATATCACAAATCTCAACATGGGACAGGTGTAAATGGAGAATAGTCAGGCAGCACCAGCATTGACTGCTACACTAACTTCAGTACAGACTATATTAATTACTATTAAAACTAATTTAACCAGTGTGAAAGGAATGAAATCAGATGGATCACCTGGCATTGATTTAAGCGCCAGAAACAATGCAAATGCAGTCCTGTCAACCCTACAAAGTCCTCTTTACCATCATCGAGGGTCTTATGCAAAATTGGGAGAGCAACTTCATAAAGTAGTCAAGCAACAGCTTACAAACAATGTCCCAGACACAGAAGTGACCTTATAGAGGTTTATAAAATCATGAGGAGCATGGATAGGGTAAATAGACAAGGTCTTTTCCCTGGGGTGGGGAAATCCAGAACTAGAGGGCATCGGTTTAGAATGAGATGGGAAAGATATAAAGAGGACCTAAGTGGAATGAACTGCCAGAGAAAGTGGTGGAGGGTGGTACAATTACAACATTTCAAATGTATCTGGATGGGCATATGAATAGGAAGGGTTTAGAGGGGTATAGGCCAAGTGCTGGCAAATGGGACTACACTAGGATTAGGTTAGGATATCTGGTCAGTATGGATGAGTTGGACCAAAAGGTCTGTTTACGTGCTATGCATCTCTATGACTCTATAGCCATCATTGCCATCTCTGCATAAGTCCTGTCTACTGGCAGCTCAGACTCACCAGAGGTTTCTACCCCATGTTATATAGTTGAGAAGAGGTTTTCCTGGGAGTCCTCAACATTAACTTCAGACCCCATGAAATTTCATGACATCAGATCAAACATGAGCAAGTACACCTGCTGATCACCACCCAACTCTGGCTGATGAATGATTGCTCTTCTGTATTGAACACCACTTGGAGGAAGCAGAGGATAGCAAGGGAACAGAAGGTATTCTGGGTGAATGACTTCAATGTCCATCAAGATGAGTGGCTCAGTAGCACTATCACTGATTGAGCTGGCCGATAACTACCAGACTGGAGCTCTAGGAGCCAACAACACAAAAAGAAAATGTACTTAATGTAGACCCTTACAAGTCTACTGGTCACATACATGGCCATCCATGAGTATTGGTAGGAGTGATCACTACACAAAGTAGAGACAAAGCCCAGTTTTCTTACTGAGGATGCACTCCAGCACTATGGTGATATTCTTCACTCTATTATTGCCATCAAGATGCAATTTCCTTTCTTGCTTCATTCAGTATTCTTGGATGCATTTTATCCACTCAGTCACAAAACAAAGCTGTGGCATGACCTTTGGTTCTGACATAAAGGCCTTAATTTTTTCTAATGAACCAAATCTACAGGAGCACTGGAATCTAATTCCAAATGAAAGAGCATTATTATTTCATGAAAGAAGGACTTGCATTTTAGTTGTTTCTTTCATAGACATATAAACATACAGGTTATGAATAAGAGTTGCCATTCAGCCCTTACTGCACCATTCAATTGGGTTGTCACTGATTTGACTGTTGGCTCAACTCCACATTCCTGCTCACACCCAATAAGGTTTGATTTCATTGTTAGTCAAAAATCTATCTAACTCTGCCTCAGAAGTATTTAATGACCACACCGCCACCACTCTCTGGAGAAGAAAGCATCACATTTAAAGATTTTTCAGCATTTTGGTACAAAATGAAACAAAATATATTTATAGAACACATTTGTTAAAATTTAGGATTCACACAACATCCCAATCTAGAACTTTGTGTTAATTTTATAATTTATTAGATTTAGATACCCTACAGCGCAGAAACAGGCCCTTCAGCCCAACAAGTCCACTCCGACCCTCCGAAGAGTAACCCACCCACTCACCTACCTCATGGGTAATTTAGCATGGCCAGTTCACCTGACCTGCACATCTTTGTGGGATGGAACCGGAGCACCCAGAGGAAACCCACGCAGACAAAGGGAGAATGTGCAAGCTCCACACAGACAGTCACCCAAGGCTGGAATCAAACCTGGGTCCCTGGGGCTGTGAGGCAGCAGTGCTAACCACTAAGCCACTGTGCCACCCTAATCCATGATGACAACACTGTTTGCATCGACTGAACATTTTTCGGTGGTTTGAAATATATTTTGTGATTTCACTTATTTTTATTCACTTACCTTAAATGGCATATGCATGATGGTTTTTTAAATTTCCAGTCAAAGTGCTTCTGCAAATCTCAAAAAATTGTCGAAGTCACACGTTTTCTGAATTGCCATCATAATTTTTCCCATTTCACTTGTCTTTGCAATATATGAACCACATAGATTACTGTGATTTAAAATACTGAACAATTACTGAGGTGAGATAGCTAATGGTGGTACTGATTAAGGTGTGAATCTATCTTCATTTGATTTAAGTTGGATTTCCACATTGTGTGTTAAAGTGCAAATAGCATCCTTCTTTCAAGAGCTAGAGGAAGGCTTGGTATTACAAGCATGAACTCGCCCAACACTTGGAAGCAAGATAATTGGGTAACTGTAGATTCGCTTCACACAGTGATTAAACAAGTAGTGATTGCTTTCACCATTTTGTGAATTTACTCTTAACTGACTTGTGATAAACTGCAAGTTTCCTAAATGAGATAAAGTATGTTGCATGCTTTCTCATACAGTCAAAAGGATTGATGAATAGTGGAATGTGGGTTTTAAAATGTATCACAAAAGGTGAATTATTTTGTATTAATCTTCCTTGCTGCTTATTTAACTAAGTCTCCTCACCTCTATCAATAAAATTAGCATTAATAGCTAATTTTGTCATGAGGTGTTGCTGCACAGCTGCCTTCTGAAAGGATTGACAGAAAATACAATTAATTGGTTGAAAGGTGCCATTGCACCATCTATACACAATAAGTGAAAAGAATAGCATTTGTTAAGAATGTATATTATTAGTGTTAGTTTTAATAAATGTAGAACATCTGTCCTTTTAATGATGTGGTGAAGAATAAATGAGAAAGGTTAATTTGTCCTAAAAGTTGTCAGGGGTCTGTGTGTTTCAAACTGATGAATGTTTTGGGACACATTATAATGACCTTAAAAACACCGATTCTTATCCGACTAAGCCTGTGAGTTATTTTAATATGCAGTTTTCTCTGAGGTTTCTGACACATTAATACTAATGTTATTGGCAAACATGAGGGGTGCTTAAGCAGTTCTCAGTAATATTTTATCTCTTTTATATGCCTTTGTGCAACAAAAAGTTCCTTTCGAATACTAAGTGGCTAGTGCAGCTTATGTTTCTGTTCATGTTCTGTAATAAATGACAGTAGAATAGAAAATGACAGCAATGAATTACAAGGCAGTAATTTAGTCAGGTATTTCTAGTAATATTATAAACTGTAAGGAGACAAGTTCATGAAGGTGGCACGTATATGAAAGTAGATATGTCATGTTTGTGATGTGATATTATTACAATTTTTTTTTTATTTCTAGGAGCAGTGGATTAGCAGAAAATGAAAATATTTTACAATATGTATTAATGATAATTTAGATGTGTAGAGAAGTTATATCACTTTACGGCAATTGATGTTAAGTCTGAAATGAATGTTTCAGTAGTGAGTTTTACCTCCTGAACCTCAAAGTTGAATTTGAGTTTTCCTAGGTAAAAACAATGACTGCAGATGCTGGAAACCAGATTCCGGATTAGTGATGCTGGAAGAGCTTTTGCCCGAAACGTCGATTTTACTGCTCCTCGGATGCTGCCTGAACTGCTGTGCTCTTCCAGCACCACTAATCCAGAATTTGAGTTTTCCTGCCAAGTTAACCAAGTTTTCCTGCAATTAAGATCTTATAGAATGAAATACATTCCAATTAGAAGACTCTAATTAAACATCGAGATGCAGACCAGTGACACAGTATGTAAGAATATTAATGTATTGTTTTAAGGTATGTTAGATGGCAATGATCAGGAAATAACAGTTCAACTAAGTGTTTTTACTTTCAGTTAAAGGTGGCAGAGACAATATCCAAGCAATGCTGCCATGCACCATGGCTGAAAATACTGGAACCTTCAAAGTGCTATGTCCTGTTTCTCATCCTCAGTGCATGCTCATTGGCTATAAGTCCTGAAAATGGAAATAAAAGTTACAATGTGTGACTAACCTGCTTCTAAATCAGGTGGCAACTTTGTACTGTCTGTTAATTTGTAAAGTTGCTGCATCCAGTCAATGCTCAGCATGTTATTGCATAGCTGCATGATCAGGTGTCCCAAGTTTATGCAAGGAGAGCAATTTTAGAAACTAACTTGTACAATTTAAACCAATCTACACCCAAGCATGAGTAAGAGTGAATTATGATATAATGACACCAAATAGCACAAATGTTGGAGTTTTCCCATTATGATAATTTTGATATAGATGAAGCAATTAATTTGTTGGAAAAGAAATTAGTCAATCATTTAAAACAAAACCAAAGTTTCACAGTCAAAGTGCCCACACACTGTTATTTTTCCCTTAAAGTAATATTTGTTTCAAAGTGAACAATTAAAAGTGCAACAATTTCCAAAAACATTGTAAAAGAAATGTAGCCACGTGAAGTTGCCAAATATTATTCTTCACAACATTGTGCCTGTTGATAAATTACTGTACTCACTAGTACTAGGACTAACACTGTCAGCCCATCGGAAGTGTCACCACTTTCCTTATTCACCAGACAGTTTCTCCCAGGTGCAAAAGTCAACATTTCGGGCTTTCATATTTGCATTCTTGAAATGGAGCCTTGGGTAAGCCCTGCCTATCTGGCTCCGAACACGTCACCATACAGAAGTTGCTTGGCTATTTGGCTGTATTTCACCCTATGGAATTGCCAGATACACTAAACCGGCTCTGTCGGTAATGACATTCATGTCATCATACAAATATCATTGTGAACTGTTGAGTTAGCTAAACTGCGTTTAAACTGCTGTGACCATTCTAACAAACCCTTGCCTTCATGAGGGGACAGCTCTTGTCAGTTGGAATGCAATAATCAATGAAGGAAAGGAGGAATAAGAAAAGACATCCCATTTCTGGTTGAGCTGTCTACAATTGGTTAATCCAAATCCAGTACCAAAGAACCCAACCTCCCCCTCCCATTCAACAATGTTAACCACAGCATCCACACAACTAGAGATGAACTAAAAGCCATCACATAGCAAAAAATGCCAAACTAATTTTATCAAACAGATCATCCAAACCTTTGTGAAAAAATTCCACTGCTCGCCCATATGCATTTATTCAGATCTGTCTTCTTGTGACTATCCTGGTGCTCCTATGCAGTGTCACCCACTGCAACATGGCCTAATAGCCAACCGTTTTGCTGATTTTAAGTTGAGGCATTGCAGATGAACTTGCAGAATGATCTTGCACATCTCTTCACCTGTAAAATCTGGCAGCAGGCAGCACAGCTTCCATTTGGATAATGTGGTTACCAGGCAACAGCAAGGGTACTAGGTCAATGGGATTAGAGAGAGATCAAATTTGATCATTTTGCAAAAGTACCCTCAGCAGGTTCATATTCCAGAGAACCATTGTTATTTCCCCCCAGGGTGGTACCTCAATAAAGTTTGCCATTTGTTAGAGGACAGATTGCAGGTTATCCATAAGGATTTGCAAGCCTCTTATAGGTTGGTTTCCACTGGCAGTTTCTTGGTTGTCCATGGCAGCAAGTTCAGCTTGCTTGACATCAGTTCGCAGCAGCCAAATGTTTGGTAACTGAATTCTGCTTATGCTAAACTGGAAACGATAACTATTAAGAGCTCGATCAAGATTGGATCGAGAATTGTTCTCGTGTATTTGGTCACAATTTGAACTGCACAAAGCCATCTGCAGTATTGGTGCCAGATTCCTCCATGTTCACTGACAGTGACCACAAGGTCTCAGGTAAGTCTAACAATGCACCAAGCACTTCTGTGCATGATTATCAGCCATTTTCTGTATGCTGCCTGTCAGATTCCTTATCTGAGTCCTCTGCAGCAGAACTGTTGTAATTTTGCCCTCTTGTGAGCTAATGCCCACACTTCTTTTCCTCTGAGGCTGCAGGCCATTCATGCCAGTGACTCCTGTCTCTAAGCAATCCTGTAAAGTACAAGCAGGATCAGTATTTGAATTAGCAGGTGTGACAGTGTTTCTTCTTCATCAATCTCTTCCTCTGTCCAGGATGCCTTATACTATGAATGTGAAGGATGAATCAGAGTGATAGTGAGGCTTATGAGTCAGTTATAATGATATGGCATTTAAAAATGCATTTCCTGACCTTGATCACTCCTGTGAGGTCATTGAACTTTTTACAACACTGTATCTGATGTGGTCACAATGCTGACCTTGTCCATGATAGCTCTTTGTCGTGCTGGATCTCCTCGAAGACCTCTTCCTTTATACCGATAGCCTAGGCTGTCAGTGCTGCATCAAAAAGTCTTGGAAATCTCTCACTGCCTTGCTGTGCCATTTTTGCATCCTTCCCCGTAAAAACTCACTTTTAGTAGCACCTGATCTATTTAAAATGCACCTCCTATTTAAGAGGTATGGACCAGCTTTAAGCAATCTAGCCTAGTTTGACTTTGTGCAAACCTTTCATAACTTCACCCTCCTGCTCAATTTCTAAACAGCACATTTTACACTGACTTCACATTGCAGTTAAGTAAATGAGTCGGCAGCATGAAACTTATGTTTCGCTTACATCGACATAAACAGTGTGTGTTAATCATACTTTGCCAGTTACTGCTCCTGTTTATATGGGTATTTGATTTATCCCCAGCATTCTTTAAATGATTAACCCAGTTGCTCAGGTTACTGGTCTCTACATAAGCCTTTTCATAATGGCATTTTGAAAGTTAATAATTTTAAGCAATTGGAATGACAAATATTCAGTACAATAATTGCTAAAGCTTAATCGCAAAAAAAAACACAATTGTGGAAATTAAATGGAATTGAAATAGTTATTGAATATATCCTCTTCTGTATAAAGGCTAATGATTGTTTCCTTAAACCTCCTACAGTAGCCAGAAACTGTTGAACCTGATTCTATTTATCTGCCATCTTGGAAACACCAGTGTCCTTCAGACTGTGTTTGTGAGGTCTACTGATACCCAAAGTTGTCTTGTGAATTCTATTTGCAAACAACAAGGAGGGTCTTTCACTGTCTAGATTGCTTTTCCAAAAACCTTCAGCACAGGAAATGGAAAGCAGCTAATGGTTTGTGGGGCATGTGGAACTGGTTTAAGTAAAGCCGAACTCTGATCCCACTAACTGCCTCCTCTTTCCTGTGCCATTTTGTCTATGGTTTTGTGCTGAATATGTCAACAAATTTCTTCAGAGTTCTGCTGGAATTTTGAATAATGTTATGCTAGCCTAATTCAAGACAGATGCACTTGTAAGAAGAATGCCAGCTTGACTTGTACTTCTAATACATTTGTAAATAGAAACTGCTTCAGGTTCCCACAAAAAAATTCCTATTTATCTTTGAAAATTGTCAGTTGGAGTGTTTTCTCAAAGATTCAAAACAAAGATTATAGAAGGTGAAAATTAGCAATAGAGCTTCTAAATATTTTCCCATGGATATTTATTCAAGCTGATGAAGTGTCCTATTCCACAACATTCCACGTTAAGTGCTAGAAAAGAACAAGGTTACAAGAGTAATTTGCAGAATTACTGATAATACTTGATTTAATGAAAGGCCTGTCTTACTTATTTTCCGCCATCATACAATAGCATTTATGCGTATTACAAATTAATTTTCTTCCTCGCAAAGAACGTTATTTCTTAAAGCATTAACGGGAGTTCTATTATTTATTCATATTTTCAACATTACTTTTGTAATTTCAGTAACTGTCAATAAATATAACTGCAGCAAAACAAATTATCTCATCAATAATTAATGACCTAAAGTTTATAAACTACAACTTCGAGTAAAATTCCTCTTAAATGAAAACAGGAAAGTGACTTTTTTCTGTGGAATTAATCACTTGCAAACAATGTCAAATTTTATGAAATCGGATCTTTGAGACCAATTGTTTTCTATAATTTCATTAATGTGTAATGAATTAAGCATTCCTCTCCTTTTTTACAGGAAACTAAATTTCACTCTGACATTGTTTCTTCACAACTGCATCTTATTATTTTTCTAACTTGCGTTTCAATCTAATGACATGTAACTCTAGGCATTAAAATTACAAGTTACACATTCTGCGTTTTCCAAAAAAACTTTTAAAACTCAAACCTAATCCATTTAAGAAAGAAAGTCAAATTTAAATTGGTGCTCCTAATTTATGTAAGAAACCTGAATAGCAAAAGTACATGTTAGCTTGTCATTTTACTGAAGACAGAAAGAAGACAGAGGCCTAGAAAGAAGCTAGAATTAATTTTATTTTCAGGCCAGTAGGTTTAGATGGTCGTGATTTTGCTGAAAAATACACAGGTTACTGCTAGCATTAAAATAATACTGCTCGGAAAATTCAACTCTGAAATTCTACGCTGATTGACTGATGGTACGTATGTTTAAATAATACACGTCATTTATTATAACGCATGTTTTGTCAAAAAGAAGTCGCTGTAATGCAATTAACGAGTAGGGACGCTGTTTCTAAAGTGCCAACTTTTAAAAAGTGTGTTGGGTATAATGCGACTATAGTGCCAACACTTTAAGTGCTGTTTCTAAAGTGCGATTTTTCTTACAAAAGGTTGCGCAAGAATGCAACCATCACGTTACAGAAGAACTGACTGTAGAGGATAGTCTGTAAGTTGCATTGAGCTCTTAATCAACCTTCTAATAGACAACTAAATGGGACAGGAAGAACAAAATACTGTGAGTAGTCTTAAAAACAATACGGAGACCAGTATTATTAGATTAGATTAGATTACTTTACAGTCTGGAAACAGGCCCTTCAGCCCAACAAGTCCACACCGACCTGCCGAAGCGCAAAACACTCATACCCCTACATTTACCCCTTACCTAACACTACGGGCAATTTAGCATGGCCAATTCACCTGACCTGCACATCTTTTGGACTGTGGGAGGAAACCGGAGCATCCGGAGGAAACCCACGCAGACACGGGGAGAATGTGCAAACTCCACACAGTCAGTCGCCTGAGGCAGGAATTAAACCCGGGTCTCTGGCGCTGTGAGGCAGCAGTGCTAACCACTGTGCCACTGTGCCACCGTGCCATTATGTGGGATATTATGTTAATGTTATCATTTAAAACCAAATCTTCTCAACTCTGAGCTTTATTTATAAAACTCTCTTCAGTATGTTGAAGAACCTCAACCAGCTTGGAATACTAATAATCAAAGTAACTAATACGATCAAAGTAGCAAGAGGAAAGCTTCATAGGTGTCAAAAAATATTCACTCAACCTAAGTGAAAAAATATGGTATTCAAGAATCATAATGTTGCTGTCCAACAACTCTTCATGACTGAGACCTTAGCTAAACTGCTGATTTCATCAGTTTGGAGGAATTATTCAATTGCCTTCTAACCTTAAACATACCTTCATATTCTAATTATGTGATATCCTTGACACTTCAACTAATAGGGGTTACTACTACTCTTGTTACAAACATGCACATGAACAACAAATTTGAAACAGAAATAAGTCATTTGATCCTTTAAGCCTACAATATTTTCTTGAGTTAAGCACTTTGTCATTGGAATGAAGGAATTGAATGTGAGCCAAGCTGAAGTATGTTATTGTACATGGTTAGTCATAACTAATAAATTTGTAGATGCAATTTGCCTCTCAGTAAGGCCATGACTAATCTGTTTGTGTTCCAAATTTCACATTCTTATCCACCCTCAATAGCATTTGATTCCCTTGCCCAACCAGAATTTATCTACCTCCACTTTAAAAGTGTTCAATGACGTCTCCACCAACTTCTGAGGCAGTGAGTTCCAAAGTCACACAGCCCTCGGAAAAAAAATTCACAAGTGTTGTGGTAATGTCATGAGTAATGTGGAGTTCTGAGATCATGGGTTCAAATCCCACATGGCGCTGGTGAAATTTGAATTCAGTAAATATTAAATTAAAAGGTGAGCCTAATGGTGACAGTTTAACTATTGTTGAGGGTCATTTTAAAACTTTACGGTTCACTAATGTCACATTTTATAATCTTCTCCTGATGTCCTTACCTGGTCTGACCTACAGCTGGCAAATGGGATTAGATTAGGTTAGGATATGGTCAGCATAGATAACTTGGACTGAAGGGTCTGTTTCTGTGCAGAACATCTATGTGACTCTAGACTCACAATAAACAACATAGTTGCTTTCTGAAATGTCGACAGTGAGGGTAAATCAAAACAGGCAGCAAATGGCCTTTCCAGTAGCTCCAAAACCCCATATATGTATTTTAAAAACATGTATACTGACATTCAACTGGAGTTGAGAGGGCTGGAGAACTCTCCTTGACCCCAGAGGTTACCTGAAGGCTAAGACCAGTGAAGCAGCCAGGCCAAATTGGGGTAACCTGTAAAGGCAAAACAGGTACTCACAACTGACTGAAACTATAGCGATGATATGTAAAGTTTGAAATTAAGCAAGCCTCAGGCCTTCAACCTCTGTCTATGCTTCTACTGTGTCAACTATTTCAGAGCTGAAAATTGGCCTGAAAGAATTTCAAAGATATTAACTTCATATTAAACCAAAGAAGCAGTAGCAGAAGGCAGAAGACCGTGAAAAATAAATTTAAAACCTATATAGGTAGAAGTTCATTGCTTGAATAATAAATGTTTTGAAGAAGCTGAAAAATAGAAGCAGAAACATTGAGAGGTACCATAAAGCAGTTCAACGGTTATAATAGGAGAATAGACAAGGGACGGATTTTGATTATATGAACCGTTTAATGAAATCTAATCCGATCCTTGGCTTTTTCTATGTTCTAATTTAAACTATTTAATGCTCTTTTCATTGCATTTTCATAATGCAGTTTGTCTTTCATGAGAAAAGGGGATTAGTAAGAGCACAAAGTGAAGAACTCTGAAATTTCTTTGTTTTTGTGGGTTTGGATAGTAAAAGCTAAAGATTCAAGAACTGTGCCAAGATTTGCTTCGTAGGAAAGGGGAGATAATAATTCAAATGGATTCATAATCTTTCTGTAATTTTCATATGTTTTGGCTGTGGAATCAAATTACGCAGCTTTACAGGAGATTGTAACACCAATAGCCCAAAATGAATTTAATAGCCAATTGTCAAGCTCTTCTAATTGTTATACTCTGCCTCATTCACTTTTGTAGACAAATAACGAAAATAAAATGTTAATAAGTAATACTCAATACATTGGTAAATTATAGATACTTCTTCCTATTAGTAATATGAATCTGTTCTTATGTTAGAAGGTCTTAATATGTTTTGTAAGGGAATTAATGGTCACCATTGGCCTGGTGTTGCTGATGTCATCATACTACCGAAGTTAATTAGAAGTCATTCATGGGACAAATTTCATCTTCTGTTTAAGGAACAATTTCAGATTTCTTCCAAATAGACCCCATCAAATAAACTAATATTATATTAACGAGTTTCAACTTCTTTTTATACTTCTGCAGTATTGGCATTTTCAACAACTTCCTAATTTCTGCGGCTTTCTTATTTTTTCAGACTAGTTGAAGCTGATAGTATTCCTCTCTTGGGAAAGTTCCAGATGTCTGTTAGAGATTTTCAATGAAAGATTAGCTAATTCCAAAGAGTCGAGCATGAAGGTGTGACCTATCAATGTACATAGTGATGATTATTGGTATTGTAACTACTCTTCAAAGAACTACATGTCCTGTAGGGACAAGTCACAAGTTTGGGCAGTTTCAACTTTGTGGAAGTGAGGCCATAACACACCAACTATTCACAGACACAAATGCCAGGACTTTTACTTCTGAGCTGGTTGCACAGTCAAAACATTTCCTGACTTCCTGAACCTGGTACACAAAAACTTGTCCCAAATGGTTGGATTTTCTGTATGGAGGTGCAATTTAAGAATGCATTTGGATTTAGCAATCCCAGAAGTAGAATAACTGCAAAGGTGGACTGTGTATGTGTAATGCATCTCAGGCCGGGGTCAGCCGGGGTAAGAATCAAGAACATGTAAGAAGTTCCTGAGGCACAAAGTGAGTGCACATGCTGCTGTTGTTCAAAGATATCAATCAGAAGTAAGCTGAGCAATTACTGTAATATTGTCCCACTAAATACCAGGGAGGTGATAGCCTACAGGTATTATCACTAGACTATTAATCCAGAGATCCCAGGTAATGATCTGGGGATCTGAGTTTGAATCCAACCACAGCAGATGGCAGATGATGACCATGAAATCATTCTCAATTGTCGGAAAAACCTGCTTGGCTCACTAATGTCTTTTAGGAAAGGTAACTGCAATTCTTACCTGGTTTGGCCTACATGTGACTCCATTCTCTCAGCATTGGGGCTGTCTCTTGGCTGTCCTCTGGGCAATTAGGGATGGCAATATATGCTGGCCAGCAACATGCACTTCCCATGAATCAATAAATTAAAAAAAAAATAAATGTTGCTGACATTGGAAGAGATGGCCTCTACTGGGGCTGTCCATGGGACACTCTAATTATTGATGCTGCCTATTCAAACTGTAATGAAGGTGCACAATCCACAAAGTAAAGACTGATAAACTTTGCAAAATTCTGTCATGGAAATGACAGCATTTTGGCACAATCAGCCTACAATAAAACTGTGGGAAGACTGATAAACACCACATTTTGCCAGGTACCTATGCCTTTCCATTTACCTTCTGCCACAATCTATCTGGGTATAGCCATGCAGTTGAGCCTTGACCTTGACACTCAGAGCTGCGAACTCTCTTAGCTGCCTTCACTTAACAGGACCTTAAAACTGGTGGCGCAGGTGTTGCTGGAGTGAACGGCTGCTGTAGCCCAGCAGCCAGCTCCAGGTCTATGGAAGTTAGTGATGAGGGTGATGGTTTTAAGAGTATCTCAGCCCTCATATTATTCTAACTAAGCTGCTTGTTATTAGAGCCCTGAGCTGCTCTATGTGTCGTATTGATGATTGATGCCCCTGCAAAATTTCAGAGGCCACCGTCTGAAGCATATCCCAAACAGGTCCTCTGCTCTTCAACATTACATCGTGCGGGTGTTGAGAGAGCTTCCTCCACCTACTTCAATGAAACATTGTGGAACATCTCATGGGAGAGCTAATGACCACAGAGAATCATGTAGTTTCTATTTCTGAAGGACTCTCTGTGGTTTGATTTTCTATCGCCATTGTTCATATCCCCATAAAGTCCATTGTAAATATATAGCACTATTTGCAAAAAAAAATCAGTTTGTTTTTGTACATGGACCCTGAATAAGAACGTTTATTGAATGAAGAAGGTCCTTACCGCTGGCTAAGTGTTGAAAAGTGAAGAGAATTTTTGAAAGTGAATCTCAAGAGAAAAAATGAAGCAGGACTTTGAAGGGCAGCTATAACAATTACCAAAAGTTGGAAGTTTTATTTCCATGTAATAAAGGAGGTGTCTTCTACTTCAGACAATCAAGCAAGCTAATAGCCATCATGAACAGCCATTGGGACAGACAATACAAATGTGATTGCAAATGCTACATAGCCTGAAACTCCCACCTGAAGACTATTGATATATGAAGTCCAGTGATCTTGATGAAGGATGATATTTTAATCAGAAAGATTCCTCAGAGGGTGAACATTGGAATGGCCAAATTAGATATTGTTCAAAGATTTTATTTCATTCATTGAAAAGTTAATAATTAAAAATGCAATTAGTTTTAGTTGACATACTCTGCTACACTGTTTGTGCTTACTAATTTGTCTGCAAACTCTTCTCAACACCATCAACAAATGATGGGTTTAATGACTGTAAAAACCCTGTTGGAATTCAACATCATGAAAATGCTGAAGATCATGGGGAAACGTTGCTTGCAAATCTAATGAGGCAATGTGAGTTAACCTTAGATTCACACCTGAAGGAATAGGTGAAAAAGGGGAAACAGTATCGGAAGAGTATATTTGATTATGTTATTGCAGTTGTGTGCACATTATCAAAATGTGAACTCATTTTTGGTGGGGAGGCAAAGAAACATTTAAGTCATCACATAATGGGAACTTAGCTGTCTTCATCAAACCCAGAGTCTATCACAATTGCTGAAGTAAAAAGAATATTGTATCCCTGTGAAATGGAAATAGTTCTCTGTGAATGAGGGGGAATAAGAGAGGAATGCTGTGAATTTTAAGTAATTTTGTTATATGGATAAGAAAAACTATCACATATTTTCTTTGCGTTGATTAAAGAAACATTTTTTTATAGATATTATTATTAGAAATTTAACATTTTTACAAGTTTACAAAAATAAACAAAACTCTCAAGTACAAACATTGATATACAATTAAATCTTAAATAAATAATAACCAAAATTTAACAAAAGAAAAATACCGAGAAAGAAAAAAAAACTCAACTAACTACTAATCTAACCTACAACTAACCAGAGTGTATAATTAAGTCTCTTACATTATTCAAATAAGAGAAAGAAAAAAAAACAGCGGATAACACAGAAATTGGGGAGTGAGATACATGCTCGGAATGTGTTAACATCAAATGTAACAAAACCCGTATTTGTGCGGGATTCTTCTCCCAAGGGGCCCCGGACCAGCCAGGTTCGTAATCTCAATTAAATAAAAGTCCTTGTTAGGATAGCCGAAATATCTGTATTCATATAATTCAAGAAGGGCTGCCATATTTTATGAATAATTCAGTCTTTCGGTGCGCCATATTTGTAAGGACGTCAAGGGGAATACATTCCATAATTAATCTGTGCCAATTTGAAAGTCCAGGGGGGCCCTCAGCCACCCAGTTTACCAAAATATTTTTCCTTGCACAGAAAGAGAGAATAGAAAATAGTCTCTTCCCGTGCATATCCAGGGAGGATAAATTCAAAAAGCCCAAAAGGAGAGACGCAGGGTCCACTTTAATTTCCGCTCCTAAAATTTCTGTCAGGGTACTTGCTACTTTAGTCCAGTATCTACGGATCTTATGACAGGTCCATAGGCAATGTACAAGAGTGCCCACCTCTATTTTACATTTGAGACACATTGGAGATGCTCCTGCCTTAAGTTTTGCCAATCGAACCGGTGCTATATGGGCCCTATGAAGTACCTTCAGCTGGATAGCCTGAGTTCTGTTACAGATGGTGATTCTTCTGGCGTTTTCCCAAATGTCATTCCACGTTTCTGTAGAGATTTCTAGTCCCAAATCCTGATCCCATGTTTTAAGCAGATTGTCCATATCTCCCGATACTTCATCATGTAATAAATGATAAATAGTACTGACGGAAGATACCCCCATTGGTCGTAGTACTCTACATTCTCTATCTGATTTATAAAGACTATCTAATAACATAGTCTTCTTCTGTATATAATCTCGAATTTGGAAGTATCAAAAGAGGTCTCCATTAGGTAATCCGACATCAGGACCCCATCTTTAAATAGGTCCCCTAGACATGAGATAACCCTGGATCTCCAGAGTTTAAAAGTGGCATCTGCAAACCCTGGTTGGAATCCCCATGCTCCCACTATCAGCACATAGGGGGATTTTTTTAGATTAGATTACTTACAGTGTGGAAACAGGCCCTTCGGCCCAACAAGTCCACACTGACCCGCTGAAGCGCAACCCACCCAGACCCATTCCCCTACATTTACCCCTGCACCTAACACTACGGGCAATTTAGCATAGCCAATTCACCTGACCTGCACATTTTTGGACTGTGGGAGGAAACCGGAGCACCCGGAGGAAACCCACGCAGACACGGGGAGAATGTGCAAACTCCACACAGTCAGTCGCCTGAGGTAGGAATTGAACCTGGGTCTCTGGCGCTGTGAGGCAGCAATGCTAACCACTGTGCCACCCTCGGGATGTTTTATGTGAGTTTAATTGTGTTTAGTATTATAGGGTTTTTACAGTGATCCATAATGATTTTCCTCTTGTCTGGAAATAAAAGGTTAATAAATGGGCATTTTACTTGAGAAGCCTCGATGTCCAGCCAGATTGATTGTGGACCAGACAAGACCCAATCAGCTATGTAACTTAATAGGGAACTTAACTGATATTTCCTAAAATCTGGGAAGTCCAATCCTCCCCTTGGCTGTGGAAGCTGTAGCTTCTTCAGCTTAATGAGGGGCCGTCTATGATTCCAGATGAAGGAACCCAACCAGCCATATAATTTACGTAATGCCAGCCTTGGCAGCATCACCGGAAGCATTCTCATAGGGTATAGGAGACGGGGCAGGACATTCATTTTAATTAGTGCTATTCTACTCAGCCAGGAAATTGGAAGGTCTTCCCATCGCTGGAGGTCCTGCCTTATCCTTTTCAGTAAATGCACAAAGTTAGCCTTGTGTAACTGACCAAATACTGGGGTAATAAAAATGCCTAAATATAAGAAACCTCCAGGGACCACCGAAAGGGAAAGTTGGATCCGTCCACTACGTAGGGTATCATAGCAAGGCCACCTATTGGCATAGCCTCCGATTTTGAGAAATTAATTTTATAGCCTGTGAATGTGTTAAATGTATTAATAACTTGGATTAAGCGAGGTACAGACATCAGAGGATTACTGAGGAATAGAAGAACAATATCTGCATAAAGGGTAATTTTATGTTTACCTGTACCAATTCTCGGGGCCGTTATATTAGGATCAGCCTGTATAGCTTCTGCTAATGGTTCAATTATTAGCGTAAATAACAATGGCGAGAGAGGTAGCCCCTACCCACACTGAAGCTATCCGAACCTAATCCATTGGTAACCACAACTGCTTTGGGATCATTATACAATGTTGAGACCCATTTGGTAAACATCTTTCCAACGCCAAACCTTTCCAATGTGCAAAACAAATATGACCATTCAACCCTATTGAATGCCTTTCCCGTGTCTAATGAGACTACTACTCCTGGTATCTTTCTCTGATGGCAGGCTTGAATCATATTCAAAACCCTTCTAATATTATTGGATGATCTACGGCCCTTAATAAACCCCGTCTGATACCTCCTTTATGATATGTGGCAGTACCCTTTCTAGTCTCAATGCTAACATTTTAGAAAGGATTTTAAAATCTACATTTAGCAAGGATATTGATCTGTATGATGCACAATCTTCTGGATCCTTTCCTTTTTTAAGGATAAGAGAAATATTTGCCTCTTTCAGCGAAGGCAGGAGACAACCCTGACTGTATGCGTAGTTATCCATGTCCATAAGTGGACCAGCCAATATTCCTGCAAATTCTTTATAGAATTCAGCTTGAATTCATCTGGGCCAGTTGCCTTACCGCTCTGAAGTTGCCTGATTGCGTCAAGTATTTCTTGGACTGTTAGGGGAGCATTTAAGACTGATACCTGTTCCGGAGTTAGGTCCGGAAAGGTCAAATTTTAAAGAAACATATTTTAAAATAGCCAGAATATGCCATTTCAATGCAAATAGTTTAAGGATAGTATTCCCCAGATTCTCAACAAATGCATATTACAATATGGGAGGAATTGCACAATTTTAAATTTGCTGTCTATACCTCAGGTATTAACCTGCACCTCAGTCGGTTAAGGTGATGCTTGACGATGCTACCTTAATAAGGCACACAAAAAAAAGTCAGAATCCATTATTACTTCAATATAAACTAAAGCCATAAGGTTCTGAATCAAGCCACTTATTTTATTGCTTGAGACTGTGTGAAATTAATGTTGTTTTATCCTCTGACAATTGATTTTAAGGTAGCTAATATTCTGTCACAATTCACAAACAAATATCCAATCAAAAAATGTTAGTTTTCAAGATATATTTCTTCATAAAAAATCTGAATGATCACAAAAGTCTTTTCTTCATAAAATGTGTTGCATTCAAATACAATTAAGTACATAATTTATTTTCTGTTCTTCCCTCAGGAAAGTGAAAGGAAAGGTCTGATGGATAAATTATCAGCCATCCAGGAAGTGGGTGTAGCTGTTCAGAATGGTCTGGATGAAGTTGCCAATCTTTATGAAAGAGTAAAGAAGTGAGTCCTGCCCCACTACTTATAGGTTTCTGTGACGGATCTCATATTTCTTTCCGAGCAAAGTGCAGAATGCTGGCTGTATGTTTGGTAGGAAACACCAATTGAGGATGATGAATGGTCAGGTTCTGTCATTAGTTGCCATTCCAGCCCCTATATTGTGGAGTTGCAGTTCTTGTTCTCTTGTGATTCATCTTTCCTATAAATGACTTCTGACTTTCGAAATAACAGGAGAAATTTATCCTTTACCTTTGATGTAGAGATGTTTTTAAAAGAAATGTGGGTAAGAATATAAAAATAAATACAATATAATTCAATAATTGTTAACAGGACATTAACTAAACTAGACTGCTGTCTATTTTTATTAAAAATGCTTAAAGCTTAATAGACTTGCTCTAAAAAAAGTTCGTACAATTTGAAATTCATCTACCACTTTATCCAGAGCCTTAAAATATTTAATGTCTTTAAAAAGGTTTATATCTTTTCTCTAGAGTTTATTTTTAAGATTTTGCAGATACAACATTCCATTTAATTAATTTGGTTATCTGAGAAAATGTTGCAATTATAACTGCTGTGGATGATGAAAAAAGTTTCTATGCAGTAATACTTACAGTGGATAATAGTGTAAATTTCAAAAATTCATTGACAGAATTTGCTGAAACTTAATGCTGTCTGAACAATGGGCAGCTGCTAATGCACATACCAACCTATACACTCAATATGAATTATCACTGGTTGTTGGCAATTGTACTGCTCCACTGTTAGTATCACAAAAATAATACCTCACCTTGAACTTTCTATTGATTTTCATGAACTTACTACATTTGCACATTAATTGTTATTTACTTTCACCATGGAAAGTTAAGTGTGTAGCTAACAATATAACTACCCTTCAAGCCAAAATATTTATTAGGGACTCTCCGACTCCCTTGTCCAGAAAGTAAACAATTTTCAGAATTTCGTTATATTATGAATTGTCTTAAGAGTTTTACAAACATCCAAGTTGAAAAATTTAAGATTATCTTTACTTTACTGTCTTTTTTTCCTTTCTTGTAATCCAGTCTTTCTTTCCAAGTTTTGATCTCTCTTTCTGCACTTAGTTTAAAATTATATTGATTCATCCCCTTTAGTTCATCCTCTTTCTTAGTATTTCCTGTTTATTTCTCAGTTCTCCAGTTTCATTGCTTAAGGTGACACAATGTTTGTAACATCGTTGTGCAAGTTCTCAAATGTCCAGTTGCCAGGACTGTTATTGTTTCATACTGCTAGAAACTTTGGAGGCATTTTATTTTTAAGTATGCCCAAATATAACTCAACAAACTATATAATAAGTAAGAAATAATAAAGTATCATAAGTATCTGTTATACTTCCATGTGCCAATGCACTGAAGAACTACATCTGATGGATACATTGGAACAGTAAATTGGCCCACCACTATCTGCCCAAACAGTTCTGGCACAGGCCCCAGAGGGACTAAAATTTCTAAGTCTTTTCTCACCTTAATTCTTACAATGTTGTTTTAGTAATGTCATGTTTAATTGCAGTTACTCATTGTATGTAACCAGTTGTTTCTTATGTAACAATTATTTCTTATTTCTATTAAAGTACCTTCAACTGGACAGTTCCTTTCCTGAGTTGGTTGGCTGTTTTTGTCCTGTTTGCCGGCACCATCATCCTTTATTTTATTCCTCTAAGATACATTCTTCTTGTCTGGGGTAAGTTGAGCTTTCTACAACATGCCACACAATCCTTCAAAGTATTAATTCTACTGTTTGATACAACATTGTTAAGGAGGTGCTTATTAACTGTGGCTTAGTCTTTTAGTGTGAAAATCTCTCTGTGTCTAGAAATAGCAGACATAATTATATGGATGTTTGCCCTTTTAGTGGTGTTGAGAAAAGAAGTACTAATATGTTCTTACCCCAATAAGCAGGGAATAATTAATGATAAAGAGATTTACTTCCGTACTGCCAAACCATCTAAGAAATTGCTTTTGTTTAACATAATTTGCTAAAGGTTTGCTGATTTCTTTTGAAGAATACATAGTTTGGTGTATGTACTGTCTAGTTAATTTTCTAGAATTATTATAGCATCAATTTCTGATGCCAAATTTCTTAACATTTTGCTTGAATCAAAGGGGTTGGATTATTAGTTCACTGTGTAATTGTACTTGATCCATACTTAGGAATTCAACAGTGAAGAGGGGCATTTGACAATGTACTGTATGCTTTAAACATGCAAGAACTAGATCTGCATTTATGTAGCCCCATTCACATTTTAAGGCACCCGAAGCTCTTAAGAGCCATCAACTGCTTCAGAATTCTTATCACTCAAAGCAGTTTTCCATATAGAGAGGTCCCAAACAACTGAAATAAATGATCAGTTATTCATTTCTCTGTTTTTAGTGTGAAACAATTGTTACCTGTGTCACATGGAGAGCTTTCGGCTCTACCATGAAAAGTGACATAAGATTATTTAAATCACCCTTAAAAAAAAATCCTTATCTAAACGTTAGCAACTTCAGGCAATGCATCAGATTTTTAGTCTCATAGATTATAAATGTTCAAGTTCTGGAGGGAAATTTGAACCCACAGGCAAGCACAATATCATTGGCTAAATCTGATTATGAAACACTAAGTCAAAGTCAGTCTCCTAGAGTTTCAATAACTCATTAAGTTCTTCTGTTTTCTTGGAGGGAGACTAGAACTAGAAACACAGTGAATTAAGGGATTCGTTGAAGATGGAAATTTGAAGAATTTCTTTTTCCCTCGGAGGCCTGTTGGTCTGTAAAATTCTCTCCACCCAGAAGATAGTGGAGACCATGTCATTAAATGTATTCAGGGCAGAATTGGATAGATTTTTGATAATGAGAGAATCAACAGCAATGGAGAAGGACAGATAGGAGAGTGGGTTTGAGACCACAAATCAGATCAGCCATTATCTTATTTACCAGCAGAGTAGGCTTGAATAATCTAATCATACTCCTGAATCCTATGTTCCACAGTCCCAATTTAACACGAAGAACATTTAATATTTTGTAAACCAAAGTACTGCAGATGCTGGAAATATGAATTTAAAACACAATATGCTGGAATGAACTCAGTGCTTGATCTGCTGAGTAATGGGCAGAATTTTTCACAGGCATTAGGATCCCAAGCTCTGAAGCAAAAACTGTTGATACCCCTGCCAACATGATTTCTGGAAGTCCTAAGATGCAGTATCTACTCCATCCCTGTTAGTTGCCTGCCAGTCAGAGCAGGAAGCTCCCCATTAGGACTACCAGAGGAGGCATAGGCAATCAGTCACAATGGATCAACAGGCATAAGGTTGATGGGGTGAGTTCGCTGAGGCCTGATAAGGAAGGCTCCAAAAATGGAAGTACAGGGGGTTAGCATTTAAAGTAAGTGGTATCATCAACAAAGGGCAATCCATGTCTCTGACAGGTAACTCCACCATGCTTTATCTCTTAGCTCAAATAAAGTTAGAAATAATTATATTTTATACTGAAAATGCTGGGTGTATTTCTTGTATTACTCAATGTGTCTGATAGACTGATAGACCAATGTGGCACATAATTACAGTGCAGCAATTAAATAGGTCACATCTTAGTTCTAAGTTCTTTACAAGTAATAGAATAATGTACCTGAATGTTATAAAACATCTCAATGTACTTAACAGGAGGGCTATCATAAAGAAATTTCATGCCAAGCCACATGAGGAGACACTAGGACAGATAATCATGAGCTTCATCAAAGAGATAATTTTTACGAAGCATCTTATAGAAGAAACATAGAAAATAGGAGCAGAGGTAGAACATTCAGCCCTTTGAGATCAAGAGGTGGATAGGATTAGGAAAGGAATTTCAAAGCTTAGGGCCTTGATAGATAAGGCCACACCCAGCAATGGTGGAACAACTAAAACGGAGTATGCTCGAGCATCCAGATTTGGAGTAGTACAGATAGGTTAGAAGATTGGGGAATGGTAGGAGAATATAGACATATGGTAGTGAGACCAATGAAGGATTTGAAAACAAGGATGACAGTTTTAAAATTGAGGTGTTGCTTAACTGGGAGCAAATGGAGATTAGCAGAGACAAGGTCGTTGGACAAACATATCTCAGTGGCGGCAAAGGTTTGGATGATTTTAGGTTTATAAAAGGCAGAATGAGGGAGGCCAGTCAAGAAAATATTGAAATAATTAAGACTAGAAGTAGAATAACTAGAAGTAAAAGAGTAGTACAAGAAGCTCATGATTGTGCTGACACCCAGAACAGGCAAGGAAGAATAGGGTTAATTAGATTAGATTAGATTAGATTAGATTACTTACAGTGTGGAAACAGGCCCTTCAGCCCAACAAGTCCACACCGCCCCGCCGAAGCGCAACCCACCCAGACCCATTCCCCTACATTTACCCCTGCACCTAACACTACGGGCTATTTAGCATAGCCAATTCACCTGACCTGCACATTTTTGGACTGTGGAAGGAAACCGGAGCACCCGGAGGAAACCCACGCAGACACGGGGAGAATGTGCAAACTCCACACAGTCGCCTGAGGCGGGAATTGAACCTGGGTCTCTGGCGCTGTGAGGCAGCAGTGCTAACCACTGTGCCACCGTGCCACCCACTAATGTTCACTGTGCAACCTCACCTGTCCTGGTGTGGTTAGTTATCTTCTCATGGTATTGGTCTATAGTCTCACAGAGGATAACTGGGACTCTGTGCCAATGCCATCTCCCAACAGGTGGAACCAGTGAGACACCTTGTAGATCTGGTGGTGCTCACAGTCATGGTCCATATCTTTATAGTTTTATGTCTGCCAGGAGTGTTAGAAACACCAAATCATTAACATTGAATTCTTTCATTCTATGCCTGGACCCCATCCTGTTTCTGCCATCTTATATTGCCCAGTGATTTCCTGCTAATACTTCTCAAAAACATGAAGAATAAATGGTGAGCTGTACTATTTGAATGTTAAGCAAGTCAGCCAGGCATTGTACCTTCTCTACTTGTTCACCATTCCACTACTGCAAATTTAACTATAATGATTCATTTAAGCCTGAAGTCTAACTGATGCACTCTAATAAATTATCTATTTTCACATCGTATTCACATCAAATACTACTGCAAACAACATGAACTGATGAAGTTCCCCTTCATGTAATTACTACAAGTTGTTGCATGTTTTTTAGCCACTGGTATAATAACAGTGCCAAATCACTGAGGAAGTTTGCTTCCAATCTATGAAATTGTTATAAATGATAATGCCCAATTTTGAGAAAGGTAATGTGTTGTCTGATAATTTACCCAAGTATAAATTTGGACAATTAAGGTCAGCAAGCAATTTGCTTCTAATCACAATTGATCCTGTCTTCAACCAATAACCTTCACAATACTGAACTACACTTCCTAGAAGAGAACTTTGAATAATCACAACATAACTCTATGCACTTTTGCTTTATGATACATTGCAAAGATTAAATTATTTGAACAATAGAAAATGTAAAATTTAACCCTGCAGGCTGATTAATTATTCAAAAATTATTCTGTGCCCACACTGGCACTTTGAAAAATTATTAGGGCGTGATTTTCTTCTTTTTCTGAGTTCATCAAATTTTATGACTGTTAATGTAACTTTTAATCGCTTGTTTTATAGATTTTGCCTGTAGTTATATTTAGCATCTTTAACACACCAAGCTGCCCTGGTCCCTGCATTAATGCGAAAATTTAAATTGCTCTATATTTTCATAGATTAATTTGAAGTGTGGCTTGTCTTATCATGTTGGTTACAATTATATTAGGAAATTAAAGTTGCACATAAGGGGTTAGATGAAGCTGGTTATGTGCAAAAGAAACAGGACTAAACAAGCTTTTATCAGTCAGTGAACTAAATTATGCAGACACAATAAATGTAATTTCTTTCTTGGGAACTATCACAGGGAAACAACAATAATTCATAGAATCCCTACGGTATGGAAGCAGGTTATTTAGCCTATCAAGTCCACACTGATCCTTCTGAAGAGCATCTGACCCAGGTCCACATTCCTGTGACCCTGCATTTCCCATGGCTAAGCCACTCAGCCTGAGGAAACTCATGCAGACATGGGGAGAACATGGAAACTCCATGCAGACAGTCTTCTGAGCATGGAATTGAACATGGGTCCCTGGAACTGTGAGACAGCAGTGCTAACCGCTGAGCCACAGTGCTGCCCATTTGACTCATTACTATTTTAAAAATCTGTTGTTCGGTATCTAGTAATTGTAAGTTAATAAAGATGTAACAGACAAGCTAATTGCACCAGTTAATGTATCTTCTACATTGTAACAATTTTAGTAACTGAATTGATTAATATGGATTGATAGATTTTCTGTCAAGATTACACGTGAAATTACAACTGAAGCAGAATTTTTTTCCATTAGTGCCTTTGTTTCTACAGCAGACCATGCTTAAATCTAGTGACAAATAAAGCTATGAAAGATCATAGAAGGTTATGCCTTAAAAATAGCCAGAATAGTTATGCATCATTTGCATCATGATGGACACAAATAGGTGTCATGGAGATTCTTTCCATTTGACTTTTGATATTGTTTGTAAATACAAAAGTAAAATTTACTCAATACTCCTTCTGGAACCAGAGCCCCTTTAACTGTAACAGATGAAGCCGGGATAAATCAAAAATGTGATAAACTCACAACCAACAGAAGATCAGGAATCACATCCTGAAAAGGTTAAGATTCATAACAGAAATAAATAAGTTTGCTCACTGATTATAAAACAATAGTAAAATATTGCAAATTTGGAAGTCTAAGATAAAAACTTAAATGCTGAAAACCTCAGTGGGCCTAGCAGCATCTGTGGAGAGAGAAAGTTAAAAATTTGAATCACATATGACTTCCTCACAACCTCAGGAGAGTAAAAGTAGGATATCATATAAACCATTGAATGAGTGCAGGGAAGGATAGAGGGAGAGCTAGGGAGAAGGCCTGGGCAAGTGAGATTAAATTAAAACGATATGATGAAACAAAAGGTAAAAGGAGTGGCAATTGTTATCTGAGCTGACAAAGCATTTGTCCAGAATGAATATTGATGCTAGATTAATTAGCAGCACCAGGTGAAAGTAAAATGTAAAAAAAATTCAAACTGGCACATAACTGAAAAATAATCAAAATGGGGCACAGTGTTCATGGTCTGAAATTGTTGAACTCATTGTTAAGTCAAGAAGGCCATAAGTGTCTAATTGGAGGATGACTTTCTGTTCCTGATCCATGCATTAAGCTTTGATGAAACAGTGCAGCTGGCCAAGCACAGAAACACAAGAATGAGAGAAATGAGGTGAATTAAAATGGCAAGCAACTTGATAGTGAATATGGTATACTAAGGTGAAAGAAATAAGCAAATCACTGCTTCACCTAGAAGGAATGTTTATGGCTTTGAATGGTGAAGAAAGAGGGCAAGATATGAACCTCCTGTTGAATAGAAAGGTCCAGATTTTAAAAATTGTTACTTTCGATGTATGAAATTTATTTTAAAGACTCAGAACAAAAACCAGGATTCACCAGAAGGCCTGCATTTTTGCATAGTAAAGAGTTCTGTATTCACAAAGCTGGATTATACAGTGTGCATCAGGAATATTCCAATCTGTTTTAAGGCAAGACTTCTGCCCATGACAGGGAATCCCATGTTAGAGAATTGCCAGCCAGTCAGTTAGAGACTGGGGAGAAGGGTAAATGTGAAGTGTAACCAAGGGAGTGGGTCCCACTGATGGTCTCAGAATTTGCAAATGATGGTAACCCAGCCCCTTGCCTGACACTAATGTGTATTTAAAGTTGTGTACATTTCCTCCTGTGAGTTCCCTCCCCACCCTCAATTTCAGCAAATATTGGTGGGAGTGGGGTAGAGCCCTTTAGAGATAATTGTCTCTGTATTTGTTTGTAATTTTAAAGGTTCCAATGATTTGCTGATTTTGTCCTTTTTCATCTATTCTGTGATTTCATTGTTCTGACTGACTCCTGGAAAATTGTAATGATCTTCATTTCTTTCCCCACTCATGGCTCAATCTTTCAGTTATCATCTTTGTGATGAATATTTGTATTCATGTCCATCTCCTGAATGTGCCCAGTAGCCTGCCGATGTCTGTTAGCAATTATTTCCAAGTGTAACCTGCCATTATCTCAGCTTTGTTATTTGTTCCTTTCAGCTTTGATTACCTTAATCTTATAGAAAGATGTTTTGCCCCAAGCAGAACCATTGCTCCCACAAGTCAATAACAGCTGTTGCTCACATTGATTGAATTGTACAAGAAAACTTTATTTTAAATTTCCCAAACTAAGATAAATTATTTTAAAGAGTGACAACTTCAAGAAAAAGTGTAAAAGTAATTATAAAACACCCAGTGAATTGAATTTAATGTAAGTTTATCACATTAGGAATGCAAGATCACAACAGAATAAAAATGATACAGTTTTTGTTCCCAAAGTAATGGCCCATGAAAGGAGATACTCTTTAAACTGTTCCAAGCATAAGGACAGGGAGCTTTAGCTTAGGACATAGAAACATAGGGCTTAGGAGTGGGCTATTTAGCCCTCTCCACCTGTGCCAACATTTAACAAGATCATGGCTGGTCTGATTGAGATCTGCTCCACTTTCCCTACACCACCCCTGCAAATAACCCTTGATTTCCTCATCCATCAAAAATCTAGCTTGACCTGGAGTATTGTATATTCAATGTCACAGCCTCCACAGTTTCCTGAGGAAGAGAATTCTACAGACAAATGACCCCAAGAGTAAAATTTTCCCATAATTTCTGCCTTAAAAGGATGAATTCATATTTTAAAAAACTGTGCACAATGTCTAATCTCTCCAGCAAGAGGAAACATCATTCATGTATCGACTCTATCAAGCCCCCTTAGGATCTTGTACATTTCTATATGTTTCCTCTTATTTTTGAAAATTCTAATGGTTAGAGCCCAACCTGTTTATTCTTTCTTTATAAGACAAATCTTCATACCAGGGATGAGTTGAATGAGCAGCTTCTAATGCTATTATACCCTTTTTCAAACAAAGAGCCAAAACTGTTTAGCAGTGGTTTTCACCATTGTTCAACAAGGTGAGAAGTGTGCCACAAAAATTTCAGGAAGTGTTGCCCATTTATCTGCTGACATCAGGCATCCCCCTCATGGGGATGGAAGGGGAGCAACTCCAGCATCTGATTGGAGCACGACACTGTCAGTAAATGTCATTGCACAAGGCGGAGGTGTGGGACAATTCCTAGCATCTGATTGGTGCACAGTGCTTCTGTCACTCAGTGCATGAAGCCAGTGAATCTGTCATCTTTGACCTGTGCCCTTTTGCTGGCTGAACCAATCAGATCGCTCACCACTGCTACTGCGAGTCATCACGGCTACCCTCGAGTGGAATGTAGTAATTGCGGAAGCAGCAGAACACAGAGCTTTTTTTTTGTTGGAGCTGTATCCAGGTGAAAGGAGTTCAGCTCACCACCTCACCCAAGCCGAGCACAAGGAGCACAATTGTTACCACCAGCGACTGAGCTTCCTCTCCATGACTAAGTCTCATGATAATGTCTGCAAGATGGGCATGAGTTGTGGGAGGCAGCTGGATGGATGGTGACTGGGAAGTGAGAATCAAGGAGAAAATTCTTTACTGGTTGGAGTCATACCAAGCAGAAAAGAACATGTTGAGAATCTTGCTGGTCAGTCATCTCAAAGTGTGGACATCACGACAGGAGTACCTCAGGGTAGTGTCCTAGACTCAACCATCTTCAGCAACTTCATCAAAGACCTTTCAGCCATCATAAAGTCAGTACAGGGGACATTTACCGATGAGTGCACAATATTCAGCACTATTTATGACTCTTCAGATACTGAAAAAAAGCAAAATACTGCAGATGCTCAAAATCTGAAACAAACACAGAATGATGGAGAAACTGTGCTGTTTTGGCAGCATCTATAGAGAGAGAAACACCTAGTTAACGTTTCAAGTGAAACAGTATGACTCTTCTTCAGAAATCGTAAAAGCTGCTTCATTTTGCAGTATCCTGAATTTAGATTTATGTGCAATGTAACAAAGCTTTGCTGTTCTAATACTCTAAAACATGGCCAAATGTAGGTGAGATATTACAGCTATTATCTGGGTTACTCTAAAACATTCAAAGGGAGTTGAGACATCTGTCTGAGAGTGTATTTTTATGCCCTACAGTTAAAGTAGATTCATTGCACATTTTCTTTCATAGTTGATAGTTTTCAATTATAAGCCACATTGGGCTGTCTATATAGAACAAGTCTCTGTAGACCATGATCCTTTTTGGCGAGTTTGATCTTCAGGTGACCTATTAAAGCCCAAAACTGCTCTTGAGAAAACTGCAGTTGTAATTCTGTACAAAAAAAGATAATTAATTTTAAAAGGTTAATCTAGAAAAAGGGTTGTTTTTTCCAAAGATGATGCAACTCGTTTTACTAATGAATTAAACATTGTTTGTTGCAATATGGCAAAAATGACAATTGAAATATTGTTTAGTCAAAACAAAAATAGGCCTTAATACACTTTTGCTTGGAATGGTGCTGACAGTTCTGCACTGAATGCACTCCAGTGTCTTGGTTAGATTATCTTTCTTCATGCTTGAGGGAGAAGATAGACTTATTAGGTCCGAGGTGAGTTCAGCATAATGTGCTTCACTGTCACATCTTGTGGTTTCCACAGTTCACAATAATCACATATTTAGAAATGAATACTGGAACTTATTTATCACATCTCATTGTGTTGAACAAAATTATATATTGTTGCTTTGATATACAGACTGTAGTGCAGCGAGAATGATGTGGTAGCACTCTGGATATACATTTATATCAATGGATAATAATATAGTTCTTAAAACATTTTGGAATATTTTATAGTATGACTTTTTCTTTAAAAGAAAATTAATACTTATTTATGTAATTACAACCCTTAACCATGAGTGTTTTAAGGAATCTTACAAACAACATTTATAATTGAACATGTAACTACAAACATTGAACAATTTTCTATCTTGTTTCTTTTTCTTAAAAAAATACACTAGTGCTAAGATATTACCATGTTGTGCCTTCATCTCTTGGATTTGCTCTGGTTATTTTCATTGTTAAGTTAGAACACTGTACAGATGATGTTGATGTTGCTTCTGTTGTTGTGGAGCTGTGTTTGATGTTGCTAATGTTGTATCACTTAGAGTCAGAGATCATAGAGATGGACAGCATGGAAACAGACTCTTCGGTCCAACTCAACCATGCCGACCAGATATCCCAACCCAATCTAGTCCCACCTGCCAACATCCGGCCCACATCCCTCCAAATCCTTCCTATTCATATACCCACCCAGATGCAATGTTGAAATTGTACTAGCTTCCAGATGCAATGTTGAAATTGTACTAGCTTCCACCACTTCCTCTGCAACTTGTTCCATACATGTGTCATCCTCCGCGTGAAAACGTTGCCCCTTAGGCTTCTTTTATATTTTTCCCCTCTCACCCTCAACCTCTGCCCTCCAGCTCTGGACTCCCCCACCCCAGGGAAAAGACTTTGTCTACTAATCATATCCAGCTCCTCATGATTTTATAAACCTCTATAAGGTCACCCCTCAGCCTCTGACACTCCAGGGAAAACATCCCCAGCCTATTCAACCTCTCCCGATAGCTCAAATCCTCCAAACCTGGCAATATCCTTGTAAATCTTTTCTGAACCCTCTCAAGTTTCACAACATCTTTCTGTAGGAAGGAGACCAGAATTGCACACAATATTCCAACAGTAGCCTAATCAATGTCCAGTACAGCCGCAACATGACCTCCCAACTCCTGTACTCAATACTCTGACCAATAAAGGAAAGTACACCAAACGCCTTCTTCACTATCCTATCTACCTGTGACTCCACTTTCAAGGAGCTATGAACCTGCAGTCCAAAGTCTCTTTGTTCAGCAACACTCCCTAGGACCTTACCATTAAGTGTATAAGTCCTGCTAAGATTTGCTTTCCCAAAATGCAGCACCTCACATTTATCTAAATTAAACTCCATCTGCCAAATCTCAGCTCATTAGCCCATCTGATCAAGATCCTGTTATAATCTGAGATAACCTTCTTCGCTGTCCACTACACCTCCAATTTTGGTCTCATCTGCAAACTTACTAACTATACCCCTTATGCTCACATTCAAATCATTTATATAAATGACGAAAGGTAGTGGACCCAGCACTGATCCTTGTGGCACTCCACTGGTCACAGGCCTCCAATCTGAAAAACAACTTTACACCACCACCCTCTATCTTCTACCTTTGAGCCAGTTCTGTATCCAAATAGCTAGTTTTCTCTGTATTCCATGAGATCTAACCTTGCTAACAAGTCTCCCATGGGGAACCTTGTCAAATGCCTTACTGAAGTCAAGATTAGATTGGAGCTGATAAAGCACAGCAGGTCAGGCAGCATCCGAGGAGCAAGAAAATGGACATTTTGGGCAAAAGCCCATCATCAGGAATCTTTTGCCTGAAACATTGATTTTCCTGCTCCTCAGATGCTGCCTAACCTGCTGTGCATTTCCAGCACCCCTCTAATTTTGACTCTAATCTCCAGCATCGGCAGTACCCACAAACGTCTTACTGAAGTCCATATAGATCACATCTACCACTCTGCCGTCTTCAATCCTCTTTGTTACTTCTTTAAAAAAACTCAATCAAGTTTGTGAGACATGGTTTCCCACACACAAAGCTACATTGACTATACCTAATCAGTCCTTGTCTTTCCAAATACATGTACTTCCTGTCCCTCAGGATTCCCTCCAACAACTTGCCCACCACTGACATCAGACTCACTGGTCTGTAGTTCCCTGGGTTGTCCTTACCACCTTTCTTAAACAGTGACACCGCGTAAGCCAACCTCAGTCTTCTGGCACCTCACCTGTGACTGTTGATGATACAAATATCTCAGCAAGATATCACTTCCCTCGCTTCCCACAATTTTCTGGGGTACACCTGATCAGGTTCTGGGGATTTATCCACTTTTATGCATTTCAAGACATCCAGCACTTCTTACTCTGTAACATGGACATTTTCAAGATGTCACCATCTATTTCCCTACATTCTATATCTCTCATCTCCTTTTAATTATGTTACTGATCTTCCATTGCATGTTGATGCTGTGGATATTACCTTGCTTGTTATTGATATTTTTGGTGTTTCTGATTACCTTTTCAGCTTTATAAGCTCTGCTTGTAGTGCAGTGGTAGTGTTCCTACCTTTGAGCCAGGTGGCCTGGATTCAAGTCCCACTCACTGCAGAGGTGTTTAATAACATCTCGAAACAGGTTGATTAGAATATATATATCTGGTATAGATGAACACAGGACTCCAATCCTTCTCATCTAATCACCAGTTTCAACTTCGATTAATGAAGAATCTTCAAGTCCTAGCTTCACCAACAATATTTGTTGAGTTCCAGATTTTCAGGACAGAGTCTGGTACATGTTCAATACTTCCATCAACTCAGGCAGGGATTTGGCATACTTGTTGACTTCATCCTACCTATGCATTTGTGAGTTCTTGTCCTACTTATTCCTGATCACTTGAAGCATGTATGGCAGAGTTGTCTTTTACTTTCTGCCATTCAATAGATGTGGAAGCAATCATGTCAGCCTTGAGAGCTGTAGCTCAGAATGAAAATAAGGCACTGTTTGGATCTTTCTTTGTCCCTTGGCAACTGTATTCCTCATATGGGGGCAGATGAACTGCAACATTTTCTCATATTATTTCTGCTTCTCATTTATATTTCAGTGTAGAAACATAGGAACAGGAATAGGCCATTGAGCCCATTGAACCTGCTCCACCCTTTAATATGATCATGGCAGGTCAAACACTTCAGTGCCTGTTTCCTGAAAAATTTCCCAGAAATCTATCAATTTCTATTTTACACATACTCAAAGACTGAGCTACCACACTCCTCTGGGGTAGAAAGTTCCAAAGATTCACAAACTTCTAAGTGAAACATTATGCTCATTTTGTTCTAAATAACAGCCATCTTACTTTTACATTGTACCCCTGTTTCTAGACTCCCCAACCAGGAGAAACATCTTCCTTGCATCTACTGACGAGGATACCCAGATTCCTTTTGTATATCTTTACTTTTCAAACTCTTCCTGTTTAAGAAATACACTGCACATCTGTCCTTCCTACCAAAGTGGTAACCTCACATCTTTCTCCATTAGTTCCTCTGCAATGATCTTGCCCACTCACTAAGCCTGTGCAAATGCTTTGCGTCCTCTTTACATATTTCTCAGTGCACATGTTCCCACTTAGCTTTGTATCGTATGCATATTTGGAAAATTACATTTAGTCACCATATCCCAATCATTGATATATATTGTGAACAGCTAGAGAACAAGTACTGATCCTTGCAGTATACCACTAGTCACAGCTTGTCAACAGGAGAAAGACCTATTTATTCTCACCTCTGTTTTCTATCTGTTAGCCAATTCTTAATCCACGTCAATACATTACTTTTTCCAACCAGCCTCCTGTGGAGAAGTGTATCATAATCCTGAAAATCTAAGTATACTATGTGTATTGACTCAAATTGATCAATTATGTCAGTAAAATCTTAAAATAATTCCAGTAAGTTCATCAAACATGATATCCCATTTGCAAATGCATGCTCACTATGCCTAATCAAGTCATTATCATCCAGGTGTCTATTTATTCCATCTTTTAAAATAGAATTTAGCATTTTTCCTACCACTGATGTAAGGCTAAGCAATCTGTAGTTCCTTGTTTTCTCTATTGCTCCCTTTTTAAATAATGGGGTGACATTTGTTAGCTTCTAACATATAAGAATCATTCTAGAACATACAGAATTTGGAAAGATGATCACCAATTCATTGACTATCAATATAGCCACCTTCTTTATCACTCTGGAATGTAGAACTTGGGTTTCAACCCATTAAGTTCTGCAGTATAATCTTCTTACTAACGTTAATCTCCTTCAACTCCTCATTCTCCCTAACCACTTAGTTCTCTAATTCTGGGAGATTGTTTTGCATCTTCCTCAATGAAAACACACAGTATTCTTTTAGCTTCTCTGTTATATCGTACGCCCCATTTAAATCCTCCAGACTCTGCCTGACCCATATTTGTTTTAGTGGAAAGTTTCCTTTTTACATGCCAATAGAAGCTTCTGGAGTTCATTTTAGTGCTTTTATTAGACTGCATTCATATTCTAGTCTCCCCTTCTCAATCAGTTTCTTGGTTCTATTTACTGTTTGTTTTAAAAAATACACCCAGTCCTTAGATTTAGTGCTATTATTTTGTAAGCCTTTTCTTTCAATTTTATACAATCCTTAACTTCAATCCTTAACCACAGTTAAATAACATCTTTTGAGATTTTGCACCTTGAAGGAACCTAGTTTCTGTTCGCCATGTAATCTATCTTTACAGGCTATCCATTGCCTATGTACAGGCATGCCTTTTAATTTATTTTCTCAATCCACTTCAGTTTATTTGTGCCTCATGCTTTCATAATTTCCTTAATTGAAATTTAACACCCTTGTTTCAAATTGAATGATGTCACTTCCAAGCACAAAATTCTATGATACAATGAAACAAAGAACTGTGGATGCTGAAGATCTGCAATAAAAACAAAAATTACTGGACAATTTTGGCAGATCTGGCTGCATCCGTGGAGAAAAGCAGAGTAAACATTTTGAATCCTGTGACCCTGCTTCAAAACATCTTAAAATGTTATTATATTGTGGGCATTCATTCTGAAAGGTTTTTTCACAACAAGATTGTTAATTAGCCGTTCTTCTCATTGCATAATACTAGTTGTGAAATAGTATACCTTCTAAAAAGGGCGCTACAGTAGACTAATTAAACTCATGCACTTCAGTTCTCCTGCATCAGATTGATTAACTCATTACCCCGTTCTCTGACTATCCCTATTGTACTGGAGATCTTTCCCTTCCATAACTCTACGTTTGCATTAAATGAGCATCATCAGTAACTGGAGCTTCATTATCTTATGGGCAGGACAAATTTCAAACACATCTCTCCCATGTCCCTGAGACAATAAAGGGTTTTATATCTTGGTCATATATTCTTTATTTCTTCTTCTGTGAACATTTCACCCAAATCATTCTTGCCTCCACCCTAAAGAACCTTGACACATTTCTCTATTCCTTCTAGGGTGGCATGGTGACTCATTGGCTAGCACTGCTGCCTCACAGCCCCAGGGACTTGGATTCGGTTTCAGCCTTGGGCAACTGTGTGCAGTTTGCACATTCTCCCTGTCTCTGTGGGTTTCTTTTGGGTTTTCCCATTTCCTCCCACAGTCCAAAGATGTGCAGGTTAAGTGGATTGGCCATGCTAAACTGCCCATAGTGCCCAGGGATGTGTAGGTTAAATGGATTAATCATGGGAAATACATGGTTGCAGAGATAGGGTAGCATCTGGCTGAGATGCTCTTCAGAGAGTCAGTGTGAACTCGATGGGCCAAATGGCCTGCTTCCGTACTGTAGAGATTCTATGATTCTTCCTTAAGTTGCATCTCCATTCTCTACAATGTACTGAACACAGACCTGTTCGCCTCATCTGACAATATCATTGCCTTTGAAATCAGTCTGCTGAGCCTTGAATGAAATATTTAAATGGTCTGTCCTTCACCTTTAGTAGTGAAAACAATATGGGGATATACACACAAATTGCTGATACTGTGAAAGAATCAGTGAATTGTCAATAGAAGATCAGCATTGTATTCTGATGAGGAAAGGTGATAAGTTTCTTTCATTTCATCCAAAAATGTTAGCTCCTAAGACTGTATGACTTGGAGGTGCCTGTGTTGGACTGTGGTGGACAAAGTTAAAAATCACACAACACCAGGTTATAGTCCAACGGATTTACTTGGAAGCACTAGCTTTCAGAGCGCTACTTCTTCATCAAGTAATTCTCAACAAGCGGGCGGCACAGTGGCACAGTGGTTAGCACTGCTGCCTCACAGCGCCAGAGACCTGGGTTCAATTCCCGACTCAGGCGACTGACTGTGTGGAGTTTTCACATTCTCCCCGTGTCTGCGTGGGTTTCCTCCGGGTGCTCCGGTTTCCTCCCACAGTCACAAAGATGTGCGGGTCAGGTGAATTGGCCATGCTAAATTGCCCATAGTGTTAGGTTAAAGGGGTAAATGTAGGGGTATGGGTGGGTTGCGCTTCGACGGGTCGGTGTGGACTTGTTGGGCCGAAGGGCCTGTTTCCACACTGTAAGTAATCTAAAAAAAAAGCACCTGATGAAGGAGCAGCACTCTGACATTTAATGGTTCCAAATAAACCTAAGAGGGTAATAAGACTATAACATACTTACATGCAGACTACACTCCCTTATCTAAACATTCTCTCACTCTGCCTGCAAAATCAAAGTGGAGGCATGCTTATCCTTCTTGTGTGAATCCTTTAATCATTGTCCTTTCCTGCCAGATCACTTCCCTCTTCTTGAAAAGGAATGAGGATTTAATTAGTCAGCACCACCCAACCAATCTGGGAGTGATTCTTGACCTGCAAACAAAGGAACAGAAAGAGAAAGACTGAGTGTCATTGGAATGGGCACATGAGGACTTTGTGAATATTCACAGCCATGCCATGTCCTGAGCCCTGCCTAGTATGTGATTCAGAAGTAAACATAAAGTCACCAGAGTCTCAGAGGACCATATAGCTGTTCACTCATCATAGAGATGATGATGGTGGTTTAACCTGAGAGTCACTATACCTCAGGTGAGGGGCAAGGTTGAGAAGGCAGGGCATATATGGTGACCTAAGCCAATGCAGGCATTGAATACATGGTTTTAGCATCACTACATCACAAAACAACCCTCTAAGCAACTCAGCTAATTGGCACCCAATTCACTGCCCTGCAAGGATAATACTTTGATTGCATTAGGTGTTTGTCACCACTTCAGTGCCCTTGTTCTACGTGGTACAAAGGCCTGCATGCAATTGTCCAATCTGATAAGCTTGTGCACTAGCACAAGTAGACTAAGTAATGTAAATTTGCAATGAGTCACTTTAATTTTGCAAAACACCAGAGATCATTCATCCTTTTCCAGCATTCCTTTAGGTTCATTTCTGGTGCCTATGAGCACTGACCCTTGCTGTTACACCCATCCCAGTCGACCTGGTCAAATGGGAGGGCCTCCAGGAAAAGCACCTAAATAGTTTTCCTAAATAGCTTGGTGATCCTTCTGCAAGGTAGCAGTGAACAGTGGAGCCAGTTTCTGTTTGTTTTTAGATATACCTGTGGGAGGATGGTGGCCACCAACACAGACTATAGTGATGCTCCTGGCAAGCAGTGAATAAAGGAACTGTTCAGGTACCTTGAAATATGGCATCTATTTATCTGTTGAGGATTCCAATTGGAACAAAGATCTCCTAGAGGTATACAGCACAGAAGAGGCCCTTCAGCAAATCAAAGCTGCAACAACCTATCTACTCAAACCCACTTTCCAGGATTAGACCATAGCCTTTAAAGTTAGGACATTTCAAGTGCTCATCCATGTACCTTTTTTAAAGGTTTGAGGTTTCCTGCCTCTAATACCTTCCCAGACAGTACATTCCTGATTCACACCACCTTCAGGGTGAAACATTTTTTTCATGAAATTCCCTCTAAGCCCCCCTACCATTTGTCTTAAAATTATGCTCTCTCATTATTGACCCTTCAACAGAGGAGGGAAAAGGCAACTTTTTCTTCACCATGTCCATGCCTCTCAGAGTCTTATACACCTCGTCCTTAAAGAAAACAACTAAGCTTAACCTGTTCTCTTCATGGCTAAAAATCTTGATTGAAGGCAACATTCTGGTAAAACTCCTTCCAGTACAATCACAGTCTATCTGCAGTGTGGGAACCAGAAATCCACACAGCACCCCAGCTGTGACAAAAGCAAGTTTTGTACAACTCCAAATAACCTCATTGCCATGAGGCAAGTGTCCCATTTGCCTTCTTAACCATTTTATTAAACTGACCTGCCACCTTCAGGGATCTGTGGACAAGCACCCCAAGGTCCCTCCATTCCTCTGAGCTTTCCAGTGTCCTGCCATTCATTATATACTCTGTTATCTTGTTACTTCTTCCAAAGTGCATCATGTCAAACTTTTCAGGATTAAATTCCATCTGTCAGTGATCTGACCAACCCATCTGTATTCTCCTGTAACCTAAGAGTTTCTTTATCACTGTCAATCACTCAGCCAATTTTTGATTCATCCACAAACTCACTTATCAGCACTGCCCCTCACCCACTGCCACCCCCACATTCACATTGTGTGCCATGAACAATGAGGGACCTAGCAGTGAACCCTGTTTTACACATCTGGACATCAGCTCCCATCACACAAACAGTCTTCTACTACCAGCCTCCAGCCTCCTACCACTAAGCCAATTTTGAATCCTACTTGCCACGTTTCCCTGAATCTCATGTGCTTTTACCCTTCTTGAGCAGTCTCTCATGTGGAACCTTGTCAAAGGCTTTGCTGAAATTCATACAAACTACATCAATTGCATCATCTTCATCTACACACCTAATCACCTCCTCGGAAAATTCTGTCGAATTTGTTAGGCATGACCTCCATCTGAAAAAGTCATGCTGACTGACCCTGATCAAACCTTGTCCCTCCAAGTAAAGATTAATTCTGATATCATAGAATCCCTACAGTATGGAAACAGGCCATCCAGTCCAACAAGTCTACACCGACCCTCCGTAGAGTAACCCACTCCGATCCATTCCCCTACCCTATTACTCTACATTTACTCTGACTAACGCACCTAACCTACAAACCCCTGGACACTATGGGCAATTTAGCATGGCCAATTCACCTAGCCTGCACATCATTGGACTGTGGAAGGAAACTGGAACATCCAGAGGAAACCTACGCAGACATGGGGAGAATGTTCAAACTCCACACAGACAGTCCGAGGGTGGAATCTAACCCAGGTCCTTGGGCACTGTGAGGTAGCAGTGCTAGCCGCTGAGCCATCATGCTGCCCTCAGTATTCCTGACTTAGACTCCAAATGGAAGATTTCATCCTATAATTCTGAAGCCTCAAGCACAATCTCTCTCTGCAGTCAGGCTGGTGATCTGCACAGAATTTTCTTGTGGAACTGCTGCAGTGGACAATGATAACACTATTATAAACTTATCCCACAGATATATTGTATATATATATATATATACACATATGGAATTTCTCACCTCCACGTATGATTGTCTAACATTCTCTTTCTATGTTGAAATATCTGGTCTAAGCAAATAGTCGAGCTTTGGATATGGATGCTATTGGCTTTCCACTTTGTATCAGGGCTGCAAGCAGTCCTTTTGAGGAAGTATCTATTGCAGAGACCCAGGTTTTTTATGCCAATCAAGGATGTTTCATGGTCCTTGCTACAGAGATTAGTTTTCAATTCCAGATGTTTATTAATTACAATCTTTTCCTGTGCTGTCCCCGGGCATTGTCCTGAGACTATAGATTAAGAGCTCAGTCATATTACCATGATATCCCCTCATTAGTTTGAGATAATGAAGAAATAGAAGCAAGGACTTTTTTTTTAGACCCTTCCACTAAGCTCCATGCCAAATAGGTACAGGGTGGTTGGAATGTGACTCAGCTGACTTGATAGGGAGGCCTCTCAAATGTAAATGAACCATGCGGTCAGATTGTGTGCAAGATCTCTGTGCTCCCTCTGCTGACTGCCTGCATTGGGACATAATATTAAACACCCAGAGACATTGTGGCCCTCAAACCCATATACGGGCTGTATAGGGATTGTATGTTTATCATAATGAGACTTACAAAAATACCTGGAAAGTGGAAAGGCAGGAAATTGTATTAACTGCTTTCTAAAACAGTTACATTCATCAAAGACACAAACAACACTACTTTCATGTTGTGATGCTGTTTTAGAAAAGGAGGCTAATAACTAAAATTCAACTAACTTCCACTTTGTTGATTGCTTAGAATCGGATTACAAGACTAATGTGCTATTTCACAGTTTGGAAGAATTGGCAGATTTTAAACAGCAAAAAGAATAAAATATAGGATCAGTTAGCATAACACACGTATTATTTTGCCAGATGGCATTGTTTCAATTAAGAGAAGTGTTAAATATAAATTATATGTTATTACACTATAATATGAGAAGGCTTGGCACAATTCAATAATACAGACTAGTAATAGAAAATCCATGTAAGGTGACTTAATTATGTTGAAGTCCAGGCTCATTTACACAAGTGTGAAGGGGGATTGCTCCATCTCCTGATTACAGTTCATCACATTAAAAGTCATTTGATTTGCAGAAAATGAAAAAGAAAATGTTTGAGATTCTTCCATTACAATTTTAACAGGTATCCATAAATTCACCAAGAAACTTCGTAACCCATTTCTCATTGATAATAATGAACTGCTAGACTTCCTCTCCAGAGTACACTCAGATGTGGAAGTGGTAAGTACCTTTTTTATTTGTGTGAAGTAACAACTCAGCTGTAATTCAGTAAGTTCAACATACAGAGGTAATCATGTCTGCAGCATGCTTCTTTCCACCGTGACATACTTAAGATAACGGAAATGAAATGAAATAAAAGAAGCGAAATCATATTACTTGTGACTTTAATTTTGCTTGGTGCATTGACTGCACTAAAATCAAGTTTTAATTCCCAGTTGTCTGTCTCTATAGATCAGTTCAACTGCTATCAGTTGGGTATCAGTTTACCAAATTTCAGAATTGAAGCAATGTAGAATGAGTTAATAGGATTGATTTGGGGATTAAGCATTCTCAGCATGTAGTGTTAGTGGGTCCGTAGGGAGCAAATCCTCCCAGACCCTAAACAGTGTGGCCATTAGCAGAAAAGTTGAGAAGATAAATATGATCAGCAGTAGTGAGATTTTCAACATTGAAAGCGAAAAGTGTTGAAGGGCGAGATAGCAATATGGCTAGTCAGCAGGAAGAGGTCTGTTTACATGCAATAGCATGCCATTACGACTGAATCTCACAGAGATGTATTTGGGGGATTGAGTGAGATGTCATTGGGTGGCGGAGCTGTTAGTGCTGGTGCAGTGAGAGAAAGATGGTGAAGTGTCCAGAGTGAGTAAGTAGATAACGCAGAAGTCATTCAAGATTAGTAATTTAGGGGGATTGGGTTGATGAGAGTAACGTTTTTAATTCAATACTGAGAATGATCAAGCATAAGCCTTGGTGGAAGGTTGAAATAGAGTGAGCAGAGAGAAGATGGTGGCACTTACCCTCTCGGAATGACAAAGGTTATTGACCATCTTCCTGTGTTGTTGGGCATTCCAGTAAACATGGAAACACTGAGCTGCATGGCAACCTCTGACCAGGTTGGCAATGTCTGGTGGCCTGGTGTCCATTGCCAGTCCCAAGGAAAAAGGCCAGCACTCCTCTGTACCATCCTGTCCACTATGAACTCCTTGTCTTAACTGGCAAAACACAATGCCAATTTTCCTCTGTCCTCCATGTCCTGGGCATTTCATACAAACTGTGCAGGGTAGCTCCGGACTGACAGCATTCTCTGCTAGCCAATTGAGTTTTAAATATGGTGCCAGCACCAGAAATCATGGAAAATCTCAGCAGTGGTAAGTACTTCCACCTGGGGCAAGAGGGACAGTACGACAAGCCAGGCATCATAGAGGTGTGGCACATAGGTTACTCATTTTGGAAGCTAGCATAAGAAATCTAGCTAGGTCTCATGGAGAGAAACCTGTCATGAAAGTGACCAAAATTGACACTTCAGCTAAATTTTGTCTGAGATCAGCTATAATGCTTGGCTTTCCTTTGATTAATATAGGTGAATTGGGTGATTTCCCAGCCAGTGATCCTTTGTCAAATATGTTTTACAGCTATGGATGCATACCAGAATGGCGAATGATATTTTTCAAGTTATCCTGTGAGGCAAAAACAAAACTTATTTCAGTCATGGCATGGATTTGTTCTAAAGTGCTCACACTTGATTTATATGATATCCTACAAAGTTTTCAACCATTCCTTGGTCTCATACTCAGAGTAGGCACATGGCTCTGAGTGAACACGTTATTCTGGTTTAAGCTGTTCGATCTAAACCGGCCTTCCATATGCCCTGCAGAATCGATTAGTCACTGTTTTCATATTGATGGACTAAACCACAAAAAAACTTTTTGAAAAAATACAAGGAAAATCAGAAGAATTCTAACATCTGTATATCTTAAGATTCTTGATAAGAATGATACAATTTAAAATCTATTCCACATTCATTCTCAATCTGTATGCACTTCTGTTGCATTTAGAACAGTATTTTGTAAGTAACTGGTACTCCTCCTGTTCACAAAGGGAATGTTTTAGGCAAAAACCTCCCACAAGCATTCTGACTCAACTCTAAATACAGGAAATGTTCATACACTCAAAATGGAACTCCTATGGCACACGACATGGGAAATAAATGTAACGGCATTTACTTTTGTATTCATGTATTCACTTAATAAGACCAGAAGAAAAAAATGTCATTATCACAAAAAAAGGAATATTCAACAATAATAGCCTAGCTCATTTTAAAAGCCTTAAGAAGATGCTAATGACACATCACGTACACTCAAAGGAATTAGCAATAATAAAAGTAGTTTGTAGTTAAATGAACAGAAATAACCATTTTTAAGAGATTTTAAGGCATTACTGTTTCTTCAAGCTTGGAAAGGGACTGAAGAATATTATTCCTTTTGAATATTCTTGACATTTACACATCATTGTGTTATTCTCAAAAATTACTTGGTGTTTTGCTTATAACAGGGAATAACAGATTTAAGCATTATATTGTCATATATCTTCCCTTGTTAACTTAGCACACCAATTATAACATTAAAATGTACGTTAACAATTATATAGTTCTTATTCTAAAAATTCTGATAAGCTACATATAATCCTATATCAAAATATGAATACATTAAAGCATTAAGGCATATGCTTTATTGATTACATTGTCACTTATGCCTGCTCTGTAGTATTTGTAAAATTATGACTGACCAAGATGACTAAGATTAAATTGTTTTAGCATACAGTGAAATTCCATGTTTCGCAGACATAACATTGGACTGAATTTTACTAAATGTCAGCTAGGTGTCATATTCGTGGAGCACCACGGAGGGTTTCTCTCCTGCTAACTCACCTTGACTTGATGAACAGACTCCCAGGACAAGGAATTGCACATGCCCCTGGCCATCTTGGAAGGACATCCCTGACAGATGAGTGACCCAGATTCCTGACTAATCTCTGTGCAACTCTTCAAATGACTTACTGCAAATCCGCTGTCTCGTTGCACTGGTCCTTCAGGACTGGAGCTGCCCACTCCTTAACTGCAATGATATGGAACTTCAACCCTGACCACCCCAAGCAGCTGACTGACTGTGTCCAAGCCCCTGAACTGCAATTGGACACTGCCTTAGATTTACTGTGCCAGTATCCCCTAATTGACAGCAGCCTCCAGACTTGAGTGAGGGCTACTCTCATTAGAATCTGAGCTATGAGGTTATGCTGCAGCTATGAGGTTATGCTGCAGCTCTAAAGAGCCCTGGTTAAAGAGCTCTTGGAGTATTATATTCAGTTCTAGTCACCTCATTATAGGAAGGAGGTGGAAGCTTTAGAGAGGGTACAGAGGAGGATTACCAGGATGCTGCCTGGACTGGAGGGTGTGAATTATGAAAAAAAGTTCAGAGAGCTATGGCTTTTCTCATTGGAGCGAAGAAAGAAGAGAGGTGATTTGATAGAGGTGTACAAGATAATGAGCGGCATAGATAGAGTGGATAGCCAGAGACTTTTTTCCCAGGGTGGAAATGGCTATCACGAGGGGGCATAATTTTAAGGTGATTGGAGGAATCTTAGGGGGAGATTTCAGAGGTAGGTTCTTTACACAGAGAGTGGGTGGGTGTGTGGAATGCCCTGCCAGCTGTGGTAGTAGAGTCAGATACATTGGGACATTTAAGTGACTTTTGGACAGGCACATGGAAGATAGTAAATGAAGGTTATGTATGTTAGTTTGATCTTAGAGTAGAATAGAAGGTCAGCACAACTTCAAGGGCTGAAGGGCCTGTACTGTTCTATGTTCTATGTAAGGGTGTGGGAGAAGGGGCATCTTCATCCCTTTTCTAAGTGAGTATTCTATTGAACCTAAACAATAAGTGAGTCAAGCTTAATATTACTGTAACTAAATGTCCTTCCTTATTACCAAGATCAACCCACCTACCTCTCAAGTGAAGTCAACAAACTTCAGAACCAACGGATTCAAACTTGTCAAACTCAATTTTGCACTAAGGAGTGTATTTACCAATTAAGCAGCTAAGAAACCTTAACCTGCATATTTTGCTACTTAATATTTGTTACATAAACCACAGATTCTTCTATATTCATTGTCAAACACACATCACAATTTGCTTTTTGCAAATTGTGACAGTCATGGGGTCATAGAGATAAACAGCATGGAAACAAACCTTTTGGTCCAACTCATCAATGACGATCAGATATCTTAAATGATCTAGTCCCATTTTCCATCATTTGGCCCATATCTCTCTCTAAATATTTCCTATTCATGTACCCATCCAGATGCCTTTTAAATGTTGTAATTGTCCCAGTCTCCACCACTTCCTTTTCCTTTGGCAGCTCGTTCAATACATGTGCCACCCCCTGCATGAAAAATTTGACCCTTCGGGTCTTCTTTAAATCTTTCCTCTCTCACCTTAAATCTATGCCCTCTAGTTTTGGACTCTCCTTCCCCTATTCACCTTATACATGTCCCTCATGATTTTATAAATCTCTATAAGGTCACCCCTCAACCTCTAACGCTCCATAGAACATTGCCTCAGCCTACCCAGCGTCTCCCGATAGTCAAACTCTCCAACCCTGGCAACATTCTTGTAAATCTTCCCTGAACTCTTTCAAGTTTAACAACATCTTTCTTTTAACAGGGAGACTGGAATTGAACACAATATTCTCAGAGTGGTCTAACCAATGTCCTGAACATCTACAGGCTAGTCTGTTCTTTCTAGCTTCTTCCCCACATGCTGACTGAACACAGCTATGTGGTCCAGCTGAGAACTAGCAAAGCCAAGTTAACTAACCTGAATAATCAGCATCCCTAGCATTCAAACTTAAATGCTTTCATTGTAAAACTAAGTTATTCCTCTTGCTCAAAGTTCAAAATTTTGGAGACTCCATAAAGCAACAGCAACCTGTAATTTAATAATGTTTTTAATTTAATAAAACATCACAAGGCATTGCACAGGAAAGTTTTAAAGCAAAGTTTGACACCAAGCCACCTATGGAACTATTAGATCTAATATTGTAATACTAAAAATATTGGATGATTGAAAGCTTGCTCAAAGAGATAGATTTTAAAGACTGTCTTAAAGAAGGAGAGAAGGAGGTTTGGTTTGGAGAGGTATTTTCAGAGCCTAAGGCCTTGATTGTGAATGGTGAAGGTAGAGGAATTAAAATTGTGGATGGTCAACAGGCCAGAGTTAGAGGAGGGTGGGGCTAAAGGAGATTTTGTCTTAATTTACTCATGAAACAAGGATATTGCTGACTGGGCCAGCATTAACTGTCCATGAGGTGGTGAACTGCCTTCTTGAATTGCTGTAGTCTGTGTGCTGTAGGTAGACTCAAAGGAGCTGCAGGGGAAAATAACTTGTCACTGAAAAAAAACTGCCATGTATCACCAAGTCAGAATGGTGAGTGTCTTGAAGGGGGATCTTGACAGTTATGGTGTTCCCATGTATCTGCTGCCCTTTTCTTTGTATATGGTAATGCCATGGGTCTGGAAGGTGCTGTCTAAGGACCTTTGATGAATTTCTGCAGTGCATCTTGTAGATAGTACACACTCAGTGTCAGTGGGTGTTTGTGGTTGTGGCGCCAATCAAATGGGCTTTTGTCTTGGATGGTGTCAAGTTTCTTGTGTGTTGATGGAGTTGCACTCATCCAGGCAAGTGGAAAGTATTCCAACACACTCCTGACTTAGGCTTTGTATATAGTGGGCAGGCTTCGTGGAGTCAGGAGGTGACTTACACACTGTAGGATTCCTAGGTTTTGACCTGCTCTTGTAGCCAGGTCAAAACCTAGGAATTTGTATTTATATTGTTAGTAAAGTTCAGTTCCTAGTTAATGGCAACATCCAGAATGTTGATAATGGGGAAAATTCCTTGATGACTATCAATTTTTGAATGTCAAGACTGATGGTTAGATTGTCTCTCATAGCCTGACATTTGTGTGGTGCAAATGTTACTTGCTATTTTTCATCCCAGGCCTGGATATTATCCAGGTATTTTGGTATGGTCTGCTGCTGCATCTGATTACAAAAATACAGAGAGGATACTACACAGATTTGAAAACAATGATGAGTTTTTTATTTAAATAATTTTCTCAAGAACAAAACCAGCTGATTTTCCTGGCACTAATTTCCCACAGGGCTGCTTTTTGCACGATTTATGGTGTTCCACTCTCTTCAATACCAGTTATCCAATAAAGGAACCACTGACTTTTTCTTGTGTGCTGTCTCGGTCTTTATTTGCACTTTTCCCACTGCTAATGTAAAACAATCTGATCACCTAGTTTCTCAAAACTTTTGTTTAAACAGGTGCACTTCCATGAATTGAACCAAGAATCTAGCCAGGGACTGATGACTTTTAAGAAGAAAACCAACTCAGGATAACCAAACCCCTCAACCATTGGCTTTCTGAAGATTAGGAAGGATCAGTTGCCAGATTACTATTTCCTTTCTTCACTCATTTATCTTGATTTTTACAATGAACTGTAGCATCTGTAAATGTTGTACAGTATTGAACTCTGTATTTGAAAATGCACATACTGCTTATTATTGTATAAAACACATGTTAAAACTTTCAAAATTATGTTCTCATGATATTAAAGCTTTGCAAAATGTGCCTAATGCCTGGATCTTTATAACTAGTATAAAACCGAGATGGTAAATATTTACAAACTATCCAGTGGCAATCATCCAATCATTCAAAAGATATTACAGCATTTTATATTTTGACTGTTTCTAATGTATGTTTTCTTGTAAACAATCACTAGAGTCCATATTCTAATGACAGACTCCTGCAATAAAATGATGTATTACTATCAATGTACATATTTTCTCCTTTACCTCTTTTCCCAACAAAATATATTAGAAATTAATTGGCTATTGCAAGACATTTTTTTCTGACCAATTCTCCATGAACATCCATTCTTCTCACCTTTGATTGCATTGTGCCTTTTTTGTTATTCTGTTATATTAAAAACACTAAATATGTGAAGGTTATTGCAGATACAAGGAATGTTTTGGATCTGGGATTACCTGACAAATCAAATTCTTCTGATCAGCCATCACACATATTGGAAACTATGGGAATGTTCTGCCAAAAAATGTTTTCTTAATTTTTGCTGCTCATTAGGGTGCTGCAGAAGCATAGGCAATCCCAAAACCTCATTTGTGAATGTGCAAACTGCATGCTTCCAATGTCCTGAAAAGTGTTTGCCGAGTCTCATTATTACATGGAAGTAAAATATTATCTCAGTTGTCTTGAGAAATTCTGAACTCTGAATCAGTAGGTGGCACAGCTGTTGAGGTGGGTTAATAGACCAATAGTCAGGGCTAAACACTTACCCAGTTAGCTGTGCAGTAATCCAAGTGGATGACACATTCAATAAAAAAAGCCCCAACTAAAAGAAAGTTTACAGAAAAGATGCATTTCACACAAATTACATTACAGGTCATTTTTCTTAATAATGTACTTATGTACTATTAAATAGAGGAAATAGTCCACAGGCATGGAATCTGCTTCGACTGTTACAATACTTACTCTTTCCATTGTCTCAACAATTCCACTGGCTCTGGATTGATTCCTTGCCCAACATAAGTTTTGGCAGAATTATAACTTCCTGCAGCTAAACATTAGGAAAACCAAAATCATCTTTTTCAACTCCCCTGCTAAGTCCATACCCTTGCTGTTGGCACCTCCTACCTGTGCCTTGGCTTGAAATAGACTGTTTGCTAACCTCAACACATTATTCAATCCTGAGCTGAGCTTCCAAATCATATTCTCACAAAGATCTTCAACTTCTACCTCTGTAATATTGCCTCCCTACCACTGCAATGTTTGTGTGTACCTTTGTCAATTCTAAACTTGCTGGATTATTCCTGGAAACCATGCGGATTTAAATCCCAAACAGCCTCTGATTTGATGGCCATTGGGATTTCAGGGCCTTCAGGATGAGGATCCCACCTCCAAGATTTGCCAGCTGGTCAAATGTCTAGAAATGCTTAAGACACAGCAGTGCTGTAGGTGTACACAGGTGCCACTGCTAGGACTGCAGCAGGGATGAGGAGAAATCATTGAGGCCCCAGAACCTGGGTAAGTGGGATGACCTCATTGGGGCTGGCCCAACAGCCCCAGCGATGGTGACCACTGTAGAGGGCAGTGGAGACAATACCCACTGAGGCCAGCAAAACCTATTTGCCCAAATAGAAGCTGACTTCCCAGTCACGCCAAAGTTACCAGGATTTAAAAGGTGGATTACCATATTGCATAGATCCCTACCACTGATACAATGTCACCAGTGCTGGAATGGAACCACTGATTGGAAAGTCAAGCTTGACCTTCCACTCACATGATATAACCAGAGGGGATTGGGAAGACTGGGCTCTCAATGCCAACACATATATCCAATTGAACAGTCACTCTGCTTCCTAGCCAATTCCCAGGGTGAGAGAGCATTAAATTTTACTTGGTAGGTTTAACTTTCTCTTGGTCTGTCTCCTTTCTACTGTCAATGAACTTTAGTCCATTTTAAATTCTGTCATGTATATCTTATTATGCACCAAATTCAATGTATCCATTCAGTGTGAGTAGGCAATTCAGCCATCTAAGACTTTTACAATACTACAATACAATGGTATTGTTCCAGTATTCCTTAGGATCATGACTGATGTAGACTTAAATTAGATTTGGCATGGAATTCTGGACCTGGCCTATCCACTAAATTTTCCATTTTTCTTCTGAGTTTCAAATGTTGAAGCAATATTGAAAGAACTTGGCTTCAGATGTGACTAGTTCTTGAGTACAGACCTTCAGCACTTCATCCAGGATGGTGTCATATAGCCTTTGCTGTATCCAGTGCTATTTTTGCTTATTTTCAAAGTCAGTTTGTTCAGAGCTGTTATCACATACTTCTGGAAGAGCTGTTTCTTGAACCCAGGACTCCTGATCCACTACGTGCTACATGAGCCCTATCATATCCAATACCTTTAATCATTCCTTGATATTGTGCAGGTGAATCAAATTGAATGAAGATTGGCTTCTGTGATGACCACAAGAGAAGGTCAAAATGACCACCTAATTGGCACTTCCTTTTGAAATTGATTTCAAATGTTTCAGCCTTGCCTTATGTAGGGATACACATAGTTGAGATGTGAATATTTGTGCAGCTTCCTCCACCAGCTAATTGTTTAGTTTTGCGTCTCTACTCACAGCTGAATGATAGTGATGATCTGATCCATAAGTTGTGAGATCAACTTAGCTCTGTCTGTAGAATATCTCTCGCTTTGGTATTCCGTTCACTTTAGTTCTTACATACTGAATTACCAAAGAATTGTAGAATGAAAATGTCTCTGGTAGATCTTCTTTGTACCTTCCCCTTGGTAGTTGTCAACCTCCATGTAATGTGTTGGCAAATGATAAATATGAAAGAATGAAAACTAACATTGTACAGTCTTCAGAAAATTTGCATTTTCCTACCCAGAGTGGTTCTCCATCACCTTCTCTTGGAAGTCTAGGAGGCAAGCACTTTTTAAAAAAGCTACAGATGATGCCATTAACAGGCCTCTACTTCACTTTGTAGAAAGACATTAAAGTAGATATTATACACACATTATGTGTGAGATTGGTGCATAATAATGTCAAGGATATTACCAGCTGGCAATCCCTACCTTCCAGTTTTACCACAGAAACTATTAACTATAGATGTAAAGAATTAAGGCCAGTTAGGTAATCTGCCTTCCTAAGTGTAAAAAGGTAAAAAACACCTGCAAATTCAATTTTTACAGCTGCTATAAATAGTCCGGTGAAAATATAGCCAGTCGTTTTGGCAACAGGATCTATTGTTATTAAGATATTTTGAATTATATTTGCACATTCATAATTGATTAACAGCAAGTCCACGTGGTCAGTTTGTGAATATTTTCAGCAAATAATAAAATATGCATTGGATAAATTTTAATGTTGCACAAATATTCCTATGCCTTGACCTGATCATTCCAATATTTTGGAAATTGACAAGCAAAGCTGACCTAAGCGCTATAATGTTTATGAGATGTAACTGCCGTCAAAAAAAGCATGATAGTTTTGCAATCGAAAACATTTGTGTTTTATCTTTTCTGTCAAAGATATTGTGTTGCCAAATATATTTACATACCATGGTGTTTCTGGTTTGGTTTCTCTTAAATGCTGATTACATTTTGATCTTCAGTTTTATAGTATAGCATCCTTTGCTGAGGCACGAACTGTCAGAAGGCATCTTATCAGGGAAGTTGTTGATAAAGGTGCAAATTACAAAAGGGACAGTTAGAGAACTTGCATTTATATAGTGCCCTTCAGGACACAGGACAATTCCTAAAGCACTTTACTGCCACTGAAATGCTTCTTGAAGTAAAGTGACTGTTGAAATATGAAACATGGAAGTAAATTTATCCACATCAAAGTCCCATCATAACATTGAGATCATGGCTGGATGATTGTGGTTAAAATTGCCTGCAAAACCTTATTCCATTGTCTACTAATAAGAAGACACAGATCTGAGTCTTGGATCTCAGCATTGTGAAGTCAGCACTACAAGTCCTCCAAATTTAGATTCTTAGGTAATACTCATTCGTGATTGGTGGGTTATGAGTCGAGAGTGTAATGCTGGAAAAGCACAGCAGGTCAGGCAACATCCAAGGAGCAGGAGAATCGACGTTTTAGGCAAAGGCCCTTCATCAGAAATATGGTCTACAATGAATAGTCAAGAGCCTTGGATGGTGGATCATGTGGTTAAGAGGAAGTAATTAAGGGTTAGAAGGGTCATGTTGAATGCTGAGAAGGTGTGTCAGGAAGGGAGGGGGGTCAGAATTCAAGTTTGAGAGAAGGTTTTGGGGTAAAAATGCCAGTGGGTTAAGGATCCAGAAGCGTCGGTGGTCAGGGTGGCAATCTAAGGATGTTTGTTTATACAGATTTGGAGGTTGTTTTTCAAGGCAACCAGAACTGATATTTCAGGATGATAACAAACTCACCAACTCCCACTGTTACCTGAACTATGCATTGTCACACCCTTCTTCCAGTAAGGACTCCACCTCCATTGCAAAAGTTCTAATGATGCCACCTTCTGCACGGGGCCTCCATGGTACTCTTCATCCACCATCCTGTATGCTTACCCTTATTGTGCCTAATCACTCAGTATCCAATATGGGAGGACCACAAAACTCATGCTGAGGGGAGGTCAAACAAAGGGCTTAAGTATCTTTTGAATAATTCACTTTTTTAAAGAAAACACTTTCAATGATAAAATGCCATTAACTCCATTTAATTTCCTTTATTTCCTTATGAAATTAGCATTGAAGTTCAAAGAGACCCCACGTCAAAAAGTCTAAAATGACTTGGAGTTGGCAAACAAACTGAAACAGCAGGCACTGTGATAATGACAGGTTCTAAAATCAGTCATGAAGCACTAATACAGTAATAATAGCCCTGAGTGAATCGTGAGTTTTAGGGAGATCAGGTCCTTGTTCCATAATTGCCATTATAAGGAACAGGCCTTTACCAATATCTGGGCAGCTCAAGTGCAGAGCAAAATAAGAGGAAAGGAAGAAGAGGAGCAGGAATAAGAAAAGGAGGGACAACAACCAGTTCTATCACCCACTAGGCAGAGTTCCGAGATTGGGCATTCTCAGACTAAATTACAAGCAGAAATAGTGAAGGCATCAGCACTAATGACAGCTGAGATGAACAGGACAGTTTTGTTTTTGCCAGTTCTAAAGGGAAGGGAATTTTTGGTCATCTAATACATGACATAAGTGAAGCAATTAGACAGTAAAATGGTTGTTGAGCATTCAAGAATGGCAACAAAGAAGTAGTACTTCTGGCAGGCTTATAGTATTCCAGTGAAAGCTCAGCCATGTCTATGAATGATGTCAGTAAAGACCAGTAAATAGGCAAAGAAGAAAATGAAGGGAGGTGCTTTTTGTGTACCCAATCCAATTGTACACAGGTGGAAGAAAAACCAATTACTAGACATGCTTTGGCTGTTTTGCCACATGTAGAAACAGGACCTTATGATGCATTCCGATATGAAACACACTGCAAATATCTTGAAAGTGGCTGGAGTAATCATGAAATCTAAAATGATGAATATTGTTGGTTACGATGTGGAGATGCTGGTGTTGGACTGGGTGGACAAAGCCAGAAAACAGTTGACACCAGGTATCATCTGACTTCTGACATTGCTAGTTATGTTTGGCAAGTTTTTTATGACTTTGTTGTGGTCAGAAATAGTACTGTAGAAAGAATCGAAACGAGATTGAAGTGACCTTATATGGAGCTAATATGTTCAAGCACATTAAGAAGAAGGTTTGTTAAAAAAAAGCTTGAATAGCTACCTATATCATGGTGACATGGTTAGTTTGCTCATCCATTTATTGATCCCACTCTCATCCAAATAGGCTGAGAGAACCTCAAATCTGTTAGACAGCTGGAGAAGCTGACACATCTACACTCTTGCTCTCTTCTCGTCCTCACACACAGGTATAACCTCCTGTCCCTGACCACTAACAAAATCAGAACATCCTACCCTAAGTGGTGTGACTGCTTCCTGGTACATAACATATTCCCCATCCCTATTGGGTTACAGACATTGTGGTTTAGTCTTGAGTGCAGAAACCCTAAGCTGTAGCTGCTCAAACTGCAAACACTTACTACAGAAGTGCTTATTCTGGATGGCAAAAGTGGGGACTGCACATGTTGAAGATTAGAGTCAAGAGTGTGGTGCTGGAAAAGCATAGCAGGTCAGGTAGCATCTGAGGAGCAGGAAAATCGACATTTCGGGCAAAAGCCCTTCATCAGGAATGTTCTGGATTGCAATGGTGTCCAGACAGTCCCATATGCTGAAGCCTTGATATCCAACCATAACTAAAGAGTCTAATTAATTATTTAATCATATTATTTACTTTATTACTTTTACATTGTTTATTGGCTTTACCACTAATTTATAAACCTTGATAACATTTAAAAATACAGAAGAACGTAATCACTTATCCTAAACTTGTGCTGAGCACAAACCAGCTCCAATGAGTCGAGCTTTGTATCAGTATCTGTATACTTAAGAGGGAAAAAAAGAGGGAAATCAGGAGGGCAAAACGGGGACATGAGATAGCTTTGGCAAATATAATTAAGGAGAATCCAAAGGGGTTTTACAAATATATTAATGACAAAAGGGTAACTAGGGAGAGAATAGGGCTCCTCAAAGATCAGCAAGGCAGCCTTTGTGTGGAGCCACAGAAAATGGGGGAGATACTAAATGAATATTTTGCATCAGTATTTACTGTGGAAAAGGATATGGAAGATATAGACTGTAGGGAAATAGATGGTGACATCTTGCAAAATGTCCAGATTACAGAGGAGGAGGTGCTGGATGTCTTGAAATGATTAAGGGTGGATAAATCCCCAGGACCTGATCAGGTGTACCCGAGAACTCTGTGGGAAGCTAGAGAAGTGATTGCTGGGCCTGTTGCTGAGATATTTGTATCATCAATAGTCACAGGTGAGGTGGCGGAAGACTGGAGGTTGGCAAACGTGGTGCCACTGTTTAAGAAAGGCGGTAAAGACAAGCCAGGGAACTATAGACCGGTGAACCTGACCTTGGTGGTGGGCAAGTTGTTGGAGGGAATCCTGAGGGACAGGATGTACATGTATTTGGAAAGGCAAGGACTGATTCGGGATAGTCAACATGGCTTTGTGCGTGGGAAAGCATGTCTCACAAACTTGATTGAGTTTTCTGAAGAAGTAACAAAGAGGATTGATGAGGGCAGTGTGGTAGATGTGATCTATATGGACTTCAGTAAGCCGTTCGACAAGGTTCCCCATGGGAGACTGATTAACAAGGTTAGATCTCACGGAATACAGGGAGAACTGGCTCAAAGGTAGAAGACAGAGGGTGGTGGTGGACGGCTGTTTTTCAGACTGGAGGCCTGTGACCAGTGGAGTGCCACAAGGATCGGTGCTGGGCCCTCTACTTTTTGTCATTTACATAAATGATTTGGATGCGAGCATAAGAGGGACAGTTAGTATGTTTGCAGATGACACCAAAATTGGCGGTGTTGTGGACAGCGAAGATGGTTAACTCAGATTACAACAGGATCTGGACCAGATGGGCCAATGGGCTGAGAAGTGGCAGATGGAGTTTAATTCAGATAAATGCGAGGTGCTGCATTTTGGGAAAGCAAATCTTAGCAGGACGTATACACTTAATGATAAGGTCCTAGGGAGTGTTGCTGAACAAAGAGACCTTGGAGTGCAGGTTCATAGCTCCTTGAAAGTGGAGTCGCAGGTAGATAGGATAGTGAAGAAGGCATTTGGTATGCTTTCTTTTATTGATCAGAGTATTGAGTACACGAGTTGGGAGGTCATGTTGCGGCTGTACAGGACATTGGTTAGGCCACTGTTGGAATATTGCGTGCAATTCTGGTCTCCTTCCTATCGCAAAGATGTTGTGAAACTTGAAAATGTTCAGAAAAGATTTACCAGGATGTTGCCAGGGTTGGAGGATCTGAGCTACAGGGAGAGGCTGAAGAGGCTGGGGCTGTTTTCCCTGGAGCGTTGGAGGCTGAGTGGTGACCTTATAGAGGTTTACAAAATTATGAGGGACATGGATAGGATAAATAGACAAAGTCTTTTCCCTTGGGTCGGGGAGTCCAGAACTAGAGGGCATAGGTTTAGGGTGAGAGGGGAAAGATGTAAAAGAGACCTAAGGTGCAAAGTTTTCACGCAGAGGGTGGTATGTGTATGGAATGAGCTGCCAGAGGGTGTAGTGGAGGCTGGTACAAATGCCACATTTAAGAGGCATTTGAATGGGTATATGAATAGGAAGAGTTTGGAGGGATATGGGCCAGGTGCTGGCACTTGGGACTAGATTGGGTTGGGATATCTGGTCGGCATGGACGGGTTGGACCAAAGGGTCTGTTTCCATGCTGTACATCTCTATGACTCTATGATTACCATTCTTAGGGTTCTTTCCTCACCTGCTCATCTAGGTAGTGCTCACTACCTGTTACGACATATTCACCTCAAATATTCCTCTAGGTGGTAGTGACTGCCTATCCTAGGGTCCTCATCTTTCCCACACATCAATAAGACTTTCTTTCAAAAAATCTCCATCTCCATATATTCCCAAGGGCAGATAAGGAAACTCGTGCATTTTCTTTTTGTTTTTGCCTATTGTCTTGTTTTTGATGGTATATGTCAAGCAGCCACAATAACGTCCTCAATTTCTCTGGGGGATTTCAAGGCACAGTGGCTCAGTGGTTAGCACTGCTGTCTCACAGCACAAGGATCCCAGGTTTGATTCCGGCCTCGGGTAACTGTCTGTGTGGAGTTTGCACATTCTCCCCGTGTCTGCGTGGGTTTCCTCCGGTGTTCTGATTTCCTCCCACAGTCCAAAGATGTGCAAGCCAGGTGAATTGGCCATGCTAATTTGTCTGCAGTGTATTAGTCAGAGGGAAATGGGACTGGGTGGGTTACTCCTCAGAGGGTCGGTGTGTTGGGCCGAAGGGCCTGTTTCCACACTGTAAGGAATCTAATCTAATCACGATGATTGAGTTCTGACCCAGCATTTGGTGATTCTTAAATATCCTTGGTGCAACTTCCCCAAGGTATTGGCTCAAACTGAAGTTGCTCTGTAAACTTGTTTGTTGTACACTATTATTTTGTTGGATTCCCTCACTGACTTTTCATAATTTCTATTCTATGCTTTTATCAATTTTGATTTGGATTTGTGCATTGGGAACTGTGAGTTCAAGATACTTATGGACTATGTGCAACAACTTCTGTTAGAAGGAAAACAAACTAAACAAGCATTTATTATTCATGAGGCCAGCAGGAAGTTACTTGTAGGTTGGTTCCTGAGCAAGTTTCCTCAGCTGCTTTATCAGTGAAGAAGAGCATAATGTTTAAACAGATAGCAGAAATTGGCTATGAATGAGGTCAGTACCTGTGATTTGGTTCCACAAAGTCTGGAAAAGCCTTATACTCAAGCAGATAGCAAATGGGTTGAATAGTAAATGGGACATTGTGGAAAAAGTGATCAGTTGGCAACGATGGAGTTTTAATAGTGTTTTTGTGAAAACAGGAATCTGGTTATTGATGCTACAGCTTGAAGATTTGAAAGCTCGCTGCTTGACCTCCCTTATCAGTTCTTGGAAGTTCAGAGAATAGAAAATAAAGTAATACAAGTCTTTATCTGAGTGAACTGTAAAGATGACCCTGACCAACATTTTCAGAAAATCAACAAAGAACCGTCTATGTGTGTGGAACAATGCATTATGAAAACCATTTAAGTAATCTTGCCAATTTTGTTATTTTTATTTCATTTATTCTCTAGCTGTTTGTCTGTTTTTATGTGAATGAGGTTCAAAACTAAAATGTTTGGGTTTATAGCATAGTCCAATTAGATTACTTTATTGTTTAATTTTACTCTACAAAAGTTGCTGTATTGTTAATTGTTAAGTCTTTCATTTAATATACAAACTGAATTCTGGAATTGATTATTTGTAGAGTCTGTGACTGATTATTCTGAAGACTGATTAGGAACCATTAGGATACATTTTGAGGGACTTTGAAGGTTTTAATTTTACTCTGTTGTGAGTACAAAGATAGGCTGATTTGGCTCGGCAGTCAGTCTCCACATCAGAACAATATCATCAGCAATGGTGAAGCGATTCCTGTGTTCTGAAGAGATTTTCATGGACATTTGATGCAACCAACCTTCAGCACATTCTCAGCAAGTGGTAAGACATTTCCGGTCTCTCATTTATTCTTGTCATATCTGGCGAAGCTAATTGTGACTTCTGATCATTGCACCCACATTGACCACACATATAGCTCTAGTTCTTGGATGAAATCAACATTGCGGCTGGTCAGGTTGCCAACCACTGCCCTGAAGAGTGCATCTGTCATCTGCAGTTTTACCTGCCCATAAGCTACTTCATAAGCATTTTTCATGAGGCAAAGGCAAAATATTAGTATTCATGGAAGCACTGTTGCAAGTTCCTTCTCAACGAGTAGAGAAATATATTCCGATTCAATGACCACTTTCAGGTTAAAAATGTATCTGAAAATCCATGTAAGTGAGGCAACTTTTGGCAATGATTCATACCCAAATATCTTTAAAGATCCAGAAACTGACTTGAAGTTGAGAATTATGTAACGATTTTAATCTTCTGAGCATCCAACATTATGCTTTCAATATTGACAAAGTGACCCAAGAAGCAAATGGATTCTTGGAGAATTAAGATGAGGCCTTCTTCTTATAAACATTTCAATACTGTATACATGCTCTGATCGTGCCTACTGACTGTTTCACCATGCGTCTACATGTCATTCAAGTGGCGTATGACTTTGCAAAAACATGGTGAAATGTTTGACATCAATGTTTTGGAAAAACCTCTGGGGAAAATTTTGAAATTATACTAAAATAAAATCTTCTAAATGAAGTTATAAATGTGGTAAGTAATCTTGGTATAGGGAGATGGTTGCGGTGATCTTCCTTTCTGCACAACAGTGGTCCATGGAAAGTAGGGACTTTTAAATCCGCCATTAAGAAGGGAGTACCAGAGTGTTGACCCAATGACAGTGAAGGAACTGTGATATATCTCCAAATCAGGATGATATGTGGCTTGGAAGTGGTGGAATGTTTCCATCCAACTGTGACATGTGCTCGACCAGGTGGTTGAAAATGCTGGTTTGGAAGGTGCTGGTGAAGGGACCTATCTGAGTTTATGCAGTGAGTTCAAGCAGTGCATCTTGAAGATTGTAAACTCTGCTGCCAGATCCATTGGTGGTGAAAGGAGTAAACTTTGAAGATGATGGATGAGGTGCCAATCAAGTGAGTGGTTTTGTTCTGGATAGTTTTGAGCTTCTTGAGTGTTGCTGGAGCTGCACCTGTCTAGGTAATTGGTGAATAACAGGAACAGAGTCCTGTGGCAGCAGCAATAGCAGGAACAGGGTCCTATGGCATTGGCATTAACATGAACAGGGTCCTGTGGCAGTGGCAACAGCAGGAACAGGGTCCTATGGCAGTGGCAATAACAGGAACAGGGTCCTGTCGCAGCATCAATAGCAGGAACAGGGTCCTGTGGCAGTGGCAATAGCAGGAACAGGGTCCTGTGGCAGTGGCAATAGCAGGAACAGGGTCCTATGGCAGCGGCAATAACAGGAACAGGGTCCTATGGCAGCGGCAATAACAGGAACAGGGTCCTGTGGCAGTGGCAATAGCAGGAACGTGTCCTATGGCAGTGGCAATAGCAGGAACAGGGTCCTGTGGCAGTGGCAATAGCAGGAACAGGGTCCTATGGCAGCGGCAATAACAGGAACAGGGTCCTATGGCAGCAGCAATAACAGGAACAGGGTCCTGTGGCAGTGGCAATAGCAGGAACAGGGTCCTGTGGCAGTGGCAATAGCAGGAACAAGGTCCTGTGGCAGCGGCAATAGCAGGAACATGGTCCTGTGGCAGTGGCAATAGCAGGAACAGGGTCCTGTGGCAGCGGCAATAGCAGGAACAGCGTCCTGTGGAAGTGGCAATAGCAGGAACAGGGTCCTGTGGCAGCAGCAATAGCAGGAACAGGGTCCTGTGGCAGTGGCAATTGCAGGAACAGGGTCCTGTGGCAGCGGCAATAGCAGGAACAGGGTCCTGTGGCAGCGGCTATAGCAGGAACAGCATCCTGTGGAAGCGGCAATATCAGGAACAGGGTCCTGTGGCAGCAGCAATAGCAGGAACAGGGTCCTGTGGCAGTGGCAATAGCAGGAACAGGGTCCTGTGGCAGTGGCAATAGCAGGAACAGGGTCACGTGGCAGCGGCAATAGCAAGAACAGCGTCTCATGGTGGCAATAGCAGGAACCGGGTCCTGTGGCGGCGGCAATAGCAGGAATACGGTCCTGTAGCGGCGGCAAAAGCAGGAACAGAGTCTTGTGATGGCAATAGCAGGAACAGGGCCATGTGACAGTGGCAAAAGCAGCAACAGGGTCCTGTGGCAGCAGCAATAGCAGGAACAGGTCCTGTGGCAGTGGCAATAGCAGGAACAGGGCCCTGTGGCAGTGGCAATTGCAGGAACAGGGTCCTGTGGCAGCGGCAATAGCAGGAACAGGGTCCTGTGGCAGTGGCAATAGCAGGAACAGGGTCCTGTGGCAGCATCAATAGCAGGAACAGGGTCCTATGGCAGTGGCAATAGCAGGAACAGGGTCCTGTGGCGGTGGCAAAAGCAGGAACAGAGTCCTGTGATGGCAATAGTAGGAACAGGCCATGTGGCAGTGGCAAAAGCAGGAACAGGGTCCTGTGGCAGCAGCAAAAGCAGGAACAGGTCCTGTGGCAGCATCAATAGCAGGAACAGGGTCCTATGGCAGTGGCAGGAACAGGGTCCTATGGCAGCGGCAATAGCAGGAACAGGGTCCTGTGGCAGTGGCAATAGCAGGAACAGGGTCCTGTGGCAGTGGCAATAGCAGGAAAAGGTCCTGTGGCAGTGGCAATAGCAGAAACAGGGTCCTATGGCTGCAGCAAAAGCAGGAACAGGGTTCTGTGGCAGTGGCAATAGCAGGAACAGGGTCCTGTGGCAGCAGAAAGAGCCGAAACAGGGCCCTGTGGCAGTGGCAATAGCAGGAACAGGGTTCTGTGGTGGCGGCAAAAGTAGGAACAGGGTTCTGTGGTGGCAATAGCAGGAACAGGGTCCTGTAGCAGCAGCAACAGCAGGAACTGGGTCCTGTGGCAGTGGCAATTGCAGGAACAGGATCCTGTGGCAGCATCAATCGCAGGAACAGGGTCCTGTGGCAGTGGCATTAGCAGGAACAGGGTCCTATGGCTGCAGCAATAGCAGGAACAGGGTCGTGAGGCAGCATCAATAGCAGGAACAGGGTTCTGTGGTGGCGGCAAAAGTAGGAACAGGGTTCTGTGGTGGCAATAGCAGGAACAGAGTCCTGTGGCAGCAATAGCAGGACCAGGGTCCTGTGATGGCAATAGCAGGTACAGTGTGCCGTGGCGGTGGCAAAAGCAGAAACAAGGGCCTGTGGCAGCAGAAATAGCAGGAACAGAGTCCTGTTGCAGCATCAATAGCAGGACCAGGGCCCAGTGGCAGTGGCAATAGCAGGAACAGGGTCCCGTGGTGGCAATAGCAGGAACAGGGTCCTGTGGCGGCGGCAATAGCAGGAACAGGGTCCTGTGGTGGCAGCAATATCAGGAACACCAGCCCATGGCGGTTACAAGAGCAGGAACAGGATCCTATGGCAGTGGCAATAGCAGGAACAGGGTCCTGTGGCAGCAGCAATAGCAGGAACAGGGTCCTGTGGCAGTGGCAACAGCAGGAACAGGGTCCTATGGCAGTGGCAATAGCAGGAACAGGGTCCTGTGGCAGTGGCAATAGCATGAACAGGGCCCTGTGGCAGCGGCAATAGCAGGAACAGGGGCCTGTGGCGGTGGCAATAGCAGGAACAGGGTCCTGTGGCGGCGGCAATTGCAGGAACAAAGTCTTGTGGCAGTGGCAATAGCAGGAACAGGGTCCTGTGGCAGTGGCAATAGCAGGAACAGGGTCCTATGGCAGCGGCAATAGCAGGAACAGTGTCCTGTGGCGGCATCAATAGCGGGAACAGGGTCCTGTGGCAGCATCAATAGCGGGAACAGGGGCCTGTGGCAGCATCAATAGCGGGAACAGGGTCCTGTGACAGCAGCAATAGCAGGAACAGGGCCCTGTGGCAGCAGCAATAGCGGGAACAGGGGCCTGTGGCAGCATCAATAGCAGGAACAGGGTCCTGTGACAGCGGCAATAGCAGGAATAGGCTCCTGTGGCAGCATCAATAACAGGAACAGGGTCCTGTGGCAGCGGCAATAGCAGGAACAGGGTCCTGTGGCAGTATCAATAGCAGGAACAGGGTCCTGTGGCAGCATCAATAGCGGGAACAGGGTCCTGTGGCAGCGGCAATAGCAGGAACAAGGCCCTATGGCAGCAGCAATAGCAGGAACAGGGTCCTGTGGCAGCAGAAATGGCAGGAACAGGTCCCTGTGGCAGCAGAAATAGCAGGAACAGGGTCCTGTGGCAGCATCAATAGCAGGAACAGGACCCTGTGGCAGCATCAATAGCAGGAACAGGGTCCTGTGGCAGCAGAAATAGCAGGAACAGGGCCCTGTGGCAGCAGCAATAGCAGGAACAGGGTCCTGTGGCAGCAGAAATAGCAGGAACAGAGTCCTATGGCAGTGGCAATAGCAGGAACAGGGTCCTGTGGCAGCATTAATAGCGGGAACAGGGTCCTGTGGCAGCATCAATAGCAGGAAGAGGGTCCTGTGGCAGTGGCAATAGCAGGAACAGGGTCCTGTGGCAGTGGCAATAGCAGGAACAGGGTCCTGTGGTGGCGGCAAAAGTAGGAACAGGGTTCTGTGATGGCAATAGCAGGAACAGGGACCTGTGGTGGCGGCAAAAGTAGGAACAGGGTTCTGTGATGGCAATAGCAGGAACAGGGACCTGAGGCAGCAGCAATAGCAGGAACTGGGTCCTGTGGCAGTGGCAATAGCAAAAATAGGGTCCAGTGGCAGCAGAAATAGCAGGAACAGGGTCGTGTGGTGGCAGCAATAGCAGGAACACCGGCCCATGGCGGTTACAAGAGCAGGAACAGTGTCCTATGGCAGCGGCAATAGCAGGAACAGGGTCCGATGGCAGTGGCAATAGCAGGAACAGGGTCCTGTGGTGGCGGCAGTAGCAGGAACAGGTGCCTGTGGCAGTGGCAATACCAGGAACACCGGCCCATGACGGTTACAAGAGCAGGAACAGGGTCCTGTGGCAGTGGCAATAGCAGGAACAGGACCCTGTGGCAGCAGACATAGCAGGAACAGTGTCCTGTGGCAGCGGCAAGAGGAAGTACAGGACCCTGTGGCAGTGGCAATAGCAGGAACAGGGTCCTGTGGTGGCGGCAAAAGTAGGAACAGGGTTCTGTGATGGCAATAGCAGGAACAGGGACCTGTGGTGGCGGCAAAAGTAGGAACAGGGTTCTGTGATGGCAATAGCAGGAACAGGGACCTGAGGCAGCAGCAATAGCAGGAACTGGGTCCTGTGGCAGTGGCAATAGCAAAAATAGGGTCCAGTGGCAGCAGAAATAGCAGGAACAGGGTCGTGTGGTGGCAGCAATAGCAGGAACACCGGCCCATGGCGGTTACAAGAGCAGGAACAGTGTCCTATGGCAGCGGCAATAGCAGGAACAGGGTCCGATGGCAGTGGCAATAGCAGGAACAGGGTCCTGTGGTGGCGGCAGTAGCAGGAACAGGTGCCTGTGGCAGTGGCAATACCAGGAACACCGGCCCATGACGGTTACAAGAGCAGGAACAGGGTCCTGTGGCAGTGGCAATAGCAGGAACAGGACCCTGTGGCAGCAGACATAGCAGGAACAGTGTCCTGTGGCAGCGGCAAGAGGAAGTACAGGACCCTGTGGCGGCGGCAATAGCAGGACCAGGGTCCTGTGATGGCAATAGCAGGTACAGTGTTCCGTGGCGGTGGCAAAAGCAGAAACAGGGGCCTGTGGCAGCAGAAATAGCAGGAACAGAGTCCTGTGGCAGCATCAATACCAGGAACAGGGGCCTGTGGCAGCATCAATAGCGGGAACAGGGTCCTGTGGCAGCATCAATAGCAGGAACAGGGCCCTGTGGCAGTGGCAATAGCAGGAACAGGGTCCTGTGACAGCGGCAATAGCGGGAACAGGGTCCTGTGACAGCGGCAATAGCAGGAACAGGGTCCTGTGGCAGCAGCAATATCAGGAACAGGGTCCTGTGGCAGCAGCAATAACGGGAACAGGGTCCTGTGACAGCGGCAATAGCAGCAACAGGGTCCTGTGACAGCGGCAATAGCAGGAACAGGGTCCTATGGCAGCGGCAATATCAGGAACAGGGTCCTGTGGCAGCAGCAATAGCAGCAACAGGGTCCTGTGACAGCGGCAATAGCAGGAACAGAGCCCTGTGGCAGCATCAATAGCGGGAACAGGGCCCTGTGGCAGTGCCAATAGCAGGAACAGGGTCCTATGGCAGCGGCAATATCAGGAACAGAGCCCTGTGGCAGCATCAATAGCGGGAACAGGGCCCTGTGGCAGTGCCAATAGCAGGAACAGGGTCCTGTGACAGCGGCAATAGCAGGAACAGGGTCCTGTGGCGGCGGCAATAGCAGGAACAGGGTCCTATGGCAGCGGCAATATCAGGAACAGAGCCCTGTGGCAGCATCAATAGCGGGAACAGGGCCCTGTGGCAGTGCCAATAGCAGGAACAGGGTCCTGTGACAGCGGCAATAGCAGGAACAGGGTCCTGTGGCGGCGGCAATAGCAGGAACAGGGTCCTATGGCAGCGGCAATAGCAGGAACAGGGCCCTGTGGCAGCAGCAATAGCAGGAACAGGACCCTGAGGCAGCAGCAATAGCGGGAACAGGGGCCTGTGGCAGCATCAATAGCGGGAACAGGGTCCTGTGACAGCGGCAATAGCAGGAACAGGGTCCTGTGGCGGCGGCAACAGCAGGAACAGGGTCCTATGGCAGCGGCAATAGCAGGAACAGTGTCCTGTGGCGGCGGCAATAGTAGGTACAGGGTTCCATGGCGGCGGCAAAAGCAGGATCAGAGTCCTGTGATGGCAATAGAAGGAACAGGGTCCCGTGATGGCAATAGTAGGAACAGCGTCCCGTGATGGCAATAGCAGGAACAGGGTCCTGAGGCTGCAGCTATAGCAGGAATAGGATTCCGTGGTGTCAATAGCAGGAACAGAGTCCTGTGGCAGCAATAGCAGGAACAGGATCCTGTGATGGCAATAGCAGGTACAGTGTTCCGTGGCGGTGGCAAAAGCAGAAACAGGGGCCTGTGGCAGCAGAAATAGCAGGAACAGAGTCCTGTGGCAGCAGCAATAGCAGGAACAGGGGCCTGTGGCAGCATCAATAGCAGGAACAGGGTCCTGTGGCAGAATCAATAGCAGGAACAGAGTCCTGTGGCAGCAGCAATAGCAGGAACAGGGGCCTGTGGCAGCAGCAATAGCAGGAACAGGGTCCTGTGGCAGAATCAATAGCGGGAACAGGGTCCTGTGGCAGCATCAATAGCGGGAACAGGGGCCTGTGGCAGCATCAATAGCGGGAACAGTGGCCTATGACAGCGGCAATAGCAGGAACTGGGTCCTGTGGCAGCAGCAATAGCAGGAACAGAGTCCTGTGGCAGCAATAGCAGAACCAGGGTCCTGTGATGGCAATAGCAGGTACAGTGTGCCGTGGCGGTGGCAAAAGCAGAAACAGGGGCCTGTGGCAACAGAAATAGCAGGAACAGAGTCCTGTGACAGCAGCAATAGCAGGAACAGGGTCCTGTGGCAGCAGAAATAGCAGGAACAGTGGCCTGTGGCAGCATCAATAGCAGGAAGAGGGTCCCGTGGCAGTGGCAATAGCAGGAACAGGGTTCTGTGGTGGCAATAGCAGGAACAGGGTCCCGTGGCAGTGACAACAGCATGAACAGGGTCCTGTGGCGGCGGCAAAAGCAGGAACTGAGTCCTGTGACGGCAATAGCAGGAACAGCGTCCTGTGTCAGTGGCAATAGCAGGAACAGGGTTCCGTGCTGGTGTCAATAGCCGGAACAGCGTCCTGTGGCAGCAGCAATAGCAGGAACAGAGTCCTGTGGCAGCAATAGCAGGACCAGGGTCCTGTGATGGCAATAGCAGGTACAGTGTGCCGTGGCGGTGGCAAAAGCAGAAACAGGGTCCTGTGGCAGCAGAATTAGCAGGAACAGGGTCCTATGGCAGTGGCAATAGCAGGACTGGGTCCTGTGGCAGCATTAATAGCGGGAACAGGGTCCTGTGGCAGCATCAATAGCAGGAAGAGGGTCCTGTGGCAGTGGCAATAGCAGGAACAGGGTCCTGTGGCAGTGGCAATAGCAGGAACAGGGTCCTGTGGTGGCAATAGCAGGAACAGGGTTCTGTGGTGGCAATAGCAGGAACAAGGACCTGAGGCAGCAGCAATAGCAGGAACTGGGTCCTGTGGCAGTGGCAATAGCAAAACTGGGGGCCAATGGCAGCAGAAATAGCAGGAACAGGGTCGTGTGGTGGCAGCAATAGCAGGAACACCGGCCCATGGCGGTTACAAGAGCAGGAACAGTGTCCTATGGCAGCGGCAATAGCAGGAACAGGGTCCGATGGCAGTGGCAATAGCAGGAACAGGGTCCCGTGGTGGCAATAGCAGGAACAGGGTCCTGTGGCGGCGGCAATAGCAGGAACAGGGTCCGATGGCAGTGGCAATAGCAGGAACAGGGTCCCGTGGTGGCAACAGCAGGAACAGGGTCCTGTGGTGGCGGCAGTAGCAGGAACAGGTGCCTGTGGCAGTGGCAATACCAGGAACACCGGCCCATGACGGTTACAAGAGCAGGAACAGGGTCCTGTGGCAGTGGCAATAGCAGGAACAGGACCCTGTGGCAGCAGCAATTGCAGGAACAGAGTCCTGTGGCAGCAATAGCAGGACCAGGGTCCTGTGATTGCAATAGCAGGTACAGTGTTCCGTGGCGGTGGCAAAAGCAGAAACAGGGGCCTGTGGCAGCAGAAATAGCAGGAACAGGGGCCTGTGGCGGCGGCAATAGCAGGAACAGGGTCCTATGGCAGTGGCAATAGCAGGAACTGGGTCCTGTGGCAGTGGCAATAGCAGGAACAGGGTCCTATGGCTGCAGCAATAGCAGGAACAGGGTCGTGAGGCAGCATCAATAGCAGGAACAGGGTTCTGTGGTGGCGGCAAAAGTAGGAACAGGGTTCTGTGGTGGCAATAGCAGGAACAGAGTCCAGTGGCAGCAATAGCAGGACCAGGGTCCTGTGATGGCAATAGCAGGTACAGTGTGCCGTGGCGGTGGCAAAAGCAGAAACAAGGGCCTGTGGCAGCAGAAATAGCAGGAACAGAGTCCTGTTGCAGCATCAATAGCAGGAACAGGGCCCAGTGGCAGTGGCAATAGCAGGAACAGGGTCCCGTGGTGGCAATAGCAGGAACAGGGTCCTGTGGCGGCGGCAATAGCAGGAACAGGGTCCTGTGGTGGCAGCAATATCAGGAACACCAGCCCATGGCGGTTACAAGAGCAGGAACAGGATCCTATGGCAGTGGCAATAGCAGGAACAGGGTCCTGTGGCAGCAGCAATAGCAGGAACAGGGTCCTGTGGCAGTGGCAATAGCAGGAACAGGGTCCTGTGGCAGTGGCAACAGCAGGAACAGGGTCCTATGGCAGTGGCAATAGCATGAACAGGGCCCTGTGGCAGCGGCAATAGCAGGAACAGGGGCCTGTGGCGGTGGCAATAGCAGGAACAGGGTCCTGTGGCGGCGGCAATAGCAGGAACAAAGTCTTGTGGCAGTGGCAATAGCAGGAACAGGGTCCTATGGCAGCGGCAATAGCAGGAACAGTGTCCTGTGGCGGCATCAATAGCGGGAACAGGGTCCTGTGGCAGCATCAATAGCGGGAACAGGGGCCTGTGGCAGCATCAATAGCGGGAACAGGGTCCTGTGACAGCGGCAATAGCAGGAACAGGGTCCTGTGGCAGCAGCAATAGCAGGAACGGGGCCCTGTGGCAGCAGCAATAGCGGGAACAGGGGCCTGTGGCAGCATCAATAGCGGGAACAGGGTCCTGTGACAGCGGCAATAGCAGGAACAGGGTCCTGTGGCGGCGGCAACAGCAGGAACAGGGTCCTATGGCAGCGGCAATAGCAGGAACAGTGTCCTGTGGCGGCGGCAATAGTAGGTACAGGGTTCCATGGCGGCGGCAAAAGCAGGATCAGAGTCCTGTGATGGCAATAGAAGGAACAGGGTCCCGTGATGGCAATAGTAGGAACAGCGTCCCGTGATGGCAATAGCAGGAACAGGGTCCTGAGGCTGCAGCTATAGCAGGAATAGGATTCCGTGGTGTCAATAGCAGGAACAGAGTCCTGTGGCAGCAATAGCAGGAACAGGATCCTGTGATGGCAATAGCAGGTACAGTGTTCCGTGGCGGTGGCAAAAGCAGAAACAGGGGCCTGTGGCAGCAGAAATAGCAGGAACAGAGTCCTGTGGCAGCAGCAATAGCAGGAACAGGGGCCTGTGGCAGCATCAATAGCAGGAACAGGGTCCTGTGGCAGAATCAATAGCAGGAACAGAGTCCTGTGGCAGCAGCAATAGCAGGAACAGGGGCCTGTGGCAGCAGCAATAGCAGGAACAGGGTCCTGTGGCAGAATCAATAGCGGGAACAGGGTCCTGTGGCAGCATCAATAGCGGGAACAGGGGCCTGTGGCAGCATCAATAGCGGGAACAGTGGCCTATGACAGCGGCAATAGCAGGAACTGGGTCCTGTGGCAGCAGCAATAGCAGGAACAGAGTCCTGTGGCAGCAATAGCAGAACCAGGGTCCTGTGATGGCAATAGCAGGTACAGTGTGCCGTGGCGGTGGCAAAAGCAGAAACAGGGGCCTGTGGCAACAGAAATAGCAGGAACAGAGTCCTGTGACAGCAGCAATAGCAGGAACAGGGTCCTGTGGCAGCAGAAATAGCAGGAACAGTGGCCTGTGGCAGCATCAATAGCAGGAAGAGGGTCCCGTGGCAGTGGCAATAGCAGGAACAGGGTTCTGTGGTGGCAATAGCAGGAACAGGGTCCCGTGGCAGTGACAACAGCATGAACAGGGTCCTGTGGCGGCGGCAAAAGCAGGAACTGAGTCCTGTGACGGCAATAGCAGGAACAGCGTCCTGTGTCAGTGGCAATAGCAGGAACAGGGTTCCGTGCTGGTGTCAATAGCCGGAACAGCGTCCTGTGGCAGCAGCAATAGCAGGAACAGAGTCCTGTGGCAGCAATAGCAGGACCAGGGTCCTGTGATGGCAATAGCAGGTACAGTGTGCCGTGGCGGTGGCAAAAGCAGAAACAGGGTCCTGTGGCAGCAGAATTAGCAGGAACAGGGTCCTATGGCAGTGGCAATAGCAGGACTGGGTCCTGTGGCAGCATTAATAGCGGGAACAGGGTCCTGTGGCAGCATCAATAGCAGGAAGAGGGTCCTGTGGCAGTGGCAATAGCAGGAACAGGGTCCTGTGGCAGTGGCAATAGCAGGAACAGGGTCCTGTGGTGGCAATAGCAGGAACAGGGTTCTGTGGTGGCAATAGCAGGAACAAGGACCTGAGGCAGCAGCAATAGCAGGAACTGGGTCCTGTGGCAGTGGCAATAGCAAAACTGGGGGCCAATGGCAGCAGAAATAGCAGGAACAGGGTCGTGTGGTGGCAGCAATAGCAGGAACACCGGCCCATGGCGGTTACAAGAGCAGGAACAGTGTCCTATGGCAGCGGCAATAGCAGGAACAGGGTCCGATGGCAGTGGCAATAGCAGGAACAGGGTCCCGTGGTGGCAATAGCAGGAACAGGGTCCTGTGGCGGCGGCAATAGCAGGAACAGGGTCCGATGGCAGTGGCAATAGCAGGAACAGGGTCCCGTGGTGGCAACAGCAGGAACAGGGTCCTGTGGTGGCGGCAGTAGCAGGAACAGGTGCCTGTGGCAGTGGCAATACCAGGAACACCGGCCCATGACGGTTACAAGAGCAGGAACAGGGTCCTGTGGCAGTGGCAATAGCAGGAACAGGACCCTGTGGCAGCAGCAATTGCAGGAACAGAGTCCTGTGGCAGCAATAGCAGGACCAGGGTCCTGTGATTGCAATAGCAGGTACAGTGTTCCGTGGCGGTGGCAAAAGCAGAAACAGGGGCCTGTGGCAGCAGAAATAGCAGGAACAGGGGCCTGTGGCGGCGGCAATAGCAGGAACAGGGTCCTATGGCAGTGGCAATAGCAGGAACTGGGTCCTGTGGCAGTGGCAATAGCAGGAACAGGGTCCTATGGCTGCAGCAATAGCAGGAACAGGGTCGTGAGGCAGCATCAATAGCAGGAACAGGGTTCTGTGGTGGCGGCAAAAGTAGGAACAGGGTTCTGTGGTGGCAATAGCAGGAACAGAGTCCAGTGGCAGCAATAGCAGGACCAGGGTCCTGTGATGGCAATAGCAGGTACAGTGTGCCGTGGCGGTGGCAAAAGCAGAAACAAGGGCCTGTGGCAGCAGAAATAGCAGGAACAGAGTCCTGTTGCAGCATCAATAGCAGGAACAGGGCCCAGTGGCAGTGGCAATAGCAGGAACAGGGTCCCGTGGTGGCAATAGCAGGAACAGGGTCCTGTGGCGGCGGCAATAGCAGGAACAGGGTCCTGTGGTGGCAGCAATATCAGGAACACCAGCCCATGGCGGTTACAAGAGCAGGAACAGGATCCTATGGCAGTGGCAATAGCAGGAACAGGGTCCTGTGGCAGCAGCAATAGCAGGAACAGGGTCCTGTGGCAGTGGCAATAGCAGGAACAGGGTCCTGTGGCAGTGGCAACAGCAGGAACAGGGTCCTATGGCAGTGGCAATAGCATGAACAGGGCCCTGTGGCAGCGGCAATAGCAGGAACAGGGGCCTGTGGCGGTGGCAATAGCAGGAACAGGGTCCTGTGGCGGCGGCAATAGCAGGAACAAAGTCTTGTGGCAGTGGCAATAGCAGGAACAGGGTCCTATGGCAGCGGCAATAGCAGGAACAGTGTCCTGTGGCGGCATCAATAGCGGGAACAGGGTCCTGTGGCAGCATCAATAGCGGGAACAGGGGCCTGTGGCAGCATCAATAGCGGGAACAGGGTCCTGTGACAGCGGCAATAGCAGGAACAGGGTCCTGTGGCAGCAGCAATAGCAGGAACGGGGCCCTGTGGCAGCAGCAATAGCGGGAACAGGGGCCTGTGGCAGCATCAATAGCGGGAACAGGGTCCTGTGACAGCGGCAATAGCAGGAACAGGGTCCTGTGGCGGCGGCAACAGCAGGAACAGGGTCCTATGGCAGCGGCAATAGCAGGAACAGTGTCCTGTGGCGGCGGCAATAGTAGGTACAGGGTTCCATGGCGGCGGCAAAAGCAGGATCAGAGTCCTGTGATGGCAATAGAAGGAACAGGGTCCCGTGATGGCAATAGTAGGAACAGCGTCCCGTGATGGCAATAGCAGGAACAGGGTCCTGAGGCTGCAGCTATAGCAGGAATAGGATTCCGTGGTGTCAATAGCAGGAACAGAGTCCTGTGGCAGCAATAGCAGGAACAGGATCCTGTGATGGCAATAGCAGGTACAGTGTTCCGTGGCGGTGGCAAAAGCAGAAACAGGGGCCTGTGGCAGCAGAAATAGCAGGAACAGAGTCCTGTGGCAGCAGCAATAGCAGGAACAGGGGCCTGTGGCAGCATCAATAGCAGGAACAGGGTCCTGTGGCAGAATCAATAGCAGGAACAGAGTCCTGTGGCAGCAGCAATAGCAGGAACAGGGGCCTGTGGCAGCAGCAATAGCAGGAACAGGGTCCTGTGGCAGAATCAATAGCGGGAACAGGGTCCTGTGGCAGCATCAATAGCGGGAACAGGGGCCTGTGGCAGCATCAATAGCGGGAACAGTGGCCTATGACAGCGGCAATAGCAGGAACTGGGTCCTGTGGCAGCAGCAATAGCAGGAACAGAGTCCTGTGGCAGCAATAGCAGAACCAGGGTCCTGTGATGGCAATAGCAGGTACAGTGTGCCGTGGCGGTGGCAAAAGCAGAAACAGGGGCCTGTGGCAACAGAAATAGCAGGAACAGAGTCCTGTGACAGCAGCAATAGCAGGAACAGGGTCCTGTGGCAGCAGAAATAGCAGGAACAGTGGCCTGTGGCAGCATCAATAGCAGGAAGAGGGTCCCGTGGCAGTGGCAATAGCAGGAACAGGGTTCTGTGGTGGCAATAGCAGGAACAGGGTCCCGTGGCAGTGACAACAGCATGAACAGGGTCCTGTGGCGGCGGCAAAAGCAGGAACTGAGTCCTGTGACGGCAATAGCAGGAACAGCGTCCTGTGTCAGTGGCAATAGCAGGAACAGGGTTCCGTGCTGGTGTCAATAGCCGGAACAGCGTCCTGTGGCAGCAGCAATAGCAGGAACAGAGTCCTGTGGCAGCAATAGCAGGACCAGGGTCCTGTGATGGCAATAGCAGGTACAGTGTGCCGTGGCGGTGGCAAAAGCAGAAACAGGGTCCTGTGGCAGCAGAATTAGCAGGAACAGGGTCCTATGGCAGTGGCAATAGCAGGACTGGGTCCTGTGGCAGCATTAATAGCGGGAACAGGGTCCTGTGGCAGCATCAATAGCAGGAAGAGGGTCCTGTGGCAGTGGCAATAGCAGGAACAGGGTCCTGTGGCAGTGGCAATAGCAGGAACAGGGTCCTGTGGTGGCAATAGCAGGAACAGGGTTCTGTGGTGGCAATAGCAGGAACAAGGACCTGAGGCAGCAGCAATAGCAGGAACTGGGTCCTGTGGCAGTGGCAATAGCAAAACTGGGGGCCAATGGCAGCAGAAATAGCAGGAACAGGGTCGTGTGGTGGCAGCAATAGCAGGAACACCGGCCCATGGCGGTTACAAGAGCAGGAACAGTGTCCTATGGCAGCGGCAATAGCAGGAACAGGGTCCGATGGCAGTGGCAATAGCAGGAACAGGGTCCCGTGGTGGCAATAGCAGGAACAGGGTCCTGTGGCGGCGGCAATAGCAGGAACAGGGTCCGATGGCAGTGGCAATAGCAGGAACAGGGTCCCGTGGTGGCAATAGCAGGAACAGGGTCCTGTGGTGGCGGCAGTAGCAGGAACAGGTGCCTGTGGCAGTGGCAATACCAGGAACACCGGCCCGTGACGGTTACAAGAGCAGGAACAGGGTCCTGTGGCAGTGGCAATAGCAGGAACAGGACCCTGTGGCAGCAGCAATTGCAGGAACAGAGTCCTGTGGCAGCAATAGCAGGACCAGGGTCCTGTGATTGCAATAGCAGGTACAGTGTTCCGTGGCGGTGGCAAAAGCAGAAACAGGGGCCTGTGGCAGCAGAAATAGCAGGAACAGGGGCCTGTGGCGGCGGCAATAGCAGGAACAGGGTCCTATGGCAGTGGCAATAGCAGGAACTGGGTCCTGTGGCAGTGGCAATAGCAGGAACAGGGTCCTATGGCTGCAGCAATAGCAGGAACAGGGTCGTGAGGCAGCATCAATAGCAGGAACAGGGTTCTGTGGTGGCGGCAAAAGTAGGAACAGGGTTCTGTGGTGGCAATAGCAGGAACAGAGTCCAGTGGCAGCAATAGCAGGACCAGGGTCCTGTGATGGCAATAGCAGGTACAGTGTGCCGTGGCGGTGGCAAAAGCAGAAACAAGGGCCTGTGGCAGCAGAAATAGCAGGAACAGAGTCCTGTTGCAGCATCAATAGCAGGAACAGGGCCCAGTGGCAGTGGCAATAGCAGGAACAGGGTCCCGTGGTGGCAATAGCAGGAACAGGGTCCTGTGGCGGCGGCAATAGCAGGAACAGGGTCCTGTGGTGGCAGCAATATCAGGAACACCAGCCCATGGCGGTTACAAGAGCAGGAACAGGATCCTATGGCAGTGGCAATAGCAGGAACAGGGTCCTGTGGCAGCAGCAATAGCAGGAACAGGGTCCTGTGGCAGTGGCAATAGCAGGAACAGGGGCCTGTGGCGGTGGCAATAGCAGGAACAGGGTCCTGTGGCGGCGGCAATTGCAGGAACAAAGTCTTGTGGCAGTGGCAATAGCAGGAACAGGGTCCTATGGCAGCGGCAATAGCAGGAACAGTGTCCTGTGGCGGCATCAATAGCGGGAACAGGGTCCTGTGGCAGCATCAATAGCGGGAACAGGGGCCTGTGGCAGCATCAATAGCGGGAACAGGGTCCTGTGACAGCGGCAATAGCAGGAACAGGGTCCTGTGGCAGCAGCAATAGCAGGAACAGGGCCCTGTGGCAGCAGCAATAGCGGGAACAGGGGCCTGTGGCAGCATCAATAGCAGGAACAGGGTCCTGTGGCAGCAGCAATAGCAGGAACAGGGTCCTGTGGCAGCAGCAATAGCGGGAACAGGGGCCTGTGGCAGCATCAATAGCGGGAACAGGGTCCTGTGACAGCGGCAATAGCAGGAACAGGGTCTTATGGCAGCATCAATAGCAGGAACAGGGTCCTGTGACAGCGGCAATAGCAGGAATAGGCTCCTGTGGCAGCATCAATAGCAGGAACAGGGTCCTGTGGCAGCGGCAATAGCAGGAACAGGGTCCTGTGGCAGCATCAATAGCAGGAACAGGGTCCTGTGGCAGCATCAATAGCGGGAACAGGGTCCTGTGGCAGCGGCAATAGCAGGAACAAGGCCCTATGGCAGCAGCAATAGCAGGAACAGGGTCCTGTGGCAGCAGAAATGGCAGGAACAGGTCCCTGTGGCAGCAGAAATAGCAGGAACAGGGTCCTGTGGCAGCATCAATAGCAGGAACAGGACCCTGTGGCAGCATCAATAGCAGGAACAGGGTCCTGTGGCAGCATCAATAGCAGGAACAGGGCCCTGTGGCAGCAGCAATAGCAGGAACAGGGTCCTGTGACAGCGGCAATAGCGGGAACAGGGTCCTGTGGCAGCAGAAATAGCAGGAACAGGGCCCTGTGGCAGCAGCAATAGCAGGAACAGGGTCCTGTGGCAGCAGAAATAGCAGGAACAGGGTCCTATGGCAGTGGCAATAGCAGGAACAGGGTCCTGTGGCAGCATTAATAGCGGGAACAGGGTCCTGTGGCAGCATCAATAGCAGGAAGAGGGTCCTGTGGCAGTGGCAACAGCAGGAACAGGGTCCTGTGGCAGTGGCAATAGCAGGAACAGGGTCCTGTGGTGGCGGCAAAAGTAGGAACAGGGTTCTGTGATGGCAATAGCAGGAACAGGGACCTGTGGTGGCGGCAAAAGTAGGAACAGGGTTCTGTGATGGCAATAGCAGGAACAGGGACCTGAGGCAGCAGCAATAGCAGGAACTGGGTCCTGTGGCAGTGGCAATAGCAAAAATAGGGTCCAGTGGCAGCAGAAATAGCAGGAACAGGGTCGTGTGGTGGCAGCAATAGCAGGAACACTGGCCCATGGCGGTTACAAGAGCAGGAACAGTGTCCTATGGCAGCGGCAATAGCAGGAACAGGGTCCGATGGCAGTGGCAATAGCAGGAACAGGGTCCTGTGGTGGCGGCAGTAGCAGGAACAGGTGCCTGTGGCAGTGGCAATACCAGGAACACCGGCCCATGACGGTTACAAGAGCAGGAACAGGCTCCTGTGGCGGCGGCAATAGCAGGAACAGAGTCCTGTGGCAGCAGCAATAGCAGGAACAGGACCCTGTGGCAGCAGCAATAACGGGAACAGGGGCCTGTGGCAGCAGCAATTGCAGGAACAGAGTCCTGTGGCAGCAATAGCAGGACCAGGGTCCCGTGATGGCAATAGCAGGTACAGTGTTCCGTGGCGGTGGCAAAAGCAGAAACAGGGTCCTGTGGCAGCAGAAATAGCAGGAACAGAGTCCTGTGGCAGCATCAATAGCAGGAACAGGGCCCTGTGGCAGTGGCAATAGCAGGAACAGGGTCCTGTGACAGCGGCAATAGCAGGAACAGGGCCCTGTGGCAGTGGCAATAGCAGGAACAGGGTCCTGTGACAGCGGCAATAGCAGGAACAGAGTCCTGTGGCAGCATCAATAGCAGGATCAGGGCCCTGTGGCAGTGGCAATAGCAGGAACAGGGTCCTGTGACAGCGGCAATAGCAGGAACAGGGTCCTGTGGCAGCAGCAATATCAGGAACAGGGCCCTGTGGCAGCAGCAATAGCAGGAACAGGACCCTGTGGCAGCAGCAATAACGGGAACAGGGGCCTGTGGCAGCATCAATAGCGGGAACAGGGTCCTGTGACAGCGGCAATAGCAGCAACAGGGTCCTATGGCAGCGGCAATATCAGGAACAGGGTCCTGTGGCAGCAGCAATAGCAGCAACAGGGTCCTGTGACAGCGGCAATAGCAGGAACAGGGTCCTATGGCAACGGCAATATCAGAAACAGAGCCCTGTGGCAGCATCAATAGCGGGAACAGGGCCTTGTGGCAGTGCCAATAGCAGGAACAGGGTCCTGTGACAGCGGCAATAGCAGGAACAGGGTCCTGTGGCGGCGGCAATAGCAGGAACAGGGTCCTATGGCAGCGGCAATAGCAGGAACAGGGCCCTGTGGCAGCAGCAATAGCAGGAACAGGACCCTGAGGCAGCAGCAATAGCGGGAACAGGGGCCTGTGGCAGCATCAATAGCGGGAACAGGGTCCTGTGACAGCGGCAGTAGCAGGAACAGGGTCCTGTGGCGGCGGCAATAGCAGGAACAGGGTCCTATGGCAGCGGCAATAGCAGGAACAGTGTCCTGTGGCGGCGGCAACAGTAGGTACAGGGTTCCATGGCGGCGGCAAAAGCAGGATCAGAGTCCTGTGATGGCAATAGAAGGAACAGGGTCCCGTGATGGCAATAGTAGGAACAGCGTCCCGTGATGGCAATAGCAGGAACAGGGTCCTGAGGCTGCAGCTATAGCAGGAATAGGATTCCGTGGTGTTAATAGCAGGAACAGAGTCCTGTGGCAGCAATAGCAGGAACAGGATCCTGTGATGGCAATAGCAGGTACAGTGTTCCGTGGCGGTGGCAAAAGCAGAAACAGGGGCCTGTGGCAGCAGAAATAGCAGGAACAGAGTCCTGTGGCAGCAGCAATAGCAGGAACAGGGGCCTGTGGCAGCATCAATAGCAGGAACAGGGTCCTGTGGCAGCAGCAATAGCAGGAACAGGGTATGTGGCAGAATCAATAGCGGGAACAGGGTCCTGTGGCAGCATCAATAGCGGGAACAGGGGCCTGTGGCAGCATCAATTGCGGGAACAGTGGCCTATGACAGCGGCAATAGCAGGAACTGGGTCCTGTGGCAGCAGCAATTGCAGGAACAGAGTCCTGTGGCAGCAATAGCAGAACCAGGGTCCTGTGATGGCAATAGCAGGTACAGTGTGCCGTGGCGGTGGCAAAAGCAGAAACAGGGGCCTGTGGCATCAGAAATAGCAGGAACAGAGTCCTGTGGCAGCAGCAATAGCAGGAACAGGGTCCTGTGGCAGCAGAAATAGCAGGAAGAGGGTCCCGTGGCAGTGGCAATAGCAGGAACAGGGTTCTGTGGTGGCAATAGCAGGAACAGGGTCCCGTGGCAGTGACAATAGCATGAACAGGGTCCTGTGGCGGCGGCAAAAGCAGAAACTGAGTCCTGTGACGGCAATAGCAGGAACAGCGTCCTGTGGCAGCGGCAATAGCAGGAACAGGGTTCCGTGCTGGTGTCAATAGCCGGAACAGCGTCCTGTGGCAGCAGCAATAGCAGGAACAGAGTCCTGTGGCAGCAATAGCAGGACCAGGGTCCTGTGATGGCAATAGCAGGTACAGTGTGCCGTGGCGGTGGCAAAAGCAGAAACAGGGTCCTGTGGCAGCAGAATTAGCAGGAACAGGGTCCTATGGCAGTGGCAATAGCAGGACTGGGTCATGTGGCAGCATTAATAGCGGGAACAGGGTCCTGTGGCAGCATCAATAGCAGGAAGAGGGTCCTGTGGCAGTGGCAATAGCAGGAACAGGGTCCTGTGGCAGTGGCAATAGCAGGAACAGGGTCCTGTGGTGGCGGCAAAAGTAGGAACGGAGTTCTGTGATGGCAATAGCAGGAACAGGGTTCTGTGGTGGCAATAGCAGGAACAGGGACCTGAGGCAGCAGCAATAGCAGGAACTGGGTCCTGTGGCAGTGGCAATAGCAAAAATAGGGTCCAGTGGCAGCAGAAATAGCAGGAACAGCGTCGTGTGGTGGCAGCAATAGCAGGAACACCGGCCCATGGCGGTTACAAGAGCAGGAACAGTGACCTATGGCAGCGGCAATAGCAGGAACAGGGTCCGATGGCAGTGGCAATAGCAGGAACAGGGTCCCGTGGTGGCAATAGCAGGAACAGGGTCCTGTGGCGGCGGCAATAGCAGGAACAGGGTCCTGTGGTGGCGGCAGTAGCAGGAACAGGTGCCTGTGGCAGTGGCAATACCAGGAACACCGGCCCATGACGGTTACAAGAGCAGGAACAGGGTCCTGTGGCAGCAGACATAGCAGGAACAGTGTCCTGTGGCAGCGGCAAGAGGAAGTACAGGACCCTGTGGCGGCGGCAATAGCAGGAACAGGCTCCTGTGGCAGCAGCAATTGCAGGAACAGAGTCCTGTGGCAGCAATAGCAGGACCAGGGTCCTGTGATGGCAATAGCAGGTACAGTGTTCCGTGGCGGTGGCAAAAGCAGAAACAGGGGCCTGTGGCAGCAGAAATAGCAGGAACAGGGGCCTGTGGCAGCATCAATAGCGGGAACAGGGTCCTGTGGCAGTGGCAATAGCAGGAACAGGGTCCTGTGACAGCGGCAATAGCAAGAACAGGGCCCTGTGGCAGTGGCAATAGCAGGAACAGGGTCCTGTGACAGCGGCAATAGTGGGAACAGGGTCCTGTGACAGCGGCAATAGCAGGAACAGGGTCCTGTGGCAGCAGCAATATCAGGAACAGGGCCCTGTGGCAGCAGCAATAGCAGGAACAGGACCCTGTGGCAGCAGCAATAACGGAAACAGGGGCCTGTGGCAGCATCAATATCGGGAACTGGGTCCTGTGACAGCGGCAATAGCAGCAACAGGGTCCTGTGACAGCGGCAATAGCAGGAACAGGGTCCTATGGCAGCGGCAATATCAGGAACAGGGTCCTGTGGCAGCAGCAATAGCAGGAACAGAGCCCTGTGGCAGCATCAATAGCAGGAACAGGGTCCTGTGGCGGCGGCAATAGCAGGAACAGGGTCCTATGGCAGCGGCAATAGCAGGAACAGGGCCCTGTGGCAGCAGCAATAGCAGGAACAGGACCCTGAGGCAGCAGCAATAGCGGGAACAGGGGCCTGTGGCAGCATCAATAGCGGGAACAGGGTCCTGTGACAGCGGCAATAGCAGGAACAGGGTCCTGTGGCAGTGGCAATAGCAGGAACAGGGTCCTGTGGCGGCGGCAATAGCAGGAACAGGGTCCTGTGGCGGCGGCAATAGCAGGAACAGGGTCCTATGGCAGCGGCAATAGCAGGAACAGGGCCCTGTGGCAGCAGCAATAGCAGGAACAGGACCCTGAGGCAGCAGCAATAGCGGGAACAGGGGCCTGTGGCAGCATCAATAGCGGAAACAGGGTCCTGTGACAGCGGCAATAGCAGGAACAGGGTCCTGTGGCAGTGGCAATAGCAGGAACAGGGTCCTGTGGCGGCGGCAATAGCAGGAACAGTGTCCTGTGGCGGCGGCAATAGTAGGTACAGGGTTCCATGGCGGCGGCAAAAGCAGGATCAGAGTCCTGTGATGGCAATAGTAGGAACAGCGTCCCGTGATGGCAATAGTAGGAACAGCGTCCCGTGATGGCAATAGCAGGAACAGGGTCCTGAGGCTGCAGCTATAGCAGGAATAGGATTCCGTGGTGTCAATAGCAGGAACTGAGTCCTGTGGCAGCAATAGCAGGAACAGGATCCTGTGATGGCAATAGCAGGTACAGTGTTCCGTGGCGGTGGCAAAAGCAGAAACAGGGGCCTGTGGCAGCAGAAATAGCAGGAACAGGGTCCTGTGGCAGCAGCAATAGCAGGAACAGGGGCCTGTGGCAGCATCAATAGCAGGAACAGGGTCCTGTGGCAGCAGCAATAGCAGGAACAGGGTCCTGTGGCAGCAGCAATAGCGGGAACAGGGTCCTGTGGCAGAATCAATAGCGGGAACAGGGTCCTGTGGCAGCATCAATAGCGGGAACAGGGGCCTGTGGCAGCATCAACAGCGGGAACAGTGGCCTATGACAGCGGCAATAGCAGGAACTGGGTCCTGTGGCAGCAGCAATAGCAGGAACAGAGTCCTGTGGCAGCAATAGCAGAACCAGGGTCCTGTGATGGCAATAGCAGGTACAGTGTGCCATGGCGGTGGCAAAAGCAGAAACAGGGGCCTGTGGCATCAGAAATAGCAGGAACAGAGTCCTGTGGCAGCAGCAATAGCAGGAACAGGGTCCTGTGGCAGCAGAAATAGCAGGAACAGTGGCCTGTGGCAGCATCAATAGCAGGAAGAGGGTCCCGTGGCAGTGGCAATAGCAGGAACAGGGTTCTGTGGTGGCAATAGCAGGAACAGGGTCCCGTGGCAGTGACAACAGCATGAACAGGGTCCTCTGGCGGTGGCAAAAGCAGGAACTGAGTCCTGTGACGGCAATAGCAGGAACAGCGTCCTGTGACAGCGGCAATAGCAGGAACAAGGTTCCGTGCTGGTGTCAATAGCCGGAACAGCGTCCTGTGGCAGCAGCAATAGCAGGAACAGAGTCCTGTGGCAGCAATAGCAGGACCAGGGTCCTGTGATGGCAATAGCAGGTACAGTGTGCCGTTGCGGTGGCAAAAGCAGAAACAGGGTCCTGTGGCAGCATCAATAGCAGGAACAGGGCCCTGTGGCAGCAGCAATAGCAGGAACAGGGTCCTGTGGCAGAATCAATAGCGGGAACAGGGTCCTGTGGCAGCATCAATAGCGGGAACAGGGGCCTGTGGCAGCATCAATAGCGGGAACAGTGGCCTATGACAGCGGCAATAGCAGGAACTGGGTCCTGTGGCAGCAGCAATAGCAGGAACAGAGTCCTGTGGCAGCAATAGCAGAACCAGGGTCCTGTGATGGCAATAGCAGGTACAGTGTGCCGTGGCGGTGGCAAAAGCAGAAACAGGGGCCTGTGGCATCAGAAATAGCAGGAACAGAGTCCTGTGGCAGCAGCAATAGCAGGAATAGGGTCCTGTGGCAGAAGAAATAGCAGGAACAGTGGCCTGTGGCAGCATCACTAGCAGGAAGAGGGTCCCGTGGCAGCAGCAAGAGCAGGAACAGGGCCCTGTGGCAGTGGCAATAGCAGGAACAGGGTTCTATGGCAGCGGCAATAGCAGGAACAGTGTCCTGTGGCGGCGGCAATAGTAGGTACAGGGTTCCATGGCGGCGGCAAAAGCAGGATCAGAGTCCTGTGATGGCAATAGAAGGAACAGGGTCCCGTGATGGCAATAGTAGGAACAGCGTCCCGTGATGGCAATAGCAGGAACAGGGTCCTGAGGCTGCAGCTATAGCAGGAATAGGATTCCGTGGTGTCAATAGCAGGAACAGAATCTTGTGGCAGCAATAGCAGGAACAGGATCCTGTGATGGCAATAGCAGGTACAGTGTTCCGTGGCGGTGGCAAAAGCAGAAACAGGGTCCTGTGGCAGCAGAAATAGCAGGAACAGAGTCCTGTGGCAGCAGCAATAGCAGGAACAGGGGCCTGTGGCAGCATCAATAGCAGGAACAGGGTCCTGTGGCAGCAGCAATAGCAGGAACAGGGTCCTGTGGCAGAATCAATAGCGGGAACAGGGGCCTGTGGCAGCTTCAATATCAGGAACAGGGTCCTGTGGCAGTGGCAATAGCTGGAACTGCGTCCCGTGGCAGTGGCAACAGCAGGAATAGAGTCCTATGGCAGTGGCAATAGCATGAACAGGGCCCTGTGGCAGCGGCAATAGCAGGAACAGGGTCCTGTGGCGGCGGCAATTGCAGGAACAGAGTCTTGTGGCAGTGGCAATAGCAGGAACAGGGACCTGTAGCGGCGGCAATAGCAGGAACAGGGTCCTATGGCAGCGGCAATAGCAGGAATAGTGTCCTGTGGCAGCGGCAATAGTAGGTACAGGGTTCCATGGCGGCGGCAAAAGTAGGATCAGAGTCCTGTGATGGCAATAGCAGGAACAGGGTCTCGTGATGGCAATAGCAGGAACAGCGTCCCGTGATGGCAATAGCAGGAACAGGGTCCTGAGGCTGCAGCTATAGCAGGAATAGGGTTCCGTGGTGTCAATAGCAGGAACAGAGTCCTGTGGCAGCAATAGCAGGAACAGGATCCTGTGATGGCAATAGCAGGTACAGTGTTCCGTGGTGGTGGCAAAAGCAGAAACAGGGGCCTGTGGCAGCAGCAATAGCAGGAACAGAGCCCTGTGGCAGCATCAATAGCGGGAACAGGGCCCTATGGCAGTGCCAATAGCAGGAACAGGGTCCTGTGACAGCGGCAATAGCAGGAACAGGGTCCTGTGGCAGCAGAAATAGCAGGAACAGGGCCCTGTGGCAGCAGCAATAGCAGGAACAGGACCCTGAGGCAGCAGCAATAGCAGGAACAGGGTCCTGTGGCAGCATCAATAGTGGGAACAGGGTCCTGTGACAGCGGCAATACCAGGAACAGGGTCCTGTGGCAGCAGCAATAGCAGGAACAGGGCCCTATGGCAGCAGCAATAGCAGGAACAGGTCCCTGTGGCAGCAGCAAGAGCAGGAACAGTGTCCTGTGGCAGTGGCAATAGCAGGAACAGGGTCCTGTGGCGGCGGCAATAGCAGGAACAGGGTCATGTTGCGGCGGCAATAGCAGGAACAGGGTCCAGTGGCGGCGGCAATAGCAGGAACAGGGTCCTATGGCAGTGGCAATAGCAGGAACAGGGTCCCGTGGTGGCAATAGCAGGAACTGGGTCCTGTGGCAGCAGCAATAGCAGGAACAGAGTCCTGTGGCAGCAATAGCAGAACCAGGGTCCTGTGATGGCAATAGCAGGTACAGTGTGCCGTGGCGGTGGCAAAAGAAGAAACAGGGGCCTGTGGCATCAGAAATAGCAGGAACAGAGTCCTGTGGCAGTAGCAATAGCAGGAACAGGGTTCTGTGGCAGCAGAAATAGCAGGAACAGTGGCCTGTGGCAGCATCAATAGCAGGAAGAGGGTCCCGTGGCAGTGGCAATAGCAGGAACAGGGTTCTGTGGTGGCAATAGCAGGAACAGGGTCCCGTGGCAGTGACAACAGCATGAACAGGGTCCTGTGGCGGCGGCAAAAGCAGGAACTGAGTCCTGTGACGGCAATAGCAGGAACAGCGTCCTGTGGCAGCGGCAATAGCAGGAACAAGGTTCCGTGCTGGTGTCAATAGCCGGAACAGCGTCCTGTGGCAGCAGCAATAGCAGGAACAGAGTCCTGTGGCAGCAATAGCAGGACCAGGGTCCTGTGATGGCAATAGCAGGTACAGTGTGCCGTTGCGGTGGCAAAAGCAGAAACAGGGGCCTGTGGCAGCATCAATAGCAGGAACAGGGTCCTGTGGCAGCAGCAATAGCAGGAACAGGGTCCTGTGGCAGAATCAATAGCGGGAACAGGGTCCTGTGGCAGCATCAATAGCGGGAACAGGGGCCTGTGGCAGCATCAATAGCGGGAACAGTGGCCTATGACAGCGGCAATAGCAGGAACTGGGTCCTGTGGCAGCAGCAATAGCAGGAACAGAGTCCTGTGGCAGCAATAGCAGAACCAGGGTCCTGTGATGGCAATAGCAGGTACAGTGTGCCGTGGCGGTGGCAAAAGCAGAAACAGGGGCCTGTGGCATCAGAAATAGCAGGAACAGAGTCCTGTGGCAGCAGCAATAGCAGGAACAGGGTCCTGTGGCAGCAGAAATAGCAGGAACAGTGGCCTGTGGCAGCATCAATAGCAGGAAGAGGGTCCCGTGGCAGCAGCCAGAGCAGGAACAGGGCCCTGTGGCAGTGGCAATAGCAGGAACAGTGTTCTATGGCAGCGGCAATAGCAGGAACAGTGTCCTGTGGCGGCGGCAATAGTAGGTACAGGGTTCCATGGCGGCGGCAAAAGCAGGATCAGAGTCCTGTGATGGCAATAGTAGGAACAGCGTCCCGTGATGGCAATAGCAGGAACAGGGTCCTGAGGCTGCAGCTATAGCAGGATTAGGATTCCGTGGTGTCAATAGCAGGAACAGAGTCCTGTGGCAGCAATAGCAGGAACAGGATCCTGTGATGGCAATAGCAGGTACAGTGTTCCGTGGCGGTGGCAAAAGCAGAAACAGGGGCCTGTGGCAGCAGAAATAGCAGGAACAGGGTCCTGTGGCAGAATCAATAGCGGGAACAGGGGCCTGTAGCAGCTTCAATAGCAGGAACAGGGTCCTGTGGCAGTGGCAATAGCTGGAACTGCGTCCTGTGGCAGTGGCAACAGCAGGAATAGAGTCCTATGGCAGTGGCAATAGCATGAACAGGGCCCTGTGGCAGCGGCAATAGCAGGAACAGGGTCCTGTGGCGGCGGCAATTGCAGGAACAGAGTCTTGTGGCAGTGGCAATAGCAGGAACAGGGACCTGTGGCGGCGGCAATAGCAGGAACAGGGTCCTGTGGCGGCGGCAATTGTAGGTAAAGGGTTCCATGGCGGCGGCAAAAGTAGGATCAGAGTCCTGTGATGGCAATAGCAGGAACAGGGTCCCGTGATGGCAATAGCAGGAACAGGGTCTCGTGATGGCAATAGCAGGAACAGCGTCCCGTGATGGCAATAGCAGGAACAGGGTCCTGAGGCTGCAGCTATAGCAGGAATAGGGTTCCGTGGTGTCAATAGCAGGAACAGAGTCCTGTGGCAGCAATAGCAGGAACAGGATCCTGTGATGGCAAGAGCAGGTACAGTGTTCCGTGGCGGTGGCAAAAGCAGAAACAGTGTCCTGTGGCAGCAGCAATAGCAGGAACAGAGCCCTGTGGCAGCATCAATAGCGGGAACAGGGCCCTATGGCAGTGCCAATAGCAGGAACAGGGTCCTGTGACAGCGGCAATAGCAGGAACAGGGTCCTGTGGCAGCAGCAATAGCAGGAACAGGGCCCTGTGGCAGCAGCAATAGCAGCAACAGGGCCCTGTGGCAGCAGCAATAGCAGGAACAGGACCCTGAGGCAGCAGCAATAGCAGGAACAGGGTCCTGTGGCAGCATCAATAGCGGGAACAGGGGCATGTGGCAGCATCAATAGCGGGAACAGGGTCCTGTGACAGCGGCAATACCAGGAACAGGGTCCTGTGGCAGCAGCAATAGCAGGAACAGGGCCCTGTGGCAGCAGCAATAGCAGGAACAGGTCCCTGTGGCAGCAGCAAGAGCAGGAACAGTGTCCTATGGCAGTGGCAATAGCAGGAACAGGGCCCTGTGGCAGTGGCAATACCAGGAACAGGGTCCTGTGGCGGCGGCAATAGCAGGAACAGGGTCATGTTGCGGCGGCAATAGCAGGAACAGGGTTCAGTGGCGGCGGCAATAGCAGGAACAGGGTCCTATGGCAGTGGCAATAGCAGGAACAGGGTCCCGTGGTGGCAATAGCAGGAACAGGGTCCTGTGCCGGCGGCAATAGCAGGAACAGGGTCCTGTGGTGGCGGCAATAGCAGGAACAGGGTCCTGTGGAGGCAGCAATAGCAGGAACACCGGCCCATGGCGGTTACAAGAGCAGGAACATTGACCTGTGGCAGCAGCAATAGCAGGAACAGGATCCTGTGGTGGCGGCAATAGCAGGAACAGAGTCCTATGGCAGTGGCAATAGCAGGAACAGGGTCCTGTGGCAGTGGCAATAGCAGGAACAGGGTCCTGTGGCGGCGGCAATAGCAGGAACAGGGTCCTATGGCAGCGGCAATAGCAGGAACAGTGTCCTGTGGCGGCGGCAATAGTAGGTACAGGGTTCCATGGCGGCGGCAAAAACAGGATCAGAGTCCTGTGATGGCAATAGAAGGAACAGGGTCCCGTGATGGCAATAGAAGGAACAGCGTCCCGTGATGGCAATAGCAGGAACAGGGTCCTGAGGCTGCAGCTATAGCAGGAATAGGATTCCGTGGTGTCAATAGCAGGAACAGAGTCCTGTGGCAGCAATAGCAGGAACAGGATCCTGTGATGGCAATAGCAGGTACAGTGTTCCGTGGCGGTGGCAAAAGCAGAAACAGGGGCCTGTGGCAGCAGAAATAGCAGGAACAGAGTCCTGTGGCAGCAGCAATAGCAGGAACAGGGGCCTGTGGCAGCATCAATAGCGGGAACAGGGTCCTGTGGCAGCAGCAATAGCAGGAACAGGGTCCTGTGGCAGCAGCAATAGCAGGAACAATGTCCTGTGGCAGCAGCAATAGCAGGAACAGGGTCCTGTGGCAGAATCAATAGCGGAACAGGGGCCTGTGGCAGCATCAATAGCGGGAACAGGGGCCTGTGGCAGCATCAATAGCGGGAACAGTGGCCTATGACAGCGGCAATAGCAGGAACTGGGTCCTGTGGCAGCAGCAATAGCAGGAACAGAGTCCTGTGGCAGCAATAGCAGAACCAGGGTCCTGTGATGGCAAAAGCAGGTACAGTGTGCCGTGGCGGTGGCAAAAGCAGAAACAGGGGCCTGTGGCATCAGAAATAGCAGGAACAGAGTCCTGTGGCAGCAGAAATAGCAGGAACAGAGTCCTGTGGCAGCAGCAATAGCAGGAACAGGGGCCTGTGGCAGCATCAATAGCAGGAACAGGGTCCTGTGGCAGCAGCAATAGCAGGAACAGGGTCCTGTGGCAGAATCAATAGCGGGAACAGGGTCCTGTGGCAGCATCAATAGCGGGAACAGGGGCCTGTGGCAGCAGAAATAGCAGGAACAGTGGCCTGTGGCAGCATCAATAGCAGGAAGAGGGTCCCGTGGCTGTGGCAATAGCAGGAACAGGGTCCCGTGGCAGTGACAACAGCATGAACAGGGTCCTGTGGCGGCGGCAAAAGCAGGAACTGAGTCCTGTGACGGCAATAGCAGGAACAGCGTCCTGTGGCAGCGGCAATAGCAGGAACAGGGTTCCGTGCTGGTGTCAATAGCCGGAACAGCGTCCTGTGGCAGCAGGAATAGCAGGAACAGAGTCCTGTGGCAGCAATAGCAGGAACAGGGTCCTGTGGTGGCAGCAATAGCAGGAACACCGGCCCATGGCGGTTACAAGAGCAGGAACATTGTCCTGTGGCAGCAGCAATAGCAGGAACAGGATCCTGTGGTGGCGGCAATAGCAGGAACAGGGTCCTGTGGCGGTGGCAATAGCAGGAACAGGGTCCTATGGCAGCGGCAATAGCAGGAACAGTGTCCTGTGGCGGCGGCAATAGCAGGAACAGGGTCCTATGGCAGCGGCAATAGCAGGAACAGTGTCCTGTGGCGGCGGCAATAGCAGGAACAGTGTCCTGTGGCAGTGGCAATAGCAGGAACAGGGTCCTGTGACAGCGGCAATAGCAGGAACAGGGTCCTGTGGCAGTGGCAATAGCAGGAACAGGGTCCTATGGCAGCGGCAATAGCAGGAACAGTGTCCTGTGGCGGCGGCAATAGTAGGTACAGGGTTCCATGGCGGTGGCAATAGTAGGTACAGGGTTCCATGGCGGCGGCTAAAGCAGGATCAGAGTCCTGTGATGGCAATAGAAGGAACAGGGTCCCGTGATGGCAATAGTAGGAACAGCGTCCCGTGATGGCAATAGCAGGAACAGGGTCCTGAGGCTGCAGCTATAGCAGGAATAGGATTCCGTGGTGTCAATAGCAGGAACAGAGTCCTGTGGCAGCAATAGCAGGAACAGGATCCTGTGATGGCAATAGCAGGTACAGTGTTCCGTGGCGGTGGCAAAAGCAGAAACAGGGGCCTGTGGCAGCAGAAATAGCAGGAACAGAGTCCTGTGGCAGCAGCAATAGCAGGAACAGGGGCCTGTGGCAGCATCAATAGCAGGAACAGGGTCCTGTGGCAGCAGCAATAGCAGGAACAGGGTCCTGTGGCAGAATCAATAGCGGGAACAGGGTCCTGTGGCAGCATCAATAGCGGGAACAGGGGCCTGTGGCAGCATCAATAGTGGGAACAGTGGCCTATGACAGCGGCAATAGCAGGAACTGGGTCCTGTGGCAGCAGCAATAGCAGGACCAGGGTCCTGTGATGGCAATAGCAGGTACAGTGTGCCGTGGCGGTGGCAAAAGCAGAAACAGGGGCCTGTGGCATCAGAAATAGCAGGAACAGAGTCCTGTGGCAGCAGCAATAGCAGGAACAGGGTCCTGTGGCAGCAGAAATAGCAGGAACAGTGGCCTGTGGCAGCATCAATAGCAGGAACAGGGCCCTGTCGCAGTGGCAATAGCAGGAACAGGGTCCCGTGGTGGCAGCAATAGCAGGAACACAAGCCCATGGCGGTTACAAGAGTAGGAACAGGGTCCTATGGCAGTGGCAATAGCAGTAACAGGGTCCTGTGGCAGCAGCAATAGCAGGAACAGGGTCCTGTGGCAGCATCAATAGCAGGAACAGGGCCCTGTCGCAGTGGCAATAGCAGGAACAGGGTCCCGTGGTGGCAGCAATAGCAGGAACACAAGCCCATGGCGGTTACAAGTGCAGGAACAGGGTCCTATGGCAGTGGCAATAGCAGGAACAGGGTCCTGTGGCAGCAGCAATAGCAGGAACAGGGTCCTGTGGCAGTGGCAATAGCAGGAACTGTGTCCTGTGGCAGTGGCAACAGCAGGAAGAGGGTCCTATGGCAGTGGCAATAGCATGAACAGGGCCCTGTGGCAGCGGCAATAGCAGGAACAGGGTCCTGTGGCGGCGGCAATTGCAGGAACAGAGTCTTGTGGCAGTGGCAATAGCAGGAACAGGGACCTGTGGCGGCGGCAATAGCAGGAACAGGGTCCTATGGCAGCGGCAATAGCAGGAACAGTGTCCTGTGGCGGCGGCAATAGTAGGTACAGGGTTCCATGGCGGCGGCAAAAGCAGGATCAGAGTCCTGTGATGGCAATAGCAGGAACAGGGTCCCGTGATGACAATAGCAGGAACAGGGTCTCGTGATGGCAATAGCAGGAACAGCGTCCCGTGATGGCAATAGCAGGAACAGGGTCCTGAGGCTGCAGCTATAGCAGGAATAGGGTTCCGTGGTGTCAATATCAGGAACAGAGTCCTGTGGCAGCAATAGCAGGAACAGGATCCTGTGATGGCAATAGCAGGTACAGTGTTCCGTGGCGGTGGCAAAAGCAGAAACAGGGTCCTGTGGCAGCAGCAATAGCAGGAACAGAGCCCTGTGGCAGCATCAATAGCGGGAACAGGGCCCTATGGCAGTGCCAATAGCAGGAACAGGGTCCTGTGGCAGCATCAATAGCGGGAACAGGGCCCTACGGCAGTGCCAATAGCAGCAACAGGGTCCTGTGACAGCGGCAATAGCAGGAACAGGGTCCTATGGCAGCGGCAATAGCAGGAACAGGGTCCTGTGGCAGCAGCAATAGCAGGAACAGAGCCCTGTGGCAGCATCAATAGCGGGAACAGGGTCCTGTGGCAGTGGCAATAGCAGGAACAGGGTCCTGTGGCAGCAGCAAAAGCAGGAACAGGGTTCTGTGGTGGCAATAGCAGGAACAGGGACCTGAGGCAGCAGCAATAGCAGGAACTGGGTTCCTGTGGCAGTGGCAATAGCAAAAATAGGGTCCAGTGGCAGCAGAAATAGCAGAAACAGGCTTCTGTGGTGGCAATAGCAGGAACAGGGTCGTGTGGTGGCAGCAATAGCAGGAACACCGGCCCGTGGCGGTTACAAGAGCAGGAACAGTGTCCTATGGCAGTGGCAATAGCAGGAACAGGGCCCTGTGGCAGTGGCAATACCAGGAACAGGGTCCTGTGGCGGCGGCAATAGCAGGAACAGGGTCCTGTTGCGGCGGCAATACAGGAACAGGGTCCAGTGGCGGCGGCAATAGCAGGAACAGGGTCCTATGGCAGTGGCAATAGCAGGAACAGGGTCCCGTGGTGGCAATAGCAGGAACAGGGTCCTGTGGCGGCAGCAATAGCAGGAACAGGGTCCTGTGGTGGCGGCAATAGCAGGAACAGGGTCCTGTGGTGGCAGCAATAGCAGGAACACCGGCCCATGGCGGTTACAAGAGCAGGAACATTGTCCTGTGGCAGCAGCAATAGCAGGAACAGGATCCTGTGGTGGCAGCAATAGCAGGAACAGAGTCCTATGGCAGTGGCAATAGCAGGAACAGGGTCCTTTGGCAGTGGCAATAGCAGGAACAGGGTCCTGTGGCAGCATCAATAGCAGGAACAGGGTCCTGTGGCAGTGGCAATAGCAGGATCTGCGTCCTGTGGCAGTGGCAATAGCAGGAACTGGGTCCTGTGGCAGTGGCAACAGCAGGAACAGGGTCCTATGGCAGTGGCAATAGCATGAACAGGGCCCTGTGGCAGCATCAATAGCGGGAACAGGGCCCTATGGCAGTGCCAATAGCAGGAACAGGGTCCTGTGACAGCGGCAATAGCAGGAACAGGGTCCTGTGGCAGCAGCAATAGCAGGAACAGGACCCTGTGGCAGCAGCAATAGCGGGAACAGGGGCCTGTGGCAGCATCAATAGCTGGAACAGGGTCCTGTGACAGCGGTAATAGCAGCAACAGGGTCCTGTGACAGCGGCAATAGCAGGAACAGTGTCCTATGGCAGCGGCAATATCAGGAATAAGGTCCTGTGGCAGCAGCAATAGCAGGAACAGAGCCCTGTGGCAGCATCAATAGCGGGAACAGGGCCCTGTGGCAGTGCCAATAGCAGGAACAGGGTCCTGTGGCAGTGGCAATAGCAGGAACTGTGTCCTGTGGCAGTGGCAATAGCAGGAACAAGGTTTCGTGGTGGCAATAGCAGGAACAGGGACCTGAGGCTGCAGCAATAACAGGAACAGGGCCCTGTGGCAGTGGCAATAACAGGAACAGGGTCCCATGGCATGGCAATAGCAGGAACAGGGTTCCGTGGTGGCAATAGCAGGAACAGGGTCCCGTGGCGGTGACAACAGCAGGAACAGGGGCCTGTGGCAGCATCAATAGCGGGAACAGGGTCCTGTGACAGCGGCAATAGCAGGAACAGGGTCCTGTGGCAGCAGCAATAGCAGGAATAGGGCGCTGTGGCAGCAGCAATAGCAGGAACAGGACCCTGTGTCAGCAGCAATACGGGAACAGGGCCCTGTGGCAGCATCAATAGCGGGAACAGGGTCCTGTGGCAGCAGAAATAGCAGGAACAGGGTCCTGTGGCAGCATCAATAGCAGCAACAGGGTCCTGTGACAGCGGCAATAGCAGGAACAGGGACCTATGGCAGCGGCAATAGCAGGAACAGGGTCCTGTGGCAGCAGCAATAGCAGGAACAGAGCCCTGTGGCAGCATCAATAGCGGGAACAGGGTCCTGTGGCAGCATCAATAGCAGGAACCTGGCCCTGTGGCAGTGGCAATATCAGGAACAGGGTCCTGTGGCGGCGGCAAAAGCAGGAACAGGGTTCTGTGGTGGCAGCAATAGCAGGAACACCGGCCCATGGCGGTTACAAGAGCAGGAACAGGGTACTATGGCAGTGGCAATAGCAGGAACAGGGTCCCGTGGTGGCAATAGCAGGAACAGGGTCCCGTGGTGGCAATAGCAGGAACAGGGTCCTGTGGCGGCGGCAATAGCAGGAACAGGGTCCTGTGGCGGCGGCAATAGCAGGAACAGGGTCCTGTGGCAGTGGCAATACAAGGAACACCGGCCCATGATGGTTACAAGAGCAGGAACAGGGTCCTGTGGCAGCAGACATAGCAGGAACAGTGTCCTGTGGCAGCGGCAAGAGCAGGAACAGGACCCTGTGGCGGCGGCAATAGCAGGAACAGTGTCCTGTGGCAGCAATAGCAGGACCAGGGTCCTGTGATGGCAATAGCAGGTACAGTGTTCCGTGGCGGTGGCAAAAGCAGAAACAGGGGCCTGTGGCAGCAGCATTAGCAGGAACAGGGTCCTGTGGCAGCATCAATAGCGGGAACAGGGTCCTGTGGCAGCATCAATAGCAGGAACAGGGCGCTGTGGCAGTGGCAATACCAGGAACAGGGCCCTGTGGCAGTGGCAATAGCAGGAACAGGGTCCTGTGGCGGCGGCAAAAGCAGGAACAGGGACCTGAGGCAGCAGCAATAGCAGGAACTGGGGCCTGTGGCAGCATCAATAGCGGGAACAGGGTCCTGTGACAGCGGCAACAGCAGGAACAGGGGCCTGTGGCAGCATCAATAGCAGGAACAGGGTCCTGTGGCAGCATCAATAGCGGGAACAGGGTCCTGTGGCAGCATCAATAGCGGGAACAGGGGCCTGTGGCAGCATCAATAGCGGGAACAGGGTCCTGTGGCAGCAATTGCAGGACCAGGGTCCTGTGATGGCAATAGCAGGTACAGTGTTCCGTGGCGGTGGCAAAAGCAGAAACAGGGGCCTGTGGCAGCAGAAATAGCAGGAACAGAGTCCTGTGGCAGCAGCAATAGCAGGAACAGGGGCCTGTGGCAGCATCAATAGCAGGAACAGGGTCCTGTGGCAGTGGCAATAGCAGGAACAGGGTCCTGTGGCAGCATCAATAGCGGGAACAGGGTCCTGTGGCAGCATCAATAGCGGGAACAGGGGCCTGTGGCAGCATCAATAGCGGGAACAGGGTCCTGATAATGCGGCAATAGCAGGAACAGGGTCCTGTGGCAGCGGCAATAGCAGGAACAGGGGCCTGTGACAGCGGCAATAGCAGGAACAGGGTCCTATGGCAGCAGCAATAGCAGGAACAGGGTCCTGTGGCAGCAGCAATAGCAGGAACAAGACCCTGTGGCAGCAGCAATAGCGGGAACAGGGGCCTGTGGCAGCATCAATAGCTGGAACAGGGTCCTGTGACAGCGGCAATAGCAGCAACAGGGTCCTGTGACAGCGGCAATAGCAGGAACAGGGTCCTATGGCAGCGGTAATTTCAGGAATAAGGTCCTGTGGCAGCAGCAATAGCAGGAACAGAGCCCTGTGGCAGCATCAATAGCGGGAACAGGGCCCTGTGGCAGTGCCAATAGCAGGAACAGGGTCCTGTGGCAGTGGCAATAGCAGGAACAGGGTCCTGTGGCAGTGGCAATAGCAGGAACAAGGTTTCGTGGTGGCAATAGCAGGAACCGGGACCTGAGGCTGCAGCAATAACAGGAACAGGGCACTGTGGCAGTGGCAATAACAGGAACAGAGTCCCGTGGCATGGTAATAGCAGGAACAGGGTTCTGTGGTGGCAATAGCAGGAAGAGAGTCCCGTGGCGGTGACAACAGCAGGAACAGGGGCCTGTGGCAGCATCAATAGCGGGAACAGGGTCCTGTGACAGTGGCAATAGCAGGAACAGGGTCCTGTGGCAGCAGCACTAGCAGGAACAGGGCCCTGTGGCAGCAGGAATAGCAGGAACAGGACCCTGTGGCAGCAGCAATAGCGGGTACAGGGTCCTGTGGCAGCATCAATAGCAGGAACAGGGTCCTGTGGCAGCAGCAATAGCAGGAACAGAGTCCTGTGGCAGCAGAAATAGCAGGAACAGGGCCCTGTGGCAGCAGCAATAGCAGGAACAGGGTCCTGTGGCTGCAGAAATAGCAGGAACAGGGCCCTGTGGCAGCAGCAATAGCAGAAACAGGGTCCTGTGGCAGCAGAAATAGCAGGAACAGGGGCCTGTGGCAGCATCAATAGCAGGAACAGGGTCCTGTGACAGCGGCAATAGCAGGAACAGGGTCCTATGGCAGCATCAATAGCGGGAACAGGGTCCTGTGGCAGCATCAATCGCAGGAACAGGGCCCTGTGGCAGCAGCAATAGCAGGAACAGGGTCCTGTGGCAGCAGCAATAGCAGGAACAGGGGCCTGTGGCAGCATCAATAGCAGGAACAGGGTCCTGTGACAGTGGCAATAGCAGGAACAGGGTCCTGTGGCAGCAGCACTAGCAGGAACAGGGTCCTGTGGCAGCAGAAATAGCAGGAACAGGGCCCTGTGGCAGCAGCAATAGCAGGAACAGTGTCCTGTGGCAGCAGCAATAGCAGGAACAGAGTCCTGTGGCAGCAGAAATAGCAGGAACAGGGCCCTGTGGCAGCAGCAATAGCAGGAACAGGGTCCTGTGGCTGCAGAAATAGCAGGAACAGGGTCCTGTGTCTGCAGAAATAGCAGGAACAGGGCCCGGTGGCAGCAGCAATAGCAGAAACAGGGTCCTGTGGCAGCAGAAATAGCAGGAACAGGGGCCTGTGGCAGCATCAATAGCAGGAACAGGGTCCTGTGACAGTGGCAATAGCAGGAACAGGGTCCTGTGGCAGCAGCAATAGCAGGAACAGAGCCCTGTGGCAGCATCAATAGCGGGAACAGGGTCCTGTGGCAGCATCAATCGCAGGAACAGGGCCCTGTGGCAGTGGCAATAGCAGGAACAGGGTCCTGTGGCAGTGGCAATAGCAGGAACAGGGACCTGAGGCAGCAGCAATAACAGGAACTAGGTCCTGTGGCAGTGGCAATAGCAAAAATAGGGTCCAGTGGCAGCAGAAATAGCAGAAACAGGGTTCTGTGGTGGCAATAGCAGGAACAGGGTCGTGTGGTGGCAGCAATAGCAGGAACACCGGCCCATGGCGGTTACAAGAGCAGGAACAGGGTACGATGGCAGTGGCAATAGCAGGAGCAGGGTCCCGTGGTGGCAATAGCAGGAACAGGGTCCTGTGGCGGCGGCAATAGCAGGAACAGGGTCCTGTGGCGGCGGCAATAGCAGGAACTGGGTCCTGTGGCAGTGGCAATACCAGGAACAACGGCCCATGACGGTTACAAGAGCAGGAACAGCGTCCTGTGGCAGTGGTAATAGCAGGAACAGGGTCCTGTGGCAGCAGACATAGCAGGAACAGTGTCCTGTGGCAGCGGCAAGAGTAGGAACAGGACCCTGTGGCGGCGGCAATAGCAGGAACAGAGTTCTGTGGCAGCAATAGCAGGAACAGGATCCTGTGATGGCAATAGCAGTTACAGTGTTCCGTGGCGGTGGCAAAAGCAGAAACAGGGGCCTGTGGCAGCAGCAATAGCAGGAACAGAGTCCTGTGGCAGCAGCAATAGCAGGAACAGAGTCCTGTGGCAGCAGCAATAGCAGGAACAGGGTCCTGTGGCAGCATCAATAGCGGGAACAGGGTCCTGTGGCAGCATCAATAGCAGGAACAGGGTCCTGTGGCAGTGGCAATAGCAGGAACAGGGTCCTGTGGCGGCGGCAATAGCAGGAACAGGGACCTGAGGCAGCAGCAATAGCAGGAACAGGGTCCTGTGACAGCGGCAATAGCAGGAACAGGGTCCTGTGGCAGCAGCAATTGCAGGAAGAGAGTCCTGTGGCAGCAATAGCAGGACCAGGGTCCTGTGATGGCAATAGCAGGTACAGTGTTCCGTGGCGGTGGCAAATGCAGAAACAGGGGCCTGTGGCAGCAGAAATAGCAGGAACAGAGTCCTGTGGCAGCAGCAATAGCAGGAACAGGGGCCTGTGGCAGCATCAATAGCAGGAACAGGGTCCTGTGGCAGTGGCAATAGTTGGAACAGGGTCCCGTGGTGGCAATAGCAGGAACAGGGTCCTGTGGCGGCAGCAATAGCAGGAACAGGGTCCTGTGGCGGCGGCAATAGCAGGAACAGGGTCCTGTGGCGGCGGCAATAGCAGGAACAGGGTCCTATGGCAGTGACAATAACAGGAACAGGATCCTGTGGCAGTGACAATAGCAGGAACAGGGTCCTGTGGTGGCAGCAATAGCCGGAACACCGGCCCATGGCGGTTACAAGAGCAGGAACATTGTCATGTGGCAGCAGCAATGGCAGGAACAGGATCCTGTGACAGTGGCAATAGCAGGAACAGGGTCCTGTGGCAGCAGCAATAGCAGGAACAGGGTCCTGTGGCAGTGGCAATAACAGGAACAGGGTCCTGTGGCAGTGACAATAACAGGAACAGGATCCTGTGACAGTGGCAATAGCAGGAACAGGGTCCTGTGGCAGCAGCAATAGCAGGAACAGGGTCCTGTGGCAGTGGCAATAACAGGAACAGGGTCCTGTGGCAGTGGCAATAGCAGGAACAGGGTCCTGTGGTGGCGGCAAAAGCAGGAACAGAGTCCTGTGGCAGCGGCAATAGCAGGAATAGGGTTCCGTGCTGGTGTCAATAGCAGGAACAGGGTCCGGTGGCAGCAGCAATAGCAGGAACAGAGTCCTTTGGCAGCAATAGCAGGACCAGGGTCCTGTGATGGCAATAGCAGGAACAGGGTCCTGTGGCGGCGGCAATAGCAGGAACAGGGTCCCGTGGCAGTGGCAATAGCAGGAACAGGGTCCTGTGGTGGCAGCAATAGCAGGAACACCGGCCCATGGCGGTTACAAGAGCAGGGACATTCTCCTGTGGCAGCAGCAATAGCAGGAACAGGATCCTGTGGCGGCGGCAATAGCATGAACAGGGTCCTGTGGCAGTGGCAATAGCAGGAACTGCGTCCTGTGGCAGTGGCAATAGCAGGAACTGCGTCCTGTGGCAGTGGCAATAGCAGGAACAGGGTCCTATGGCAGTGGCAATAGCATGAACAGGGCCCTGTGGCAGCGGCAATAGCAGGAACAGGGTCCTATGGCAGTGGCAATAGCAGGTACAGGGTCCTGTGGCAGTGGCAATAGCAGGAACTGCGTCCTGTGGCAGTGGCAATAGCAGGAACAGGGTCCTGTGGCAGTGGCAACAGCATGAACAGGGTCCTATGGCAGTGGCAATAGCATGAACAGGGCCCTGTGGCAGTGGCAATAGCAGGAACAGGGTCCTATGGCGGTTGCAATAGCAGGAACAGGGTCCTATGGCGGCTGAAATAGCAGGAACAGGGTCCTGTGGCGGCAGCAATTGCAGGAACAGAGTCTTGTGGCAGTGGCAATAGCAGGAACAGGGTCCTGTGGCGGCGGCAATAGCAGGAACAGTGTCCTTGGCAGCGGCAATAGTAGGTACAGGGTTCCATGGCGGCGGCAAAAGCAGGATCAGAGTCCTGTGATGGCAATAGCAGGAACAGGGTCCCGTGATGGCAATAGCAGGAACAGCGTCCCGTGATGGCAATAGCAGGAACAGGGTCCTGAGGCTGCAGCTATAGCAGGAATAGGGTTCCGTGGTGTCAATAGCAGGAACAGAGTCCTGTGGCAGCAATAGCAGGAACAGGATCCTGTGATGGCAATAGCAGGTACAGTGTTCCGTGGCGGTGGCAAAAGCAGAAACAGGGTCCTGTGGCAGCAGCAATAGCAGGAACAGAGCCCTGTGGCAGCATCAATAGCGGGAACAGGGCCCTATGGCAGTGCCAATAGCAGGAACAGGGCCCTATGGCAGTGCCAATAGCAGGAACAGGGTCCTGTGACAGCGGCAATAGCAGGAACAGGGTCCTGTGGCAGCAGCAATAGCAGGAACAGGACCCTGAGGCAGCAGCAATAGCAGGAACAGGGTCCTATGGCAGCAGCAATAGCAGGAACAGGGTCCTATGGCAGTGGCAATAGCAGGAACAGGGTCCTGTGGCAGTGGGTATAGCCGGAACAGGGTCCTGTGGCAGCAGCAATAGCAGGAACAGGGTCCTGTGGCAGTGGGTATAGCAGGAACAGGGTCCTATGGCAGCAGCAATAACAGGAACAGGGTCCTGTGGCAGCAGCAATAGCAGGAACAGGGTTCCCGTGGCAGCAATAGCAGGAACAGGGTCCTGTCTTAGTGGCAATACCAGGAAATGGGTCCCGTTGTCGCGTCAGTAGCAGCAACAGGGTTGCTGTGTAGCGGCAATAGCGGGAAAAGGGTCCTGTGGCAGCAGCAATACAGGAACCGGGTCCTGTGGCAGTGGCTATAGCAGGAATAGTGTCCTATGGCAGCGGCAATAGCAGTAACAGGGGCCCTTGGCGGCAGCAAAAGCAGGAACAGAGACCTGTGATGGCAATAGCAGGAACAGGGTCCTGTGACAGTGGCAATAGCAGGAACAGGGGCCCGTGGCGGTGGCAATAGCAGGAAATGGGTCCCGTGGCACCGGCAATAGCAGGAACAGGGTCCTATGGCAGTGGCAAAAGCAGCAACAGGGTCCCGTGGTGGTGGCAATAGCAGGAACAGGGTCCTATATCAGTGGCAATAACAGGACCAGGTTCGTATGGTGGCAATAGCAGGAACAGGGTCCCATGGTGGCGGCAATAGCAGGAACATGGTCCTGTGGCAGCAGTAATAGGAGGTACAGTGTCCCGTAGTGGCAGCAGTAGCAGGAAGGCGTCCCGTGGTAGCGGCAATAGCAGGAACAGGGTTCCCATGGTAGCAGCAATAGCAGGAACAGGGTTCCATGGTGGCAGCAATTCCAGGAACAGGGTTCCCGTGGTAGCGGCAATAGCAGGAACAGGGTCCCGTGGTGGCGGCAATAGCTGGAACATGGTCCTGTGGCAGCAGTAATAGGAGGTACAGTGTCCCGTGGTGTCGGCAATAGCAGGAACAGGGTTCCATGGTGGCCCTGTTCCTGCTCCTGCCACCAGCCCAAGCTTCCTGCTCTTGCTGTCCTTCTATTTAAACTTAATAACATTTTTACGGGACCTTGAGATCATGTTTGGATCATCCAAAATTCGGATAGTTGATGTTCAAATAATTGGGGTTGCTCTGTAGTCTTCATTAGCTTGTTTATCTTATTCCTCTACAAAGACTTGCATGCAGATTTTCCTTGTGCTCGGCAAGTTTATTTTTAATCTGATCCCCTGTTAGATTTTGGGATTTGGGAACCATAATCACCAAATGTAGACAGTCAACTGTATAGCTAGTTTATGAAATTCGTTAAGAACTAGCGGTTTAAATATGTTCTATTAGTTAATTAATCAAAAAAAAGACCCATGATAATTGAGAATGGTTCAGTGCAAACAGACAATTCACACAGAATGTGTTAATTTCCAAGGTGTGAAGGCAGCATCCTGCTTTCTAGCCAAAGTATTGGAGAACATTCCAATAGGTCTTCAACCTCTTCTAGTACGTCTTGCATCTGAAGGAGACAGCTGCCTAGTAAGTACTACCACCTGACAGGGACTTTCCCCTGACTCTGAGCACTGGTTGATATTTCTAGGGCTGGTAGTTTGATCTATGTCAATCACCTGTTTGAATCATTTTATCAAATGAACATAGCACAGGTACACAAATAACATGATGGTCACCTCACTCTTTGACAACTTTCAGCTTGAGATCAGTTTATATTACACAAGGAACATCTCGTTATAAACACAGGCATAGATAGCAAGCTATGCCAAGTTCCATCCTTCTAACATTAAATGTCAATCTGGAAGCCTGACCCAAGTGACTCAGATGCTTCCAGGGACAACCTTTAGCATTGTCTAGTCTATTGCAAAGAAAGAAGATCAGTGCGGTGTTAAAAAAATTCCATAATTTATTTAATATGCAGAAATTACTTGTTTAGAAAGGATCCTTTTCAATATTTGGAACTAATCCTTCAGCTTTCATTTTTCTATTGGCCCTTCTTTGATATACTTATAACTTTCCTCCACATTGTTGTTGCTTTTCAACATAATGGACAGGTCTGAACTATTTCTCCATATTGTGAAGAAACTCACCTTTTTTTACCATGTATATGCTTTAACTATTGATTTACATGCTCAGAGCTTCTGCATATGTTTATTACTTCTTTGAAAGACAAATTCTCTTCCCTTACTGTCACAGCAGAATCTCTTAGGTCTAAGATAATTAATCTAATCTTTAATTAGATCATCTTTCAGGTGCCCAAACTCACTGGATTCTACAAATGTTAATATGACTATATATCTATCATTAGGCTCTTTTGAACTTTGAGCTCCAGTCTTAAACACATACGTTCATTTGATGATTTCAATTTAGAATCCAAATACACATTCAAATTATGGAGTAATTGAAAAAATAAATTACCAGTAAATATTATTGCCAAGGATAAAAGTAACTAGTTGCAAACAGTCTTTTCCAAATACTGATTCAGATTTCAAAATTGTGAATGTTTACAGGGAAAATATAGGTCTGTCTCTTTAACTTTCATACACCTGGTCCTTCAACGTCTAGCAGCACAAATGTCATCTAACTGCAATTACCTTCATTCAACCTTGAAATTGCTGTTCATATCATTTGCTGTAGCTACACACAAGGTAACAGCTTTACATAACAATAAGTAGCTTATTGTGGTAGCATTTAGAGAGAAGATACCAGAGTGTACGGATTAGAGAGCAATAGCTACTTTCACCATTGCTGGAGTAAATGAAGTAAGGATTTCATACCAGGTCTGAATGATCAGAAAGTTCATGGAAGATTGTAGGAGGAAACAATGATGTGGAAATGTGATATTATGGAAGGATTTTAATGAGGACAACAATCATTGCAGGTCAGAGCATTGGGATGATGAGGAAATGAAGTAAGATACAGACAGAACATTTTGGATGATATTTAAGTTCACAGAGTATGAAAATGCAGAGCATTGGAAGATTCAAGCCTGAATAAGTCAACAATATTGATGATAATTTCAGCAGCAGATGTGCTGAGCCCAGGTAGTAGTAAACATTATTGGAGCATCAGTCATTGTTTTCTGACGGAAACAAGATGGGGGCTGAAATTCAGACAGCAGTTTAGAGGATGCTGAGGTTCTGAATGGTCAATGAAACTGGAGATTGGAAACCAACCAAATTTGTTCTCTTGCATAATAAAATCAGAAAATGTTGTATGTACTCAACAGAAATGGCAACACCTGTGGAAAGGAAAACAGAAGAACAGAAACATTCTCTTTTTTCTTTCTACACCTGCTTCCAGACCTGCCAGTCCTTTCAACCATCTTTTGTTTCAACATCCATAGTGTTTGGTATCGCCCCCTCTTTTTGTTTGTCTCCTCTTCTATCCTCCAAGGGCTTTTTAGGGGCACAGAGTACAAGAGGAAGGTGGTTGAGCTGAATTTATATAGGGATGAGATTATGGAATGCTTGAAATTGCAAGATAAAATAGAGTTGAGTCAGCATGGCTTCATCAAGGGAAGATCATGCCTGATAAATCTGTTAGAATTCTTTGGGGAAGTAATAAGCAAGTTAGACAAAAGAAAAGCAGCAAAAGTGTCAGTTTGGATTTCCAGAAGGCCTACGACAAGGTGCTTCACAGGTGGCTGCAAAATTAGGTAAGAGCACATGGTGTGAGGGGCATGGATAGAGGTTTGGTTGACTTGTAGAAGGCAGAGAGTGGCAATAAAGGGTCTTTTTCAGGATGGCAGCTAGTGATTAGTAGAATTTCATAGGCATCAGTTGGGACCACAACTATTCATGTTATAGATTAATAATTTGGATGAAGGAACTGAGGGTAGTATTGCTAGTGACGCAAGGGAACATTGCAGAAGACACAAAGGTAGGTGGAGGGACAGGTAGTGTTGAGGAAGTGGGAAAATTGCAGAAGCACTTGGACAGGCTAGGAGAGTGGGCAAAGAAGTGGCAGATGGAACACGGTGAGGGTAAGTATGAGGTTTTGCACTTTGATAGTAAGAATAGAGGAGTAGATTATTTTCTAAATGAGGAGAGGCCATGAAAATCTGAAGCGCAAAGGGGTTTTCCTAATGTGTAGGTTCAGTTGACAGTGAGGAAGGCAAATGCAATGATAGCATTCATTTCAAAGGGGCTAGGACACAAGATTAGGGATGTACTACTGAGGCTGTATAGTGCTTTATTCATACCGAATTTAGAACATTGAGAGCAATTCTGGGCTCTGTATACAAGAAAGGATGTGTTGAAGGTGGTCCAGAGGAGGTTAACAAAAATTATTCTGGTAATTATGGTCTTGTTATATGAAGAGCATTTGAGCACTCTGGATCTGTACTCAACAAAATTTAGAAGGAAAAAGGGGGGGAGTGTCATTGAAATTTACAGATTACTGACAGGCCTGGTTAGAGAGGATGTGGAGAAGCTGTTTCCACCAGTAAAAAAGGACCCAAGGGCACAGCCTTAGGGTGAAGCAGCAACTCTTTAGAACTGTAATGAGGAGGAATTTCTTTGGTCAGAGGGTGGTGAATCTTTGGTATACATTGCCACAGAAGGCACTGGAGGCCAAGTCATTGAGTGTGTACAGAAAGATAGAAAGGTTCTTGAATAGTAAGTGGATCAAATGTTGTTGGGTGAAAGCTTTTATCTTATGGTCTTATGGTTTTATGGATACTAGTTAGACCTCAGCTGGAGTATTGCTTACAGTTAGAACATAGAACACAGAACATAGAAAAGTACAGCACAGAACAGGCCCTTTGGCCCATGGTGTTGTGCCGAGATTTAATCCTAATGTCAAATATAGTAACTTAACCTACGCACCCCAGAACAGGCCCTTTGGCCCACGATGTTGTGCCGAGATTTAATCCTAATGTCAAATATAGTAACTTAACCTACGCACCCCTCAACTCACTGCTATCCATGTGCATGTCCAGCAGTCGCTTAAATGTCCCCAATGACTCTGCTTCCACCACCACAGCTGGCAACGCATTCCATGCATTCACAACACTCTGTGTAAAGAACCTACCTTTATATCTTCCTCCTAATATCTTCAAACTATGACTTCTCGTACCAGTCAATTCTGCCCTGGGGAAAAGTCTCTGGCTATTGATTCTATCTATTCCTCTCATTAGTTTGTACACCTCAATCAGGTCTCCTCTCTTCCTCCTTCTCTCCAGAGAGAAAAGTCTGAGCTTATTCAACCTTTCTTCATAAGGCAAGCTCTCCAATCCAGGTAGCATCCTGGTAAACCTTCTTTGCATCCTCTCCAAAACTTAATGTTTTCCAAAATTTCTAGCACATCAACTTCATCAATCTTGATCTGATCAAGACTGTATCCCAGCTCCTCTAAGTTTTCATTTACAACAAGTTCCTTTTCCTTGGTGACAACTGAAACAAAAAACGCATTTAGGGCTTCCCCTATCTGCTCAAACTCCACGCACAAGTTCCCTATGCTATCCCTGATCGGCCCTACCTTCTCCCTGATCATTCTCTTATTCCTCACATATGAGTAAAATGCATTTGGATTCTCTCTTATCCTTATTGCCAAGCCTTTTTCGCGTCCCCTCCTGGTTCTCTTCAGTCCAATTCTGAGCTCCTTTCTAGCAAGCCCATAATTGTCTAAAGCTGTGCTAGATCCTTGCTTCCTCCATCTTACGTAAGCTGCCTTCTTCTTTTTGACGAGAAGTTCCTCTCTTCTTGTCATCCAAGGTTCCTTAATCTTACTCCTTCTTACCTGTCTCAGAAGAACAAATTTGTGCATCACTCGCAACAACTGCTCCTTAAATAGTCTCCACATGTCTGTGTGCCCTTCCTGTGGAACAATTGCTCCCAGTCTGTACTTCCCAACTCCTGTCTGATAGCGCCATAATTTCCTTTTCCTCAATTAAATATCTTCCCTCGGTAATTGCTCCTTTCATTCTCCAAGGCTATGCTAAATGTGAGGCAGTTGTGATCACTTTCATTAAAGTGCTCTCCCACCGCGAGTTGTGGGCACTATTTCAAGAACATATTGTAGACAGTGAAGAATTGATATACAAGAATTATTTTAGAAGTAACATATTTCAGTTATGAGGATATATTGGAGAAGTTGAGACTGTTTTCCTTGTAGAGTATAAGATAAGAGGAAACTTGATAGAAGTTTTCAAACTTCTGGCCTGGACAGTGTAAATGTGAAGTAATTGTTCTCAATCATAAAAAATCAAAAATGAGAGGGCACAGAAATAATGTGATTTGCAAAATAAGTAAATCGAAATGAGAACTTTTTTTCACATGATGAATAGTTAAGGTGCTCTTCCTGAACACAAGGTGGAAGCAGATTCATTCGAGACATTCACGAGGGTATTGGTGCATTATTTGAATGGAAATGTCATGCAGGATTAGAGGGAAAAACAGAAGATGGCACTGATTCATAATTCTGATTTAGAGGGCAAGTGCAGACATGATGGGCAGAATGGGGTTTTTTAACCAGATTTTTAATCACCTTGTCACAATCATTATTATTTGCCTTGACAGACATTTTACATTACGTTTCCATGAAATGCCTTTGGATGTTTTTCAATATTAAAGATGCAATATTAATGCATGCTGTTGTTGTATTTTTGAGCTTGAGGTTTCCTTCTAGTCTTCATCCCAAAGGTAGCTACTTCCCAGTCCTGTTCCGAAGAAGGGTCACTTGCCTTGAAATGTTAATTCTGTTTCGTATTCCTCAGATGCTACATGACCTGATGAGTTTCTCCGGCAATTTCTGTTTTTGTTTACTTCACAGTCTTTGTTGCCAGGTCCCTTGCTTGCATTCACAAAGTAGGGGTCTTGAAGACCTGTAGCCGTTTCCTTTCTCCGAAATCGATGCATATTCAATCTTGATCCAGCACATGTCCTAATTTTGAAACTAAGCCAAACATGAAATATCAATGCTTTCAGATGCTTTCAGATATGACAGTTTCTATAGCAGACATTTGATAGAGGGAAAATGTGGGCCATGATGTAACACTAGAATTATGCAACACATAAAATTTCATAGCATCACAATTAATTTGTCATATTTCACTGAACAAAGTCATCTGCTGAAATGATTAGATTACTTCAGCTTTGATTCTGTTTTGATAGGATGGATGTGACTGAATCATTAGAAAGTCATGGAGCTGTAAGAAAATTTTCTTTAAAAATATCAATCCACTGAATTGTTTTTATTACCAGTACTTGATAAATGAATGTGGTTTTTTCACAAAATAGTTGTAAAAATAGAGGCTGACAGCCTGTAAGTTATAACTGAAGAGGTTCTATGCTAAAAGTGAAATCAAACCAGAGGGTTTGGTAGCACATCAGCATAAGGTGAGTGAGCAGTAAGGAAGTAAATTAACAGCCATAAGATGCATAAGATGTTGTGTGTCCTTGTATGCAAAGCAACCTGGTAGATGGATGTAATGCATAACTGCTCCTCGCAGATGTGCTGCAGTGGCTGAAGCTCAGATTCGGCTCATTAATTATGAGCCAAGGTTCCGCAGGCTGCAGGAACTTACTGCAGATGTGGATCTCCCAGCTCCTACATCATGCAAGAATAACACATTGCCTGTACTGCCACCTCTGATTATAATTAGGTTCTATTTTTTGTAGAAAGATGTTATTCTCAGATACATCATGCTGTCCGCAAATGTATAGCTACATAGCTCTTCCTGACTTTTCAGCATCTTCTTTTCTCCCTGCCACACCAGTATGTGTTTTCCAGTGACGTCTGGATATCATTCAATTTAATTTGCTGAGCAATGTGAAGAGCATCCTATACATAATATATGACATTTTTAGAGTTTGGATTTCATAACAGTGGCAGATAGGTGGTGGTTGTTTTTAAAAAGCATTTAACTCTAAAAATGAGGTCACAGTAATCTAAGCCAGTACCTGTCAGGGATAACTACAAATAAAAATATTTATATTGTTGGCTTTATGACAGGTAGAGTAAATATGTAAGGCCATGAACTGTTTTCAGTTCAGAAATATTTAGGGTGAACTATTTTTAAATTCAATTCTGAGTTAAGTTTTTCAGAAGACACGACTATTGAGATCAGAAGCCAAATTAGTTTTCTTTTTAGAAGCAATTGAGGCAATGCATTATCTCAACAGAAACAATTAGTTTGTGAAATTTACAAGCCAGGAGCATTTTTTTTAGAAATCTGCAGGTCATTAGAACCGGGGATGTTTAAGCTCTTAGGTTTGTGAGATGTTTATATCCAAAGATTTGGCAATAAGTCTATCAAGAGTCAGTTGAGGTAGAAAGTATTTTCTATGGAGTTTGGACTCTCTAGAGTTTCCATAATGAACAGTGTATGGAAAGTGGTTGAAATTTTGATTTACTGTGTCTTTTGAAATCATTTTAACTGTTGTATATTAGATTTCTTGGTTTCTTTCTTTCTTCTTTTGTGCAATAAATCTATATTCTGAAGAAAATCTGCAGTCTCACGAAAACATGTCCCAGTGACTAGCCACCAGTGATTAACTAACTAAACCAAAGAACCACATGATCCATCAATCGAGGTTCCATTCTTGAATATTACCTGCCCAGAGGTATCATCAGCTTTGATCATAAGTTTCTCAGGATCAACTTGTATCAGTAAGGCTCATACTGGTGACTCACTGTTCCATAGATCATTGTATATCCCACCCATCTCCTGAACACAAAGAATCAATTTTCACCAGCTTCCCCTAAACACAAAAAAGTATTTTCCTGTGCCTTTTGCAGATGCAGCAGTTTCTGTCTCCTTGATTGTGTCTCTCAGTTTGTATATCTTTATCCAGGAACAGCAACTCATTTACTCCTGTCAAGTTTTGAAATCTTGAAATCATTTGCTTCTCTGTGTTCTGATCTCAGGTCAAATAGGCCTGCCTCTAGGAAGAATTGATCACATTATCCCCAAATCAGGATATTCCATTTTACTTTAAATTAAATTTATCGGTCAGAGCATTGAGTATAGGAGTTGGGAGGTCATATTGCGGCTGTACAGGACATTGGTTAGGCCACTGTTGGAATATTGTGTGCAATTCTGGTCTCCTTCCTATTGGAAAGATGTTGTGAAACTTGAAAGGGTTCAGAAAAGATTTACAAGGATGTTGCCAGAGCTAGAGGATTTGAGCTAAAGGGAGAGGTTGAATAGGCTGGGGCTGTTTTTCCTGGAGTGTCAGAGGCTGAGGGGTGACCTTATAGAGGTTTTTAAAATCATGAGGGGCATGGATATGATAAATAGACAAAGTCTTTTCCCTGGGGTAGGAGGGTCCAGAACTAGAGGGCATAGGTTTAGGGTGAGAGGGGAAAGACAGAAAGATACAAAAGAGACTTTTTCATGCAGAGGGTGGTACATGTATGGAATTATCTGCCAGAGGAAGTGGTGGAGGCTTGTACAATTGCAACATTTAAAAGGCATCTGGATGGGTTTCTGAATAGGAAGGGTTTGGAGGGATATGGACCAGGTGCTAGCAGGTGTGATTAGATTGGGTTGGGATATTTGGTCGGCATGGATGAGTTGGACCAAAGGGTCTGTTTCTGTGCTGTACATCTCTATGATTCTAAGAGACAATTGAAAAGATAATCTGTTTTCTGAATTTTTGCAATTGTTAACAAGTGTCATTTTTTTCATTTATTAGTTATATTATTTATGTTAACATTAGTGAGTTCCTAGCTCTGATTCATTGTTAGTTTCCATACCTAACATGCTCTCATCTTTCTCTGTTGTAAATATTGAGACAACGTAGTTAGGACCAAGAATAGGCCAGATGAACAAGTCTGCTCTGTCATTCAATGTTATGATGGTTGATTTGCCACTGTACTGCACCATCTCAATATCCCTTATTGCCATGAATGTTTATCTTCAATGATTGAACTTTCACAGTCCTGCACCATTCTGAGTGAAGAAATTCCTCTTCATCTTGGTCTTAATTGTCTACGTCTAATCTTCCCTGGGTTTAGACTGACATTCTGGAGAAACATTTTATCTATATTCACCTTGTCACACCCTGTCATAATTTTGTATGTTTCAATAACATCACTGCTCACTCTTTGAAAGTCGAGGGAATACAGACCCAGATTCCTCAATTACTTCTCACAAAATAGCCCCGCCATCCAAAGGATTAGTCTGGTGAACTTTTATTGCAATCTTTCCATGCAAGTAAATAAAGAGACCAAACTGTACATAATATTTCACAAAAACTCTGCACAATTGCAGAAAGACACCATTAACTCTATACTCAGATCCCCTTGTGATGAAGATAAATATATTGTCTTTCTTCCTAATTGCTTAATCTATCTGCATTGTAGCATCTAACAATTTATAATCTAAGACATCTAGTTCCATTTAGACACCTGCACTTCCTAACCTCTCACCATTTGAGAAATATTCTGCCTATCTTTTAACCAAATTGAATAAATTCCCACTTATTTACATTATATCCATCTGCCACGTTCGAGCCTATTCACTTAGCCTGTCTAATTCTTCTTGAAATCTCTTTACATCCTCCTCACAACTTAGAATCCTATCCAGTTTTGTGTCATTAGCAAATTTGGAAAGATTGCAATTGGTCCCTATATCCAAATAATTTATTCAACATGTCCGACACTTCATCTTCATTAATAATATTACCATTATCAGCTTTCAAGGAACGTGTATTACAATAACAACTCTTTTCATAATAAAATATAAAGTCATTTGTATTGATCTTGATCTTCTTTGATGTTGCTATCATGGTCCCTTTTTGTATTTTATGTTGAATCACTCCCAGTCTGTAAGATGCTGATACTTTTTGCATTTTTGCAAATTTTTCTTTCAGTCTTATGCTGCCCTTTATGTCTTTTGTCACCCATGGCATTTTCTTTTGGAAAATTGAACTCCTTTCTTTGGGGAAATTCCACCCTTGATACATGTCTTTGCTTGCTAATTGTAGTTTTGTCCTATCAAATCATTGAAATAATTTAACATTTAATCATATAATAAGGAGTAACCCAGTAAAATCTCTGAAATTGTCTTTATTGCTGGACAAATCTCAGAAACTCATCAAGAACAACACCATCAACTCTTCATTGATTTTGTCAACCTAAAAGAATTTGACTCAGTTCATCACAAAGCTCTGCAGATTGTGCTTCAAAGATTTAGATTCCACAAAAGTTATAGAATCCCTAGACTGCAAAAAGAGGTCATTCAGCCCATCAAATGACCCTCCGAAGAGCAACCCAGACTCCCTCCCCCCCCTCCCCCACAACCCTATCACCATAATCCCGCACCTGGCATAGCTAACTGACATAGCCTACATAACCCTGGACACTACAGTGGAATTTAACATGGGCAATCTATCTAACCTGCAGATCTTTGGACTTTGGGAGGAAACCAGAACACCAGGAGCAAATCCGCCGTCACAGTCCTGCAACTGCTTCCTGACAACATGACTGCAACAGTCTTAAGTGGGAAGTTTGAAACCTTCCCCCTCAAAATTTGCATTGGCGACCATGAGAAACCAAGCCAGTGTAATATCCCCCATACTATTTAAAATCCACCTAAATGGGGCTAGTCACCTCAAAATTTAACTGTCCTCTGATGTGAGGATTAAATACTGCCTTGATCAAAAATTGTTTAATTTCTGGTACTCCTGTGCCAAAACTAAACTGACTATCACACAACTACATGTTATAATGTTCAGGATGTTTGCAGTGTTGCTGCCCACTCTGCACCAGATTTGCAAGTTACTCTCAATCTCTGCAATTCTGTATTCAGATACATTACCAGTACTTGAATGTTCCCAAAATGAAATATATCAACCCAGACTTCCTCAAGCAAATATGCTACTATCAATATATATTGAAAGAGAGCTTCTGGAATATGCCAAGACTTCCATAGTTTTGCAGCCACTTCCCACAAGAGACTTCAGAGGGAGATCCAACACCAGATCATCCGTGCCAACTCAGTTTTCTCAAACAATGCTAGTGAATATTTAACTACAAAATAGTTGTACTCACAAGCCAACAAAAGTTCTAATGTATCATCAGACTGCGGTACTACAATGAGACCCAGACAGCATGTGTCACTCACACAAGGTCAGTCATATTTGACAAATTCCTTGGAGATTTCTTTGAAGACTTTACCAATTAGATAGATAAAGAGAAACAATTGATATATTGTGTTGATTAACCAAAATACTATTAGGGTCTAAGGTTTACTTAACAAGTTGCGTAAACATGCCAGGTATTCCCTTGAGCTTAGACGTTTTATGGGTGATCAAATTGAGATTTATAAAGTTACAAAGCAGATTACATAAAATAATAAACAGAAAATGCAGCACATGAGCAAGTTATTTGGTCCAACTAATCTGTGCTGTTGTTTACACTCAACATAAGTCAGTTTTATCTACCTCATCTTAGCTCCCCAGTGTATCTCTTCAATGTTTTCTCTGTCATGTACTTTTTTGTTTCTCTGGATGTAGGTGTGTTCGCTGCGCTGGGATGTTCAGTTCCAGACATTTCGTCACCCTACTAGGTAACATCTTCAGTGGGCCTCAGGTGAAGCAGTGTACTTGATTCCTGCTTTCTATTTATATTATTGGGTTTCTTTGGGTTGGTAACAAACACTACATTAAACAAACAGGCAGAAAACTAGCCACCAGGATACATGAACACCAACTAGCCACAAAATGACATGACCCACTCTCACTAGTATCCTTACATACAAATAAGAAAGGACACCACTTCGACTGGGACAACACATCCATCTTAGGACAAGCCAAACAGAGACACACATGGGAATTCCTAGAAGCATGCATTCCAACTCGAACTCTATCAACAAACACATCACGTTAGACCCCATCTACCACCCCTTGAGAAAAAGAACAGGAAATGACATCACCACAGGAAAGGACATCACTAACCCAAAGAAACCCAATCATATAAATAGAAAGCAGGAATCATGTACCCTGCTTCGCCTAAGGCCCACTGAAGATGTTACCTAATAGGGTGACGAAACGTTTGAAAATGAACCTCCCAGCTCAGTGAGCAAACCTACATCCAGAACCTCAACCTGAGCTACAAACCTTCTCAAAACTCGTTTTTTGTTTCTGTTTGAAATAATCTAAGGTAGATTTCCTCAAGTAGCACATTCCAAATCCCAGCCACTCACTGAAAAATATATAATTTCTAGTTACTTTCTTAAGTTATTAGTAACTGTCTTGTATATCAGGGTGGCACAGTGGTTAGCACTGCTGCCTCATAGCACCAGGGCCTCAGGTTCGATTCCAGCCTCGGGTGACTGTCTGTGTGGAGTTTGCATATTCTCCCCCTGTCTGCATGAGTTTGTTCCGGTTTCCTCCCACACTCCAAAGACGTGCAGGTTAGGTGAATTGGCCACGCTAAATTGCCCATAGTGTTAGGTGCATTAGTCAGAGGGAAATTAGTGTGGATGGGTTACTCTGAAAGGGTCGATGTGGACGTGTTGGGCCAAATGGCCTGTTTCCATACTGTAGGGAATCAATCTATATGGACACTAATTCTGAATAAAGAAATTCAATAAATTAGATCCAGACAAGCTAATTTCCCTCATAAAGCATTTCAAAATATGAGAGAAACAACATGTAGTTTTAGCTGGCAAGGTACTACCTCTACCCAAACAGCTTATTCTTGCAAAACTCAAAATAAATTGCCCAACAGTGTCTATGATTGGACAATTAACATAGCATTAAAAAATAAAACTTGAAGAGCAATTTTTAAAAATGAGTACAGACCATTCTTATCAGGCTTCTCATTGTATTACCAATTTGCTTATTTTAAAATATTCTCTTAGGATGTGTATACCTTTAGAAAAGCTGAAATTATTGCTAAATCTAATTAGAATATATTCTTTCCTTTGTACTCTCTATTAGCTATTGCTATTAATTTATTACTGCAGAGAAATTTGCTGCTACATTTCAAAACTAATATTGCCAGATTTAAAACAAAAACAATACCATTTATACTTTATCCACACAACCCAGAGGATCTACATATAATCTAATAACCTTTCGCAGAGTAAGAAAGAAAACAACTTGCTTCCTGCACTCCAAATTCCACGATATCATGGGACATTTTACCCCAGTATCACAAAGATATGTGGGTCAAGAATTGATATGTTCAATTAAATGAACATGAATGGTAGAAATTTATGATACCTTCAAATTGAGGGGCAACGAATGAAGGATTTTAATTCTATACTTATCATTAATTGGAGGTTTTTGATGACTCAGAAGAAGAACTATTTACTTTTATTGAAGCTCCTTTGAAACACATTTTATTTTCCCAGGTTATGTATTGTAAATAATATATGCAAAAAGGTTTGTGGCTTACCCTTGCCCCATCTGTTCTCCATTATACTGTAATGCCATGGTGGCTCAGCCTGGGGATACCCCCTCCTAGTATAGCTTCCAATTGATCAGATGTTGAATATTGAAAGCTTGAATATAAAATGAGTGCACAGAATGGATTTGAATTTGGCTTTGTTCAAAGTCCAATGATTTACTCATAAGCATTGAGAAGGATTTATATCATTTTATAAATGCATACTTAAGCTCATGCCAAATCCCAGAGGACCAGAAAGTAATTTACCACAGAAAAAAACTCCTCTTGGAATGTTAATGCATCAGAGACCTTTTTTTCTCTGCCTTGTTTTCTAAGTGCACCAATTTTCATTGTGTCAAGCAAATAAAAATGGGCAAAAACCTGATGATATGCCAATGCCACACTGATTATGTGTTTTTATTTTATTGCAACGTAGGGGCCAGAGAATTATATCAGAAGTACTTAAAACTTTATTACAATTTAAATGGGGACAAATAACTACAGCAAGGTTTACTGCATTTTTAATGATCACAGGTCAGATGCAGGCTTCCTTCAGAACAATTGAGCTTGAGGTGACAAGTACATTATTTGTTGGGCTGATTTATTTTCGTTAATTGACAGTACGTGGGAGTCACTGGTTGCACAGACAGCAGTTAAGAGTCAATCACGTGACTACAGGTCTGCAGTCACATGTAGGCCAGACCGGGTAAGGATGGGAAAATTCCTTCTCTAAATGACATGAGTTGAAACAGACATATCATAAATTGAGGACAAATACATCATTTTCTTTTCTTTCTGGAAACAGTGCCAAAAAACTTGTGAAGGTTTCCATTGAATTAGTCGGTTGTTTTTAAAAGCTGGGGAATTCTAAAGACTGCCACTCTCTTTAGCAAAATTGGAATATCCATACAAATTGAAGGGGAAGGAAGACAAACAGCTTTTAGATTCTAGAGGAGTCATGATAATTATAAGACAATATCTTCCTGTAATTTTTCTATTAGATATATTACCAGTAGACAGAATTTTCAGAACTAAAGAGTGATACATTTCCAACAGGAAACCCAAGTCTAATGAACTAGATGAAAAAAGTAGATGTCAAGAGCCACTGCTATAAACTCTTTACAACAGGATGATTGCAGGAAATAGTCAACAGTACATTTTATTTTCAACAATTGACTGATACTTTGCTTTGAAGAGTTAACAATGACATCCACTTCCCAAGCACTCCCTGGAACTTCAGGTCTGAGTCCTTGGATTACAATTGACATCAAACAAATCTTCATGTTTCACTATTCAGACCTCCATAGATGAATTATACAAGTTCAAACCTAAAAATGTGCAGCTTCTGTTATGAACAAACTTACCAAAACATTAGATTTTTAGGATGACATCTTTTCAATTCACTCATGGGATGTGGGCATCACTGGCAGGACCAGCATTTATTGTCCAATCCTAGTTGCCCTTGCAAAGGTTGTGGTGACTGCCTTCTTGAGCTGCTGTGCGACAGGTAGACTCACAATGTTGTTAGGGGGAGAATTCAAGTATTTTGACTTATTAACACTGAAGTACCAGCGATATATTTCTAAGTCAGGATGGTGAGTAGCTTTAAGGGGAAATTGCATGTAATAGTTTTCCTGTACATCTACGGTCCTTCTCTTTCTAGATGGTAGTGGCCATGGGTTTGGAATGTGCTATCAAAAGAGTCTTGATGAGTTTCTGCACTGCATTTTGTGGGTGATCTGTACAATTGCTACTAAGCATTGGTGATGGAGGGAATGGATGTTTGTATATGTGATGCCAATCAAGTGGGTTGATTTTTGATGGATGATGTCAACTTCTAGAATGATGTTGGAGCTACCCTCCTCCAAACATCTCAGTTCTAGAATATCTCTGTAGAGGTTCCTCAGGATAGTGTCCTCAGCCCAACCATCTTCAGTTGCTTTATTAATGACCTTCCCTCCATCATAATTGGGGTTGTTCGCCGATGATTGCACTATATTCAGTGAGGAGTATTCCATCACACTCCTGAATTATGACTTGTGGATGGTGGACAGCCTTAGGGACTCAGAAGGTGAGTTACTGAGAGCAGTATTCCTAGTCTCTGATTTGCTCTTGTAGCCATTGTATTTAGTGTGCTGTTTTTAGTAAATAGTAATCCATAAGATGTTGATAGTGGAGGATTCAATGTTGGAATTGTCAAGGGGTGATTGTTAGATTGTCTCTTATTGAAAGTAATCATTGGCATCTGTGGGGATCAAATGTAATTTGTGACTTTTCAGCTCAAGCTTGGATATTATCCATGACTTGCTACACTTGGAGATGGACTTCCGTAACTGAGGAGTTGCAAATAGTGCCATAGCATCCAGTCACGCCAACCATTTCTTGATGTCACATGGAGTGAATAAAACTGGTTGAAGGCTGGTATCTGTGATGCTGGGGACCACTGGCAGAAAATTGTTGCAAATGCTTCAGTCTTATCTTTTGCACTAATGTACTAGATTCTCCCATCATTAAGAATGTGGATGTGTGTGGAGCCTCCTCCTCCACTGAGTTGTTTAATTGTTCACAACATTCAGACTTCATCTGATCTGTTTGTTGTGGGATTGCTTAGCTCTGTCTGTCACTAGTTTTTTATGCTGTTTGGCATGGAAGTAGTCCTGTTTAGTGGCTTCACCAGGTTGATACCTCATCTTCAAGTATGCCTAGTGCTGTTCCAGGCATGTCTTCCTGCACTGTCCATTGAACCAGAGTTGATTCCCTGGCTTGATGGTAATGGTTGACTGGTGTTATGCTAGGCCATGAAGTTACATGTTGTGCTGGAACATGATGCTACTGATGCTGATGGCTCACAATAACTCATGGATGCCCAGTTTTGAGTTGCTAGATCTGTTTGAAATATGACCCATTCGGCATGTTGATAGCGTCACAAGACACGATGCAAGGTATTCTCAATATGAAAGTGAGACTTCATCTCTATAAAGATAGTGCAGTGTTTGCTCTTATCGATACTGTCATGGACAGATTCATTTGTGGTTGGGTTGGTAGAGATGAATCAAGTATGGTTTTCCCTCTCAATGGTTCCCTGCCACATACCCAGTCCAGCTACTATGTCTTTAGGACTCAACCAGCTCATTCTGTAGAGCTGCTGCTGAGTCACTCTTGGTGGTGAAAATTGAAAGCCCCACCCAGAGTACAATCCACACCCTTGCCACTTTCAGTGCTCCCACCAAGTGGTGTTCAACATGGAGTGGCAGGCAGTGACAAGCTATAGAGTCATGGAGTCATAGAATCATAGAGTTATAGAGTATGAGAACAATGTGATAATCAGCAGGATGTTTTCTTGCTGATGTTTGACCCAGTGCCACATGATTTCGTCATAACTGGAGTCAATGTAGATGAATCCTATTGCAATTCCCTCCTGACTGTATCACTGTTACCAAATCTGCTGGGCCTGTCCTCCTGGTGGGTCAAGACATAGCCAGGGATGGTAATGATGGTGTCTGGGACCTTGTTGTAAGGTCTAGTTCCATATGTTACTGTTGCTTTACTAGTTTGTGACTCAGCTGTCCCAATTTTGGCACTCGTCTCCAGATATCAGTAAGGAGGACTTGGCAGGTCAACACGGCTGTTCTTACCATTGCAATTTCTGGCACCTGGGTTAATGCTAGGTTGTCTGTTTGGTTTCATTTCTTTGTGAGACTGTCAAGAATTATTACAAAGTAGCTTACTGGGCCTTGCTGCTTTCATCGTGAAGTCCTGAAGAAGGGTTACACCAAAACATCGACTTCTCTACCTCCTGATGCTGCCTGGCTTACTGTGTTCGTCCAGCCTCCTGCTTGTCTAGCTTTAATCTTAAAACAGTTCAACATGTCTCTGTAATTTAATGGATGTAGGGCTTGCTGTTTTGAGTCTAAGGATATTACAAGTTCATGAATCATTGACAAAACATATATATTTACTGGTAAAAGACCCTTGGCATGTTCAATCGTTGCTTCCATGTATTTTTACCAGGCAGATTCCATTCTGAAGCTTATCCCACATTACATCAATGCACTTGCCACATCAACATTGAAAGAAACATACATTGTTAGCAGTTTGAGGATGAGGTTAAAAGCATAGGTGCCAGTCTTTCCGAGCAACTAAAAGACCAAGGTAGCTAGGGACAGATGATTGTGTGGGGAACAAAGGAGGTAGCTGGGAGGAATAGTTGGATGACTGGTAATAAAAGAGAACAGTGGAGGAAGTGAACTGTAAATGGGGAAGGAAGAAATGCTGCATCAACAGGGAAATACATAACAGTTCCTGTGGACAGGAACCTGCTGCAGCTTATTCCGGAAACCAATGGTGGAAATAGATCAACTTAGAAAACTCTGTTTGGAGAAAACGCTTCGCCTGTCAGGTGGTAAGGCGCTCTGCTTATAAATCAATGCTTGATGGAGTAAATGGGTTGAAGTAAAGGTGCAACACCTACATTCTCTCGTCCAAGTTCCATCCCTGAGTCTTTAGGACACACTCTTCTTGTGCTTGTTATCTACCATCCCAAATGTAGTAAAAGTGGACAGTGCACAATATATAGACAGAGTCTCCTGGTCCCCATGACAGAGAGAGAGAGGGAGAGGGAGAAGGAGAGAGCGCGTAAGAGAGAGAGCACACGAGAGAGAGACAGAGAGCGAGCGTGAGAGAGAGCGTGAGAGAGAGCGCGCGAGAGAGAGACAGAGAGTGAGCGTGAGAGAGAGCGCGAGAGAGAGCGCGCGAGAGAGAGACAGAGAGCGAGCGTGAGAGAGAGCGCGAGAGAGAGAGCGAGCGCGAGAGAGCACGTGGGAGAGAGACAGAGAGCGAGCGTGAGAGAGAGACAGAGAGCGAGCGTGAGAGAGAGCGCGAGAGAGAGCGCGCGAGAGAGAGACAGAGAGCGAATGTGAGAGAGAGCATGCAAGAGAGAGAACAAGTGCGAGCGAGAGACAGAGAGCGCACACGCGAGAGAGGGAGCGCGAGAGAGAGCACGCGAGAGAGCGAGAGAGAGAGCGAGAGAGAGAGAGAGTGTGAGAGAGCGATAGCGAGCGCACGAGAGAGAGAGCGCGCAAGAGAGAGTGAGAGCGAGCGCGCGAGAGAGCAAGAGAGAGCGAGAGCGCACGCAGAGAGAACGAGTGCGAGAGAGAGAGCGCGAGAGAGAGAGCGTGAGCGCGCGAGCGCACGAGAGAGAGAGCGAGATCAAGAGCGAGCGCGCGACAGCGAGAGTGCTAGCGAGAGAGAGAGTGAGCGACAGAGCGAGAGAGAGAGAGAGAGAGAGAGAGAGAGAGAGAGAGCGCGAGAGAGTGAGACCGCGACAGAGAGGGAGAGCGCGAGAGAGAGAGAGCGTGAGAGAGAGACAGAGAGCGAGCGTGAGAGAGAGCACGAGAGAGAGAGCGAGCGCGAGAGAGAGCGCGCGAGAGAGACAGAGAGCGAGCGTGAGAGATAGACAGAGAGCGAGCGTGAGAGAGAGCGAGCGTGAGAGAGAGCGCGAGAGAGAGCGAGCGCGAGAGAGAGCGCGCGAGAGAGAGACAGAGAGCGAGCGTGAGAGAGAGCATGCGAGATAGAGAGAACAAGTGCAAGCGAGAGAGAGAGAGCGCGCACACGAGAGAGGGAGCGCGAGAGAGAGCACGCGACAGAGAGAGCGAGAGAGACAGAGCGAGAGAGAGAGTGCGAGAGAGTGAGAGCGAGCGCGCGAGAGAGAGAGCGCACAAGAGAGAGCGAGAGCGAGCGCGCGAGAGAGCAAGAGAGAGCGAGAGCGCACGCAGAGAGAGAGCGTGATCGAGAGCGAGCGCGCGAGAGCGAGAGTGCAAGAGAGAGAGAGAGAGAGCGAGAGCGAGCAAGAGAGCGAGAGAGAGAGAGAGAGAGCACGTGTGTCAGGGAGAGAGCGCGAGAGAGAGAGAGAGCACGAGAGAGAGAGAGCGCGAGAGAGTGAGACCGCGACAGAGAGGGAGAGCGCGCGAGAGTTAGAGAGAGCGCGAGAGAGAGCGCGAGAGAAAGAGCACGAGACAGAGTGAGCACGAGAGAGAGTGAGCACGAGATAGCGAGAGAGAGAACTAGACCGAATGCGCGTGAGAGAGAAAGAGCACGCGAGAGAGAGCATGAGAGAGAGCGCGCGAGAGAGAGTGCGAGAGAGAGCAGGCGAGAGAGAGCATGAGAGAGAGCGCGTGAGAGAGAGTGCGAGAGAGAGAGCACGCGAGAGCGCGAGTGAGAGAGCGCAAGAGGGAGAGAGATAGAGCGCGCGTGAGAGAGAGCGCGCAAGAGAGAGCGAGAGAGAGAGAACAAGAGAAAGAGAGAACACGCGAGAGCGCGTGCGAGAGAGCGAGAGAGACAGAGCATGCGGGTGAGAGAGAGAGCGCGTGCGCGAGAGAGATAGCGCACGAGAGAGTGCGAGCACGAGAGAGAGAGAGCGCAAGAGAGAGAGAGCGCAAGAGAGAGAGAGCACGCGAGAAAGAGAGCGCGAGAGAGGGAGAGACAGAGAGCGCACGAGAGAGAGAAAGCGAGTGCGAGCACGCAAGAGAGAGTGCACATGCGAGAGAAAGCGCATGAGAGAGAGCGCGAGAGAGTGCGCACGCGAGAGAGAGCGAGAGAGCGCACGCGCGAGAGAGAGCACGCGAGAGAGAGAGAGAGAGCGCGAGAGAGAGAGCGAGAGCGAGAGATCGAGCGCGAGAGAGAAAGAGAGAGAGCGCGAGAGAGTGAGAGATAGAACGAGAGAGAGCGAGAGAGAGTGAGAGAGAGAGAGAGAGCACGAGAGAGAGAGAGCACGAGAGAGAGAGTGACAGCGAGCGAGAGAGAGCGTGAGAGAGAGAGTGAGAGCGTGAGAGAGAGAGAGCGAGCGCGAGAGAGAGAGCGAGCGCGCGAGGGAGAGAACGAGAGAGAGCGCGCGAGAGATAGAGCTTGAGAGAGAGAGCGCGCGAGAGAGAGAGCGCGCGCGAGAGAGCGCACGAGAGAGAGTGTGCGAGAGAAAGAGCGTCAGAGAGAGCGAGAGAAAGAGCGCGGGCGAGAGTGAGCGTGAGAGAGCGAGAGAGAGCGAGAACAAGAGTGAGAGAGAGAGAGCGCACGAGGGAGAGAGCGCACGAGAGAAGAAGTGAGCGGAAGAGATCGAGCACAAAAAAGAGAGAGCGAGAGAGAGAGAGATAGCATGAGAGAGAGAGAGCGCGAGAGAGAGAACGTGTGAGAGAGAGCACGAGAGAGAGAGCGCGAGAGAAAGAGCGCTTGAGAGAGTGAGCGCAAGAGAGCGTGAGCGAGCGCGCGCGAGAGAGAGAGTGAGAGAGAGCGAGAGAGAGCGAGAGTGCGCACACGAGAGTGAGCGTGCGAGGGCACGCGAGAGAGAGCGAGCGAGCGCACGCGAGAGAGAGCGAGAGCGAGCGCGCGGAGAAAGAGAGCGTGAGAGAGTGAGCGCGAGAGAGCGAGCGCGAGAGAGCAAGCGCGAGAGAGTGCGAGTGCACGAGAGAGAGTGAGAGCAAGAGCGAGCGTGCGAGAGCGAGAGAGTGCGAGAGAGACAGAGCGCGAGAGAGAGCGCGAGAGAGAGTGCAAGAGAAAGAGTGCGTGAGAGAGTGAGCGCGAGAGAGAGAAAGAGAGAGAGCGAGAGAGAGAGAGAGCGAGCGTGAGAGAAAGAGCGCGAGAGAGAGTGAGCGTGAGAGAGAGTGAGTGTGAGAGAGAGAGAGAGAGCGTGCGAGAGAAAGAGCGTGAGAGAGAGCGCAAGAGATATAGCGCGAGAGAGAGAGAGCGAGAGAGAGAGCGCGGGAGAGAGTGGGCGAGAAAGAGTGAGAGAGAGCAAGCGCGAGAGAGAGAAAGGGAGAGAACGAGAGAGAGTGAGAGAGAGAGAGCACAAGAGAGAGAGAATGAGAGAGAGCGGCGAGAGAGAGAGAGAGAGCGAGAGAGAGAGCGCAAGAGAGAGAGCACGAGAGCGAGGGCGAGCGCGCGAGAGAGAACGCGAGAACGAGCGCATGAGAGAGAGAGCGTGAGAGAGAGAGCGTGAGAGATAGAGCGTGCGCGAGAGAGAGCACGAGAGAGTGAGAGAGAGCGTGAGCACGTGAGAGAGAGCGCAAGAGAGAGAGAGCGTGAGAGAGAGCGTGAGAGAGAGTGCAAGAGAGAGAGCACGAGAGAGAGAGTGCAAGAGAGAGCGCGCGAGAGAGAGTGCGAGAGAGAGAGCACGCGAGAGCGCGAGTGAGAGAGCGCAAGAGGGAGAGAGATAGAGCGCGCGAGAGAGAGAGCGTGCACGAGAGAGAGCGTGCGAGAGAAAGCGAGAGAGAGAGAACAAGAGAAAGAGAGAACACGCGAGAGAGAGATCGAGAGAGAGCGCGCGCGAGAGAGCGAGAGAGACAGAGCATGCGGGTGAGAGAGAGAGCGCGTGCGCGAGAGAGAGAGCGCGCGAGAGAGTGCCAGCACGAGAAAGAGAGAGCGAGAGAGAGAGCGCAAGAGAGAGAGATCGCAAGAGAGAGAGAGCACGCGAGAAAGAGTGCGCGAGAGAGGGAGAGAGAGGGAGAGACAGAGAGCGCACGAGAGAGAGAAAGCGAGTGCGAGCGCGCAAGAGAGAGTGCACATGCGAGAGAAAGCGCATGAGAGAGAGCGCGAGAGAGTGCGCACGCGAGAGAGAGCGAGAGAGAGCACGCACGAGAGAGAGCATGCGAGAGAGAGAGCGAGAGAGAGAGCGCGAGAGAGAGAGCGAGCGCGAGAGATCGAGCGCGAGAGAGAAAAACAGAGAGCGAGAGAGAGAGAGATAGAATGAGAGAGAGCGAGAGAGAGTAAGAGAGAGAGAGCATGAGAGAGAGCGAGAGAGAGTAAGAGAGAGAGAGCACGAGAGAGAGAGCGCACGAGAGAGAGAGTGACAACGAGCGAGAGAGAGAGCGCGAGAGAGAGAGTGAGAGCGTGAGAGAGAGAGAGAGCGAGCGCACGAGAGAGAGAACGAGAGAGAGAGAGCGCGAGAGATAGAGCTTGAGAGAGAGAGCGCGCGAGAGAGTGTGTGCGAGAGAGAGAGCGCCAGAGAGAGCGAGAGAGCGAGAACAAGAGTGAGAGAGAGAGGGCGCACGAGGGAGAGAGCGCGCGAGAGAAGAAGTGAGCGGAAGAGATTGAGCACGAGAAAGAGAGAGCGAGAGAGAGAGAGATAGCATGAAAGAGAGAGCGCGAGAGAGAGAGCGTGAGAGAGAGAGAGCACGAGAGAGAGCGCGAGAGAAAGAGCGCGTGAGAGAGTGAGCGCGAGAGAGCGTGAGCGAACGCGCGCGAGAGAGAGAGCGAGAGAGAGAGCGAGAGAGAGCGAGAGTGCGCACACAAGAGAGAGCGTGCGAGGGCACGCGAGAGCGAGCGAGCGAGCGCACGCGAGAGAGAGCGAGAGCGAGCGCGCGGAGAAAGAGAGCGTGAGAGAGTGAGCGCGAGAGAGCAAGCGCGAGAGAGTGCGAGTGCACGAGAGAGAGAGTGAGAGCGAGAGCGAGCGTGCGAGAGCGAGAGAGTGCAAGAGAGAGAGAGAGAGCGCGAGAGAGCGCGCGAGAGAGAGTGCGAGAGAAAGAGTGAGTGAGAGAGTGAGCGCGAGAGAGAGAAAGAGAGAGAGCGAGAGAGAGAGAGAGCGAGCGCGAGAGAAAGAGCGCGAGAGAGAGTGAGCGCGAGAGAGAGTGAGTGTGAGACAGAGAGAGAGCGAGCGTGAGAGAGAGCATGCGAGAGAGAGAACAAGTGCAAGCGAGAGAGAGAGAGCGCGCACACGAGAGAGGGAGCGTGAGAGAGAGCAAGCGAGAGAGAGAGCGAGAGAGAGAGAGCGAGAGAGAGAGAGTGCGAGAGTGCGAGAGAGCAAGAGAGAGCGAGAACAAGAGTGAGAGAGAGAGAGCGCACGAGGGAGAGAGCGCGCGAGAGAAGAAGTGAGCGGAAGAGATTGAGCACGAGAAAGAGAGAGCGAGAGAGAGAGCGCGAGAGAGAGAGCGAGAGCGAGAGATCGAGCGCGAGAGAGAAAGAGAGAGAGCGCGAGAGAGAGAGAGATAGAACGAGAGAGAGCGAGAGAGAGCGAGAGAGAGAGAGAGCATGAGAGAGAGAGAGCACGAGAGAGAGAGTGACAGCGAGCGAGAGAGAGAGCGCGAGAGAGAGAGTGAGAGCGTGAGAGAGAGAGAGCAAGCGCGAGAGAGAGAGCGAGCGCGCGAGGGAGAGAACGAGAGAGAGAGCGCGCGAGAGATAGAGCTTGAGAGAGAGAGCGCGCGAGAGAGAGCGCGCGCGAGAGAGCACACGAGAGAGAGTGTGCGAGAGAAAGAGCGTCAGAGAGAGCGAGAGAAAGAGCGCGAGCGAGAGTGAGCGTGAGAGAGCGAGAGAGAGCGAGAACAAGAGTGAGAGAGAGAGAGCGCACGAGGGAGAGAGCGCACAAGAGAAGAAGTGAGCGGAAGAGATCGAGCACGAAAAAGAGAGAGCGAGAGAGAGAGAGATAGCATGAGAGAGAGAGCGCGAGAGAGAGAACGTGAGAGAGAGAGCACGAGAGAGAGCGCGAGAGAAAGAGCGCTTGAGAGAGTGAGCGCGAGAGAGCGTGAGCGAGCGCGCGAGAGAGAGAGTGAGAGAGAGCGAGAGAGAGCGAGAGTGCGCACACGAGAGTGAGCGTGCGAGGGCACGCGAGAGAGAGCGAGCGAGCGCACGCGAGAGAGAGCAAGAGCGAGCGCGCGGAGAAAGAGAGCGTGAGAGAGTGAGCGCGAGAGAGCGAGCGCGAGAGAGCAAGCGCGAGAGAGTGCGAGTGCACGAGAGAGAGAGTGAGAGCAAGAGCGAGCGTGCGAGAGCGAGAGAGTGCAAGAGAGAGAGAGAGAGTGCGAGAGAGAGCGCGAGAGAGAGTGCAAGAGAAAGAGTGCGTGAGAGAGTGAGCGTGAGAGAGAGAAAGAGAGAGAGCGAGAGAGAGAGAGAGAGCGAGCGTGAGAGAAAGAGCGCGAGAGAGAGTGAGCGTGAGAGAGAGTGAGTGTGAGAGAGAGAGAGAGAGCGTGCGAGAGAAAGAGCGTGAGAGAGAGCGCAAGAGAGATAGCGCGAGAGAGAGAGAGAGCGAGAGAGAGAGCGCAGGAGAGAGTGGGCGAGAAAGAGTGAGAGAGAGCAAGCGCGAGAGAGAGAAAGGGAGAGAACGAGAGAGAGTGAGAGAGAGAGAGGACGAGAGAGAGAGAATGAGAGAGAGCGGCTAGAGAGAGAGAGAGCGAGAGAGAGAGCGCGAGAGAGAGAGCACGAGAGCGAGGGCGAGCGCGCGAGAGAGAACGCGAGAACGAGCGCACGAGAGAGAGAGCGTGAGAGAGAGAGCGTGAGAGATAGAGCGCGCGCGAGAGAGAGCACGAGAGAGTGAGAGAGAGCGTGAGCACGTGAGAGAGAGCGCAAGAGAGAGAGAGCGCGAGAGAGAGCGTGAGAGAGAGTGCAAGAGAGAGCGCGCGAGAGAGAGTGCGAGAGAGAGAGCAAGCGAGATCGCGAGTGAGAGAGCGCAAGAGGGAGAGAGATAGAGCGCGCGCGAGAGAGAGCGTGCACGAGAGAGAGCGTGCGAGAGAAAGCGAGAGAGAGAGAACAAGAGAAAGAGAGAACACGCGAGAGAGAGAGCGAGAGAGAGCGCGCGCGAGAGAGCGAGAGAGACAGAGCATGCGGGTGAGAGAGAGAGCGCGTGCGCGAGAGAGAGAGCGCGCGAGAGAGTGCCAGCACGAGAAAGAGAGAGCGAGAGAGAGAGAGAGCGCAAGAGAGAGAGATCGCAAGAGAGAGAGAGCACGCGAGAAAGAGAGCGCGAGAGAGGGAGAGTGAGGGAGAGACAGAGAGCGCACGAGAGAGAGAAAGCGAGTGCGAGCGCGCAAGAGAGAGTGCACATGCGAGAGAAAGCGCATGAGAGAGAGCGCGAGAGAGTGCGCACGCGAGAGAGAGCGAGAGAGAGCACGCACGAGAGAGAGCATGCGAGAGAGAGAGCGAGAGAGAGAGCGCGAGAGAGAGAGCGAGCGCGAGAGATCGAGCGCGAGAGAGAAAAAGAGAGAGCGAGAGAGAGAGAGATAGAATGAGAGAGAGAGCAAGAGAGAGTAAGAGAGAGAGAGCACGAGAGAGAGAGAGCGCACGAGAGAGAGAGTGACAGCGAGCGAGAGAGAGAGAGTGAGAGCGTGAGAGAGAGAGAGAGCGAGTGCACGAGAGAGAGAACGAGAGAGAGAGAGCGCGAGAGATAGAGCTTGAGAGAGAGAGCGCGCGAGAGAGAGTGTGCGAGAGAGAGAGCGCCAGAGAGAGCGAGAAAGAGCGAGAACAAGAGTGAGAGAGAGAGAGCGCACGAGGGAGAGAGCGCGCGAGAGAAGAAGTGAGTGGAAGAGATTGAGCACGAGAAAGAGAGAGCGAGAGAGAGAGAGATAGCATGAAAGAGAGAGCGTGAGAGAGAGAGCGTGAGAGAGAGAGCACGAGAGAGAGCGCGAGAGAAAGAGCACGTGAGAGAGTGAGCGCGAGAGAGTGTGAGCGAACGCGCGCGAGAGAGAGAGAGCGAGAGAGAGAGCGAGAGAGAGCGAGAGTGCGCACACGAGAGAGAGCGTGCGAGGGCACGCGAGAGCGAGTGAGCGAGCGCACGCGAGAGAGAGCGAGAACGAGCGCGCGGAGAAAGAGAGCGTGAGAGAGTGAGCGCGAGAGAGCAAGCGCGAGAGAGTGCGAGTGCACGAGAGAGAGAGTGAGAGCGAGAGCGAGCGTGCGAGAGCGAGAGGGTGCAAGAGAGAGAGAGAGTGCGAGAGAGAGTGCGTGAGGGAGTGAGCGCGAGAGAGAGAAAGAGAGAGAGCGAGAGAGAGAGAGAGCGAGCGCGAGAGAAAGAGCGCGAGAGAGAGTGAGCGCGAGAGAGTGAGCGTGAGAGAGAGAGAGCGAGCGTGAGAGAGAGCATGCGAGAGAGAGAACAAGTGCAAGCGAGAGAGAGAGAGCGCGCACACGAGAGAGGGAGCGCGAGAGAGAGCACGCGAGAGAGAGAGCGAGAGAGAGAGTGCGAGAGAGCGAGAGCGAGCGCGCGAGAGAGAGAGCGCACAAGAGAGAGCGAGAGCGAGCGCGCGAGAGAGCAAGAGAGAGCGAGAGCGCACGCAGAGAGAGAGCGTGAGCGCGAGAGAGCGCGAGCGCACGAGAGAGAGAGCGAGATCGAGAGCGAGCGCGCGAGAGCGAGAGTGCAAGAGAGAGAGAGAGCGAGAGTGAGCAAGAGAGCGAGAGAGAGAGAGAGAGCACGCGTGTCAGAGAGAGCGCGAGAGAGAGAGAGAGCGCGAGAGAGAGAGCACGAGAGAGTGAGACCGCAACAGAGAGGGAGAGCGCGCGAGAGTTAGAGAGAGTGCGAGAGAGAGCGCGAGAGAAAGAGCACGAGAGAGAGTGAGCACGAGAGAGAGTGAGCACGAGAGAGCGAGAGAGAGAGCTAGACCGAGTGCGTGTGAGAGAGAAAGAGCACGCGAGAGAGAGTATGAGAGCGCGTGAGTGAGAGCGCGAGAGAGAGAGAGCGCGAGAGCGCGAGTGAGAGAGCGCAAGAGGGAGAGAGAGAGAGTGAGTGTGAGAGAGGGCACGAGAGAGAGAGCGCGCGAGAGAGAGCGAGAGAGAGAGAACGAGAGAAAGAGAGAACACGCAAGAGAGAGAGCGAGAGCGAGAGAGAGAGCGCGAGAGAGAGCGAGAGAGACAGAGCAAGCGTGAGCGAGAGAGAGCACGCCTGCGAGCGAGAGAGAGAGCGCGTGCGCGAGAGAGAGAGTGCGAGAGAGTGAGAGCACGAGAGAGAGAGAGTGAGAGAGAGCGAGAGAGAGAGAGAGAGCGCAAGAGAGAGAGAGAGCGCGAGCGAGAGAGAGCACGAGAGAGAGAGAGGGAGAGGGAGAGACAGAGAGCGCGCGAGAGAGAGAACATGAGAGAGAGAGCGAGTGTGAGCGCGCAATAGAGAGTGCGCACGCGAGAGAAAGCGCGTGAGAGAGAGAGCGAGAGAGAGTGCGCACGCGAGAGAGAGCGAGAGAGCACGCAAGAGAGAGAGCGCACGAGAGAGAGCGTGAGAGAGAGAGCACGAGAGCGAGGGCGAATGCGCGAGAGAGAACGTGAGAACGAGCGCGCGAGAGAGAGCGAGAGAGAGAGAGCGTGAGAGATAGAGCGCGCGCGAGAGAGAGCACGAGAGAGTGAAAGAGAGCGAGAGCGCGTGAGAGAGAGTGCGAGAGAGAGCGTGAGAGAGAGTGCAAGAGAGAGAGCACGAGAGAGAGTGCAAGAGAGAGCGCGCGAGAGAGAGTGCGAGAGAGAGAGGACGCGAGAGCGCGAGTGAGAGAGCGCAAGAGGGAGAGAGATAGAGCGCGCGCGAGAGAGAGCGCGCACGAGAGTGATCGCGCGAGAGAGAGCGAGAGAGAGAGAACAAGAGAAAGAGAGAACACGCGAGAGAGAGAGCGAGAGAGAGCGCACGCGAGAGAGCGAGAGAGACAGAGCATGCGGGTGAGAGAGAGAGCACGTGCACGAGAGAGAGAGCGCGCGAGAGAGAGCGAGAGAGAGAGAACGAGAGAAAGAGAGAACACGCAAGAGAGAGAGCGAGAGCGAGAGAGAGAGCGCGAGAGAGAGCGAGAGAGACAGAGCACACGTGAGTGAGAGAGAGCACGCCTGCGAGCGAGAGAGAGAGCGCGTGCGCGAGAGAGAGAGTGCGAGAGAGTGAGAGCACGAGAGAGAGACAGTGAGAGAGAGCGAGAGAGAGAGAGAGAGAGCGCAAGAGAGAGAGAGAGAGTGCGAGCGAGAGAGAGCACGAGAGAGAGAGAGGGAGAGGGAGAGACAGAGACCGCGCGAGAGAGAGAACATGAGAGAGAGAGCGAGTGTGAGCTCGCAATAGAGAGTGCGCACGCGAGAGAAAGCGCGTGAGAGAGAGAGCGCGAGAGAGTGCGCACGCGAGAGAGAGCGAGAGAGCACGCAAGAGAGAGAGCGCACGAGAGAGAGAGCGTGAGAGAGAGAGCACGAGAGCGAGGGCGAGCGCGCGAGAGAGAACGTGAGAACGAGCGCGCGAGAGAGAGAGCGAGAGAGAGAGAGCGTGAGAGATAGAGCGCGCGCGAGAGAGAGCATAAGAGAGTGAAAGAGAGCGAGAGCACGTGAGAGAGAGCGCGAGAGAGAGCGTGAGAGAGAGTGCAAGAGAGAGAGCACGAGAGAGAGAGTGCAAGAGAGAGCGCGCGAGAGAGAGTGCGAGAGAGAGAGGACGCGAGAGCGCGAGTGAGAGAGCGCAAGAGGGAGAGAGAAAGAGCCCGCGCGAGAGAGAGCGCGCGAGAGAGAGCGAGAGAGAGAGAACAAGAGAAAGAGAGAACACGCGAGAGCGCGCGCGAGAGAGCGAGAGAGACAGAGCATGCGGGTGAGAGAGAGAGTGCGCACGCGAGAGAGAGCGAGAGAGCACGCAAGAGAGAGAGCGCGCGAGAGAGAGAGCGAGAGAGAGAGAGCGAAAGAGAGAGCGTGGGAGAGAGTGGGCGAGAAAGAGCGAGAGAGAGCAAGCGCGAGAGAGAGAAAGGGAGAGAGCGAGAGAGAGTGAGAGAGAGAGAGCACGAGAGAGAGAATGAGAGCGAGCGCGAGAGAGAGAGCACGAGAGCGAGGGCGAGCGCGCGAGAGAGAATGCGAGAACGAGCGCCCGAGAGAGAGAGCGAGAGAGAGAGCGTGAGAGATAGAGCGCGCGCGAGAGAGAGCACGAGAGAGTGAGAGAGAGCGAGAGCGCGTGAGAGAGAGCGCGAGAGAGAGAGAGCGCGAGAGAGAGCGTGAGAGAGAGTGCAAGAGAGAGAGCACGAGAGAGAGTGTGCAAGAGAGAGCGCGCGCGAGAGAGAGTGCGAGAGAGAGAGCACGCGAGAGCGCGAGTGAGAGAGCGCAAGAGGGAGAGAGATAGAGCGCGCGCGAGAGAGAGCGCGCACGAGAGTGAGCGCGCGAGAGAGAGCGAGAGAGAGAGAACAAGAGAAAGAGAGAACACGCGAGAGAGAGAGCGAGAGAGAGCGCACGCGAGAGAGCGAGAGAGACAGAGCATGCGGGTGAGAGAGAGAGCACGTGCACGAGAGAGAGAGCGCGCGAGAGAGTGCCAGCACGAGAGAGAGAGAGGGAGACAGAGAGAGAGCGCAAGAGAGAGAGAGCACGCGAGAAAGAGAGCGCGAAAGAGGGAGAGAGAGGGAGAGACAGAGAGCGCACGAGAGAGAGAAAGCGAGTGCGAGCGCGCAAGAGAGAGTGCACATGCGAGAGAAAGTGCATGAGAGAGAGCGCGAGAGAGTGCGCACGCGAGAGAGAGCGAGAGAGAGCACGCGCGAGAGAGAGCACGTGAGAGAGAGAGCGAGAGAGAGAGCGCGAGAGAGAGAGCGAGCATGAGAGATCGAGCGCGAGAGAGAAAGAGAGAGAGCGAGAGAGAGAGAGAGATAGAACGAGAGAGAGCGAGAGAGAGTGAGAGAGAGAGAGAGCACGAGAGAGAGAGCACGAGAGAGAGAGTGACAGCGAGCGAGAGAGAGAGCACGAGAGAGAGTGAGAGCGTGAGAGAGAGAGAGCGAGCGCGAGAGAGAGAGCGAGCGCGCGAGAGAGAGAATGAGAGAGAGAGCGCGAGAGATAGAGCTTGAGAGAGAGAGCGCGAGAGAGAGAGCGCACGCGAGAGAGCGCACGAGAGAGAGTGTGCGAGAGAGAGCGCCAGAGAGAGCGCGAGAGACAGAGCGCGAGCTAGAGTGAGCGTGAGAGAGTGAGAGAGAGCGAGAACAAGAGTGAGAGAGAGAGAGCGCACAAGGGAGAGAGCACGCGAGAGAAGAAGTGAGCGGAAGAGATCGAGCACGAGAAAGAGAGAACGAGAGAGAGAGAGATAGCATGAGAGAGAGAGCGCGAGAGAGAGAGCGCGAGAGAGAGAGCATGAGAGAGAGCGCGAGAGAAAGAGCGCGTGAGAGAGTGAGCGCGAGAGAGCGTGAGCGAGCGCGTGCGAGAGAGAGAGAGCGAGAGAGAAAGCGAGAGAGAGCGAGAGTGCGCACATGAGAGAGAGCGTGCGAGGGCACGCGAGAGAGAGTGAGCGAGCGCACGCGAGAGAGAGCGAGAGCGAGTGCACGGAGAAAGAGAGCGTGAGAGAGTGAGCGCGAGAGAGCAAGCGCGAGAGAGAGAGTGAGAGCGAGAGCAAGCGTGCGAGAGCGAGAGAGTGCAAGAGAGAGAGAGAACGCGAGAGAGAGCGCGAGAGAGAGTGTGAGAGAAAGAGTGCGTGAGAGAGTGAGCGCGAGAGATGAAAGAGAGAGAGCGAGAGAGAGAGAGAGCGAGCACGAGAGAAAGAGCGTGAGAGAGAGTGAGCGCGAGAGAGAGTGAGCGTGAGAGAGAGAGAGAGCGTGCGAGAGAAAGAGCGTGAGAGAGAGCGCAAGAGAGAGAGTGCGAGAGAGAGAGAGCGAGAGAGAGAGCGCGGGAGAGAGTGGGCGAGAAAGAGCGAGAGAGAGCAAGCGCGAGAGAGAGAAAGGGAGAGAGCGAGAGAGAGTGAGAGAGAGAGAGCACGAGAGAGAGAGAATGAGAGAGAGCGGCAAGAGAGAGAGAGGGAGCGAGAGAGAGAGCGCGAGAGAGAGAGCACGAGAGCGAGCGCGCGAGAGAGAGAGCGTGAGAGAGAGAGAGCGTGAGAGATAGAGCGCGCGCGAGAGAGAGCACGAGAGAGTGAGAGAGAGCGAGAGCGCGTGAGAGAGAGCGTGAGAGAGAGCGCACGCGAGAGAGAGCGTGAGAGAGAGTGCAAGAGAGAGAGCACGAGAGAGTGCAAGAGAGAGCGCGCGAGAGAGAGTGCGAGAGAGAGAGCACGCGAGAGCGCGAGTGAGAGAGCGCAAGAGGGAGAGAGATAGAGCGCGCGCGAGAGAGAGCGAGAGAGAGAGCGAGAGAGAGAGAACAAGAGAAAGAGAGAACACGCGAGAGAGAGAGCGAGAGAGAGCGCGCGCGAGAGAGCGAGAGAGACAGAGCATGCGGGTGAGAGAGAGAGCGCGTGCGCGAGAGAGAGAGCGCGCGAGAGAGTGCCAGCACGAGAGAGAGAGAGCGAGAGAGAGAGAGAGCGCAAGAGAGAGAGAGCGCAAGAGAGAGAGAGCACGCGAGAAAGAGAGCGCGAGAGAGGGAGAGTGAGGGAGAGACAGAGAGCGCACGAGAGAGAGAAAGCGAGTACGAGCGCGCAAGAGAGAGTGCACATGCGAGAGAAAGCGCATGAGAGAGAGCGCGAGAGAGTGCGCACGCGAGCGAGAGCGAGAGAGAGCACGCGCGAGAGAGAGCACGTGAGAGAGAGAGTGAGAGAGAGAGCGTGAGAGAGCGAGCACGAGAGATCGAGTGCGAGAGACAAAGAGAGAGAGTGAGAGAGAGAGAGAGATAGAACGAGAGAGAGCGAGAGAGAGTAAGAGAGAGAGAGAGCATGAGAGAGAGAGAGCACGAGAGAGAGAGTGACAGCGAGCGAGAGAGAGAGCGCGAGAGAGAGAGTGAGAGCGTGAGAGAGAGAGAGCGAGCGTGAGAGAGAGAGCGAGCGCGCGCGAGAGAGAGCGCGCGCGAGAGAGCGCACAAGAGAGAGTGTGCGAGAGAGAGAGTGCCAGAGAGAGCGAGAGAGAGCGAGAACAAGAGTGAGAGAGAGAGAGCGCATGAGGGAGAGAGCGCGCGAGAGAAGAAGTGAGCGGAAGAGATCGAGCACGAGAAAGGGAGTGCGAGAGAGAGAGAGATAGCATGAGAGAGAGAGAGCGCGAGAGAGAGAGTGTGAGAGAGAGAGCATGAGAGAGAGTGCGAGAGAAAGAGCGCGTGAGAGAGTGAGTGCGAGAGAGCGTGAGCGAGCGCGTGCGAGAGAGAGAGAGCGAGAGAGAGAGCGAGAGAGAGCGAGAGTGCGCACACGAGAGAGAGCGAGAGCGAGCGCGCGGAGAAAGAGAGCGTGAGAAAGTGAGCGCGAGAGAGCAAGCACGAGAGAGTGCGAGTGCACGAGAGAGAGTGAGAGCGAGAGCGAGCGCGCGGAGAAAGAGAGCGTGAGAAAGTGAGCGCGAGAGAGCAAGCACGAGAGAGTGCGAGTGCACGAGTGAGAGTGAGAGCGAGAGCGAGCGTGCGAGAGCGAGAGAGAGAGAGCGCGAGAGAGAGCGCAAGAGAGAGAGCACGAGGAGAGCGCGAGAGAAAGAGCGCGAGAGAGAGTCAGCGTGAGAGAGCAAGAGAGAGAGCGAGAACGAGAGCGAGAGCAAGAGAGAGAGAGATCGCACGAGGGAGAGTGCGCGCGAGAGAAAAAGCAAACGCAAGAGATCAAGCGCGAGAGAGAAAGAGAGAGAGAGAGAGAGAGCGAGCGCGAGAGATTGAGCGCGAGAGAGAGAAAGAGAGAGAGCGAGAGAGAAAGAGATAGCGAGAGAGAGAGCGTGAGAGAGAGCGAGATTGCGAGAGAGCAAAAGAGCGCGCAAGAGAGAGAGAGCGCGGGAGAGAGTGGGCGAGAAAGAGCGAGAGAGAGCGAGCACAAGAGAGAGAGAGTGAGAGCGTGAGAGAGGGAAAGCGAGCGCGAGAGAGAGAGTGAGAGCATGTGAGAGAGGGCGAGCGCAAGAGAGAGCGAGCGCGAGAGAGAGAGAGAATGAGTGAGAGCGCGAGAGAGAGAGAGAGAGCGTGAGAGAGAGTGCAAGAGAGAGAGCGTGAGAGAGAGAGCGTGAGAGAGTGCGCACGCGAGAGAGAGCACGCAAGAGAGAGAGCGCGCGAGAGAGTTCGAGAGAGAGAGAGCGTGCGAGAGAATGAGAGAGAGCGCGAACGAGAGAGCAAGAGAGCGAGCGAGAGCGAGAGAGAGAGCACGAGAGAGAGAATACGAGAGCGAGAGCGAGCGCGCGAGAGAGAGAGCGTGAGAGAGAGAGAGCGTGAGAGATAGAGCGCGTGCGAGAGAGCACGAGAGAGTGAGAGAGAGCGAGAGCGCACACGCGCGAGAGAGAGAGCGAGAGAGAGCGAGCACGAGAGAGAGAAAGAGAGAGAGCGAGAGAGAGAGAGATAGCGAGAGAGAGCACGAGAGAGAGCGAGAGAGAGTGAGAGAGAGAGAGAGCACGAGAGAGAGAGCACGAGAGAGAGAGTGACAGCGAGCGAGAGAGAGCACGAGAGAGAGTGAGAGCGTGAGAGAGAGAGAGCGAGCGCGAGAGAGAGAGCGAGCGCGCGAGAGAGAGAATGAGAGAGAGAGCGCGAGAGATAGAGCTTGAGAGAGAGAACGCGAGAGAGAGAGCGCACGCGAGAGAGCGCACGAGAGAGAGTGTGCGAGAGAGAGCGCCAGAGAGAGCGCGAGAGACAGAGCGCGAGCGAGAGTGAGCGTGAGAGAGTGAGAGAGAGCGAGAACAAGAGTGAGAGAGAGAGAGCGCACGAGGGAGAGAGCGCGCGAGAGAAGAAGTGAGCGGAAGAGATCGAGCACGAGAAAGAGAGAACGAGAGAGAGAGAGATAGCATGAGAGAGAGAGCGAGAGAGAGAGAGCGCGAGAGAGAGAGCGTGAGAGAGAGAGAGCACGAGAGAGAGCGCGAGAGAAAGAGCGCATGAGAGAGTGAGCGTGAGAGAGCGTGAGCGAGCGCGTGCGAGAGAGAGAGAGCGAGAGAGAAAGCGAGAGAGAGCGAGAGTGCGCACATGAGAGAGAGCGTGCGAGGGCATGCGAGAGAGAGTGAGCGAGCGCACGCGAGAGAGAGCGAGAACGAGTGCGCGGAGAAAGAGAGCGTGAGAGTGAGCGCGAGAGAGCAAGCGCGAGAGAGAGAGTGAGAGCGAGAGCAAGCGTGCGAGAGCGAGAGAGTGCAAGAGAGAGAGAGAACGCGAGAGAGAGCGCGAGAGAGAGTGTGAGAGAAAGAGTGCGTGAGAGAGTGAGCGCGAGAGAGAGAAAGAGAGAGAGCGAGAGAGAGAGAGAGCGAGCGCGAGAGAAAGAGCGCGAGAGAGAGTGAGCGCGAGAGAGAGTGAGCGTGAGAGAGAGAGAGAGCGTGCGAGAGAAAGAGCGTGAGAGAGAGCGCAAGAGAGAGAGCGCGAGAGAGAGAGAGCGAGAGAGAGAGCGCGGGAGAGTGGGGGAGAAAGAGCGAGAGAGAGCAAGCGCGAGAGAGAGAAAGGGAGAGAGCGAGAGAGAGTGAGAGAGAGAGAGCACGAGAGAGAGAGAATGAGAGAGAGCGGCAAGAGAGTGAGAGGGAGCGAGAGAGAGAGCGTGAGAGAGAGAGCACAAGAGCGAGCGCGAGAGAGAGAGAGCGTGAGAGAGAGAGAGCGTGAGAGATAGAGCGCGCGCGAGAGAGAGCACGAGAGAGTGAGAGAGAGCGAGAGCGCGTGAGAGAGAGCGTGAGAGAGAGCGCACGCGAGAGAGAGCGTGAGAGAGAGTGCAAGAGAGAGAGCACGAGAGAGTGCAAGTGAGAGCGGGCGAGAGAGAGTGCGAGAGAGAGAGCACGCGAGAGCGCGAGTGAGAGAGCGCAAGAGGGAGAGAGATAGAGCGTGCGCGAGAGAGAGCGCGCGAGAGAGAGCGAGAGAGAGAGCGAGAGAGAGAGAACAAGAGAAAGAGAGAACACGCGAGAGAGAGAGCGAGAGAGAGCGCGCCCGAGAGAGCGAGAGAGACAGAGCATGCGGGTGAGAGAGAGAGCGCGTGCGCGAGAGAGAGAGCGCGCGAGAGAGTGCCAGCACGAGAGAGAGAGAGCGAGAGAGAGAGAGAGCGCAAGAGAGAGAGAGCGCAAGAGAGAGAGAGCACGCGAGAAAGAGAGCACGAGAGAGGGAGAGAGAGGGAGAGACAGAGAGCACACGAGAGAGAGAAAGCGAGTACGAGCGCGCAAGAGAGAGTGCACATGCGAGAGAAAGCGCATGAGAGAGAGCGCGAGAGAGTGCGCACGCGAGCGAGAGCGAGAGAGAGCACGCGCGAGAGAGAGCACGTGAGAGAGAAAGTGAGAGAGAGAGCGTGAGAGAGCGAGCACGAGAGATCGAGTGCGAGAGACAAAGAGAGAGAGCGAGAGAGAGAGAGAGATACAACGAGAGAGAGCGAGAGAGAGTAAGAGAGAGAGAGAGCACGAGAGAGAGAGAGCACGAGAGAGAGAGTGACAGCGAGCGAGAGAGAGAGCGTGAGAGAGAGTGAGAGCGTGAGAGAGAGAGAGCGAGCGTGAGAGAGAGAGCGAGCGCGCGAGAGAGAGAACGAGAGAGAGAGAGAGCGAGAGATAGAGCTTGAGAGAGAGAGCGCGCGAGAGAGAGCGCGCGCGAGAGAGAGCGCGCGCGAGAGAGCGCACGAGAGAGTGTGTGCGAGAGAGAGAGTGCCAGAGAGAGCGAGAGAGAGCGAGAACAAGAGTGAGAGAGAGAGAGCGCATGAGGGAGAGAGCGCGCGAAAGAAGAAGTGAGCGGAAGAGATCGAGCACGAGAAAGGGAGTGCGAGAGAGAGAGAGATAGCATGAACGAGAGAGCGCGAGAGAGAGAGCGTGAGAGAGAGAGCATGAGAGAGAGTGCGAGAGAAAGAGCGCGTGAGAGAGTGAGCGTGAGAGAGCGTGAGCGAGCGCGTGCGAGAGAGAGAGCGAGAGAGAGCGAGAGTGCGCACACGAGAGAGAGCGTGCGAGGGCATGCGAGAGAGAGCGAGCGAGCGCACGCGAGAGAGAGCGAGAGCGAGCGCGCGGAGAAAGAGAGCGTGAGAAAGTGAGCGCGAGAGAGCAAGCACGAGAGAGTGCGAGTGCACGAGAGAGAGTGAGAGCGAGAGCGAGCGTGCGAGAGCGAGAGAGAGAGAGCGCGAGAGAGAGCGCAAGAGAGAGAGAGCGAGAGAGAGAGCGCGCGAGAGTGGGCGAGAAAGAGCGAGAGAGAGCAAGCGCGAGAGAGAGAAAGGGAGAGAGCGAGAGAGAGTGAGAGAGAGAGAGCACGAGAGAGAGAGAATGAGAGAGAGGGCCAAGAGAGAGAGAGGGAGCGAGAGAGAGAGCGCGAGAGAGAGAGCACAAGAGCGAGCGCGCGAGAGAGAGAGCGTGAGAGAGAGAGCGTGAGAGATAGAGCGCGCGCGAGAGAGAGCACGAGAGAGTGAGAGAGAGCGAGAGCGCGTGAGAGAGAGCGTGAGAGAGAGCGCACGCGAGAGAGAGCGTGAGAGAGAGTGCAAGAGAGAGAGCACGAGAGAGTGCAAGTGAGAGCGCGCGAGAGAGAGTGCGAGAGAGAGAGCACGCGAGAGCGCGAGTGAGAGAGCGCAAGAGGGAGAGAGATAGAGCGTGCGCGAGAGAGAGCGCGCGAGAGAGAGCGAGAGAGAGAGCGAGAGAGAGAGAACAAGAGAAAGAGAGAACACGCGAGAGAGAGAGCGAGAGAGAGCGCGCCCGAGAGAGCGAGAGAGACAGAGCATGCGGGTGAGAGAGAGAGCGCGTGCGCGAGAGAGAGAGCGCGCGAGAGAGTGCCAGCACGAGAGAGAGAGAGCAAGAGAGAGAGAGAGCGCAAGAGAGAGAGAGCGCAAGAGAGAGAGAGCACGCGAGAAAGAGAGCGCGAGAGAGGGAGAGAGAGGGAGAGACAGAGAGCACACGAGAGAGAGAAAGCGAGTACGAGCGCGCAAGAGAGAGTGCACATGCGAGAGAAAGCGCATGAGAGAGAGCGCGAGAGAGTGCGCACGCGAGCGAGAGCGAGAGAGAGCACGCGCGAGAGAGAGCACGTGAGAGAGAGAGTGAGAGAGAGAGCGTGAGAGAGCGAGCACGAGAGATCGAGTGCGAGAGACAAAGAGAGAGAGCGAGAGAGAGAGAGAGAGAGAGTAAGAGAGAGAGAGAGCACGAGAGAGAGAGAGCACGAGAGAGAGAGTGACAGCGAGCGAGAGAGAGAGCGCGAGAGAGAGTGAGAGCGTGAGAGAGAGAGAGCGAGCGTGAGAGAGAGAGCGAGCGCGCGAGAGAGAGAACGAGAGAGAGAGCGCGAGAGATAGAGCTTGAGAGAGAGAGCGCGCGCGAGAGAGCGCACGAGAGAGTGTGTGCGAGAGAGAGAGTGCCAGAGAGAGCGAGAACAAGAGTGAGAGAGAGAGAGCGCATGAGGGAGAGAGCGCGCGAAAGAAGAAGTGAGCGGAAGAGATCGAGCACGAGAAAGGGAGTGCGAGAGAGAGAGAGATAGCATGAGAGAGAGAGCGCGAGAGAGAGAGCGTGAGAGAGAGAGCATGAGAGAGAGTGCGAGAGAAAGAGCGCGTGAGAGAGTGAGCGCGAGAGAGCGTGAGCGAGCGCGTGCGAGAGAGAGAGAGCGAGAGAGAGAGCGAGAGAGAGCGAGAGTGCGCACACGAGAGAGAGCGTGCGAGGGCACGCGAGAGAGAGCGAGCGAGCGCATGCGAGAGAGAGCGAGAGCGAGCGCGCGGAGAAAGAGAGCGTGAGAAAGTTAGCGCGAGAGAGCAAGCACGAGAGAGTGCGAGTGCACGAGAGAGAGTGAGAGCGAGAGCGAGCGTGCGAGAGCGAGAGAGAGAGTGCGAGAGAGAGCGCAAGAGAGAGAGCACGAGGAGAGCGCGAGAGAAAGAGCGCGAGAGAGAGTCAGTGTGAGAGAGCAAGAGAGAGAGCGAGAACGAGAGCGAGAGCAAGAGAGAGAGAGATCGCACGAGGGAGAGTGCGCGCGAGAGAAAAAGCAAACGCAAGAGATCAAGCGCGAGAGAGAAAGAGAGAGAGAGAGAGAGAGCGAGCGCGAGAGATTGAGCGCGAGAGAGAGAAAGAGAGAGAGCGAGAGAGAGAGAGATAGCGAGAGAGAGACCGTGAGAGAGAGCGAGATTGCGAGAGAGCAAAAGAGCGCGCAAGAGAGAGAGAGTGCGGGAGAGAGTGGGCGAGAAAGAGCGAGAGAGAGCGAGCACAAGAGAGAGAGAGTGAGAGCGTGAGAGAGGGAAAGCGAGCGCGAGAGAGAGAGTGAGAGCATGTGAGAGAGGGCGAGCGCAAGAGAGAGCGAGCGCGAGAGCGAGAGAGAATGAGTGAGAGCGCGAGAGAGAGAGAGAGAGAGAGCGTGAGAGAGAGTGCAAGAGAGAGAGCGTGAGAGAGAGAGCGCGAGAGAGTGCGCACGCGAGAGAGAGCACGCAAGAGAGAGAGCGCGCAAGAGAGTTCGAGAGAGAGAGCGTGCGAGAGAATGAGAGAGAGCACGAAAGAGAGAGCAAGAGAGCGAGAGAGAGCGAGAGAGAGAGCACGAGAGAGAGAACACGAGAGCGAGAGCGAGCGCGCGAGAGAGAGAGCGTGAGAGAGAGAGAGCGTGAGAGATAGAGCGCGTGCGAGAGAGCACGAGAGAGTGAGAGAGAGCGAGAGCGCACACGCGCGAGAGAGAGAGCGAGAGAGAGCGAGCACGAGAGAGAGAAAGAGAGAGAGCGAGAGAGAGAGAGATAGCGAGAGAGAGCGCGAGAGAGAGCGAGATTGCGAGAGAGCGAGAGTGCGCGCGAGAGAGAGAGAGCGCGGGAGAGAGTGAGAGCATGAGAGAGGGAAAGCGAGCGCGAGAGAGAGAGTGAGAGCGTGAGAGAGAAAGAGCGAGCGCGAGAGAGAGCAAGCGAGAGAGAGAGAGAGAGAGAGCGAGAGAGAGAGAGATAGCGAGAGAGAGAGCGCGAGAGAGAGCGAGATTGCGAGAGAGCGCGCAAGAGAGAGAGAGCGCGGGAGAGAGTGGGCGAGAAAGAGCGAGAGAGAGCGAGCACGAGAGAGAGAGAGCGTGAGAGAGGGAAAGCGAGCGCGAGAGAGAGTGAGAGCGTGAGAGAGAGAGAGGGCGAGCGCAAGAGAGAGCGAGCGCAAGAGAGAGAGAGAATGAGTGAGAGCGCGAGAGAGAGAGAGCGCGTGAGAGAGAGCGGCGCGAGAGAGTGCGAGAGAGAGTGCAAGAGAGAGAGCGTGTGAGAGAGAGCGTGAGAGAGTGCGCACGCAAGAGAGAGCGAGAGACAGCAGGCGCGAGAGAGAGCGCGCGAGAGAGCGCGCGAAAGAGAGCGAGAGAGAGAGAGCGCATGAGAGAATGAGAGAGAGCGGCGAAAGAGAGAGCAAGAGAGAGAGAGAGCGAGAGAGAGAGCACGAGAGAGAGAACACGAGAGCGAGAGCGAGCGCAAGAGAGAGAGAGCGTGAGAGAGAGAGAGCGTGAGAGATAGAGCGCGTGCGAGAGAGAGCACGAGAGAGTGAGAGAGAGCGAGAGCGCACACGCGAGAGAGAGAGAGCGAGAGAGAGCGAGCACGAGAGAGAGAAAGAGAGAGAGCGAGAGAGAGAGATAGCGAGAGAGAGAGCGCGAGAGAGAGCGAGATTGCGAGAGAGCGAGAGAGCTCGCGAGAGAGAGAGAGAGCGCGGGAGAGAGTGGGCGAGAAAGAGCGAGCGCGCGAGAGAAAGGGAGAGAGCGAGAGAGAGTGAGAGAGAGAGAGCACGAGAGAGAGAGCGCGAGAGAGAGAGTGAGAGCGTGAGAGAGGGAAAGCGAGCGCGAGAGAGAGAGTGAGAGCGTGAGAGAGAGAGAGCGAGCGTGAGAGAGAGCGAGCGCGAGAGAGAGCGAGCACGAGAGAGAGAGAGAGAACGAGAGAGAGAGCGCGAGAGAGAGTGCAAGAGAGAGAGCTTGAGAGAGAGAGCGCAAGAGAGAGCGCGCAAGAGAGAGAGCGTGAGAGAGAGTGCGCGAGAGCGCGAGTGAGAGAGCGCAAGAGGGAGAGAGAGAGCACGCGAGAGAGTGAGAGCACAAGAGAGAGAGAGCGAGAGAGAGAGAGAGAGAGAGTGCGCAAGAGAGAGAGAGCGCGCGAGAAAGAGAGCGCGAGAGTGGGAGAGAGAAGGAGTGACAGAGAACGCACGAGAGAGAGAACACGAGAGAGAGAGAGTGAGTGCGACTGCACAAGAGAGAGTGCGCACGCGAGAGAAAGCACATGAGAGAGCGCGAGAGAGTGCGCACGCGAGAGAGTGCACGTGCGAGAGAGAGCGCGTGTGAGAGAGAGAGCGAGAGAGAGAGAGAGCGCGTGAGAGAACGAGAGAGAGTGGCGAGAGAGAGAGCGAGAGAGAGAGCGAGAGAGAGAGAGCGCAAGAGATCGAGCGCGAGAGAGAAAGAGAGAGAGCGAGAGAGAGAGATAGAACGAGAGAGAGCGAGAGAGAGAGCACGAGAGAGAGAGCGTGAGAGAGAGCGCAAGAGAAAGAGCGCGAGAGAGAGTGAGAGCGAGAGTGAGAGTGAGAGAGAGAGCGAGCGTGAGAGGGAGAGCGAGCGCGAGAGATCAAGCGCGAGAGAGAGAAAGAGAGAGAGCGAGAGAGAGAGAGATAGCGAGAGAGAGAGCGCGAGAGAGAGCAAGATTGCAAGAGAGCGAGAGAGCGCGCGAGAGAGAGAGAGCGCGGGAGAGAGAGGGAGAGAAAGAGCGAGAGAGAGCGAGCACGAGAGAAAGAGAGTGAGCGAGAGAGAGAGAGAGCACGAGAGAGAGAGAGCGCGAGAGAGAGTGAGAGCGTGAGAGAGAGAGAGCGAGTGCGAGCGCGCGAGGGAGAACGCGAGAACGAGCGCGCGAGAGAGAGAGCGTGAGAGATAGAGCGCGCTAGAGAGAGCGTGAGAGAGTCAGAGAGAGCGAGAGTGAGAGAGAGAGCGAGCGCGAGAGATCGAGCGCGAGAGAGAGAAAGAGAGAGAGCGAGAGAGAGATAGCGAGAGAGTGAGAGCGCGAGAGAGAGCGAGGTTGCGAGAGAGCGAGTGAGCGCGTGAGAGAGAGAGAGCGCGGGAGAGAGAGCGCGAGAAAGAGCGAGAGAGAGCGAGCGCGAGAGAGAGAAAGACAGAGAGCGAGAGAGAGTGAGAGAGAGCACGAGAGAGAGAGTGAGAGCGTGAGAGAGAGAGAGTGAGAGCGTGAGAGAGAGAGAGCGAGCATGAGAGAGAGAGAGAGCGCTAGAGAGAGAGAGAACAAGAGAGAGAGTGCGAGAGAACAAGAGAGAGAGTGCGAGAAATAGAGCGCGAGAGAGAGAGCGCGAGAGGGAGAGCGCGCGCGAGAGCGCGAGAGAGAGAGGGCGAGAGAGAGAGAGCGTGAGAGAGAGCGCAAGAGAGAGAGCACGAGAGAGAGCGCGAGAGAAAGAGCGCGAGCGAGAGTGAGCGTGAGAGAGTGAGAGAGAGCGAGAACAAGATTGAGAGCGAGAGAGAGAGAGCGCACGAGGGAGAGAGCGCGCGAGAGAAGAAGTGAGAGCAAGAGATCGAGCGCGAGAAAGAGAGAACGAGAGAGAGAGAGAGCATGAGAGAGAGAGCACGAGAGAGAGAGCGTGAGAGAGAGAGCACGAAAGATAGAGCATGAGAGAGAGTGCGAGAGAAATAGCGCGTGAGAGAATGAGCGCGAGAGAGAATGAGCGAGAGAGAGCGTGAGCGAGCGCGCGCGAGAGAGAGAGCGTGAGAGAGAGCGAGAGAGCGAGAGCGTGCACGCGAGAGAGAGCGAGCAAGCGCACGCGAGAGAGCGAGAGCAAGCACGCGGAGAAAGAGAGCGTGAGAGAGTGAGCGCGAGAGAGCAAGCGCGAGAGAGTGTGAGCACACGAGAGAGAGAGTGAGAGCGAGAGCGAGCGCGCGAGAGCGAGAGAGTGCAAGAGAGACCGCGAGAGAGAGCACGAGAGAGAGCGCGAGAGAAAGAGTGCGTGAGAGAGTGAGCGCGAGAGAGAGAGAGCGAGAGAGAGCGAGAGAGAGCGAGAGCGTGCACGCGAGAGAGAGCGAGAGCACGCACGGAGAAAGAGAGCGTGAGAGAGCGAGCACGAGAGAGAGAGCGCGAGAGAGAGAGCGCGAGAGAGAGAAAGAGAGAGAGCGAGAGAGAGAGAGAGAGATAGCGCGAGAGAAAGAGCATGAGAGAGAGTGAGCGTGAGAGAGAGTGAGCGTGAGAGAGAGAGAGTGTGCGAGAGAGAGAGCGTGAGAGAGAGCGCAAGAGAGAGAGCGCGAGAGAGAGAGCGCGAGATAGAGCGCAAGAGAGAGAGCAAGAGAGAGAGCAAGAGAGAGAGCCTGAGAGAAAGAGCGCGAGAGAGAGTGAGCGAGAGAGTGAGAGAGAGAGAGCGAGAACGAGAGCGAGAGTGAGAGAGAGATCGCACAAGGGAGAGAGCGCGCGAGAGAAGAAGTGAACGCAAGAGATCGAGTGCGAGAGAGAAAGAGAGAGCGAGAGAGAGAGAGAGATAGCACGAGAGAGAGCATGAGAGAGAGAGAGCGCATGAGAGAGTGAGCACGAGAGAGAATGAGCGAGAGAGAGAGCGTGAGCGAGCGCGCGCGATAGAGAGAGAGAGAGAGACAGCGAGAGAGAGCGAGAGCGCGCACGCAAGAGAGAGTATGCAAGAGAGAGTGCGAGAGAGAGCGCGAGAGAGAGCGCGAGAGAAAGTGAGCGTGAGAGAGTGAGCGTGAGAGAGAATGAGCGAGAGGGAGCGTGAGCAAGCGCGCGCAAGAGAGAGAGAGCGAGAGAGAGCGAGAGAGAGAGATCGAGAGAGAGCGCAAGAGAAAGAGCGCGAGAGGGAGTGAGAGAGAGAGCGAGAGCGAGAGTGAGAGCGAGCGCGAGAGATCGAGCGCGAGAGAGAGAAAGAGAGAGCGAGAGAGAGTGAGAGAGAGAGAGAGCACGAGAGAGAGAGAGCACAAGAGAGAGTGAGAGCGTGCGAGAGAGAGAGCGAGCACGAGAGAGAGAGTGAGAGCGTGAGAGAGAGAGTGAGCGCGAGAGAGAGAGCGAGTGCGAGCGCGCGATGGAGAATGCGAGAACGAGGGAGAGAGCGCGCGAGTGAGAGACAGAGCGAGCACGAGAGGGACAGCGAGCGTGAGAGATCGAGCGCGAGAGAGAGAGAGAGAGAGCGAGAGAGAGAGAGATAGCGAGAGAGAGAGAGCGCGAGAGAGAGCGAGGTTGCGAGAGAACGAGAGAGCGTGCGAGAGAGAGAGAGAGCACGGGAGAGAGAGGGCGAGAAAGAGCGAGAGAGAGCGAGCGCGAGAGAGAGAAAGAGAGAGAGTGAGAGAGAGAGAGAGCACGAGAGAAAGAGTGCATGAGAGAGAGTGAGAGCGTGAGAGAGAGAGAGCGAGCGCGAGAGAGAGAGCGAGTGCGAGCGCACGAGGGAGAACGCGAGAACGAGCGCGCGAGAGAGAGAGCGTGAGAGATAGAGCACGCTAGAGAGAGCGTGAGAGAGTCAGAGAGAGCGAGAGTGAGAGAGAGAGAGAGAGCGAGCGCGAGAGATCGAGCATGAGAGAGAGAAAGAGAGAGAGCGAGAGAGAGAGATAGCGAGAGAGAGAGAGCGAGGTTGCGAGAGAACGAGAGAGCGTGCGAGAGAGAGAGAGAGCATGGGAGAGAGAGGGCGAGAAAGAGCGAGAGAGAGCAAGCGCGAGAGAGAGAAAGAGAGAGAGTGAGAGAGAGTGAGAGAGAGAGCAAAAGAGAGAGAGAGAATGAGAGAGAGAGTGAGAGAGAGAGCACGAGAGAGAGAGAGACCGCGCGAGACAGAGCGCGCGCGAGACAGAGCGCGCGCGAGAGCGCGAGAGAGAGAGAACGCGAGAGAGAGAGTGCGAGAGAGAGAGCGCATGAGATAGAGCGCGAGAGAGAGTGAGCGTGAGAGAGCGAGAGAGAGAGCGAGAACAAGACTGCGAGCGAGAGAGAGAGAGCGCACGAGGGAAGAGAGCGCGCGAGAGAAGTTAGCGCAAGAGATCGAGCACGAGAAAGAGAGAGCGAGAGAGAGATAGCATGAGAGAGAGAGCACGAGAGAGAGCGCGAGAGAAAGAGCACGTGAGAGTGAGCGCGAGAGAGAAGGAGCGAGAGAGAGCCTGAGCGAGCGCGCGAGAGAGAGAGAGAGCGAGAGACAGAGCAAGCGTGAGAGGGAGAGCGAGCGCGAGAGATCGAGCGCGAGAGAGAGAAAGAGAGAGAGCGAGAGAGAGAGAGATAGCGAGAGAGAGAGAGATAGCGAGAGAGAGAGAGCGCGAGAGAGCGCGAGGTTGCAAGAGAATGAGAGAGCGCGCGAGAGAGAGCACGGGAGAGAGAGGGCGAGAAAGAGTGAGAGAGAGCGAGCGCGAGAGAGAGAAAGAGAAAGAGTGAGAGAGAGAGAGAGCACGAGAGAGAGAGAGCATGAGAGAGAGAGTAAGAGCGTGAGAGAGAGAGAACGAGAGAGAGAGTGAGAGAGAGAGAGAGCACGAGAGAGAGCGAGAGAGAGAATGAGCAAGAGAGAGCATGAGCGAGCGCGCGCGAGAGAGAGAGCGAGAGAGAGCGAGTGCGCGCACGCGAGAGAGAGCAAGCGAGCGCACGCAAGAGAGAGTGAGAGCGATCGCACGGAGAAATAGAGCGTGAGAGAGTGAGCGTGAGAGAGCAAGCGCGAGAGAGTGCGAGCGCACGAGAGAGAGAGTGAGAGCGAGAGCGAGCGCGCGAGAGCAAGAGTGAGAGCGAGCGCGAGAGAAAGAGCGCAAGAGAAAGAGCGCAAGAGAGTGAGCGCGAGAGAGAGTGAGCGTGAGAGAGAGAGAGCGCACGAGAGAGAGAGCGTGAGAGAGCGCAAGAGAGAGAGCGCGAGAGAGAGCGCGAGAGAGTGAGCACAAGAGAGAGCGCGAGAGAAAGAGCGCGTGAGAGAGTGAGCGCGAGAGAGAATGAGCGAGACAGAGCGTGAGTGAGCGCGCGCGCGAGAGAGCGTGAGAGAGAGCGCGAGAGGGAGAGTGCGAGAGAGAGCGCGCGAGAGAGCGCGAGCACGAGAGAGCAAGCGCGAGAGAGTGCGAGTGCACGAGAGAGAGAGTGAGAGCGAGAGCGAGCGCACGAGAGCAAGAGCGAGAGAGTGCAAGAGAGAGAGAGAGCAAGAGAGAGAGAGAGTGAGAGCGAGAGCGAGCGCGCGAGAGCAAGAGCGAGAGAGTGCAAGAGAGAGAGAGCAAGAGAGAGAGCGAGAACGAGAGAGCGAGAGAGAGAGTGCGCGCGAGGGAGAGAGCGCGTGAGAGAGAGAGCGTGAGAGAGAGCGCGCGAGAGAGAGCGCGAGAGAAAGTGCATGAGAGAGAGTGAGCGCGAGAGAGAATGAGTGCGAGAGAGCGAGAGAGAGAGAGCGTGAGCAAGCGCGCGCAAGAGAGAGAGAGCGAGAGTGAGAGAGAGAGCGAGCGCGAGAGATCGAGCGCGAGAGTGAGAAAGAGAGAGAGCGAGAGAGAGGGATAGCGCGCCCTCTCTCTCTCTCACACACACGCGTTCTCTCTCTCACTCTCTCCCGCGCGTTCTCTCTCTCTCACGCTCTCTCTCACACTTGCGCGCTCTCTATCTCTCTCGCGTGCACTCTCTCTCGCTCACTCTCGTGCATGCGTGCTTTCTCCCTCTCTCTCGCATGCGCTCTCTCTGTCTCTCTCACGTGCACATGCTCTCTCTCTCTCACTCGCGGGTGTGTGCTCTCTCTCTCTGACGCGCGCGCGCTCTCTCTCAGATGCGCGTGCAAGTGCTCTCACTCCCTCTGTCGTGCGCGTGCACGCGCTTTATCTCTCTCTCACTCTCTCTCGCCGGCTCTCTCTCTCTCTCGCGCGCCCGCTCTCTCTCTTTCCCTTGCTCGCACGCGCTCTCTCGCTCTCTCTCGCGTGCACGCTCTCGCTCTCTCTCGCTCTCTCTCTCGCTCTCTCTCTCTCGCGCTCACTCTCTCACGCACTCTTTCTCTCGCGCTCTCTCTCGTGCTCTCTCTCGCGGACTCTTGCACGCGCAAGAGAGAGAGAGACAGAGAGAGCGCGAGAGAGAGCGCGAGAGAAAAAGTCCTGGAGGGGGAGGGGGAGCAACCCGAAGTCGTGGTCCACATTGGCACCAACGACATAGGTAGGAGGAGTGCTGAGGATGTTAGACAGGCTTTCAGGGAGCTAGGTTGGAAGCTTGGAGTTAGAACAAACAGAGTTGTTGTCTCTGGTTTGTTACCCGTGCCACGTGATAGAGATTCGAGGAATAGGGAGAGAGAACAATTAAATGCGTGGCTTCAGGGATGGTGCAGGAGGGAGGGGTTCCAGTTTTTGGATAACTGGGGTTCTTTCTGGGGACGGTGGGACCTCTATAAACAGGATGGTCTACACCTGAACCTGAGGGGAACCAGTATCCTTGGGGGGAGGTTTGCTAGTGCTCTTGGGGGGGGTTTAAACTAACTCGGCAGGGGCATGGGAACCCAGATTGTAGCTTCAGGGTGCAGGGCCTGGAGTGTAGGGAGGTGAGGAACATGGCATCAATTTCCAAGGAGGGTGCCTGTAAACAGGGAAGTGGCTTGAAGTGTGTATACTTCAATGCAAGAAGTATACGAAATAAGGTAGGTGAACTTGCAGCGTTGGTTGGTACCTGGGACTTCGATGTTGTGGCTATTACGGAGACATGGCTAGAACAGGGACAGGATTGGCTGTTGCAGGTTCCGGGATTTAAATGTTTTAGTAGGTTTAGAGGTGGGGGTAAAAGAGGGGGAGGTGTGGCATTGCTTGTCAAAGATAGTATTACAGCGGTGGAAAGGACGATGGATGAGGACTTGCCATCTGAGGTAGTTTGGGCTGAGGTTAGGAATAGGAAAGGTGAGGTCACCCTGTTAGGAGTCTTTTACAGGCCTCCTAATAGTCCTAGAATCATTGAAGAAAGGATTGGGAAGGTGATTCAGGAGATGAGTGACAGTAATAGGGTGGTTGTTATGGGGGACTTTAACTTTCCTGATATTGATTGGGAAAGCTATAGCTCAAGTTCGTTAGATGGGTCAGTGTTTGTTCAATGTGTGCAGGAGAGTTTCCTGACACAATATGTAGACAGGCCAACAAGAGGTGAGGCCATACTGGATTTGGTTCTGGGTAACGAACCAGGCCAGGTGTTAGAATTAGAGGTAGGTGAGCACTTTGGGGATAGTGACCATAATTCGGTGATTTTTACACTTGTGATGGAGAGGGATAAGTGTGTACTACAGGGCAAGAATTATAGCTGGGGTAAGGGAAATTATGATGCGGTGAGGCATGACTTAGGATGTGTGGCTTGGAAAAGTAGACTCCAAGGCAAGAGTGTAAATGATATGTGGAACTTGTTCAAGGGGCAACTATTGAGTGTCCTTGATAATTATGTACCTGTCAGGCAGGTAGGAAAGGGTCGTGCGAGGGAGCCGTGGTTTAATAAGGAATTGGAATCCCTTGTTAAATGGAAGAGGGCGGCCTATCTCAAGATGAGACGTGAAGGTTCAATTGGGGCGATTGAGAGTTATAGGGTAGCCAGGAAGGACCTGAAGAGAGAGCTAAAAGCAGCAAGGAGGGGACATGAAAGGTCCTTAGTAGATAGGATTAGGGAAAACCCTAAGGCTTTCTATAGGTATGTTAGGAATAAAAGAATGACTAGGGTAGGAATAGGTCCAGTCAAGGATAGTAGGGGGAAGTTGCGTGTGGAGGCGGAAGAGATTGGGGAGACACTGAATGAATACTTTTCTTCAGTATTCACTCAGGAACAGGGCATTGTTGTCGATGAGAATACTGAGGCACAAATAAGTAGAATGGATGGCTTTGAGGTATGTAGAGAAGAGGTGTTGGAAATCCTGGAAAAGGTGAAAATAGATAAGTCCCCTGGGCCTGATGGCATTTATCCTAGGATTCTCTGGGAAGCAAGGGAGGAGATTGCAGAGCCATTGGCCTTGATTTTTATGTCCTCTTTGTCTACAGGAGTAGTCCCAGAAGACTGGAGGATAGCAATTGTGGTTCCCTTGTTCAAAAAGGGGAGTAGGGATAGCCCTAGTAACTATAGGCCGGTGAGTCTCACTTCTGTTGTGGGCAAAGTCTTAGAGAGAATTGTAAGGGATAGGATTTATGCACATCTAGATAGGAATAATGTGATCAAGGATAGTCAGCATGGTTTTGTGAAGGGCAAGTCGTGCCTCACAAACCTTATTGAATTCTTTGAAAAGGTGACGAAGGAGGTTGATGAGGGGAAAGCGGTAGATGTGGTATATATGGATTTTAGTAAGGCGTTTGATAAGGTTCCCCATGGTAGGCTACTGCAGAAAATACGGAGATATGGCATTGAGGGTGAGTTGGAGATTTGGATTAGGAATTGGCTGGATGGAAGAAGACAGAGGGTAGTAGTTGATGGCAAAGTTTCTTCATGGAGTGCCGTCACTAGCGGTGTTCCGCAAGGATCTGTTTTGGGACCATTGCTGTTTGTCATTTTTATAAATGACCTGGAAGAGGGGTTAGAAGGTTGGGTGAGCAAGTTTGCGGATGACACGAAAGTCGGAGGAGTTGTTGACAGTGAGGAAGGATGTGGCAGGTTACAGCAGGATATAGAGAAGCTGCAGAGCTGGGCAGAAAGGTGGCAGATGGAATTCAATGTAGCTAAGTGCGAGGTGATTCACTTTGGGAAGAATAACAAAAAGATGGGGTACTGGGCTAATGGTCGGATACTTGGTAGTGTGGATGAGCAGAGGGATCTTGGTGTCCATGTACACAGATCTCTGAAAGTTGCCACCCAGGTAAATAGTGCGGTGAGGAAGGCATATGGCGTACTGGCTTTTATTGGTAGAGGAATTGAGTTCCGGAGTCCTGAGGTCATGATGCAGTTGTATAAGACTCTGGTACGGCCGCATCTGGAATATTGTGTGCAGTTTTGGTCGCCATACTATAGGAAGGATGTGGAGGCATTGGAACGTGTGCAGAGGAGGTTTACCAGGATGTTGCCTGGTATGGAAGGAAAATCGTATGAGGAAAGACTGAGGCACTTGGGGCTGTTTTCACTAGAGAAAAGAAGGTTTAGGGGTGACTTGATTGAGGTGTACAAGATGATTAGGGGGTTAGATAGGGTCGACAGTATGAACCTTTTCCCGCGTATTGAGTCGGGTATTACAAGGGGGCATAGCTTTAAATTAAGGGGGGGTAGATATAGGACTGATGTTAGGGGTAGGTTCTTCACTCAGCGAGTCGTTAGTTCATGGAATGCCCTGCCAGTAACAGTGGTGGACTCTCCCTCTTTATGGGCATTTAAGAGGGCATTGGATAGGTATATGGAGGATAGTGGGTTAGTGTAGTTTAGGTGGGCTTGGATCGGCGCAACATCGAGGGCCCAAGGGCCTGTACTGCGCTGTATTCTTCTATGTTCTATGTTCTATATGCGCGCTCTCTCTGACGCCAACTCGTGCTGCCTCACTCTCTCTCTTTCTCGCGCATGCGTGCTCTCTCCCTCTCTCTCGCACACGCTCTCTCTCTCTCTCTCACGCACTCTCTCTCTCACTCACTCTCTCTCTCTAGCTCGCGCGCATGCTCTCTCTCTCTCGCAGGCGCGCGCTCTCTCTCTCTCTCGCACGCGTGCATACTCTCTCTCACAGGCGCGCGCCCTTTCTCTCTCTCTTGCGCATGCATGCTTTCTCCCTCTCTCTCGCACGCGCTCTCTCTCACGCGCTCTCTCTCACGCGCGCACTCTCTCTCTCTCGCGTGCGCCCGCTCTCTCTCTCGCACACGCACTCTCTCTCTATCTCTTGCGCATGCGTGCTCTCTACCTCTTTCATGCACGCGCGCTCTCTCTCACGCGCGCTCTCTCTCTCTCCTGCGTGCGTTCTCTCTCTAGCGCGTGCTCTCTCTCTCTCACTCTCTCTCTCTCTTGCTCTCTCTCTCTCGCTCGCGTGCGTGCTCTCTCTCTCGTGCTCTCTCTCTCCTGCGCGCGTTCTCTCTCTCGCGTGCGCGCGCTCTCTCTCTCTCTCGCACTCTCTCTCTCGCCCGCATGCGCTCTCTCTCTCTGACGCCAACTCGCGCTGCCTCTCTCTCTCTATCTCTCGCGCATGCGATCTCTCTCCCTCTCTCTCGCACGCGCTCTCTCTCTCTCACGCGCTCTCTCTCTCGCGCGCGCTCTCTCTCTCGCTCGCTGTCTCTCTCTCTCGCCCGCACACATGCTCTCTCCCTCTCTCTCGCAGACGCGTGCTCTCTCTCTCTCTTGCACGCATGCGTGCTCTCTCTCTCTCGCGCGCGCTCTCTCTCTCTTGCACGCGCACTCTCTCTCTCTCGCGTGCGCCCGCTGGCACTCTCTCGCACGCGAGCTAGCGCTCTCTCTCTCTCTCGCGTTCTCTTTCTCACACAGGCGCGCGCACTCTCTCTCTTGCGCATGCATGCTTTCTCCCTCTCTCTCGCACGCGCTCTCTCTCTCGCGTACGCGCTCTCGCTCTCACTCCCGGGCGCACGCTCGCTCTCTCTCTCTCTCTCTCGCACGCACTCTCTCTCTCTCTTGCGTGCTCGCTCTCTCTCTCTATCTCGCAGGCAAGTGCTCTCTCTCTCGCACGCGTGCGCTCTCTCTCTGTCTCTCTCTCTCTATCGCGTGCACTCTCTCTCTCTCGCATGCGCGCTCTTTCTCGTGCACGTGCTCTCTCTCGTGCATGCGTGCTTTCCCCGTCTCTCTAGCAGGCGCTATCTCTCTCTCAGGCACGCTCTCTCTCTCATGGGTGTTCTCTCTCTCTCTCTGTCTCGCGTGCGTGCGCTCTTTTTCTTTCTCGCGCTCTCTCTCTCGCGCGCTCTCTCTCTCTCTCTCGCGGGCGCTCTCTCTCTCTCTCGCTCGCTCTCTCACGCATGCACTCTCACTCTCTCTGTCACGCGTGTGCGTGCGCTCTATCTCTCTCTCACTCTCTCTTGCGCTCTCGCTCTTTCTCACGCGCGCGCGCTCTTTTCTCTCTCGCTCTCTCTCTCTCTTGCTCTCTCTCGCTCGCGCGCGTGCTCTCTCTCTCTCGCGCGTGCGTGCTCTTTCTCTCTCTCTCTCACACGCGCACGTTCTCTCTCTCACTCTCTATCACGTGCGCTATCTCTCTCGCACGTGCTCTCTCTCTCTCGCGTGCGCGCTCTCTCTCTTGCGTGCGCACTCTCTCTCGCGCACATGCATGCTTTCTCCCTCTCTCTCGCACACGCTCTCTCTCTCGCGCACGCGCTCTCTCTCTCTCACTCGCGGGAGCGCGCTCTCTCTCTCTCGCTCGCGCGCGCATGCCCGCTCTTGCGATCTCCCTTGCGTGCACGCGCTCTCTCTCTCTCGCTCACGTGCTCTCTCTCGCGCACGCGCTCTCTCGCGTGCTCTCTCTCGCACGTGTGCACGTGCTCTCTCTCTCGCGCGCGTGCGCTCTCTCTCGCGCTCTCTCGCGCATGCGTGCTTTCTCCCTCTCTCTCGCGCGCTCTCTCTCTCTCACGGGTTCTCTCTCTCTCTCTTGTGCTCTCTCTCTCTCGCTCGCGCTCTCACTCTCTCTGTCGCGCACTCTGTATCTCTCCCTCTCTCTCTCGCGCTCTCTCTCTCTCTTGTTCTCTCTCTCGCTTGTGCACGCTCTCTCTCTCTCGCACGCGCCCGCTCTCTCTCTCGCGCATGCGTGCTCTCTCCCTCTCTCTCGCACACGCTCTCTCTCTCTCTCGCTCGCTCTCTCTCTCTTGCTCGCGCGCGTGCTCTCTCTCTCTCGCAGGCGCGCGCTCTCTCTCTCTCTCTCGCACGCGTGCATACTCTCTCTCACAGGCGCGCGCTCTTTCTCTCTCGCTCTTGCGCGTGCATGCTTTCTCCCTCTCTCTCGCACGCGCTCTCTCTCACGCACTCTCTCTCGCACGCGCACTCTCTCTCTCTCGCGTGCGCCCGCTCTCTCTCTCGCACACGCACTCTCTCTCTATCTCTCGCGCATGCGTGCTCTCTACTTCTTTCATGCACGCGCGCTCTCTCTCACGCGCGCGCTCTCTCTCTCTTGCGTGCGTTCTCTCTCTAGCGCGTGCTCTCTCTCTCTCACTCTCTCTCTCTCTCTTGCTCTCTCTCTCTCGCTCGCGTGCGTGCTCTCTCTCTCGTGCTCTCTCTCTCCTGCGCGCGTTCTCTCTCTCGCGTGCGCGCGCTCTCTCTCTCTCGCACTCTCTCTCTCTCGCCCGCATGCGCTCTCTCTCTCTGACGCCAACTCGCGCTGCCTCTCTCTCTCTATCTCTCGCGCATGCGTTCTCTCTCCCTCTCTCTCGCACGCGCTCTCTCTCTCTCTCACGCGCTCTCTCTCTCGCGCGCGCTCTCTCTCTCGCTCGCTCTCTCTCTCTCTCGCCCGCACACGTGCTCTCTCCCTCTCTCTCGCAGACGCGTGCTCTCTCTCTCTCTTGCACGCATGCGTGCTCTCTCTCTCTCGCGCGCGCTCTCTCTCTCTTGCACGCGCACTCTCTCTCTCTCGCGTGCGCCCGCTGGCACTCTCTCGCACGCGAGCTAGCGCTCTCTCTCTCTCTCGCGTTCTCTTTCTCACACAGGCGCGCGCACTCTCTCTCTTGCGCATGCATGCTTTCTCCCTCTCTCTCGCACGCGCTCTCTCTCTCGCGTACGCGCTCTCGCTCTCACTCCCGGGCGCACGCTCGCTCTCTCTCTCTCTCTCTCTCGCACGCACTCTCTCTCTCTCTTGCGTGCTCGCTCTCTCTCTCTATCTCGCAGGCAAGTGCTCTCTCTCTCGCACGCGTGCGCTCTCTCTCTGTCTCTCTCTCTCTTGCGCGTGCACTCTCTCTCTCTCGCATGCACGCTCTTTCTCGTGCACGTGCTCTCTCTCGTGCATGCGTGCTTTCCCCGTCTCTCTAGCAGGCGCTATCTCTCTCTCAGGCACGCTCTCTCTCTCATGGGTGTTCTCTCTCTCTCTCTGTCTCACGTGCGTGCGCTCTTTTTCTTTCTCGCGCTCTCTCTCTCGCGCGCTCTCGCTCTCTCTCTCTCTCGCGGGCGCTCTCTCTCTCTCTCGCTCTCACGCATGCACTCTCACTCTCTCTGTCACGCGCGTGCGTGCGCTCTATCTCTCTCTCACTCTCTCTTGCGCTCTCGCTCTTTCTCACGCGCGCGCGCTCTTTTCTCTCTCGCTCTCTCTCTCTCTTGCTCTCTCTCGCTCGCGCTCTTTCTCTCTCTCTCTTGCGCATGCATGCTTTCTCCCTCTCTCTCGCACGCGCTCTCTCTCACGCACTCTCTCTCGCGCGCGCACTCTCTCTCTCGCGTGCGCCCGCTCTCTCTCGCTCGCGCATGCGTGCTCTCTACCTCTTTCATGCACGCGCGCTCTCTCTCACGCGCGCGCTCTCTCTCTCTTGCGTGCATTCTCTCTCTAGCGCGTGCTCTCTCTCTCACTCTCTCTCTCTTGCTCTCTCTCTCTCGCTCGCGTGCGTGCTCTCTCTCTCCTGCGCGCGTTCTCTCTCTCGCGTGCGCGCGCTCTCTCTCTCTCTCGCACTCTCTCTCTCTCGCCCGCATGCGCTCTCTCTCTCTGACGCCAACTCGCGCTGCCTCTCTCTCTCGCGCTCTCTCGCGCATGCGTGCTTTCTCCCACGCTCTCGCGCGCTCTCTCTCTCTCACGGGTTCTCTCTCTCTCTCTCTCTTGTGCTCTCTCTCTCTCGCTCGCGCTCTCACTCTCTCTGTCGCGCACTCTGTATCTCTCCCTCTCTCTCTCTCGCGCTCTCTCTCTCTCTTGCTCTCTCTCTCGCTTGTGCACGCTCTCTCTCTCTCGCACGCGCCCGCTCTCTCTCTCTCTCGCACGCATGCGTGCTCTCTCTATCTCTCGCGCGTGCGCGCTCTCTCTCTCGTGAGCTCTCTCTCTCATTCTCGCGCTCTCTCTCTCGCACACACCCCTCGCTCTCTCTCTCGCTCGTGCATGTTCTCTCTCTCTCTCCCGCGGTCTCTCCCTCGTGCTTTCTCGCTCGCGTGTGTGCTCACTCTCTCGCGTGCCTGCGCTCTCTCTCGCGCTCTCTCTCTCACATGCGCATGCTCTCTCTCTCTGTCTCTCTCGCGTGCGCGCACTCTCTCTCTCTCTCTCGCGTGTGTGCGCTCTCTCTCTTGCGCTCTCTCTCTCTCGCACGCGTGCGCTCTCTCTGTCTTTTTCTCGCGCGTGCTCACTCTGTCTATCTCTCGCGCATGCGTGCTCTATCCCACTCTCTCGCACGCGTTCTCTCTCTCACGCGCACTCCTTCTCGCGATCACTCTCTCGCGTGTGCGTGCTCTCTCTCTCTCGCGCGTTCGCGCGCTCTCTCTCTCTCGCGCGTAAGCGTGCGCTCTCTCTCACTCTCGTGATCTCTTACTCTCGCACGCGCGCGCTCTCTCCTCTCTCACGGGCGCTCTCTCTCTCTTGCACTCTCTCTCACACGCGCGCTCTCACTCTCTCTGTCACGCGTGTGCGTGCGCTCTATCTCTCTCACTCTCTCTTGCGCTCTCTCTCTTTCTCTCGCACGCGCGTTCGCTCTCACGCGTGCGCCCGCTCTCTCTCTCTCCCTCTCTCTCTTGCTCTCTCTCTTGCTCGCGCGCGTGTGCTCTCTCTCTCTCTCACGCGTGCATGCTCTTTTTCTCTCTCTCTCACACACGCACGTTCTCTCTCTCTCTCTCGCGTGCTCACTCTTGCGCTCTCTCTCTCACGCGCGCTCTCTCTCTCGCATGCACGCTCTCTCTCTCTCGCGCTCTCTCTCTCGCACACTCTCTCGCATGCGCGCTCTCTCTCTCTCGCTTTCTCCACCTCTCTCGCACGCGCTCTCTCTCTCTCTTGCGCAATCTCTCTCTTTCTCTTTCTCACGGGAGCTCTCTCTCTCTCTCTCTCACGCTCTCTCTCTCTCACCAGCGCGCTCTCACTCTCTCTGTCGCACGCGTGCGCACGCTCTATCTCTCCCTCACTCTCTCTCGCACACGCTCTCTCTTTCTCGCGCGCGCTCTCTCTCTCTCTCGCTCGCACGCACCCACTTTCTCTCGCGCGCGCCCTCTCTCTCTCTCTCTCGCTCGCGCATGCTCTCTCTCTCGCGCTCTCTCTGTCTCGCTCTCTCTCTCTCTCGCTCGCGCACGCTCTCTCTCTCTCGCACACGCATGCACTCTCTCTCTCGCATGCGTGCGTGCTCGCTCTCTCGCGTGCTCTCTCTCTCACTCTCGTGCTCTCTCTCTCGCAGAAACCGCTCTCTCTCGCACGCTCTCTCTCTCGTGCTCTCTCGCTCGCGCATGCGTTTTCTCTCTCTCGCCTGCGTGCGTTCTCTCTCGCGCTCTCTCTCTCGCACGCGCGTGCTCTCTCTGTCTCTCTCTCTCGCGCGCACTCTCTCGCTATCTCTCGCGCATGCGTGCTCTCTCCCTCTCTCTTGCACGCGCTCTCTCTCTCTCACGCGCACTCTCTCTCTCTTGCACGTGCTCTCTCTCTCGGTCGCTCTCTCTCTCGCGCACGCGCTCTCTCTCACGCTCTCTCTCTCGCGTGTTCGCGAGCTCTCTCTCTCTCGCGCGCGCAGGGGCTCTCTCTCTCTCGTGCTCTCTCTCTCACATGCACTCTCTCTCTCTCTCGCACACGCGTGCTCTCTCTCTCTCTTGCACGCGTGCGCTCTCTCTCTCGCTCGCGCGCGCTCTCTCTCTCACTTTCTCTATCTCTCTAGCAAGCGCTCTCTCTCTCTCTCTTGCGCGCTCTCTCTCTCACGGGAGCTCTCTCTCTCACGCTCTCTCTCTCATGTGTGTGCTCTCACTCTCTCTGTCGCGCGCGTGCGCATGCTCTATCTCTTCTTCGCACTCTCTCACGCGCTTCTCTCTTTCTCTCTTGCGCGCGCGCTCTCTCTGTCTCTCTCGCTCGCGCACGCTCTCTCTCAGGCTCTCTCTCTCTCTCGCTCTCTCTCTCGCTTGCGCACGCTCTCTCTCTCTTACTCTCTCTCTCTCTCGCTCGTGCACGCTCTCCCTCTCTTGCGCGCGCGTGCTCTCTCTCTCTCTCGCATGGGATCTCTCTCTTGCACGCGCGCTCTCACTCTCTCACGCGCTCTCCTTCTCACGATCACTCTCTAGTGTGCACGTGCTCTCTCTCTTTTGCGTGCGCATGCTCTCTCTCTCTCGCGCGCAAGCGTGTGCTTTCTCTCTCTCGCGATCTCTTACTCTCGCACGCGCGCGCTCTCTCCTCTCTCGCGGGCGCTCTCTCTCTGTCTCGCTCTCTCTCTCTTACGCGCGCACTCTCACTCTCTCTATCAGGCGCGTGTGTGCGCTCTATCTCTCTGTCACTCTCTCTTGCGCTCTCTCTCTTTCTCTTGTGTGCGCGTTCTCTCTCTCACGCGCGCGGCTCTCTTTCTCTCTCGCTCTCTCTCTCTTGCTCTCTCTCTTGCTCGCGCGCGTGCTCTCTCTCTCTCCTGCGTGTGCGTGCTCTTTCTCTCTCTCTTTCTCACACGCGCACGTTCTCTCTCTCACACTCTCTCGCGTGCGCTCTCTCTCGCACGCGCTCTCTCTCTCTCGCGTGCGTGCTCTCTCTCTCTCGCATGCGCTCTCTCTCGCGCGCACGCGCTCTCTCTCTCTGTCTCACTCGCGGGCATGCGATCTCTCTCTCGCTTGCGCGCGCATGCCCACTCTCTCGATCTCCCTTGCGCGCACCCGCTCTCTCTCTCTCGCTCGCGTGCTCTCTCACTCTCGCGCACGCGCTCTCTCTCTCGCCTGCACGCTCTCTATCTCTCGTGCGCTCTCTCTCTCTATCTCACGAGTGCGCTCTCTCTCTCGTGCTCTCTCTCTCTCGCACGCACGCGCTCTCTCTCTCGATCTCTCGCAATTGTGTGCTTTCTCCCTCTCTCTCGCACGCGCTCTCTCTCTCTGTCTCGCGCTCTCTCTCTTGCGCTCTCTCTCTCTCACATGCACGCGTTCTATCTCGCGCATGCGTGCTTTCTCCCTCTCTCTCGCACGCTCTCTCTCTCTCGCGTGCTATCTCACTCTCGTGCGCTCCCTCTCACACGCGTGCGCTCTCTCGCTCACGCTCTCTCTCGCACGCTCTCTCTCTCTGTCTCACGCGCGTGCTCTCTCTCTCTATCTATGTCTCGCGCGTGCGTGCTCTCGCTTTCTCTCTCTCTCGCCCGCACGCTCTCTATCTCTCGCGCGCTCTCTCTCTCTCTATCTCGCGTGTGCGCTCTTTCTCTCTCTCGCGCTATCTCTCTCGCATGCGCGTGCTCTCTCTCTCTCTCTTTCTCGCGCGCGCTCGCTCTCTCTTTCTCGCGCGCGCTCTCTCTCGGTCGCGCACGCGCACTCTCTCTCTCGCGCGTTCTCTCGCTCTCTCCCTCACTCTCACACGTGCGCGTTCTCTCACTCTATCTCACACACGCTCTCTCTCTCTCGTGCGCGCTATCTCTCTCACCCTCTCTCTTGCGCGCACGCGTTTTCTCTCTCGCGTGTACGCTCTCTCTTTCTCTCTCACGCGCGTGCGCTCTCTCTCACTCTCACGCGCTGTCTCTCTCGCGCGCACTCGCGCACGCTCTCTCTTTCTCGCACACGTGCACTCTCTCTCGCACGCGTGCTCACTCTCTCGCGTGCATGCGCTCTCTCTCTCGGCATGCGTGCTTTCTCCCTCCCTCGCATGTGCTCTCTCTCTTTCTCGCACGCGCGCTCTCTGTCTCTCGCGCATGCGTGCTTTCTCCCTCTCTCTCGCATGCACGCTCTCTCTCTCTCTCTCTCTCTCGCATGCGTGCTTTCTCCCTCTCTCTCGCACGTGCACTCTCTCTCTCACCCGTGGGTGCTCTCTCTCTCGCTCTATCGCACGCGTGCGCTCTCTCTCTCTCTCTCTCGTGCTCTCTCTCACTCTCGCACGCTTGTGCTCTCTCTCTTTCTTGCGCATGCTCTCTCTCTCAGTCGCGCACGCGTGCTCTCTCTCTCGCGCGTTCTCGCGCTCTCTCCCTCACCCTCGCTCTTGCGCGTGCTCTCACTCTATCTCACACACGCTCTCTCTCTCTCGCACGCGCGCTCTCTCTCTTTCTCACACGCTCTCTCTCTCTTGCATGCGCGCTCTCTCTCTCTCTTGCGCATTCGTGCTTTCTCCCTCACTCTCTTACGTGCTCTCGCTCGCGCTCTCTCTCTCTCGCTCTCTCATGCATGCGTGCTTTCTCCCTCTCTCTCGCACACGCTCTCTCTCTCGCGCTCTCTCTCTCTCTCTCACGCGTGCACTCGCTCTTTCTCTCACGCGCTCTCTCTCACTTGCGGGCTCGCGCTCTCTCTCTCTCGCGCTCTCTCTCTTGCACACTCTCTCTCTCTCGCACGCGCGCGCTTTCTCTCTCTCACGCATGCGGCTTTCTCCCTCTCTCTCGCACGCGCTCTCTCTCTCACGCGCGCTCTCTCTCTATCGCGCACACGCTCTCGCGTGCTCGCTCTCTCTCGTGCACACTCGCGCTCTCTCTCTCTCACGCGCGCTCTCTCTCGCGCGCTCTCTCTCGTGTGCTCTCTCATTCTCTCTCTCGCACGCTCTCTCTCTCTGTCTCACGCGCGTGCTCTCTCTCTCTATCTATGTCTCGCGCGTGCGTGCTCTCGCTTTCTCTCTCTCTCGCCCGCACGCTCTCTATCTCTCGCGCGCTCTCTCTCTCTCTATCTCGCGTGTGCGCTCTTTCTCTCTCTCGCGCTATCTCTCTCGCATGCGCGTGCTCTCTCTCTCTCTCTTTCTCGCGCGCTCTCGCTCTCTCTTTCTCGCGCGCGCTCTCTCTCTCGGTCGCGCACGCGCACTCTCTCTCTCGCGCGTTCTCTCGCTCTCTCCCTCACTCTCACACGTGCGCGTTCTCTCACTCTATCTCACACACGCTCTCTCTCTCTCGCACGTGCGCTCTCTCTCTTTCTCACACGCCCTCTCTCTCTCTCGCGCATGCGTGCTTTCTCCCTCTCTCTCGCATGTGCTCTCGCTCGCGCTCTCTCTCTCTCTCGCTCTCTGTCTCTCGCATGCGCGCGCACTCTCTCTCTCTCGCACGCGCGCGCGCTCTATCTCTCTCTCGCGTGCGCTCTCTCTCTCGCGGGCGCGCGCTCTATCTCTCTTTCTCGCGCATGTGCGCGCGCTCTATCTCTCTCTCTCGCACATGCGTGCTATCTCCCTCTCTCTCACACACGCACTCTCTCTCTCGCACGCGCGCTCTTTCTCTCTCGCGCATGCGTGATTTCTCCCTCACTCTCACACGCGCGCTCTCTCTCTCTCTCGCGCGCTCGCGCTCTCTCTCTCTTGCGCGCGCACTCGCACTCTATCTCGCTGGCACGCGCTCTCTCTCTCTCACGTGCTCTGTCTCACGCGCGTGTGCTCTCACTTTCTTTGTCAGCGCGTGCGTGCGCTCTATCTCTCTCTCACTCTCTCTCCCGCACTCTCTTTCTTTCTCTTGCGTGCACACCCTCTCTCTCTCTCCCTCACGCGCACACGCTCTCTCTCTCGCACACGCGTGCTCTCTCTCTCTGTCTCTCTCTCGCACGCGCGCACTCTCTCTCTATCTCTCGCGCATGCGTGCTCTCTCCCTCTCTCTCGCACCGCTCTTTCTCTCTCACATGCCGTCTCTCTCTCTCTCCTGCGCGTGCTCTCTCTTTCTCGCTCGCTCTCTCTCTCTGTCTCGCTCGCGCGCGTGCTCTCTCTCTCTCTCTTGCACGTGCGCGCTCTCTCTCTCGCCCGTGCGTGCTCTCTCTCTCTCACATGCGTGCGTGCGCTTGCTCTCTCTCTCTCGTGCTCTCTCTCTCTCGTGCGTTCTCTCGCTCTCTCGCTCTCTCCCTCAGTCTCGCTCGTGCTCGTGCTATCTCACTCTCGCACGCGATCCCTCTCTCTCGCGCACGCGCTCTCTATCTTTCTCACACGCTCTCTCTCTCTCGCATGCGCGCTCTCTCTCTCTCTCGCGCATGCGTGCTTTCTCCCTCTCTCTCGCACGTGCTCTCGCTCGCTCTCTCTGTCTCGCTAACGCACGTGCTCTCTCTCTCCCTCGCACGTGCATGCTCTCTCTCTCTCACCCTTGTGTGCTCTCACTCTCTCACATGCGTGCGCTCACTCTCTCTCGCGCTCTCTCTCTCTCTCGCATGCGCGTGCTCTCTCTCTCTCTCACTCATTCGCGCGCATGCTCTCTCTCTCTTTCTCGCATGCGCTCTCTCTCTCTCTCTCGCATGCTTGCTTTCTCCCACTCTCTCACATGCACGCTCTCTCTCTCTCACACACGCGCTCTCTCTCTCTCTTGCGCGCGCGCTCGCACTTATCTCGCGCGTGTGCGCTCTCTCTCTCGCGTGCTCTGTCTCACGAGCGTGCACTCTCTCTCTCTTTGTCACACGCGTGCGCGCACTCTATCTCTCTCTCACTCTCTCTCCCGCACTCTCTCTCTTTCTCTCGCGCGCACATCCTCTCTCACTCTCCCTCACGCACACGTGCTCTCTCTCTTGCACGGGCGTGCTCTCTCTGTCTCTCTCTCGCACGCGCGCACTCTCTCTCTATCTCTCGCGCATGCATGCTCTCTCCCTCTCTCTCGCACCGCTCTCTCTCTCTCACGTGCTCTCTCTCTCTCTCTCTCTCTCGCTTGCCCGCGTGCTCTCTCTATCTCTCGCACATGCGCGCTCTCTCTCTCTCGCCTGTGCGTGCTCTCTCTCTCTCTCTCTGTCGCACGCACGCACTCTCTCTCTATTTCTCGCGCTTGCATGCTCTCTCCCTCTCTCTCACACCGCTCTCTCTCTCTCATGTGCGCTCTCACTCTCTCGCGCTCTCTATCTCTCACACGCGCTCTCACTCTCTCTGTCGCGCATGTGTGCGCGCTCTATCTCTCTCTCACTCTCACTCGCACGCTCTCTCTTCCTCTCACGCGCGCGCGCCCTCTCTCTCTCACTCCCTCGCACACACGCGCTCTCTCGCTCTCTCTCGCGCGCTCTCTCTCTCACCCTCTCTCACTCTCTCCCTCTCTCTGTCTCACGCACGCGCTCTCGCTTTCTCTCTCTCGCGCGCGCGCTTCTATCTCTCTCTCTCTCTCGCGCGTGCTCTCTCTTTCTATCGCACGCGCTCTCTCATTCTCGCTCGCGCATGCGCGCTCTCTCTCTCTCGCACACGCGCACTCTCTCTCTCTCGCACGCATGCATGCTTTCTCCCTCTCTCTCGCACGCACTCACTCTCTCTCTCGCGCACGTGCTCTCTCTCTCTCTCGCTCACGCTCTTTCTCTCACTCGCAGGCGCGCTCTCTCTCTGCCGCGCGAACGTGCTCTCCCTCTCTCTGTCTCACGCACGCGCTCTCGCTTTCTCTCTCTCTCACGCGTGCTCTCTCTCTCGCGTGTGCTCTCTCTCTCTCGCCCACTCACATGCGCTCTCTCTCCCTCGCTCTCTCCCTCTCTCTCTCGCACACGCGCGCTCTTTATCTCGCGCGCACGTGTGCTCTCTCTCTAGCATGCGCTCTCTCTTGCTCTCTCATGCATGCGTGCTTTCTCCCTCTCTCTCGCACGCGCTCTCTCTCTCTCACGCAGACACTATCTCTCTCTCACCGCGCTCTCTCTCACTCTCTCACTCGCGGGTGCGCGCTCTCTCTCTCTCTGCCACGCGCACGCGCTCTCACTCTCTCTGTCGCGCATGTGGGTGCATCAATCTCTCTCTCACTCCCTCTCGCGCGCACTCTCTCTCTTGCGTGCGTGCCCGCTCTCACTCTCCCTCGGGCGTACGCGCGCTCTCTCTCTTGCGCGCGCTCTCTCTCTCTCTCGCGTGCGCTCTCTCTCTCGCACGCACGCGCTCTCTCTCTGTCTCTCCCGCATCGCTGTCTCTCTCTCTCTCTCGTTCGCGCGTGTTCTCTCTCTCGCACGCGCCGATTTCTCTCACTCTCTCTCGCGCGTGTGCTCTCGCTCTCTCTCTCTCGCGTGCACGCGCTCTCTCTCTTGCGCACGCGCCCGCTCTCTCTCTCTCCCTCATGCGCACGTGCTCTCTCTCTCTCTCTTGCGCACGTGCCCGCGCTCTCTCTCTCTCTCTCACGCGCACGTGCTCTCTCTCTCTCTCTCGTCCTCTGTCTCTCTCGTGCGCTCTCTTTCTCGCGTGCGCGCGCTCTCTCTCTCGCGCGCACGTGCGCTCTCTCTCTCGCACGCGCGCACGCACTCTCTCTGGCTCTCTCACGCATGCGTGCTTTCGCCATCTCGCACGCGCTCTCTCTCTCGCGAACACACTCTCTCTCTCGCGCGTGCTTTCTCTCTCTCTCTCTCTGCCGCACGCACGCGCTCTCACTCTGTCGCACGCGTGCGCGTGCTCGATCTCTCTCTCACTCCCACTCGCGTGCACTCTCTCGCGTGCACGCCCGCTCTCTCTCCGTCGCGCGCACGTGCTCTCTCTCTCTTGCGCGTGCTATCTCTCTCTCTCGTGTGCGATCTCACTCTCGCACGCGCGCGCCTTCTCTCTATCTCTCTCTCTCTCACGCGCGTCCTCGCTCACTCTCTCGCATGCGCTCTCTCTCTGTTGCGTCGCTGTCAATCTCTCTCGTTCGCGCGTGTGCTCTCTCTCTCTCGCACGCGCAAGTTCTTTCTCTCTTTATCGTACGTGCTCTCACTCTCTCTCTCTCTTGCGTGCACGCACTCTCTCTATTGCGCACGCGCCCGCTCTCTCACTCTCCCTCGCGCGCACGTGCTCTCTCTCTCTTGCACACGCGCCCGCTCTCTCTCTCTCCCTCTCGCGCACGTGCTCTCTCTCTCTTCGTTGCGCGCGCTCTCTCTCTCTTGCGGGCGCTCGCTCTATGTCTCTCTCTCGCGCGCGTGCGCTCTCTCTCTCTATCTCTCCCTCATGCATGCTCTCTCCCTCTCTCTCGCATGTGCTCTCTCTCACTCTCTCACGCGCGTGCTCTCTCTCTCTCGCTCGCGCACGCGCTCTCTTTCTTGCGCGCGCTCTCTCTCGTGCGTGCTCGCATTCTCTCTCTCTTGCGCGGGCGCACTCTCTCTCGCGATCGCTCTCTCTCTTGCGCTCTCTGTCGCATGCGCACGCTCTCTCTCTCTCACACGTGCACTCTCTCTCTATCTCTCGCACATGCATGCTCCCTCCCTCTCTCTCTTTCGCGCTCTCTCTCTCCCTCGCTGTCTCTCTCTCTCGTTCGCGTGTGCTCTCTGTCTCGCACGCGTGTGTTCTCTCTCTCGCACGCGTGCTCTCTCTCTCTCGCGCGCATGCTCTCTCTCTCTAGGGCTCTCTCTCTCTCTCTCCCTCGTGCACAGGCGCTCTCTCTCGCGCGCAGGCTCTCTCTCTCTTGCATGCGCTCGCACTCTCTCGTGCACTCTCTCTCTTGCGCATGGCCAGCTCTCTCTCTCTCTCTCGCGTGCGTGCTCTCTCTCTTGCGCGCGCGCCTGCGCTCTCTCTCTCTCCCTCACGCACAGGCGCTCTCTCTCTCTCTCGCGCATGCATGCTTTCTCCCTCTCTCTCGCACGTGCTCTCTCTCGCGCGTGCGCTCTTCTCTCTCTCACTCACGGGCGCGCGCTCTCTCTCTCTGCTGCACGCACGCGCTCTCACTCTCTCTCGTGCGCGCTCTCTCTCTTGAGTATGCACCTGCTCTCTCTCCCTCACACGCACGTGCTCTCTCTCTTGCGCGCGCTCTCTCTCTCGTGCGCGCTTGCATTCTCTCTCTCTCGCGCGCGCACTCTCTCTATCTCTCACGCATGCATGCTCTCTCCCTCTTTCTCTCTCGCGCGCTCTCTCTCTCTCTCGCTCGCGCGCACGTGCTCTCTCTCTCATTCATGCTTGTGCTCTCTCCCTCTCTCTCACAAGCGCGCACGCTCGCACACTCTTTCTCGCGCGTGCGCACTTTCTCTCTATCGCACGCTCTCTCTCTCTCGCGTGCTCTCTCTCTCTCTCTCGTTCGCACACACGCGCTCTCTCTCTCGCGGGCTCTCTCTCTTTCACTCTCTCTCTCCCTTGCTGTCTCTTTCTCTTGTTCGCACGTGTGCTCTCTCTCTCTCTCGCACGTGCGCACTCTCTCTCTCTAGCGCGCGCTCTCTCTCACTCTCTCGCTCTCTCTCTCGCGTGCGCTCTCTCGCGCGCGCTCTCTCTCTCTATCTCTCGCAGATGCATGCTATCTCTCTCTCTCACGCATGCGCTCTCTTGCTCTCTCCCTCGTTCGCGCGTGTGCTCTCTCTCTCTCTCTATCGCACACGCTCTCTCTCTCTCACTCTCACTCTCGCTGTCTCTTTCTCTCGTTCGCGCGTGTGCTCTCTCTCTCTCGCGCGCTCACACTCTCTCTCTCGCGTGCACGCGCTCTCTCTCTTGCGCACGCGCCCGCTCTCTCTCTCTCTCCCTTGCACGCATGTACTCTCTCTCTCTCACGCTCTCTTTCGCACGCGCACGCTCTCTCTGTCTCTCTCTCGCACGCGCTCTCTCTCTTGCTCGCGTGCTCTCTCTCTCTCACTCGCACATTCTCTCTCTCTTGCGCATGCTTGCTCTCTCTCTATTGCACACGCTCTCTCTCTCGCTCGCGCACGCGCGCTCTCTCTCTCTCACTGTCTCTCGTTCACGCTTGTGCTCTCTCTCTCGCACGCACGTGTGCTTTCTCCCTCTCTCTCGCCCGCGCTCTCTCTCTATCACTCGTGGGCTCTCTTTCTGCCGCGCGCGCGCTCTCACTCTCTCTCTCTCGCTCTCTCTCACTTGCGCTCTCTCTCTTGCGTGCTCTCTCTCTCACGCACGCTCTCTCTCTCACACTCACACGCTATCCCTCTCTCTCACACGCGCTCTCTCTCTCGCATGCGGTCTCTCTCTCTCTCATTTGAGGGCTCGCTCTCTCCCTCTGCCGTGCGTGCGCTCTCACTCTCTCTCTCACGCGCTCTCCCTCACGTGCGCTCTCTCTCTCGTGCTCTCTCTCTCGCGCGCTCGCTCTCTCTCTCACTCACGCGCTCTCCCTCTCTCTCGCATGTGCTCTCTCTCTCTTGCGCGCGCTCTCGCTCTCGTGCGCGCTCTCTCTCTCACACTCACACGCTATCCCTCTCTCTCACACGCGCTCTCACTCTCGCATGCGGTCTCTCTCTCTCTCATTTGAGGGCTCGCTCTCTCCCTCTGCCGCGCGTGCGCTCTCACTCTCTCTCTCGCGCACTCTCCCTCACGTGCGCTCTCTCTCTCGTGCTCTCTCTCTCGCGCGCTCACTCTCTCTCACTCACGCGCTCTCCCTCTCTTTCGCATGTGCTCTCTCTCTCTTGCGCGGGCTCTTTCTCTCGTGCGCGCTCGCGTTCTCTCTCTCTTGTGCGGGCACACTCTCTCTCACGTGCGTTCTCTCACTTGTGCTCTCTCTGTCGCACGTGCGCGCTCTCACTCTCTCACGCGCGCACTCTCTCTCTATCTCTCGTGCATGCATGCTCTCTCCCTCGTTCTCTCTCGCGCGCTCTCCCTCTCTCGCTCGCGCGCACGTGCTCTCTCTCTCTCATTCGCGCTTGTGCTCTCTCTCTCTCGCTCGCGCATGCCTGCTCTCTCTCTCTCTCTCTCTCATTCGCGTGTGTGCTCTCTCTCACTCGCACGCGCGCTCTCTATCTCTATCTCTCTCTCGCGAGCGCGTGCTCTCTCTCTATCGCACGTGCTCTCTCTCTCACGTGCGCTCTCTCTCTCTCTCGCCGCGCGCGCTCTTTCTCTCGCATGTGCGTGCTCTCTCTCTCTCTCGCCCTCTGTCTCTCTCTCGCTCTCTCTCTCATTCGCGTGTGTGCTCTCTCTCACTCGCATGCGCGCTCTCTATCTCTATTTCTCTCTCGCGAGCGCGTGCTCTCTCTCTATCGCACGTGCTCTCTCTCTCACGTGCGCTCTCTCTCTCTCGCTGCGCGCGCTCTTTCTCTCGCATGTGTGCGCTCTCTCTCTCTCTCTGCCGCACGCACGCACTCTCACTCTCTGTCCCTCGCCCGCGCGCTCTCTCTCTCGCACGCGCTCTCTCACTCCCTCTCTCGCACGCGCTCTCTCTCTGTCTCGCGCGCGTGCTCTCTCTCCCTCTCTCTCTCTCGCGTGCGCGCTCTCGCTTTCTCTCTCTCTCGCGCGTGCTCTCCATCTCTCTCTCGCGCATGCTCTCTCTTTCTATCGCACGCGCTCTCTCTCTTGCGTGCGCTCTCTCATTCTCGCTCACGCATGCGCGCTCTCTCTCTCTCGCACGCGCGCGCGCTCTCTGTCTCTCGCATGCATGCATGCTTTCTCCCTCTCTCTCGCACGCGCTCTCTCTCTCTCTCTCACGCATGCACTCTCTCTCTCTCTCGCTCGCGCATGCGTGCTCTCTCTCTCTATTGCCCGCGCTCTCTCTCTCGCGCGTGCTCGCTCTCTCTCTCTCGCATGTGCGCTCTCTCTGTCGCGCGCGCTCTCTCTCTCTATCTCTCGCGCATGCATGCTATCTCCCACTCTCTCTCTCACGCGCTCTCTCTCACTTGCGCACGTGTGCTCTCTCTCTCGCGCTCTCTCCCTCGTTCGTGCTTGTGCTTTCTCTCTCACGCGTGCACGCGCTCTCTCTCTCCCTCGCGCGCACGCGCTCTCTCTTTCTCTCGCGCGCTCTCTCTCGCACGCACGCACTCTCTCTCTGACACGCTCTCTCTCGCTCGCGTGCTCTCTCTCTCACTCGCACGTTCTCTCTCTCTCTCGCGCATGCGTGCTCTCTCTATCGCCCACGCTCTCTCTCTTGCTCGCGCACGCGCACTCTCTCGCTGTCTCTCATTCGCGCGTGTGCTCTCTCTCTCTCGCACCTGCATGTGCTCTCTCTCTCTCTCTCTCTCGCGCATGCGTGCTTTCTCCCTCTCTCTCGCACACGCTCTCTCTCTACCACTCGTGAGCTCTCTCTGCCGCGCATGCGCTCTCACTCTCTCTCACTTGCGCTCTCTCTCTCACTTGCGCTCTCTCTCTCGCGTGCTCTCTCTCTCACGCGCGCTCTCTCTCACTCTCACGCGCTCTCCCTCTCTCTCGCATGCGCGCTCTCTCTCGCACGCGGTCTCTTTCTCAATCGAGGGCTCGCTCTCTCCCTCTGCCGCCCGCGCGCTCTCACTCTCTCTCTCGTGCTCTCTCTCTTGTGCGCTCGCTCTCTCTCTCACTCACGCGCTCTCCCTCTCTCTCGCATGCGCTCTCTCTCTCTCGGGCGCGGTCTCTCTATCTCTCTCTCTCTCTCATTCGAGGGCACGCGCTCTCTCTCTGTCGTGCGCTTGTGCGCGCTCTATCTCTCTCTCACTCTCTCTCGTATGCTCTCTCTCTCGCGTGCGTGCGTGCCCGCTCTCACTCTCTCCCTCACGTGCATGCGCGCGCTCTCTCTCTCTCGCGCGCTCTCTCTCTGGCTCTATATCTCTCTCGCGTACGGGCTCTCTCTCTCCCTCTCTTTCTCTCTCGTGCGCTCGCTCTCTCTCTCTCTCGCGCGCTCTCTGTCTCTATCTCTCGCTCGTGCTCTTTCTCTCTCTCTCACGCGCGCTCTCTCTTTCTCTCTGTCTTGCGAGCGCGCTCTCTCTGTCTTTCTCTCACACACGTTCTGTCTCTCTCTCGCACGCTCTCTCTCTCTCACGCACGCGCGCTCTCTCTGTCTCTCTCCTGCGCGCACTCTCTCTCTGTCTCTATCACTTGCGTCGTCCTCTCTCTCTCTCACACGCGTGCGCGCACCCTCTCTGTCTCCCTTACTCGTGCTCTCTCTCTAACTCGCACTTTCTCACTCGCGTCGCGCTCTCTCTCTCTCGCGCGATCTCTCTCTCGCTCTGTCTCTCTCTCGCGCGCGCACACTCTCTCTATCTCTCGCGCATGCATGCTCTCTCCCTCTCTCACGCACGTGCTCTCTATCCCTCTCTCGCGCGCGCACTATCTCTCTCTCGCTCGTGCACGTGTGCTCTCTCTCCTGCTCTCTCTCGTTCGCGCGTGTGCTCTCTCTCACTCGCACGCGCGCTCTCTATCTTTATCTCTCACTCTCTGTCGCGCGCATGCGTGCGCTCTATCTCTCTCTCACTCTCTCTCGCGCGCGCTCTCTCTCTTGCGCGCCTGCTCTCTCTCTCCCTCGCGCGCACGTGTTCTCTCTCTTGGGCGCGCTCTCTCTCTCATGCGCGCTCACATTCTCTCTTTCTCGCGCGCGCGCTCTCTCTCTCTCACGTGCACTCTCTCTCTTGCGCTCTCTCTGTCGCACATGCGCGCTCTCTCTCTCTCACGTGCACACTCTCTCTCTATCTCTCGCGCATGCATGCTCTCTCCCTCTTTCTCTCTCACGCGCTCTCTCTCTCTCGCTCGCCCACGCGTGCTCTCGCTCTCTCTCTCGCACGCGAGCTCGCTCACACACTCTTTCTCGCGTGTGCGCGCTCTCTCTCTCTATCGCACGCTCTCTCTCTCTCGCTCGCGCATGTGCACTCTCTCTCTCTCTCACGCTCGCACACGCGCGCTCTCGCGTTCTCTCTCTCCCTCGCTGTCTCTCTCTCGTTCGCGCGTGTGCTCTCTCTCACTCGCACGCGCGCGCTCTCTTTCTCGCCCGCGTGCTCTCTCTCTCTCTCGTGCACGTGTGGGCTCTCTCTCTCTCTCCCTCGTGCACACGCGCTCTCTCTCTCTTGCGCGCGGGCTCTCTCTCTCTTGCGCATAGCCAGCTCTCTCTCTCTCTCTCACGCGCGCTCTCTCTCTCTCTCTGCCACGCGCATGCGCTCTCACTCTCTCTGTCGCGCACGTGCGTGCGCTCTATCTCTCTCTCACTCCCTCTCGCGCGCACTCCCTCTCTTGCGTGCGTGCCCGCTCTCTCTCTCCCTCGGGCGCACGCGCGCTCTCTCTCTTGCGCGCGCTCTCTCTCTCTCTTGCGTGCGCTCTCTCTCTCGCACGCACGCGCTCTCTCTCTGTCTCTCCCGCATCGCTGTCTCTCTCTCTCTCTCGTTCGCGCGTGTTCTCTCTCTCGCACGCGCCGATTTCTCTCACTCTCTCTCGCGCGTGTGCTCTCGCTCTCTCTCTCGCGTGCACGCGCTCTCTCTCTTGCGCACGCGCCCGCTCTCTCTCTCTCCCTCATGCGCACGTGCTCTCTCTCTCTCTTGCGCACGTGCCCGTGCTCTCTCTCTCTCTCTCGCGCGCACGTGCTCTCTCTCTCTCTCTTGCGCGCGCTCTCGCTCTCTCTCTCTCGCGCACGCTCGCTCTCTCTCGTGTGCGCTCTCTCTCTCTCTCTCTCTCTCTCGCGTGCACTCTCTCTCTCTATCTCTCGCGCATGCATGCTCTCTCCCTCTCTCTCGCACATGCTCTCTCTCCCTCTCTCGCGCACGCGCTCTCTCTCTCTCTTGCGCGCGGCCTCTCTCTTGCGCATGGCCAGCTCTCTCTCTCCCTCGTGCGCACGCGCTCTCTCTCTCTTGCGCGCGCTCTCTCTCACTCTCTCGCGTGCGCTCTCTCACGCGTTCTCTATCTCTCGCGCATGCATGCTATCTCCCTCTCTCTCGCACGCGCTCTCTCTCTCTCTTGCTCTCTCTCTCTCATTCGCACGTGTGCTCTCTCTCTCTCTCGCGCGTGCTCTCTCTTTCGCTCTCACTCTCGCTGTCTCCTTCTCTCGTTCGCGCGTGTGCTCTCTCTCTCTCGCGCACTCACACTCTCGCTCTCTCTCTTGCGCACGCGCCCGCGCTCTCTCTCCCTCGCGCGCATGCGCTCTCTCTCTCTCTCTCTTTCGCTCGCACGCGCGCGCTCTCTCTCTGTCTCGCACGGGCTCTCTAGCTTGTTCGCGTGCTCTCTCACTCTCTATCGCATGCGCTCTCTCTCACTCGCGCATGCGCGCTCTCTCTCTCGCACTCGCATGTGCTTTCTCCCTCTCTCTCGCGCGCTCTCTCTATCAATCGTGGGCTTTCTCTCTGTCGCGCGCGCTCTCTCTCTCTCGTGCTCTCTCTCTCACATGCTCTCTCTCTTGCGTGCTCTCTCTCTCACGCGCTCTAGCTCTCTCTCGCACGCGCTCTCTCTCTCGCGGTCTCTCTCTCTCTCTCTCATTCGAGGGCTCGCTCTCTCCCACTGCTGCGCGTGCGCTCTCAATCTCCCTCACGTGCGCTCTCTCTCTCATGCTCTCTCTCGCGCGCTCGGTCTTTCTCTCACTCGCGCTCTCCCTCTCTCTCGCATGCGCTCTCTCTCTCTCTCTCTCTCGCACGCGTGCGCGCTCTCTCGCCCGCGTGCTCTCTCTGTCTCAAGCACGCGCTCTCGCTTTCTCTTGTGCGCGCTCTCTCTCTCTCGCGCTCGCTCACTCTCACGCGCTCTCTGTCTTGCGCACTCGCTCTTTCTCTCGCATGCAGACGCGCGCTCTCTCTCGCTCATGCGCACGCTCTCATGCAGCGCTCTCACTCACAGTCTCTCTCGCCGGGCGCTCTCACTCACTTTCTCTCTCTCAGCATGCTTTCTTTCTCGCGCTTGCTCTCTCTCTCTTGCGCGGCACTCTCACTCTCTCGCGCTCTCTGTCTCGCGTGCGTGCTCTCTTTCTCGCACTCTCTGTCATGCGCACGTGCGCTCTTTCTCTCTCACGTGCATGCATTCTCTCTCGCACGCGCTCACTCTGTCTCACGCGTGCTCTCATTCTCTCGTGCTCGCTCTCTCTCGTGCTCGCGCTTTCTCTCTTGCGCACGCGTTTGCTCTCTTTTTCCCTCGCGCTCGCTCCCTCTCTCTCTTGCGCGGCGCTCTCACTTTCTCTCTCTCGCGCGAAGTCGCGCTCTCTGTCTCGTGTGCGTGCTCTCTCGCTCTCTTTCTCTCACTCGTGCGCTCTCTTTCTCACTTGCGCGCACGCTCTAGCGCTCTCACTCACAGTCTCTGTCTCTCTCGCCGGGCGCTCTCACTCACTCTCTCTCGGCATGCTTTCTTTCTCGCGCAGCGCTCTCTCTTGTTCTCTCTGTCTCACGTACGTGCTCTCTCTTGCGCTCGCTCTTTAACTCTCACGTGATCTCGCGCTCTCTCTCTTGCGTGCATGCACTCTCGCACACGCACGCTCGCTGTCTTGCGCGCTCTCATGCGCACTCTCACACTTTTTCTCTCGCGCGCTCTCTGTCTCGTGCGCGTGCTCTCTCATGCGCGGCGCTCTCTTTCTCTCGTGCATGCTCTCTCTCACGCACTCTCTCTCTCGTGCGCGAACTCGCTCTCTGTCTCGCGCGTGTGCTCTGTCTCTCGCTCGCGTGTTAACTCGCTCTGTCTCGCGCACGCTATCTCTCCCTCCGTCTCTCGCGCGAACTCGCTCTGTCTCTTGTGCATGCTCTTTCGCGCGCTCGCTCTGTCTCACGCGTGCACTTGCTCTCTCACGCGCACTCTCTCTCGCACGCACGCGCTCCCTCTCTCTCACGTGCACTCGTGCTCTCTCCCTCGCCCTCCCTCTCGCGCGCGCACTCACGCTCACTCTCTTTCCCGGGCGCGAGAGAGGTGAGAGTGCGTGTGTGCTTGGTAGAGTGTGAGTGAGTGTGTCAGAGTGTAAGCCTGTGAGAGGCTGTGCAAGTGATTGAGTGTGTGTGTGGGTGTGTGAAAATGTATAGTGGAGTGGGGTGACCTGTAGTGTGACACGATCCCAAAGTTCCTATCTAAGGTCACCCACATGGGTACCAAACTTGGCTATCAGCCTCTGCTCAGCCACTCTGCGTTGATGTAGATCCCGAAGTCCGCCTTGGAGGATGGTCAGATATATTCCATTGTTTTCAAAAAGCACGATCCGTACGCAGTCAACCCATTTGACATTTTATACATTCCTACTTTGGAAATTAAACCAATCTGACTCAAGATTCTAACTTCACACCTTTAATGCACTGACAGGAGATAAAACCTTAAGTTACCTCAGGAATGTGACTTGGAATAAGTTCTGTGATTTATATATTAATAAATCGATACCTGCAATCCATTCTAAAAGATGAAAAACCTAACAGCAATCTAGGTGTGTTCAATCTCTCGTAACAGTTGCATGACACTATGATCTTTGGTTATAAATTTTGTGTTATATGATCCTGCCCCACTAACTACCAAATGAAAGAGCAGCACTGTGCAAGCTAGTATTTCCAAATAAACTGTGGAGTATAACCGGGTGTTGTGTGATTTTTAACTTTGTTGAACTGGGATGGACATCGGCACCTCCACATCATGGCTACCTGTGAGAGAGGACACTCATGTGGGTTGAGAAGAAAAGCACTTTTCAGCAATACTCTTCACCTCTCTAATGTTCTGGCAAATAAGTTTCTCTTCCCATTTCCCTTTTGTTAGTGGCCGAGAATACAGACAACGGAATGAAGTTCGACTCCATCGTGTTAGTTATCCTTGACCATCTGGAACATTCTCTCTGCAGCACAGCAACACTATTTCTAGGATTTTTTCCTCTTACATGGCTTAAAGAAAAGCAAGTATTTGTTTTTGCTGTAACTAGTATGATGATACGGCTTTATGTCCCTGTGTCTCACCAATTCCATTTATACACAATGTATCCACATCTATGCACTGTCAATGTAATGAACTTAAATTATTTTCTGTACCATACTCTGAAGGCCTAACTGCTTTTTCTCCCAATCTTAATATGGAACATTTTTCTCCTGTAGCACCACCTAGCAGTAGAACTTTATTGCTCTTTCTCACTGCTAAATGACAATGCCTATTGCCCCTGCAAAATCTGTCTCAAAAAAAATGCATAGCAATTTATTCAAGGTGCACAGCAAGTTACAATTGTGCAAAAGATTGAGCAAAATAACTGTTAAACTTTATTTCTTACACAAAAAAGTAAAACCACCAAACATTTTTATGGAATAATATGGAATAAAAATGTTCACATAATTAAATATTTAAAAAAAAGAGTTACACAAAGCAGTGGTATTATTTTAAATCATTTACAAAGTATAGATGTCACAAAAGAGTATATTTTACTCTTTTGTGCCATAGACAACTGTTTGTATTACTGCCAATCTCAGATCTTTTCTAAAAGCAATTCTCACTGCACTATGTAAAATGCATCAGTAATTCCAATTTACATTTTCTGCTAAGCTTAAGCACTGCAACAAGAGCTTCAGTTTCTAGTCAGCCATTCTGAGTAGCATTTGTTCTTCACTTAATACAAATACATTTCCATTTTCAACCAAGTTGAGTAATGTAGCTTTATAGTTTGTAGTGGTGATTAAGAATTAGTAAATATTGATTCTATGTGCAGCAGTAGCAGCTGTGCGTTCACTCCAAGTGCCAGAGATCCATTCCTCAGATTGACAAATAGTTGCTGGATATACTTTGGAAGCTCCTTAAATGTTTTAACATCTTCAGTATACTGCACCATCAGCTGCTCAGGAAAATAATTTTTCAGGTTCTCAAACCTATTATCTACAAACTGAACAGTACTCAAAGGCAAATCATTCACAATACGATAGATTAAGGGCAAGTTATGATTTTCAATATAGTTTTTTAGAAGTATAGACCAGAGATAAACACTCAGCTCAGTTTGAGAAGAATTGATGTATTTGTTAAAGTTTCCAAATTGCCCTTCAGCAATATCTTCGATTCGGACTTCTGGGATGGTACAAAGACCTTCCTTTGCATTTGGACAATCAAGGGGTGTTTTTCCAAGGCAGTCTTGTTGCTGGAGCAAAATAGCTCCTGTAGGAACAATGACATATTAGTGCCATTTACACATGAGCAATTGAAACAGCTACTTTCTTTTCACCGTGGGGCACATCTATAACCACTTCAGGCAATAACTAATGCTGATACTTATAACTTATGCATTAGTCTAAGGAAGTATGCCGCTTTAAAACCAATTCAATCTATTGTAAATATCTAGGCAAATTAATCACAAAAATATGCCTTCATATTTGGATTACAAAACATTTTACATTATAGTTCTATTCTTTATTCCATTTAAATGTAATTACTGCCTTTGATGACCAATGGACATCTCAAAGTGCAAACAATTGGGGAAAATTTGCAACAGAGAGAATGAGAGTACGCACAGGGGACTAAAGAGAAAGAAGTCAGGATTGAGAAATGGAAAATATTGAAAATAAAACTCCTGTAATACATGAATAAACAGCCTGAACTATAACCCCAAATCGCTCTAATTTCTGTCATGGTACTGTCAGAGCCCAGAATGTAAGAGATGCAGATATACTTTGTACAGTTGCCAGCAGAATTTTATGAATATAAATACCAGTTGACTTCTTCCCATAGGACAAGAGCAAAACAATGGATATTCTTATTAATGGCCTGGAAAGTACACATCTGTCAGTATTTGGCCATTTTCCATTTAAAGTGGGGCTTGGGCCCTCATGGCGCAGAGGTAGAGTCCCTCCAACTGGATCAGGAGGCTTGGGTTCAGGTTCCACCTTTTCCAGAGGTATGCAATCTCTGAACAGATCGATTAGGCAAAAGCAGGACTTGACAATATATTGGCTCTGAATCGCACAGAAACAGACCCTTTGGTCCAACGCATCCATGCCGACCAGATATACTAAATTATCATTGTCCCAAATCCCTCGAAACTCTTCTTATTCATGTACTCATTCAGATGCCTTTTAAATGGCGCAATTGTACCCACTTCCATGGCTTCATGATGGAGAACATTTGAAATAAGGCTAGGTATTGTCTCTAAGCATAAGTAGACTAACTTTACAGATAAATTAAAAAACAAATCCATGGGTGATAGAGCTTCCTGTGATTTAGAATGAATGCATGATTATCAGCTTGAAGCCACATTCAAAGTTCAAAATAGCCAACAGGGGGCAGAAGACTACCTTAGATTCAAAAACTGCTTATAATGAGCAATTTTGCTATTGTTGAAGGTTTTAATGAAGGAAAGTGTTGCTACGTAAGGAGACATCAAGGGAACTACATAAAAAGGTTAAGGGGTTTTCGCAGAAGTTGAATGACATTACTGCCTTCAACACCATTATGCATTATTAGGTCTTCTAATAATGAGTTGTGGACAGGCAGAGTTCTTTTAGCTCCAAGATCAGTGAGCTCCAAGATCAGTTGCTGGGAATATAATAAAGGTCTGTTATGACACTCAATAGATGTAAGGGTTAAATCTCTACGTAGAATAACTGTTGTTTAAGACAATAGCAGAAAATCCTTAAACAAAAATGAGGATTTTTGAGAAGTCTTCAAATTACATTTTGTAACGTATGTTAAATTACGCTTCTGTATTTAATGCAAGTTATAGGAATATAGGCCCAACTTATTTAAATGTTCCTTTGTGCTGAAACTTTTTTCCTATGATGTCAACCTCTTTAAATCTCACTTCACTCATGCTACCATCTTCAAATTTGTTCAGCGATTTAAACCTTCCCTGCATTTCCAACCATATAAATTTTTAAAAAATGCATCCAATCAAAAATTGTTAGGGCAATGTGAAAGTCCAGCATTTACTTTTAGGAAATCGTTCACTAGGGTATCATAAGTCAAAATTTCCCACAAGTATGTTTGCCTCCTCTTCTTTCCTCAGAGCCATTCAGCTAGCAGTGATTTACCCTCAAGATCACTGTACCTGACTGGATAGTTGAAAATATTGGAATAAAAATTAAACACCTCTTTTTAAAAAAAAGACAAGAGGTTACTAGAAGTAATAGAAATTTTACACCAATGGCACAAGTTTCTAAAGGCAAGAAACATTGAGAAACTAATAATAATGGCTTAAAACTCTTTTACATGTCACACTCAAGGCACAAGTTGTTTGTTTTTGTTGCAAATGTACTTCGAAGACTTGAAAATATAAACAGACAAACAAAATTGTTATTGAATGCAAATCAGATGAACAGAAGAAATCTTAATTTTGCAAGAGATCAGCAAAATGCATAGAATTATCTAAGAACCCAATTTTAACTTTTGACTTTGCAAAGGATAACTGAAAATTTGTTTTGTTATCGAGATCAGGGATCATTAAAAAAAAGCAAAATACTGATAAGAAACGTAGTTGCATGACCAGACATACTACCAATTATATAGGATAGTTGTGCTTCATCATACATTACAGGATTAAAAATAAACCATACAAACAAGATGGTAGTAAAATGAGTATTGAGAAGACAGCTTCTTAAAGATTCCTTTTTGGTCTGTGTTCATTGCTCATCACGGTTTAGTTTTAATTGCCTTAGTGCTGGTAAACCACGTAGAAGTATGATTTATTCTACTGTGATCTTTTCATCTCTACAGTTACCTCACTTCCAAATTTTTCATGATGCACTTCATTTCATACTCAGTTTATATCATTTGAATCAAGCCAAGATCTGTATAGTGCTTTTGGTTTCTGAATGATCAAATTTCAACAACACTTCTAACTACATAGAAAATATGATTAAATATTTGTGTAAAAATGCGGTTAATTAGCATACTTTACCAATAGATTTCATGTTGTTTGATTAGTCTCCAGAGACCTAACTCCTGTAAATAATTTGCTGCTTTGAAGGTTATTTTGGGAAAATTAAACATGAAGTGCTGTATTTTTGTGGTTATGATGAGTATTTGGAATTTTTCTGACCTCATAATCCTGTGTCCATTCTGAAGGAGTGCACTTATTCATCTGTGTTGGGGATGCAAGTGTGGCTAGGAAATGGGCCTTGTGACGTGGTGGACACTCCTGAACATGTAACATGGAAAGGCTCAGAAAAAAAAAGGCATGCCTTACTTACTGGGCACTGGTTGAGTCTATTCACAGATGTTAGGCACTTAAGTCTCCTATCTATCCCTCATTGCACTTTATATATCCCATGTGTCTGCCATGATTTCTCAAATCTCCCATGTCCACTCCCAGTATTCACTAGGTACAGAACTTAGGAGCCATATAACAACATAGGAGATCTTTGAGATGCTGTTAAAATAACAATAAGAAAACTACACATTCAATATTCCCTTTGAAAAGTTTACTCGTACAACCTCAAAAAAAAAGACAGCCAATATTCTACTGAAGGAACCCTGAATTCTACCCAAAATAAAACGGCTTGAGAAACCATTTCAAAGCAAGATCAAGTTATTACACAGGTGATAAAGTTAACAGTTCCTTCACAACAATGCCCTCAATCAGCAACACTTCTCCACAGGGGTAAATACAGTTCAGACTTGGAGTTCAACCAAGCATTTATAGTGAAACTATCAATAGATGTCTGACCATTTAGCCACTCTCTGATGATACAGTTTGCTATTTAATTGTATCAATTTTGCAGAATGGAGAGTCACACAAAAATAAAACTGGTGATTCATTTCTTCATTATCTCAATTTTAAAAGACATAGCTATGCCTCAGGTATTTATTCACAAAGATAGAGATTGTTGGCAATGTTAAAAATGGACATGATAGGCACAGCTTGGCTAGATACAGAGGTCCTGCCGACCTGTTTAACATCCTGTAAGCTCTGTACACATTAGACAGCAGGCCTTGGCTGACAGGCATCAGGGAACACCAGCATGAGGATACTGCAGCCAGACAATTTTGAAAACAGGTAGCATTTGGGAAGGGGAGAGAAGCTTGTGATTTGGGGTGAGGTAGCAGGGAAAGCTGATAGTTTTCTCAAGGGACTTGTCTACAAAACAAAAATGTTAACATGCAGGGACAACAAACAATACATTGGCCTGAATTCAAGTGTGTTCCAATTTGACATGAAGGGCAAAATGTTGCAATTGTACATGGTTTTGATGAAGCCACACCTGAAATACAAGTATAGGGACAAAACCTGCTTACTAAAAACATCCCTTCAAGGTGCAACCAAAGTTCCCTGGATTGGTTTCTGGGATGGATAGGTTGTCCCATGAGGGTCCAAATTACTTACATTAGATTAGATTACGTACAGTGTGAAACAGGCCCTTCGGCCCAACAAGTCCACACCAACCCGTCGAAGCGCAACCCACCCATACCCCTAACCTAACACGACAGGCAATTTAGCATGGCCAATTCACCTGACCTGCACATCTTTGGACAAATGACAGTGATCTCAGTGAAACATAGAAAAGTCTAAAAGGACTTGACAAAGGTCATTGTCATTTGGTTGTTTCGCCTGTCTGCAGAATCTAGAATTAGGAGGCATGATCTCATGATAAAGGGACTGATCACCTGAGGTCAAATTTCATCAGAAACCATCGCAAATAAACTTTACAAATATTACTTTTGTTGTTTGATTTGACCAGTATTTCATATTAAAGTCTCCCATGATAACTGCTTTGCCTTTAATATAAGCTGGTTTCATTTATAGTCAAAAACAGAATCAGAGAATCACTAGAGTGTCTAAACAGGCCCCTTGGCTCAACAAGGCCACACCGACCCTCCAAAGAGTAATTCACCCAAGCCCATTCTCCTACACGATTATCCTATATTTACCCCTGACTAATGTACCTAACCTACACATCCCTGAACACTATAAGCAATTTGACTTAGCCAATTCACCTAACATTCACATCTTTGGAACGTGGGAGAAAACCAGAGCACCGCGGAGGAAACCCATGCAGACACTGGAGAATGTGCAAACTCCTCACAGACAGTCGCCCGAGATTGGAATCGAATCCGGGTAACCTGGCACTGTGAGGCAGCAGTGCTAACCACTGAGCCACCGTTGCTGGAAAAGCTGAGCAGGTTTGGCAGCATCTGTGAACATTTCAGGTTCAGTGACCCTTCCTTAAAGCAATTATAATGCGCTGTCCAATAGTGTAGTTATTGTTTTCAGGATCTATATTGCCATTCCTAGTGCATTCTGCTCCTTGTTAACTCTTAACTCCTACTAATTTTACTTCCTCGACTCGCAACTCAATATCGATCCTTCTTTCTGGCCTGACATCATCCTTCTCCATTTTGTCTGCCTTCGAAAGATCAGTACCAACTTTAACCATCAGGTGACCATTTCTTACCATGGATGAAGCTCATTTTATCTACATTTAAGCCATCAATGTGTTTGTCTTGTTAAAATTCTTTGCACAGAGAAAATATCGCTATTTTAAAAATTATTTTTCCCTCATTTAACCTTATTCATAGACCTGTTAGTGGTGGAATTGTTTGTCTCTTCCTTTCATTCACTGTTCATCTTTACTCAAATTGATCTACTATTCCATGGTCTTCTCTTTTCTCTTCAATTTTATCTTCACTCTCTGCAACCTTTTGAGTTTAATGTTTCATGCTGTACTCGAGTACCTCAAGAATTGCAAATCACCCATAGTGGTTGACACCACATTTTAAATCACTGATCAATCAGACTTCACAACAATTTTGGCATGGCACAGTTGATAACTCTGATTATCTTTGAGATTTATCCAATTAATTTCACTTTTGTTCTTCAAACATCCTTGGTGGAATCTTCTTCCATTTTCTATAAACATTCTTAATTTAATGCAGCCATGAGGAGATACCCTTATGCCTGATGGCAGCTTGCACCAAATTCCACCAATTCCATGAATTGCACCTTTGCAATTCATGGTCACTGTTATAAAGAACAGCATTTACCCTCATGATGATATGATCTCCTAGAACGAGCACATCAGAGGCACTACCAGTATTGCACATTAGATTCCCTTACTTGCAGTCATACCCTTCCGTCCTTGATCACTTCTGAACCCAGAGTGTGGTTGATTCCTGAATCAGAGTCTAATAACACTCGCCCTTCCTAATACTCTGCTCTTCCAGTTCAGCAACTCTGAACTGAAGTTCCTATTAATGCAGACAGTTATTGCAAATACAGCCCTACAATCACTGAATACCTCAGTACCACCACCTTAGGTGGTGATCATTGACCAGAAATTGGAGTAGGCAAAAGTGAGGACAGTAGATGCTGGAAATCAGAGCCGAGATTAGAATGGTGCTGGAAAAGCACAGCAGGTCAGGCAGCATCTGAGGAGTAGGATGCAAAATAACTGCAAAGGTTGGTATCCAGTCACCAAGTTGGCCTTTATTTACATGTGCTGTGGCCAGCCAGCTCAGAGTCAGTCCCTTAAGTGCGGAGATTCTGAATCCTATTTACATTTTGTTTTCTTTCTTTAAGGGCTTATTTTTCTCCTGGTTATATACTTTCTTCTTTTCTTTTTTCGCCTAACTGCTGTAGTGCTTATATTTTCCCCAGCACCCATGTTGTGTGTGTGTAGGTGTGAGGCACAGTGTACAAATCTTTATTCGATTTCCACCACCAGGAAGAAAGGAAACACTTAAGAGGCCAGCGACCAGCAGTGCCCTTCTCAGAGGGCAGTGCTTCGTGATCAAAAAGTGAAGGGGAGGACAGGGTTCAAATCAAAATGGAGTTGGAGGGGGAAATAATACACTCCACTCCCTGCGGTGCCCACCTTTCCCTAAAAATTGAATCCAGTTTACACTGGTTGGCCAGGGCTTTCTGATTGGCCGGAGGTTAATAACCCCAAACAAGGATCTCTGTCAACAAGATCCACATGGTTCCAATCACTACACCAGGCACGTACCATGGCTACAAGAGCAAGCCAGAGGCTAGGAATCTTACAGTAACACACCTCGACTCCCCAAAACTTAATCTAAAAGGCACAAGTCACGAGTGTGATACCATTCAGGACAAACAGCTCACTGGATTGGCACCACCGACAAGATGCACTGCAGAAATTCACCAAGGCTCCTATGACAGCATCTTTCAAACCCGCAACCACTGCCACCGAGAAAGACAAAGGTAGTAGGTACATAGGAACACTACCATCTGTGCATTCCTCTCCAAGCCACGCATCATCCTGGAAATAGATCATTCCTTCAACGTGTAGTGAGTAAATCTCAAACTGTCTCTCGAACAGTGCTGGGGGTACTCCAATACAAAATTGACTGCGTTGTTCAAAGGACAGCTCAACACTACATCCACGTGCAACTAAGAGTGGGCAATAAACACTGGTGTGGCCAATTAAGCCTACATTTATTTTCAATGCTGAATAAATGATGCAGTCTGAACATTCGAGATCTTCAGTACTGTGTTGTTCCCTAGAGCTTGGAAGCTGAAGTGCCAACTGTGTAAATGCTATAACAACAACATTTTAAAAACCTAAAGACTACAAATTTTGAAAGATTTGCACAGTATTCAACAGAACTGTCAAAAGTTGAATGGCAGGTTGCATGGAGACTGCTACGTGATGATACACAATGGTCTTAAAAGATATGCAACTTTGTTTTGTTTACCAATTCCAATATGCACTCTATTCTTAATTCCATTCGAGATTTACTTTTAGAACATTTTTCTTTCCGAAGCCTCATGTAAATATTATGCCACTATAACAAAGAAAAAGAAAGATGGAAAAAATTTCAAAACAGTCATTCAGGATATTTGAAGAATGAGGTGATATTTAAGAGATAAGGACATTGTGCCAGAGACAGAAACACTCAAAATGTGTTTGGTTTGGAAGGCTGAAAAGGGAAGGGGAGTGGTTAGCAAATTGTGAAATAGGTTCAAAGAATTAAAAGATAGATGTTAGATGTCAGATGCACTCAGAGGGGTTTAGTAAAGTCAAGAAATTAAAGGATATGGACTTAGGGTTAGAATAAGGGAGCCTGAGGCACTTTCTGAAGACAATTGTGGAAGGTGGTGGAGGCAGGTTCAACAGAGGCAGAGACCACTGGATGATTATTTAGATAGAAATAGTGTACAGGCACAAAAGGCCAAATGGCCTCCTTCTGCACTGTAACAACTGAGATTCCGTGAACTCCAGAGTTTTGAACTGGAGGCATATTGGACTGGAAGCATAAATGCATGCATGGTGCCTAACCTGTTGAGTTTTTCTAGCACTATTTTTTCAGATTTCCAGAATCCACAGAATTTTACTTTTATTAGCCTGAGTCAAAGTTTGGTTTGATGACTAAGAAGAATTTTGATGATATAGAAGTTGGGGATGCTTGAAATTATTTGAGAGAATTGTTGAAGGTACATGGCAGAAAGTGTTTAAGGAAATGATTGGTAATATAGAAAGATATGTCTGATCTCTAGAATGAGTATCAGAGCAGTGGACAGAAAAAAAAGTTTATGTTTTTTTAAAAAAGGCAAAAAGATGATCTGCAAACAGAAAAAGAAATTGGATTGGGTGGGAGTAGGAGCTTGGATTTTATTAATATAAGGCAGGATCTTTGCCAAAAGTTCACCAGGAATAGCTACCTGTGGATAAAGCTACAGCAGAACAGCAGGGCTTTCAAAAAAGGAATCAGAGTGTAGGTCCCACATGTCCCCTTTAGGGGTTAAGTGTAGGAACAACAAGTCCAAGGAACACTGGATGCCTAGAATATTCAGCAGTAAATAAAGAGGAAAAGGATTGGCTTTTAACAGGTGTAAAGCCGTAGTGAAGGAATACAGAAAAAGTGCAGGGTAAGGGGAGAAACGTAAGGAAGGAATTAGGAGTACAATGAAGCGGGCGGGGGGGCATGAAAGAAAACACTGGCAAATAACATTAGGGACAATCCCAAGATTGTCTATATCACAAAGAGGATAGCCAGAGAAACAGTATGGCCCATTAAGGACCAAAAGAACAAATTGTACATGGAGCAGATGGACACTGGAGGTGTTCAAATGAATACTTCACATTTGTTCTCACTTGGGAGGAGGATGTAATAAGTTCTGAATTCAGGAAGACAGACTGAGGTTCTTCAACACGTTGACAGAGTGAGGAAAAACTGGAGGTTTTGGCCAGCTGAAAGTGGACAAGCCCCTAGGTTTACATGAGTTATATCCCAGGCTGCTGTGGAGACAAAGAAGGAAATTACAAGGCCTTTGGCCCAAATTTTTAATTCCTCTCCAGACGCAGGAGGGGTTCCAGAGAACTACAGGACAGCTAATGTGGCTCCACTTTAAGAGCGTGATAAAGATAAATCAGGAAATTACAGATCAGCAAGTCTCATCATAGGGCAACTGTTGGAGAAAATTCTAAAGAGGAGAATTAATCTCCACTTGGAGAGGCAACGTCTGGTCTGGGATCGTCAGCATGGCTTTTTGGGGGGAGGTCATGTCGGACAAATTTGATTGAATTTAAGGAGGTGGCTAAGCATGTAAATGAAGGTAATGCAGTTGATGTAATTTATATGGATTTCAGAAACTACTTTGTTTGGCTCCACATTGGAGACAGATAAAGAAGGTAAAAGCGCATGGGATCCAGAATAACTTAGCAAGTTGGATCCAAAATTGGTTAGACAGGGTAGAATCAGGAAGGATGTGCCTGATGGCAGGGGAGTCCAAAATGAGGGGCAACAGTTCAGAAGACAGAATAAATCATTTAGGTTCAAGAGGAGGATAAATTTCTTCACCCAGACTGAAAACATTATAGAATTTTAAGAAGAGGTTGGATATAGTACTTGGAGCTGAAGGGATCAAAGAATGTGGGGGAAAAGCAGAAAGAGGCTATTGAGTTACATGATTAGCCATAATCATAATGAATGCCACAGCAGACTTCAAAGGGTTGATGGGCTATTCCTGATCAAATTTTCTATGCTTGTATTTAGCTGTGAAGTTTCAAATGTGGCATTACCTGCTCCAATGTCCTAAATGGCTAACCCATCTTTTAAACGCAAGTTTTCAGAAATTCTGTTTACTTTTTTGGAACGAGACTTCATCTGCCATTTATGTAAACACAAATGGGTGACTTGGACGAGTGCCAAGTCAAATAAAGATCAGGTGAAATAAGACATCTGATAAAACCAAAGTGGAAGAAGCCACAAAAAAAAAGTTGTTCTATCAGTAAACTTATGTGCTGACAGTAAATTAACATTATCAAAAGTATCTCTTTGGCAACTAACTTTTTGAAGTATATAAATTATGTAGTTTATAGAATATTAGACATGAGTGATTGGCAAGGGAAGAAAATTTTTAAAATGACCGAGACAAAGAAATTTAATAATTAAATTAAGGACTTATATATTTGATCCTTCAGTGCAGAGCAAACATTGTTAATTAAACAAAAAACAGGAATCTGCATCAGGTGTCTGTCACTAGGAAGACAAAGTGGGTTATTATCCAAATGATTCCTCTTGAAAGTGCATATGAGCAAAAACGGAGAAATTTACCTGCAGTTCCCTAGAACTGAAAATGTGTTATCACTCAATTTACAGTTGACTAACTTAAAATTAAACAAATCAACTTTACCATTTTGATTTACATGACTGGATTCAATTTTAGTTTCCTTAGATTTCAGAGAATTCCTCCTTGGAAGAATTTGGTTGCTAGAAAAAGCAAGAAGATCAATTATTACATTTCTTTTATATATCAAATGTCACAAAGCATAGTATTGACAAATAAGCTGTATATTGTGACTAAAATGAGTGTACAAAGAATTGAACTATGGACAATCCTCGACAATGGAACCTACAATTTGAATGAACCATAACAATCACTTTGAACAGAACATAGTTTGGAAATAACATCAGATTGGTACTGGTTTAAATATAAAGTGGCAGACTAAGTTATATTGGAAAGATGCTGTACACTACATCAAAAGGCTATCCATGATGACAACTGATGCAGTACATAAGACAGCAATTTTAAAAACGATGCTATCAGCAAGTTGTATTTCCATCATCTGTTTGCAGTTGAGGTATTTGTGACTGGATGGGATGAGGGGGGGAAAAAGGAAGACTGACATCCTGAGTAAAGAATCTCAGCCATTTATGGAGTAGTACTTGCCAACTTCCAAGACAAGCAATACTTTGTAAATCAAATAAATTCATGTTACTCTCACATAGGATTGATACATATCGAAAAAAACATGGATACAAAAACAGCATAAAACAGGAGGTTTGATGCCATAGAGACATACCAGGGAAATATTGGTTACCATCTTGTAAAATAATAACATTTAAGAAAGATTTATAGAATGTGTTACACACGTCTCATAGTTAATGGAGCCTGGGTGAGTGGGTATGATGGCAAGGGGATTGGGAGAATTGGAGAAGTGTTGGTGTTGGACTCCTGAAATTGGAAAAACTATTCCCAATTTCGTGACGGGTAGGAAGGGCCTGACACAGGATTCATAGCTGCTGATGGCATATCATTTGGGTTGATGAATAAGTCACTTAGGGCCAATTATTCCCTGGATCACTGGAATTTAATTGTTGCTGAGGGATTTAATGCAATTCACTTAGGTCTTCTGAAGGCTGCCCAGTTATCTTCATGTTTGCCAGCAGCATACCAAGGCAGTCATAGGCAAGCTGTGGAAATGATACTAATGATCTGAGCTCAGTAATATATTCTTGAAATTTGGTAGCGCTGGGTTGAGGCAAGTATACTGCAAAGTCCTGTCCTTAAACTAATCAGGAATTTTCCTGACAACTAACAAAGTACATAATATTTTCTGAGCTGAGTTAAAATTTTGATTTCCAACGAATCAGTATAAAGCAAAAATAGCATTGAAAACCATCCACAATGGATCAGCAAGGGCTGGGCTGGAAACAAGATCAGGTAGGGTCAGGGAGGATTCAGGTAAACAGGCTGCAAAGCAACTGCCAACAAATTATTGAATTTTATTTTAAATAAAGGGACATCCACAGAAGGAGACTTGGTTGAGCGTGACTTATTGCCATTTTATAAACATCAACTTTCAGTCTCCAGATCCAATTTGAACACACAAATTACCATGTTGTTGAAGAGCTACATTAGAGGGCATAAGTTTAAGGTGAGAGGAGAAAGATATAAAAAGGGACCTAAGAGACATTTCATGCCAAGAGTAGTACACGTATGGAATGAGCTACCAGAGGAAGTGGTGGAGGCTGTTACAATTACAACATTTAAAAGGCATCTGGATGAGTATATATGAGTAGGATCAGTTTAAAGGGATATAGGCCAAATGATGTCAAATGGGGTTAGATTAATTTAGGATATCTGGTTGGCATTGAAGAGTTGGATTGAAGGATCTGTTTCCGTGCTGTACAGTTCTATGACTTTAAGTGTGTGGCACAATAGGAAATATGCAGTTTTTATTGTATTATGAGTAGGGCTCTGATTTCATGGCATAGAGACTTTCACCATATGGCTTACAGAAGTTATAATTACTTTTCAAGCTCAATTAGGTGTGAAACAATTTTTACACAACACTAAAATTTAATACAGAATAAAAGCCATACACTGCTGAAAAACAAAGAGTGGGAAAATTACATGTCGAGTTTTTATTCACATTTGATGCCCAGTCATTGAATAGAGAGAAAAGGAGGATTGGCACAGATGATTAGCTGGGAACAATATGAGTCGCCAGAAGGCCATGAACGATTTCAGTCCAACAGTATTTTCAGAAGTGACTTTAAAGCAGTGATGTTGTACGAATTACTCACTTTGGAATGGTCAATGTTTCCACATGTTTCTGCCTGTCACTAGTCAATGTAAGTGAAGGCCTCAAAGGTTGAGGACAAGGCCAGTGACCCATCTTCTTTCCCTTGGGGTCCTTCACCATCGCCTTCCGACAACTTCCAAATCTCCCAAGGGGTATTAAATATGAAGAGATCTATGAGAACAAGAAAATTCATTCAGTAAGATTTACAGTCCACTCATCACAATGGGACTCAAATGGCATCTGTCCTGCAAGTCAGCCACTACTGATCTAATGGAAGGTCATACCTAGAGATACTTTTCTTAGTTTGCCATTTCTGTCTGCATGTGACATTGTGAACATTTCAATACCATAATCGAACAATATGTTCATCCTTTACTTTTCCTTAGAAACATTAACCAGAAAGCTTAAAATTTAACAAATACCGAGTAAGAAAATACAAAATAGTTAAACCACTGTTTAATTACACTTGGTTGAACAAACTAATTAGAAGTTGGTATAATTAATTTTATTAAACAGTTGTGCTACATGTTCTGCAATTCTATTTACTATTTAATGTGTTGCGCATTGATATTCTTTTACAGTCTAATTATATGTAAAAGTAGAATTGCAATTTCCACTAATGGATTAGGGTTTTGAACAAAAAGCAGAGGGACAAAGGCAGGAGAGTAGATTCATTGGTGACAGGAAAACCAATTTGGAAAATTTTCTAAGCATTTGCTAGCAAAGTCAAGGAGTGTGCATCAATTGATATTAAAGCATGATTTCTCAAGGAATTTGGACTCTAAGGAGACGTTTCTCTGACCTCCAAAAAAAAAAAAGATGCAGCAAAATGCAGCAGGGATGTTTTGGAAGTGAAATAAATGTGTACATGGACTAACTGATGCCTCGAGAGTTTTGTAGTTCTCAGCAAAGTCGGTCTTCAGTTAAAAGCAGAACTTGCCATGTTTTACTGGCACCATGAGGGACAGCTTTCTAGCATCAGTGATGCACACTGCCAGCTTTTTGTGGAATGGATGTAGCATACTTTAAAACTGAAATACTGAGCTCAAAGCAGAATTCAAAATTGGAAATCAGGCTTCTGGGCTTTTTAAGTACATTGGATTAAAAAAGATAGTATGGACCAAGTGTTACTTTGCAACATCAATCTTATTTGGAAGTCTCATCATGAATAGTCAAAGTAGGGCTTTGTAAATAGATGCAGCAGCTTCTAAAACTGAAAGAGTAATTGAGGTGTATTTGGACAACTAAATTGGCTGGGTATCCAAATAAGGCCAGATGTCAGTTTTGATGTATTGAAGTTGACTACAGCCAGGAAATGCCCCATAACGGAAGATAATTTTCAGACAAAGCTTTACAAAAAATAAAATTTGAGTATTATATTTGAACAGTAATCATCGAGAGAGATTTTTAAATGACCCTCCTTATGCAAATCTCTGTGACAGGTCTCAATTTAAAGGAAAGCTTATATTTTATCTTCACGCAAGGGAGGTTAATATTGTCCTTTGGGTACCAAAACAAAAAAGATCAGAAGAATAGTAACAAGTGCCTCAGCAGCATAAACACTCATTCTTGGTGAGGCCGTAAATAAAGATGCTTTTCTTAGGGAGAACATTGGAAGAAATTCCATAAAAAAATTCAGCAGCAATGCCCAATGAGTGCAACATCCATAATAAATCATTGTGGGATAATGTACATTTAAATGCGTGACTGAGAAGAGATGGAGGATAGATTTTGCAGTATTAAACAAGCTGGAGAAAAAAATAATCTTCCAACTTGAAATATGTGGATTGTAATTGTTCAACAATCTGATTGCATAACAAAAGGAAGGAACTAGCTCAAAGAAACTACTAGATACTGCTAAACTATGCTTGAAACTTGGTGTGCAAATGATAAAGGATAGCATGTTGTCATTTTGTACATATACACATTTTACAAAAAGTCAAATAAAGGTCTTTCATCATCTAATAAATGGTCTGAATAAATGTCAGAGACCCAATGAAAGGAGGGAATGGTGATGGATATATTAAGGATTAACAGGGTGTGAACTAGTTTCATCACTGTGGGGAACTAGTGATCCGTGAGGTGAGAAATTTATGGAGTGGGTAAATGGAAATAAAACACTCAATGAAAGCATGGACGTGGATGCTGTTCAAAAAGATTAAATTTTTGGTGTACAATAATATTGACCCCTGGTGACCTCCACTGCAAAGCTTTATCTAGCCTGAAAAGTATCCATTAATAGGAAACAGCTTGATAAGCAAATAAGGCAGGAGATGTTGATATGCTGTCAATCAGCATTAGTAGGTGCATTGTCCATTGCAAAGTCTCTACTAGAGTCTAAACATTAACGTGCCCTTGAATGGTCTTCTTGCGGAAGAAGACGAAGAAGAAGGAACGGACGAGGACGAGGACGAGGAAGAGGAGGACGAGACAGCTATAATGATGACAGCTTTAGCTTAGACTGACTGATCCTTGTTTACTGATAACTGGCTCATGTCAGTATGTATCCTTAAAACAATTTTCTTCTCCATGGAATGTTTCAGGTATTAGATGATGAATTACTGATAGCCCATTTATACTATAATTGCAGTATCAAAATGTTTTTGTAATTTACAATGAATGGAGATGTAATGGCTACTTCTATATTACAGCTTGGCAGAAAAGTCAAATGAATTTAGTCTGTCCTGCTGCAACACCTATTTCTTTAATGTGAATTAGCTATAACATGACTGAAGAAGTTAGACCATTACTTGTAGAATGTGAACTTTCCTTACCTGCATTGGCTATAATGAGATTCCAGGCTGTTTCATTTAAATGGTGCTGCTATTACATGATTTTCTTATAAAACAGGAATGCATAGGAGTGGAACATATGCATTGTATCAGAATAGACTGTACACTGTACAACAGAATTTGGACAAAACCCATACTCACTATTTGGTGCAGTGAAAAAGACTTTTCTGAAATTTGGATGCCATTGTCGTAGCATATTTGCTTATACATAGCATGTGCAGTGAACATTTGCAGCCAAGGTGATGGCATTAATTTAAATAACATTTCTATTTCCTCTTGATTGTAATCTGTAAGGAATCACAATTTTATGTTTCCATAAATATATTTTGGAACACATCGACAACAAACCATTTCAAAACAAGTCACTGAAAAGAAATAAAAGATTTGGATTTTAAAAATCATCTCATTTTTCAAGATCTTGTTGTCTTTAATATGGTCAACTCACAATTGAGGCTCTCAGTTGCAATATTTTTGTTAAACCTCGGGAGAGTTAGCAAAATTAGTATAGAAGTTGACAAAGTAAATTCTGAATGGTTAATCAGGTCAGTCAAATAATAGACTTTAATTTATCTTCACCTTGACAATGTACAGGAATGTAAAACTGTAAATCGTCCCAAGCTTGGCCAGATAAGGATCTCCCACGTAGTCTATTTATCAAAAGCCGATATTCGACAACTACTCCCAATATGCCATGCAAGATGTAAGCTGTTTCACATAAATGTCGCTGAACAGGAAAATAAACAACAATTAAAATTGACAAATGCATAGTCACCGTTGGCTAGTTCAAACTCAAATAAAATCACTTTTAAAGTCATAAATACACATCAAGCATAAATTGAATACGCTGGCTGTCAGTCATAGAGATGTACAGCATGGAAACAGACTCTTTTTGACCAATTCGTCCATGCCAACCAGGTATCTGAAATTAATCTCGTCCCATTTACCAGCACTTGGCCCATATCCCTCTAAACCCTTCCTATTCATATACTCATCTAGATGGTTTTTAAAATATGTTGTAACTGTACCAGCCTTCACCACTTTCTCTGGCAGTTCATACCGTAGACGCACCACCCTTTGCATGAAAAAGTTGCCCATTAGGTCCCTTTGAAAATTTTTCCCTCTTATCCTAAACCTATCCATCCCCAGTTCTGGATTCCCCCAACCCAGAAATACCAGCATATTGCTTGCTTTTCTCTCCAGAATTATAACTGCAAAAAAAAAGCTAAACGTATAAGCCAAAATTGACGTAACCTGGCAAATGCAAAACGGTTCTCAAACTTATTTGGTTTCCACATTTCTCTTATGTACAGAAAATAGCCAGAAAACTTGCATGCCTTTGGAAATATCTATGTTTTAGATTAGATTACATTACATTACAGTGTGGAAACAGGCCCTTCGGCCCAACAAGTCCACACCGACCCGCCGAAGCGCAACCCACCCATACCCCTACATTTACCCCTTACTTCACACTACGGGCAATTTACCATGGCCAATTCACCTGACCTGCACATCTTTGGACTGTGGGAGGAAACCGGAGCACCAGGAGGAAACCCACGCAGACATGGGGAGAACGTGCAAACTCCACACAGTCAGTCGCCTGAGGCGGGAATTGAACCCGGGTCTCCGGCGCTGTGAGGCAACAGTGCTAACCACTGTGCCACCGTGCTGCCCACGAATCTCCATGGCATGTATTAGATCAATGCCATGGAGATTAAAATCTTAAACCAAATTGTAATTTGCTGTAATTTATTTAATGTACTCACATCATTTGGTTTCTTAACCACTGCTCTAGTTGCTTGAAGGACACAATCTAACAAAACAGCTACAGGATTTGTCATCACATCAGAGTATTCCAAGAAAACTACTGCAAGGACAGAAGGAGGTATGGTACGAGAAGCTCCAAAGTTGGTGTTTTCATAGCAGCTTTCATAAAAGAAAAAGAAAACAATTACTTATATCCTGCTAATCTCAGGTGGTGGAGGTCCAGTTTTAAGATTCAGGTTGGGTATCCTTTAACCATATCTGAAAATTGAAATGACCTAAAAACCAAAGTTTTTTTCTGTTTTTGAACACAACATTTCCATTGGGAATCGATGACCCCAACATACCTGAACCGAATCAACCAGCTCTGACCTGTTTTCACTGGCAATTCTCCTTCAAGCAGAGCCTCAGTTCATTCCCCTAAGAAAATTTACTCAAACCCCATTGGGACTCCACAAGTAATTACATTAGTAACCCCAGAAATCCCATCAGGGTCTGCATCATAGTCACTTGTTTTCACTGATAATATTTCCACAAAGTGCCTTGAATAGCTCTTACCTGAAGTTCATCGAAAGCAGCTGTTTCGCTACACTGCTGACAAGTACACATGCTTGTCTTACCTTAGGATTTTTAGTGTTATTCAAAGCAAAAGTCTTATTTTTCCAATAAACACATTAGAAAGGCCATTACATACTCCTATCGATGGTATATGAAAAAGGAAGCATTATTTAATAACAAAGAAACTGGCGATTTTGCAGACTTAACCGTGAAACGACTGAAAGAAGAGTAGGGGGTGGGCGGAATCATGCAAGAACAAGGTCAACATCAGCAAGTGGTGGGACCGGGCATCAAGCATTTTTTTGTGGTGAACAAGGGAGAAGATTACTGTTGAGGATGGCGGGGGAGATTACTGGTGGGGACGAGCATGGGAGTGATCACGTCAAGGGCACAGGGGCAGTGATCACTGAATTACTGACTGGACACTAGGCGTGTATAGAATCTGCAGAATATGGTGAAGAAAGAAAAGGAAACAGAAAGCAGGAAGAAAATGTAGCTAGCATAGACAGAGCACACCAGAAAACAAACCTGAAACTCCCATTCTTGTGTTTGAGCAAACAGGAAAACACCTGCGGGTCTTTTAGCAGTACATAGCAATCTCAGCCTGGCACGGTGGTCCTTTAGCCTGTTATGGTCTCGACTGGACTTCTGGCCTCCAGGTGATTCTATAGCAGTCTAGAGACCCTCAGGGTTAAGCCTGGCACAGTCTGGGGTCAAAGCCAAGCATGGACGGGAGGCTAGGCACCTCCTATGACTTTCAATGCTGGTAGTGTAGCTTGTACATGCTGTGACGATGCATCAGTGGTAGGAGGAGTGAATGTTCTGTGGATGTGGCTCCAATCAAATGGATTCCTTTGTCCTGGACAGCGACAAGCTTCTGGAGTGTTGTTGGAGTTGCTCGCACTCCTGGCAAGTGGGGAGCATTCATCTCACTCTGAACTTGAACATGACAGATAGTGGTCAGGCTTTCAGGAGCCATGAGGTCTTTGCATTTTACCTAGTCTTGTCAGCACAGAATTGATATAGCTAGTTCAGTTCAGTTTTTGGTCAATGGTGACCCCATGGTATGTTTCCATTCTTCAATGAATTATTCACAGGATGGCACTTACAACAATAAAACATTTCCTCAATGTTATACTGAATGTCAGTCGAGATTACGTGCTCAGTCTTATATTGGGTCTCAGACCCTTAATACTATAACCCCAACCAAAGAGTGCAAACCATCATACACTGAGAACAAAAGATGTGCTGGGATGACTGTACTGGGATAACATGTGTTTCAGCAGCGTGATTTGGCTATAAACGTCACTGCAGAATTAGGGAATGATATTTGAAAATGCTAACAAAAGCACGATTCCAGCTGGGATTGGTTCATGTGCTTCATTCTGTGCATGTGTGATGTCAATGCTGGTCTTCGTGCTGTATGCCAATGTCAGCTGCCGACAGAGCAGCTGAGAGATACAAACTGTACAGAGAACAGCTTTCTTACATTTTTTCAATGTACAGGACGACCCCCATATCAGTGGGTCCGGTTTCCGTGGTTTCAGTTACCTGCGGTTTACCACGGCCTGAACATATTATAGGGAACATTCCAGAACTAGCGACAGGAGGCTGCCGGGAAGGATGTTTCCCATTTAAATTAGTGGGTTTGCGCCTATCCGTGGTTTCGGGCTTCCATGGTAGGTCTTGGAACGTATCCCTGTGGGTACGGGGTTGGGGGGACTGTACTGTGTTAAATTTACTTTTGGTTTCGTTAATAAATATGATTTCAACCTTCATTCAGGCTGTGCTATATTTTGCGTTTGACTTTGGCTGATTTTTGAGCAGTCGTGGAGAGACTTTTTTTATTGCTCTGCCCCAATCCCACTTTTCCCATAGGTCCCATTATTTCTATTAAGCAATTGTCTATTAAGTGAGGTTTCACTGGAACACAATTATGGCATTATAGAACTACCTGTACAATGTACTTCATTCTCAATTCCTCAGACACTGAAGCAGTCCCATGTCCAAATACATTAAGATCTGGCCAATATAGAGATTCTCTGACCAAGTGGCAAGTAACATTCACACCATACAAGTGCCAGGCAATGACCATCTGCAATCAGAGAGAATTTAACCACAGCCAACTATCACTGAAACCCACCACTATCAACTTTTTGGGGATTTTAGCCATGCAAAACCATGGCAACAAGAGTAGGTCAAAGGCTAGGAATCTTGCAACAAGTAACTCAACTCCCAAAAGCTGTCTGACATATACTAGCCACAAGTCAGGAGTGTAATGGAATACTCCCCACTTTTCTGCACGAGTACAACACTACTCAAGAAGCTTGACACCATCCAGATCAAAAGAGCCATTCATTTTTTGTTTCTTTGTGGAAGTTGTGTCATTCCCTTCTTTTATCACTGATACTAAGTAGCAGTGTACAACATCCACAATTTATATTGCAGAGTTTCACCAAGGCTTCCTCGACAGCACCATCCAAACCACAACACTTCCATCTAGAAGGACAATGGCAACAACTACATGCGAACAGAACCACATACAAGTTCAGCTCCACCCTATTCAAGATCCTGACTTGGAAATATGTTGCCATTCTCTCAGTGTTGATGAGTCAAAATCCTGTTATACATTCAATGCTTTATGGAGGGAACCTACAGGAAATGGATGCAGTGGGTCGAAGCAGCAGCTCACCACCATCTCAAGGACAACTAAGAATAGGCAATAAATGCTGGCTGAAGTCCACATTCTGAGAATGAATTAAAAAGAAACATTTCACACCTCCATTAACGTTTGCAAGAATGGTCTCACCCAGCAAAATTCCATGGCATGGCAAAGGCATTAAACCCTCCAAAACAAATTACCTTTTATTTAAAGCCTCCAGTTCTGCTTCAAACAGATCAAAATAGTACTTTAATAGCAACGTATAAAGTGGCTTCAGTTTTGAAATCGATAGCTGTTGATTCGATAACCAATGACAGGGTTCTTTTTCGTCAACACAGGACCTATAAATTCCAAATAAAGTTAATTTAGAATTTAGTGGATGGCAGAATAAACATGATAAAAACACAACAGATCTACTTACAAATAAAATACTTAAGATTATTGAAAATCCATTGTTTCAACTTGAATTACAATTTATATCACACAGATCGATTATTGATTAACACAGCATGGAAACAGACCCTTCGGTCCAAGTCATCCATGCTGACCAGGTCTTCCAAGCTAAACTAGCTTTATTTGCCTGCATTTAGCCCATATCCCTTTAAAACTGTCCTATTCGTGCACCTGTCCAAAATGTCTTTTTAATATTCTAACTATACTTGCATATATCACTTTGCCTGACAGCTCATTCCATACACCTTAAAAATATGCCCTCGAAGTTTGAACTCTCCTACTCTAGAGAAAAGATGTTTGCTATTTATCTCATGATTTTATAAATGTTTATAAAGGTCACCCTCAACTGCCTATGTTCCAGTGAAGGAAGTCCCAGCCTATCATTAGTCTTTCTATTCTGCCCATCTGTTCCAAAAAATCAAATGTCTTGAATTTCTGGCCCAGACACCCATACATCCTGCAACCATGTCCCAGCAGATATCATTTGTTTACTTAAAAAACAACTAAGGGTATATATTTCTCCTTGAACTGACACGGTTGTTGTCATAAGCCCAGATCACCATAGAAGAGATACACAATCCAAGATTGAGAATCTAGAGTTGCAGAAGCTTACCACTAAGTTTAATAGTGTGATGATACTATGACTTCAAGGGAGATGTACTTTGTCTTTTTTTTTTAAAAATGAAGAAAGGTTAAGACAGAGGTATCGAACAGTCTGAAGTAGATAGCTTGAGGCGTTGGTTTTCTTTGAAATTGGAACCATAGAAGCAGCCTGAATACTCCCACAAAAGCAGGATTTTAGATTTTAGTTCTCTGCAGTTGCTCAGGTCTTGAAGCTGGATGTGGAAGTTCTTTTTTTCTCTCTGTTACAGCTAAAAGCTGGGGGCACTCTTACTGCTGCAAGAATTGCACGCGAGACATCTGTTTCACTGAATTTGCCTTTGCCAAGGGTGTGTTGATAGGATATTATATTGGAACAGTTAACTATAGTACTTAATATATTATTTTGTTAAGCATTTTGATAGTTACAGTTAAGCCAATTTAAAAAATTTTGTCTGCATTTTAACTGTAGTGTAAAAATGAAGTGTTTTGCGCAATGTCAAATAGCTTGACCAATTGAATTGGACCTGGAATGCAACACTTTACACACCCTGAAAGTAAGAAAAAAAAAGTTGGGTCTAGGACATCTTCTTAATATGTTTTGAAGAGGTTTGGTCTGGTCCATCACAGTGGATAGGGATTAAGAAGTCAGAGAACTTTTAAAAATTAACTAGCCCATTCCATGGCACCCTTTGAAGACAAATGAGCTTCTGAGTACAGGGAGTCAGAAACCTGACTAGTTCCTCAGTATTTGCCTGGTTAGTTACCCTGGATAAGCTAGAAAGAACTAAACACAGTCCAGCTCCTGGGTAACTACAGATCTGATCCCTACAACCACTCGTACTGATTTTTTTTTATTAGTAGAAACACCCATGGTTTGGGGAAGAAAATAACTGCGGTCTCATTTGGGCGGTCTCATTTGGGGTTAGTCAAAGTTTTGACCAAAGCTGGATGTGTGAAACTGCCGCTCCTAAGAAAGGGAGATTGTTCAGAATTTTTAAGAATTGGATTCCTTTAGTGTAAGCAGTTTAACGAAAACAAAAAAATATGATTTAACATGTCCGATTTCCAATTAGATTTGTACACTACCAGGTGGGATAAGCCCATTTGATTACTGTTGTCAATGTTGACGTTTAGACATGTAGAATTTTCTTACCTTGCAAGTGACTCCAAAAGAAAGAAAGTTCCTTTCTTACAACTGGAGCACTGAAGAATTCCCAAATAGTAACTCACTATTGAAGACTGCTGCCATGGTGGATGATGGATAATTAGAGTTTCCATGATGCTGATGAACTCACACAAGAAATTCATGTCTACATTACCCTACCATGAAAAAAAAAACTTTGATTCAGTGGATACCCAGTACCAGCGTATCATTTGAATGCGAAGTAGCTTACCTTTTGATCTTGCAAGTCCCGAGTGATAAATCCTTCAATTACAGAAATATACTGTAGCCTGTCAACATTTGTAAAGGAGAAAACCCAACAGATCACTGATGCAAATAACATCACTTCTCTTTACTTTTGCTGACAAATTACAATGTATTTCCAGGCCTGACCAGTGAAGCCTACATCCCATGAGTGAAGTTTTGAAAAAAAAAATCCTAGGGAGTAGGGGACCAATAATCAAAAACTTAACTGGACTAGTTTAAAAAAAAACTTGCACTCTGTGCCATTAGACAAAAAAAATGAATGCAGCCAAAAAAATTAGAATTGGTGACTAAAAACTTGGTGAAAGTGGAGGTTTCTGAATAAGAATCTGGTTTTGAGACAATAGGTGATGACACAAGATGTGGTGAAGGAGATGAGGGATTCAAAAACAAAAGACAAAGCTGGAAGAACAGTTCTCGAACTCTCCCACAGAGAATACAGAGATAGTCCAAGAGGAATTTGAACATGAAGCTGAGGACTGAAAGTTTTCAGTTCCCAATGGATAAATGGAACAGGAACCAGAACTGGTTTGCAAAGGCCGTCCTGCTCTCACGCCTACTTTGTCAACCATTGGCAGCTCAAAGTTGCACTAAGTGGCTCCCCCACTAAGCAGTTGGGAGCAGACTTTGAAGTAGCAGTTGCGTGACACAAAACAAACTCTGTGGGCTTTTGTGTGGAAGGGCGAGAATTACCTTTAACTACATTTAGGATATCTACAGTCACCACCAGACTAATTCCTATGTCAGCAGTAATATACATTCAGACCTTACAGGGGAAGCAGTTACTTTATGCTTCTAAGAGCTTCTTGAAAGATAGTAGCTTTCACTGTGGATCTAGCAATGACACCAGCACTGGAGGTAATGACAAATGAGGATCTCCACAGCATATCAGGCTCATGAAGCCAGAATATGACCATGACATGGATATTCATCATTTTGTGTACTGCAAAAGCAAACAGCCTGACTGGAAGGGTTGGAGCTTACAGCAGAGATGATTGATATTATTTTGCTTAGAGTGCCGATCTTTACTTAAACTTACTGTTTCTGATGGTCAAGGAGCAATGAAACAAATGAATACATGTGGCTTCAACATGCCTCTATCCTGGTGTCCTTCTGCTTGAGAACGCAAGCAGCAGTGTCCTATGTTTGCAGCAGCCAGAGCATTCCTGTCTCTTCAGCACTAAGCTCTGCAAGACTATCAATGAGGGAGCCGTCACAAACTGGATCAAAACAAGATGATTGAACTGATTTGATTAGGCCTCATCTCAATTTCATGGACCCCCACCTCCATTCGTGGTGTTGTTTGAAGGAGGAATAGTGCTCCTATCTCTTCTTTCAAAACTGCAATTGACAAATTTTAGGTATATCTGAAGAACTAGATCAGGTGTTAATATTTGGCACTGCAAAACTTTGAGTAGAAAACTGGTAACTCCTACTGATACACTCATAAGGAAAGTTACAAATGAAAAGCTGAGCAGTGAAACATCTGAACTCACCTCCAGAATCTGTTGCAAAAGAGACTGTAGAAGATATGCAGGTGGAAAAAAATTGGATGACAAGTGAAAGCGTATTTCCTTCAATGCTTCCATATAGAATTGCCCCTCCAAAATACCTTCTATTCTATTAGTAGTAACTCCAGGGAATATCATCGCTTGAATCTGCAAACAGACATTTTCTTTTGGTGAATGACATGTTGAAGGATTCAAACAGAAACTAAACAAACTCCCAGTCATGAAAAGAATAAAGTGTTACAACTGCACTCTGGAAAGACCTTCAACAACTTAGATCACAACATGAGACAATAATTTCAACTGACAGATGCACGGAAAGCTGATGGGTAACTTTGTTAGGATGAGATGGAATAAATACAACAGTAAGAAATTATCTTGGATTGGAAGGCATGGAATGCATAAGATGGAATGAGGGGAACACAACACTATTGGGAGTAGTCTATTGGCCCCCTAATAGTAGTTTATATTGTAGGACGCAATAAATTAGAATATAATGCAGCATGTGAAAAATACAGTAAAATCAGTAGGCCACATAGCACCTCAAGTCGGATTCACCATTCAACATAATTATGGCTAATCTGCCCCAGGCCTGCACTTTTTAAGTCAGCTCAGCCCAGTTGCCAACTCTAATATATAAAAATCTACCCGACTCTTCAAATCTTTCAGCGATCTAGCCTCCACAATTCTTTGGGGTAGAGAATTCCAGGCATTCATATTCAGTTTCAAATAGAAAAGACTCACAGCAGTATATTTGGGGGTAACTAGTTTTGATGTTGAGGAGTGGAATGTTGGATTAAAGCCATTTCCTAGACCTGGTACTTATGCTTCTCTTCAATTAGGAGAGAGTTTCACAACTTATCTGACTGACTTTTAAAAAAAAAGTCAATTCCTCTTAGATGGTCAACTCAGTCTCTTCACTGCAGTGCCATTGAGTATCTAAAATTTGAATTTAGGCTGTTGTCAGAAGCAACAAGTATACGTAGATTTTTATTAACCACAAAATGGCTTTTCAATTTAAAATAATACAACAAAATGGCTGAAAGTAATGATTTGACTCTGATCTTGTTCTGCTGCTTTGCACAATTAAGCTAAAATACAAAGATAAGAGAGAACAATGGATTTTTCATCATATGAATAATAAGAGTGATTTGGTATTCCAACTAACCTTTAACTGCTCGCATGAGATGGTGATCTACATAAATTAAGAACTCTTTCCCAGGGAATATCATTGGATTAACCTGCTGTAAATCATGTCACCATATGTGTGATTGGTCTTTTCTTGTAATTAAGGCTGTACTATCTCTCTAAAAAACATAAATAATGTGTAATTTTAGATGTAATTGTGCCATTTCTCCACAGAACACAGAAGCTTTTAACCTCCGTGTTGCTGGACAAATCTGTGCCAGGCTGCCTTAATTTATTAAACTGGTAACTTTGCTTTAAACAGGCATATTCCTAGTGATTCTTTTGACTGATCCCAAGACCGAGAGGCCCTCCAAGGGGGTCTAGATCTTCACCATGGGGCATTTGGCAAAGTGAATGAAGGAACTAGGAATGTTCCAATATTATCAATACAATGCTGGCTCCTACATGCATGTGCCCAGCTGTCTCCATGGACAGCTTGGTGACCACCTTGGAGACCCCGATGAAGCAGACTTAGTGATGGGAGAACATGCACAGACCTACACTCCCATCACTCTAGCCATAGGTGCTCAGCATTAATGGCAAGGTGATGGGGAGACATGGGATCTTGACCTCATGTCAGGTACTCCTTTCTCCAAGGGAGACACGGTGGTGTCAGTAGGCACCCGGAAGCTCAAAAGATATCAGGGAACTATTGCCCAAATCTTCCAAATCAACAGACTCCACCACAGCACAATTCCCACCACAACAATTTTATATGTTAGGAGGCAGAGGAATAAGAAACTATACTGACATCACAGATGGCATGGCTGTAAAATCATTGGAAATCATTTCTGATTTTTGTAAATACATGTTAACATTTTTGAAGTATAATTTTGCAATTTCATAGCTGATTATGGCACACCCATATAAAAGATGAACAGCCTCTTAAGACATCCCAAGAATGAAAGAATTGCAAGCACAAAGGTTTCTTCACCTTTAACAAGCAACTGATTCCACGGACTTGTACTCTTTGGAGTTTGAGAATGAGAAGTGACCTTATTGAAACAAACAAGCTTTGAGGGGAAAAGGATATTTCCTTTGTGGGAGAATCTAAGAACAAAAAGTACCTTGGAATGAAAAGGGGTCACCTATTAAAGACGGAGGAGAAATTTCTTCTCTCAGGTGATAGTGAGTGAGCGAGAGAGCAAGAGAACACGGGAGGTCAGTCACTTGGAGATGGTGTCCAGGACTGTTCTCGGCATCATGTCAATGAGCTGAGTTTGTTTTTAATCATTGTACAAAAGACATGATGAGGGTTGAAACAGCTCTTTGACGTAATGTTTCTATCGGAACCTTGAGATCTCCTTCTGTATTTGAAATCAAAGCTTTCAGAGTGCTGCTCCTTCATCAGGTGGAGTGAAGGGAAGCACACAGGCACAATTTGTCGGCCGAGGTGTCAAAAGGTCGTACAATTGGTGTGAGGGGAGTGTTGACAGGCTGAATAATAAATCTTTGCAGGTGATCAAAAAGTGTCAGATTCTGTGAGTAAGTGTCAACAGCAGAACAGCTCGTGAATGGATGATCTATAATCCATTTGAGGCAGAGAAAATTATAAAAAATTAAATATAAAGGTGATGCTGGAAACAAACCAAATGGCTGGAATAAGATGATAGGTATAATCCAAAACTGTACAAATGAATTAAGATAACTAAAGTTATCAAGGTGTTGGTTTCATAATTAGGACTGTAAGGAAGATTTTACAGTTACAGAACAGTATAGTGGGGTTACATGAACCATTTTTATGACCTTTTGATCTCTCTGCCTATAATTATGTGCCTGCATACTTGTCTTCACTCCACCTGACGAAGCAGCAACACTCAAAGCTTGTGATTTCAAATAAACCTGTTGGACCATAACCTGGTGTCATGTGACTTCTGTCCACCCCAGTCCAACACCAGCACCTCCACATCTTACTCTGCAGAAACAATTAGCTCTCTCCTGTTTACCAGTTGTTAGTATTAAGAGCACAGAGGTTTGCGGAATTGCACCTTGGCTAACATCAAAAGATAGGTGTTACCCAAGAATTAAATGATGGACAATATCAGAATCATATTACTTCCACTGTATCATTGATCTTTCAGAGTCGTCACCTTCTGAATAGGTGAAGGAGATTAAAGGTTCACTCCTAGTAGCATGTTCAGTATTTAGCCTGGATTTAAGAATGGCAGGTTAGATTAAAGCCTTTCCCCAAACCTGGGACACTAGTTTCTCTTCAACTCAGAGATTCACACCATAACTAGCTTTTTTGTCCAGTCAACTCCTCCATTCAATCACTACAGTGTACTATTGCTTTAATGTTCACACTAACAAATAAATCAATTAAAATCTCAAAAATACACCAATTACATTTGAGAAAGCCAAAAGAAAGACTAATATCAAGAGACGATCCTGCCATTGGGTGTGCAAAAGTAATAAACCATATTATGCATGGCTGGAAATGTGTTGCTGTAAAAGCGCAGCAGGTCAGGCAGCATCCAGGGAACAGGAGAATCAACGTTTCGGGCATAAGCCCTTCTTCAGGAATGAGGAAAGTTTGTCCAGCAGACTAAGATAAAAGGTAGGGAGGAGGGACTTGGGGGAGGAAATGTGATAGGTGGAAAAAGGTCAAGGTGAGGGTGATAGGTCAGACTGGGATGGGGGCGGAGAGGTCAGGAAGAAGATTGCAGGTTAGGAAGGCGGTGCTGAATTCGATGGATTTGACTGAGACAGGGTGGGGGGAGGGGAAATGAGGAAACTGGTGAAATCCGAGTTCATCCCTTGTGGTCGGAGGGTTCCTAGCCGGAAGATGAGGCGTTCTTCCTCCAACCGTCGTTTTGTTGTGGTCTGACGATGGAGGAGTCCAAAGACCTGCATATCCTTGGTGGAGTGGGAGGGGGAATTGAAACGTTGAGCCACAGGGTGGTTGGGTTGGTTGGTCCGGGTGTCCCAGAGGTGTTCTCTGAAACGCTCCGCAAGTAGCCGGCCTGTCTCCCCAATATAGAGGAGGCCACATCGGGTGCAGAGGATGCAATAGATGATGTGTGTGGAGGTGCAGGTGAATCTGTGGCGGATATGGAAGTTTCCTTTGGGGCCTTGGAGGGAGGTGAGGGGGGAGGTGTGGGCGCAAGTCTTGCACCTCCTGCGGTTGCAGGGCAAGGTGCCGGGAGTGGAGGTTGGGTTGGTGGGGGGGTGTGGATCTGACGAGGGAGTCACGGAGGGAGTGGTCTTTACGGAATGCTGATAGGGGAGGGGAGGGAAATATATCCTTGGTGGTGGGGTCCGTTTGGAGGTAGCGGAAATGACGGCGGATGATGCGCTGTACATGGAGATTGGTGGAGTGGTAGGTGAGGACCAGTGGGGTTCTGTCCTGGTGGCGGTTGGAGGGGTGGGGCTCAAGGGCGGAGGAGCGGGAAGTGGAAGAGATGCGGTGGAGGGCATCGCCGACCACGTCGGGGGGGAAATTGCGGTCCTTGAAGGAGGCCATCTGGGTTGTGCGTTTTTGGAACTGGTCCTCCTGGGAGCAGATGTGGCAGAGTCGAAGGAATTGAGAGAATGGGATGCCGTTTTTACAGGGGGCAGGATGGGAGGTGGTGTAGTCCAGGTAGCTGTGGGAGTCGGTCGGTTTGTAGTAGATGTCCGTGTTGATTCGGTCGCCTGAGATAGAAATAGAAAGGTCGAGGAAGGGGAGGGAGGAATCTGAGACTGTCCAGGTGAATTTGAGGTCGGGGTGGAAGGTGTCGGTGAAGTGGATGAACTGTTCAACCTCCTCGTGGGAGCACGAGGCGGCGCCGATACAGTCATCGATGTAGCGGAGGAAAAGGTGGGGGGTGGGGCCAGTGTAGTTGCGGAAGATGGATTGTTCCACATATCCTACGAAGAGGCAGGCATAGCTGGGGCCCATGCGGGTGCCCAAGGCTACTCCTTTCGTTTGGAGGAAGTGGGAGGATTGGAAAGAGAAGTTGTTCAGGGTGAGGACCAGTTCAGTCAGTCGAAGGAGTTTGTCAGTGGAAGGGTACTGGTCGGTACGGCGGGAAAGAAAGAAGCGGAGGGCTTTGAGTCCTTCGTGATGGGGGATGGAGGTGTACAGGGACTGGATGTCCATGGTGAAAATAAGGCGTTGGGGATCGGTCCCCACCGCATCTCTTCCACATCCCGCTCCTCCGCCCTTGAGCCCCGCCCCTCCAACCGCCACCAGGACAGAACCCCACTGGTCCTCACCTACCACTCCACCAATCTCCATGTACAGCACATCATCCGCCGTCATTTCCGCTACCTCCAAAAGGACCCCACCATCAAGGATATATTTCCCTCCCCTCCCCTATCAGCATTCCGTAAAGACCACTCCCTCCGTGACTCCCTCTTCAGATCCACACCCCCCACCAACCCAATCTCCACTCCCGGCACCTTCCCCTGCAACCGCAGGCGGTGCAAGACTTGCGCCCACACCTCCCTCCAAGGCCCCAAAGGAAACTTCCATATCCGCCACAGATTCACCTGCACCTCCACACACATCATCTATTGCATCCTCTGCACCCGATGTGGCCTCCTCTATATTGGGGAGACAGGCCGGCTACTTGCGGAGCGTTTCAGAGAACACCTCTGGGACACCCGGACCAACCAACCCAACCACCCTGTGGCTCAACATTTCAATTCCCCCTCCCACTCCACCAAGGATATGCAGGTCTTTGGACTCCTCCATCGTCAGACCACAACAAAACATCGGTTGGAGGAAGAACGCCTCATCTTCCGCCTAGGAACCCTCCAACCACAAGGGATGAACTCGGATTTCACCAGTTTCCTCATTTCCCCTCCCCCCACCCTGTCTCAGTCAAATCCATCGAATTCAGCACCGCCTTCCTAACCTGCAATCTTCTTTCTGACCTCTCCGCCCCCACCCCAGTCTGACCCATCACCCTCACCTTGACCTCTTTCCACCTATCACATTTCCGACACCCCTCCCCCAAGTCCCTCCTCCCTACCTTTTATCTTAGTCTGCTGGACAAACTTTCCTCATTCCTGAAGAAGGGCTTATGCCCGAAACGTCGATTCTCCTGTTCCCTGGATGCTGCCTGACCTGCTGCGCTTTTCCAGCAACACATTTCCAGCTCTGATCTCCAGCATCTGCAGACCTCACTTTCTCCCCATATTATGCATGGCACATATAAAGTAAGTTTCAACAGTGAAACAAATATCTCACTGTTGAGTGGTAAAGGGTTTATTTGCATTTATTTAATACCTCATTAGTATCTAATTTCTATATAGATACCTACTTTTCCAGGTAGTAGAAAGCAGCTAGATGGCTTCAATGCTTATCAGCAGCTGCAGTAACAAGGATCTTCTCTAGGAATTCACCATTGAAAACATTGCCTAACATTTTCGGATGTGCTCTACAGGTCAATGACCAACTGCATACTCCAAAGAAAGTTGGCACAGGAAAAACCACAGGTTCTTCACTGTATGATGACACACTGATACCAATCCAGTGACTTGGACATGGTCCGTCAGCCACTTCAGATCAGGGGATTCTTATCATTGCAATCCAGAAACTGGGGCAATAGATGGTCCTGCATGTTGACTGTGACCAGTCTATGGATTAGCAGCAAGTCAGTCATGGAGCTGCACAGAATGCAGTCAGTGGGAGGGGCTGCAGTCAGTCCTGTTTACTTAAATGTTGAATATAAAAGTTTCTTTTTTTGGGTGGGAGGAAGGTCTGGTGGCAGGAGGAGGAAGGGTCTTGGCATTTGGAAAAAAGAATGATGAGAGAATTTAAAAATCAAGCCCATGGCTATGATGCAGAAGTCAAAAATTGTGGGAATTGGAGATATTACGCTGGAATACAGAAGGGATAACTGAAGGATCAACTCAAGGCATAAAAGAAGAGTGGGAGAAGGTGATACAGAATAGGAAGCAGAGGGTTCTGCGCACATGGGAAGTCAGGTATGGGAGTCAATAACTGTCATTACAACCCTGACTTCAATGGGGATACTGACTTTTGCAGAAGATACAAAATTAACCTCCTTCCTGCATTGAGCATGCTTCTGGTTCATGGAAATGACAATGACCCCAAGTGGCAACTTCAAACCAGATTGACAAGGTCTATTGTTGTGGTCTCCTTTAGAAGAGGTGAGGATAGAGGATGGCACTCTTGCACACCACCCTGTTCGCCAGATTATGGTCATCAAAACAGGGCTCTAACTTTCCCCTAATGGCCACCTTTCATTTAATTCTTCACAGAATTCCTGAAGAAGGGCTCATGCCCGAAACGTCGATTCTCTTGCTCCTTGGATGCTGCCTGACCTGCTGCGCTTTTCCAGCAACACATTTTCAGCTTTAATTCTTCACACACTGGATCTGTAAAGGGCACATTTTGCTTTGATGCTGGCATGGTATTGGTGGTGAAACGCCGGAGGGTTCTGACCACTGAGTACCTCAGCTGCTACTAAGCACAAGGCAGTGCAAGAGTGATGCCACAGAAGCATGCTGTATACTTAATGAGGGTACTTCTGCAAGACTGATTAAGAAAATAAATGACAGCCCATGGAGATATACTATCCATAAAAGCTCCCTAAAAGTGACACTTAGTCAAAAACTGGGAAAGATTCAGCCTATAATCCCGTAATCAGCTATCCTTTCTTGTAAGCACTAAAAAGTAAAATGAACATTAAAAATATAATCTGATATGAACAATGTTTATTTTAAAATCTATTAAAAAGAACATTACAATATATTACAGAACAGTAGAGGTTTAGCACAAAGTGCAAACTTAAAATATCAGCATACCTGATGATGTTTAGTAGTTGAGTTATACAAACAGCATCCTGTACCTGATGGTGCATATTTACTTCGGATTGTCTAAGAAGTTTAAAAAAAAAATGCAAGAAAAGCATTTAACGTACAACCAATATACCACCTTAAATTTTGAAATTCTAAGTGAAGAATTTTAAAAAAAAAGATAGTACTGAATAAGTACTTTGTGTTAGCTTACCTCAGGTGAACTTAGGCACATCTGAAGCTTGTGTTTAAAGTCTGTAGATACAGAGGACTCCTCAGGTTTGACTTCGTTGAAATAAACAGAATTTGGACATGAGATTTGTGTAACATTTAATGTTGAATTCAGGAAAGGACTGGAGGGTATATGATCAACATCCAGAAAATCTACACTGGAGATCCTAACATCTTTAGTAGACATCTGAGAACAAAAAGGCTGCAAATCAAAATTTCAGTGATGACAAAAGCTAGAAGTTGCCATAGATACTGTGGTAGTAAACAAATGAAGAACTTAAGCCCATCAATTTTAATTCTAGTTTTAGTTTTAAAAGACTTCAATGTTTGTCCAGTGCATACTTGAGGAAACCCGGACCTTAAGAATTAAAGCTTACAATCAGTTTGGCTTCAGAGATGGTGTCTAAAAAACCAAACTGTAGTAGCATCTCTTAGAACATAGAGCCTATACTGCTGGGTAGGCCAGAAACAAAGTCACAGATTATCCCTTTCATGAATGGAACTTGAAAAATATTCTTTTCATAATTAGAAATCACACACAAACTTCTATAATGCAACAAATCAAAATGTATTGTTCAAGGCTGGTTTTCTCTTTCACCTTTTTCCCCCCAGGGTAGAGGAATTCAAAACTAGAGGGCACAAGTTAAAGCTGCGAGGGGAAGATTTAAAAAGGAACTTAAGGGTCAGCTTTTTCCATGCAGAGGGTAGGGCACATATGGAATGAGTTGCCAGAGGAAGTGGTGGAGGTGGGACAATTACAGCATTTAAAAGGCATTTAGATGTGTATATAAATAGGAAGGGTTTAGGAGGAATACAGCCAAATGCAGGCAAATGGGATTAGAAGCAGCACGGTGGCTCAGTGGTTAGCACTGCTGCCTTACAGCATCAGGGACCCAGGTTTGATTCCAGCCTTGGGTGACTTTCTCCCAGTGTCTGCGTGGGTTTCCTCCCACAAATCGAAAAGATGTGCAGGTTAAGTGAATTGGCCATGCTATAATTGCGCATAGCGTTCATGGATGTGTAGGCTAGGTGCATTAGTTAGGGGTAAATATAGGATAATAGGGTAGGGGAATGAGTCTGGGTAGGTTGCTCATTAGAGGGCCGATATGGACTTGTTGGGCCGAAGAGCCTGTTTCCACACTGTAGGGATTCTAAAAAAAAATTCTAAGAAATTAATTTAGGATAACTGGTCAGTATGGACAGGTTGGACCAAAGGGTGTGCTTCCATGCTGTATATCTCTACAACCCTACTATAAATGCAGGAAACTACACAGGGTGAAATGGTGGCTCAGTGGTCATAACTGCTGCCTCACAGCACAGGGGATCTGGCTTTGATTCCATCCTCAGGTGACTGTGTGGAGTTTGCACATTCTCCCAGTGTCTTAAGTGGTTTTCTCTGGGTACTCTGGTTCCTCACACTGTCCAAAGTTGTGCAAGTTAGGTGGATTTGCCATGCTAAAAAAATTATCATTGGGTGTAGGGTAGGTGAGTTAGCCATTGTAAATGCATGGTTACAGGGGTAGGGAATTGGGACTGTGGGATGCTCTTTGGAGTGTCAGGGGTAAGGGATGTGATGAGTCAAATGGCCTGCTTCCACATCGTAGGGATTCTATGAACTAAAATGATCAATTAAATAAAACCAGAAGTCTCGATTTTAAACTGGAGACATCAGATGATTACGGTGAAGTAAAATAGTTAGATTATGTATTTAATAGCTTAACTCACCCAAGTATGAACACCCAGCTACACCTCCCTCAGGCCTGACCACTGTTGCCCCACACATGCATACTGCTAACACCCAGCCTCCCCAAACTTCAGATGGATTTCTCCTGCCTGCTGTGACCCATCTTAAATCCTGCATTTTTTATCTGCCCCATTGCACCCGGGCATCTCACCTAGAATCCTAATCTCTGCAAGCACTACTCTACTTACATGGCACCCTACAATCTCAGCAACCTAACACATTTGCCTCTCAGAAGAAATTTTAAAAATCAACCTTTTTGAATGTGTTATGGCACACCTCTGGGGCAGGTTGCACGGAATCCAGGCCTTGTGGCTCAGAGATAGGGATACCACCACTGCACCAGAACAGCCTTTCCATTTATATTGGACACTTACCCAATCACAGAAGTAAAAAAATATGACTGTTAAATTTCAAAATATGGCAGTTAACTGCTTGATAAAAGGAGACATGGTTTACCATTTTCTACAGAGCTGCACTACACTACTAAAGAACTGGATCACATGATCCAAACCACATGGCACTGGCCCCAATGCCAAAGAAAAAATTCACAGATCTACAAGAACTATGCCACATTGAAAGAATCCACAAAATTGACTTTGCATAGAAGGTGAATGTTTTAGGATACATGTTCTAGTATCTGAAGACTAGTTTCTATTATCTGACACACAAAATGTTAACTCTGTTGTAATAACAAAAAACTTAGTTTAAAAACAGTGGTAAATTACCTCTAATATGAATTGCCCAATGTACTCAACAGGAAAGTAAGGCGCCTTGTATGTATTTTTCAATCGCTCCATTGTATAATTTTGATTTTCTGTTAAGACATGTGTAATTTCGCAACAACGTCTTGGTCGATGATACACTGTGGCTTTTCCAGCATGTAGGACTCTGACAAAAGAACTCCAGTTTTTAAATCCATTCTGCTGTAATAAAGTATATCTCCTTATATAAAACTAAATTCACATCTCTGCAGTTATTTATCTCATCTGCCCATTTCCCAAAGGAATATTCCATATAGAGAATTCCACAACCCCAAGCCACTTCTCTGCCCAACCCTACTAAGACAAAAATCAACAACTGCTTCTCATTAAAGTCATACTGTCTGGCATGGTTCATGGCTGGTATTTCTGTTTCAGAAAAAAAGAAATGACATCTTCTCAACACACTTCCTTTTCCAAAAAGAGATCTGAAGATTGCAAGGTAAGTAAACTACTAATTCAAATTGAAAATTTATGGAAGATATTATTTTGTATTTATATTACAAACATCAACTCACTGCCAATTCCTTCTTGCTTCCTGCCTGCCAGTACAACAGAAGCAGCACGTGAACATCCACAGCTGTTATTTGAAAAGATGTGTGAAAAAAATTGTGTGGGAAGAAACCAATCTCTCATGTTTGGCTATTTGTATTCAGTTAAAAAGAGTCCTGACAATTATTGAGATGCAATGGTTTTTAATATTGAGAAGGTAATTTATGCTCAAAGTCCAAATAGTAAATTCAAAATAACGTACATCTCCTGAGCTCACTCCAACCGGATGTTCTTCACTATGCTATAACCCAGCAGCCCCAGAGTTCCAAAGTCTTTGGTCTTGACTGGCAATAAGATGCATTACGTGAAGAGATGCACATGTACACTTTAAAAAGGCAGTCTCCTAACATCTCTGATCTCATCATGACATGAGCATTTCCAACCACTTTCTTGTATCCCCTCACCAGACAACTCTCCAGACTTCCAATCCCACCACTGAGTCAACCACAAGAAAATTGTTGACAAGTCACTTGCAACTTTGATCTTCAATTGTCATAATAAGTCTGCAGCTACCAATCTGTTTAACCATGCTTAGTTTTAATATTCTGGATCCAAAAAAAGTGGTGCTGTGACACTACATATGACATAGTCCCATTTTTGTTCCAATTTAAAACAGGTATAGGTTTAAAAGTGCATAGACTTACAACTGGATCATTCATCTCTAGAGCAAAGAGTGTGGTCACATCAAACCTTTACCTTCTCTGACAAAACCACAAACACTTATATTCTCTAGTGTAATCCTGGAATTAGAATAAAAAAAGACTACTTTTTTTTCATTTAGAGCCATTGTTATGTAGATGTGGACGTACTGTACCTTTAAGAGAGTTAAAAGCTAGCAGAACTATGTGACAGCACCAAGTGTTCTGAACAAGACATAAATCAAACATGTTGTTCAGTGGCTAGTTGCCTGGAAATGACAAAACAGTTTTGAATTAAGCCTATCAGTTTAAATTAAACCCCAGAAAAAAAAATGAAACTCCAATCAAGTTTGAATTTAGTATATTGACAATCTTAAAAGCTAAATGACAAGCCAATGCTTTGGGGGTATAACACTGGGAAAAAATTGAACAGTTGGGAGGAGAACTGTCAATTTTGGCGACTTGTGGTTGATAAGTGAGAGAAATGGCTCATCATTGATAATGAGGGTCTGGGATTTGAAGAAGTTTATGAAACTTTGCCAAGAAACTTTAGAAGTAAAGAAAAGGGCCAAACGTTTAAGCATAAGTTAGATCTGGTTTCACAAAGGACAAAAGTAAAGCTGAAATTGTAAGAGAAACTCAAACACTTAGTTGTATCAGAGAAACAGACAAGTGCAGTAGAGGGAGAAAAACCTAAATGACAATTGAGGAAAATGAAGTTAGGATAGTGAGTGTGTGTGAAGGTTTTAGCCGAGCAAAGAGAGAGCATTTGAACTTGAGAAGTTGCAACTTAATCAGCAAAGTCAAGTTAACAGGATGGAGATTAAAAAGAGAAGGTAGTGGTATATATAATATGTCAAGATTGCTACATTTGGGTGAGAAAGATGTTGAAGCATTCTTTATTTCATTTGAAAAATTGGCTCGGCAGACTGAGTGGCCTGAGGATTTATGGGTAATGCTAGTTCAGACTAAACTGGTTGGCACAGCTAGTGAGGTATTTGTCACTCTGTCAGAAGATTATGAAGGAGGTTAAACAGGCTATTTTAAGTGCTTATGAATTAGTACAAGAAGCATATATACGGCGGTTCAGAAACACAACGAAGGAACCAGGTCAGACTTATGTTGAGATCGAAAGAATTAAACACATCATTTTGATCGATGGGTGCATGCTTCGAAAATAGATAGGACCTTTGTGGCTCTTGGAGAGATTATTCTGCTAGTGGAGTTTAAAAACTCACTTCCAGCGATGATTAGAATTCATGCAGAGGAACAGCAAGTGAAAAGAGCAGCAGAATTAGCAGACGAATACATATTGGTACATAAGACAAGCTTCTGGCCAGAATTTCACCCTGTGAGGGCAGAAGGAGAGATCTTGTACTACTAAACCAACAGTAGAGAGTACTGGTAAGAATTTACCACAGGATGAAAAGGAAGCCCAAGAGGATGGAAAGAAGGGGAAAGGCCTTAGGCGTTTCCACTGTGGTAAATTGGGACACAGTCATAGTGCTGGTCATTAAAGAAAGGTGCGGTGGGAAAAGATGTGGTAAAAGAAGCTAAGACAGTGACATTAGTGAAGGTAGTAAAGGAGACTCCACGAAGAGCCAAAACACAGCAGGAGAGTGCACAGCCTCAGCAGGGGCTGGATGTGGAGTCAGTATCTGATCTCTACAAAGAATTTGCCTTTGTGGATAAAGTTTAGTCAGAAAGAACTGAGGGAGAAGGACAAGAAGTTATAATTTTTAGAGATATGGGATCTAAATAGTTGCTGATAGTAAGGGATGTGCAGATATGCACTCTTTTTGATCTGTTAACTCAGAGAGTGTGATAACTTGTGGGATAGATGGACAGAAATTTAGCATTCCTCTATATACGATTAGGTTGGAGTGCCAATTCAAGACTGGGAAAGTGTCAGTCACTCGCACTGTAAGTGTCAGTTTGTTCACTGTAAGGAATTCAGTTTGTCCTTGGGAATGATTTGGCAGGATCCAAGGTGGGAGTGACACCTGTTGGTGTGCAGAAGCCCAAGGAAGACCAAGACATTGGAAAGTTAACACAGAAATATCCTGTTTTTTTCCCAGATTGCGTGATAACCAGATCCCACGATCATAAATCACAGCACGAAACAAAAAAGAGAAAGATGAAGGAGTTGAGGTTCAATGAGCAGATAGCCTGTTTGACATAATGGTACAGGAAAAATCTGAACAGGCAGAGGGTCAGACAGAAGTGTTTAGTCCTGAAAGACTAAGGGACTTACAACAGCAAGACAAGATGATGAGATATATGTGGATGCGTACTCCGAAAAGGAGGCAGAGAATATTATCTCAAAGACAGCATCCAAAATTACTTATTAACCATAATGGATGTGTCTACCAGATTTCCAGAGGCAATTCCATTATGGACTATTAAGATAAAAATGGTGATAAAGGAGGCAGTAGTTGTCTTCACACAGTATGGGCTACCCAGAGAGATTCGTCAGACCAAGGGTCAAATTTTGCTGCTTGGCTGTTTGAGGTGGTATGGATAGCATAGGTATACAGTACTTTAAATCCAGTGTGTATCATCCTGAATCCCAGGGAGCTCGAGAGAGGTGGCATCAGACCTTGAAATCCATGTTGAAAGCACACGGTCAGATTTACCCCAATGATTTGGATAAAGGTATCCCATTCATATTATTTGCCAGCGATGCCCATTCCCTTCGAGTTAGTATTCAGTCATGAAGTGAGAGGCTCTTTGAAATTAAAGAAAAAAATTGACAGGACCAAAATCGGAGATCTCACACTTAGATCATGTATCGGAGGTGAGGGAGAGACTTAATTGAGTCGGCAAGTTAGCTAAACAGCACCTAAAAAAAAAAGGCACAGTATAGAATGAAACAGGTGGCAGATAAAAGTTCTGAGACCTGGATTTTTTGACGTGTTAGTACTGCTACCGATGATAGGAGATCCCTTCAAAGCCAGGTTTAGTGGTCTTTATCGAATTGAGAAAATGTTGAGTCAGGTGAACTATAAAGATGCCAGATAGAAAAAAGGTGTCGGGTATGTCATGTGAACATGTATTATACAAGAGAGAAAGAATTGGAGAAATAGGTTAGTTACTGCCTTGAGTGAGGAATCAAATCCAGTTGACGTGGATTTTGATGTGCCTCAAAATAGATTAAAAAAATGAAGTCCTTGAGGAGTGGAATAGGTTAGTAAACTAACTGCCTCATGAGCAGAGAACACAGTTGAAAGATTTGTTACTGCAGTATAAGGACATATGCAAAAAACAGATGGGGAGGACTAATGCTATCGTATATGAAATAGACATAGGGAATACTGCTCGGATAAAACACCAGCCCAATCGGCTTAATCCTTTCAAAGCCAGACAGGTCCAGATGGAGGTAGAGGCTATGCTCAATGAGGACATTGTTGAACCAAGCCAGAGCGCGTGGAGTTTGTCGATTGTCTTCGTTCCTAAACTGGACAGAACTCAGCGATTCTGCATGGATTATCAGAAGGTAAACGCCATTACAAAATCGGACTCCTGTCCAATTCCTAGATTGGAGGACTGTATCGAAAAAGTTGGACAAACCAGTTACATCACCAAGTTGGACTTAAAGGTACCTGCCAGTAACCACACATTATCAGAGTTGGCGAAAGAAAATTTCTGTATATCTAACTCCAAATGGACTAAAAGTTTAAAGTGATGCCCTTTGAAAAGAAGAACGTACCCGCCACATTCCAAAGATGCATGAACAGAGCTGTGCCTGGATTAACAAACTGTGCCGTCTATTTGGACGATGTAATGATTTTTACTAAGTCCTGGAAAGATCATATGGTACAGTTCGCAGAGCTCTTTGAATGTCTATGAGAAGCAAAACTGGTGATCAACTTAAATAAAACTGGATTCACGAAATCAGAGGTGACTTTCTTGGGACAGAACATCGGTCATGGAAGGTTGACCCCACAGAATGCAAAGGTGAAGGCCATAGAGAAATGTCCACAACCAACCTCAAAGAAAAAGGCACTTCGATTCTGAAGACTCAGGATTCTGTAGGAGGTTTGTTCCAAACTTCTTCAGTGTCGTGGCACTGTTAACCAATTTGTATTAGTCTTCAGCAAAGTTTCAGTGGATACAACCATGCCTGGAGACATTCGATCATTTGAAAGCCATATTAACCACCAAACCAGTTTTATCTACAAACTTTTCGAAACCTTTTAAAGTCACCATTGATCCTAGTGACATAAGAGTTGGAGCTGTACTCCTACAGAAAGCTGAGGATGGGATTGAACTGTGAGTTGGTTACTTTTTGAAGAAGATCAACATCCACCAGAGGAAATACTCCACAATCAAGAAAACTATTGAGTTTGGTTACTCGCCTTACAACATTTTAGTGTTTGTGACGAACAATATGTCGGAGACAGTTGTGTACATGGATCACAATCCGCTTACATTCTTTGAAGCATTCCAAGACAAGAATTAGACTATTTCTTTGGAGTCTTGTTACCAACTTTTAATTTAAAATTCATACATGTTGTTGGTCATAATGTTGCATTGTGGGCAACATTAACATAGCACGATGGGAAATAAAATTGGTCAATTCTCGAGTTATAATTCAATAAGTTAAAAGACAAAAAAAAAAAGGTCAGAAACAGCTTTCAGGACCAGACTGAATGTAAACAAATTCCATACGTGTATAAAACTTCAGTCATCTTTTTCAAGGCTCCTTGTATATTTTGAACTGCAGATCTCAGATTAAACAAAAGGTCCATATAATAGAATCAGAGTTATGGAATGACACAAATGATTAATTTTCTTTTTCGGCCAAGGCTCAGTGTTACAGATGATGCACATTTCATGATAATCTGTAATTGCTCAGCACATTTTAAATGTATATAAAAGGTGTTACTTTTCTTCTAAAAGGCACAAAACTTGGAAGGGAAACAGGGAACAAACTGGATCCTTCCCCTTTCCAAGTCACAGCCAAATTGCTGCAGTACGTACAATAAAGCTTGATTATTGTCAGTTCAATTGATTTTTGAGTATTGTTGATGAATGCAATCACAGATGTATTATCGTAGATTTAACGGATAACATTTAGATGAGATTTGTATTTACTTTAATGTTAAATATATAAACAGGTATATGAGAAGTTGTTAAGGTGAAGTTAGATTAAAGTTATCTGTATATGAGGGAAACGGGTTTAAAAAACAATAGACAAAAAAAACAATCTTCTCATTAGGAGGGTTCTTTTTTTCTTGGGGGGGGAGGGGAGAAAAATAAAGAGGTGCTATGAAGATGTGGGTGTACTGTATCTTCAAGAAAGTTAAGAGCTAGCAGAACTATCTGACAGCACCAAGTTTTCTGAACAAGGTATAATCTAAATGTGATTCAGTAGCGAGGGTAGCTGGTGGCCTGGAAATGAAAAACAGATTTGAATTAGGTCAGTTTAAAATTATACCCCCCCCAAAAAAATACCAAACTCCAATCAAATTCAAGTTTAGTATAGTGACAACCTTAAAAGCCAATGACACAACCCGATGCTTTGGCGATACAAGACCAGGGAAAATTGAACAGTTGGGAGGAGAACGGCCATGCCACCAGCATCTGTAGACTGCCTGGAGAATAGCTTTCTGAAAAAGGTACCTTTATCGATCAGTTACCGGTGTGAAACAAAAATCCCGGAGAATAAAAAAGACGACCGGAGAAATAGAAGGTTCAACATCTGGCTGGTTTTGAATTTTTGTTCAATCTTAATTGGGGGTTTTCTCAGACTAGTATTGTAGAAGGGGAAGGTAAAAGATAGGTTAGAGGAAGGAGTTGTAAATTGTTGTTAAGATATAACAGAATAATTACCTAAGAAATAAAGTTGTTGACTTTTACTTTAAATAGTTCTTGGTAATTTTCACAGATTACCGCATGAGATAAATCTTTGTGTTGCTGGTTTAAATTAAGCAGGAGGTTTTATCCCATGTCATAACACCATCCACATAAATCTTTTTCTTGATCACCAGTACACAACCTTTTCTCTGCTGTGAGGTGCCTCTGCTCTTTTTTTGCTTTCCTAATACCTATCAGTTCACACCTCTACCTAGGCCTTTCCTTTCCCTAGTTCTGAAACTGTGCATCCTGCTTTGGTCTAAATATCTCTGACCATACCTTTGCTGAGAGCACCTGGTTCAGGAGACTCAATTGCTCCAAAATTTATTAAAAGTCTGACCACTAGTTTTCTTTCTATGCCACAATGCTAACTGGCAATATAAATGGTCCTCTTTCCTCAGGTGTTGGATATACAGATATTCAACACTTTCCTCTCCAAAGGTGTGTTGCTTGTACTCATCTTACCCACAATTCCATTTGAACATCTAAGGTTTCCTCCCTATCAATATACTGAAACCAGCCCTAAACATAATAACAAATGACAGTGCATGCCCACTATCCTGATCAACCTCTGTAGCCTTCTACATATTTAATCATAACACCCTCCTCAATAGATTCTTCCCAGCTCAGTGGCACTAATTGGGAGATTCTAGTTTACCTATTATTGTAGCAAGAGCATTTCAGCAATTCTTTCTTTCCTTCGACTAGCACTAGTGTCTTCCCTAAGCATGGAATCATGCCTTGGTCATATAACATCTTGGTATATGCCAAATGTGTTTCCATTCCTTCATAGGCACGGTGAAAATTCTGTATTTTTTCCACTATTCTGCAGGAATCTCCTTACCACATAGTAGCAGCATTAAGACAGCAACTCATTATCTTTCAAAAGTCAATTAGAAATGGGCAAAAGCTGGTTTTGGTCAGTCATCCACACCTATTAAAAAAGGGGTAAAAAGTCTGTGCTTAACACTTGGTCTTGGATAAATCCCAACCTTGGTCAATAAATTCATTATTTTAAAGACTTTTCACAAACTCCACACATTTCAGGTGCTTCCACTACTGTTGCCAACCACTTCTACAGGTTCAACTACTATTACTAGGTGAACTACAGGATTCACAACTACTTAACCCAGAACTCGCATTAAATTTCTGGTCAAGTCCTTATTTCCAGTAAATGCAGTCAATTTGGTAACAAATATTCCTTTCTGAATGCGATGTTGGGCCTCCTTCTTGAATTGCTGCAGTCCAGGTGATGGTGCATCTACAAAGTTAAGTGAGTTCTCGGATTTGACTCAAGGACAACGTGGAACAGCAATTCCAAGTCAGGATGGTAAGTGGCTTCAGAGAATTTTCCGGTGGTAGCATTCCCATGCATCTGCTGATATTGTCACTTTGCCATTTTGTTAACTGCCTCATTTCCAAATAGTGCACCAAAGACTTTAATTTTTTTTTTATGCTGGTCTCTTGTGCAACTTTCCATGCATGTAGCTATCATGCTGAAACTTACCCTCTTCAAATTGAATTGAATTTATTGTCACGTGTACTGAGGCACAGTGAAAAGCTTTATCTTGCGAGCAATACAGGCAGATCACAGAATGAAGTTGCATAAATAGTAAACAAGTAAACAGCAGCAAAAACAAAAACAGGTACAGGCAAATGTTAAAAGAGTTTGAGAGTCCATTCAGTATTCTAACAATAGTAGTGTAGAAACTGTTGCAAAACCAGCTGGAGCACGTATTCAGGCTTCTGTACCTTCTCCCCGATGGTAGAGGTTGTAGAAAAACATTGCCAGGGTGGGATGGATCTTTAAGAATGCTGGCAGCCTTTCCTTGACAGTGGTCCGAGTAAATGAATTCTATAGATGGGAGGTTGGCCTTTGATTGCCCAGGCAGAGTTCATCACTCTCTGTAACTGTCTCAGATCTTGAAGGTTACAGTTGCAATACATTCAGACAGAATGCTCTGAGTAGCACACCTATAAACGTTGGCAAGGGTATTCACCGTCATGCCAAATTTCCTCAGCTGCCTGAGGAAGAGGAGACATTGTTGGGTCTTTGTAACTCGTGCACTCACATGATAAGTCCAAGAAAGCTTGTTGTAGATGACCACTCCCAGGAGCTTGACACTTTCCACTTGTTCCACCTGTGCTGTTAATGCGTAGGGGGGGGCACGTAACATCCCGCTGAAAGTCAATAATAAGTTCCTTGGTTTTGCTGCCATTGAGAGCTAGGTTGTTCTCAGTGCATCATTTTTTCAGTTTTACACCTCCAGTCTGTCGCCATCTGAGATTCGACTCACTGTGGTGTTGTCATCAGCAAACTTGTAAATGGCATTAATCTGGTATTTGACGAAGCAGTCATGGGTATACAGCGAATACAGTAGTGGAATGAGTACACACCCCTGGGGGGCTCCACCGGAGATTGTTAGTGACGATGAAATATTGTCCCCAGTCTTTGCTGATTGTGGCCTGTGGGCCAGGAAACTGAGGGTCCGGTTGCAGAGAGTGGGATTTAGTCCGAGATCACTAAGTTTAGTAATCAGTCTCGAGGGGATATTAGTGTCGAAGGCTGAACTGTAGTCAGTGTGTAGGATTCAGAAAGCTGTTCTTGGTGTCAAGATGTTCTAGGGAGGAGTGAAGGGCAAGTGATATGGCCTCGGACATGGATCTGTTGGTCAGATAGGTTAATGGAGTTAGTCAAGAGTAGTGGGGAGGCTGGAATTGATTAATGCCATGACCGGCCTTTCAAAGCACTTCATGATCAAAGTTAGGGCCACTGGGTGTTTGTCATTGAGACATGCTGCATGTGCCTTCTTAGGCACAGGGTTGTTGTTAGTCCTCTTAGGCAGGACAGTGGCCTGCTGCAGGGAGAGGTTGAAGATGTCTGAGAAGACCTCCACCAGTTGATTTGCGCATGCTCTGAGTGCACGGCCTGGTCCCATTGTTTTCCTTGGATTCACACAAAGGAAAACTGATCTGACCTCTGATGCAGTGACTGTTGAGGTAGGATTTGTCAGAATGGGTGTTACCGCTCTGCCGAAATTCTGCTCAAAGCAAGCCCAGAAGGCGTTGAGACAATCTGGGAGGGATATGTCATCGTCTGCTATCTTGCATTCTTTTTAGAACCTGTGATGTCATTCAGTCCTTGCCAGGTGTCTGGCTAGGTCTCTAGTTTGGATTGGTATTGGGCCTTGACTGTTTTAATGGCTCTGCGAAGGTCATACTTGGATTCCTTGTATTTGAGTGGGTCTCCTGATCTGAAGGCCTCACGCCTGGTTTTTAGTAGGTTCTATTATGTCCCGAGGCAAACATGATGACTGCAGATGCTGGAAATCAGATCAGAGTGGTGCTGGAAAAGCACAGCAGGTCAGGCAGCATCTGACGAGCAGGAAAATCAACGTTTCAGGCAAAATCCCTTTATCAGGAATAGAGGCAGGGAGCCTCCAGGGTGGAGAGATAAATGGGTGGGGGATGGGGGTGGGGGAAGAAAAGAGAAGGAGAAGGTAGCAAAGAGTACAATAGGTGAATGGGGGTGGGGATGGAGGTGATAGTTCAGAGGGGTGGGTGGAGCGGATAGGTGGGAAGGGAGATTGTCAGGTAGGACAGGTCATGAGGACAGTGCTGAGCTGGAAGGATGGAACTGGGGTAAGGTGGGGGGGAGTGGAAATGAGAAAACTGGTGAAGAACACATTGATGCCCTGCGATTGAAATGTTCTGAGGCAGAAGATGAGATGTTCTTCCTCAAGGCGTCGGGTGGTGAGGGAGCAGCGGTGGAGGAGGCCCACAACCTGCATGTCCTTGGCAGAGTAGGAGGGGGAGTTGAAACGTTGGGCCACAGGGCGGTGGGGTTGATTGGTGTGGGTGTCCCGGAGATGTTCCCTGAAGCGCTCTGCGAGGAGGCATCCAGTCTCCCCAAATGTAGAGGAGACTATATGTCCCGATTCATCCAGGGTTTCCTGTTGGAGAACACTTGGATTGACTTCCTCAGTATGCAATCCTCCACATACTTGCTGATAAAGTCTGTGCTGGTGGTGGTGTACTCGTCCGAAAGATACCTGCGGACTGTAACCCCTGTAAGTTACAGAATAGAATTCCTACAGCGTGGAAACGGGCCCTTTGACCCAACAAGTCCACACAGACCCTCCAAAGGGTAACACACCAGATCCATTCCTCTATTACTCTACGTTTACCCCTGACTAATTCACCTAACTTACACATCCCTGAACACTATGAGCAATTTTACATTGCCAATTCACCTACCCCGCACATCTTTGTATTGTGGGAGGAAACCCGAGCACCCGGAGGAAACCCATGCAGACACTGGGAGAATGCATGCGTGGAATTTGCACAGTTGTTAAAGGTTGGAATCAAACCTGGTCCCTTGTGCGGTGAGGCAGCAGTGCTAACCACTGAGCCATCGTGCTGTTTCCATAATTCAATATTCTTCTTAAGCCTTATTGATCAAAAAAATTCATTATACTTTCTAATTTTTTCCTTTCTTTGCATGGGTATTTATTTTCCTCACTAGCTGCTTTTGGTGCCTTAAAAACATTTCATTCTGCAATAGATTAAGCTATATGCTCGGAGAACAACTAAAAACACCAGAACTCATTTATAAAATCAGCAAGCCCTGGCATACAAATATCATTGAGTCCAAAATAATTAAAACAGTAGAGGTCCCAAACAAAAACTGCGGATGCTAGAAATCAGACACAGAAGGAGAAGTTGCAAGAAAAAAACTCAACAGGTTTGGCAGCAATTGTAGAAAGAAAGCAGAGTTAACATTTCAGATCCAGTGACCCAGAATAAGGGCATTTTGATGAAGGGTCACTGGACACGGAACATTAACTCTGCTTTCTCTCCACAGATGCTGCAACACCCAAGTTTTTCCAGCAATTTCTGATTAATAATGTCCCTTCTGAATGTTACCTTTTGAAAATATTTCTCCTCGATTCATCGTTGATCAGAAGGACTACTTTCCAGTTGTGAAACACTCCTGGTCTACTCGAACGGGCCAGCTCTTCACGCCACATTTTTGGCGCAGATTCCATTGGCACGGGATACTGTGAAATACTTTGAGTTTTATATCCCCACTCATACTGGATTTCATTAAGCCACCTGCCATCTTTAGCACTGTCAATGATGTAATCTTGAGTCAAGACCCACTTTCCTAAAAAAAAAAAGAAAAACAATAAACATTTCCAGATTGTGGTACTAACATTGCAACACTCTTCACACTTGTTACTACTTTAAAAATGTAATTAAAATGGAAGTCAATAAGGTTTAGTAAATTACTTAAAATATTAGTTCTGGGCTACACAATTGACCCAGTTCAAGAATATTCTCTCCCCTTACAATTCAGACACTAATAACTTGGTGACTTTTTAAGCTTCCAGACATGCTCCTGCTAATCTCAGGATATTAATGCACACTTTCGCTTCTACACAGTTCGGTCATTCTGCCCTTCTACCCACTTCAGTTGAAGGTACTATCCATCCATCATGTTCACTTCATGCATACTGCTTGCAACATATATCTCTACAAAATTTGCTTTAAAAAAGGTAGGAAAAATGGCTGGAATCCCTGATCTCTTCCAATACCAGAGAGAGATTGTTACTTATAGCACACACACACACGGAGTGAAGTAATTATGCAAGTACAAGGGGCAGCTCCAAAATGACAAGAGCAGAAGGCACAGAAATCCTATCAGATCTCTTGGAGAAGTGAAATCAGTTGCTGATGCAAGAGCTCATGCTTCAATAACTAAATTTGCTATCCTGCGGGATAAAATAAAATGAGTATGTTCATTTACAGTACAGGTGGTTGACTACACTGTTTGCAGAAAGAAATTGTTTTTACCCAATGAAAACAAGCTAATTTTGATTCAAGCAAGGTAAATTGGAATGTTTTGACTCACCTGCAGCACAAGCTGCTAAAAATTTTTCACTGCGACTTGGCTTACTTGCTATCATATGAGTGCACTGCTGCTTATATTCCTAGATTTTGAGGAAATTAAGTGACATGCTTAGTTAGAAACAGACATTCTGCAGATCCCATCATTGATGGTATTATTTTCCTTTTAAAAATGCACTGCTAGCAATGTTAGAAACAGACTAAAAGTAGGTTTCATGATCACGTGTTCTTTTCAGAAGATGAAAAGACTAACCCAATCCAACTGGTTTCGCCAAGACTTCAATTCTCATTTTAGGCATGTGACTGTTCAATATTGAGAGGTATTGTATTATGATTCTCTTCACCAACTCACTCACAAGCACTTTGTTTACTATACAGTATTTCCACTCATTCATAAAATTTTTTAAACAGTGCAGTTTACTCTTCCAACCATCACCGTTTCTCACCATCTTTCAATTCTTATCAGCTTCATGCTGCAAGCAGCATTTAGACCGGTTTCTGTACCAAAGGCTACCCCTGATTAAAGCATTCATACTGTAAACTACTTAGAACATTGCCATCTACTCATCATGTCTCCATAACTCACTCAAACTATGGGAAGATTAACTGTCTCGAGAGACCTGAAAACATTACAGAACAGTTTCCTCCACTAATGTAAAGGGCAACCTTGATTATCCGAAGGACATGAGCAGGGAGCATTTTGCTTGGATAATTGAATGGTTGGATAATAGTTTATCCAAACAAACATTGGGACGTTGAGTTCTTGTTCAGATAATTGAGGTTATATTTTGTAAATACATATTAATTAGGGCCCTACCCACTTTATGAAACTTAGTATCAAAACAGCGCTTCTGTAAAACTGCATGTATAATGTATAAGAACAGTCAAAACTGGCAATAGTAAATGAAACCTTATGTCCTAGCTGCAGGAGATCAGTTTGATCTCCTCTATACTTTTATTTCGTGTACATATAATTTTTCACTTATTTTCAGATCATGTAGGTTGGTATTTTTACTAACATTACGAACTTCAAAAGACAAAAAGGATTAACATCTCAATTATGCAAGCTCAGACTGGACTGGCATCCTAATCCGAATAAGACTAACAGCTAACATTTAGCAAGTATTTAAACTATCACCTGCTTCATCAGGACAGAAGTTTTGCAAAGTTGTATCTATTGTACAAAAGTATGTGACACCATAGTGCTAAAATATTCATGTATGTATACAAAGAGCCAACTGTAAAACTGTACTTTGGATTCCATCACCATCTTGAACTGCACTACTGCAGATGCTCAATAAAAAAAAAAGCTATCACCAGCACTCACCAGTCTTGGTCATTATTGAACATGATCCAACAACAGGAAGAAAGGAAAATAAATATTTCCAGCACTTTCAGTTTGTTTAAATATTAGCATTAATTCAAATCAGCTCACTGCAAGGCAGAATTTATGGAGCAGACAATATTTGGCTTCCTCCCTGCTCTTAGAAGGAAAGCCATGATGTGGAGATGCTGGTGTTGGACTGGGGGACAAAATAAAAAAATCACACAACACCAAGTTATAGTGTAACAGATTTATTTGAAACCACAAGTTTTCAGAGCTCCCACTGCTTGCTCAGGCAGCTTTAGAGAATACATTGATCTTTTACGATAAAATCTGTGTCCAAACAAGTAGCCAACGTCCTATGAAGTAGAATGGACTACCGTGAGAATGTATTCTGACAACTGAACAACCTGGAACACTACAAGCAACTACATGCTGATCTGACCAAAGAGCGAGCTTATCCGTGAACTCAGCAGACTGATCAAGAACTTTGATCAAGAGCACCATACACGCTCTCATCCTACATATTCGCATAGGGGACTTCCATTGCCTGCTGAAGATACACAAAGCCAACATACCTGGACATCACATCATATCAGGCAATGGGACTCTGGGAGAGAACCTCTCCAGCTATGTAGAGGACACCTTGAAACCCGTTGTACAGGGAACCTCCAGCTTCTGTTGTGACACTACACATTTCCTACAGAAACTTAGCACCCATGGACCAGTCAAACCAGGAACATCCTTCATCACAAATGAATGTTTTGGCATTCTACACTAGCATCCTCCATGATGATGGCATTGCTGCAACAGACTCAGTACTCAATACCAACTGCCGATCTCCAGGCACCGTCCTACAATTCATGTGCATCATCCTCGACCATAACATCTTCACCTTCGACAACCAGTTCTTTACCCAGATACACTGAACAACCATGGGGACCAAACTTGAATCCCAATGTGCCAACATCTTCATGCGTATTTCAACTTCGAACAAGGCTTCTTTGCTGCACAGGGTGTCTGACCAATGCTTTACTCCATATACATTAATGACATTTTCTTGCTCTGGACCCTTGGTGAGAAATCACTGAAACAACTACGCGGTGATATCAACAAGTTTCATGCCACTAGACTTAACATGGACTGCTCTTTAGAATCAATCTTATTCTTGGACACATCCATCTCCATCTACGGACACTTTAGCACCTTACTCTATTGCAAGCTCATGAATAACCTCACAATGCTGCACCTCGAGCTTCTACCCTAAACATGTTAAAACAGCCAGCCTCTACGGACAAGCACTATGCATACATAGGATCTGCTTGGATGAAGGGGAATGTGATTAACATCTGAAGGTATTGAGGGTCACCCTCATAACAACAAGTTATGATGTTCAACTTATCGATTGCCAGTTTTGACGTGTCACTGAGAAAAACTTTCACGGCCTCCCGAGGAGACAGATACGGCATACAACCAGTAGGTACTCTTCATTGCGCAGTACTTCCTCGGAGCGGAGAGAATATGCCATGTTCTTTGCAGCCTTCAACACATTATCAGTGACGATGAGCACCTCTCCAAAATCTTTCCTACGCTGCCACTTGCCTTCAAGCAACCATCAAACCTTAAACAGGCAATTGCTTGCAACGAACTACCCAGCCTTCAAGACAACATTGATCACAACACCACCCAACCTGGTCATGGCAACCACTGCAAGACATGTCAAAACGTAGACATGGACACTACCATTACACATGGGGACACCACCCACCACATGCACACCAGGTACTCATGTGACTTGGCTAACATTGTCTCCCTCATACGCTGCAGGGAAGGATGCCCGGGGCATGGTATATTGGCGAAACCAGGCAGATGCTATGCCAGCAGAGGAATGGACACCGCACAACAATCACCAGACAGTAATGTTTCCTCCCAGTCGGGGAACACTTCAGCAGTCAAGGATGTTCAGCCTCAATGTCCTTCAAGATGGACTTTGGGACATGTAACAATGCAGAGTAGCCAAACAGAGGCCGATAGCCAAATTTCATACCCATGAGGATGGCCTCAACTAGGATCTTGAGTTCATGTCAACACTAGGTGACCCACCACACTATACATACTCATGGGCACAGACTCATTATACACACACATATACTATCTCACATTCACACAGACACAGACACTCTCTCACACACGCTCGCTCTCTGGCATGTACGCCTTCATACTCGTGCACTCTCAAGTCTATGGGGTGAAATTGCATTTGCAGAAACATTCTATTTTGTTCAAAAATCACAAATTATTAGGTAGTCAATGTCACACGTTATAAATTCCTACTTTGGAAATAAAGCCAGTCTGGCTCCAGGATGAGATACAAAGACTTGAAACAGGGCCTCACATCCAAAATACATTGTCTGACCTAAGGTGTCACATTTACTCTGATAAAATCTGAAGTTGTCTTGGAGTAGGGGTTTACATATTCATCTATCAAAAGCTGCACATTCTAACTGATTAGAGACTTAAGAGACATCTAGATTTGTCCAATACATTCGCATAAGCTGTATGGCCCTTGATCTTCAATATAAATTCTGTGTCTGACGTATTCTCTCTCACTAGCTCCCTGAGGAAGGAGGCGGTGCTCCAAAAGCTTCCAGTTTCAAATAAATGTGTTGGATTATAACCAGTGTCATGTGATTTTTGACTTGGAAGGAAAGAAAGCAGCCAGTTGACACAGCGTAAAATGTAGAAACAGACGTAAGCCAGTCAGCCCATTGAGTCTGCTCTGCCATTCAATGAGGCCAAGGTTGATCTGATTGATAATCCTTAACTCCACTTTTCTGCCTTTACCCTTTAACTCTATTCCCTTACTGACTGAAGATCTGTCTACCTCAGCCTTGAATATACTTAATTGCCCAGCTTTGACAGCATTCTGCAGTAAAAAGATTTTGGCAGGTTCACTACCTTCAGAGAGAAAAAAAAATTCTTCTTGTCTCATCATTAATCTGAGATCCTGTCCCCTAGTCCAAGACTCTCCCACAAGACCTTGTCAAGTCCCATAAGAATCTTGTATTCCAATAAGGTAGTTTCTCAGTCTTCTAACTCCAAATGACAGACTCTGACCAAGTCTTCCGTATCCAGGATAAGTTAGTAGAAAACAGGACTTCTGCTCTTCAGTGGGTGCAAGTCCCATCTTCTGGAGCTTGTGGCTAATCTAATTTACTGTCAACTCCGAACTCTAGTTCTACTGGAGCTTTGTGGACACTGGCAGTATTGCAAACAGTTTCAGGTTAAAGGCCCCAATGGGTTAAAGGGATATCAGTTGGGGAGGGTTTGCTGATATCAAGGAGGGAGTGGAGGATCTTTTTCATTTAAATGGAAGGAAGTGAGGTTATCGTCAGGGGTGACATACCTTCCTCCTTCCTGCACTTAACATGCAGGAAATTAAAAAGCGCAGGCAGCACACTCCTCTCTGCCTGCCATTGCAATCCATTTTATGACCTGGCAAGGCATTACTGACATCAATTGAGCTTTTTAATGTTCAACTGACTCAATTATTTATATGGATTCATAAGCCTGAAGAAGGGCTTATGCCCGAAACGTCGATTCTCCTGTTCCTTGGATGCTGCCTGACCTGCTGCGCTTTTCCAGCAACACATTTTCAGCTCTGATCTCCAGCATCTGCAGTCCTCACTTTCTCCTCAATTATTTATATATTTGTGCACACTACTAATTTTGGCACCCACCTTTTTCACCTGCATTGAGGTGAGCTTGTGCCTACTTTCATTGCAACTGTCTGAATTCTCCAAAATTTATGAAAGTTTTTGTAGCATTCCAGTCATAATGGAATTGTCCAAATTAAAATTCAGTTTCCCAGGCAATTCCTTCAGAGTCTGCTATAGTGGACACTCTGCAGGGTCTCCAAGCACAACAGCAATCTATGCTTTAATTATGACTGTCTAGCCAGTGGGAAATCTGCTCCAATATTGATGCATATGAACAGTTATCACTAAAATCAGACTTGTACAATGTACTCAATTTAAGTCTCTTTACTAGTTACTTCAATTGTTAACTATTTTAAGTAACAATGTTACCACTTTGGTTTCTGCTCACACAGAAGATTGAATTGACCAAATGTTCTATCACATTAATTATGAAACAGTACTAAAAGTCAAACATTTTGCAATGAAGCTATAAATCAGTAAGCAGCTACAATGTCCTTTCTCATTTCAAAAAAGAGAATTCTTCTTGAATACCAGCATTCGACAAGGAAATCAAAAGGCAAAAAAAACCGAAATATTCTGAGACTTATCCAAATTTATACATTGAATGGACTTAATGAATATAGACCAAATAAACAAACATTCATCATAAAATCATATTAAAAAGTTAGCATCGGTGAGAATTCTATTTGAATTCTATCAAAATGTGCCCTTCTGATGCAAGAAACCATACAAAATTTTAAATTGAAATATAATATACTGTGAAGAGAATACTTAAATTAAAAGTTTGAACTCTACCAATTCGTTCTCAAGCTTAATGCAAAATTCATAGTTATCACTCTTCCAGGACACTCCTTTAGTACAGGTTAATTAATCCTATCACTTTGCATACTATGTCAAAACTAAACTATTCCCCAGTTGGTTTCGTGACATGTTGATCTAGAACATACTTATCCTCTTGACTGGAGCTTAAACTAAAAATTAGAGCAAGATTTTACAGGAATGATGTTGAGAAACACTTCTACATGCAAAAGGATTGAAGAAGTTTGGAACTCAATGCATGAGGTATTCCATTTCAAACTGGAGATTGGTAAATTTCTATTAACAAAAAGGTATTAAAAAAAGTATGTGGGTCAAAGGCAGGTATTTGACAGTCTTATGAGGGAGATGGTGGCATAGTGGTAATGTCACTTACACTTCTAACTCAGAGGCCCAGTCTTCAGTAACATTGGTTCAAAGTGCACTACAATAGCTGGTGGAATTTAAAACTCAATATATAAAAAACCCACTGTAAATCATGACCATAATAAATACCATCAACTGTTCAAAACACACCTGGTTAATTAATATCCTTCAGGGAATGTAATCCGCTGTCTTTACCTGGTCTGGCCTACATGTGACTGCAGACCCACAACAATGTGGCTGACTTTCAATTACTGTCTGCAATGGCCTACTAGTCAAGGGCAATTGGGGATAGGCATTTGCTGATGCGGTCTTTGACTGACACATCCATGAATACTTTTTTAAAGATCAGTTAACTTGCAATTAAGTCATAATTTCATGTAATGGGCAAATGGGTTTAACTCCCATATTTGGCAGATAGTTAGAATGCATGTGACATTTATAGAAATCAAGATTATATGACCATACATGCGATAAAAGCTTATGGATGATCTTGACAATGGTAACATGTAAATGAATAAGAAGCAAACAACTATTAAACCATAGCATTCTAGAGAAGCTACATAAACATTTACTCAAGATGTTTTGGAGGTCTTGTAGTTGGGTACTGTTCTTGCATTTGAGATAGATTTCTGATTAATTTATCTGATAAGTTAAATAACATAAAACATTTGTGCAATCAAGGTCTCCCTCATAAGCAGTTCATCAGCTGCTGACTTTCTTGCATAGTGAGTTGTTTATAAGCCTCCTAACAGCAATTACTGATCATAAATAAAAAAATTGGATTTTAGTGCAGCAAAGATAAGGCAGAGATTTGGAGAAAACTTGAATCTTCATATTCACTGGCACTTCCTTTATTTCATTTGCCAAAGTTTCATTCTTGAGTCCATTTGCAAGTTGTTTTGTATGCAAGTCATTATGGAATGCAGGACAATATCAAATAACCACTCACAAAGATAGCAAAAGATTGCATGCTGGATCTTTAAAATTAGGCTCCTGTATGGGATTGCATTTTAAGTTGGATGTTTGCTAATCAGGAACCCCATGCAGTGTAGCTATGGTCTTCATTGTGCCATGTCTCTAAATATCTTTTGTCGATTTTTGTGAACCAATCTTCAAATCTAAGTTAAATAACCCAATATCGATTGCCAATTAAATAAGAGAGAGAGAGTTTTGAGCTTCTGTTATCCTTTGTGGAGTTACTGAACTTCGATCCCGAAAAACCTGGCTCAAATTTGACTTTGTCCTTTGGTCCTAGGCTTCCCATATCTTTAACACTTAAGACTTGAGAAGTTCAATTAAATCATCCCTTAAACTTAAACATAAACATAGATTCTTGTGAATATAACCTTAGTTTTTTGTAATCTTCCCACATAATTTAGTCCTTAGCCCAGGCATCATATTGCTAAATACAGACTGCACTGTCGCCAAACCAGTATACTTACTAAAATGTGGTGCAGTGAGGATTTTGCATTATTGAAGCATCATGCCCATTCCTTTGATACAAAGTCAAAAGTTCCATTACCTTTTGTGCATATTTTCTGTATCTACTCTTCATGTCAATAATCTTTGTTCATGGTCTTCAAGTCTCTTTGGACCTCCACTACTTCAATATTTAGAAAAAACCCTGATCTATCCAATCTGTGTTAAAGATGATATTACACTTTCCTGAATTAAAATCCATTCTCCACAGTTTTACACTTTCACTACTGCAGCATTAATAGACACATTAGAACAGTAGTATAGAATGGTGAACTCCTAACTAAATGGCCAGATTAAAACTCTGGCAACTGGTGGAATTTAAAAGACTATAAAATTAGATTTAGTAATGGTGACTATGACAACTACTATCAACTGATGCACAAGTCCAGTTCCTCAGTGTCCTTTAGGGAATAAAATTGCTGTCCTTACCCGGTTTGGCCACATGTGATTGCAAACTCTCAGCAACGCAGTTGACTCCCAAATGCTTTCTGAAATGGCCCTCACAAGCCAGTTCAAGGGCACATAGATAAGGGGTAGCAAATAAGCATAGAGGATTGTTGAGGCTGAATCGTTAAATATACTCAAGGCTAAGATAGACAGATCTTTAATCAGCGAGTGAATCACAAGTTATAAGGGGATATGGTAGGAAAGGAGTTGAGGTGTCTCAGCTTAGCTACGATCTAATCAAATGGCAAGATGGACTTGATTACCAGAATGACTTACTTCTGCTCCTATAGCTCACGGTCAAAATACCTAGTGGTGCCCACATCCTCAGAAAAGGAAATAAGTCTCTTGTAGTACAATGATAGTATCCGTATTTTTGAATAAAGAGGCCTGGGTTAAAGTTCCATCTGTTCCAGAGGCGTGTAATAACATTTTGAACAAGTTAACTAGATAGGTTATGAAACAGTTTCAAGAGAAAAAAATCATTTGGCGCCACTATTCACAACTCTTTCAAAAACACATCTGAAGACATACCATTACAGCTGTGTTTAGAATCTACTCTAACTTCTCCAAATGTTTGCTCTGCTTAATTAGCAACACTAACACTCATTAGCTCGACATTTGAGAGGTTAATCCCGATTGTAGGGTAGTAGCACATAATCCAGGTTAACACATCATGCAAAGATAAGGAAAAGCTGCATTGGAGATATCCAGTTATGAGACATGGACATAATCAGTAAAGGGGCACTAGATCAATGTAAGAATGGTTCTCTGGTCTATTCAAAGAGATTTTCCAATTGCTCTCAACTTTCCTCAGTAAGTATTAAGAATAAATAAATTAATTATCCACTTAATTTGTACGTGTGAAACTCCATTGTGCACAAATTGAATGCAACATTTGAAATTTAGCAAAGAAATTAATCAGATTTGAAGACTTTCGAAACACAAGGACCAAGTGATTTGAATAAACTTGACTTTCATAAGTTGAATATTAAACATGGATGGTGTGTAGATAGCTATTTTGAGCTAATTGAAACTAAGAGGTCAAGAAAGAAAGAAAGAAAGAAAGAACAAAAACATTTGACGAAGAAAAAAATCAGCTAAAAACACATGCTTCCAATACCATTTGCTCTCATCACTTCGGACTTACCTGCTCACAAAAGTAAATGCAGTCAAGTTGACTAAGCAATTCAACAAGGGCCCTTTTCTCAAAATGTTTGAAACCAGTTAACTGTATAATAGGATTCTGTGGTAGCCCAGCCATCTGTGTAAGAAAAGTATAATTAGTAGTGACAAGCTCACATTTATTTTTAATGCAAATGTGTCTGGATGGAGAGGGACATATTAAAATAATTCAAACGTACAGAAAATCCGACTACTCTGGTTTTGCACAAATCGGAAAGTTTTAGGAGCAATTTCAGAACTAGGGACCAGATTTAAGCTCCATAAGCTCACCACATTCAATTGTAAATTGTGGTGGACAATTAAACAATAAGCTGGTAGAGGTTCCATAAATATCCTGATCCTTAAAAATATTGGAGGTTGGGGAGAAACAGGATAAAACATTTTTTAATCAGTTTTTGGCCAGAAGTACCAAGTGGATGGTGAATGTCATTCAGAAGTCCCCTGCAACACAGATTCTAGCCTTCAACCAATTCAATTAATTCCACATGATTGAGAAATGCTGAAGGCATTTGATACCGCAAAGGCTGTGGGCATTGACAATAGTTTAAGGCTATGCTCCAGAACTAGCTCACTCCGAGTCAAGTTCTTCCGGTACAGGTACAACTCAGCCATCTATTGAACAATATGGGAAACTGCCCACTTATGTCCTATGCACAAGGAAGGGGTCAAATCGTACTCAGTTAATTATTGAATGTAAACAATCAGCAAGTAATAGAAGGGGTCATCGACAGTGCCACTGAGAAGCACCTACTTAACAATAACCTGCTGACTGATGATCAATTTGGGTTTTGCCAGGGCGACGTGCCTCCCAGTCTCATTACAGCTTCAAACATAGACAAAAAAGCTGAAATACAGAGGCAAGCCAAGAGTGACTGCTCCTGATTTCATTGCAGCAGACAACAGCGTACCGTATCAAGGAACCTTAGGAAAACTGAAGTCAATGGGAATTTTGGGGAAAAATGTTTTTCTAGCACAATGGAAGGCTGTTGTGGTTGTTGGAGGTCAATCATCTCAACTCCAGAACATCATTGCTGAAGTTCTCATGGTAGATATTTTCTAAAATTTACCTGTTCAGAGGTAGTGGTGCTGGATGTCTTGAAATGCATAGAGGTGGATAAATTCCCAAGATCTGATAAGGTGTACCAGAGAACTCTGTGGGAAGCCAGGGAAGTGATTGCTGGGTCCCTTGCTGAGATATTTGTGTCATCGACAGTCACGTGAGAGGTGCCGGAAGACTGGAGGTTCACTAATGTGGTGCCACTATTTAAGAAAAGATAGTAAGGACAAAGTAGGAAACTATAGACTGGTGAGCATGAGCTCAGTGATGGGCAAGTTCTTGGAGGGAATCCTGAGGGACAGGATTTACAAGTATTTGGGAAAGCACAGACTGATTAGGGACAGTGAACATGGCTTTGAATGTGGGAAATCATGCCTCATGAACTTGATTATTATTTCTTCTTCAAAAAACTCAGAGGATTGTTGAGAGCACAGCAGTAGATGTGATCTATATGGACTTCAGTAAGGCGTTCGACAAGGTTCCCTGAGAGAGATTGGCTAGCAAGATTAGATCTCATGGAATCTCGGGAGAACTAGCCATTTGAATACAGAACTGGCACAAAGGTAGAAGACAGAGAGTGGTGCTGGAGGATTACTTCTCAACTAGAAACCTATGATCAGTGGAGTGCCACAAGGATCAGGGCTGGATCCACTACTTTTCGTCATTTATATAAATGATTTGGATGTGAACATACTTCTACCTAGATTTTAAAAAGGCCTTTGATAAGGTGCCTCATGGGAGGCACATACAGTATGTCCTTCCTGAGGTGTGAGCCCAAAATTGGACACAGTATTCTAAATGGGTCCAAACTAGAACTCTACAAAGTCTCAGAAGCACATTGCTGCTTTTTTATTCCAACCCTCGAGATAAATGATATTACATTCACTTTCTTAATCACAACCAGCAAGTTAACCTTTTGAGAATCCTGGACGAGCACTCCCAGATCCCTTTGTACTTTGGTCCATTTATGAACTTTTTCACTGTTTAGAAAATAGTCCATGCCTGTATTATTTTTTTCCCCAAAGTGCAAGACCTTGCATTTGCTCATGTCGAATTTCATCAGCCATTTCCAGAACCACTCCCCTAAACTGTCTGCATCTTTCTGCAGCCTCCCCACTTCCTCAGTACTACTTGCCTGCCCACCTAACTTCGTATCATCAAACTTCGCCAGAATGTCACCAGTCCCTTCATCCAGATCATTAATATATAAAGTGAACAGCTGCGGCCCCAGTGCTGAACCCTGTGGGACACCACTTCTCACCAGCTGCCATTTTGAAAAATAACTTTTTTTATCCCAACTCTGCTTTTTGTTAGACAGCCAATCCTCAATCCGTGCCAGTGGCTCACCTCGAACACCACGGGCCCCCACCATACTCAGCAGCCTCCCATGAGGCACCTTATCAAAGGCCTTTTTAAAATCTAGGTAGATAGACCATGGAAACCCAGTGGATGTTAACTTACTTGTTCCCTCGTCAAACAATTATAATCAGGTTTGTCAGGCATGACCTCCCCCAACTAAATCCATGGTGAATTGTTCTAATCCGAACTTGCACTTCCAAGAATTTAGAAATCTCATCCTTAATGATGGATTCTACCAATTTTACCAACAACCGAGGTTAGGCTAATCGGCCTATAATTTTCCATCTTCTGTCCTGATCCTTTCAGGAAGAAGAGGGTTACAACAGCAATTTTCCCTGACTCCTGTGACTTTTGAAAGATCACAACCAATGCCTCCACTATTTCCTCAGCCACCTCTTTCAGAACTCTAGGATGGAGCCCATCAGGGCCAGGGGATTCATCAAGTTTTAGCACTTTTTCTTTTGTAATGGCTACCATACTCAACTCTCACTTTCCTTATTTGTTGCAATATTACTTGTCGTCCACTGTGAAGACTGACGCAAAGTATTTATTAAGTTCTTCAGCTATTTCCTTGTCTCCAAGCACTAGCCTACCTGCATCAATTTAGAGTGGCCCAATATCTACCTTTGCCTCTCGTTTGTTTCTTATGTATTGAAAGAAATTTTACAATCATTTCTAATAGAACTGGCTAGCCTACCTTCATATTTGATCCTGTCCTTCCAGATCTCTTTCTTTGTTATCCTGTTTGTTTTTGTAGTCTTCCTAATCTTCTGATTTCCCAGTGCTCTTGGCCACTTTATAGGCTCTCTCTTTTCCTTTGGTACATTTCTTGACTTCCTTTGTCAGTGGTGGCTGTTTCATTCTCCCCTCCACCTGACCTGCTGTGCTTTTCCAGTACCACAGTCTCAACTCTGACATTAAAAGTTTACTTGTTCAGTCAAAAGTCAGTTACCTCAGTTGGTTGGATAACCAGTTTGCAAAGCAGTTGCCAACAGTGTGGCTGAGATCATCATGAAGGGCTCTCCTTCTCAATCTCTGCCCTCACTAGAGGCTCAGGATTCTCAGGCTAAAAAAAAAAATCACCAATGAGAGAGCAGCTCCATGCTTTTACTTTCACCTTTGTTTAGTGCATGGAACAAATGAGTCATCCAATAGTGAGAAGTCGAGTAAATTGGAACCATACTTCGAGCATTTATAGAATATTAAAGTAATTTTATTGAAAGATTCAAAGATCCCAAAAAAGGTGAATAGGATAGACATCAATAATTATTGCGCCTGGCAGAGGCATATAAAACAAGAGGCATAATATCAGGATAAGGGAGCTCAATTATTTAGGACTGAGGTGAAGATTTCAGTGATGTCTTAGGGTTATGCAGCATGGAAACAGATCCTTTGGCCCAACTTGTCTATGTCGACCAGGTTTCCCAAACTAAACTAGTCCCATTTGCCAGCAGTTGGCCCATCTCTCTCAAAGGTTTTGAAAAATTACATGAATAGCAAATGTCTTTTAAAAATGTTGCAATTATACTCTTTTCTTCCACTTCCTCTGGCAGCTTGCTGCCTTTCAGGTTCCTTTTAAAATACTTCCTATCTCACTGTAGACCTGCGCATTCTAGTTTTGCACTCCTCAACCTTGGGAAAAAGACTTCACCTAAGGTATGCTCCTTATGATTTTATAATCCTCTATAAAAGGTTACTTCCTCATCCTCTTACACTCCAAGGAGGAATGTTCCAGCCTCTCTTTACAACTCAAACCTTCCAGCCTTGGTAACATCCACGTAAATCTTTTAGAGTTGTAGAGTCAAAAACATACAGCATGGAAACAGACCCTTCAGTCCAACTCATCTGTGCCAACTAGATATTCTAACTTTGCCAGCACTTGGCCCATATCCCTCTAAACTCTTCTCATCTATCCAGATTCCTTTTAAATGTTCCAATTGTATCAGCCTCCACCACTTCCTCTAGCAGCTCATTCCATACACACACCACCCTCTGCGTAAAAAGGTTGCTCCTTAGGTCCCTTATATATTTTTCCCCTCACCCGATGCCTGCTAGTTCTGGACTCCCACAACCCAGGAAGAAGGCTTTGTCATCTGTTTACCCTATCCATGCCCCTCATGATATTATAAACCGCAACAAAGGTCACGCCTCAGCCTCTGACACTCCAGGGAAAACAGCCCCAACCTATTCAACCTCCTTATAGCTCAAATTCTCCAACCCTGGAAACATCCTTATAAATCTTTTCTGAACCCTTTCAAGTTTCATAATATCCTTCCGATAGGAGGGAGATCAGAAATGCACACAATATTCCAAAAGTGGCCTAAGCAATATCCTGTAAACCACAACATGACCTCCCAACTCCTAAATTCAATACTCTGACCATTAGAGGAAAGCATACTAAACACCTTCTCCACTATTGTACCTCGATGCAACTCCACTTTCAAGGAGCTATGAAGCTGCACTCCAAGGTCTCTTTGTTCAGCAACACTCCCTAGGCCATTACCATTAAGCGTATAAGTCCTGCTAATGTTTGCTTTCCCAAAATGCAGCACCTCACATTTATCTAAATTAAATTCCATCTGCCAGTCCTCAGCCCATTAGCTCATCTGATCAAGATCCCACTGTATTGAGTTAATTGCTGTCCACCCCACCTCTAATTTTGGTGTCATCTGCAAACTTACTAAATATACTTCCTATATTCACATCCAAACAATTTACAAAAAGGTGACGAAAAGTAGAGGACCCAGCACTGATTCTTGTGGCACTCCACTGGTCACAGGCCTCCAGTGTGAAAAACAACCCTCCTCCACCACCACCCTCTGTCTTCTACTTTTGAGCCAGTTTTGTATCCAAATGGCGAGTTCTCCTTGTATTCCATGAGATTTAACTTTGCTGACCAGTCTCCTATGAGGAACCTTGTCAAACACCTTACTGAAGTCCATATCGTTCACGTCCACCGCTTTGCCCTCATCAATCCTCTGTTACTTTTTGCTTAAAACACCGACTTGTCTTTCTCCTCAGATGCTGTCTGACTTTTCAAGCACCACAGTTTTCAACTCTGATCTCCAGCCCTCACTTCTTCCCAATCCTGGTAACATCCTTATAAATCTTTGAGTCCTTTCAAGTTTCACAACATCCTTCCTCTCGGAATTTCGTGTACCCTTTACAGTTTAATAACACCCCTCCTACAGCAAGGTGACTAAATTGTAAGTAGTATTCTAAATGTACACTGTCTTGTAAAGTTACAAATGTCCCAACTCTTGTACTCAGCACCCTTACACAAACTGCTGTGACGCCACGTTCAAGGAACTGTGTACAAGCACCCCCAGGTTTCTCAGTTCGACATTTCCTTCGGCAATACCACTAACTGTGCAAGGCTGTCTTACTAAAATGCAACGCTTCACATTAGTCCATATGTATCTTCGCTGATGAGTGGAAAGTTTTGACACCATGTATTTCCAGGGTTAACGGATACATTTTTTTAAAAATCAGTTTACTTAAGGCTCGTATTTTTTTTGCTCTACTCGGGAATCAACGACAGCGGGCAGGAATAATGAGGTAAAGCAGATGATCAGGAATGATCATACAGAGAGGCGAAATAGTTTGAGGGATCGTTGTTTTTCTGTTCTGTTCTTTCAGAAGAGTCAAGCGATGAGAAAAGCACAGGTGGCAGTTTCAGACGAACTGTGCCAGCGGCAGCCAAGTAAATACGTTCAAAGTAGGAAAAGACCGTTCATGATAGCACTGATGCGTTCAGAAGCTCATCACAGGGACAAATAAGACACCAAGCTTACAATCTCCTTAAACTTCTCACACTTGTTAAAGAGATGGATGGAGCCCGTGACTGAGGAATTTGGCGAAGTAGGAAAGGAAGTATACTCCCCTTGCCTTAAACTGCAGAAAATTTAAAAGAAAATAAATTCCAAGCTAACTGAATATTTGCGGAAGGAAATCTACAAAACTCTGGGCAACGTTATCTCTATGTTTACAAGTCACTCGCATGTTCACACCGAAAAACGGTTACCTGAACTTCTCGGACCCACGTAGAGAACAAGTTGCACTGATCATTGGAAACCCGGGAGCGAATGAACAACCGACGCTACAGGAACGCGCTCAGGAACGTGACCTCGCGCGCAGATTTAAACTGGCTGTTCCGAGCGAAACCGCCAACAATTCCCGTCGTCTCGACTACTTTACATATTGATAACAAATTCACTCATACAACATTTTGAGAATAAAACAGAATACACTCTTAAATTGCAGCTAGCCCTAGTAAGTACGAGTGATTTGAGGCATTTGTATTTTCCATTGGACTTGTTTTTAATACCTACCTCCAACGCACTCGTACCCTCCCCGCCCCGGCTCCGAGGGTAGTACAGCCCGGTCACGTGCTGTCCAGCGTCTAGCACTGACGCTGTCTTGTACGTCTCCGGGCGATAGGGTTGTAAACAGGCCGGCTAAGTGGAGAGGTCGGAATCGAGGAGAACGGTACGCCATCACATGTAAGCAAGAAAATCCGTATTGTAAATTCAAAGAATGTCTACCATTTTATTTTCACTTCTCTTCATGACAGTTTATTGCGTAGCATTAACGAGGCCCTCCAAGGGTTGGTGCTGTTTCGATTTACTGAGCGTCAGTTGCAGCACAAACGGAGAATGATGGAGAAACTCAGCAGGTTGAGTAGCATTTGTGGAGAGAGAAATTGAGTTAACGTTTCGAGTCCAACATGACTGTTCTTCATTCTCTCTATTTGTGTCCGATTTTCAGCATCCGCAGTATTTTGCTTTTATTTGACAAACTGCGTGGCGATGTTTTGGCTGTTGCTGTGATAATCTTTACGAATCAATTCAGACCTATGAATGGACAGATCGTGCATGTGGTCTTTTGTTATTTACAAACAAAGCTGGATTATTTTTCAACGGCGGAGGTGACCATTTATTTTGGCATTTGGTCTATTTTATTATCTAATACCTAACGCAAGGTCGTTCGCAATTTGCGTTATGTTTGTTTTTAAGATTATCTAGGTTTCCCTAAGCTTTGAACACGGTAGAACAAACTGAAACAATACTCTCGATTGACAGTTGAATTTTGCTGTCCAAAATTAAGCTTCTGCTGAAATCATTATCATGACATTGGATGCAAATTTGTTCATTCCAACATTCTACCTGATGTAAATATGAGCTCATCCAAAACTCTATTTCCCAAATCCTAACTCAGCAGCAAATCCCATGTAGTTGGTTCTGCATTCGATTTATTTTCAGCAACACCTTTTCTTTTAAAATTAAAAACAAAATATTTAGGATGTTGAAAATATGAAACAAACACAATGCGGGAGAAACTCAGCATCTGTGGAGAGAAATAGTTAATGTTTCAAGTCTAGCATGACTTTTTCAGAATTATTTCTCTCCACAGATGCTGCTGGACCGACTCTTGCATTTTCTGTATTTGTACCTGTTTCTAAAATTCTCTTTGCTTGTGTTCAAATCTCTTTATAGCCTTCACCCTCCTTCCTTCCTTCAATTGCAGTTGAATTTAAAACCTCTAAATTTTCCACTCACATACATTTCTGGCTATATGTTCATCTTATTTCCTTTATTCCACTGTTGCGGGCAATAATCTTTTGCTGCAAAACTCTGGATACAAAGATTTCTGTCAAAGGCCCATCAAGCTCCTGAGGTAGATCCAATAAAGCCCTGGGGACTTATCTACCTTCATGTATTTTCAAGACGTCCAACACTTTCTTCTTAATATTGACAATAGAATCAACAGTAATTTTGGAAGACTTCTGTATGTGATGCGTGAATGGTACCTTTCACTTCTTAAAAGTGTGATGGCAGCAAATTCAATTGTGCTTTCAAAAGGGAATTGGATCAGCATCTTTATTTGCCATGTGTTGCGGGCTTTTGCATCTAGTGGGGTATATGCACCTGATGGGTTTGTTTGAACTCCTGCAATATAAGAACTAGATGTGATATGTAATATTGAATGATTTGATGGATGTTTATTACAGTTGCTGATATATACAAATATTGTCCTCATTGGTTCAAATCATTTGCACCCTTATATTAGTATGTCATCCTTCAAGTGGCACAAGATGGAAAAATTACATGCAATGATTCAGTGATGCTGTCATAATGTATCATTTTATCTCTTAAAAGTACACTATGCTGTGAGACATAATACAACACACCTTAAAAGGGAAAATAGCAGGGTAATAGGAAAGGATGAGGAAACAGGCTAAGTTGAGTTGTTTTTCAAATTAACTTGCGTAGGTATGACAAGCTTGGTCAGAATGGAGGTAACTGTGATGTTACAAAATCGGAGTGATAAATTTATTAGTTTTGTCATTTAACATTCTATTTATTGGTTGAGTCGATGCTTATTTTTCATTCAGAAATAGAAGTGGGGCATTTACTGTAAACTTCAGGGTACTAATTCAAGAATGGCTGACAAAGTTGTGTTTGAATGATTTGTCAAAATAATTAAGTTATTGACTTTTTAAGCTGCATTTCATGCTGTGGAATGATCACACTTGTTAAGGGCAGGAATGATTTGATTTGAATACGAAATTTCAAAATTTGCAATTTCCACAAAATGTTATTTAGAAATTAAATTGAATAAGCATATTTGGTTTTACTTCAATGGCTATTCAATTGTACTTGTTTTTATATCTTCTTATTTCTCATATGCTACATTGAAAGTCATTGACTTGGCTCAGTATTCTTTTTTGACTGTCACTTGTTTTGAAAAAAACAACTGGGTTTTGATTGACTGATTAGGAAAAAGCCTTCAAAACAATTAAATTACATGAAATAGATGTAGTTATTGGCATAAATCCCTGGTACAATTTCCTGCTAAATGAAAAGCTATCTGCTGACTAATGGTTATGCTCAGCAGTTTATGAAACTTCAATGCAGGCTGATTTTCTTGTGCCTGTGAACATAAATTCTGATTAAAAGAATTAGAAGCCATGTTGTGTGAAGTACTGCTTAGTGGAAAATTATTTGACAATATAATAGCAAACAGGCGATCAGTCATATCACAGAATAGTTGAGACTTAGAGTCATAGAGCTGTACAGCACGGAAACAGATCCTTCGGTCCAACTCGTCCATGCCAACCAGATATTCCAATCCAATCTAGTCCCACCTGCGAGCACCTGGCCCGTATCCCTCCAAACCCTTCCAATTTATATACCCATCCAGATGCCTTTTGAATGTTGCAATTGTACTCGCATCCACTACTTCCTCTCGCAGCTCATTCGTACCACCCTCTGAGTGAAAAAGTTGCCTCTTCGGTCTCTTTTATATCTTTCCACTCTCACCCTAAAACTATGCCCTCTAGTTCTGGACTCCCCCACCCCAGGGAAAGACTTTGTCTATTTATCCTATCCATGCCCTCATGATTTTATAAACCTCTATAAGGGCACCCCTCAGCCTCCGACACTCCAGGGAAAACAGCCACAGCCTATTTAACCTCTCGCTATAGCTCAAATCATCCAACCCTGGCAACATCCTTGTAAATCTTTTCTGAACCCTTTCAAGTTTCACAACATCTTTCCGGTAGGAAGGAGACCAGAATTGCATGCAATATTCCAACAGTGGCCTAACCCATGTCCTGTACAGCCGCAACATGACCTCCCAACTCGTGTACTCAATACTCTGATCAATAAAAGAAAGCATACCAAACGCCGCCTTCACTATCCTATCTACCTGCAACTCCACTTTCAATGAGCTATGAACCTGCACTCCAAGGTCTCTTTGTTCAGCAACACTCCCTTGGACCTTACCATGAAGAGGATAAGTTCTGCTAAGATTTGCTTTCCCAAAATGCAGCATCTTTCATTTATCTGAATTAAACTCCATCTGCCACTTCTCAGCCCATTGGCCCACCATTCAAGATCCTGCTGTAATCTGAGGTAACCCTCTTCGCTGTCCACTACACCTCCCAACTTTGGTGCATTCTGCAAACTTACTAACTGTACCTCTAATGCTTGCAAATCATGACAAAAAGTGGAGGACCCAGCACTGATCCTTGTGGCACTCCACTGGTCACAGGCCTCCAGTCTGAAAAACAACCCTCCACCACCACCCTCTGTCTTCTATCTTTGAGCCAGTTGTGTATCCAAATGGCTAATTCTCCCTTTATTCCATGAGATCTAACCTTGCTAATCAGTCTCCTATGGGGAACCTTGTCGAACGCTTTACTGAAGTCTATATAGATCACATCTACCACTCTGCTCTCATCAATCGTCTTTGTTACTTCTTCAAAAATCTCAATCAAGTTTGTGAGACATGATTTCCCATGTATAAAGCCATGTTGACGATCCCCAATCAGTCCTTGCCTTTCTGAATACATGTACATCCTGTCCCTCAGGATTCTCTCCAACAACTTGCACACCACAGAGGTCAGGCTCACTGGTCTATAGTTCCTTGGCTTGTCCTTACCACCCTTATACAGTGGCACCACGTTAGCTAACCTCCAGTCCTCCAGCACCTCACCTGTGACTATCGATGATACAAATATCTCAGCAAGAGGCCCAACAATCACTTCTCTAGCTTCCCACAGAGTCCTAGGGATTTTTCCACCTTTACCTGTTTCAAGACATCCAGAACACCCTCCTCTGTAATCTGGACAGTTTGCAAGATGTCACCATCGATTTCCCTACAATCAATATCTTTCAAATCCTTTTCCACAGTAAATACAGATGCAAAATACTCGTTTAGTATTTCCCCCATTTTCTGCGGCTCCATACAAAGGTTGCCTTGCTGATCTTTGTGGGGCCCTATTCTCTCCCTAGTTACCCTTTTGTTCTTAATGTATTTGTAAAAACCCTTTGGATTCTCCTTAATTCCATTTGCCAAAGCTATCTCATGTCCCCTTTTTGCTCTCTTGATTTCCCTCTTAAGTATACTCCTACTTCCTTTATACACTTCTAAGGATTCACTCGAATATCCTGTCTATACCTTACATATGCTTCCTTTTTTTATACCAAACCTTCAATTTCTTTAGTCATCCAGCATTCCGTATATCTACCAGCCTTTCCTTTCATCTTAACAGGAATATACTTTCTCTGGATTCTCGTAATCTCATTTCTGAAGGCTTCCCATTTTCTAGCCGTCCCTTTACCTGTGAACATCTATCCCCAATCAGCTTTCGAAAGTTCTTGCCTAATACCATCAAAATTGGCCTTTCTCCAATTTTGAATTTTAACTTTTAGATCTGGTCCATCCTGTTCCATCACTATTTTAAATCTCATAGAATTACAGTCGCTGGCCCCAAAGTGCTCCCCCACTGACACCTCAGTCACCTGCCCTGCCTTATTTCCCAAGAGTAGGTCAAGGTTTGCACATTCTGTAGAAGGTACATCCACATACTTAATCAGAAAATGTTCTTGTACACACTTAACAAATTCCTCTCCATCTAAACCCTTAACACTATGGCAGTCCCAGTCTATGTTTGGAAAGTTAAATTCCCCTATCATAACCACCCTATTATTCTTACAGATAACTGAGATCTCCTTACAAGTTTGTTTCTCAATTTCCCTCTGACTATTAGGGAGTCTATAATACAATCCCAATAGGGTGATCATCCCTTTCTTATTTCTCACTTCCACCCAAATAACTTCCCTGGTTGTATTTCCAGGAATATCCTCCCTCAGCACAGCTGTAATGCTATCCCTTATCAAAAATGCCACTCCCCCCTCCTCTCTTGCCTCCCTTTCTATCCTTCGTGTAGCATTTGTAAGAAACTATTTTGAAACTGGCTGGTGCATGTGTTCAGGCTTCTGTACCTTCTCCCCGATGGTAGAGGTTGTAGAAAAACATTGCCAGGGTGGGATGGATCTTTGAGAATGCTGGCGGCCTTTCCTTGACAGCGGGTCTGGTAGATGGATTCTATAGATGGGAGGTTGGCCTTTATGATTGACCGGGCCGAGTTGACCACTCTCAGTAACTGTCTCCAGTTTTGAATGGTACAGTTGCCATACCAGGTAGTGGTACATTCAGACAGAATTCTCTCCATGGTGCACCTATAAAAGTTGGCAAGGGTATTTGCCATCATGCCTAATTTTCTCAGTTGCCTGAGGAAGAAGAGGTGTTGTTGGGCCTTTGTAACCGGTGTGTCCACATGAGTCCAAGAAAGCTTGTTGTGGATGACCATTCCCAGGAGCTTGACACTCTCCACTCGTTCCACCTCTTGTGCTGTTAATGTGTAAGGGGGCATGAGTAACATCCTGCCAAAAGTCAATAATGAGTTCCTTGGTTTTGCCTGCATTGAGAGCTAGTTTGTTGTCAGGCACCATTTTTTCAAGTTATGTTTAGGGTGGAAGCTAGAGAAGTGCTGCTTTGTAAGTTTATCCTTGGGTTTTTGGTAGAGTGAGATACGGAGGTGCCTGTCCTTGATGGAGATGCATGTGTCCACGAATGATACAGATACTAAAGCTTAGTTCATGGTAATTCTGATGGTGGGATGAAACCTGTTGATAGCACTGTGTAGCTATTTCAGTGATTCCTCACCATTGGTTCAAAGGAAGAAAATGTAGTCAATATATCTGGTGAAAAGTGCTGGTTGGAGGTCCTATGCAACAAAGAAGTCTTGTTTGAATTTGTGAATGAAAATGTTGGCATATTGGGGTGCAAATTTGGTCCCCATGGCTGTTCTGTGTGTCTAGATGAAGAACTGGTTGTGAAAGGTGAAGATGTTATGGTCGTGGGTGAATCAGATGAATTGTCGTATGGCGCCTGGAGATTGTCAGTTGTTGCTGTTGAGTACTGAGGCTGTTGCAGGAATGCCATCGTTGTGGGGGATGTTGATGTAGAGTGCTGAAACACCCATTGAGACGAGGAATGTTCCTGGTTCGACTGGTGTGTGGGCGCTGAGTTTCTGTAAGAAATCTGCAGTGTCATGACAAAAGCTGGGGATCCCCTGTACAATGGGTTTCAAGATGGCCTCGACATAGCCAGGGAGGTTCTCACACAGGGTTCTACTGCCTGTCATGATGGGACATTCACATATCTTGGCTTTGTGTATCTTTGGAAAGCAGTAGATGTCCCCTATGTGAAAATTATGTAGGATGAGAGTGTGTAGGGAACTCTGAAGGACTGATCAAAAGCCTTTTCCTGATGAAAGGCTCAGCCCGAAACATCGATTTTCCTGCTTCTCGGATGCTGCCTGACCTGCTGTGCTTTTCCAGCAACACACTGTCGACTCTGACCTCCAGCACCTGCAGACCTCACTGTCTCCTGGATCAAAAGCCTTGATCAATCTGTTTAGTTCACAGGTGTGTTCTTTGATCAGATCGGTTGGTAGTTGCCTGTAGTGTTCCTGGTTGTTCAGTTGTCGGTGCACTTCTTTGCAGTAGTCCGTTCTATTCTGAATGACAGTGGCTCCTCCTTTATCTGCTGGTTTGATGACTATGTTGCAATTGGTTTTGAGAGCATGGATGACATTGCTTTTTGATCGAATGATAGTTTGCTCAACCTTCAGTGCGGCTGATGAATCTGGCATTTACACATTTCTTGACGGTTTGAGCTACATGTCAAGCCCAGGGCAGCAGCCCTCCAGAGGCATCCAAATCTCTCTAACAACTGTGTTATGGTTTGTCGGTTGTCTTATTGGGATCGTTGCTGACATCTTGGAAGAGTTGCATGCACGCACGCATGCAAGTCTATGGGGTGAAGTTGCAATTGCAGAATTGTATTTGCAGATACATTCTATTTTGTTCAAAAACTCAATCTATAGGCAGTCAATCCATGTGACATTTTGTAAATTCCTACTTAGGAGATAGAACGAGCCTGATTCAATATTGGAACACATACACACTCTAACCTCACTACCTTTTAATGCATTGCCTGAGCTGAGATGTCACCTTTTTTTTTAATATAAAACCTTCAGTTATCTCGGGAATGTGCCTTGAAAGAAGTTCTGGGATTTGCATATTAATGAATCAAAACTTGAAACCCATTCTAAAAGATGGAAGAGTTAACTGCAATCTCGGTTTCTTCAATATATCGCATCAGTTGTATGACACTATGATCTTTTGCTATAAATTCTGTGTCCTATGATCCTGCTCCACTAGCTACCTGATGAAGGAGCAGCAATCCCAAAGCTTGTACTTCAAAACAAACCTGTTGGACTATGACCTGGTGTTGTGAGATTTTTAACTTTGTCCACCACAGTTCAACGCACGCACCTCCACATCATGTTTATTTTGTGGAAGGATAATGCACAAAATATGTGTTATCAGCAGACATGACCTTGTTATAATTCCAGACAGCCAAATTTATGTTACAGCCTGGCTTTGGACCAGTAACATTGGTTATGAAAGATGACAGAAATTGTGAGATCCCAGGTATGGACTCAGAATAACGCCACAAGATTCCATGGTTTTGAACAAACTGTCCAAAGAGTTAGAGTTCGAGCTGGTATTAATACTGGACAACTTGGATCCCAGAACAAATTATGGCTTGATTTATCATATGTTTAATTTCTTGCAGTTGGTCAAGGTGATGGTTAGTTACTGAATCATTCATTGAGGATACAGCTGCCCTACAGAACAGAGAAAAATCACAAAAGGCGAAAGAAACAAACACAACTTGATGGTAGTTTCTAAAACAAACCTCAAAACAAAGTTTCAATGTATTTCCTAACAATTTCAATAGCACAGACTCAATTCTGGATAAATATCATTCTTACAATTAGAGTCATGTAGGTCTTCAGCCCAGAGAAAGGCCCTTTACTATATTGAGTCTGTGCTAGTCATTGATCTGCTGCCAGTGGGAAAGACTGTCCACCCTGTCTGTGCCCCTCATAACTTTATACATCTCAATCATGTCCTCCCTCGATCTCCTCTGCCCCAAGGAAAACAACCCCAGTTTATCCGATATATCTTAATAAAGTTCTCCAGCACAGGCAAAATCCTGTAAATCTCCTTTGCATCCTTTTACAGTGTAACCAAATCCCTCCTATAATTTGGATTTCAGAACTGTACACAGTACTGTTGCTGTGGCCTAACCAATGTTGTGTAGGCAATCGTACTTGTTAACAAGTGATGGCCGACTACAGTTCTAGCATCACCTGCCTGCTCTTGAACTCTCTGCCTTGACGAACAAAGGCAAGTACCACATACGCTTTCTTAATCATTTTATCTACGTGTCTTGCTACCTTAAAGGACTAAAGTCGCTTTGATCCTGGGTGCTTCCCAGGGCTCTTCTGTTCATCAAGCATTCCCTTGCCTGTTTGCCCTGTCCAAGTGCATCACCTCAAATTTATCTGGATTGAATTGCATTTACTTAAAGAAGACATCCAATAACCAGATTCTACCTGGGAGTGTAAACTCATTACAGTACTTGATTGGCCAAAGGCCTACTTCTGCTCCAATGTCTTTTGGTCTACACAACTTCAACAAAAGCAAAATATTGTGGATACTGAAAATCTGAAACAGAAATATGTTGCAGGAGAAACTCAGCAGATGTAACAACATCTGTAGGAAGAGGAACAGAACTCATGTTGCAAAGTCAATGTGACTCATTTGCATGGAAGTGAGATGGAAGACTGCACACTCCTCATCCATTTTTCTGTTCCAAAGTGGAGTCTATTGATGTCGAAATGTCAAAACTTTGTTTCTGTCTCCAGATGCTGCCAAACCCATTGAGTCTATGCAGCATTCTGTTTCTGCGACTGTATGCTGTTTTCCCGCTTCAGTAGGATGTCATTTATTCAGACTTGAACTGTACCATTCTTTTGTTTATTTACCTAATAACATTTTCGAACTAAGTCACAGATCATGACACTCTGTTATGTCTTGGAGACATGAAAGAGGTTACAAAAATATTCTTTTCCTATATAATGTATAATGAAAAACACTTTACTGATGGTTCTTCTTGCATTTCAGTGCACCATTAAAAAGCCAGAAAAATAAAAAGATAGTGTTTACCGCATCGGGAACCTATTTTTAGCTATGGCTGGTGCTGCTCCTGACATGGCCTCTTGCACTCTTTATTAAACTTGGGTTGATCCTCTGCTTGATGGTAATGGCCAAATAGGGATTATAGGAGATAGTGCGGACTGCAGATGCTGAAGAAGTCAGAGTTGATAAAATGTGACACTGGAAAAAGCACAGCAGGTCAGGCAGCATCTGAGGAACAAGAGAGTCGACGTTTCAGGACCTGCTCCTGCTGATCCTGTCTTGGACAGTACTGTACATGGACATACCTGTACATCTGTGACAGTATATTAGTGAGGATGAAGTCAAGTCGATTTTATACTTCCTTGCCTGTGGATGTATTTTTCTTTATTTAAGCCTAATTACTCTTACTCCTGAATATAATTTGGGGATGCTAGTGTTGGACTGGGATGTACAAAGTTAAAAATTACACAACACCATGTTATAGTCCAACAGGTTTATTTGGAAACACTAGCTTTCGGAGCGCTGTTCCTTCATCAGGTTCTCCACAACCACCTGATGGAGGAGCAGGGCTCCGAAAGCTTGTGCTTAAAATAAACCTTTTGGGGACTCGGCAAGATGACGGCGATTCAATAGGACTGCTGTGGACCGCTCTGCCTAACAACCAAGGCATACCAGTGTTTTTTGCCATCCCTGGCCAACTTATGTGGTGGAAATATTAGTTTAAAACCTTACAGAACACATATTTGTTAATATTTGGGAGTGGGAAGGATGCCAAAGGGGAAAGGAGCAAGCAAACAGCAGCAGGGAGGACACTCCCCTGCAGCATCTACCACACCAGAGATTGCAGCAGCAGCAGCCTCTCCTGAACCCCCCGGGGACCTGACAGACTCACAGGAATTGGCTGGGGCGATGGAGAGACTTACCTTGAAAGTGTGGCTGCGATTCAGGAAATCCGCAGGGAGATTCGTGCCCAGGTGCAACCTATTGCATCCATGCTGCAGAAGCATGAGCAGGAGATCCAGGGCCTCTGGGAGAGGCTGGCGAAGGTGGAGGGTCGAACTAAGGCCTCGGTAGCTGCAATGGAGTCCTCATTGAGTCGATCCAGGTACTGAAGCGAGATGTGTGGGCCTTGCAAAACCATATTGACGACCTCGAAAATCGAGGTCGGAGGATAAATCTCCGAATTGTCAGGCTCCCGGAAGGTGAGCAGCCAGTCAGTTTCTTTGAAAACTGGTTGCCGAAGTTTTTGGGCCTTCACATCGAGTCCAGCAGGCTTCAGATTGAAAGGGCATATCGGGTTACAGTGCACAGGTCGGGGTTGGTGCAGCATCCCCGCCCGGTCCTAGTGCACTTCCACTCATATAAGGACAAGCAAAAAGTCATAGAAGCTTCCAGATCCCTGGGAAAAGATCCGTAGGCACTGCTGTACAAGGGGTCAAAAATCATGTTTTTCCAGGATTTTTCAGCAGCTGTAATCCGAAAAAGGAAGTCCTTCGATGAAGTTAAAAAGAGGCTGAGGAACCTGGGCATCCAGTACTCTATGAGATACCTCCCAGTACTTCGTTTCAGCCATGAGGACTCAGTTTATACATTTGATTCGGCAGATAAGACTAAAAACTTTGTGGACACCTTAAAATAGATGGATTGACCTGAAGAATATGGTTAATGTTTGTTCTCTTTTCTATTTTTCCCCATGTTTTTCCTTTTTTTTATTCCTTTCTTTCTCCCTAATAATTTCCTATTTGGAAAGGGAGGGGAAGGACTTTGGAATAAGTTGTTCCTATTTTTTTAATAACTGGATTTTCTGATGGGAAATTTTGTGGATGTTCTTTGTTGTCTCTCTTTTCTTTGTTGGTTCTGCTTCTCTATTAGTCACAAGTAGGGGTGTCATGAAGCCAGGGATGGGTGGAGTGCTCATCCTGACTTTGTCTTTTGATTTAAGAATCATCTCCTTGTTTTTTCTTTCTGGCCTAAGGCTGGGGCACAGTCCAGGTTTGAAAGAGTTGTGAAGGAGGCGGGGGGGGGGGGGGGGGGGGGGGTGTTAGTGCCCTCTATGGGCAGGGGGAAGAGTCTTCATTCAAGGTTCTATAGTTGTTATTCTTCGTAGTTTTTTGGTAGTAATAGTTAAGATAGAGTAGTTTTTGTATATATAGTTTTTCGATTCTTTGAGTCTTTATTTACTTATGCTCGGCGCTTTGTAAGCAGGGTTCTCCCTCCAAGGGGTTCAAGGATGTCTGAAAGGGGATATGGCTAAGTGTCTTATTAAATGGTGCACCTGGAACATCAAGGGAAGTCATTCGCTTATTAAAAGGAAAAAAGTGCTTTCTAGCCTTAAGAGGGAAAGGGTTCAAATCGCTTTGTTGCAGGAAACCCATCTTGAAGGGGGGTTATGACCAGGCATTCTTTTCATCCTTTACTACTAAAAGTAGGGGAGTGGCGGTACTTATCCAGAAAAATCTTCCGTTCACATTACTAGAGCAGGTGAAAGATGAGCAGGGACTATCAACTCACTTGATTATCAACTCAGGCACGGCTAGTAGTCCGTCCATGCTATGGGAGACTGCTAAGGCCTTTGCTAGGGGATTAGCTATTTCCTATTTGGCTAGCTCGAAACGACAGAAGGAGGAACAGCAGTGTCTACTTGAGGTGCAGTTGAAAGCTGTGGAGGCAGCGCATTTTGCGCGGCCTTCGGTGACTAAGCTACAGCGAATCATGGCCCTTCGGGTTGCCTTGAATTCAATACTGACACAAAACGCAAAGAAAGAATTTGCTTCTGCTAGACAGAGGCTGTTCGAATATGGAGATAGGCCAGGGAAGTTTTTAGCATACCTGACTAGGAAAAAGCGTGCTCCCCAATCCATTACTGCAATTAGAAACAGCGCCGGAGACCTTACATATGATGCTAAAAAGATTAATGAGGCTTTTCAGAGCTTTTACTCTGAATTGTATCGGTCTGAAGGTTGCAAAGACAGGAGTGCTAAAATGGAGACCTTTTTTAAGAATCTGGATCTCCCAGGGGTAACCTTGGAACAGGCCTCTCTCCTTAATACCCCCTTACAGTTCAGGAAATACAGGAGGCAGCTAGGCAACTTCAGAGTGGGAAAGCGCCTGGCCCTGATGATCTCCCGGGTGAGTTTTATAAGGAGTTTATTGGGATTCTGTCAGGGCCGATTTTGGAGATGTATACTCACTCCGCTATGCATGAATGCCTACCACCATCTTTGAGATTTCCTTAATTCTTAAGAAGGGGAAGGTTCCTGAGGATTGTGCCTCATACAAGCCCATCTCTCTATTAAATTCAGACTTCAAGATTCTGTCCAAGATCCAAGATTCTGTCCAAGATCCTGGCGCTAAGATTGGAAAGGATGTTGCCCTATATTATTAGAGAGGACCAGACAGGCTTTATAAGGGGCCGTAGGTCCTCTAATAATAGAAGGTTGCTGAATGTGGTCCAAGTTTGTCAGCAACAATCGATTCAGGGATTTCCTTAGATGCAGAGAAAGCATTTGACCAGGTGGAATGGCCTTTTATTTTTATGTCTTAGAACAGTTTGGTTTGGGTGGAGGTTTTATATTACCACCCTCTGGCCGCGGTCATCACCAATGGAGTGAAGTCTGGGAATTTTACAATTGGTAGGGGTAGTCGACAAGGCTGCCCCTTCTCTCACCATTGTTGTTTATGTTGGTGATAGAGCCGCTCGCAGAGGCTATTCGTCAGAACGTCCACATAACCGCTCCGGAAGTGGAATCGAGGGCACACAAGATTACATTGTATGCGGATGATGTCCTTCTGTTTTTATCGAACCCGATCACCTCTTGTTTTAAAAAATTCTCAAGGTCAAGGACCAGGCTCGCAGGAAAGTAGTCTGACACAGAACAAACAGCCAAGAGGCGAGTCTGCTAGAATATAAGTGTTTTATTCCCCGCAGTGTCACCACAACCAGTCTCGTACTTACAACGGGTCTGGCTTATACTCACTCTACATGTTACCAAAACTGGGAGCCGTCAGTTCTCGTAGAGCGGTTGCCAACAACCCACGCTCGGCGGTTAAACGTAACCCCGGAGCAGACTCTACCGAACTGGAGACTTCTCCAGCTGATATACTCTTTTCCAGATATAAACATTCATGTGAACAGCAGAGCAAGGCTAAAAAACACATTCCATTCTGGTTACATACAGATAAGAAGATTCACACGGGAAGGTGTATAACAAGATTCACACGGGACTAAGCGACACCTTCCATTTTCGGTTAGAGCAGAGCAAGGCTAAAAAACACATTCCATTCTGGTTATTCACACGGGAAGGTGTATAACAAGATTCACACGGGACCAAGCGACACCTTCCATTTTCGGTTAGATTCACACATGTATTGGGACACAATTTTAACCCTTTCACCACACCTCTGTACCCCATTTGATCCAATGTATCAATTCATTTGGGTCTATTTCAGGATATAAGATTAACTTTGCAAAATCGGGGGCCATGCCTTTGGGGTACCTTAAGGATGTGCCAGAAGTTGAAGGTGGCTCTAAGTTCCCTTTAAAGTGGTCACGGGCAGGGTTCCGGCTCCTAGGCATTTTTATTACCCCCAAGTTTGATCTGTTATTTTGGACTAACTTTGCTCATTTGCTCGACAATATTAAGCGATGAGAGGCTCTTCCAATTTCATGGCTGGGCTGAATATCTCTCATTAAGATGAATGTTCTTCCTCGTTTGCTTTATCCCATGCGTATGCTCCCTATAATGTTTTCCAGGTCAACGCTGCAGAAGCTTATGGGTGGTTTGGTTCCTTTGTCTGGCAACGTGGGCGGCCCCTCATCAAACGTACTAAATTGCAGCTGCCTCAAGGAGGGGGAGGAGTTGATTTCCCAGACATCAGAAGGGAAATCAGTTGAGTTCCCTGCTGTCCTTTGTCTGCGATTGGGTAGGTAATGATCCAAACTCAATATGGCTGGATATTGAGGCCTCCCAAGCAAAGTGCCCTCTTCTTAATCTCTTGTTCATGGATAAGATGAGGACAGTTATGGACCACTGCCGGAACCCCATTGTCATTAGTACAGTCAAGGCATGGAGAGCGATGCGTCAGAGTGAAGGTTGTTTATCCAAGATTTCGCCACTTACACCTATAGTTGGCATGCCAGGGTTCCGACCAGGGATGATGGACTCAAGGTTCCAACTATGGGCAGCGAGAGGAGTTTCTAGTTTGGGAGACTTGTTTGAGGGGGAGGTTATGATGTCTTTTGAGCAACTGAGCCGCAAATACGGGTTGCCCAGCAGAGACCTTTTCTGTTTTTTTTCAGGTTAGGGATTTCATCCAGAAGAAGACTACGCTTCTCACAAAGCCCTACAAGCCCGAAACAGAGAGGATGTTGCTATGCTCCACAAGCACCCTTTCGGTTAGTGCCCTCTATCGCCTGCTGGGTGGCAAGGCCTGGCAGGATATTAACCGGTTATGTAAGGTCTGGGAGTGGAGATCTCTTCTGAAACATGGGAGAATATATGGGACAATACTCGAAAGATCTCAATCTGTAACAGGACATGCGCTATGCAGTTAAAAGTTCTGCACAGGGCTCATCTGGCACCAGACCGTCTGGCAAAGTTTAAAAAAGGGGCATCTTCAGTGTGCCCCAAATGTAAAATAAGTGTAAGTACTCTTACCCATTGCTTCTGGACATGCCACAGGCTCCGTGTTTATTGGAGTGCTGTGGTGGGAGAGATAGGGAGGATATTGAGGACTGAAGTCAGAGTAGACCCGATATCTCTCCTCTTAGGTCTACCAAATTTACCATCTTTAGACGGGCATGGGAAGAAATATTTAATATTCTTGCACACTGTGCACGGAAGAATATTTTGATGAATTGGGTGTCTGAGAACCCGCTGGGCTTGCTGGGATGGCAGAAATTAATTATGGAGCACATTCCCTTGGACTTTTTCACAAACATGGTGCACCACACAACAGACCATTTGTATAAGACATGGCAGCCCTACTTGAGTTATTTGGATATAGATTTAGCAGTTATCTTAACTAGGGCATTTGTTTTACCAGGATGATTAGATTTGTCAAGTCCTGGGCCCTGGAGGGGGTCTCCCGAGTTAATATGGATGTGTATACATTGCTCCCAATTCCTTTGTTTGGGAGTCTTGCGCCCATGTTTCAGAAGAGATCTCCACTCCCAGACCTCACATAACCGGTTAATATCCTGCCAGGCCTTGCCACCCAGCAGGCGATAGAGGGCACTAACTGAAAGGGTGCTTGTGGAGCATAGCAACATCCTCTCTGTTTCGGGCTTGTAGGGCTTTGTGAGAAGCGTAGTCTTCTTCTGGATGAAATCCCTAACCTGAAATCCCATAGATGTTCTGTTTTTTTTGTTTTCTTTTTTTTTGGTGTTGCTTTGCACGGTATTAGGGTTTGCTTTGTATTATAGAGTAGGTTAGTAGTTAGTAGTTATATTGTAATTGTGTTTTTTTTCTTATACTGGTACTGTTTTTTTTTCAATAATTTTATATGTTTGTAAAGTTAAAAAAATTGCTAATAAATATATTTACAAAAAAAACCTTTTGGACTATAACCTAATGTGTGATTTTTAACTTTGTACTCCTGAACATGACATATTTCTTTGTGTGCTACCACCTTTTTTGATCTTTTCAAAGCTCAAGTTATAGTGTAACATCCATTGAATCAACTACAATCCTGATGAAGGGTTAAGCCTGAAAAGTAGACAGTCTTGATCCTCAGATGCTGCCTAATCTGCTGTGCTTTTTTCAGCACCATACTTTATCAACTCAAGTAGGAATTATGGCAGGCAGTGAGGCTACTAATTGTGATTGAATATAACTCTGCTACTGATGGTCCACTGTGCCCATGGATATCCAATGTTGAGTTTCTGGATCTATTTGAAATCTGTCCCATTAAACGCAATGGTAGCACCACATAATCTGATGGAGGCTATCCTTGGTGTGAAGACTGAACTTCAGATTCATAAAGACTGTTGCAGCTTGCTCTTTCTGGTACTGTCCTGGACAGTACTGTACATGGACACATCTGTACACATCTATGACAGTACATTAGTGAGGATGAAGTCAAGCAGATTCCACATTTCATTGTCTGCAGATGTGTTTTACATATTTTTTATTTAAGCCTAATTACTGATATCCCTGAGCATGACATTTTTTTGTATGCTACTGCTTTTTAAAAAATCTTTTCAAAGCTCAGTTGCAGTTGTACTGTAACTAATCCATTGAAGGGATCAGAATCAACTGCAATGCTTGCATCAAAATGTTGGCAGCTTCAGTTGAAACAAAAAACTTGGTTAACTGTAAGACTTGTCAAGTGTGGAAATAATATTTGTCCAGCACGACAGCAATTTTTTGTAGCAATGTGAAGTTAATTAATGTTGAGTTTCTTTCTTCCTGTTGAAGGCTTTAATGTCAGGAAGGTAATTTAGACTTGGTGATTTGACAAGGATTATTAAAATCAGGATAGATGGAGGAAACAGTGTGTGAAAATGAATTGACACTGATGCCCTCCATGATCTATGACTTGAGTTTTGATAAGTGTTTGTACTGTCGATCTAAAAATGCTCAGCAGAACTGGTTAATTTTTTACAGTTTTTTTTACTTGCGGAAATATGACTGAAAATGCACAGTATGTAATATTTTATAGCTACAGTTGTTTGTTCTTTCTGAAAATTTCAAAGATAAAACAAAGAGGAATTATTCTCAGTTCCATTTATATTGGTAATTTATTAATATATTTAAAGACATTGTGCTGCCATAGCACATAATTTCCTTTTGAGTAATACTGGAAATTGCTTCATACAAAATTCTTAAAAACTCATTTAAACATTTAGGAAGATAAAGCCTTTTGAGGATATATATAGCTTTCTGAGGTAACACACATTTCATTCTGCAATATTTATCCATTATTTATTAAAAATGTGCTCTGTACATCTTAGGAAACTTGTTAACTGCTGGATATTTCATTTTGCAAGTATCATGATCAACTGACACAAATCTTTTCCATTGATTTAGTACAGATCTGCTATTTAAGTCATACAAAGATTAACTGAATACATGCAGTGACATATTTTGGTTACACTGAATACTGAAACCAAAACAGGGAAGCTTTAATTATGAGATTGCTACATGTTCTTTCAAGCGAGAAAATGGAATATCGTGGTGGTTGATAAGTGGTCTTGTTTTGGATTTGATATTTTATCTGCATGAACATTGCTGAGGAAGGATTTAAAGTTGACGCTTATTGATTTATATTTGGCATTTTAAACAGATATCAAAACACCACTATTTAATCTGGTGAATTTGGCATAGTTGATGGCAAAATGTCAGACAAGTTGGAGAATTAAAGAAACAAAAGGTTTAGAAGAAGGATATTAACTTGAAGATTAGCAACCAGTAGAAATGAATTTTGAAATTGGCAAAAGACACTGCTTTGGCTGAGGCTTTAATACTAACATCAGTAGCTGTATGGAGGCTAAAATGTCTGAGAATTGAAACACTAAAAATTGAACAGCCTTGAATTTTGGCCATGTGGTTCACAATTTATGGCCTATTTGTGCATGTTCCAAATAAGGTTTACAGCAACTGCAGCAACTGAAGACTGGCATCTATGGTCCTGGTACATCCGGAGGAGGCTGAGATGGATAATCATCTTGGCACTTCTGGCTGACGGCTATTGCATCTGGCCCATATACCCATGAAGATGCCTTTTAAATGCTGTAATTGTACCAGCCACCACTACTTCCTCTGGCAGCTCATTTCATACATGCACCACCCTCTGCATAAAAAAAGTTGCCCCTTTAGGCCCTTTTTTAAATCTTTCCCCTCTTACCTTAAACTTACACCCTCTAGGTTTGGACTCCACTACCCTGCAGAAAAGACCTTGTCTATTCATCCTATCTATGCCTGTTATTCTTTTATAAACCTCTGTAAGGTCATCTGCAGCCTCTAGGGAAAATAGCCTCAGCCTATACGTCAAACCCTCCAACCCTGGCAACATCCTTGCAAATCTTTCCTGAACCACTTCAAGTTTCACAACCTCCTTCCTATAGCAGGGAGACTAGAATTGAATGCAGTGTTCCAATAATGGCCTAGGAGAAAGTGAGGTCTGCAGATGCTGGAGATCAAAGTTGAAACTTTATTGCTGGAACAGCACAGCAGGTCAGGCAGCATCCAGGGAACAGGAGATTCGACGTTTCGGGCACAGGCCCTTCTTCAGGAATCCTGAAGAAGGGCCTGTGCCCGAAACGTCGAATCTCCTGTTCCCTGGATGCTGCCTGACCTGCTGTGCTGTTCCAGCAATAAAGTTTCAACAATAATGGCCTAACCAATGTCCCACACAGCCGCAATATGACCTCTCAACTCTTGTACCCAATGCACTGACCAATAAAGGCAAGCATACCAAATACCACCTTCACTATCTTGTCTACTTACAATTCTACTTTCAAGGGCTATGAACCTGCACTTCTGGTTCAAGGATCCTGAAATTCTTCTTTCGTCACTCTTACCAAAGAACAAATAGATTTCACCCTCAGCTCAATAAGATGGCTTTCTTTCCAGAAATCAGAATGATTAACTGGGCACCTTGTTCTTAGCTGAGGCACCCGCCAACTCCAGTTCTTCTCAGCAGCTTTGAAACCAATTAAACTAAAACAAAAGCCTCTTAAGTTAATGCTGTGCAAAACAGGCCCAGCGTGGCTCTACAGTGAAGCAAGTGGACGAGTCGTTTTTTATAGGACGGTTTGTTTTTTTAAAAAGTTACTATCCGCAGTGACCTCTTTCAGGCACCTGCAACCATTCAAAATCAAAGTCTTACAAACAATATTAAAAATGAAGCATCTTTGTAACACAACAAATAGTTTCTCTTGTATGATGTAAGTGGAAAGATTTTCCGTGAATTACATTGACTTAAGTTTGATGGAGCTCCTTGATGCGACACTTGATCAAATGTTGATTTAATGTCAAGAATGCTCATGTCTTGAGTTTGTGTGATAGAAAAAAAGATATGGTCAGGTTAGGTCAAGAGCTATATGGCCATGGAAGAGGCACTGAGTGACCCAAACTAAGTGTTTGTGAGCAGGTAATTGCTGCGTAGGTCCTGCTTGAAAGTAGTATTGATGACTCCTTCCATTATTTTGCTAATGATTTGAGAGTGCACTGGGACAGTAATTAGGCTGGTTGGGTTGGTCTTGCTTTTTTGTTGTTTGAACATGATTAGCAACTTTTCACATTGTCAGATGTTGGGTCACAGTTGGTTTTATTGCCCAGGCATAAGGAGGAGAATGTTGGTCAGAGTTTCTAATTATGCTGTGGAAGTTATTCCTTCTGTCACTGAAGGTGGATGCAGATAATGTACTTCAATCCATTTGTTAGTTTGTCTTTAATGAAAATACTTTGACACCTGTCTTAGGTAAGATGTTAGAAATTTATTAAAAACATTATTGAAGGGCATTGACATAAGTTCAGTGTAATCAGGCAGAGTCAATATGCTATTTTTGAAAGGGAAATCATGTTCCAACATGACTTAATATGATTTAATAAGAAATTAACGCACTCCTGGTTCCGGGGAACCCTAGTGATTGTACTCTACTTAGAATTCTAGAAGGCATTTGATAAAATGCTGCACCGGCTTAATATACTGATTGGCTGAATTTATGCTTCTCGTCCCCCCATCTCAACTCAGTATGGGTTTGTCACTCTCTCACTCTGAACTAGAAAATATTTTCAACTCTGCTTCAAAATTCCATTCCTGTCTGCCCCCATGCCTCCTTTCCAAACTCTTCCCATGACTTCCTTGACTTCCTTCTCAATGCTTCTGGTCTTAAGGGGTCCATCAAAGACTACAATAATTTTATTAAAGGCACAAAAGAAATGTATAAAATGTCCCACAACACTTCACAAGAGAATGGTAAGATGGGAAAATGAAGCCAAAGATCAATTATGAATGTTAGAAGTGTTCTGGCCTGACAGGCGATATGGTCTACTTTAACTCCAGTTTCTTATGCTTTTTCGTTCTTGCAGATTATTCTCCAGTGCCCACTTTGGGTCCTGGCAGCATCACTGAGCTCCAAACCTCATTTTAGCTTTGGCTCAGATATAAATGAAGGAACTGATTTCAGAAGTAAGTGAGAGTGGCTGACATGCTCCTTGCAAACAGGCCCCTCAGTATCTGATGACTTGCAACTGGTACACACACTACACAGACATATTTGGTTCTTTCCACTTCTGCCGTTACGATCTAGGGCAGATCATTGATGAAGCAGATGAAGTTCGATGGGCTCAGAACACTACCCTGAGGAACTCCTGGCACTGAGATGACTGTCCCTCAACAATCACAACCCATCTTACTCCATGTGAAATCTGATTCCAAACACTGGAGAGTATTGCCCCAACTTCCATTAACTTTAGTTTTGTTAAGGCCCCTTGATGTGAAACACAATTAAATGCCATACTGACATCAATGGCAATATGGCATTTAATTGTGTTTCACATCAAGGGGCCTTAACAAAACTAAAGTTAATGAAAGTTGGGGCAATTTTCTCCAGTGTTTAGAATCAGACTTCACATGGAGTAAGATGCTTTGTGATTGTTGAGGGACAGTCACCTCAGTGCCAGGAGTTCCTCAGGGTAGTGTTCTGAGCCCATCGAACTTCATCTACTTCATCAGTGATCTGCCCTCCATCGTAATGGCAGAAGTGGAATGAACCAAATATGTCTGTGTAGTGTGTAGTACCAGTTGCAAGTCATCAGATACTGAGGGGCCTGTTCGCAAGGAGCAATACCTGGACATTGTAAGCATTGAGAAGTAGCCAGTAACATTCATACACCAAAATGACCATTTCCAACAAGAAAAGAAAGCTGGTCATCTCCCTTTGGCATTCAATGATGTTGTGAACACATTCCCTCCATCACTATCCTGGGTTATTTACTATTGACCAGAAACTGAAAATGCATGTGAGGAATATGATAGAATTCTTCTCTTGCCTGTATAAGTGCAACTCCATTTGAGAGTAAAGAGAAATACCAAAGACGTTGGTAGACAGCAAATGCTGGAGAAACTCAGCAGGTCTGGCAGCATCTGTAGAGAGAGAAACAGTTAAGTTTCCAGTCTGGTATGATTTCTTCAGAGCGATTCTGCTTGTATGCCCGCTGAATTTCTCTGGCACTGCCTGTTTTTCCACTCCGGGGTCTCAACACCACCCAGGACAAAAACAATCTGCTTGATTGGCTCTCCATCCACGAGTTTGAATATTCACTCTTTTCATCAAAGATACAAAATACCATGTATCATATTCCTTTGGAGTGTAAGAACTCATCACGCCTCCAAAAACAGCATCTTCTAATCCCACAACGTCTACTACCGAAAAGGAAATGGGCCACAAACATAAAGGAAGACCATGACCAAAAAATTTTTCTGCAAGTCTCACACCATGCTGATTGAAACTAGATGCCATTCCTTTACTGTTGCTAAGTCAACAACTTGGAACTCCCTTCCTAACAATACTGTGAATGTGCCCATACCAAGTTGATTGCAGCAGTTCAAAAAGACAGCTCACCAATATCTTCTTGATGGTATTTAGGGATTGGTAACAAATGCTGGAGTTGGCAGCAGCACTCTTATCCATTCAATGAATGAAAAATAAAAAAATCCCATGGCAATATTTTGAAGTAGTGGATTTTATCCAGTGTTATATGGACAATATTTATCCCTAGCGAGTTTTGCGAAGATTTGTAGCTCAGGTTGAGGTTCTGGATGTAGGTTTGCTTGCTGAGCTGAAAGGTTCATTTTTAGATGTTTCGTCACCAGACTAGGTAACATCTTCACTGAGCCTCCGGACGAAGCACTGATGTTTTCTGCTTTCTATTTATATAAATAAATTCTATTTATTTCCTCCTTATCCTGATTTCATATTTCTTGCAAAGTTTCTTCTGGCGAGCCTTTTCCAGTCCACAGGAGCTGTTTTCAAGAGGTTTTTTTTTGCTGGCATATTAGGACATGAAATGTGTTGAATGATTTTCTAATTAAATTTTCGATTAGTGATTTCTTTTATTTGAACAATTGTGTAAATCATTAATTCAAACTATTATTTTCAGATGTAAGTGATGGCATGGGAAGGAGATCACCTCTTCGATTATTCCTACTCAGGATGTTTCTTGGACATAATACCAGGCGAATTGGAATTACATCAAACTTTTGGTGACATTGAGGACAATTTGAAGCAGAATGCTGTGTGGTAGGTTGTTCACTATATTGGCAAGCTTTCAGAATCATGTGCTTGTATTTTTAAGATTAACATTTGATTTCCAATGTGTACATGTTTTATTTGGTAATAATTTGATATGGAATTTGTTATTACACACTTCTCTGAAAAATTGCTATTGCATGCAGTGAGAAAGGCACTCAGCCTTGTAGTGTTGGACTTGGGAAATGCTGCATTAAAATTTCACTGAATTAAATTCTATCTATCTTTTGTCTACCCATTCCCCAAACTTTTGGAGGGCCTCCACCCTCTTCGGCATGCAACCATTAGACATAAGATGTATCCATCATGCCAAGTCTGCTGTTGGCTGATCTGGTGATCCTCAACTCCACTTTCTTGCCTTTTCCCTGTAACCCTTGATTCCATTATCCTCCTTATGTCTAATATTACTTCCAAGTTCTGTGTCCTCTGAAACTTGTAAATTGTGCCTTGTACACCCAGGTCTGGATCATTAGCACATGATGAAGTTGGGTCCTAACGCTACCTCTCCTTTGGGGAATATCACAATATAACATTTCATCCAGTTTGAGAAATAACGTTTTCAATTATTCTGGTTGCTTTTACTCAGCAATTTCATATCAGTGCTGCAAATTTTTTTTTTTCTTTAATTCCATAAGTTTAAACTTTGTTCACAAGCCTTTTTTGTGGCACTTTATATAAATTTTCTTGTGGAAGTCGAACCTAGCCAAAAGCTCAGGCAAGTTACTTAAGCTTAATTTGGTCTGAACCACCAGATTAAACTGACTGACTTACAGTTGCTGAACTTAACTTTGCACCCTTTTTAAACCGATTCTATAATTTGTAATTCTCCAGTTCTTTGCCACCAAAGCTATATCTAAGAACTGTTGCTTTGTTGCTGAGCAATTTCCACTGTTCATTCTCTTAGTATCCTTGATGCATCTGATTTGGTCCTGGTAGTTTAACAATTTAAGTATAGCCACTCTATCAAATCTTATCAACTTTTAACTCATTAAATATGTAAATTAGCTTGGTTACCATTTCCTTCATCGATAATTCAAGATGCTAAATATTCATTTAGTATCTCAGCCACGTCTCTGCCATGAAGTTGCTGAAAGAGGCTATATTTTCATTTCGAAACATGCAGCTGGAGATGGCGGTATAGTGCTTCAGAGCCTGAGATTTTTGTTACTTGGGAGAGGGAACAGTGACTGCTTGCTGGAGACAGGCACACTCAACAATGCCAATTCATGCCTTCCATTCTCTCCCATGATCCTTATATTTAAAGTCCAGATGCATAAACCTTCAAGTGCTGCAGCCAAGATGAGTCCATGACATTGGTGTTTGAATCTCAGCACTGGAGTTATGATCCAGAGGATAGGAAGTAAATGTACTGGTGGAGAAGAGTGTAGTCCTTTTCCCATCTGACATCCATAGGAGGGCATACCACCAGACCGAGCCAGGTTGGATACAAATCGCAGTCCAGGTCAATACTTTGTCCTGAATGAAGAGGATGGCCATCAGTGAGGAAAGGTCATGAACTTCTGCTTTCTACAAAGGTATGTGCCACCATCATTTTCCTTCACACTCACGGGACTACCCATTCACTGTAATTCTGCCACTGTACACACATTGTTGTGTTTCTGTTTGCCGAGCTGGGAATTTGTGTTGCAGACGTTTCGTCCTCTGTCGAGGTGACATCCTAATTGCTTCGGAGCCTCCTGTGAAGTGCTTCTGTGATCTTTCCTCCACCATTTGTAGTGGCTTGAATCTGCCGCTTCCGGTTGTCAGTTCCAGCTGTTCATTGCAGTGGTCGGTATATTGAGTCCAGGTCGATGTGCTTATTGATTGAATCTGTGGATGAGTGCCATGCCTCTAGGAATTCCCTGGCTGTTCTCTGTTTGGCTTGTCCTATAATAGAAGTGTTGTCCCAGTCCCTGTACACACTTCTTACCAAGATGAATCGACTACATTATGTAAGTTGCACCCACCTCATCTTCCAAAATTACTGACCCATTCCTACTCACTCACTGAGGCATTTCAGTACACTCATAGTCATGCATCAGCACTAACTGCAGTTGTATCCAGTACTTAGTCCTTCTGTTTATCTCATTGCTGAAAACGTAAGCTCATAACTAGACTGAGCGTCTCAAGACTTTGCAGGTTAGGGTAACAGATTCTAGGTTTCTCACTCACAGTGAGAAGAATATTTTGCATTTGGCCTGAGAAAAGCATGACCACTCATGAGAATGGAGAGATCTTGGTATGTAACCAATCCAGTAAGCTTTGCTGTTGTTCTGTGATGCTATTTCATTAGCATCAGTGCTCACTCATTCTTAATGTTAAAGATGGATAAAAGCTTGTGTAAAACTAATTTTCTCTCTTTATTTTACACAGGTAAATGCAACACCAAGGAAGTTTCACAAAGAAACTGGTACTGAAGGCACCCCACTGCATCTCTACTTCAGCGGGAGGTGGGGGGTGCTACTGAGCCCTCAGAGAATGCATAAATAAGACTTTCAACTGCATCCTGCACTAACTTAGTGCCCAGTGGAGTGAAAGTCTATTTCTCGGTTAAATTTGGGTGCACAATCTAGTGAGCTCATCATTGACACATTTCGCAGTTGGTTAAGGTAGAAATGCTCCAGGACTCTTTGCTGAGAGAACAGCTGGAGACCAGACACCTGCTCAGCTCTAGGCAGAATACAGGCCTGTGTTCTCAGCTGATAAATATTTGTCAAATATTTTGTCCATGACAGAATTGATAAGTGTGATTGCTGCATAGTCCTGGTGGAGATGAAATGCCGCCTTCATATTAAGAATGCCTTCCATTGTGTTGTGTGGCATTATCACTGTGCTAATTGGGACAGACTATGAATAGATCTAGCAACTCAAGAGTGGGCATTCATGAGGCACAGTGGGCCAACAACAGAAGCAGAATTGTACTCCAGCACAATCTGCACCCTCACAGGCAGGCATACTCCCCATTAAGCCATTATCATGCCAGGGGACCAACTCTAGTTCAGTGGAAGTGCAGGGCGGCATGCCAGGAGCAGCACCAGCTATACCTAAAAATGAGTTGTCAACCTGGTGAAGCTGCCAAACAGGACGACTTGCAAGTCAAACAGTATAAACAACAAACTGATAGAGTTAAGGATCCCATAACAAACAGATCAGATCTAAGATGCCACATTCAGTCATGATGATGGTGGACAATTGGACAACTCATTGGAGGAAGGGGAGGCTCCACAAATATTCCTGAAATAACTCCGCACAGACTGATACGCTATCACTAAGTTACACTTTATTTACGCATGCATAGTACTTGACACTAGATTGGCTTTCTCAGACTGAACAGAATCTCTGACATTCCTGTATATATCTGTCAGCCAGGACTCCCTTACTGGGCCAGATTAATAGCCTCAATCAGGGAACTCTACGAGGTCCACCTGGCTGACCTGGTTACAATCACTGCAAATCCCATCTTCAGTGATGGAAGAGCCCAGGCCTTCAGTGCAACAATTTTCATTACAGCATTACATCTAAATCAAAAGATCTGAAGTGAAGAGTGCAGCAAGTGTCAAGTTCCTCAGAGTGATAATAACCGACTGACAATCTGTCCTGGAGTTTCCACATAGGTGCAACGGTCAAGAAGGCACAACAACAGGTCTACTTCTCAGGTGGCTTAGGAACTTCGGTGTGTCCATAGGTCACTCACCAACTGTGGGAAAAAAATTGCTAACCCACTATAGGCCCACAAAAGCAAAATTGGCCAAACTGTACCAAAAACACCCAGAATCCCCAAGCAGCTCACAAGCCAAATCAGACAGCAATACAAGCTCTCACTAACAATGACAGAGCACCACAAATATCTGAAAGCCCCAAGGGCAGTTTCACAACCCATCAATGCCAAAGCCACACAAAAAGCAGGTCAGACCACCAGCAAGGGCATGCTGCAGGAACAGGACAATGGAAGCACCTCACCACTTCAGAGGAGACATTAACATCTTCCTGTGAAGAGGAATGGAACCATCGATACTGTCAGGATGTTGCATTGTGTGAAGGAACAGTACATTCATCTGATATTTGTTTTCCAATTAGCATCCTTGCAATTAGATTACTCCAATTCCACATACATTGTAGTGCCCCATTTCTTAATTAGTGTCATTGTGCGGCATTATTATAAAACTGGTCTCATCCTCAGCTCTGGGCAGAGAAATCTGATCTACCTATACAGACTGTCAGTTCTCTGTCAGCGAGTCTGGTTCTCTTCCAGCGATGTCGCTAGCAATAAACTGTTTGTCAGTTTCACTTCGAGAGCTGTATTTTGTGATGTCAACCTAATGGGCAAATTTCTCCGACATCAGCTTCTACAGATGCACTATAGAAAGCATTCCATCTGAGTGCATAACAGCTTGGTTGAGCAACTACTCTGCCCAGGATCATAAGAAACTACAGAAAGTCGTGTGCATAGTCCAGACCATAGCCAAACCCCCACCCATACACTCCATTTACACTCCATTTTCATTGTCGTGGAAAGGCTGCCAATATCATCTAGCACCCCTCCCACTCTGCTAATGCCCTCTTCCAACATCTTGCGTCAGGCAGAAGATATAGAAGTTTGAATGCATGCCACTGGGTTTAAGAACGGCTTGTTCAATGTCGTTATTAGACTCCTGAATGGAACTTCAAATAATGTTACACTTGCTAAAGTTGATCTTGCTTTGTGCACCCCCGTGCAGTTGTAATCTTGTATGCCTCGCTCTCTTCAAGGACTCTATGATCTGGATGTCCTTTTTTGCTATGATCTGCCTGCACTGCTCGCAAAATAAAGCTTTTCACTGTACCTAGCTACATATGACAACAATAAATCAAATCAAATTCAATCAAAGGACAAGGGCAGTAGATACTTGGGAACACCACCACCTTCAAGTTCCCCTCCAAGCCATGAAAATATATCGCTATTCCTTTACTGTCGCTGGGTCAAATTCTTGGAATTTCTTCTTTAACAGCATTGTGGGCCAAACTACAGCAGATGGACTGCAATAGTTCAAAAAGGCAGTACATCACTACCTTCTCAAGGGCAACTAGGGATAGGCAATAAGTGTTGAGCAGCCAGTGTGACTCATGCAAATTTTAAAACACAAATTTGCACAGACACACTACAGATCTGTGAGAGGCACTTGGTGTGCTGAATTGAACAGTGAAGAATTCCACCACCATAATCAGTCATGTCCTGACACCAGCATGCATTTGGATGACTGCCTCCATTGCACCGTCAAAATACTGTCTGCTGGATATGCACAAAACCTGTACTTCATTCGTCTATCCATAGGTAGTCAGTATCAAGGCAGTGTGAGAAGATGAGAAAGACCTTGACCTCATTCTAGGTGCCACCTTCCTTTTGAGGGGTCAGAGTGGTCATAGCCCCACCCACTCCCTTTCTGAAGCTTCTCAGGACACTCCAGAATTGCCTGCCCCTTCACCTTCTGCCTGGCTGTGATCTCAAAGCTTGCCAAGCCAAGGAGGGTAAACCTGCATCTGGACACGAGACTATCAGCTGGCCTATGCCGTCTAGGCCCAAGGGACCAAGAGACCACTGCGCAGATCTTCCAAGTTAACAGGCCATTTCCTCCACTCCAGCTGCTGAAGTCAGGACTGTATTTAGATATAGTGGGAAACCAAGGAAGAAGCAGTCTTGTAGTGGGAACATAGTTGGCACCAGTGTAACATCATTGTAAATAATCTTTACCGAAAAGTCACACATAATTGCGTACAAGGATGAAAGAAGATGAGATAGCCAAGAGTTGCTCATTTTTCACAAGCAGCTGCCTCCTTTATTGGAGATAGCATCAGATGCCAGGGATCCTGGAACCAAAACATTGGGGATTGCAGCAAAGGTGTTATACTTTATTTATACTAAAGTTCATTCTATGTATCGTCTTTCGATGAAAACACCATTCAAGGGTGGGAGATGTCTGATTGACTGGTCATACATCTGCTGTGCCACACATTGCTTTGGTTGTATTAGAAAAGCTGCATAAAATACTGTCCCATGCAGGTTCAGTGCTGTCCAAGAGGTGCTTAAGTATTTCAGGGTAATTTAGTAATGAAACATAGAAGGATTGCTGATGACGGAAGGTTCAAATGGAAATTCTTCAGGATATTTCTCAACTTGCTGACTTGTCCTGAGAGGCTTCATAAATTAGCACTCAGGATATCTTGACTTGTGCTTTAAGAGCGATCTGGCTGTAACTCCATGCAATGTTAATGCGCTGTCTCTTGACAGTGGAAAAAAAACAGTAAATAGGGCATGTTATGTGTAGGTAATTTACAGAGTCATAACATTGGCTTTCTTCTGCTGTTTAACATTCAGCCCTTTGTGCTTGTAATGGTTCTAAAACCTCGTGCCAATCTGATGTCTTTTCCTCATATTGCTGCACACCATTTCTATCCAAATAATCATCCAATGCCTTGCATGTCGCAATTGAGCTTCCACCACATTTCCAGAAATTCCTTGCCTTAACTGCTTGCTCTGTGAAAATGTTTTTTTCTCAGATCATTATTGCTTCATTTGCTCCTAACTTTAAACCTATGCTGTCTTGTTTCTTGTACGAACATGAGCAGTATTTCTCTATCTACTCTATCAAAACCACTCGTGATTTTGAAAATCTGTACCAAATTTTCCGTCAGCCTCTTTCTGTCCAAGAAAAGTCTCTTCAGTCTCTTCTCACTGAAATTTCTTATTCCTGAGACCATTCTCATAAAACTTTAAATGGAATCACCAGAAGATATTAAGCATACATTCACATGGAAAGGAAGATATTCAGCAGTACAAAAAGTCAAGGATTGCAAATCTACCAAAATCCACATATCCTTTGCATGTAGTAGGGCCTAGTTGCAAGATTACCAGTGTAATGCTAAACTATTAAGTTAATTCGAAATAAGACTTATTTGACCTATAGGTGTGTTTTAAAGAGGTTATCTCTGGCCTCTTGGACACAACAATGCTCTGTCATAGATGTTCTTCCTGCTCAATATCCTGACTATCAATTGGGTCCAATTGTGAAGGGCACAATGATGTGGGACATACTTTCTGGGCTATATCATATTTCTGCTGGAGCAATCCAAGCTTCAAAACTTCATCTTAAGAAAGCCTGTAGTCTGTTTCATTATGGTGGTAAAAACAATGACTGCAGATGCTGGAAACCAGATTCTGGATTAGTGGTGCTGGAAGAGCACAGCAGTTCAGGCAGCATCCAAGGAGCAGCGAAATCGACGTTTCGGGCAAAAGCCCTTCATCAGGAATAAAGGCAGAGAGCCTGAAGCGTGGAGAGATAAGCTAGAGGAGGGTGGGGGTGGGGAGAAAGTAGCATAGAGTACAATAGGTGAGTGGGGGAGGGGATGAAGGTGATAGGTCAGGGAGGAGAGGGTGGAGTGGATAGGTGGAAAAGGAGATCGGCAGGTAGGACGTCCGGACAAGTCATGGGGACAGTGCTGAGCTGGAAGTTTGGAACTAGGGTGAGGTGGGGGAAGGGGAAATGAGGAAACTGTTGAAGTCCACATTGATGCCCTGGGGTTGGAGTGTTCTCATGGGGACAGCACATCCACGAAAATCATTTATTGCATCCGTTGCTCCCGATGCGGTCTCCTCTACATTGGGGAGACTGGGCGCCTCCTAGCAGAGCGCTTTAGGGAACATCTCCGGGACACCGCACCAATCAACCACACCGCCCCTTGGCCCAACATTTCAACTCCCCCTCCCACTCTGCTGAGGACATGGAGGTCCTGGGCCTCCTTCACCGCCGCTCCCTCACCACCAGACGCCTGGAGGAAGAACGCCTCATCTTTTGCCTCAGAACACTTCGACCCCAGGTCTTCGATGTGAACTTCAACAGTTTCCTCATTTCCCCTTCCCCCACCTCACCCTAGTTTCAAACTTCCAACTCAGCACTGTCCCCATGACTTGTCCTATCTACCTATCTCCTTTTCCACCTATCCACTCCACCCTCTCCTCCCTGACCTATCACCTTCATCTCCTCCCCCACTCACCTATTGTACTCTCTGCTACTTTCTCCCCACCTCCACCCTCCTCTAGCTTATCTCTCCACGCTTCAGGCTCACCGCCTTTATTCCTGATGAAGGGCTTTTGCCCGAAACGTCGATTTCGCTGCTCCTTGGATGTTGCCTGAACTGCTGTGCTCTTCCAGCACCTCTAATCCAGAGTCTGTTTCATTATGGCCCTTGTAAAAGTATGAACAACTTATTTTAATAGTCTGTCATTCTGACGGTATTGTAAAGGTATCACAAGCCGTGTTTGGAAGAGCGAACACGTGTCACAGTGGCCATTCCTATATGTCCAGGCCTTGGAGAGAACACACCTGGAGTGTTGTATATTGTTTTGGTCTCCTATTAGAAGCAGTTTAGAAAAGACTCCTATATGGCTCAAGAACCTTGGAAAGAGGCAAGTTTTCTGACATTCAAGAATCATGGTTGCTCCTAGGTTTGTGGCTCAGACATCCAGAATTTGATGTGGATGATCGCATAATTGAATGGAGTGGAAGTCTTTTCAGTTGATAAACTCTGCAGGTTGACGATTAACACTTTCAAGGCAACTATAGTCGCTCTCAATAGTTATTACTAGAGTTAGATATGTAACTCAGTCGACTTCGGTTGGAAGAACTGCTCAAACATTTTTCTTGTGCATTATGACGTATTCTGAATAAAATAGTTGTTCAAAACAAAACTTTGGAAAGTTTGTGCATCATCTTTTCTCAAGAATAAGACAATATCTGCTGAGATGTCAATAAAATAAAATTAATTCATGCAAATTCCAACTATGTTTGTGAAGCAAAGGACCTAAGCTCAAAGTTAAGTTTCTGCTGCTACATTTAACAGGTATGGTCCTTTGAAGTTTAGCTGTCAAATTCTCTTCTCAGTATTGGAAACAAATTACTGAAACTGCTGATTTTGTAAAGTTGACTTAGGTCTGTAGCTAGTATGTAGATTCTATAGTTTAAGATTTACTTGAATCTGACTTCCTCATGAAATTCATTATATATTTTCTAATTAGAGATTTGAGGCTGCATACAATGAAAACCTTTTGACAAAGAATTTGAAAAGCTGGGGGATCTGTGAAATCATGTGCCTCACCCACACAGTGACAAAAGTCGCTCAATGGCTGTACCTCTGTGTGACTAATTGGGCCACAAGCGGTGTGGTTTTGTTTTCATTTTATCTATTCAGATTTCAGAAAAGGGTCTTTGATTCTGTTGAAGTATCAATTTCAGTGTATTTAAATTTTACCTTATTAAGCTCCTTTTAAAATCCTTCTTCCCAATTTTAGTTGGTATTTTATCCAGCCCATTTGTCGAAGTACTTTTCAGTACTTGTCCAATTGATTTTGTTTTGCATCTTAGTTACTATTTTGATCCTAGCTGTTTTTAATTAAACTATATGATTAGGTATTTCATGTTTATTTCTCTATGTTTTTACGATTATAAGGGTGAATGGAAATTGGCATTATGAGAAAATGATCTTTTTAAATCAAACATTATCAATGAATTCAATAACTGACTTAAGAAGTAAAAGCAACAAAAATCATGAGCTACTTTGGAGTTTTATTTATATATTGGTATTGTAGTAGACAACTTGTGAGCAATTGTGATACTTTATTACCTGTTAGTTTAATGGATGGGTTAAAATAGTGAAAAGAAACGTTCGTAAAACATGATCAATATTTTCAAAAATAACTCCAAACATTAAATCAGATTATTATTGTTTCCAAGCAGCACATCAGAGTCAATACTGAGACACCGTCTCAAGGAGATCAGTGTTAGGCCTCACCTATTTGCAGTACTTATAAATGGCACGGATGAAGGGACCAAATTTGCTGCTGACAGCAAGTTAGACATGAAAACAAATTATCAGACAGAGACAGAGATTCCAAAAAGGGATAGAGACAGGATAAGTGAATTAGCAAAAATCTGGTAGTTTGATAATGCTGTGGGAAAGTGTGAACTTGTTCGCTTTGGCAGGAAATGTAGAACAGCGAAATGAGGTTCAAAATGATCTTGGAGTCCTGGTATATGAATTGTAACGTGTATGTGTACAGGTAAAGGAAGTGAATAGGAAGGCAAATTAAATGCTCTACATATAGTTCTTTTTATATGCAATGGTTGTGTTCTTGCACAACCCCACATTACAGAAAAATCGCACTTTAAAAACAGTCCGTAAAGTGTTGGCGATGTAATCATATTACAGCCAACACACATTTTAAAGTTTGCACTTTAGAAACTGTGTCCACAGTTAATCAGTCGCATTACAGCAAATTCGAGTTAATGAAATGTGCCTAATACCAGAATGACCTGTAATTTGTTGCCACTGGAATAAATATAAAAATAAGGAAATTTTGTTGCAGCTGTCTAGGCCTTGGTGAGACCAATCTGGAGTGTTAAGTATAGTTTTGATCTCCTCCTGGAAACAGGTTAGAAAAGATTCTCATTCCTGGGATGATGTTAGGAAGAAGGGTTGATTAGCTTGAGCCTAATCCCAGTTGGAGTTCAGAAGAGCTGAAGATAATCTTACGAAAACACATATAAGATCCTAAGTGGTCTTGATAGGTCAAATCCCAGGAAGAAGTTAGTTTTGTGGATGAAACAAGCTGCCAGAGGAAGTGATGTAGGCTAGTTCAATTACAATATTGAAAGGCATCTGATGGGCATATGGATAGGAAGGATTTGAGAGATCTGGGCCAAAAGCTAGCAAATAGGACTAGATCAGTTAGGATATCTGTTTGGCATGGATGAGTTGGACTGAAGGGTCAGTTTCCATGCTGCATAACTCTATAATGCTCTGAATTTAGTAAGAACCTTTCAGACAGATGACGAAAATTTATTTTTTCTGAGAGTTGTTCTTATGAGGAATGTGGTGTTTTGCAGCAACAGTAGAGGCTGGTACATTTATTCAATTTTTTCAGTGCCGAGTTAGGTTTCTGACAGATAAGGGATTATGAGGCAAAAACGTGGAATTAAGTTGCACCCATATCAACCTTGAACTTGTTGAATGGTGGAACTGCTTTTAGGTGTAAGAGTAGGTAATTTGGTTCTATGTCCAATGTTCCTATCCTTATCATATTGGCTACCAGGCATTGGATGTGAAATATGGAATTAAAATGATCACGTAATTAGCTTAAAACAATCTATTGATATGCTGAACTGTGATCTGTATTTCCAACTTGACCTTAGATGACGTTAGATCCCCTTTGCCCCAAATGCAACTCTACATTGTGATGATGTGATGATGCTGTGGCTTTAAGAGGTTATTTGGTCCTGGTTCTTTTGAAGTGAGGTAGATATCGCAGGTAGATAGGATAGTGAAGAAGGCTTTTGATATGCTTTCCTTTATTGGTCAGAGTATTGAGTACAGGAGTTGTGAGGTCATGTTGCAGCTGTACAAGACATTGGTGAGACCACTGTTGGAATATTGCATGCAATTCTGGTCTCCCTCCTATTGGAAGGATGTTGTGAAACTTGAGAGAGTTCAGAAAAGATTTACAAGGATGTTGCCAGGGTTGGAGGATTTAAGACATAGGGAGAGGCTGAACAGGCTGGGACTGTTTCCCTGGAGCATCAGAGGCTGAAGGGTGACCTTATAGAGGTTTACAGAATTATGAGGGGCATGGATAGGATAAATAGACAAAGTCTTTTCCCTGGGGTGGGGGCGGAGTCCAGAACTAGAGGGCATAGGTTTAGGGTGAGAGGGAAAAGATATAAAAGAGACCTAAGGGGCAACTTTTTCACACAGAGGGTGGTACGTATATGGAATGAGCTGCCAGAGGATGTGGTGGAGGCTAGTACAGTTGCAACATTTAAAAGACATTTGGATGAATATATGAATCGGAAGGGTTTGGAGGGATATGGGCTGGGTGCTGGCAGGTTGGACTAGATTGGGTTGGGATATCTGGTCAGCATGGAAAGGTTGGACTGAAAGGTCTGTTTCCGTGCTGTACATCTCTATGACTCTAAGTGAGGTTTTAAGACAAAGATACAGAGCAGTCTACCAAAACCACAGAGTAAGCATCTTGTGAGGCCTTGGTTTTTGTTTTAAGAGTTAGAGCAATAGAAGCAGCCTGAATGGGTGGGGTCAAGCTCTCATAGAACCAGAATTTTTAGTTTCTTCAGCAACGGTTGCTAGTGTCTCAGCAGGGTCAGAAAGCAGTAATCTCTCCTGGCTGCTGCACTCCCCAAGTTTTCTCGGCGGTTTTTCTCTGGGCTGCTGGATTTAAATGTGAGACAGTGCTGTTTTTCTGAATTTGCCTTTTGCCAAGAACGTGTTTATGGGATGTTACTATATTGGAATAGTTATTGTTCAGTGGTAATATAATCTACTATTCTATTCTATGTTCTCCAAGAGAGTTAAGTTATTCCAAGTTCCTCTTTCTTTTAGGAGCTCTGATGAAGAGTTATCTAGAATTGAAATGTTAGCTTGCTCTCCATGGATATTGCCTGACCAACTGTGATTTATAGCATTTTTTTCAGTTCTTCTTTCTTTTTGTTGTATTTTAATTAGAGTGTTTAAATCAATGTGCTTAACATGGAATAGTTTGACCAATTGAATTGCATCTGGAACACAGCACTTTAGATTTACCTTTGAAATGCGAAATTAGAGTCTCGGCAACCTTCTGATCTGGTCCTTAACAAACTGGATCTCTTCACAGGATCAAAATCTCTAATCCAGATTGGATTTTAGGATTATTGGACTCAAAGACAAGGACTGGTGAGTGTTAGGGTCTTTTATTTCAGCTGTTGAATTCAGTTGGTTTAACCAGGGTGGGCCTTGTGTAATAATGGCTCTTTCAGGCAGTAAGGGTTTCATGGGATGAAAGAAATAACTTCAGGCGTTTTAGAGAAAGTGAGCAAGGCAAAGCTTTCCAAATTTGCAGACAGGCTGAAGTTTGAGTTGCCTGAGTCTGTGAGAAAAGAGGAAATAGTTGTGGCAATCATGCAGCATTTACAGTTGCCAGAAATGCCATCGTAATCTTTGGAAGTGGTTAAAATTCAATTGAAAATGGAGGAGCTTAAGCATGAAAAGTACATTTAAACAGTTTGAATTACGATTTAAGGCAGAGGAACAACAGAAAGAGAGAATAGCTCAAGGAAAGGAAAACAAAAATGAAAAGAGTAGCCCTACCAGAAGAAAGGAGAAAGAGAGAGAAGAAAAGCAGAAAGAAGTAATGGAAGTTGGCAATTGGACAGGAAAGTTGACTGAAAAGGGCAGAAGCAAAGGTAGAAGGTCGGCTTAGTGAGGAGAATAATGATGACAAGCAAACACATCATAACCAGAGGCCTGGTGGGGATCTGTTTAAACAAGCGTTACCTTCGTGTGATGAGAAGGTTGGAGAAGCCTTTTTCATTTTCGAAAATGGCGAAACACATGAAATGGCCAACGATCATGAGGGTATTTTTGATTCAAACTCAGTAGGTAGAGTCAAAAAGATATTTGAATGAGTATCAGAAGAGGTATCTGGGAAATATAATCAGGTGAAGAAAGCCATTTTAAGTGCATGTGAGCTAGTAACAGACGCCTATAGACAACACTTCCGAGAATCTAAGGAGGGACCCTAGTCAAATGTATATTGAGTTTGAAAGAATTAAACAAAGTAATTTTAATAGGTAGATAAGGATATTGAAAATAATTTAAACATATGACGCTCTTAGAGAGACTGTTATTTTGGAGGAGTTCAAAAATTCACTTCCTGAAGTAGTGAGAACTCGTGTGGAAGTTCAGAGAGTTTAACCTGCAAAATTAGCAGCGGAAATAGCAGATGATCATGATTTGGTTCAAAAATCAATTTTAGTTTGTGAGTGTTAGAAGTCGGGGAAAAGAGAAATCCTCAGATGGTAAGGGAAAAGGAGATTTCATTTCAGATAATTTACTGCAGGGCAAAAAAGAAACCCATGAGGGGGAAGAGAAGTAAAAAAAGCTCAGGTATTTTCATTGCAGTAAAGTGGGCCACATGAAGTCATAGTAAAGATGGTTTAGAAAAAACACTGTGAAGCCAGTGAGATTTGTTGAAGTGGTAAAGGAAAGCACAATGGAAGATAAAACGTTGCAAAATAATGTACGACTGATCAAGGGTTGATTGAGAAGAAAGTGCCAGATCTCTTTAAAGAACATAGTTATGAAGGTAAAGTTCACTCATGTATGCCAGGAGGAATAGGTAATTAAATTAAAATCTTAAGAGACATGGGAGCAAGTCAGTCTTTGATGATGAGAGATGGGGAGATATGTAATTTAGAAAGAATATTGCCAGAAAATGCGGTAATATGTGGTATTCATGGTGAGACGAGAAGTCTCCATACTATAAAGTGAGATTGGAGACTTCGGTGAAAAGTGATGAAGTGGTGGTATGGCTAACGGAGAAATTCTCAGTTTTAGGAATCCAGTTTTACCTTGGTAATGGTATAACTAAATCACAGGTGGGAGTGAGTTGAAAAAAGTCAGTTGAAAATCAGGCAACTGATGTATTACAGAAAGCATGTCCTGGTATTTTTCCTGACTGTGTGGCAACAAGGTTGCAAAAGCCACAGGTTGAGGAAGAGGAAATATCGAAGAATAAAGTTGAGGAAGTTGGAGTGCATTTGATCAAATGGCTAAGAAGAAAACCAGAACAGGTGGAGTACAAAGTGGATGTTTGTAGTTCAGAGAAATTAACCGAATTACAATAGAAAGATGAAAAATTAAAACAGTTATATCAAAAAGCATACACGGAAGAATTTGAGTATATCCCAGAATGTTGCTATCTGAAAAATGACATCTTGATGAAGAAATGGAGAACATCACATATTCAAGTGGATGAGAAATCGGCAGAAGTTCATCAAGTTGTATTACCGATGGATTATAAAAAGGTGTTGCAGTTGGCACGTGAATTACCAGTAAGAGGTCATTTGGGAGTAAATAAAACTCAAGCCAAATTCCTTTTATTGGCCTGGACTGCATAAGGATGTTGAATTTTGCCAGACATTTCATATGTGTCAGGTAAGTCGAAAACCTCAGGCAGTGATAAAACCAACACCTTTCTCACACATTCCCGCATTTGAGGAACCTTTTGTAAAAGTTTTAAATGATTGCGTTAGACCTGCACCTAAAACAAAAAAAAAGTGGGAATCAGTATTTGTTGATCAAAATGAATGTGTCTATGAGATTATGGGCGGCACGGTGGCACAGTGGTTAGCACTGCCGCCTCACAGCGCCAGAGACCTGGGTTCAATTCCCGCCTCTGGCGACTCTCTGTGTGGAGTTTGCTCATTTGCCCCGTGTCTGCGTGGGTTTCCTCCGGGTGCTCCGGTTTCCTCCCATAATCCAAAAATGTGCAGGTTAGGTGAAGTGGCCATGCTAAATTGCCCGTAGTGTTAGGTAAGGGGTAAATGTAGGGGAATGGGTCTGGGTGGGTTGCGCTTCGGCGGGTCGGTGTGACTTGTTGGGCTGAAGGGCCTGTTTCCATACTGTAAGTAATCTAATCTAATCTAAAAAATTCCATTAAGCAGTATCGCAGCAAAAAGTATTATAGAAGATTTACTTTTTTTTAATTCGATATGGACAACCCATAGATACAATTGGATCAAGGGTCAAGTTTTACATTAAAGTTATTCAAAGAAGTTATGGATAGCTTACGAATAAACAATTCAATTCCACTGTACACCTTCCAGGATAGCAGGAAACATTAGAACGGTAGCGACAAACTTTAAAGACTATGTTGAGGGCTTATAGTCCATACTATCCAGAGGGTTGAGATAAAGGAATGGCATTTGTACTTTTGCATTTAGGGATGTTCCAAAGGAAACTTCCAAGTTCAGTCTGTTTGCATTAGGTTTTGAGCCTCAGGTGAGCGGACCACTGAAATTAATTAAGGAGAAGTTGGTGAGTCAGAGCTCAGACACCACATTTTTGGATTACGTGTCAAAGTTTAGGGTAAGATTAATGAGAGCAATGAGTTGGCTAGACATGTGGTAGGAACATTTGCAGCATCTATCAGAATTGTTAAATCGACTTCAGGAAGTGGGTTTGGTGATAAACCTGGCGAGGAGTGAGTTCACAAGAACCCAAGTCACAATCCTGGGCCATGTCATTGGACATAGACAGATGGCCCCCACGGGATGTGAAAACAAAGCCTATCGGGGCATTTCCCATACCATTAGCAAAGAGGGCAGTACTGCGATTCCTGGGATTGAGTGGGTTTTATCAGAAGTTCGTACTGAATTTTAGCAGTCTGTTTTGGCATTCATTGAAATGGGCTAATTATCATCTATGTATCTTCCAGTTTCAGAATACTAAATTGAATAGCAAAGTTTAATTTGTAGCACCTTTTTCAAGTTGTAGCAAGGATGGCAAGAAATAGATAATTACACATTTGTAAAAAGTCTTATGTGAAAAGAAGTGCAAATACAAAACTTAGCAGGTAGCTGGAATTATTTCCAACTAGTACAGTGTAATTTGAAATGGTAGATCTAATCAACAGTTTATTTAATACTGTGATTGGGATAATCATAGATGAAAGGGTAAACTTGAGGCAAATGACCTCCATCATCTATATTTTCTTTATGAAAGGATCAAAACACAATTTTATTGCTTGCCCAAGGTGTTAACATTGTTGTTCCTTTTGCATAGCCTTGGTTTATAAAAATGTTTCATTTGATTTGTTCCTTATAGTTCTCCACTCTTGTTTTTCAGTATTGAGCAGATTATGAAGGAGCTGCAATCAGATCTTACTAAGCTATGTATGGGAGGAAAACTACAGCACACTGGTGACAGCTTACAGTGGTTAAGCAATTACAATATGTCCTGTGTTAAACCATTCACCACTCCATGTGATCAGCTGACAAACTTTCTTAAAGCACTGGTAAATAAGATTTACTGTTTTTTAAATGTTCAAACGAAGTGGAAAGGTTTTCTTGAAAATTAATATTATGTGGCGGCCAGCACTCTGTTACCCGCTCTGCCCCTGTCCCATAATAGCTGTAGTAGTGGGACTGTCCTCACCTTAACTCCCCCTATCTTCTCCCCAAAATTCATAACCTGATTGCCCCGGTTGACTGACTGTCTCTGCCTGCTCCTTCCCCACTGAACTCAACTCCTCTTACCTCAACACTGTTGTCCAGGACAATCCCCTTTCGGCCAGGAACTCCCCACCTCAAGGCCCTTTGTCTCTCCCTCTCCTGCAGACCAACCAGTCCCACTCCACTGACACTGTCAACCACCTGGCGGAACTGATCCTCACCCATAACAGCTTTTTCTTTCAATCCTCCCACTTCCAACAAACCGGAGGGTTTGCCATGGGTACCCATATCTGAACTGTGCCTCCCTCTTTATGGGTACATGGACAATTCCCTCTTCCGTAGTTACACTGGCACCATGCCCCACCTTTCCTCTGCTACATGCTTCCACTTCATCCAGACCTTCCACCCAACTTCAAATTCACCTGGACCATTTCTGACACCTTTCTCCCCTTCCTGCATTTCTCCGTCTCCATCTCCGGCAACCAACTGAGTGAGTTTTGAGAAGATTTGTAGCTCAGGTTGAGGTTTTGGATGTAGGTTTGCTTGCTGAGTTGAAAGGTTCGTTTCCAGACATATCGTCACCCTACTAGGTAACATCTTCAGTGGGCCTCAGACGAAGCACTGCTGATAATTCCTGCTTCTTGTTTATATGTTTGAGTTTCTTTGGGTTGGTGATATCATTTCCTGTGGTGACGCTATTTACTGTGGTGAAGTCTCACTTCATTTTCCTTTTCTCAGGGGGTGGTAGATGGGATTGAACTCTGTTTATGTTGATAGAGTTCCGGTTGGAATACCACGCTTCTAGGAATTCTCGTGCGTGTCTTTGTTTGGCTTGTCCTAAGATGGATGTGCTGGCCGAGTCAAAGTGGTGTCCTTCCTCATCTGTATGTAAGGATACTAGTAAGATCCACTGAAGATGTTAGCTACATCTGGAAATGAACCTTCCAGCTCAGCGAGTAAACCTACATCCAAAACCAACTGAGTGGCGACATCTATTACAAAATCACTGATTTCCACAGCTACCTCGATTACACCTCCTCCTCCCCCCACCCCCACACAAATATGTGATCCCATACTCCCAAATCCTTTGCCTCCACTGTATCTGCTTCCAGGATGAGCAATTTGACTCCAGGATACCCCAGATGTCCTCCAACTTAAACCACCAAAATTTCTCCTCCCCCATGATCAAACAACGCCCTCAATCGCATTTCCTTTGTTTTCTGCACCTCTGCCCTCAAAGAAAACCTCCCTCAATCACAACAAGGGAAGAGACTCCCTGGTCATCAAATGCCACCCCATTAATCTCTAAGTCCAACACATCATCCTTCAACACTTCTGCCACTTGTAGTCTGACCCCCCTGCCCCCCCCCCCGCCCAACCCCAACGCCAAAATGATATTTACCTCTTCATCCCGATCAGCTTTTTGCAGGGACCATTCCCACCACGACTCCTCTCCCCACCAACCACACCTGGACCCTTCTCCTGCAGTTGCAGGAGGTGCAAAACATGCTCCTCCTCTTCCCTCCCCACCCCACATGTATCCAAGGCCGCAAAGAATCATTCCAAGATCAGCAGAGATTTTTTCCAACCTGACTTATTGCATTCGTTGCTCCCGACGTAGTCTCTTCCACATTGGAGACACCGAGCGCAAACTCCGAGACTGGTTCAGGGAACATGTATGGTTTGTACACTCCAATCAACACCACTTTCCAGTCGCCATCCATTTCAACTCCCCCTCTCACTTCCCTGTCAACATGTCTGTCCTGAGTCACCTCCACCATCAACTCAAGGCCACATGCAAACTGGAGGAAGAGCACCTCATCTTCTGCCTCGGGAGCTTTCAACCATGTGGCCTTAACTTAGAATTCACCAGCTTCCAAATCTCCCCAGCTCATACGAAGTACAGCCTCCTCCATCCTGTCCCCTTAACTTGACCCTACCTGTCCAACTTCCTTCCCACCTATTCGCTCTACTCTTTCCACTGACCAATCACAACTGCCTCCCATCTGTGTCCACTTATCACAATTCCACTGACCATTTGCCCAGCCCCACCCTCTGTCCCTGTATTTATTTCACAGCCTCCTTCCCTTCTCCCAGTCTTGATGAAAGGTTCTGTCCTGAAACGTCGACTTCCCACTTCCTCTGATGCTGCTTGACCTGTGCTTCTTCCAGCTCCACTCTTTATCCACTCCAGTGATTTCCTCTTAATTGACTGTTTTTTGGAGATGTTCCTTCCTCAATCTCACCTCGAGAAAAATGACCCGGAAGTGGCCAGTGGTGCAAATGTATGTATCTGCAGGGTTCATCCATGCCTCTATGAGGGTGAAAATTCAGTTTTATGCTTATTTGTCCCTGTACCTTGAAAGAGAACCTGACCTCCCCAAAGATGCCTCTGGACCATATCCAAAGGGGTATCTTGAGTATCCAAAGAAGTTTGATAGTTTAGAACTGCTCTTACCAGGTCTATTCTGTACCCTCTGGGTTTCATGCTCTTAGGCTACCAAAATCTGACCTGAGAGTGGCAGCTGCTAGTTCAGTTGGGCAGATGCCTCCATGAAACACTCATATGCGAAAGGTGAACCATCTGGCATTCGAAACTAGGAAGTGCCTTGTTTCGAGTTGGGACTTCCAGTTTCTGAGCTTGTCACCCATTTTCCATCATTTTGAGAATCCAGGCCTTGATGCTTTTGTGGCCAGCAAATTTATCAACATATACTTTGCATATTAGACAAAGAAATAAGAGACATGGTATGCTTATGATTCACCAGTGTAATATTGTGCTGACACTGAGTGAAATCCAGCATTCTGCTGTAGAATAGAAATATCTGAGGAAAGCTCAGCTAAATCTGTGTATATGTGAGAGGAACACAGTGAACCCATATTTACTCATTCCAAGTCTTGTGTACAGAAAAACCAGAGGGAAAAAAAGGATGAGAAAAAATAAAATGTAATTGGGTGACTGATTGATTGTACTGTCTTAATGCAATCAGAAATATGAAAAAATGTCTGACTTGTCACCACCTTCTTAGGAGCAATGAGGTATGGACAGTAAATGCTAGTTGATGAAGCAATGTCCACATTCCATGAAATAATATTTTTAAAAGTGCACAAAAGAAATCAAGACCCTTGTGTCAATTGCTTTCTCCAAAGTCCATGGCATCTTTATTATCAAGAGTGCGAATATTATGTCAAAATACCAAGAGATTAAATAATACAAAATATACTGATTACTTTTTGCTGGAAATCAATTGTGGATTCATAGCTGAAGAAGAATTTTAAAACCATTGTACAACATATATTCTCATTATACTCAATAATATTCTTCAATTTGTTGGGGGTGCAGCATCTGTTTTGGATTACTTCTGATATTATTATGTATTTTGAGAATAAACAATAACTGGTTGCTACTGATGTCAGTTCTACAGTTATCCATGATTATTTCTTCTCGTCTCTTATTTTCTTTACTGAAAGCTTCACTTTCTGAAGACAGAAGAAGGCTCAGAAGAAAAGGTGTTGCAGCTACTCCTGGATCTCTCTACTGAGTGTGGTGTTGTGTTTCCATTGAATTCATGTGGAGCTTCATTTCATGTTCCTTCCAGTACTTCAGTTCATGCTGTTGACTTCAATGACTCTCTTGATGCATTGTCTATGTGGGATGACGTGAGGTTACATCTGCGTAGGTTCTTAGTGGATAAACTTCAAAATTGTCAAGAAATAAATGATGTCCTTCCAAATATTCAATTCAAAGCACAATGTCTTCAGCAACTCCTATTTTTGTACCCGGAATCTGAAGTTCTAACCAAATATCAAAGTATCCAGTGCAAATCTATACAAAATATGCTGAAGAATAATGTTTTGACCAACACTGATGAGATCAGTTTCGACAAAGTGGCTCATGGGTTTGAAAACGTGATTCCTGCGATGTGTACGATGCTGAGACAAGATATGTATGCTTTACATACACTTGTGGAGGATTCTAAAGTACTGAAATTTATCAATAATGCATACTTACAGAATATTACAGATGAACTCAATCTCATTATTGAAAACCTTTGTGAGCAACAGCTGAGGAAAAATATCCAAAATTTGGAGAAGACAAGCAAAAGCTTAAACAAAGGAGCAGTACAGTCTGTGGGTCAGTGGCTTCCTTTACTATTTACTTTATTCAGAATAATTTTAATATGTTTTGTCATATACATATTTGTTTATCCAAATTAGTGTTTGCCATATTGCCAGCCTTGGCTCAGTGGTAGTACTGTCACTTACGAATCAGAAGGATCTGTGTTCGAGCTGTGCTCCTGGACTTGAACACGTGTTGCAAGTTGACAGTGGACTACTAGTCAGGGGGTGCTACCATATTGAAGTGTCATCTTTGAATGAGATTTTAAACCACGTCAGTGTTCTCTTGTTGATCAAAGGATTTGTGCCCTTTTTCTTTTATTTTTGAAAACTTTTATCTTTGCATTTGGAAAGGCAAGGACTGATTAGGGATAGTCAGCATGGCTTTGTGCACAGAAAATCATGTCTCAAAAACTTGATTGAGTTTTTTAAAGAAGTAACGAAGAGGATTGATGAGGTCAGACCACTGGTATGCCAGAAGGATCATGCTGGGTCCATGACTTTTTGTCATTCATATAAATGATTTGGATGTGAACATAGAAGGTATAGTTAGTAATTGTGCAGATGACACCAAAGTTGGAGGTGTCATGGACAGCAAAGAAGGCTACTTCAGAGTGCAATGGGATCTTGATCATTTGGGCCAATGGGCTGAGGAGTGGAAGAAGAAATTTAATTTAGATAACTGTGAGGTGCTACATTTTGGAAAGGCAAATCAGGGCAGGATTTATATAGTTAATGGTGAAAATGTTACACCTTGGGTCTCTTTTAATTTTTTTGCCTTGTACCCTAAATCTAGTTCTCTTGTTTTGCACTCTCCGATCCCAGGGAAAAGACCTTGTCTGTTTATCCTGTCATGCACCTCATGATTTTACAAACATTTTCAAGGTCACTCCTCAGGCTCCGACACTCCAGGAAAAGCCGCCCCAGTCAATTCAACCTCTCCCTATTGCTCAAATAGTGAATACTGAGACACAAATAAGTAGAATGGATGGCTTTGAGGTATGTAGAGAAGAGGTGTTGGAAATCCTGGAAAAGGTGAAAATAGATAAGTCCCCTGGGCCTGATGGCATTTATCCTAGGATTCTCTGGGAAGCAAGGGAGGAGATTGCAGAGCCATTGGCCTTGGTTTTTATGTCCTCTTTGTCTACAGGAGTAGTGCCAGAAGACTGGAGGATAGCAAATGTGGTTCCCTTGTTCAAAAAGGGGAGTAGGGATAACCCTAGTAACTATAGGCCGGTGAGTCTCACTTCTGTTGTGGGCAAAGTCTTAGAGAGAATTGTAAGGGATAGGATTTATGCACATCTGGATAGGAATAATGTGATCAAGGATAGTCAGCATGGTTTTGTGAAGGGCAGGTCGTGCCTCACAAACCTTATTGAATTCTTTGAAAAGGTGACGAAGGAGGTTGATGAGGGGAAAGCGGTAGATGTGGTATATATGGATTTTAGTAAGGCGTTTGATAAGGTTCCCCATGGTAGGCTACTGCAGAAAATACGGAGATATGGCATTGAGGGTGAGTTGGAGGTTTGGATTAGGAATTGGCTGGATGGAAGAAGACAGAGGGTAGTAGTTGATGGCAAAGTTTCTTCATGGAGTGCCGTCACTAGCGGTGTTCCGCAAGGATCTGTTTTGGGACCATTGCTGTTTGTCATTTTTATAAATGACCTGGAAGAGGGGTTAGAAGGTTGGGTGAGCAAGTTTGCGGATGATACGAAAGTCGGAGGAGTTGTTGACAGTGAGGAAGGATGTGGCAGGTTACAGCAGGATATAGAGAAGCTGCAGAGCTGGGCAGAAAGGTGGCAAATGGAATTCAATGTAGCTAAGTGTGAGGTGATTCACTTTGGGAAGAATAACAAAAAGATGGGGTACTGGGCTAATGGTCGGATACTTGGTAGTGTGGATGAGCAGAGGGATCTTGGTGTCCATGTACACAGATCTCTGAAAGTTGCCACCCAGGTAAATAGTGCGGTGAGGAAGGCATATGGCGTACTGGCTTTTATTGGTAGAGGAATTGACTTCCGGAGTCCTGAGGTCATGATGCAGTTGTATAAGACTCTGGTGCGGCCGCATCTGGAATATTGTGTGCAGTTTTGGTCGCCATACTATAGGAAGGATGTGGAGGCACTGGAACGGGTGCAGAGGAGGTTTACCAGGATGTTGCCTGGTATGGAAGGAAGATCGTATGAGGAAAGACTGAGACACTTGGGGCTGTTTTCACTAGAGAAAAGAAGGTTTAGGGGTGACTTGATTGAGGTGTACAAGATGATTAGGGGGTTAGATAGGGTTGACAGTGTGAACCTTTTCCCGCGTATGGAGTCGGGTATTACAAGGGGGCATAGCTTTAAATTAAGGGGGGGTAGATATAGGACTGAAGTTAGGGGTAGGTTCTTCACTCAGCGAGTCGTAAGTTCATGGAATGCCCTGCCAGTAGCAGTGGTGGACTCTCCCTCTTTATGGGCATTTAAGCGGGCATTGGATAGGTATATGGAGGATAGTGGGTTAGTATAGGTTAGGTGGGCTTGGATCGGCGCAACATCGAGGGCCAAAGGGCCTGTACTGCGCTGTATTCTTCTATGTTCTATGTTCTAAATCCTCCAACAGTGGCCTAACCAATGTCCTGTACAACCGCAACATGACCTCCCAACTCCTGTACTCAATACTCTGACCAATTAAGGAAAGCATACCAAACGCGTTCTTCACTATCCTATCTACCTGCGACTCCACTTTCAAGGAGCTATGAACCTGCACTCCAAGCTCTCTTTGTTCAGCAACACTCCCTAGGACCTTCTCATTAAATGTATAAGTCCTGCTAAGATTTGCTTTCCCAAAATGTAGCACCTCACATTTATCTGAATTAAACTCCATCTGCCACTTCTCAGCCCATTGGCCCATCTGATCCAGATCCTGTTGTAATCTGAGGTAACCCTCTTCACTGTCCACTACACCTCCAATTTTGGTGTCATCTGCAAACTTACTAACTGTACCTTTTATGCTCGCATCTAAATCATTGATGTAAATGACAAAACGTAGAGGACCCAACACCGATCCTTGTGGCACTCCACTGGTCACAGGCCTCCAGTCTGAAAAACAGCCCTCCACCACCACCCTCTGTCTTCTACCTTTGAGACAGTTCTGTATCCAAATGGCTCGTTCTCTCTGTATTCCGTGAGATCTAACTTTGCTAACCAGTCTCCCATGGGGAACCTTGTCGAACACTTTACTGAAGTCCATATAGATCACATCTACCACTCTGCCCCCATCAATCCTCTTTGTTACTTCTTCAAAAAAACTCAATCAAGTTTGTGAGACATGATTTCCCATGCACAAAGCCATGTTGACTATCCCTGATAAGTCCTTGCCTTTCCAAACATGTATATCCTGTCTCTCAGGATCCCCTCCAACAACTTGCCCACTATCGATGTCAGGCTCACTGGTTTGTAGTTCCCTGGCTTGTCCTTACCTCCCTTCTTAAACAGTGAAACCATGTTAGCCAACCTCCAGTCTGCTGGCACCTCACCTGTGACTATCGATGACACAGATATCTCAGCAAGAGGCCCAGCAATCACTTCTCTAGCTTCTCGGATATACCTGATCAGGTCCTGGGGATTTATCCACTTTTATGCGTTTCAAGGCATTCAAGCACTTCCTCCTCTGTAAAAGGGACATTTTGCAAGATATCACCATCTATTTCCCTACATTCTATATCTTCCATATCCTTTTTCACTGTAAATACTGATGCAAAATACGCATTTATTATTTCCCCCATTTTCTGTGGCTCCACACAAAGGCTGCCTTGCTGATCTTTGAGGGACCCTATTCTCTCCCGAGTTACCCTTTTGTCCTTAATTATTTGTAAAGACCCTTTGGATTCTCCTTAAATCTATTTGCCAACGTTATCTCATGTTCCCTTTTTGCCCTCCAAATTTCCCTCTTAAGTATACTCCTACTTCCTTTATACTCTTCTCAGGATTCACGCGCCTCATCTTCCGCCTAGGAACCCTCCGACAACAAGGGATGAACTCAGTTTCTCCAGTTTCCTCATTTCCCCTCCCCCAACCTTATCTCAGTCAAATCCCTCAAACTCAGCACGGCTTCCTAACCTGCAATCTTCTTCCTGACCTCTCTGCCCCCCCCCCCCCCCCCCACTCAGGCCTATCACCCTCACCTTGACCTCCTTCCACCCATCACATTTCCAATGCCCATCCCCCAAATCTATCCTCCCTACATTTTATCTTAGCCTGCTGGACACACTTTCCTCATTCCTGAAGAAGGGCTTATGCCCGAAACGTCGATTCTCCTGTTCCTTGGATGCTGCCTGACCTGCTGTGCTTTTCCAGCAACACATTTTCAGCTCTGATCTCCAGCATCTGCAGTCCTCACTTTCTCCTTAAGGATTCACTCGATGTATCCTGTCTATACCTTTCATATGCTTCCTTCTTTTTCTTAAACAAACCCTCGATTTCTTTTGAAAGTTCTTCCCTCATATCGTCAAAATTGGCCTTTCTCCAGTTTAGAATTTCAACTTTTAGATCTGGTCTGTCCTTTTCCATTACTATTTTAAATCTGATAGAATTATGGTCACTGGCCTCAAAGCGCTCCCCCACTGACACCTTAGTCACCTGCCCTGCCTTATTTCCTAAGAGTAGGTCAAGTTTTGTACCTTTTCTAGTAGGTACATCCACGTACTGAATCAGAAAATGTTCTTGTACACACTTAAATTCTTCTCCATCTAAACCCTTAACACTATGGCAGTCCCAGTCTATGTTTGAAAAGTTAAATTCCCTGACCATAACTACCCTTACAGATAGCTGAGATCTCCTTACAAGTTTGTTTCTCAATTTCCCTCTGACTATTAGGGGGTTTATAATACAATTCCAATAAGGTGATCATCCCTTTATTTCTCAGTTCCACCCAAATAACTTCCCTGGATGTATTTCCAGGAATATCCTCTCTCAGCACAGCTGTAATGCTATCCCTTATTAAAAATGCCACTCCCCCTCCTCTCTTGCCTCCCTTTCTATCCTTCGTGTAGCATTTGTATCCTGGAACATTAAGTTGCCTGTCCTGCCCATTCCTGAGCCATGTTTCTGTAATTGCTATGATGTTCCAGTCCCAGGGGTCGGCGGATTTGAGTTATAGGGAGAGGTTGAATAGGCTAGTGCTGATTTCCCTGGAGCATCGGAGGCTGAGGGGTGATCTTATCGAGGTTTATAAAATTATGAGGGGCATGGATAGGATAAATATACAAAGTCTTTTCCCTGGGGTGGTGGAGTCCAGAACTAGAGGGCATAAGTTTAGGGTGAGAGGGGAAAGATATAAAAGAAACCTAAGGGGCAAGGTTTTCACTCAGAGGATGGTAGGTGTATGGAATGAACTGCCAAAGGAAGTGGTGGAGGCTAGTACAATTTCAGCATTTAAAAGGCATCTGGATAGATATATGAATAGGAAGGGTTTGGAGACTGAGTGCTGGCAGGTGGGACTAGATTGGGTTGGGATATCTGGTTGACATGGTCGAGTTGGACAGAAGGGTCTGTTTCCGTGCTATATATTTCTATGACTCTATAAATGTTGCAACTGTACTAGCTTCTGCCACTTCCTCTGGTAGCCCATTCACGCACCACCATCTACATGAAAAAGTTGCCCCTTGGGTCTCTTTTATATCTTTCCCCTCTCACCGTAAACCTATGCCCTCTCGTTCTGGACTCCTCCACACCAGGGAAAAATCTTGTCTATTTACCCTATCCATGCCCCTCCTGATTTTATAAACATCTATAAGGTCACCCCTCAGCCTCTGACGCTCCAGGGAAACAGCCTGAGCCTATTCAACCTCTCTCTTTAGCTCAATACCTCCAACATTCATGTAAATCTTTCCTGAACCCTTTCAAGTTTCACAACATCCTTCTGATCGGAAGGAGAGCAGAATTGCATGCAATATTTCAAAAGTGGCCTAACCAATACCTTAAATAGCCGCAACATGACCTCCCAACTCCTGTACTCAATAATCTGTCCAATAAAGGAAAGCATACCAAATGCCGCCTTCACTTTCATATCAACCTGCGATTCTACTTTCAAGGAGCTATGAACCTGCACTCCATGGTTTCTTCATTCAGCAACACTCCTCAGGACCTGACTACTGTATAAATCCTGCTCTGATTTGCCTTTCCAAGATGCAGCACCCCGCATTGATCTCAATTAAATTTCATCTGCCACTCCTCAGCCCATTGGCCCATCTACTCAATATCCTGTTGTAATCTGTGGTAACCTTCTTCTCTCCACTACACCTCCAATTTTGGTGTCATCTGCAAACTTACTTACTATACCTCTTATGCTCACATCCAAATCATGTATATAAATGACGAAAAGTAGTGGATCCAGCATCGATCCTTGTGGCACTCCACTAGTCACAGGCCTCCAGTCTGAAAAACAACCGTCCCCCACCACCCTCTGTCTTCTACCTTTGAGACAGATCTGTATCCAAATGGCGAATTTTCCCTGTATTCCATGAGATCTAACCTTGCTAACCAGCCTTCCATGAGGAGCCTTGTCAGCTGCCTTACTGAAATCCATATAGACCACGTCTACTACTCTGCCCTCATCAATTCTATTTGTTACTTCAAAAAACTCAATCAAGTTTGTTTAGTAAATCATGATTTCCCACACACAAAGCCATGTTGACTATCCCTAATCAGTCTTTGCCTTTCCAAATACATGTACATTTCCTCCAACAACTTGCCCATCACTGATATCAGGTTCACTGGTCTATAGTTCCCTAGCTTGTCCTGACCACCTTTCTTAAATAGTGGCACTATGTTAACCAGTCTCCAGTCTTCTGGCACCTTACCCATGACTATCAATGATCCAAAAATCTGAGCAAGGGTCTCAGTAATCACTTCCCTAACTTCCCACAGGAGAGTACACCTGATCAGGTCCTGGGGATTTATCCACTTTTATGTGTTTCAAAACATCCAGCACTTCCTCCTTTGTAATATGGATCCAAATGTCTGGATCCAAACTTTACCTTAAGCAAATATTAATATTGTTTAAATCCAAGCATTATATGTGAATTTAATTAACATAAATATTTAAGCCTTTCTTTGAACAGGTTTAAAAAACTTTTTTATTGTGTAACTTTTCCAACGAAAGTCAACACCGGACTTAGACATTACCTGGCTAGGGAAGGGAAGGGTTCCAGGTCATTTTGAATGGTGACTAACTTTAGACTGGTTCAAAGTGTCAACTTAAGGAACAGTCTGAAGTATGTGCATGCCAGGGAATTTGTGAACATTTTAAATGGGAAACTTTTTCTGTGGTTTAAAGTGTAAGTTGACTAAATATACATTTGTCGGTAATGTTGCTTTTGGTTTGTTTGTTACAACAAATTCTGACAGCTTGATATCTTGTTTATTTTCTAAATTGGGAAAGGCTTCTGAAGTCTGAAGTGCAAAGGGACTTGGGAGTCCTAGTTCAAGATTCTCTTAAGTTTAACATGCAGGTTCAGTTGGCAGTTGGAAAGGCAATTGCAGTGTTGGCATTCATTTCAAGAGGGCTCGCAAATGAGAGCAGAGAGGTACTGCTGAGACTGTATAAGGCTCTGATCAGACGACATATGAACTATTGTGAGCAGTTTTGGGTCCCACATCTAAGGAAAGATGTGTTGGTGTTAGCTGGAGTCCACAGGAGGTTTACAAGAATAATTCTGGGGATGAAGGAATCTTGTGATGTGAGGAGCAGTTGAGGACTTTGGGTCTGTACTCGATGGATCTCAATAAAAGATGATAGGGACCTGACTGAAACTAACAGGATACTGACATGCCTGCATAGAGTGAACGTGGAGAAGATGTTTCCACCCTTTGGAGAGACTAAGATTCAAGGGCACAGCCTCAGTGTGAAGGGATGACCCTTTAGAACTGAGAAGAGGAATAATTTCTTCATCCAAAGGTTGGTAACTGAAACTCATTACCACAGAAGGCTGTTGGAGGCCAAGTTATTGAGTGTATTTAAGACAGAGGGAGATAGGTTATTGATCAAGTAGAAGATCAAGGATTATGGGGAGAAATCAGAAGGATTGAGAAACATGTCAGCATATTGAATGGTGGAGCAGACTTGATAGGCTGAATGGCTTAATTCTGCTCCTATATCTATGATCTTGTTTTATTTTCTTCTTAGTTGATCACATGGAATTCAAACATCTCTTTAAAAATGTAATAACTGTTTCAGTGACAATCATAACAATGTAATTTGAATTCTTCCTCCTGTCACCACTCATGACATGGGGATTGTGGTGCTTTGTTCTGACCTGTTGATTATAGAATTGTTTAACTAGGTACTTCAGTTGTATTCATGCATTTGCCTTAATATATTGCTTATTTTTAGTTGTGCTTATGCTGTTTCTGTTATGCACTTATTAGTCTTTATTTAACCCATGTTACATAGAAATAAAGAGAAAATATTAGTTGTAACTCAGTTGGTAGAAAGCTCACATCTGTGATCAAGCCCCACGAGGTACTGTATCAGTTATGAATCTGTTCCAATTAACACAATAATAGCACACAGCATGATAGAGACTAACCTGAGTGAGAAGCTGAGACTTCTCCATGGTCACTTGTGCCAATAATCTGATGGACAGATGTATCTGCAACAGCTAGATTGGTGAAGACGAGGTCAAATAGAATATAACTTTGTGCTAGTTTGCCCACTTTTTTTTCTTCAAAATCAGTGTGACAATTACACCTTCGGGAATTAGGTTACTCTTCATTGAAGTTTCCTACCCAGAATATTTTCTGAGCCTCAGGGTTTCTTCATGTTGCGCTCAACATAGAGTACTAAATCATCTGATGAAGGAGGGCTGTTGTTTTTATAAAAGTTTTACTGGCAGTTTACTCGTCCATGTTTTATTTGATGCGAAGACATTTCATAGGTGTTAAATTTGTGTTCAGGACTTGTGGGGGCCATTCTCTGTTCATGTCTTCTTTGGTCGGTCTGTCCTGAAAATGAGATAGGACAGATTCAGAAATAGTAGAGGATTCTATGATGTTCGCTGAAATGTATGATTCTGTCAGGATAAGTGTTAGATTCAGGAGAGGAATTAGTCTCTCAATTTTGACACAAGTTCACAGACTTGAGTGAGGAGGATTTTTTTTGCAGATTTGTGATTTTGGTGCCTGGTTTCATGCTAAACTACTTATCTAGTTTTTCACTCTAGTTTTCTGTAATAGTTTGATATGTCCAGCTAAGTTGCTAGGCCATTACAGAGACCAGTTACAAACCAAACCTCCTGCTGTATATTTGCAGTTACATATAAAGAGACTGGGTAAGGCAGTCAAAATTCCTTCCAACCATTGATCTGATGTTAGGGAACCAGATGGACTTTTTCACTTGTCTTGTAGATGAATGGGCGCTTTCAATCACTCCAGATTTATTTAATTAACCAATCTTAAGTTCCACAGCTATTCGATAATATTCTGTCTCACAGCTGAATCTTTCATGGGGGACAGGCCCCCCACCTTTTTGGTGTAAATGTCTGGTCAGTAATGAACTTGAGATGGGAGTTCTGACCCATCAAGGACTAAGTCCTGCACTTGAAAGCAGTCAACCAATTAAATAACTGCCAGCTCTCATGTTCTCGCAATGCAACAAGGAACATTGGCTAGAATTGGGGTTATGTAAAGTCAGGGACGAAAACACAACAATGAAATTAACCTTGAAAATTAATCTGGGGTCTTGCTGGGTCCAGGCTTGCAGACCTCAGTGAGAGGTTTGAGGGTTGGATCACTGGATGCAAGGCAGGGAAGAAAAACCCAAGAATTACATTGGTTTGGAGGAATTGCCTTTGATGGCCACAGACAAAATAACTCAGCTGCACCCTTGTTCGACCACTTGTTTGTACCCAGCACAATTCTGGTTGTGAGATCTCCTTGTGACCATTAGTTGGCCACTTAAGGGTCTTAATTTGCCCACAATGAATTAGCCTCCTGATGCTTCTCAATCATGAGTAAAATAATCGTGGAGATGAGCAGAAGGCATGGTATTTTATCCAGTTTCATGCAATGCTCCCCGGCTCCCCCCAGCAACTTGGCATCCAACCCCTTGATGGAGGGCTGAAGAGGGTGTCATAAATTTCTGGTCCGTGTCTCCATCATTATTCCAAGCCACGAGATGACTAGTTCAGCAACACAACTACTGCACTATTGTAACAAACTATTGAGAACTTGATTAAGAATTTGGCATGATGGCTAGTTTGTTTTCGGTAATTAAGGAATTTAAAGTAATATGCGTCATCTATAACTACAGGTGACATGTCTGATGACTCAAGGGTGGCTAATGTATCTTTGTTGAAGAAGGGCTGTCAGGAGAAACTGGGGAACTATAGACCGTGAGTGTGACTTTGATTGTGGGTAAATTATTGGAGATGATTTTAAAAGATAGGATTTATGGACATTGAGAGAGGCAAAAATTGATAGTCAGCATGGTTTTGTGTGAGGTAAATCTTGTCCCACAAACTTGATTGAGTTTTTTTAAGGAAGTTACCAAAAGGGTTGAGGAGGGCAGAGTTGTTTTCTTGGACTTCTGTAAAACCTCGACAAGGTTCTGCAGGGTAGGCTAATTAGTAAAGCTAGGTCAAATGGGATTCAGGCTGAGCTTGCTAATTGAATATATAATTGGCTTAATGGCAGGAAACAGTGTGGTGGTGGAGGGTTTTTTTTTTGGATTGGAGGCCTGTGGCCAGCAGGGATTAGTATTGGGTCCTCTACTGTTTGTCATTTATATAAATGATTTGGATGAGAATACAGAAGGTGTGGTTAGTCAGTTTGTGGATGACACCAAAATTGGTGGCAAAGTAGACAGTGAAGAAGATTTTCTAAGATTACAAATGGATCTTGATCAAATGGATCAATGGGCTGAAAAGTGGCAGATCAAGTTTTATCTGGATAAATGCAAGCTTTTGCATTTCGTAACAACAAACCGGTGTAGGACTTATACAATTAATGGTAGGACCTTGGGTAGTATTGTAGAAACATTTGACTTAGGGGTTCAGGTAAATGATTCTTTGAAGTTTGCACATAAAGACAGGGTGGTTAAAAAGGCTTTTGAGCACACTTGTCTTCATTGCTCAGTCCTTTGGATATAGGAGATGGGCAGTCATGTCAAGTTCATACAGGACATTGGTGAGGCATCTGCTAGAATACTGTGTCCAGTTCTGGTTACCCAGTTATACGAAGGGTATTATTAAGCTCAAGAAGGTTCTGAAAACGTTTACCAGGATGCTGCCAGGTACAGAAGGTTTGAGTTGAAAAGAGAGACTGGATAGGCTGGGACTTTTTTTCTCTAAAGTGTAAGAGGTTGAGGAGTGACCTTAGAAGTTTATTCAAACATGAGGGGTATAGATAGGATTAATGATAGATGGCTTTTGCTGAGCATTGAAGCAGGGTGGGGCATTTCAAGACTAGGAGGCACATTTTTAAGGAGTGAGGAGAGAAGTTTTAAAGACATGAAGGGCAAATTTTTACACAGATGGTACTTCATGTGTGGGATGAACTTCCTGAGGAAGTAGTGGATGTGGGTACAGTTAAAAGGTTTAAAAGACATTTGGATAAGTGCATAAATGGGAAAGGTTTGAAGGGATATGGGCCAGGAGCAGGCAGGTGGGACTAGTTTAGTTAGGGATTATGTTCAACATAAACTGGTTGGACCGGAGGGTCTATTTCCATGATGTATGACTCTATGTCGAATGGACTTCATTGATGTATTCTGCAAACATTTTTCTTTAAAAATAACTAACTTTTTAAAAATGTAACCTATTTTTCTAATCAAACCGTTCACAGATGTTATTACACATCTCTGGATCAGGTAAGAATTGAACTTGGGCCTCCCAGTCCAGAGATATGGAAATTACCACTGTACCACTCTTTTTGTTATGGGTATTTTTATTGAAAGAAAAAAAGAGATTTTTAAACATTTTTTACAAAATTACAAAGTAATACAAGAAAATATAAACACTCATATGTAATTAAATATATATAAAAGAAATAAATAATAACTAAAACACAACAAAAGAAAAAAAAAGAAAAAAACTCAGCGAACTACTAATCTATCCTACAAACAACCAAAGCATAAAATAAACTATCTTGCATACTAATAAGAAATAACGTAATAATTAAATAATTAAGTGTGTAGGTCATATATCTTGAAAAGGCTAAAAGTGGATAAGTCCCCAGGACCAGATCAGGTATACCCGAGAACTCTGTGGGAAGCTAGAGAAGTGATTACTGGGCCTCTTGCTGAGATATTTTTATTATTGATAGTCACAGGTGAGGTGCTGGAAGACTGGAGGTCGGCAATCGTGGTGCCACTGTTTAAGAAGGGTGGTAAAGACAAGCCAGGGAACTACAGACCGGTGAGCCTGACCTCGGTGGTGGGCAAGTTGTTGGAGGGAATCCTGAGGGACAGGATGTACATGTATTTGAAAAGGCAAGGACTGATTTGGGATAGTCAACATGGCTTTGTGCATGGGAAATCATGTCTCACAAACTTGATTGAGTTTTTTGAAGAAGTAACAAAGAAGATTGATGAGGACAGAGCAGTAGATATGATCTATTTGGACTTCAGTAAGGCGTTTGACAAGGTTCCCCATGGGAGACTGATTAGCAAAGTTAGATCTCGTGAAATGCAGGGAGAACCAGCCATTTGGATACAGAACTGTCTCAAAGGTAGAAGACAGAGGGTGGTGGTGGAGGGTTGTTTTTCAGACTGGAGGCCTGTGACCAGTGGAGTGCCACAAGGATCGATGCTGGGCCCTCTACTTTTTGTCATTTACAGAAATGATTTGGATGTGAGCATAAGAGGTACAGTTAGTAAGTTTGCAGATGACACCAAAATTGGAAGTGTAGTGGACAGCGAAGAGGGTTACCTCAGATTACAACAGGATCTGGACTAGATGGGCCAATGGGCTGAGAAGCGGCAGATGGAGTTTAATTCAGATAAATGTGAGGTGCTACATTTTGGGAAAGCAAATCTTAGCAGGACTTATACACTCAATGGTAAGGTCCTAGGGAGTGTTGCTGAACAAAGAGAGCTTGGAGTGCAGGTTCCTAGCTCCTTGAAAGTGGAGTCACAGGTAGATAGGATAGTGAAGAAGGCGTTTGGTATGCTTTCCTTTATTGGTCAGAGTATTGAGTACAGGACATTGGTTAGGCCGCTGTTGGAATATTGCGTGCAATTCTGGTCTCCTTCCTATCGGAAAGATGTTGTGGAACTTGAAAGCATTCAGAAAAGATTTACAAAGATGTTGCCAGGGTTGGAGTATCTGAAATACAGGGAGAGGCTGAACAGGCTGGGGCTTTTTTCCCTGGAGCGTCGGAGGCCGAGGGGTGACCTTATAGAGGTTTACAAAATTATGAGGGGCATGGTTAGGATAAATAGACAAAGTCTTTTCCCTGGGATTGGGGAGTCCAGAAGTGGAGGGCATAGGTTTAGGGTGAGAGGGGAAAGATATAAAAGAAACCTAAGAGGCAACCTTTTCACACAGAGGGTGGTACGTGTATGGAATGAGCTGCCAGAGGATGTGCTGGAGGCTGGTAAAATTGCAACATTTAAGAGGCATTTGGATGCGTATATGAATAGGAAGGGTTTGGAGGGATATGGACCAGGTGCTGGCTGGTGGGTTGGGATATCTGGTCGGCATGGACGGGTTGGACCGAAGGGTCTGTTTCCATGCTGTACATCTCTATGACTCTGTGACTCTAAGTCATAATAAAACCCGTATTTATATGGGATTCCTCCCCCGGGGGGCTCCTGGACCAGCCAGAACCACTACCATAGCTCGACCAAAGCCCTTGACAAAATGGCCGAAATATATGTGTCTGTATAGTTCAGAAAGGGCTGCCATATGTTATAGAATAATTCAGTTTTTTGGTGCACCATATTTGTGGGGAAGTCAAGGGGTATATATTCCATGATTAACCTATGCCAATTCGAAAGTCCTGGAGGGCCCTCAGCTACCCAATTAACTAAGATGTTTTTCCTTGCACAGAAAGAGAGAATGGAGAATAGTTTCCTCCAGAGAGGGCAGATTTGAAAAGCCCAGGAGAAGAGACACTGGATCCAATCCAATCTCCGTTCCCAAGATTTATGTCAGAACATTCGCTACTCTGTCCCAGTATTTGCAGAGAATTCCTGATGAAAGGCCCGAAATGTCGATTTTACTGCTCCTCAGATGCTGCCTGAACTGCTGTGCTTTTCCAGCACCACTAATCCAGAATCTGGTTTCCAGCATCTGCAGTCATTGTTTTTACCTAGATCTTGTGACATGTCTATAAACAGTGTGTGAGTGCCAACTTCTATTTTACATTTAGGACACATTGGGGATGTTCCTACCCTAAATTTTGCCAGTTGTTCCAGTGTTATATGAGCCCTATGGAGTATCTTTAATTGAATAACTTGAGAACTATTACAAATAGAGATCTTTCTGGCATTTTCCCAGATGTCCTCCCACATTTCTGAAGGGATTTCTAACCCCAATTCCTGGTTCTATGTTTTAAACAGTCATTCTATGTCTTTCAATACCTTGTTATGTAATGAGTGATAAAGAGTACTGACCGAGGATGGACCCATTGGCCATAGCATTCTTCTCTCCTATCCGATTTGTAGGGCTGTCTAATAATGTGGTCTTCTTCTGTATATAATCTTGTATTTGGAAATACCGAAAAATATCTCCATTAGGCAGTTCAAACTTCTGGTGCAACTGCTCAAAAGACATCATAACCTCCCCATCGAACAGGTCCCCTAAGCAAGAGACACCTCTCAACCTCTAGGTTTTAAATGTAGCATCTGTCTGCCCTGGCTGAAAACCCCATGCTCCCACTATTGGAGTATAAGGAGAGGTTTTTTGTAAGTTACCCTCATCTTGCTGCATTATCCTCCAGGCTTTAATTGTATTTAATACAATAGGGTTTTTACAATAGTCCATAATAGCTCTCATTTTATTTAAAAATAAAAGATTGATGAGGGGACACTTTGCTTGGAAGATCTCGATGTCTAACCAAGTTGATTGTGGGTCACAAGAGACCCAATCAGCTACATAGCCTTATAGAGAGCTCAACTCAGACCTCCTAAAGTCTGGAAAATCCAGTCCTCCCCTTGCTTGTGGAAGCTGCAGCTTCTCTAATTTGTTAATGGGCCGTCTGTGATTCCAAATAAAGGAACCAAGCCAGCGTATAGTTTACGTAACGTCAGTCTCGGCAACATCAGAGGGAGCATTCTCATAGGAAATAAAAGACAAGGCAGAATATTCATTTTAACTAGAGCTACTCTGCCTAACCAGGATATTGGAAGATCTCCCCAGCGTTGAAGGTCCTGCCTTATTTTCTCTAGTAGGTGTATAAAATTGGCTTTATACAGCTGACCAAATACTGGGGTGATAAAAATACCTCCGTATAGAAAACCCTCCAGTGACCACTGAAAGGGAAAACAAGATCCATCCAATAAATTGGATATACTAGCAAGACCACCCAACGGCATGGCTTCTGATTTCGTAAAATTGATTTTGTTGTCTGCGAACATACTAAATAGATTAGTTACTTGAATGAAGCGGGGTACAAATATCAAAGGATTACTTAAGAACAGGAAGACGTCGTCTGCATAGAGAGTGATTTTATGCTTACCCGAACCAACCCTTGGAGCCACTATGTTAGAGTCAGTTCGTATAGCTTCCGCTAGTAGTTCAATTGTTAGCGTGAATATTAACGGCGAGAGAGGACATCCCTGATAGCCCCTACCCACGCTGCAGCTATCCGAACCTAAACCATTGGTAATTACGGCTGCTTTGGGTTCATTGTGTGTAATATTGAGACCCATTTCAAAAATACCTCTCCAACACCAAACCTTTCCAGTGTGTAAAAATGATATGACCATTCAACCCGGTCAAACGCCTTCTCTGCATCCTAGGAGACAACTATCCCCGGTATTCTTTCCTGTTGACAGGATTGTATTATATTTAAGACCCTTCTAATGTTGTTAGATGATCTACGGCCCTTGATAAACCCCGTCTGGTCCTCTGTTATGATGTATGGTAAGACCCTCTCCAATCTTAATGCTTACTTTTTAGAAAGGATTTTAAAATCTACATTAAGCAAGGATATTGGTCTATATGATGAGCAATCTTCTGGGACCTTGGCTTTTTTTAATAAGAATGAGAGAAATATTTGCATCTCTCAAACGAAGGCGGGCGGCAGCCCTGACTATGTGAGTAATCATACATGTCTGTAAGTGGACTAGCCAGTTCCCCTATGAATTCTTTATAAAATTCAACCTGAAATCCGTCCGGTCCAGGTGCTTTGCCCACTCTGGAGCTAATTGCGTTGAGTACTTCCTGGGTTACCAGGGGAACATTCAGGATCGACACCTGCTCCGAGGTTAAATCCGGAAAGGCAAAGTTTTTAAAGAAGGACTCCATCTTCTTAGTTCTATCCTTACAGTCCTGCGATTTATACAGTTCAAAATATAACTTTCTGAAGGCTGTATTGATCCTTTTACGATCACAAGTCAGAGTACCAGCACTCCCCTTAATGGACATGATAGCTTGAGGAGCCTTTTTTTTTCCTAGCAAGATACGCTAGGTATCTGCCAGGCTTGTTGCCATACTCATATAGTCTTTGCTTTGCAAATAATATTTCCCTCTTTGCTGTTTGGGTAAGTGCGGTATTCAAGGCTGTCCTTAGGGCTGTGATCCTTTGTAGCTTAGTAATAGAGGGCCTATCAACATACGCTATCTCAGCTGCCTTCAAGCGAGCCTCAAGTAGGCGCAGGTGTTCTCCCTTTTGTCTTTTCTGGGTCGCAGAATATGAGATGATCAAACCTTGCGTGTAAGCCTTAATGGTCTCGCACATCGTCGACTGGTTACTGGCCTTACCTGAATTAATTTCCAAAAAGCTTTTGAATTCTTGAGAAAAATATTTTATAAATTTGCTATCCTTCATTAAAAAGGAATCCATACGCCAATGTCGGGGGCCTGTCCCATCGTCCCTAGTCTTAACTTCCATATGTACTGTGGCATGATCAGAGATTGCTACGTTACCTATTTTGCAGGACAATATGGAATTCAAAAGGGTTGAGGAAGCAAAAAACATATCAATTCTAGTATGACACTTGTGTGGGTTAGAGTAGAAAGTAAAGTCTCTGCCCTGGGGGTGAAGACACCTCCACACATCTACTAGTCCTAGCTCTTTATTCAGATCTGCCAATTATCTGGATCTAAGAGATATACCCATAGTACTCTTGGGTATCCTATCTGTCTCTGAGTTCATAATACAATTAAAATCTCCTCCTATAATTGTATGGTGGGCCCCAAGAGCCATCAACTTGGAGGACGCTTCTGTTACAAATTTGAAGGGGTGTGCTGGGCGTCAGTAAAGATTCAAAATCCCATACTCCTTTCCATTTATTAGGGCTTTGATCAGTATATACCGTCCAGATTCATCTTTTATCTGGCTTAAGATTTTAAAAGGAAGATTCTTCCGATGAGCATGACTACCCCCCTACTTTTTGAGCTAAAAGATGACAAAAAGACCTGGTCATATCCACCCTGTTGTAATTTTAAGTGCTCTTTGTCAAGTGGATATGTCTGCTGTAAAAGAGCTATATCAACCCTTTTTTAAAGCTTGATAATATCTTCTTCCTTTTGATTGGTGAGTTACTCCCCTTGACATTCCAGATGCACCACCTAAGTGAATAGCTAGCCATGATCATCCAGGCAAGCCCGAGACCCCCCAGGAGGAAGAACCCCACCCAAAACACCCCGAGTAAAGACATGAAAAATTCACAAAACCAAAAATTCTTTAAGACATTTACACCAATACAATTAAAAACTATTCCCAAGTAAAAAAAAATACAAAACACATTTGAAAGGAGACTTTCCCCCTTGCTCCCAGGGACGTAACTACCTATCAATAACCCCACCATAACCTCTCCTAACTAGTGCCCCGCCCTCGACCCAGGCATTATAAACTGGAGTAGACAAATTCAAGTATTCTCTAAACCAAAGTTAAAAGTGAGTGACCCACCCCACACCAACACCTAGGTGCGTTTAGCAAGCATAATACAAAATATAAATATATAAAACTACAAAGTTACAATCTTAACAATTATTAGAAAACCAAATAAGATAACAGAAGAAGAGGACCCTGCTCTAAATAAAAAAGCAGGACAAAACAAACCCCCCTCCCACATAAATCAAATAAGCCATATGACCTGTAAAAAAAGAGTGAATAACAAATAAGGCCCCGTCCCTGGCCCCGGAAAAGGTAATGAACAAAAAATGGATGGAGAAGGAAAGAAGGGGTGGACCGGTGGGGAGGGGGGGCGGAAAGCAAAATCATTATCCATATGATTTGAATTTTACAGCCTATTTAAGAGAGTCCAAAAATTCTTTAGCCTTCGGTGATCCAAAGTTGTATATGGATCCTTCGTGGCTGAAGCGCAGCTTTGCTGGGTAATATTGGATATTTAGGTCTCTTAGATGCTTCTTCGCCTCATCGAATGCCCTCCCCCTGCGGACCATGGCTGGAGAAAAATCCTGGAATAACATAATCCTGGAACCCTTGTGCATCATGTCCTGGGGATCCTTCCCCAGGACTCTGGAGGCTTCTTGGAGCATCTGCTTCTCTTTATAGCGTTGGAGCCCCAACAAAACTGGGCGGGGGCGCTGGTCCGGCCCGGGCCTGCGTATAGCAACCTGGTAGGCCCACTCCACCCATATCCGGCCTATTCTGGACTCCAACTGTAATGTTTCAGGGAGCCATTGCTCCAAAACAACAGCAAGCTGGCCTTCGTCTTCCCGTTCGGGAAGGCCCAGCAACCGAATATTTTTTCAACGACCCCGATTATCGAGCTCATCGATGTGCTCTTCCAAGGTCTGGACTCGCTGCTCGAGATCCCAGACCCAACCCACAGCCGATTTGGCAGCAACTTCTGTGGTCGAGGCCTTTTGCTCCGCTCCTCCAACGCATTGTTCGAGTTTTTCAATTTCTCGTTCGTGCTTCTGCAGTGCGACCGAAAGCAACTCCCATCTGGTCCTGGATTCTTCGATGAAGGCGTTGATTCTCTCCTGCAGCTTGTTGATCATGGAGATCAGGCTCGCCTCTGCAGCTAAGTTCCCCGAGGTGGCTATGGACGTCTCTGCTGCTGCTTGAGGGGGTGGGGAGGGGTCCCTGCCTGTTGCGAACTTCAGGAATTTTTGCCCTTAGTTTGGTGTTGTTCTTAAAATGACTGTTCAAATTTAATGCAAAATGACTAGGTATGCTGGGCAAAAGCTATTTTAATTGAATCAAAAGGTGTGGTGAAGGCGGGTGCCCCACTTTGCCCGAGTACAACAGATTCAGACTTGCTGGGTCGCTGCCATCTTGAATCTCTCCCACAACACCACTCTTTAATATTTTATTCAGCAGCTTTCTTTGACTTTGAAAGATGCATTTTGTTTTCTTTGTTTCTGTTCAAATGTTTTGATGGGTTAAAGACTTAAAGTTGCACCTTAACCCAAAGTAAAGATGATACTATAGTTGTATCTAGAGGTTAACAAAGAATCACATATTTGGTTTTCTTGTAACTGAGGAAACTCAATTAAAAAGTTGTAAATATTATTCTGACTGCGCTTGGAGGAATGCACCTAGAAGAATAATGTAATGCTACTACTTCACACAGCATAAAAATGAAACTTTTTTCAAGTTATTAAAGATGACCAATTAAATGTCTTTATCCATATCAGACTTAACCTACATGATTGATCAACCAGGTTTCGTAATGAACAAAATTGTGGGTTCATTATTGTACCAAATCTTATTCAATAAAGGTGCAATAATTGGTAAATAGTCAGTAATATCGATATAAATGTTTTCCAAAGTCTTGGTGAATGCAAGAAGGATCATGCATGAACATGGGTCTTTGTTTTTGTGGCAAACCAGAGAGCACTTTTTTTTTCATTACATGTAACATCTGGTAATGTTGACAATGAGGAAAACAAGGATGATGTTTGGTGATATTAGCTTGGAAGAAACACAGAAAATTGTACCTTCTTTAGTGTGTTTTAAATCTGCTTGGCCAAGGTAACATACAAAGAAAACAGAATTATACAGAGGAAAACATTTAAAGTTAATTTTGCTTCTTAACTCATTTTTAAAGATAGCGAATGCCACTCATTATCAACTGGCAGCTAATGAGGGTTCCTGAGTCTTACAACAGTAGATTGTGAAGAATTTTCAGGAGAAACCTGGGAGTTGCTCCAAATAGCCTTTCTTTATACAGAGTGTGGAATAGCTATCCATCAGCCAGTATGTCTATTTAACTGAGGATTTCAAGAATTGTACAGTAATCTTCTATTGTATCATAGCCCAAGTTAGCATCTTTGAGAAATGAGGGGGAAAATTAGGAAGGCATCAATTTGTGTGAGCTAGTAGGCTACAGATCTAGATAATGATATTTATGCCATCTTAAAAATACAAGCATGTACTATATAAAAGAAAAGTGAACCATGAGAGAATGTTTCACAGTAATATTGTTACATCAGCTTTTTGATGCAATGGCTATAATGATCTATGTGAGATTTCAGGCAATTAATTTGCAATATATAAAGGCTAAACATGAAGTTAATTGGTCTTTTTCACCCACTAATACTTACAATCAAGTTGTTTCCTAATATGATTTAAAATTCCATTTGCAATTGTGAACTGCAATGACCACAATTTACTTAAGTCTGCACAATGTTTCAAGCTGAGTACTAATACGACATATTTTAATCGAGTTTTGTGATCACAATATGAGTGACTATTGCATTTAGTTTGAGGAAAAGAAGATTGTTTGAACTCTCGTTTTAAGTCAGTTTTGAAGGCATGAAGACAGAACTGGTTAAAGTGAACTAAGAAACTAGAATAGTGGATAAGACAGTGGGGACAGTGGGGAAATAGAGGTTTTTCAAAACACCCAAAACAGTACTTCCCAGTAAGAAAGAAAAGTTCGAAAGAAGGGATCCATAGCTAACTGATGACTTAAAGATATTTTCAAACTGAAAGACCATATAATTCTGCAAGGATAAATGGCAAGTCAGATCATTGGAAAAATATGAAAAACGACAAAAATGTTCAGAAGGAACATAATAGAAATATAATAAAAAGCTAGTGGGAAATATAAAAACAAATAGTAAGAGCTTCTACTGGTAGTTACAAAGGAAAAGACAAACATCTGCATTGGTCCATGAGAATCTTGGGGAGTAGTTATGGAAAGTAGGGAAATAGCTGATGAATTGAAGAGATATTTTGCATACATCTTTATTGTAGAGGACACAACTAACATTCTATAACGAATGGTATTTCTGTCAGTGCAATATTCAAAATCTGGTCTCACCACTATCCTATAAAATTGAAGCATAGCATCCTTACTTTTATGTTCAGTTCCTCTTGTAATTAAGGATAGCATTTCATTGGCTTTCTTGATTACTTGCTGTGTCTGCATATTAACTTGATGTGACTCCTGCACAAGAATACCCGGATATTTTTCCCATCATAATTCTGTAGTCATTTTCTATTTAAGCAGTTGTCTTGTTTTATCGTTCTTCCTGCCAAAGTGAATAACTGCACATTTTCCCACATTATACTGTTTACTGGATTTTTGCCCACTTACTTTATCCCTTCCACGACCCAATACAGATATGACTGGGATGATTTTTCTATTCTCTGAAATGAAGACAGAAGCAGAATATTATTTCAGTTCATCTGCTGTTTCCTTTATTATATACTTTATTATCATTCTCCCTACCTGGAAGACACTCTTTTTATAGATATTTAAATAGGAAAAAGTGAAAACTCTTGGTACCCTTATTTACATTTTTAGTTACCTTCCTCTGCTACTGCAGTTGCTTTCTTTTGATGAATCTTTTAGTCATTTTGTTAATGATTTGACTGCCATTTTACACAATTATATGCTTTTTCTTTTAAGTTTGATGCTTTCCTTAACATCTTTAGTTAACAAAGATAGTGAGTCCTCCCTTTGTAGGTTTTCTTTATAGTGAGATTATACTTATCGTGAGTGTTGAAATGTCCCATTAAATGTCTGTCACTGTGTTGCTATTGACCTATCTCCTAGCCTAGTGTCCCACTTCACTTCAGCTAGATAAGATTTCATGTCCATATAATGACCTTTTTTAAAAATGAAAAACACTTGTAATAAGCCCACTCTTCTCCCTTTCAAATTGGATATAAAATTCAATCTAATGCTACACAGAGGTACCTTCACTTTGAGGTCATTAATTAATCATCAATTCCAAGTTTAATATGCTTGCTGTTTGGTTGGTTCTAGAATGTGTTGGTTGATTCCAGAATATGCTGTTCTAAGAAACTACCTTGAAAGCATTTTATGTACTCCTCATCCAAGGCTACCATTGTCAATCTGACTTTTTTCAGTTCATGTGTACTTTAAATCAGGAATGATTGTTGCCATCCCTTTATCGCAAGCAAAAAATACTTCACATTCTGTGCTTCATGATACATTGTGGTCAATCTTAAGGGGCCTGTTAATCACCAGTGACTTCTTTCCCTTACTATTTCTCCTTGTCACTCAAACTGATTCTACATACTGATCTCCTTAGCCGAAATCATCTCTAATTATTGCGCCAAAACCATGCTTGCTTAACAATGCAACCCTTGCTTATCTAGATTTCAAATCCTGTTGAATGCCAAGATCAGTTCAGTAAACAGAACCCGATCTGTTTTGTCTTCCAATCATGTCTCTGTAGTGTGTATGCGGTCATATTTGTTGACTTCAATGTGTACTACCGATTTGTTTACTTTGTTATGAAAGCTAAATGCATACCTTTCTTATTGTCCTTTGCTGAACTGTAGCCCTAACCCTACCTGCCATTCTCTGAACATCACTCCGCATATCAGTATTTTGCTATCCTGCTTTGACTGTCCTGATTTGTTAAATCCATCCAAGCTTTTTATATCCTCCCACCCCCTGCCTGTTAAGTTCAAATCCCTTTCTCCTTCCTTAGTTATATGACAAATGGAACACCAGTGCCAGCATGGTTCAGGTATAGACCACCCCAGTGGTGGTGCCAATGTCCCACAAAAAGGAACTTATTTCTCACACAGGTGTTTGAGCCACATGTTCATTTCTCTAATCTTAATTCTTCCATGCCAATTTGTACAGAATTCTGATAGTAATCTATTAGTTATTGTCTTTGAGGTTCTGCTTTTTAATTTTGTGTCTAGCTCCTCATGCTAAGTAGAAACTGCTGCATTGTCCTAACTATGTCATTGGTACTGATATATACACCACCCACTGGATCCTCCCTGTTCCCACTGCATGTTGTTCTCATCTTCACCATGGACATCTGATCCATGTACACATCCATCCGCCACGATGAAAGCCTCCAAGCCCTCAGTTTCTTTCTCTAATGCCGGTACTCTTCCACCGATACCCTCATCCGCCTGGCTGAACTAGTCCTCACCTTCAACAACCTCTCCTTCCAATCTTCCCCTTTCCTCTAAACCAAAGGGGTAGCCATGGGACCCAGCTATACCTGCCTTTTTGTCGGGTACGTGGAACAGTTCATCTTCCGCTGTTACACTGACACCTCCCCTACCTATTCATCTGCTACATTGATGATTGTATTCGCACCACCTTGTGCTCCCACGAGGAGGTCGAACAGTTCATCCACTTTACCAACACTTTCCACCCTGACCTCAAATTCACCTGGACCATCTCAGACACCTTCCTCCCCTTCCTGCACCTCTTCATCACCGTCTCTGGCAACCGACTAACCACAGGCATCTATTACTACCCACAGACTCCCACAGTTACCTAGACTACACCTCTTCCCCCTCTACCTCCTGTAAAGACGCCATCCCTTATTCCCAATTCCTCCATCTCCGCTGCATCTGTTCCCAGGATGACCAGTTCCACCTTAGAAAATCCCAGATGGCCTCCTTCTTCCAAGATCTCCATTTCCCTTCCCACATGGTTGATGATGCCCTCCAGTGCATCTCCTCCACTTCCCGCACCACCGTGCTTGAACGCCACCCCTCCCAACACAACAAGGGCCGAGCCCCCCTGGTCCTCACCATCCAGCCCATCAACCTCTGAAATACATCGCATCATCATCAGCCACTTCCACCACCTCCAAACAGACCCCACTACCAGAGATATATTTCCTTCCACACACCATCAGCCTTCTGGAGGGACCATTCCCACCACAACTCCCTAATCAGGTCCACACCCCTCCACCAGTCCACACACCACTCCTGGCACCCTTGCCTTGCCATGGCAGGAATTGCAAAACCTGCGCCAAAACCACTACCCTCACCTCCATCCAAAGCCTCAAAGGCTCCTTTCTCTGGTCTATATCAGGGAGACTGGACACCTTCTTGCAGATCATTTCAGAGAACATCTCTGGGACACCCGCATCCACCAACCCCACTGCCCCGTGGCTGAACACTTCAACTCCCTCTTGAAAAAGTTTATAGCCTGAAAACTTGTCCTTAAACATTTAGACTAAAATGTAATTTTGAATTATAGAACACATTTGCTGCACACTAGAAAATAGGCAGGCAGGGAGGGTAAGACAATTAAGAACATTTGCCTTAACATCAGTGGATACCGAGTGATAACATTCACTGTTGTTCCTTTGTGAAATTAATAACAATGTTTGATTCTGAACTCAAAATAAAACTCTATCAATTAACTTCTGTCCCGAATTATTGTCCTTCACTATTAACTGTCTAGTTCAGAACATGCAGTATTTTTGTTAACTTCTGAGGTTTGTGACAGTACAGCCTTTGTAAACTTGTATATAAAGGTAGTCTGTTTGAGATAGTATGGCAGAGTGGCTGGCCAGGGCTCTTGAAAGAGGAGTGATTCCGACTCACCTGGGTTAATACAATCCAGTTAGCTTGACTTACAGGTATCGGTGTCATGTTGTCACAGTGATGCTATTAATGAAGGGGATAATTAAAATTAAACTAAACTGTCTGTAAGAGTTTTTTAAATTACAGACTTCCAAAGAGTACGATCTCCGGGAAAAACCGAGAGAGGCTTACAGATTGAGTTCATAAGGAATTCCCTGGGCTGTCTCAAATCTGTACTTTAACACTCTCCCACTCAGTCAAGGACATTTAGGTCCTGGATCAATGTGTATTTAAACAGTTTCCTCATTTCCTCTCTCCCCACATTATCCCAGTCCTAAGCCTCCAACTTGGCATCGCCCTCCTGACCACCCTTCACCTTTCCCATCTATCCGCTCCACACCCCCCCCCCCCCCCCCCGATCTATCATCTTCTCCCTCACCTTCATCAACTTATCACTTTCTCAGCTACCTTCTGACCAACCCCATGCCTCTCCCATGTATCTCTCAGCCCCGTACCACAAGCCTCATTCCTGATGAAGGGCTTATGCCCAAAACGTTGATTCTCCTGCTGATCAGATGCTGCCTGACCTGCTGTGCTTTACCAGCACCACACTTTCGACTCTGATCTCCAGCATCTGCAGTCCTCACTTTCTCTCCAGACAATTAGAAAACCCAAGGCTTCTGCAATTCTCACTCTGGGTCTCGTTACCTGCCTGACCACTGTTCAAATCAGAAGACTGTCTCAAGGGATGTGGTTGCCTCCTAGAATAAAGTCTGAGTTGCTCTAGCATTCTCTGATCTAACATCATTTGTGGAGAGAGAAACAGTTTATCCAGCATTCTCAAGTGTTTCAGGTTTCCAGCATTTTGTTTTTATTTTTACAGAATAAAATGTCCTCCTTGTTAATGTGCCATGTGTCTTTAGCTTGACTTCAATTCAATAAACCTGAGCTGGGGTTTTTGACCTGCAAATATTTGCTGCAAATGTATTTGGTCTGGATCACATTAGAAGCTCCTAAATTCTGCAGTTGCAATACATCACGTGCCCTGCCATTTTGAATATGCTTTAATCAATAATAATTCTTAATTATAAGAAACCATTTCATTGTTTAATTATTTCCAGTAAACTTTACAATAAAAATAAAGACATAAGCAGTTTTAAAAAATATTGTTATATAATACTGATAAATTCTGACCTGAATTACCAAACATTCGTATGCAGATACAGCAACTGATTTGGAATGAACATTTGGAAATGTTCTTTTCTATGATAAAGGAAATGATGTTTTGCATCATTTCTATGGAGTTTTTGTGAGGCCATATCTGGAATGTTATGTACAATTTTGGTCTCCTTATTTAAGAAAGTATAAAAGTATATCAGTCAGTTAAAAGAAAGTTCACTAAACTAATAGCTGGGATCTGGGCATTATCTGAAGAGGAAAGGTTGGACCAGCTGTTGTTCAGAAGAATGACAGATGATCTTATTGAGATATGTAAGAGTCTGGAGTCCAAGACAGGTGTTAGAAATACATATATATTTATAGATTATGTAAATTGGAAAATGGAACTGTTTTGATGTACTGATTTGAAGACGATTTATGGTGTGATTTCTTTGAAAAGAATCAAGAATTGAGAACTGAGATATTTGTTGCTCTCTAGAAAAGCAAATAATTTTTGAAAAAGGAAAAGAGAGAAGGGATTGTTTCTATGGCGTCAATGGTGTTTGGCAAACCAACTTGAAGAGAAATCCTAGGATTTATGCTGCTGTCATCCAGCAACATAGAGTCATAGAATCATAGAGATGTCCAGCACGGAAACAGACCCTTCGGTCCAAAAAGTCCATGCCGACCAGATATCCCAACCCAATCTAGTCCCACCTGCCAGGACGCGGCCCCTATCCCTCCAAACCCCTCCCGTTCATAGATTCATCCAGCTGCCTTCCAAATGTTGTACTAGCCTCCACCACCTCCTCTGGTAGCTCATTCCATACATGTACCACCTTTGTGTGAAAAAGTTGCCCCTTAGGTCTCTTTTATATCTTTCCCCTTTCACCTTAAGCCTATGCTCTCTAGTTCTGAACTTCCCTACCCCAGGGAAAAGACTTTGTTCTATTTGTTCTATCCATGCCCCTCATGATTTTATAAACCTCTATAAGGTCACCTCTCAGCCGACGATGCTCCAGGGCAAACAGCCCCAGCCTATTCAACCTCTCCCATAGCTCAAATCCTCCAACCCTGGCAACATCTTTGTAAATCTTTCCTGAATCCTTTCACGTTTCACAACATCCTTCCGATAGGAAGGAAACCAGCATGGTACGCAATATTCCAACAGTGTCTGGATTAGTGGTGCTGGAAGAGCACAGCAGTTCAGGCAGCATCCAAGGAGCTTCGAAATCGACGTCGATTTTGAAGCTCCTTGGATGCTGCCTGAACTGCTGTGCTTTTCCAGCACCACTAATCCAGAATCTGGTTTCCAGCATCTGCAGTCATTGTTTTTGCCCCATATTCCAACAGTGGCCTAACCAATATCCTGTACAGCCACAGCTGCAACATGACCTACCAACTCCTGTACTCAATACTCTGATCAATAAAGGCAAGAGCACCAAATGCATTCTTCACTATCCAATCTACGCGCAACTCCACTTTCAAGGAACTATGAACCTGCACTCCAAGGTCTCTTTGTTCAGCAACACTCCCTCGGACCTTACCACTTAGTGTATAGGTCCTGCTAAGATTTGCTTTTCCAAAATGCAGCACCTTGCATTTATCTAAATTAAACTCCACCTCTCAGCCCATTGGCCCATCTGATCAAGATCCCGTTGTAATCTGAGGTAACTATCTTCACTGACCGCTACACCTCCAATTTTGGTGTCATCTGCAAACTTACTAACTGTACCTCTTATGCTTACATCCAAATTATTTATATAAATGACAAAAAGTAGTGGACCCATCACGTATCATTGTCGCACTCCACTGGTCACCGTCCTCCAGTCTGAAAAACAACCCTTCCCCACCATCCTCTGTCTTCTACCTTTTGAGCCAGATTTGTATGCAATTGGTGAGTTCTCCCTGTATTCCATGAGATCTGACCTTGCTAACCAGTCTCCCATGGGGAACCTTTTCGAATGCCTTACTGAAGTCCATGTAGATCACGTCCACAGCTCTACCCTCATCCTCTTTTTTACTTCTTCAAAAAAACTCAATCATTTGTTAGACATGATTTCACACGCACAAAGCCATGTTGACTATCCCATATCAGTCTTTGCCTTTCCAAACACATGTACATCCTCCAACAACTTGTCCACCACTGACTTCAGGCTCACTGGTCTATAATTCCCTGGCTTGTCCTTACCACCCTTCTTAAACAGTGGCACTATGTTAGCCAACCCCCAGTCTTCCGGCACCTCACCTGTGACAATCAATGATACAGATATCCCAGCAAGAGGCCCAGCAATCACTTCCCGAGCTTTCCACAGAGTTTACGGTATAACTGATCAGGTCCTAGGGGTTTTTCCACTTTTATGCATTTCAAGACAGCCAGCACTTCCTCCTGTATAATATTGAGATTTTTCAAGATGTCACCACTTACTTACAGCATCTGCACTTCTAATTTGTGTTTTGTCACAAATTTGCAAGCTGTTAGCTTTCTCTCGATGTGGTCACTTGCACATCAGGGAGACAGAACGCCAACTCGTGGAGCAGTTCAGGGAAAACCTCTGTTCCACATGCACCAAACTCCACTGCCCTGTGACCAACCACTTTAACTCCCCCAAAGACAAGCAAATCCTGGGCTCCCTCCACCATCAAATCAAAGCCACCCACCCAGTCGGGACCCTAAAACCACACTGCATCAACATTGACTTCACCACTTTCCAAATCTTCCCTCCCCTCACCTGATCTTAGATCCAACCCTCCAACTCAACACTGCCCGCTTGACCTGTCCTACCTGTCAATCTTCCTTCTCACTATCCGCTCCACCCTCCTCACCTACCTATCATAATTGCCTCCCACCTGCATCCATCTATCACCATCCCACCTACCTTCTCCCCCCCCCCCCCCCCCCCGCCCCCCCGCCCCACCTCCAACTCCCTATTTATCTCGCAGCCCCCTTCCCCCTCCACATTCCTGATGAAGGGCTTATGCCCGAAATGTTGACTCTCCGACTTCTTTGATGCTGCCTAACCTGCTGTGCTTTTCGAGCAGCACACTTTTGACTCTGTATCTCCAGCACCTGCAATCCTCACTTTCTAGTGGTAAGGGGAAAATATCTCCCATTTTCTCTCTGAGTAAAAGATAACATTCCAAAGAAAACTAACTAAAGAGATAGATAAATGACGGATTTTCTCGGACAAAAGCAGAAATGACTGGAGAAACACAAGTATGGCAGCATCTGTGGAGAGAAAGCTGAGTTGATATTTTGAGTCTTCTTCAGAGGATCTGTGTATAAATATGTATGTGGTGTTAAGATAAAGGGGTGTATATAGTTTAATTCTGCAATATAGCTTAGCTGACCAACTTTGTCAATCGTTTCTTGTCTGAATAATAGATTTGTTTTTAGCAAGCAAGTTTTTAAAATATTCCTGAAGAAATCTGGTGAATGTCTCTTTTGGTTTAGTTAACAATAATGATGATGTTACTTTGAACTTTCCATTTTTAAGTTTCAGAACACTTTGGCTCATGGATAATTTGGTATCTGAAAAGTAGCACAACTGTTTGTCAAAGTGATGTTAGACATACAAAACTATCTATTAAGGAAGTTTATCTCACATTTATGGATTATGATGTAGCATTTAAGTGAAGAATTTGGAATAATTGATGCAAACACAGCATGCTGCATAAACTCAACATATCTGTCACCATTTGCAGAAAGAGAAACAGTTAATTTTTTGAGTCTGGTATGACTTCTTTGGAACTCCTTCAATATATGTGACGAATGTATTGGGATTGCTGAAATAAACGATATGAAGGCTAAAAGTGTGGTGCTGGAAAAGCACAGCAGGTCAGGCAGTATCTGAGGAGCAGGAGAATCAACATTTCAGGCATAGGTTCTTCATTCCTGAGGAAAGGTTTATGCCTGAAACATCAATTCTCCTTCTCGGATGCTACCTCTCCTGCTGTGCTTTTCCAGTGCCACACTTTTCAATTATTATCTCCAGCACCTTCAGTCCTCACTTTCTCCTATATGAAGGCTAAGTGATAAACTACAGAGGGCAGGAGGTTTACACCGATAATTGATAATATGTGGATGAATGGCCTGTTGGAAGGCCGTAATGTATTAGAGGAGGATAGAGCACTGCAGAATTTTATTTGTGACATTGTGGCTCAAGGACAAATTAACACATCTCAAAAAGGAGAGCTGGGTGTGGTGTGCAATAGCAATACATTCCAGAATTGAAAACTGAAATTGGAAATGGGAGAAGTTGGAGCAGCTGATTTGGCTTTTAAAGCTGGATTAGTGACAGCAGTTGTGAAAGGTGAGGTGGTGGAAGTAGAAAAATCAGGGTTTGATTGTTTGAATCCCAGTAGGTATTTATAAATTCAAATATGTCAACGTTATAATATCTAAAGGTAAACAGATGTCTACAGGTGAACACAAGATATTTGTGACCAGTGCTCTTTTATTATTTACTTTTCAGCTGCCAAGAATTCAAGGGAAAATTCTATCAGATCAATTGTTCATGGATTTTTAAAATACAGAAGACAGCAGGATTCCCTTGACCCATCTATTTTTTCTTGAAATGTGTCACATGCAGCTGTGTACAGCCGGTACAGCCTACAACTAATTTGTGCAAGAAAAATTAAATCAAGAGATAAATTATTTCATGATTGCTGATTCCCAATAGACTGTGGTATCAGTTTGAAGAAAATATATGATAATTGGTTTCAGACCATGTCAGACACACAATTCCCTCTACTAATGGCTGTTATGGTAGTGCTAGGCCTCAAGGGTGAGAGAAAAAAACTGAAAATAGCCCTGTGCTTGGATTGACAGTGTGGATAAAGTATGTAGGAAATGAAGTGGCAATAAATATAATCCAAAGGGAAATGTGCTTCAGTTGGGGTTTAATGTATCAACTTAAAATCTGGCAGTATGCCATATGATGATTGTTTACTTATTTCAACATCTGCATCTGTTCTGTCTTGAAGACGGCATTATGGCATTCAGTTTTGTGCAGGCAAAATAATGAAATTATTAATACCATTAAGGGATTTTCACATTTAATTTATTCAATATTAGTCAAGCCATGTAAGCAAAATCAAATATTAGAAATCTAAAATTAAGAATTAGAAACTTGCAGGAAGTCAGTTGTAAACAAAAAGATAAAATCATATGCTGAATAGAACCTTTTATTAGGTCAAAGCACCACATGGAGAAGAAGTGAAGAAGTTCAGATACATGTTCCTTCAATAGTATTTTTAAATTAAATTCAATTAATCGTTTCAAAATTTTAAAAAAATTGTTTTTATCATCTCCAAATGCAACCTAATGAAGATATTTACAGTATATTTGGGACAAAAACAAACCAGACCTGAACACTATGGGTGAATATGTCAAGGCCAGACATCAAAAAGACAGCTCAATGAAACAGTGAAATGCAAGCAGAACAGAACACTTCTTGGATCTTGAACTGAATCTAAGTGGTGTCACGTGCAGGTAAGGTGGTGAAGAAAGCGTTGGCATGCTTGATTTCAATGGTCCGTGCATTGAGTGTAGGAGTTGGGATGCCATATTGTGGCTTTACAAGACATTTGTGAGGCCACTTTCAGATTATTGCATACAATTTTGGTTTCACTACTATAAATGAAATGTTGTTAAACTAGAAAGGGTACAGAAAAAATATTTAAAAGGATGTCACAGGGACTGGAGGGATCGAGCTTTAAGGAGAGGCTGGGACTTTTCTCCCTGGAGTGTCAGAGGCTGAGGGGTGACCTTATAGGTATTTATAAAATCGTGAGGGGGCACAGATAAGATGAATAGCCAAGGTATTTTCCCAAGGTGAGGGAAGTTCAAAACAAGAGAGTATAGGCTTGGGGTGAGAGGGAAAGTTTTAAAAGAGACCTGAGGGGCAACTTTTTCAAGCAGAGGGTGGTACATGTATGGAATGAGCTGACAGAAAAAGTGGCAGAGGTAGGTACTGTTGTAATATTTGAAAGACATTTGGAGAGGTACATAAAGAGAAAAGGTTGAGAGGGATATGGACCAAAAACAGGTAAATGGGACTCGTTCAGTTTTGGAAACATGGTCAGCGTGGACAAGTTGATCGAAGGGTTTACTTCCTTGCTACATGACTCGATGATTGTGAGAAGCGTGACATTATTTTCTGAAGCTTTGTGAACAAAATTGTTGGGGAGAACAGGGTCTAGTAAGAAAGAGGAACTGAAGGAAATAAGTATTAGTAATAAAATGCTATTGAGGAATTTGATGAGATTAAAAGCTGATAAATCCCAGGACTTGATCATCTACATCAGAGTGTACCGAAAAGAAGTGACCCGAGGCCTGGGCAGTGTGGTTAGCACTGCTGCCTCAGCGCCAGGGATTCCAACGTTGGATGACTGTCGTTGTTTAGTTTGCACATTCTCCTCGTGTCTTTGTGGGTTTGCTCCAGGTGTTCGGGATTCCTTCCACAGTCCAAAGATGTACATACTAGGTGGATTGGCCATGCTAAATTACCCTGTTGCGTCCAGGGCTGTGTAGTTAGGTGGATTAGCCATAGTTACAGAGATAGGAGGGGGGGTCTAGATTTGATGCTCTTCGGAGGGTCCATGTGGACTCTTTGGGCTGAATGGTCGTCTTCTATACTGAAAAATGTGTTGCTGGAAAAGCGCAGCAGGTCAGGCAGCATCCAAGGAGCAGGAGAATCGATGTTTCGGGCATAAGCCCTTCTTCAGGAATCTGCCCGAAACGTCGATTCTCCTGTTCCTTGGATGCTGCCTGACCTGCTGCGCTTTTCCAGCAACACATGTTTCAGCTCTGATCTCCAGCATCTGCAGTCCTCACTTTCTCCTTCTTCTATACTGTATGGATTCTTTCATTTAAGAAATAAGGATGTATTGATGGCCATCTTTACATATTCTGTAGAGTGTCAAAGAATTCCTTTGGATTGGAGGAGAGCTTATGCAAGCCCACTATCTGAAAAAGGAGGTGGAGAAAATAGAGGGAACTATAGACTCTGTATCCTGACATCAGTAGTAGGGATAATGCTGGAGTCCATTATAATGATTTAAGTGCAAAACACTTGGAAAACAGTGACAGAATATGACAGGGCCAGCATGGATTTATGAAAGACAAATCATACTTCACAAATCTGGCATGTTTCAAAGATATAACTGGGAGAGTTGATAAAGGGGATCCTTCAAATGGATGTAGTTCATTTGGACTTTTAGAAGACTTTCAGTAAGGTCCCATGTAAAAGATTAACATGATGAATTTTAATATAATTAAGTGTGAGGTTAGCTATTTCAGTCTGAAAAAGAATAGACCAGGGTCTATTTTAGAAGGTTGAAACTTTATTGCTGGAACAGCACAGCAGGTCAGGCAGCATCCAGGGAACAGGAGATTCAACGTTTCGGGCACAGGCCCTTCTTCAGGAATGAGCGGAGAGTGTTCAGCAGGAGAAGATAAAAGGTAGGGAGGAGGGACTTGGAGGAGGGGCGTTGGAAATGTGATAGGTGGAAAGAGGTCAAGGTGAGGGTGATAGGTCGGAGTAGGATGGAGGCGGAGAGGTCAAGAAGAAGACTGCAGGTCAGGAAGGCGGTGCCGGGCTGGAGGGATCCGGCTGAGACAAGGTGGGGGGAGGGGGGATGAAGAAACTGGTGAAGTCCAAGTTCATCCCCTGCGGTTGGAGGGTTCCCAGTCGGAAGATAAGACGCTCCTCCTCCGACCGTCGGGTTGTTGTGGTTTGGCGGTGGATGAGTCCAATGACCTGCATATCCTCGGTGGAGTGGGAGGGGGAGTTGAAATGATGTTCTACAGGTTGGTTGGGTTGGTTTGTCCGGGTGGCCCAGAGGTGCTCTCTGAATCGCTCCGCAAGTAGGCGGCCTGTCTCCCCAATATAGAGGAGGCCACACCGGCTGCAGCGGATGCAGTAGATGATGTGGGTGGAGGTGCAGGTGAATCTGTGGCGGATATGGAAGTTTCCTTTGGGGCCTTGGAGAGAAGTGAGGGGGGAGGTGTGGGCGCAAGTGTTGCACCTCCTGCGGTTGCAAGGGAAGGTGCCGGGAGTGGAGGTTGGGTCGGTGGGGGGTGTGGATCTGACAAGGGAGTCGCGGAGGGAGTGGTCTCTACGGAAAGCTGATAGGGGAGGGGAGGGAAATACATCCCTGGTGCTGGGGTCCGTTTGGAGGTGGCGGAAGTGACGGCGGATGATGCACTGTACATGGAGATTGGTGGGGTGGTAGGTGAGGACCAGTGGGGCTCTGTCCTGGTGGCGGTTGGAGGGGCGGGGCTCAAGGGCGGAGGAGCGGGAAGTGGAGGAGATGCGGTGGAGGGCACCGTCGACCACGTCGGGGGGGAAATTGCGGTCCTTGAAGAAGGAGGCCATCTGTGTTGTACGTATTTTGAACTGGTCCTCCTGGGAGCAGATGCGGCGGAGACGAAGGAATTGGGAGAATGGGATGGCGTTTTTACAGGGGGCAGGATGGGAGGAGGTGTAGTCCAGGTGCATCTGCCGCCGCATCTTTCATTCATTTATTGGATGCTGGTGTGACTGGCTAAGCTAGCATTTATTGCCCATCCCTAAGGGCAGTTAATAATCAACCACATTGCTGGGTCAGGAGTCACATGTAGGCCAGACCCAGGCAAGGATGGCAGTTTCCTTGCCTAATGGATATTCGTGAACCAGATAGATTTTTCCGATAATCGACAACGGATTCATGGTCATCATTAGACTCTTAATTCCATATTTACAAGGAATTCAAATTCCACTCCCTGCTGTGGCAGGATTCAAAACCAGGTTCCCAGAACCAAGAGACCTGGGTCTCTTGATTAATATTCCTGTGATAATTCCACGAGGCCATTGCCTCTCCTTAAATTACAAGAGATGAGACAAATTAGACCTTTATTCTCTAGAATTGAACAGTTTAGGGGATAATCCAGTCAAGGTCTTCAGGATATTAACAGAGAAAGACAGGGTAGATAAAGTTAAACTATTTCACTGGTTGAAGAATCTAGAACTCGGGGCATAGTCTTAAGAATCTTGGCCAGGCCATTTAAAAGAAATGTTACAAAAAAACACTTCTACATGCTAAGAGTAGTGGAGGTTTGGAACTGTCTTCCTCAAATAATGATCAGTGTTAAATTCAATTGCTAAATTTAAATCTAAGATATACAGAGATAGGCATATGGAGTGAGGCCACAGTTCAGTCATAATCTTTTTGAATGATGGAGCAGGCTTGAGGGATTGAATGGTCTACTTCAGTTCCTTTTCTCCCATGTTTTGTGTTTCCATGAATCTACCTCAAATACTTTGGATTTTGAAGTCTCAGCTGTTCCAACCGCATATAACGCAAAATTTAGCAAAAATTTTAGATAATCCAAGATTTGATGTAATACCAACAATGTCACAGTGAATGGTGAATAGACATTTGATGAAGTGGTGTACCTAGGTGTCAACAGTATATAAGTGGATGTGATCCCCATCTTGGTGGATGAAATCGGCTGCTCCTCGCTTGCTGCCTGAACTGCTGTGCTCTTCCAGCACCACTAATCCAGAATCTGGTTTCCAGCATCTGCAGTCATTGTTTTTACTCACCTGGATGAACTCAGCTGTCCATTGACAAGGTAAGTTGTTGCCTTGGGTCTTCATGAATGATTAGAAGGAAGCTTCTCCCAATCATCAATGTCACGCTTCAAGGAGAGTTCCTTTGACTTTTTTGTATTTATTTATCTTCCCCAGGAATACTTGCCATTGGAAAGCTTTCAAAGCAAGACCTGGTGGGGAAGATGCTTTTCAGCCAGCTCATCATAATGTCCATTTCATCACTGTTAGTTTTGCAGGTGCTTAATCTGAATTCTTGTAGAGCTGGCTTCAAAATAGCCAATAGTGATTTTTCACAGTGTTCCCAGAGGATCAAGAGAATGCGGCAGAGTCAGTGTTGGAGTAATTTCTGAGGAATTCTTGTGATTTGCAGGTCTCATTGCAGTACAGAAGTGTCATGATGACAATTGTTCTGTATACGGGACCTTCTGTTGTCTTGCAGTGGACTCTGTTGTTAAATATTTGCTGCCACAGTTTGTAGAATGCTGAGCTGATGTAGCCAATCCAATGTTGGACCTCCTTGTCAATGGTGGTCCTTTTGGGAGAGTGTCTTCTGAGGAAGTGCACAACATATTCTAGAATCTCTCCTTCAACATTTTATGAGAGTTACAATATTTGATCAGGGTCTAGGTTTTTTGGTGACCTTCTAGGACAGGTTGACACTCATAATTACAGGAGTGTAAAGATTAAGATGGCTTGCAAATTTGCTCATTGGTGAGTAATGATGTTGTGGTCATCTGTAAATTATACTGTTAAAAGGCATCTTGTAGATAAGGACAAAGTGGGGGCCAAGGATTGATTTTTGGATAATTTGGATGTCCAAAATCCAAGTATGCAAACAGTTGGAAGAAAATCATTGGTGGAGTTGCAATGGCTACATTCTGATAAGTAACAGCGAAATTGAGTAGGGACAAATGATGGAGTTAGTTGATATTATTAGATGTGTCATCGGTATCAAAGTGGATTAGGAAATGTAATAGAAAGGGACAAAGTGGCAGAAAACATTTCTCACTGGCAGTGTTGTACTGGGAAGGCCACAAATTTGATTGGAATGTTCTGCAGACAGGAAGGGGAAGAATAATTATAAATTTCTAAAGGAGCATTTACAAAAATTTTGAAGCTGAGATATTTTATGCAAGGCCTGTGCCATTTTTATACTACCTGACTTGAATATCATCTTTTTAAGATGACAAATTGAACTCAATACATGGGGTATGTATTGTAAACCAATCTGTAAGGGAGAAATTGACATTAAAATAGAGGAGAAAGTGAGGACTGCAGATGCTGGAGATCAGAGCTGAAAATTTGTTGCTGGAAAAGCGCAGCAGGTCAGGCAGCATCCAAGGAGCAGGAGAATCGACGTTTCGGGCATGAGCCCTTCTTCAGGAATTAAAATAGAGGATTCAGACTTACTTTCCTAATCCCATTGGTCACAATGATAATTGCTTATTCTGGTTGAGTGGCTAATGTGACTGCTGGAAATGGACATTGTCCACATAAATTTATGCAAATTTGCATCCAGTAGGCTGGGCACATTTTAATCCAGCATAAGCAGGAAAGCCATCATGTCTTTCTTTTTAGGTGAAGGCAATTGACAGTTGTCAGTAGGTGAAGAGGCCTTCTAAGTGCAAAATTCCATTTTAGAAAAAAAAACCAGGAGAAACCTTGTCCTTCTGACTTGAAAATGCAATTCCAATTCCTATGGAATTGCATTTTCAAGTCAGAAGGACAAGGTTTCTCCTGTTTTTTTTCTAAAATGGCATATTTGCACTTAGAAGGCCTCCATGTTCCTTCCTGCTGCACCAAATTCCACTCCCACCAAACAGGCAGTGCTACTTTCTGCCACTTTCAGGCAGTGAGCTAGTCAGTGGCATGCAGGTTATACATGGGATTTAAAACAGTGAAGGCATCAAATTTAATCTGCAAGTATGTTTGCATTTGGTTATTTTTTTGCTCATTTGAAACATGTCAAGTATAAAATCAAGCCCATAGAACTCAACAGTGAAATGTAACAACTCAATGAAAAGTTTGATGATGAAATTATCTTATTATTCAGTTCAGAATTTGTTAATTACCAGCAGTTGGAAACTGTGTCCTTAGAGGAGCAAGTTTTATTGAATATAATATCATTTAAGCAGTGAAACATGATGTTATAAGATAAGTAACACTGCAGCCTTTACTTTAAAAAGCATGTCCTTCTTCATCTGTGCATTTAACATTAGTAATCTGCTGGGGTTAACATATTTGTGAATTCATTTTGATCCTTATCACTATCCATAAAATTTATAATATGTTTTGTATTTAGTCATTCCATCAACATAATCACATTCAAATTAAACAAACCTTCTCCTTTGACCTGCAAAGCTGATTTCTCCAATGCTCTTTTTGTGTAGAGTCAGAACAAATGCATGACAATAGGGGAGTGATGTATTTTCAGATGAGTTGTAGATTCATAGAGATGTACAGCATGGAAACAGACCCTTCGGTCCAACTCGTCCATGCCAACCAGATATCCCAACCTAATCTAGTCTCATTTGCCTGCACATGGCCCATTTCCTTTTAAACCCTTCCTATTCACATACCCATCCAGATGTCTTTTAAATGTTGCAATCATACTAGCCTCCACTACTTCCTCTGGCAGCTCATTCCATACGTGCACTACTCTCTGCGTGAAAAAGTTGCCCCTTAGGTCCCTTTTATATCTTGCCCCTCTCACCCTAAACCTATGACCTCTAGTTCTGGCCTCCCCCACCCCAGGGAAAAGACTTTGTCTATGTGCTCTATCATGCTGCCGCCTCCTCCCCACCCCTGACAAATGCTCGAATGCAAGGAATAGTACAAGTCTGAATATTTTTCTGGTCTTTGTAATTAAAGTTTATAATTGAAATGTTATAATATTTTTGACTAGTGTAATATAATTTGTTTTTCTTCTTTAATACATGTTTTATTCTTTGTTTCGAAAATACACATGTAGACTTTTGTCTGTGTGTTTACAGAATGTGTTTGGTAACAGATTGCCAACATTTTAAAACAAAACAAAGTTAGGGTTTATCAAGCCAGGTTTTATCCTAGGATCTGATTTGTCCTATGTAATTTCAGTTTACATTATAACAACTTTCTATATCCCTTTGTGAATTAACAAGTCTACTTTGTGTCTAATACAATTCATCACATACTCTGTGCCCTTAATATTAAAGCTGAGACTATAATATGTTTTTTAACTGATCTCTCTATCTCTCCTTCCACTTTTATTAACTATGGATGTGTACACCTGGATCTCTCTGTTCCTGCATACCCTTTTACTGTAGTGCCCTTTGTTTTAGTCTATTTCTCCAAGTTCTTTCTACCAAAATGAAATACCTCATACTTCTCTGCATTCATTTTTGACCTCCCAGTATGGGTGGGTAGAAGACATGGGTTGATGAGCCACTGGAGGTAACTGAGGGTTTTCGTTGGTATGCATTGTCATTGGAGCAAGTGGAATGAATGAGAGGGTGAAGATTTGCAAATAATCAAAAGTTTTGAACCACCTCAAGTAAGGTCTTAGCCATTTACTCACATAGCAGCTTGACACAGAGGGAGAGCAGATTAAAGCTATCCTGCAAGACAACAGCTATCCTAATCATATCATTACTCACTACACATCACAAAAACCCATAAATGGGCTAAATGCCACATCTTTCAGTCATGAAAAAACTCCAGCTGAAACACTGGCATCGACCTAGAAAAATGGAAAATTGCCTAACTACCCTATCCACAGAAAATGACATGAATCCAGTTCATTTTCAATCATAACTAAGTATGCGCACTGAGGCTTTGGTCAAAACCTTGAACCTAGACTTGAATTAATTTGGTGAAACAGGTGTATGCTATGTTTGGCTTTTGAGCATTTGCATTGTTATCTTAGAGTTCCTTAGTTCTGTATAGAGTGTGTATAATGTTCTGACTACATCATATTGACCTTGAAACGTCAACTCTGTTCCTCTCTCAATAGACACTGCTACGTTTTTGCAGCATTCTCTGTGTTTGTTTCTGTACTGTGTGAATAGTATTATTAATGGAAGTATTATTAATGAGTCATTGGTTGTATTGTATTGAGGTCATGCTGAAGGTCTGTAGGGGAAAGTGTTCAAATGGAGGATATGAGGGGCCATTGAAGATGGGTAGAGGGTCATGAAGCCAGAACAGCTGGTACAGGTGATGGAGGGACATGGGTTGGCATTTTTAAATTCATTCACGGGATGAGGGCATTGCTGGCTAAATCAACATTAATTGCCCATCCTGAATTCCCAGAAGGCAGTTAAGAGTCAACCACAGATCTGTGGGTCTGGAGTCACGTGTAGGCCAGACCAGGTAAGGTTGGAAGTTTCCTATCCTAATGGATATTAGTGAACCAGATGGTTTATTCCGACAATCGATAATGATTTTGTGGTCATCATTAGACTTCTAAATCTAGACTTTTTGGATAAAAATTCCACCATCTGCCATGGTGGGATTCAAACCAAGGTTCCCAGAATATTACCTGGGTTTATAGATTAACATTCCAGTGATAATATCACTAGTCCATCACCTCCTCTATATGGCCACTGAGGATAACTGAAGGGTATTGGTTGGTATGCATTATCATTGGGGTGAGTGGGATGGAAAAACATTACTCTTGAAACCCTTGCTAATCCCTTTGTTAAAATGTGGTTGAAGGTGTGTCAAATGCCACACAATTGCATTACTAACAGTAACGTTATGACTATTTATTATTTTTAAGTGTAATTTACCAATTTACATTTTCTTCATTTACTTTCTTTGACCAGTTCCACGGGAAGAGACTAAGAGGGGAAGGAACTTGTGTCTTAATGCACATCAGCTCAGATGCCTTTCCCATTTGATGAAAATTCTCCTTCATATGGAAAAGCGAATGAAGGAACTAGCTTCTGAGGTCTTTTTGGGAAACCCTTCCACACAGCATGGTAGAAATGTTCGAGGTAAAGCTTATCAATATCTAATAAATTTAGAATGATATGATTTCCTTATTTTTCATTACAGGATTATAACATTCTTATTTATATTTTTGCAAGTATGGCTTTTTTTTTTGCTCCTCCCTCCCTATTTTACCTGACTTGTGAACTATTGTATCTTGAAGCATGGGTGGACAAACTAATCTTGTTCCATCTTTGGAAGATAAATGAAAATAGCATTAGGAAACATTGTGCCATGAAACTCTAGCAATATAATAAACATGTTTAAATATACTGATAACCGTTTGCAGAAAGTAACTTTAAAATCACAGTGATGTGATAGGTCTGTTCGAAGATATTTTCAATTGACTTCTTGCATGTTGTTGAGAGCTAAAGTAATCAGATGTACACGATCTGCTGTGGCAGCAGTGAGCTGTACAAATCATACGGGATCTGATTGGTGTGGAACACATTATTCTCTCAACAACTAACACACAGGAAAACAGGAATGGGGTTTCCTAGAAAACAGCACATGTGCACATTTGTACCTGTGTGGTGTACACCTTTGTTCCTGTCTGTGCAGTGTTGCCTGGTCTCAAATTGTTTCACCAACTCTTGCCATTGGACAAAGACATCTGTTGATGAGGACTGTCATAATCTGTGTACAAAAGCCACTCCACCTTAAAAGAACTATGCTGAGGCACCTTTCATTCCCTCAAAATGAAGGTTGAGACCTGGAAGATCAGGGTTCTCACTGATAATCCCGACAGCGACAAACCTGAACATTGCACTGCTTTCATAGGCCAGAATCTCTAGCACAATGACATCAATACTATTATCCTGAGTGAGACAAGGTGGTCACGACAGACTCAGCTCAAAGACAAAAGTTGACAAGTACACCTTTTTCTCGAAAGTTACATGAGAAAAAGAACACTGATTTCACCATGGTGAGCTGAAAATAAAACAAACTAACTGACTAGCCTTGTGGGACAAATGAAAGCCTCATGACCTTAAGGCTCACCCAAAACAAGATCAAGTTCACCACTGTTGTCAGTGCATGATCCCAACTGTAGAATTAACAGATGAGACTCAGAGAGAAATTCTTTGATTGTCAGTGTCCCCTCTGCCAAAGGGAGACAAGCTGATTCTTCTTGATGATCTTAACACCAGAGTTGAGGAGGGACACAAAGCTCTGGAAAGGCATGATTGGCAAGGTAGGCAGAGAGAAAGTAAATGCCAATGGAGTCCTTCTCCTGACAATACCTGGAGTAGGCCTGATCATAACAAGCATCCTATTGCATCAAAGAGACAATTCCAAGACCTCATGGTAGCACCCTCACTCTAAACCATTGCTACCTTCTTAATTACATCATTGTATAAGCAAGAGATTATGGGGATAACACAGGAAAGTGGAGTTAACGATAATCATATTCGCCATGATCTTATCAAACGGTGGAATTGGACACGATGGGCCAAATGGCTTATTTCTGCTCATATTTCTCATAGTTTTAAGGAAATGCAATTCCAGTGGATTTAAGGATACAAATCCAGGAAGAAAGACAAACTCAGCCTGCACCTCAATGCCTAGTCTGCTCTTGAATAAACAGCAACTGTGATGAGATTCTCGGTTTCTTGACTAGTTTGATGACAATGACAAGGAGATCCAGGAGTTACTAAAGCATAAGCACAAGAAATTCCTGTACTGGAAGCACCAACAAAACCCAAGGGAAAGAAATCAGATCTTCAGACTAATAAAGACCAAGGTCCAAGAAAACAACTGCGAACTAAAGATTTGCTGTAGGTGAAAAGAATGCACAAAGTCTATCAAATTGCTAACAGCCATAAAAGGCTTGGATTTCTAGCATAGTTGCCACCGTCTGTAGCCCAAGCATCCAAGGATATTCCCCACTGAACTGGGTAGCTTATCAAGAACAGAGATGCAGTCATTGCTTGTGGGAATGAACACTTTGAGGATCTCCTCAATTGGGATTCCATCTTCAATATGAGTGCCCTTGGTTTCATCCCACAGCTCGACAGTCATCTCCATCTTTGCAAAACCCCAGCCCAAAATGATGTTGAAAAGCAACAAAACAACTAGTGCAGCTGGAAACTCTACTGAAATACTGAAGTATGGCAGAGAATCACTCTTAGCAAAAACTCATGACCTTATTTCCCTCATTTGAAAGGAGAATAGCATTTCAGAGGATCTTAGATGCAGATTCTGCTAAATTTGTGTTGATCCTGCTTTGAATATTTAGTCACATCAGGGTCAACAACTTTGGAAGGGTCATCCTTAGACCCAAGGACAGCCTAAGAAGACTGACAAAGTTCTAAGTATTCAAATTTGCATTTAGATAACAGATTTAAAAATGGCTTTTGCATATTTTTACCATCAGCATATTAAAAATAGTGAATGTGTCTAACACTATCAAAAATGACATTGAAATTTCTTATGTCAATTTTGTGAATTAAAAATCGCATTTAAAATTGTTAACATTTGCTTTAAATATCAGTTAGATGAAGCCATGATCAGCTGCAACATTTGTTAAAAGATCTATTGTTATAATAGCTGCAGAATATACTAACAGTGTAATGTATTAACAATAACAATATTATAGGAGTACGAGTGAATATAATGCCTTACTTCAAGTTACATCAGTGTTTTTTTATCCTTCTTAAAAACACTTCATCAGTTCAGCAAAATGTATTTTTTACATGAATACAATAATGACTAAAACAAAATAATGCTTACAATTTAATGTAATTGTTGCAAAGGCACTCTCACAGTTTTCTGAAAATCACCTTGACAAACCTTAGCAGTCTTGAAAGAATGAGACCTGGATCTTGTCTGACCTTCAAAGGCAAAGAAAATTGAGCAGGATGCAAACAAGTAGTCAATCTATAATGTTTAACATCATCACCAAAAGTTGAAATGACTTTCCCTCTCCCACTATGTACAACATCAAAAGAGATTAACTCTTATTTTGTATCTGTTGGAATCTATGAAATGTCATTTATTGTTTCATTTTATTTGATATGATATACAGTAAACTTATACGCTATTACTTATTAATAGGAATGGAATTTTTGTCTTTGCTGTCAAATACATCACTGTTGTCCGCATTACTGATCAACAAACATATGTAGCTTTTGCATACAGCTTCATTATTAATAAAAGTAATGCACTACACTTGTGTAGCATGCTTAAAAAATATACTGAAATAGTGTTTCTCTGAGGCTGCATGTTTTTGCAATATAATTTACCCCAAATCTGTCTATTCATTTATAGAAGATTAGATAATTTCTGGCTCAAATTATATACATAGCAAATCAGTTTCTGTGCAAGTTTTTCAAAAAGAAATACATGAAGCTAGCCCCATCCCCAGAGTGAAAAAATATCTTGCAAATCCTAAGTGACCAGCCCTTTATGTTGAAACTGTGCCTACTTGTTCTAGCTTCCCAAGCTGGGGGTACAGTACTATTTATGCTATCAAGTCCCTTCAGAAATTAGGATGATTCAATGAGATGGTCTATCATTCTTCTAAACGTCAGAGACTGCGGACCAATTTGTTCTACCTCTCATCAGAGGACAGCCTGTCAACAGGATACGATCTAGTGAACATTCACTTGATCATTTCTAATGCCCTATATCCTTCCTTAAAAGTGCATTCACAATCCCAGATGAAGTCTTATCAAAACCCTGTACTATTGAGAAATACTGAATACCCAGCAACTCACTATTGTATATCAGTGAAACGAGAAAATGATTCTGCACAGTTTAGTATGTTCCTTTCAACTGATTGAAATCAGATTATACTTTGTTTGTAGATTAGACACTCTGATTTTGAATATTTATTTTTTCAGCTTTGCTCATTTTCAACTGTAATAAAATATTATATAAAATAACCACTTAAACATGTAAATGAATATTTTAATGAAAAGAAAACGATGTTCTAACTTCGCTGATTATGATGGTTCATGATGGATTTTCCACTAATATGCAAATAGATTTGATATTAAACTTGAATGAAAGTGTCAATTCAGAAACCTATGTCAATTTTGTCTGTAGTGTTGGCTGCTGTTGTCCAATGCACAAACTCTACACAACTATTTAGAATAGAAGATTTTTAAAACTGTTAAGTGATATTTAAAATCAGATGCAAAATACTTTTCTTACCTGACTGAACCAAGCAATATTTGTGTATACAAGTGTCATTTGTATGATTGTAGTATGGCCATATTTACCAGTGCAGTCGTATTTGATCTCTTAGGAGTGCTAAAGAAGACCCTAGCAAACATTGATGGGCCATCAGAGATGAACAAAGCTAACATCCAAGCCGATCAATTACTACTTTTGACTGAGGTAATGCAAGTCTTGTATTAATTTTTATAAATTTAGCAAAATAATCACTATAATACTTTAGCAAGTTTTGAGAAAACTTGTAGCTCAGGTTGAATTTCTGGATGTAGGTTTGCTCATTGAGCTGGAAGGTTCATTTTCAGACGTTTCATCACTATACTAGGTAACATTTACAGTGAGCCTCTAAATGAAGCACTGGTGGTGTAGCCCGCTTTTTTTCCTATGTTTGAGTTTCCTAGGGTTGGTGATTTCATTTCCTGTGGTGACATCATTTCCTGTTCTTTTTCTCAGGGGTGTTAAATAGGATCCAAGTCAATGTATTTGTTGAGTGTTCCGGTTGGAACTGACCGACCAACTAACTGGAATTCTATCAACAAACACATTGACTTGCATCCTATTTACCACCCCCTGAAGATGTTACCTAGTGTGGTGACAAAATGTCTGATAACAAACCTTCCAGCTCAGCGAGTAAACTTACATCCAGAAGTATAATACTTTATTTATTCCTAAGATCTTGAAATTTTCAGCCAGAAAGCCACTGTCATTTTTGGTAGACAATGGCTTAAACAGATGATCCCTAAAATTTTTTTGTAATAAGATGACATAATTGTTTGTTGACACATTTACAGAATTCACCAACATTGGTTTCAGACTTATTAAAACCGTTTATTTGCATTTTCTTGTAATTTTAGTTTCTTCTAGATTTTGGCTCTTTTAAAATGAGACTTTATGTTTTAACTGTGACTTTATTGCCTGTTCATATTGTAGTCTATTTCCCTTCAATGTGGTTGGCGAAATGCTTTCAAGAGCCTCGGATATTCTGCAGCCCTTTGTATGAAAGTGGCCATTGAAGATACATGTTCAAGATGCCTTCAACAAGAAAAAAAGCAATATATATCAAGTAAAGGCTTATCAACAAGCACTTGCCCAATGCAAGCTACGTGGGATCAGTGCATGGAGGAAGAGCAACCTAAAAAAGTTGTAAAGGTAACACCAGCACAACATCATGTAGACATACCAGGAAAAGTTGTCAAGTGTAGTAGAGGCATGTCACAAAAAGACTTACAAAGCAGCTATTTTGAGTTCTTGAATAACTATTATTTTTAAAAGAATCTAACAATTCTGTTACAAAGATGTGTCATCCACAATACTTTTTTAATAATTGGTTGGATATATATATCTTTTTGAAAGGATCAGTTTGAAAAGTAAAAGACACTTTGGCTTTTGTTGTATTTGTCGAAAGCAAACTGCTTGAATTGAGACGAGATAAAAACAATGACTGCAGATGCTGGAAACCAGATTCTGGATTAGTGGTGCTGGAAGAGCACAGCAGTTCAGGCAGCATCCAAGGAGCAGCGAAATCGTGTTTCGGGCAAAAGCCCTATTCCTGATGAAGGGCTTTTGCCCGAAACGTCAATTTCGCTGCTCCTTGGATGCTGCCTGAACTGCTGTGCTCTTCCAGCACCACTAATCCAGAAGATGCTTGAATTGAGACACTGAGTCTACAACAGTTTCAGAAAGCAGTCACATGATCCAGTTTATGGGGTTTGGAGAAATATAAGTTTTAAATACAGTCAGGCAGAACTTGTCACAGAGGCAATAACTGCTGCCCTTCCTTTCTCTAAAATCCTTCTCGTCAAGGGGTGGTATTTGATTTAATTTGATTTATTGTTGTCACATGTACCTGAGTACAGTGAAAAGTTTCATTTTACAAGCAGTACATGCAGATACAAACATTCCGGACATATCGATCATAGAATTTTTAGAAAAAGTGAAGCATGCAAGGTTACGCTTGCACAGGAGGTGCATTTGAACGATATTTGATTTAAAATTAGAGAGTTCATTTAGCAGTCTAATAACAGCAAAGAGGAAACTGTTCTTAAACCTGTTAGCAAACGTGTTCAAGCTTCTGTATCTGGGGATTAATCAGTGTTCAGTCCCATTAATTACTCCAGCACATTTTTATACTAATACTAATTTGTTCTCCATTATGAATTCTCTTATTTCAGATTGTTAGTGACCTGCATTTGTCATCACTAATCTCTTTTACATACTTATAGAAGTTCTTGCAGTCCACTTTAGTGGCCCTTGCAAGTTTACTCTGATTCTCTATTTTTCCTTTCTTAATCAACCTCTTCATCCCCCTTTGTTGAATTCTAAACCACTTGCAGTTCTCAGGCTTGCTACTTTTTGAGCAACTTTATATGAATCCTCTTTGGATCTCGTACTATCCAGTTGTTTTGGTAACCATAGTTGAGCCATTTTTCCTCTTGTGTTCTTTTGCCTGAAAAGAATGTATAGTTGCTGCAATGAATTGATTTGTTCCTTAAATATTAACCATGACCTATCTAGTGTTTTAACTTTCAACGATGCTACCTAGTCTATTGCAGCTACCTCACTCCCTCATACCTTTGTACTTACCTTTTTATAGATTTAGGATGCTAATTTTGGATTGGACTATTTCATTGTCTTTCTGAATGAAGAATTTGATCATGTATGGTCACTTTTTTTGAAAGGACCTATTACAACAAAATTATTAATTAACTCCTTATCATTACACAAATCTAGACCTAGGGCAGCCTGCCCCCACCCTCCTCCCCTACCCCCACCCCCACTCAGACTTCATTCCAAAACTTAATTGATCTAAAAAGCCATTTTGTACAGTTTGCAGGAATTCAGCACCCATAGGTGTGCCCAGTCTATATGTAGATTAAAATCATCCATGATTGTTGCAGCACCATTGTGTGCTTTTCTAATTTTCTGTTGATTGACATCCCCTACCTACCATTATTAATTAGAGACCTATAGCCAACTCCCATTAAGGTTTTTCACCTTTGTTGTTTCTTAATTCCATCCAGATTAATTCCACATTTAGATTTCCTCCGACAATGTCCTTTCTTGCTATCGCACTGGTCTAAATTTTTCAATCCTGTCTGGTCTTCCGAAAGATTAAATGCCCTTGGTTGTTCAGTTTCTAGCCTTGTTCGTCCTACAAGTATGTCTCCTATTAGCAGTTACATTGTACGTGTGTGTAACCATTTGTGCAATAAATTCACCTATCTTATTGCGATGCTCCATGCATTCAGATATATTACCTTAAAATCTATTATTATGAGACCAGTTAATATTGTTTCAGGACATGTCAGATCCCAGACTGAAATATAGCTTGATAGATTTTGTTTAGGTATTGTCGAGGCAGTCTTTCATTGAAATACAAAGATGCAGTGCAGCAAGTTTGGTTTTTAACAATAAAAGAGAAGCTCATTATGAAAAATAAGTTAACATAAAAATTGGACAAACCAAATTATTTATATACAATACATGTTTAAGGATTTCAAAACATAGTTAAAATAGAATTCCATTAATCCCAACAGTATCCCATTACATTACTCAAACACCAGAGAGAATTCCCTTACCTATCCCACGTCGAGTTTGACTTAGCTGCAGTTTTAATTCCTGAACTTTAGAATCTGATAGCTTTTTTCTTGATTTCTCATGTATCTGAGCTCAAATTTTCTCAGCTTCACATAACCTGTCAGGGTTTTGACCAAACACTTCTGGTATGGAACTTCTAAACTAAACTCCTTGCACTACGTTAACCTCTTTATTTCTAGTCCTAAACTACCTCCCTTTTTCAGTGGCAGTTGTTTTACACATCCAGCTTCAGCCAAGAATGCTGCAGAGCTGCCCAGACCTAAACTAAAAAGTGTTTTTTTCAAAATGCTTGAGTTTCTCCTGTGCTCAGAAAGTTCCATCTATCTGAAAATCTAGAAAATACACCTTGTTTTTTTTCTTTTAAATTCTCCTAATGCAATAAAAAAACCATTGTTTACCAGGAAGCCCCCCTCTCCAATATTATGCTTTAAAAGAGATCATCATAACTACAGAAATACTTATAAGCTAGTTATTAAATCCTTTTTTAAGATAGAGAAAATGTTAAGCAGCACTCGTTCAACATCAAAAATCCAAAATAATTGATATCAAAATAAATATATAACTGACATAACATTGTCTTTTTGATTCTTTTTACATTTTCTTTAAATTCCATCAATATTTGCTGCCAGCCTTCATTTCCTCTGCTTTCCGTTTTTGTTCTCAATTTTTCTGTCACTTATTTCCATCTTTTCTCCTTCACTCATGTCTCCCCATTCAGTTTACGTCTGCCTATAATTCTAGTTCAGACCTTTCCCACTGTACTAGTTTATTCGATTGGTGTGAACCCATACAGGTCAACAAGGTCCCATATTTGCAGCCTCAAGAATATAAATCCTTCCCATCGACACTACACTTCTGTGCATTTATTCAGTCTATTATCTTATTCCTGATTTCAACAGCACATGGCATGGTGAGTAATTCTGAAACAACTACTATTGAGGTGTTGGTCATGTCAGCTAGCTCAGCTTACATGTGCACATAATTTTTCTTTTTTTCAGGTTAAAATACTAGTTTTAGACCCACTCTTCTTCTTTTCAAACTGGTGTACAATTCAATCATATTGTGATTACTGCTACTTAGGGGTTTCTTTATTATTAATCATTATTTAATCCTGCCAGATTAAACAATACCAAGTCTAGTATAGCATACTCTCTGGTTTTCTTAAAAACATTCTGTGAACTCCTCATCAAAGCCTGCTATTATAAATCTGATTTGGAGATGCCAGTATTGAACTGGGGTGTACAAAGTTAAAAATCACACAACACCAGGTTATAGTCCAACAGGTTTAATTGGAAGCACACTAGCTTTCGAAGCGACTATCTCCTGATGAAGGAGCGTCGCTCCGAAAGCTAGTGTGCTTCCAAGTAAACCTGTTGGACTATAACCTGGTGTTGTGTGATTTTTAACATTATAAATCTGATATTTCTAGTTTATATATAGATTGTGATCACATATTATTATTGCCAACCTTTTATCACACACTTTCTTGTGATATTTCAATATTTCTTTTTGCAGGACTTATTGTACATTGTGTTTAGTGTTTGGGGCCCTAGAGGTTACCCCCACAAGTGACCTCTTTCCCCTAACATCCCTCATCACTACCCAAACAGATTCTACAATCTGATCTCCTGAACCAAGGTTATTGCTAACTTCAAAGTTTGTGAGAAGATTTGTAGCTCGGGTGCTCGTTGTTGTGGTTCTGTTCGCCGAGCTGGGAATTTGTGTTGCAGACGTTTCGTCCCTTGTCTAGGTGACATCCTCAGTGCTTGGTAGCCTCCTGTGAAGCACTTCTGTGATGTTTTCTCAGGCATTTATAGTGGTTTGTCTCTGCCGCTTCCGGTTGTCAGTTCCAGCTGTCCGTTGCAGTGGTCGGTATATTGGGTCCAGGTCGGTGTGCTTATTGATTGAATCTGTGGATGAGTGCCATGCCTCTAGGAATTCCCTGGCTGTTCTCTGTTTGGCTTGTCCGATAATAGTAGTGTTGTCCCTATTATACTATTATTAAAGGACAACACTAATATTATAGGACAAGCCAAACAGAGAACAGCCAGGGAATTCCTAGAGGCATGGCATTCATCTACAGATTCAATCAATAAGCACATCGACCTGGACCCAATATACCGACCACTGCAACGGACAGCTGGAACTGACAACCGGAAGCGGCAGAGACAAACCACTATAAATGCCTGAGGAAACATCACAGAAGTGCTTCACAGGAGGCTCCCAAGCACTGAGGATGTCACCTAGACAGGGGACGAAACGTCTGCAACACAAATTCCCAGTTATTGCTAACTATTGCACTAATATGATCTTTTATTAGGAGTGCTACCTCTTTGTCTTTATCTAGTGTCCTATTCATTTTGAATGTCATATATTAATTAAAATTCAGATCCCAGTCCTTGACTGTGCACTAGCTATCATATTTATTCAGTTTAATGTGTGCAATCACTTCATTAACTTTGTTTTTCATGCTATGCAAATTCAGATGGACAGCCTTTAATCTTGTTTATTCTCGATCTTTGCAGCATCTCGTCTTTACTGCTGATATATTCTTAAGCTTTACTGCCTGTCCCTTCCAGCTATTTTCTGATCTTAATTTTCTATGTTTGTATTTTGCTATCCTGCCTTGACTCCATTCCTTGATTTGTTATATTTGACCAAGCTTGATCCCTTGCCTCACTTGTTTACTTTGGTACTCTACTTCTCAAATATGTGGCTCATGAGAACACCAGTCCCAGCATGGTACAGATGTAGTCCACCCCAAAAGTGTAAATCCCAATTTTCCCAATATTGTACTCGTGCCTCACGATCAGAACCCACTTCTCCAACACCAGTTTTTGACTGCTCAAGCTTTCACTGCTCTAATTCTATTACCTTATGCCTCAGAACATGCTCCTTTGAGGTTCTGCATTATAAGCACCTAATTTCTCATACTCTCTCAAAAGAACCTTTTTCTTAGTTCTACTTATGCCATTGGTACCAAATTGGACCTTGATGTCTGCATCCTACCCCTCTCACTGCAAGTTCCCTATACATTTTTCCTTTTCATCAGCAGCCTAATTCTATTTTGAATATTTCAGTTGAATTTCCCTCCACCACACATTTCTGCAATCCATTTCAAAGCTTATCTACTAGCTGCTTGAAAAAGGTTTTCTCTCTACTGTTTGAGTTCTGCCATGATGATTTCAGACCTGATTGATCCAAACATGCAAAGATGTGAACTGTGTCTACAGTTACTGATAGTAGTATACACCTTTCCTTTGTTGCTCCTTATCATGATGCTTCTGAGCCTCAGTATCTGTGTGATTTCATATCTTGGTGTTGTCTGATTTATGATATGGATATTAAATTGATAGCCAGTATTCAAAACATTAATGCAAGTTAAAAATTCAGTTGTAATTGTATCAGACATTATTTATTACATGCATGTTAGTTATAAATCAAACTTTAAAATACAAAAATGGTATTTTGTAATCTAACATAATTAAAATAATGATTTTCACAATAACTTGTATAAAAAAACTCGACACTTACTTGAAATTGATGTGTTCTTCAAAGTGACTATTGAGCAATTTCAGAACTATTTGTATTATAAAAGTGTGTGCATGGAAATAGAATATTAAGTTTTTCTATTTTAAGAAAATGTACAGAAGTAAGTCAATCTGTTAGAACAAACAAAGAAAATGACAGCACAGGAATGGCCCTTCAGCCATCCAAGCCTGCAGCGATCCAGATTCTCTATATCAACCTGTTGCCTATTTTCTAAGGATCTGCATCCCTCTGCTGCTTGTTCATTTGTGTACCTGTCTAGACACATCTTAAATGATGCTATCATGCCCACTTCGATCACCTCCACTGGCAATGCGTTCCAGGCACCCACCACACTCTGCGAAAAGAACTTTCCACACATACCTCCCTTAAACTTTTCCCCTTTCACCTTGAGCTCATGACCACTCAGTAATTAAGTTCCCCACTCTGGTAAAAGCTTCTTGCTATCCACCCTGTCGATACCTCTCATGGTTCTGTAGACCACAATCCCCCTCAACCTCCAATTTTCTAATGAAAATAATTCTAATCTATTCGATCTCTCTTCATAGCTAACGCCCTCCATACCCGGAAACATTGTGTGAACCTCCTCTGCAACTTCTTCAAAGTATCCACAACCTTTTGGTAATGTGGTGACAAGAACTGTAGGCAGTATTCCAAATGTAGCTGAATCAAAGTCCTATACAGCTGTAACATGACCTACCAACGAAGGAAAGCATGCCGTATGCCTTCTTGACCACTCTAACAATCTGTGTTGCTACCTTCAGGGTATAATGGACCTGAACACCCAGATCTCTCTGTTCATCAATTTTCCTCAAGGCTTTTCCATTATAATTCGCTCTTGATTTGGATCTTCCAAAATGCATCATCTCGCATTTGCCCGGATTGAACTCCATCTGCCATTTCTCTGCCCAACTCTTCAACCTATCTTTATTCTGCTGCATTCTCTGACAGTCCCCTTCACTACTTGCTACTCCACCAATCTTAGTTTCATCTGCAAACTTGCTAATCAGACCATCTATACATTCCTCCAGATCTTTTATGTGTATCACAAACAACAGTGGTCCCAGCACGAATCCCTGTGAAACACCACTAGTCACAGTTCTCCATTTTGAGAAACTCCCTTCCACTACTACTGTCTGTCTCCTGCTGCCCAGCTAGTTCTCTATCCATCTAGCTAGTAAACACTGGACCCCATGCAACTTCACTTTCTCCATCAACCTACTATGGGGAACTTTATCAAACGCCTTACTGTAGTCCATGTATATGATATCTGTAGCCATGTATATTATGTCACAGTACTTGTACATTATTGGATTGCATAATTTTCTTGATTCAAGAATGTGTTACGGAAGTATATCAATGATGTTGTTATGTCAGGCATCAAGTAACATAATACTGCATTTATTCTTCTCTAGTTTTGTTTTGATATCATGGAAGAACTTGACAGCTTGCTTCCATTAGCCCTGGCAAGCAGTGAGAGCTTTCTACAGGAAATTAGAGAAGCATTTTTGGATGGCTGTTCTAAAGTGGCAACAGATCTGCTATCTCGACTTGAAGAGAGAAGTAAAGAGGTCCCTTCCAAGGTTCCAGTACAAAATCTCTATATAATCCTTTCCACTGCAATATTCATCCATAATTACTTAACCAAGTATGAGAATTTACTGAAAGAGTTGAACACAAAGTAAGTCCTCTGCACTTCATCAATTAAATTGCAAATGCAAGTACAAATAGTGAAAATAAATTAGTGTTTCATAGTTATGAAAAAGCATCTGATAATATCTGATGCTAGTATATTCATTCAAGGAGTCTTGAGTTTGTGTGGCTCCATGTCTTTGGACATGCATGTTGTAGTTTGGAGATAATGGATGTTAACAATAGAGGCTCCAACTTTCTTTCTATTACATAGCTGACCAGGACCATTGTCATTGTTCACCATTGGTGTGTATTAGAAAGACCTGCAGGTTCATATTCAATCTGTTTATAGACCTGATTTATGTCATTACAAAAATGTGAATGCAAAGTCAAAGCTAGGATCTCAAAATACAAGGGCACATAACTTTTAAGGAGGACAGGATGTTGAAAACATATTGAGATAGCTTTTTAAATAATGAGAGCATTCGGAGTATAGTGAGAGATTACTTTAGTTCTAAAGTACAAGACACAAATTAGGATCAGGAGTAGGCCAATCAGCCCTTGAGCATGCTTTGCCATTCAATATAATCATGGCTGATCTGATTGTAACCTCAAATCCACATTCCTGTCAACTTCTGATAACTTTTCATCCCCATGCTTAAGAATCTATCTGCCTATGCTTTAAAATATTCAAGGACTCTGCTTCCACCACTTTTTAAGAAAGAGAATTCTAAAGACCCTCAGGGAAGAAAAATCACTTAATCTCTGTTTTAAATGGGTGACAGTTTATTTTTAAACAGTGACCCCCTAACTCTTGACAGTTCTCCCATTAGAGAAGTATCCTTTCCATGTTTACCCTGTCAAGACTGCTCAGGGTCTTTTATTTTTCAATGAAGACACCTTACTCCTCTAGTACAAGTCTAGCATTTTCAATGTTTTTGCATAAGACAACAGCACCACCCCAATTCCTTTCTAGGTATAAGTCTAGTAAACTTTCTCAGAACTGCCACAAAATATTTGTATTCTTCCTTTAATAACATAACTTTAGCATTGTGCACAGTACTTCAGATGTAACCTCACTCGTGCCTATTGTAACTAAATTGAAGCATAATCTCCTTGCTTATATATATAATTCCCCTCACGATAAATGACAACATTCCATTAGGTTATCTAAATCAGGCATGAGGGCACCCAGATTTGTCTTCATCTCAGAGCGACACAATCTTTCAAGGTCTAGATAATACACTTCTTCTTTATTCTTCCTACCGAAGTGGACAATATTACATTTTCCCACATTATATTCCATTTACCAGATGTTTGTTACACACTTAACCTAATAATATATTTTTGTACCCTTCTCTGTGTCCTCTTTACAACTTACTTTCCTCCTTATCTTTGTGTCATCAGTAAATTTGGCAAATATATCTTCTATCCCTTAATCTAACTCACATATAAATGGTAAACAGTTGAGATCGCAGTACCAATTCTGATTACACATCATTTGTTACATCTTATCAATGTGAAAAGATCCATATACGCTTACTGTTTCCTTCCTGATAGCCAGCCATCTTCTGTCCATGCCTATTGCCTACACCATGAATTTTTATTTTCTGTAATAATCTTTAATATGGTACTTTATCAAATGGCTTTTGGAAACCCAAATGTCTACCGATTCCTTAGCAGCTGTTACCTCCTCTTAGAACTCCATTAGTTTAGTCAAACATGATTTCCCTTTACAAAGCCAACACTGGTCTGAATTCCCTATTTTCTGTCGAACTCTGTTTTTTGAATAATGGCTTCCTTTTGCTCCTGTTTCTTATGTTACAAATGAGGAGGCAATGGCTAATGGTGGGCTATTAATCCAAAGATCCTGGCAGTGTTCTGGAAACACAGGTTCAAGTCCTGCCACAGCAGATTGTGGAATCTGAATTCAATGAATATCTGGAATTAAGAGTTTAATGGTGACTATGAATCTTTTTTCAGGAAAAATCTATCTGGTTCGGTAATGTCCATTAGGAAAGGAAACTGCCATTCTTATCTGGTCTGGCTACATGTGACTCCAAATCTAAAGCAATGTGGTTGATTCTTAACTGCCCTTTGGGTAATTAGAGATGGGTAATAAATGCTGGCCTAGCCATTGATGCCCACATCCTGTGAATGAATACAAAGAAAGAGCCTGACTCAACCATCACGTCCTGGGTAGGACTTAAACCGAAGGCTTCTGCCGCAGAGGCAGGGATGCTACCCACTGCACCACAAAACGTCCATTTACAGTGATGTCTGCTTCATAAGAAAAGCGTAATCAGTGCTGCTTATTTACTATCAGTACTAACTTTATCTACAACTAAAAAAAGACAGAAATAAGATTGAAGTTTTTGTGTGTCATCATTTATACCATGGCCAAAATATTAAAGCAAACTATTGCAAATGGTATATATTACTTTGATATCACTATTTTGGTGAGAAGAGAACTTAAATTTGTCAGTAATATGATTATAGTTCAATGTGTTTCAAACAAGGAACTGTTCATAAGTCATTTGAACACTATTCTTTGCCCTAGTAGGAGTATAGTGAGGAAATGAGTGATGAGTATCTAATGATCAGAATCATTTGTAGCACTGAGATCTTATGTCTTCTTATGCTAAAACCTTAAATCTCTGTTTCTTTGATCATTTTTTTAAAGTAGGCTGTTATTCTTGCCAATTCAGCAGTATCAAGAATTCATCAGAGTGATTCAGCTTCGAGTGACCAATTACTGCATAACAGTCTGTGCTACAAGCATTATCCAAGATGCACAGAGCCACCACTGGGATGATTCCAAATCTTTTTATGAGGTAAATTAATTCAGTAGCTTTTAGTTTCTCACTTATTACAGTAGTTTTGTTCTAATTGTATTTTAACTGTATCTGTTGAATGGGAAAACAAAAATCAAATCTAATTGAAAAGACGGTATTACCTTCAGCACAGCAATGCAGTATAGCATATGGTAGATTAATGTGGCGTTAATGTCTCTCTAAATAATAATGGATTTTTTGGGGGAGAGTGTTTTAACAGATTTATAATCTTTTCTGTGCACATTGTTCTCCAGTTTTGGCACAATTTAGATTAGAATAGTGATTGGTGGATTTTAAAATAATTAGGTGGAAAGGTGTTGTTTTCACCCAATTTTGGTTGGCCAAGTCATTACTAAAGATGCAGATTTGAATGATCAGGTGTGAATTGACAATTGAACAGAAGTAAAATTGAAAGGAATGAACCTATAGTGAAATTGAAGCAGTCATATGTTCTGTTTACTTTGAAGAGCTTCCTTTAGATTAATTATAAGGGGTAAAATCTTCCATTCTGGAGTATAACTTTGGCAGTGGCCACTGAAATGGGCATCGCTTCCTCTCTGGTAGGTCAGCTGAAAGAGGAGGAGAGAAGTCAAAGTGAACATAGGCCACTTAGAAAATGGATCTGAGTAGATGCTTTTAGAGAACAAGAAAATGGCAGAGGAATTAAACAAATATTTTGCATCTGTCTTTATACTGAAAGATACTTCGAACATCCCTTTAGAATATGAAGGAAGAATCAACATCACTAGAGAAGTGGTATTTGACAAGCTCATGTGGCTAAAGGCAGATAAGTCCCTGGCTCTGATGGTTTGCACCAGAGGATCTTAAAAGAAGTAGTTACAGAAATAGAGAATGCATTAGAATCATAGAGAATGACAGCATGGAAACAGACACTTCAGTTCAACTCGTCCATGCCAACCAGATATCCCAACCCGATCTAGTCCAACCTGCCAGCACCCAGCCCATAGCCCTCCAACCCCTCCTGTTCATATACCCAGCCAGATGCCTTTTAAATGTCACAATTGTTCGAGCCTCCACTACTCCCTCTGGCAGCCCATTTGTTGTAATTTTCTGGAAGACTGCCATTACAATATCCCTGTTTGGAAAGGGAGGAGGCAAAAAGCAATTAGACCAATTAGCCTAACATCAAATTGGAATCAATTATTAGGGAAGGAATAGCAGCATTTTTGGAAAAACATGACTAATAAAGCAGAATCAGCATGGCTTCATGAAATGGGAATTGTCTGACTAATTTATTGGAGTATTTCTTGGAAGTCTCAACTAAAGTGAATGGAAGAGAACCAGTAGATATGTTGAACATCATAAGGTAAGAGTCCATGGCCTTGCAGTTAGTATATTGTTATGGATAGAGAATTTGCGAATTGGCATGAAACAGCAAGTGGGTATAAGGGATTCTTTTTCAGGTTGGCAACTGTAACCAGGGGATTTCCTTAGGGGTCAGTGTTGGGAACACAACTCTTTACAATATATATTAATGACTTGGATGATGGAAGCAAATATACTGTAGCCAATTTTGAGGAAGACACAAAAATAAGTGGAAAGGCAAGTTGCGAAAGAGATACGAAATGTTCACAGCTATTGATAGGCTAAGTAAGTGAGCACAAATTTGGAAAATGGAGTATAATGCAAGAAAATGTTCATTTTGAAAGGAAAATAAAGGAGAAGTGTTATTTAAATAGGGAAAAGCTGCAACACAGTGACTTGGGGGTCAGTTAATGATAAAATCACCTTAAGCTTATCAGATCGTAGGGCTGCTAGCTCATTAGAGAGAGAAACATACAACTGGTGGTGGGTTAATATGAGGGTCACCTTACCTCAGGTGAGGGAGAGAGGTTGAGAAGAAGAATTCTGCATGGTGATCTCAGCTTGTGTAACAATTGAAGTCATGCTATTGGATCACTCTGCATTGTAAATCAGCTATCCAACCAACTGAGCTAACCACTCCCCACTTTGGGGAACTTGTTCCAGAAACACAGAAAGCTAACACATAGATGCAGCAGGTAATCAGGAAGGCTAATTAAATGTTGGCTCCTAATTCAAGGGAGTTGAAATATAACAGTAGCAAAGTCTTACTGCAACTGTACAAAGTGCTAGTAAGAGCACTAAGAGCAGTTTTGGTCCATTTGTTTAGGGAATGATATTCGTTCATTGGAGACAATTCCAAGAATGTTCATTAGGATGATCTCTGGTATGGAGGAATTGTGTTATGAGCAAGGGCTAAACAGGTCGGGACTTCACTCACTGGAATTCAGAAGAATGAGAAGTGATCTCTTTGAAATAGATTGGATTCTTAATGGGTTTGGCAGTGTAAATGCTAAAAGTATGATTCCTCTTAAGCGAGCGTCTAGGACAAGAGGGTGTACTCTCAGAATAAAGGGGCACTAATTTAAGTCTGAAGTGAGGAGGAATTTCTTCTTTCGGAGGATTAAGAGTCTTTTGAAGTCCTTGCCACAGAGACCAATGGAGCCAGAATCCTTTTTGTTCATTTGAGGCTGAGATAGATTCTTAATCAGTAAGGGAAATCAAAGATTACAGGGAAAAGGCAGAAAAGTGAATGTGAGGAATGTTGGATCAGCCAGGATCTTATTGAATAGCAGACCAGGCTAGAAGGGCTGAATAGTCGACTCCTATTTCTATTTCTTATGGTTCTTTGGTCTCACTGCAAAAAACTTTTTTTATTCATTCATAGGATGATAGCTTCATTGGCTAGGCTAGTATTTATTACCCATCCCTAATTGCCCAGAGGACAGTTAAGAGCCAACATGGCTGTGGATCTAGAGTCACGTGTTAACTAGACCAGGTAAAAATGGGTTTTTACGAAATTGACAATGATTTATGGTCATCATTAGAGTATTAATTAAAGATTTTTATTCAATTCAAATTCCTTGAATGAGGTGACTGTGATGTTCTTACATAAATTCAAGTTAGTTACCCCTTATTTTAAGTTTCTCTTTGATCTGAAGAAAATTGATTTTTCAACCCTTCACGATTTACCAAATAGGTTTACAAGTGGCAAGTAACATTTTCATCACACAAATGCCATGCAATGACCATGACCATTGAGAGACAGCTCAACCACCACTCCTTGACATTTGATGGTGTTTTCATCACTGAATCATCCAGTATCAACATCCTTGGAGTTACCATTGACCAGAAACTCAGCAGGACTTGCCACATAAATGCAGTGACTTCAAGAGCGGGCCAGAAGCTAGGAATACTGTAGAGAGTAACTCATCTCCTGACTCACTAAAGCCAGTCCACCGTCTACAAGGCACAAGCCAGGAGTGTGATGGAATTCTCCCACTTGCTTGAATGGGTGCAGCTCCAACAAGACTCAAAAAGCTTGACAGCAGGACAAAGTAGCCCACTTGATTGGCACCACATCCACAAACATTCACTCCCTTCACTACTGATGCTCAGTGACAGCAGTGTGTACTGTTTACAAGATGCACTGCAGAAATTCACCAAAGATCCTTAGGTAGTACCTTCCAAATCTTCCATCACTTCCATTTAGAAGGTCAAGGGCATCAGGTACATGGGAACACCAACCCTGCAAATTTCCCACCAAGCCACTCACCATCTTGACATGGACATATATCAGTGTTCCTTCACTGTTGTTGAGTCAAAATCCTGTAATAATCTCCCCCATGGCATTGTGGATGACCCTACAGCACATGGACCGCAGTGGATAAAGAAGACAGCTCACCACCAAGGGCAGCTAGGGATGAGCAATAAATGCTGGCTAACCATGTCCTATGAATGAAGAAAATAAAGCTCTTTTAAACTTCTTGAACTATTCTAATTCCTAAAACCAAAATACAATGGATTTCAGAGATCATGTTTCAATTAAAAGGCCCACAGATAGATCATTTATTGTTTAACTTCCTCTACCAGCTATTTTATAATTTTACTTTTCTAGTAAAGGGACAGACACCATATTACTATTGGACCATTGGGCTGCTCTCTCATTAGAGTAAGAGGTTGAGAAGATAGAACTTTCATAGTAACCACAGTCGATGTGGGAATTCAACCCTTGCTGTTGGCATCACTCTGTGTCACAATTAAGCTGTCCACCCAACTGAGCTAATTGACACTGTGCACCCATGCTTTTTACCTTTCTTGCCGTTAATCTGCGGATGTGTCTATCGCTCCATTGGTTAGTACTGGACCAGTTCCTCAAAATGGGCATCAGCTTTTCTTGTCGGATGGACAAGTTGAAAAGCTGACAGTATGTGCAAGTTGTAAAGTGTGAACATAAGACTTGCAACAGGGCTGTGTGTGCAGATGACTTAAAATCATAATTGTGGTTTCAATTCATGAGATACTGGCTGCAGAGTCAGTAAATGCATTGGTTCTAAACTTACCAAATTTTGCAGATTCTGGAAAGGTCCCATTGGCTTAGAAAATTCCAAATATAACATTTCTATTCAAGAAAAGAAGGAGACAAAAAGCGGGAAGCTATACAAACACCTGTGATTGGCGACAGGCTGGAATGCATTATTGACGAGGAAGGGGTAGAACATTTAAAAAATAAAATAAAACAGGGCCAGTATTTTTAAAAGAGAAATCTTTTTTGACTGATTCATTAGAGTCCTTTGAGGAAATAGCAAACAAAATGAGAAAATGGGAACCTATAGATGTCTACTTGGATTTGCAAAAGACATTTAATAATATTATCGCAGAAACTGGAGAAATGCACTGTTGCTGTAGTCCTACTATTCCGTGAGTCGCAACATAAAATAAAAATACTTTGCCCATCTTTCAAAAGACCATCAAATGCCCTCCATATATCAGGATTTAAGCACAAACAAAATCTTCCAACCAGGTTTCTTAAGAAACACAATTGTAGGTTTAACTTATTCAAAAAGATGCAATAATTTGTTGACATTCACAATCAGTAATATAAAAATATTAATGCTTTAACTCTCCGAATATTCCCAAAATATACCCATAACCACATATTCAACAGGAAAGAGATTTTAAAAAAAAGATTTTTCTGCAGAGAATGGCTTTCTGGAAATAAATAACTTTGGTCAAAGAACTATTCTTGAAGGGAAAAGAATAAAATGTAGCATGGTTCAGTGTCTGCTGCTCTGATATGCTGGGGTGTGTAGTCAAGTTGCTAACCATACCCAGGAGAAAGTGAGGATGGCAGATGCTGGCAATCAGAGTCGAAGACTGCGGTGCTAGAATAGCACAGCCAGTCAGGCAGCATCCGAGGAGCAGGGGAATCATTGTTTTGGTCTTATAGAATCATAGAGATTACAGCATGGAAACAGACCCTTCGGTCCAACCCGTCCATGCCGACCAGATATCCCAACCCAATCTCGTCCCACCTGCCAGCACCCGGCCCATATCCCTCCAAACCCTTTCTATTCATATACCCATCCAAATGCCTCTTAAATGTTGCAATTGTACTAGCCTCCACCACTTCCTCTGGCAGCTCATTCCATACACGTACCACCCTCTGCATGAAAAAGTTACGCCTTAGGTCTCTTTTATATCTTTCCCCTCTCACCTTAAACCTATGTCGTCTCGTTCTGGACTCCCTGACCCCGGGAAAAAGACTTTGCTTATTTACCCTATCCATGCCCCTCATAATTTTGTAGACCTCTATAAGGTCACCCTTTAGCCTCCGACGCTCCAGGGAAAACAGTCCCAACCTGTTCAGCCTCTCCCTATAGCTTGATTCTCCTGCTCCTTGGATGCTGCTGGGCCAGCTGTGCTTTTCCAGCACCACACTTTTCGACTGCCCAGTTGTTTCTAAAGTTCTGGAGGCCAGGTGGCTTATAAAATGTTGAGATTCCTTTAACCACTCTTTCAAACCGACAAATAGAGTTTCCCTGTTCTCAATAAAAGGGTTTTCTTTTCAGGAGTGAAAAGGATCAGCTGGGCAACTTGTTTTTGATAGGTTTCTCTCGAAATTAGCTTGTTCTTTGAACGGAGCCAGATAAGACAAGGATCTCTTTAAGTCAGTCACTATCAAAACCAGCCCAGCGGGGCCTATAGCAAAGCGAGCAGTTATCACCAGTCATGTGATTCCTAAGAAGTCCAGTTTAAAAAATACCTGTCATGTCTGCATTGAACTTTCCATTATCTCCTTCAAAAAAAACTACTATTGCAGGTTTGTCCAGAAAAATTTAAATAAATTCCTTTTCCACATAACACTTCAAAACTTAAGTCTTTTGTGCAGTATTAAATATAAGCTACCTTCTTAGCAATAGGTGTCATATTGAAGATTGCCATACAAAGTAAGAACTAATGGTGTATGGGGTGACATATTTGTTTAAGCTGAGGATTGATTAACTAACAGGAAGCAAAAAAAGTACAAATCAATGGATCATTTTCAAATTGCCAGGCCATTCCTAGTGGATTAGTGCTTGGTTCTAAACTCTCCCATCCATATCAATGAGTTGGCTGAAGGAACCACTCAGCTAAAGTTGCTGATGACAAAAAACAAATAGAAAAATATGTGGTCAAGAGATATAAGAGTCCACAAAGGGGCTTAGACAGGTTAAATGAGTGGGCAAAACTTTGGTCGATGGAGTAAAATCTAGGAACATCTGAGCTTGTTGCATTTGGCATGAGGTAGAAAAATAATATATTATTTGAATGAAGAAAGATTGTAGGACTCTGCGAAAAAGAGGAATCATAGTCATGGTACATGAATCAAGAACAGCTATTACTCTATACAGGTTCTGGAAGTGACAAGGGATAAGTTTGCATATATTGAAATGGGAATGGAGTATTAAAGTAGGGAAGTGTTGCTACAACTGCAGAGGGCCTTGGACTGCACCTTAAGTAGTGTGTACAGTTTCAGTCTCTTAAGAAGAGATATAGTTGCAGTGAAGCAGGTCAGAAAAGGTGCATTTGACTGATTTTTGAGATGAAGGGGTTAACTTATAAGGAATATATGAGCAGGTTAGATCTGTACTCACTGGAGTTTAGAAGGAGGGAGGATCCTATGCAAACAAGATCCTGAGGGGAATTGACAATGTGAATTTACAAGCTTGCACTTGAGGGCTACTTTATAACTTAGGGTCACGGTTTTAAAGTTAGGGGTCAGCTATTTAAGATTGAGATGAGGATAATTTTATTCTCTCAAAGATTTGTTAGTGTGCTTAATTTTCTTCCCATGTTGAAAATTGAGTCATTGAATATATTCAAGGCTATATCAGATAAACCTTTTATCAATAAAGAGTATCAGGGTTCAGTACTGACAGGAAAGTGGACTTGAAGTTACAATCAGGTCAGCCATGATATTATCAAATAGTGGAGCAGGCTCAAAGTGCTGGATGGCATACTCTTGTTCCAAGTTATTGCCGTAATGTGTCTTAAGACCATTTGCAGCCTCACAAACAGTTACTTTCTAGACCATTTCATAGGACATTTAACTGTAAATCATATTACTGAGAGTCTGGAGTCAGAAGTAGGATAGACCAGACAAAGCACATTATTGAACCAGATCGGGGGTTTATGGCAATTGACAATGGCTTAATAATCACCATTGAAATTAATTATGTAGTTTATTATGTAGTTTATTAATTTAATTCATAATTTAATTCAACTTCCGTAATGGAATTTTGAACATATTTTCCCAGAGCGTTAGACTGGATCTCTGGAATACGAGCCATTGACATTCTCAGAATGCCAAAGTCTCCCGTTTGGTTGGGATCAGGATCCTCAGAGGAATGTTATTGGCTGATGTTGGATGGGTTTTTCACAGGCTTGCAAATTAATTTGTCCGTATGTGTTTCATTTTCTCTGTGGTCCAGAAACTATTCATGCTTAGAACTATTTCCTTTTCATATTAGATTGCTGATAGGTTTATGAAGATTGGAATGATACTTTTTAAACTGATAACTTAGAGCTCTATTATTTACTGATTAATTTCGCAGGGAGAGCGATGTTCTTTCTCCATTCAAATGTGGCACTACTACTGCTCTGCTCTCCGTTATGATCTCTGGAGTGTGCTGCCCTCTAGATTAGCCCAGGAGCTTCTAGCTGAGGTATTGAGTGAATCCTTAACCATTTTTGTTGGCAGATACTCTCAGTCTCATCCGACATATAACAGAACTTCACAGATAAGGTAAGTCTTAAGTAAGTATTATGAAAAATAAATTTGTATGAATTAAATTTGAAATACATTATCCATCTTTATGCAGCACACTAGAATGTGCCAAGTTAGGCCAGATGAACTGATATAATCTTTACTATCTGAAACTTAACAAAGCACTCACCTCTATTTCTTATATTTCTTAACTGCTTTTTCCACCAAAACTCTATGTAGCACGATACTAAATTTCATAGTATTATCTTGTCTCACCTTATTACTCCCATAACTACATGTATTACAAGTTCCTTCTTTCTACCCTTTCTGAAGTTAGGTTGTCATCATTGTGATTAATAAAGTTGTTTGTGAGGCTACACATGTACAGTTTTATTATTGTGTTCTGTCTTCGAGGTTGTACATTTTTCTGTGCCTTCTTCACAGCTGTTATTGATGTTATCATTGGCCTATCCATCTGCATCCTGATTTTTCACCTAGGTTGTATTCCATATTCTGCCACAACTATCTCATTTTTTAAAATACAATTCCTCTAGTTTCATCACTGAATTGAGCAATAATTACCCAACTTATTTCATCCAGGTATCTCTGGTTTTGGATTGTTTGCTCCTAGTCTTAACCCACTCCTCTGATTCATATTATCAGCAACTTTTTTTTTGTTACTTTCTCTTTCAGAATGCCCTCTGATTTTTTTTTTTTAACTACAGCTCTCAACTTGAGGGCTGTATGGCTTATTTTTAATTTGTTCCATTCTTAATTCCTCTTTCTCTTCACTTTCCTCATGCTCTCATCTCATTTTGGGTATTCCTTAGGACCCATAACTTTACTGAAGCTTTGGTCAGTGTTAGAATATATGCTGGAAGATAGAAATAATTGATTCATGTGGAGAATATGCAAACATACCATTGTTGCGGTTCAATTCAATTTTCAACTTCAGCTCACAGTTCCAAACCAAAAATGAGAAAAATAAAGAAAAAACAATAATTGTCCCAATAAATAAAAATAAAAAGTTCTGAAGAAACTCAGCAAGTCTGGCAGCATCTGTAGCGAGTTAAACAGAATTAATGTTTCAAATATACTATGATTCCTTTTTGGAACAGTTCTCATATTTCATGTCACTCCTGCATCCTACAGTACCATTTGGGGTGGCACGGTAGCTCAGTCATTAGCACTGCTGCCTCACAACGCCAGAGACCTGGGTTGGTTCCACTGTCCGGTGACTGTTTGCACGGAGTTTGCACACTCTCTCTGTGTCCAGGTGCTCAGGTTTCCTCCCACAGTCCAAAGATGTGCAGTTTAGGGGGATTGGCCATGCTAAATTGCCCATAGTTTCAGGAATGTAGGCTAGGTGAATTAGCCAAGGGTCAGTGTGAACTCGATGGAATGAATGGCCTGCATCCACACTGTAGGGATTCTGTGATTAATTCATTCTTCCCCTGTCTACCATCTGCCTCATAATTTCGCCATTTTGAGAGTATGCTTATTTAAATTTCTTCCTGCCAATATGGACAATTTCACATTTTCCTGCATACAGCTTGTTATGGCAACTTCTGTGCCCAGGAGCATAAGAAACTACAGAGAATTATGAACATAGCGCAGTCCATCAAGCAAACCAACCTTCTATCTATTGACTCCTTCTGTACTTTTTGCTGCCATGGGAAGGCAGCCAACATAATCAAAGACCTCTCCCACCTTGGTCAAAATTTCTTCTAACGTCTTCTGTTGGTCAAAAGGTACAAAAGTTTAAACACACGTAACAACAGATTCAAAAACAGCTTTCTCCTCAATGTTATAACACTTCTGAATAGTCTACTCAAATTTTAAATTTAATGTTGATCTCACTCTTTGTGCAATTTCTCTGTAGCCATAACATTGTATTCTTCATTCTGTCACCCTAATGCACTTTGTAAAGCATGTTCTGCCTGTACTGCATGCAAAACAAAACTTTTCACTGTATCAAAGTACAAGTGACAATAAATCAAATTAAATCAAAATTATGCTTCTTTTGCTAGATCTGTGCCACTCACTTAAACTATCTGCATCTTTTTTATGGCCTCCTTGTGGCTCGACAGTTTTCTAATGCACTTTAACATGATTTAAGATTGCCAACCACATGTTTCACCTGTAGATTAACTTATTTCCTGACTGTTGAAGCACAACAAGCCTCATCAGCATTGTTCATTATGTAATATTAAACATAACCGTCTAATAATCAAACACTCATCAGGGACTGCGTATCTCCAGTGGTTTAGTTACCTAAAACAGTAAAACACATTACAAGTTATGAACTAGCCATTACAGCAAACCAACAGATTTCCATGTCTACAGCTTGCAAACCCAACCTAGACAAAACTGTGTGCACACAGCACATGGAGACCTTAAAGTTGAAGCCTATAAAAGGCAAAGTATGCATACAATGGTTGGTAATGTCTTGAATCCTTAAAAAGATGGTAATAGGTCTTCCTCTTCACGCTTCTATTTTCTCATTGTGCCTCCATAATACTGTTCATAGTATTTCTCGGATTTTGATCCAGCAAAAATGAAGAAATGGTAATGTGTGTCAACCTGGAAGGAAATTTGGAAGTGATAGTGTTATCATGCATCTAAAAATGTTGCTTTTGTGAGTGATGAAGGTGTTTTGCTAGTCCTTTTGAAAAAGCTTTGGCAAGTTGCAGCAAATCATTCTGTAGATAATATGTATGCATTTACCTTGTTATACTACTTGCAGAGGGATATGGATGTATAGGTTAGTGCTTTAGATGTTGGCCAGGTGGACTGTGTTATTATGAGTGGTGATAAGCTTCTAGTTTTGTTATGTCGAAGTGCATGGTCAAGATTTTTTAAATGCTTGCTATGCTCCATAGATTGCCTCGAGGGGTCAGGAGCTGAACTACTCAGAGGAAAAAATTCCATCTTTGACATGGTCTAACAGCCATGGTATTTATACGGCTGGTCCTTTTTGAGTTTTTGGTCAATGCTGACACTGTCAGAATCTTGATTACAAGGATCTTGAAGATAATCATACCATGAAAACATGTTTAAGTCCTCTGTTTGTGAAGTTGACCATGACACAGCTTTTGTGTGCATAAATGATACTTGTCAGTTGTAAACTGGAGTCTGCATTTTGTCTTGCTGCAAGCAAATATGACTGCTTCATTATCTGAGGAATTGCTTATGAAGCCATTGGACAATCACCAACCCCATTTCTAATTTATTGTAGGATAGAATGTCATTGAAGATAGCAGGCTAGGGATGTTTCCCTTAGGAATTCCCATAATAATATCTTGGTATTGCAATGATGGGCCTCCAACAAAGAGTGCCAAGTTTGATTTCAGCCACTGGTAATTTTTCTACTATATCCAACAATTCTGGTTTACACAGCCTCTGTATTTCCACATTTGATTGATTCTGTCTTGATATCAAAGACAATAATGACACTTCACCTCTGCAATTTTAGTTTTGTTTCCATGTTTGGATCGAGGTTATGCAATAGTCTCCAGCTGAATATGTTTGTTCTCAAATCAGGTATCAGTGAGGAGTTTATTATGGAGGTTATTTTTAATTGAATCATGCTTATGAATCTTTTTATTAAACTCAGATTGTATCTAAACACCAGTATCAATAAGAGCTTCCTTTGCTGAAATTGTGTTCTTCATTTATAATCCTTATTTGTATCTCTGTCTTTCATCTAATTTTCAGATATCACACGTCATCCATTCTGTAGCGTTCATCTCTGTATCTATTCTAAATTTATTGTTTTGCTTTTTATCTGTTCTGCTTGCCTCACCTTTTACTATTTGCAACCCTATCCACTGTCTTGTTTACATTTTAAACAAGGATATTTTGATGCAGTGAAAATGGTGCTTGGATCTTCTTTTTTACTTCAGAATTCTTCCCAAAGACCTCAGAATATAAAGCCTCCTTTATACATTTCTGTGACGTGTTTGATCTTTTTCTTTCATCTCTTTAGCATTGCAGGATGTAATGACAGGGTTGCCTCAAATCACATAAAATCAAATCAAATTAAATCAAATCAAATTTTGAGCCTTCTCTTTAAATGTGAATGATTTAAATATATCGTTACGTGATATTTAAGTTAGTTGGTTATTCCACATGAAAGGACATGGTAAATTGTAAGGAAGGATGCAGAAGAAAGGAGAAGGTTTTGGAAGTAGACAGAAATACACTAATAAAATTTTACATTTATAAATTTTTTATGATATCTGAAACCATTTCACAACCAATTAAGTACTTTTAATATAAGAAATGTGGAACCAAATTGTACACAGCCAACTCTCACAAATAACAATGTGATAATGATGACAACATTTTTTTTTTCCATGATATTGAGCGATAACTATTAGCCAGGACACCAGACTTAATTTCCCCACTCTTCTGGAGAGGACCACAGGGTCTTGTGCATCCACTCAACCGCACAGTTGGGACCTCCATTTCACAGCCCACCCAAAACTTAATATGGATGATGAAAATTAAAACATTTGTACAACTTTTTATTTGGTTTTATCAAGAGTCACAATACTGAATTGCAACTGAAGCAATTGTTCCTTTACACTTATAAATAGAATAACTGATATACATATGGGTGCATAAAATGCTAATGATTCATTTTTAAGAAACAGTATTTTAATAGGTTCTTTGGAAGATAGTATCTTTAAGATGTGGTAATGTGTTCAGATTTTGAAGTATTTTCACACACTATCAATTACTATATTTGTGTTTATCAACAGAATTGACATAATTGCCATACTTCTGTGCACTGAGAATCTCCTTTGGTCAGTTTGTCATTCAGCTGAAGAATTACTTCAGCCTTCAGAGGATAAGTCTCGCTGGATTCTTACCATTCATAACCATTGTAATGCACTACTTGCTGTTCTTGCTATTGTAACATCGCCCCTGGAGAAAGTATATGAGTAAGTGTGTATTAAAATGCATTTATTAACAGATGGAAAAATTATTGGTTAATGAAAAACTGACAATTCCATCTGAAACAGATTATGAGTTGATGACTCCTATGCATTCAAATTCTGAGAGTGCGATCATAATGTTTGGTGTGTCATCGTCTGAGTTAGAGAGCAGTTTAGATGAAGTTTCAGTCACTGAAATTCAAGAATAATAGCAGTAATCTTGTTTAGAATCTTCCAAGATGCAACAGCTGGTGGCACTGTGGCAGCAGTTGTGCTGAGAGAACTTTTCCCCTCAGATCTGATCTCCAATTCAACTCTTATTTGTGGAAGGAAAATAATGCCTGTTTAAACTGATTGAGATGTTTGTTGAAGCCGAAGATCTTTCAATGATTGAGTAAAACTATTATTGTCTGGTCTGATTGCACCATGATTTTCTATTTTTGAACCCCATCCTGTCTAGTAATGCATTAGACTGAGGGAAAAACAGCTGTTCCTGACTGGTTTGACTGCCAGATATTAATGGCATTTTCATTTTGGAAGATATAATTTGCCAATATAAAATATGCGAAGAGAATGTTGGTAAATTCTTGGTTGAGCATTTTGACTTTGTTTTTAAATAATCAACTGCTGTAGATTTTAAATAATCAACTGCCGCAGACTAAGTATAGATTTGTAAATCTTTTTATTCGAGTGACACAAGGAGAGATTCACTTCAGTTATTAACTTAAGCAGAACTCTAAATCTTACAGGGAATTAATTATCTTTATACTGCAGCAACCTCTTATCCACATTTGAATTCTGTTTCATATCCAACACACAAAACAGATGTCCCTCTGTATTCTAGGTTAAAATGTTAGTTTCCTTCACCCAGCAAGGGTATAAACAACCAATTTTGCCCTTGATGTTGCTGTCTCTTCCTTTAACAACGTTTGTCCGGCACTGTCTCCTTCCAAGCCAATCTTAGAATTTTTTCGATAATATTGTCTCCTGCTTAAACCAAACTGCAATAGTTTAACTCCATAAAACATTGAAATTGGCCTGTCATTCTGGTAGAGAAGTATCATTTAAGGTAAAGATTTAAATTTTGCCTAACAAGCCTTTCAATTTAGATAAACAATGGAAACTACAGAATTAATCAAAAATTGAGATCTTGCATTTAATTGGAACAGAAGTCCTTTGCAGACTAAACTTATTAAAGCCAATTTGACCATACAATGGGCTGACCCTTTCAGCGGTTTTAGTGGTTTATGTTCAGAAATAATTATTTTCAAGTGTTATTCATAGAGTATATAATCTGCTTGACCAGAATTTGACTATATTTGACTGAGAGTGAGGACTGCAGATGCTGGAAATCAGAATCGAGAGTATGGTGCTGGAAAAGCACAGACAGTCAGGCAGCATCCGAAGAGCAGAAGAATCAACATTTCAGGCAAAAGTCCTTCATCAGGGTTGAGGCTTGTGACCCAAGGGAGTGGAGAAATAAATGGGATGGGGGTAGGGCTGGGGGAGAAGGTTGCTGAGAGTGCAATGGGTAGATGAAGGTTGGGGTAATGGTGATAAGTCAGAGTGGAGGGTGGAGCGGATAGGTAGGAAGGAAAATGGACAGGTAGGACAATTCAAGAGAGTGGCACCGAGTTAGGAAGTTGGATCTGGGATAATGTGGGGGAGGGGAAATGAGGAAACTGGTGAAATCTATATTGATGCCATGTGGTTGGAGCGTTCCAAGGCGGAACATGAAGCGTTCTTCCTCCAGGCGTCGGGTGGTTAGGGTGTGGCGATGGAGGAGGCCCAGGACCTGCATGTCCTTGGCGGAGTGGGAGGGAGAGTTGAAGTGTTCGGTCACGGGTGGTGGGGTTGGTTGGTGCAGGTGTCCCAGAGATGTTCTGTGAAGCGTTCTGCAAGTAGGTGTCCTGTCTCCCCAATGTCGAGGAGACTGCATCAGGAGCAACGGATACAGTAAATGATGTGTGGAAGTGCAGGTCAAACTCTGATAGATGTGGAAGGCTCCTTTGGGGCCTTGGACGGAGGTGAGGGGGTAGGTGCGGGTGCAGGTTTTGCAATTCCTGTGGTGGCAGGGGAAGGTGCCAGGAGGGGAGGGTGGGTTGGTAGGGTGGGTGGAGGGCGCGGACGGCGGAGGCATGTACCTCACAAGTGAGTCACAGAGGGAATGGTCTTTATGGAAAGCAGATAGGGGTGTGGAGGGAAATATATCTCTGGTGGCCGGGTCCGTTCACTCCCCCTCCCACTCCACCAAGGACATGCAGGTTCTGGGCCTCCTTCCTCACCATGCCCTAACCACCCGATGCCTGGAGGAAGAACGCCTCATCTTCCGCCTTGGGACCCTCCAACCCCACGTTATCAATCTGGATTTCACCAGTTTCCTCATTTCCCCATCTCTCACGTTATCCCAGATCCAACCTCCCAACTCGGCACTGCCCTCTTGAACTGTCCATCTTCCTTTCCACTGTGTCACTGTCCACTCCAACCTATCACTATTACCTCCCCCTCCATTTACCTATCGCACTCTCAGCTACTTTCCCCCAGCCCAACCCCCCCCCCCTCCCATTTATTTCTCCACTTCCTTGTCTCATAAGCCTCAATCCTGATGAAGGGCTTTTCGCCAAAACATTGATTCTCCTGTTCCTCGGATGCTACCTAAATTTGACTTGAGAACAGTTTTGAAAAATAAACTACATTTTGTCACAAGTTGATTGCATAATGGCTGCTGCTACAATAGAAATAGAATTCTTACAAATGCACTTCCTGGAGCTAGTGACTTGTAAAATGTCTGTCACTGGTGGATTTCTGCCTCACCCCTTAACCTTCTGAATTCTGTGTCTGTAAGGCGCACACACACACAATTGTGTGCCGTATTCTCCGGCAAGGAGCAAAAGTAGAAAAGTGTGTGTTTCTAATGGCTCAAGTAGAGAGGAGTTGTGAACAGAATTAGTGAAATGAGAATGTAACGCATGGGTGTGAGAAGATAACAGGATTTGAGTGAGTGTGAATGTTATTGTGCAAGTGGGGTTGTGAGGTGCCTGCAGAGAAAGGAATGAGTGCAGCATACAGTCATAAAGATGTACAGCATGGAAACAAATCCTTTGGTCCAACTCATCCATGCCGACCAGATATCCAAACCTAATCTAGTCCCATATGCCAGCACTTGGCCCATATCCCTCTAAACCCTTCCTATTCATATACCCATCCAGATGCCTTTTAAATGCTGTATTGTACCAGCCTCCACCACTTCCTCTCGCAGCTCATTCCATACATGCACACGTCTGCATGAAAAAGTTGCCCCATAGGTCCTTTTTACATCTTTCCCCTCTCACCCTAAACTTATGCTGTTTAGTTCTGGATTCCTAGGAGAAAGTGAGGACTGCAGATGCTGGAGATCAGAGCTGAAAAATGTATTGCTGGAAAAGCGCAGCAGGTCAGGCAGCATCAAAGGAGCAGGAGAATCGACGTTTCGGGCATAAGCTGTGCTTTTCCAGCAACACATTTTTTAGTTCTGAATTCCTCCACCTCAGGAAAAAGACCTTTTCTATTTATCCTATCCATGCCCCTCATGATTTTATAAACCTTAAGAAGGTCACCCATCAGCCTCCAATGCTCCAGGGAAAAAGCCCCAGCCGACTCAGCCTCTCCCTTTCGCTCAAATTCTCCAACACTGGTAATATCCTTGTAAATCTTTTCTGAATCATTTCAAGTTTCACAACATCCTTCCGATAGGAAGGAGACCAGAATTGCACGCAATATTCCAAAATATTCCATTTACCTAACCAATGCCCTGTACAGCCGCAACATGGCCTCCGAGCTCCTATACTCAGTGCTCTGACCAATAAACGAAAGTATACCAAATGCCTCTTCACTATCCTATCTACCTGGGGCTCTACTTTCAAGGAACTATGCAGCAGCAAAATGTGTTTTCCTGAAAAATATTGTGGAGATGAATGGTGTGAAAATAAGAATACAAAGTTCAGTACCAGAAATGCAGTATGCCACTCATCCTCCTGAAGTCCTTTGGAATTACAGAATATTCATAGCACTTAATGAGGCCATTCAACCCAACATGTCTGCAATGACTCTTTGCAAGAGAAATTCATCTAGTTCCGTATTCTGTCCTTTTCCCATAGCCCTGCAAATTGTTTCCCTTTGGATTCTTTTCCAGTTCTTTTTGAAAACCACAACTGAATCCACCACAGTCTCAGATAATGTATTTCAGATGCTAGCCATTTGTTTCATGATCTTTTCCCATGTCATTACTGGTTCTTTTGATGATCACTTTAAACGTGTGATTCTTGACCACTTTGTCAATGAGAACAATTCCTCTTCACATATGCTATCTCGATCCCTCATATTTTGAATAATATTAACAAAGCTTCTCTAATCCCAGCTTCTCCAATCTGTCCATTCATTCTAGTCTGTCCCTTATCTCTGGAACATTTCATGTAAGTATGTTCTGTCCCTTTTCTGAAACCTTCACAGCCTTCCTAATCTGAGGCTCAACTGTGGGCACAAGGTTACTGTTGAAACTGAACCAATACTTTATGCAGGTTCATTGCAATGGTGAGCCATTAGAATGGTCCTTGTGCCTTATGTCGTGGTCCTTCTAATTAAAAATCCCTTCCATGAAAGACCCAATGGATGATTTTGTTGACATGCCTGATTAGCTGAGGAATCTAGAGGGGTGCATGCACTAAAAAGCCTTGGTCAACCTGCTCCAGCTGTCAACGTGTTGCTAATCTGCCACTGGTACCACCGTTTGTCAGGTACTAAATTGGGAAACTTCCATTTGTAGATTCTAATCTGCCAAACTGAGCTTTCCTATCATTATTTCTGTACCATGTAACCCAGTCAAGACCAATAAACCTGACTATTAAATGCTTAATATTAGCTAAAATGAGGGTTTTTATTTAGCCCTCATAATGTCACAAACAAATTAGTTTTCTGATATTTTAGCCAACTCATTCACTCCAATTCTTTTGCTTTATATAGTCATGTTAATGGAGTTGTTGTTTTTACTGAATCAATGTCTTAACTAGCATTTTCAACTTTGATTTTGTCAGAATATTCTGCAATGGTTTCTCTGAATATATTTCTGTACTGCACTTGGAACCAGTGGACAATACATTACTGGGATGGTTACATTGGATTCAACCTTCCTGTTTTTCAAAAGCATTGCATGGGTAAATATGAAATTTCCACATATATTTTGATAGGGTTATATGATTTACTATTTTAATGTGATTCTTATGCTATAAATTTTTATTCCACGTTTTATTTCACAGCTTTACAAAGTATATTATTGAATAAAAAGTTCAACATGCCCTGATTTTGTTGTAATTGATGGTGTGTTATGGTTAAGTCACTAGTACTCTAGAGGCCGGTGCTAACGTCCTGGGAGCATAGATTCACATCCCAATATGGCAGCTTGTCATATTAAGTTCAATTATTCATAAAATATTCTGAAATTGAAAGTTGGGTTCAATAATGGTAAACATGGTGGAATCTTCCCAGCTCCTGAACAATGTGGGCATTTGTGAGTAAGTTGGGAAAATAGAATGAGATCAGCAGAAATTAGATTCTCAAGTTGAGAGAAAAATGCTTGATTCTCCAACCAAGTGTTAGACGGTGAGAGGAGAATCTTGCTAGTGAGTGGTGAGAGGTCTATTTGGATGTATTAGCATCCAATTATTGCAAAGTTTTACCTTATTGGCAAGCAGTTTATCATTCTTCCATCTGCCAGATACCTCCCCACCTCTTCCCTTCCCCGCAATCACTGAGTCTCATACACGTCAGTCACACATCAGTCAATTAGTCAAAAGTGAGTGCTGGAGATCAGAGTCAAGATTAGAGTGGTGCCGGAAAAGCACAGCAGGTCAGGTTGCATCGGAGGAGCAGAAAAATCGACGTTTTGGGCAAAAGTCATTTCTGATGAAGGGCTTTTGCCTGAAATATTGATTTTCCTGCTCCTTGGATGCTGCATGACCTGCTTTTCCAGCACCACTCTAATCTTGACACATTAGTTAATATCAATTTGATAGCCCCCTTATATCCCATCTCCAATCCAGTTAGAATACAGTTCTTCATTTTAATACTGCATTACTCTTCCTATGCTGTCAGGGCACTTCACATGCAAGGACAGGCACCCAGCTCATGGATTGGACCAGAATGCATCTCATGGCTCCTTACGTTTGCCCTTTTAGTGCTCACTTATATTGTCCCTACTCTGGTGTTTGCAACATGATGCGTTTTACATTTTGCTACCTCAATCAGAACTTCAAAGCACAGAGTACTTCTGTCTAGCAGAGACAAAGCCAGACAGCTGTTCGTGGTTGCCAACAGTCATCAGTTAAGGGGATGGATATGTTTCTGTATGGAATGTCAAACTAATGCATGCACAATGTACCTGCAGGGTACACAGAAAACACACTGCATATGTATCAAAAAAATTACCTTGTCTCCAGGCCTAAGGAGAGTAGTTTTTAATCAAAGGAGACAGGATTCAGTCAGGGTGTCCCAGCACAGTAAATGAAGGGCAGCATCTGCTATCAATCCAAAGGCTTGAATAGGTTTGGTTGGTTGTTTTGGGCAGCCAGGGTCAGGTGGTCTTTATCACAACTGACCATTGAATGGGTCATGGCCTTAATTATTTACAGTCCATATGATTGGAGAAGAGGACAATTATCCAGATCTGCTAATGCTGCAAAAATATGTGGAAGAGGATATTGTGATGAAGTCATATGGAAACTGCAAAGGGATATATGAGTTGGCAAAAATTTGGCAGATGCAGTTTAATGTAAGAAAGTGTTAGGTCATGCAGTTTGGTGAGAAGAATCAAAGAGCAAAATATTATTTAAATGGAGAGAGATTCGAAGAAAGTGCAACACAAAGGGAACTGAATATTCTTGTGCATGAAACACAAAATGTTAGCATGCACATGAAGCAAGTGATTAAAAAAACAAATTCAACTTTGAGCATTGAGGTTGAGATTTAAAAATAATGATATCTTGTTATAACTGTGTAGGGTTTTGATGAGACTGCACCTGAAGTACTGTGTACAATTTTGGTCCTGTATTTAAGAAAGGATACACTGGCACTGGAGGCAGTTGAAAAGCGATTCACAAGGCTGATTCCTAGGATGAAGGTGTTAACTTACCAAGAACAGCTAAAGAGGTTAGGCCTTTATTCACTGGAGGTTAGAAGGATGAGGAGTGATCTCCTTGAAATTCTGACTGGGCGTGACAGTGTCGATGTTAAAAATGGTTTTACACTAGTAACAGAATCTCAAAACAGGGGATGTACTTACAAAATAATTGGCAATTCCACTCATAACTGTAATGCAAAAGCAATGTTTTATGGCCTGGAAAGACTCACCCTGGTTACAAAATTAGCAATCATCTTCCAAGGTCCAAAAACTTGCACAAGATGCAGATGGTGCTGATTTCACTTCCGATTGTAAAACAGTGTGTGACTCTAATGGTGACTAGCCCCTCTACCTTAGTTCTTGTAGTTGCAGTCAAAATGACATTTGCTTAAATAGCTAATGATGAAAAGTGGACATCCATTTCCAAATGTGATGACATATCTACAATGAAGTTTCACCTGTGCCGCCTGCTCACCCCACCCCAGCAAGTCTTTTTCCTTTCCATCCCACAATGTCTCAGTTCACACCCAGTTAAAGGGGCACCTGCCCTACTTCGGAGTTTGTTGACCTTGGACTTTCAGTCAGGCAACTCTGGGGATATTTGTGGCTAGAGAACCAATCATGAAAAGTGTGTTCTGTTGTTAGCTTGAACTCCCAGAGGATTGCCGTTGGCAGGCAGGGTAGAATTGGATGGCCTGGCTAACTCTTGAATGTCTTGAGAAGTGACTTCTGGGGACCTGTATATGCTTCATCCTTGGCTGGCTGCTTAATGACACCAATTTGACTCATTGAGAAAAAGAGGTACAAAAGTGAGGTAATGATAGTTCAACCCCTTTTGCCTTGCAGTTGGTGCTAGGCATCAGTGGCTCGAACAATGGAGTGCAGGTTTGTGCATATGTCAGTATGCTGGACCTGATTCTTCATGGTATTTGCCAACCAGACCATGGAGACGGTCAGACTCTCACATGCCAGAGTCATCACAATACAAATAGCAAAAGCAATAATCTGTAAAAGGCAGAGATGAGGAGCAGTTTCACCTCTCCAGGGATGGCGAATCTGTGGAATTATTTATCACAGAGAACTGATGAGGCAGTCTCATTAAGAACATTCAAGGCTGAGATAGATGTTTTTAGTTAGTAAGTGGATCAATGATTATGGGTAAAAGGTCAGAAAGTGGGGTTGAAGATTATCTTATCAGCCTTGATCTCATTAATGGTGGAACACATTTGATGGGTTGAATGACCTATTCTGGTCCGACATCTTATGGTCAGTAGTACCATAGCACGTTCCTGTTGGAGGTGATGGCCAAGTGTTTATAATTGGATGGAGTTGCCCTGTAAGTCCTCAAAATTTTCTCTCGATCTCATGAAGTCTCATGTCATCAAGACAAACACTGGCCAGGAAACCTCAAACTAAAAATCACTTACACCCTCTTTGTGCAACTTGGCTGAGGAATCAGTACTTCTCTCCATTGAATACTAATTAGAAGAATCATTGAGGGCAGCAAAGACATAGAGTATAAACTGGCTATGGGACTTCAATATCCATCACTAAGATGATTTGCTGGCACCATTACTGACAAGTTGGTCAAGTCCTAAAGGCCAGATTGGATCTGAGCAGGTGGAGAGCAAACCAACAAGACTAAAAAGGTTTTGACTTTGTCCTTTTGTAGATGCATCTGCCCATGGTACTCTTAATGAAAGTGAGCACCACATGTTTCTGTTGACAACAAAGTCTCCTCTTCACATTAAGGATACCCTCATTTATTATATTCCAACCATGCTAAATATGAGGATTGAAAAGATTCAGCAACTCAAAACTGGGCTTTTATCAAGCATTAGCAACAGCAGAATTGTATTCAGCCACAATCTTCAACCTTGTGGCCTGACATGTTTTCCACTTTACCATTACTATCAAGGAAACAATCCTGATTCAGTGCAATCCTGATTCAGTGAAGGGTGTAGAATAGCATACTTTAAAATGTGATGTTCACCTGTTGAAGCTACAGCCAAAGAGTGGAAGCAACATACACAAAACTAAGTGATCTCACAGCCAACAAATCAGATTTAAGCTCTTCAGACCTACCACATCCAGCAATGAATGGTAGTGAGCAAATAAACAACTAACAGAAGAGAAAGTTCCACAAAATCCACAGGGTCCTTGAGCCCAGAATTGCAAAATGGACAAAGTGGACTTCGTCTTAAATTCTTTTTTTTTCTGGTTTTTCTTTTTTTTTCCCTTGATTACATTATGAACTGTTATTCTGAACTTTTAATTTCTTTACTTTTCTAATTTATTACCATTACTGTAATGTGGACTTTTTATTTCTTTATTTTTAGAAGATTTTTCCAAAGATATTTTCCTCAAGAATCTGTACATAAGTACTTGCTACCGAAGATGGCGCTGTAAGTGGCATCTTGTAAACTTTTCACTGGACTCATGTGAGTACATGTGACCACAAAGCTAATTCAATTCAATTCAGTCCACAGTGATGTGGGAGCCCACCATGTTGGTGTAAGAGAGAAGAATGAAGCATTTGTAACCAATCTCAGCCAGACGTCCCGAGTGGATGATCTATCTTGACCTTCTCCTGATGTCCCCAGCATCATTTGTACCAATGTTCGACACATCCCATTCACTCCATGATATTATCAAGAAATATGTGAAGACATGATAAATTGCAAAGGCTATGGACTCTGATAACCTTCTGAAGATGGTACTGAAGATTGTGCTTCTTGAATTAACTGTGCACTTGCCAAAGTGTTCCAGTAAATCTAAAATAATGACATCCTACGCGGCAATGTATGGAACCACTCAGGTATGTTCTGTCCACAAATAACAGGATAAAACCAACATGGCTATTTAACCCATCAATCTACACTTGATCATTAGCTAAATGATGGAATGGGTCATCAACAGTGCTGTCAAGTAGCACTTTGCAACAACCTGCTCACTGATGCTCATTTGGGTTCTGTCAGAGTCACTCAGCTCCTGATGTCATTCCAGCCATGGCCTACAGTTACCATCCAAGCAAAATTGAAGTTGATGTGAATCCTGGGAAATCTCTCCACTGGTTCAAATCATATTATACACGAAGGAAGACAAATGTGTTTTTTTGGAGATCAGTCATCTGTTACAGTTGAGGCTGGAGGTTTGTACTGTTGCTCAAGTCCTACTACTCCATAGGTCAAAACATAAAATAAAAATATTGTTTCCAGTTCATGAGGTAGCCAGTTAAATTATTTGTTTATATTGGGCTTTAAAAATAAACGGGCTACCAACAACACTTCTTCACACGACTATTTATTCATTGTCAAAATAAAATGTATCCAATAAATTGTAATATTTAGTTCATATGCACAGTTTATAATCTAGAAATATAAATGATTGTCCCTCTATATACGCTCAAACCAGAAACACAGATTGACACACATGCAATCTTCAGGGAAAAAGAAAAGAAACTAAATTCTCTGAAGAGATTGGCTTTCTGAAAAAATAACTTTTGCTAATGGGTTATTCTTGGAGATAAAAAGGTAAAGGATAGAATATTCCAATATCTACCACTCTAATGTTCTGAATTTATGGTGAAATCTTTAATTTAAATGGTTGACTCAGGAGTCTTTCAATCACACCTTATTCAGGTATCACAATATTGATAAATTCCTCCAACTATTCTTTCAAAAGAGTAGATTTTATCTCGAACATAAGAGGACTTTCTTTTCAGAAAGTGGGAGGTTGCACATTTAAGCCAGAGATCAGGAATTTCTTTTTTCAGAAGCTGTGGAGTACTTTACCACGGAGGCTAGATCATTAAATATTTTTAAGGCTGAACTAGACAGATTTTTAATCAGTGAGGGATTCAGGATTAGAGAAAAAAGGCAGGAAAGTTGAGGATTACCATAGCAGCCATGATTTTATTAAATGGTGGAGCTGATGCTGTGGCTGAATGGCCCATTTCTTAACCTACAACTTGTGATGTTATAGATCAGGTGGGCAACCCTTGCAATCTGAAAGCCAGATAAAAGCCAGAAAGTCTTTAAGTCAATTGTGTTTCAAACAGTCAGAGCAGCAATCGACAACAGAGCAACCATTTATCCTCAGTAATGTGATTTCAAAGAAGACTTGAAGAAAATGTGTAAAGGGGAAAATATTCCAAGGCGAAGCAAAGATGTTAAAGTTAACATAAAGATAAAACCTAAAGCTTACCGTATTGCAAAGGCCAGTGGCATGCTGAAAGATTGGGAAACTTTTAAGGGTTGCTATAAATGTAATAAAAGGAGCAAAGGTAAATTATGAAAGAAAATTAGCACAAAATATAAAAATCGATAGCAAAAGCTTCTTTAGGCAAATAAAATGGAAGCGAGTAGCTAAGTGAATTTAGAGGTTGAGACTGGGGAGTTAATAGTGGGGAGCAAAAATGATGGATTAACATCTGTGTCATCTATTACAGACCAGGCCAGACCCCCTCAAAACATTTCAAGATCCTAACTTTACTAGTTGTTTTAACCAGGTATAATGTGGATATTACTTTATTTATAAGATTACTGAATGAAACACAAACAAAACACAATACCGAATAACTTAATTTATCCGAGAACCCAACAGATTATCCCAACTTAATGATGCTGTTCCAAATACTTGCAACAATCCCCATAAACACCCCTTTGCACAAAAAGATAAAATCAAACACAGAGTCTTACAGGAGAGAAGTCAGAGAAAGGCAGGGTCAGCATGTACCAGCTTCTCTTGGGTCCAGCAACGTCATAACACTGACTGCCTGCCAAAACCAAATCAAACCAGAGAAAGCTGAGCTGGGAGAACTGGCCACTCCCCTTTCATTATACATGATTTTTAAAACTTGAAAGCCTTTTGCCTGAGGCAGTATTTGTAAGCCATAATTAAACTGGCCCTAAAACCCATCCAAGCCAGACATTTTGGAACCTGTGTTTTTACGACCTCCTGAGAAAAACAAGGACAAAGCCTTGTTAAAGAAGCAGCATTGTCACACATCCCAATAGGAAAAGATAATGCAGAGGTTATAGAAGGGGAGGAACTTAAAGAAATTGCCATCATTAAGGAAACATTTCTGAGAAAACTATTAGGATTGAAAGCAGTCAGGTCCCAGAGCCTGATGGCGTACGCCCATGGGAAGTGGCAGCATAGATCGTGGATCTATTGGTTTAATATTCCAAAGTTCCTGTGGATTTGAAAATTGCTAATTTGATGTCCATATTCAAAATGAGAGGGAGGCAGTAAGTTGGAAACTGCAGACATTTTAGTTTAACGTTTGTCAATGGGAAATTGTTAGAATCTTTTATTAAGAAAGTAATAACAGGACATTTGGGAAGTCAAATCACAATGCATCAGAGTCAGTATGGTTTTATGAAACATAAATCATGTTTGTCTAATTTGCTGGATTTCTTCAAAGACATGGAACAAATTTGTAAGGAGATCTCAGTTATCTGTAAGAATAATAGGGTGGTTATAGTAGGGCATTTTAACATTCCAAATGTAGACTGCCGTAGTGTTAAGGATTTAGATGGAGAGGAATTTGTTAAGTGTATACAAGAACATTTTCTGATTCAGCACATGAATGTACCTAATAGAGAAGGTGCAAAACTTGACCTAATCTTAGGAAATAAGGCAGGGCAGGTGACTGAGGTGTCAGTGGGGGAGCACTTTGGGGCCAGTGACCATAATTCTATTAGTTTTAAAAGGATGGAAAAGGATAGATCCGATTTAAAAGTTAAGTTCTAAATTGGAGAATTTTGACAGTGTTAGGCAAGAACTTTCGAAAGCTGATTCGGGGCAAATATTCACTGGTAAAGGGACGGCTGGAAATTGGAAAGCTTTCAGAAATGAGCTAATGAGAATCCAGAGAAAGTATATTCCTGTTGGGGTGAAAGGAAAGGCTGGTCGGTATAGGGAATGCTGGATGACGAAAGAAATTGAGGATTTGGTTATGAAAAAGAAGGAAGCATGTGTCAGGAATAGACAGGATAGATCAAGTGAATCCTTAGAAGAGTGTAAGGGCAGCAGGCGTATAATTAAGGGGGAAATCAGGAGGGCAAAAAGGGGACATGAGATAGCTTTAGCAAATACAGTTAAGGAGAATCCAAAGGGTTTTTATAAATACATTAATGACAAAAGGGTAACTATGGAGAGCATAGGGCCCCTCACAGATCAACAAAGGTGGCTTTTGTGTGGAACCACAGAAAATGGGAGAGATACTAAATGAGTATTTTGCATCAGTGTTTACTGTGGAGAAGGACATGGAAGATATCAAATGTAGGGAAATAGATGGTGACATCTTGAAAAATGTCCATATTACAGAGGAGGAAGTGCTGGATGTATTGAAATCATAAAAGTGGATAAATCCCCAGGACTTGTTTAGGTGTACCTGAGAATTCTGAGGGAAGCAAGGGAAGTGATTGCTCGGCTTCTTACTGAAATATTTGTATCATCGATAGTCACAGGTGAGGTGCTGGAAGACTGGAGGTTGGCTAACGTAGTGTCACTGCTTAAGAAAGGTGGTAAGGACAAGCCAGGGAGCTATAGACCAGTGAGCCTGGCGTTGGTGGTGGGCAAGTTGTTGGAGGGAATGCTGAGGGACAGGATGTACATGTATTTGGAAAGGCAAGGACTGATTAGGGATAGTCAACATGGCTTTGTGCATGGGAAATCATGTCTCACAAACTTCATTGAGTTTTTGAAGAAGTAACAAAGAGGATTGAAGAGGGCAGAGTAGTCGATGTGATCTATATGGACTTCAGTAAGGCGTTCCCCGTGAGAGACTGGTTTACAAGGTTAGATCTCATGGAATACAGGGAGAAGTAGCATTTGGATACAGAACCGGCTTGAAGGTAGAAGACTGAGGGTGGTTGTGGAGGATTGTTTTTCAGATTAGAGGCCTGTGACCAGTGGAGTGCCACAAGCATCGGTGCTGGCTCAACTACTTTTTGTCATTTATATATATGATTGGACTGCGAAGAAGGTTTCCTCAGATTACTATGGGATCTTAATCAGATGGGCCAATGGGCTGAGAAGTGGCAGATGGAGTTTAATTCAGATAAATGCGAGGTGCTGCATTTTGGGAAATCAAATCTTAGCAGGACTTATACACTTGTTCACTAATACACTTATACATGGTATGGTCCTAGGGAGTGTTGCTGAACAAAGAGATCTTGGAGTTCAGGTTCATAGCTGGTTGAAAGTGGAATTGCAGGTAGAATATGATGATGAAGAAGGCATTTGGTATGCTTTCCTTTATTGGTCAGAGTATTGAGCATAGGAGTTGGGAGGTCATGTTGCAGCTGTACAGGACATTGGTTAGGCCACTGTTGGAATATTGTTTGCAATTCTGATCTTCTTTCTATCGGAAAGATGTGAATATTGAAAGGGTTTAGAAAAGATTTACAAGGATGTTGCCAGGATTGGAGGATTGAAGCTACAGGGAGAGGCTGAACAGGCTGGGGCTGTTTGTCCTGGAGCATCGGAGGCTGATGGGTGAACTTATAAAGGTTTACAAAATTATGGGGGGGCATGGATAGGATAAACAGACAAAGTCTTTTCCCTGGGGTGGGGGAGTCCAGAACTAGAGGGCATAGGTTTAGGGTGAGAGGGGAAATATATAAAAGAGACCTAAGGGGCAACATTTTCATGCAGAGGGTGGTAAGTGCTTGGAATGAGCTGCCAGAGGAAGTGGTGGACGCTAGTACAATTGCAATATTTAAGAGGCATTTGGATGGGTATATGAATAGGAAGGGTTTGGAGGGATATGGGCCAAGTGCTGGCAGGTGGAACTAGATTGGGTTGGAATATCTGGTTAGCATGGACGTGTTGGACCGAAGGGTCTGTTTCCATGCTGTACATCTCTATGATTGTATGACACAACAAGCCAAGTGGATAATGGGGATCTTATGAATTAATATATCTGAACTTTCAGAATGCATTTGATTAGGTGCCACACAAAAGGATAATACACAAGGTAAGATCACATAGGGTTGGGGTAAGTATAAAGGCAATCTAGTACAAGAAGTTATAGTTTTAGGATAAAGAATAGCAGATCTAAAACAGTTGAAAAGAAATTACTTGTCTCGATGGGTCATGAATCTGTGCCATTTAGTATCCCAAAGTGTGGTGGATGCTGAGACATTGATTAAATTTAACAAGGAGATTGACAAATTTTAATTAGTAACGAGTTGAAGATTTATGGGTAACAGGCAGGAAAGTAGAGTTGAGGCTCAGATGAGATCAATCATGATTACATCGAATAATGGGGCAGAATTGCCTACTCCTACTACTTATTTTTATGTTCATATGTTAAAAGAAAATCTCTGATATCTGCATTGACCTTGCAACAGCCTATTTTATAGAAACCATTCCAGACATTTCCACAGACTGAAAATAACTATATTTTTTCACAATTATTCAAAATTTAAGCCCTCCAAGCAATATTAAGTATGAAGCATCCTGGTTACACATTTCAGTTCCAGGATAGTACTGCAGGAGTTGCTTAGTATCGTATCCTTGGCCCACCCAGTTTAGCTGCTTCAACAATGACCTCCCTTTCATAGTGAGACAGAAAAGAAAATGACTGCTGATGATGACACAGTGTTCAATATCATTTGTGATTTTTCAGATTCTGAACTAACCAGTATGCATATATATATAGACAGTTAGGAACAGTGCCAGACAATGACGATCTCCAGAACCTACACGTTTCCCCTAGATGTTCAGTGGCATTACCATCATTAAATTGCCTGCCACCAATATCATGGGGCTTGCCACTGGCCAGAAACTGAACTGGATCAGCCACCTCTGCCTGCAAGAGCAGATCAGAAGCTAGGGATTCTAAAATATGATGACGTTTCATAACATCATTGTTTGAGAGTCTGGTTTCAAAGTGAAAGAACAATATATAGTCTTAAGTTGAAATCCTACGTGCCATGAATTATGAAGACAAAGACACAGTTTGAGGTTATATTTTAGTTTTGTTGTGGGAGTGGATAAGAGGCTGAGTTGGAGATTTATTACGTGCAGTTAAGTCATTTAAACCATTGAGGTTTGATGTAGCCTCTTCCCACTCACCATACCGGGTCTAGGGATTACCACAGGGGTTAAGGCCACCTTACCTGTTGACCAGGAAACGATTCCGTAACTCTACAAGGCTGCCATTTGCCTCACATTGAGCTTATCCATTTTGGACAGAAAAAGGATACAGCTCGGTATTTTCAGGATGATATAGAGTTAAATACAGTGGATGTCCAAAGAGATTTGGAGATTCAGGTACAAGCTCACACTTACATTGAAATCCATCTGCCACTTTTGTCTATAACTTAAACTCTACCCCTTTGTATAATTCCCATACACGCATAGGTACATAAAGAGACAAGACAAGACACAAGTCTTATGAGTAGAGAAGGAGAGAAAATTGGAAGCTCAATTCCAACACCAATTTAGGTCACTGACATCAATTAGATATTTTCATTCAGTTTCTTCTGATTCTTTGAGGACGCATGTTGCAGATTATGTCAATTCATAGACTTTTATTCACTAGTTGATGATTTGGCTTTAAAAATGGCTTATCTTGCTTTCAACAAGAAAAATTCACAAAGGGCACATTGCAGGGCAATGGTGAGTGAGATCAGCTACCAGGAGATTTTTTGTTGTTTCTTCACACAGGAAAGAGAGAAAAATTAAGATGCTTTCTCCTTTGCAGTCTAGATGTTTCTCTTCTATTGTCCACAGGTCAAGAAGTTGTTACTGTGTTGGAGCTTTCTTGAACCTGCACAACTGGTTGATTATAAAACCAAAGGACAGTCTCTGAGAAAACTGACCTGAACATATGCATACACACAAACAGGGCGAATATGTCTCGCATCCTCCCCACTGCTTGAGGAAGGCAACATTGTAGATAGAACTCTCAATGAGTTCCAATAACTCATTTCAAAACTTACAACACTTCCTACAATTTGCTTGATTTAAAATAGCATTTTTTTTCCCATTTTCCACAGTGCAAAAATAAATGTGGTCTTCAAGCAAGGTCAATTTCAATGTTTCGTCTGCAGTCTCTTTTTAATACTGTTCTCTCCTCTTAATCCTATTCAGTTTCCCACACAATTATTTATAATCTTTTGTTTAATGCATTTCTGTTCATACTCTAGAACAGTGTTGCTTTTGATTCAAAATCAGCTCTGTACATGTGTAAATTCTTACTGTATTGCATAATAAGCTTCAATCATTTAAACAACTTGTCAGTAGCTATTGAAAACTTCAAAAGGAATACGCCTACACTTATTCTTTTCATCTCACTCAATATGTTGTTTTTCTGTCTTTCTTATATACCTAGTGTTACACAAATTTGGAACTTCAGTCATAAATCATTTCACATTACCTTCAAAAGAATTAGCTGTGATATTCCAAAAGAATACTATTTGAGAAATAGTTGAAAGAATTGTTATTTAATTTCATTTTACATTGCTCATTTCTATAAAAAAAAATTGAACTATAATATTAGTCTGTGTTTCAGTTCTTCGCTATGGGATAAAATTGCAGTCGAACAATACCTTATATTGTTGTTGTCACAACCCAACTGTAACTGGAACCTACTTCTACAAATTCTTATGCTTGAGGACTGCCTCATACCTCGAATTCTTCTGAATAATGCATGTAAGTGTGACATTTTATAAACTAACATTCAAAGATGCTATTAAATGTATGTTTTAAAACAAAAACAATTGGCAAAGGATATGTATGATAAGTAACGTTTAATAAAACCAACGCAGGCACATATCCAAAAGCTGGGAATGGAAAGTTGGAGGTTCATAGGTAGGTGTGAGAGAAACTTGACTGCATTTTATTTCAATTCAGTCCTTGCTGTAAGGGCAAAATTACTAGGCCAGCAACCTACTGAACTCTGTCGTGTGCCTAGCCAAGTTAGTTAACTGTGAAATATCATTAGCATCTCATCTCCAAAACACCAGCCAATCAGAGAAAGTACAAGGATGACAAGCTGGATTTATATAGAAAGAATTTGCAATGAAAAGGACTCTGAAGTGGATCAACTGGACATGGAGTTTTGAGGCAGCAACAATTGAAGGAATGGAGGGGACACCTAGGAAGGCTCCAGGTTTCTAACTGTTAACAGGAGATCCAGTTGTGGGATTGAAACACTGCATGAAGAGGATCCAGAACATGAGAGGGTATGTTGAATGTTTCAGTCCTGAGGCCTGCACTCTAACTTCCCAGTAATCTCCTGCACAGAACAACATATTTTGCTATTCCTATCTGAATGTCCCACAAATCTCATTAATCTTTGTCCTATGGCCAATCACACAAACACACCTCTTCTCCCACCCCTTTACAATGGCTTAAAATCACCATGAAACAGTCACTTACAAAATTGTTTTTGTCCCGCTGTACATACAAGTCATTACTAACCCTCATCTTTTTTCTTTTCTTGTGTGAAAAGTGAACATATAATATGGGCAAGAGGCAGAGACAAAGGAGTTGATTAAGGTTGGCCCACTCATGTCAGTCACTTGGTTGCAACTATTAATGTATATGTGCACCCATCAGTCCTATTTGGAAAAACAAATCTTGGTCCAGGAGACTGAATACTGTCAGCAACAACCTGACGTGAAAGTCTCAGCCTCTTGAGGCACTGGTGCTCACTTGTGTCATGAGAACTGATCCTCTATCTGTGTGTCAGTCTGGCTCTGGTGAGACTTCTGACTTTGCTTAGAGTTTGGGCTTCACACCACCTATTCTTCAGAGATCTGCCTGCAATCCTGGTAGTGGTCATCACCTGCTACTTAATCTGGGAGGTATGGTTTCTTCTCCAATGAAGCCATTTAAAGACCTGAAGGCTGTTAAATGACTGCAGGTTGAGCCTGCCAAACACAGGTGGGCTTGTCCCCAATTTTCAAATATGGAATTCAGCTCACTGAAGTTATTTCTGATTCTTCTAAACTCCAGTGAGAGAAGAGGCCCAACCTGTTGAACCTTTCCTCAACCAGGAATAAACCTAGTGAGCTTTCACTGATCTGCCTCCAATATAAGTATATGCCTCCTCAAAAAAGATGACTAAAGCCCTATGTAATATTCCACAGCTTTACCATTGTCATATTTCGTTGTAACAAGACTACCTTTCAATGCCAACTCCTTGCAATGAAATCCAGCATTCTGTTTGCCTTCCTAATTATCTGTTGTACTGCATTATGTTTTTTTTTGTAATTCACGTGCAAGGACATACAGATCCTCCGTTCCAAAGAAGAGGCATTGGACCTGAACTGTTAACTCTCTTTCTGTCTCCAGAGAAGGATACCATACTGACTGCATTTCTCCAGCTTTTGCTGTTTTATTTTAGAGCTCCAGCACCCCTCGTAGTTTGCTTTTATCCACACGCTGTTACAGCATTCTGCAGTCTCTTACCATTTAATTTTTATTCCACTTTTCTCTCAAAAGAAATTGTTGCTGTAAAATAATATTGGACAATCAAATTATGAATGCTCTTGATTAAGTTCTCTCGTCTCAAAGGGTGACGATTAATTGTGCACCAGTGGTAAAATCCTATCTACAGTCTTGCCTCACAACACAGGTTCGTGAACTGCACTTGGTTTTGGTCACAGATCCAAAATCTGGTAAAATTCAAAATCAGGAATTTTTATAACATGGTCATGCTTCTTTTGATATGGTATGATGTTATTGAAAATTGCATTTACCTGAATGTAAGCATTATATTATTACAACTTTAAAGCAATAGAAAAATTATGTTTCAGCCATTTCACTAAATTTATTGATATCTATTTTAAAATGGGTTAATCCCAACAAGGATCAGAATGCAAGAAATACATCATATATTTTCAAGCTTGTGCCCATGAAATCTTGGATGTTTTAACACTGTCTTATCACCAGAAAAAAAGCCATGAACATACTATTTTCAAGCTGCCTGAATAGTTAAACTTTGAAAGCAGGAATACTTTCATTGCAGCAGCTTCAAATAAAGAAAAATTATACTCAACACAATCCTGTTAGTTGCTGAGATTCTGTTTCTTTGTGGCTTCTCAAGATGATGTCATCCAACAACATTGAGTTACTTTCACGGTTTTCTTTTATTTTACAAGATTAAATAATGTTTATTTGAGAAATGGATTCTCCAATGGAGGAAAGGTTGGTTACTTGATACACTAATCACTCTTGTCAGCAGGTCCTTGAACTAATGGTACCAGGTAGCAGGAGGTTCAGACGCAGGATCATGTACTGTGGACGACAGTTTTAATCCCATCAGGGCAGGTAGTGAAATTTGAGTTCAGTAAAAATGTGGAATTAAAAGTTCAATGACCATTGATGGTCCCCAAATTCAATCTGGTTCACTCATACCATTTAGGGAAGGAAATCTGCAATCCTTATCTGGCCTGGTCTATATTTAACTCCAGTCCCAAAGTAATGTGGTTAATTCTTAACTGCTCTCTCAGCAGTTAGGGATCTTAAATAAATGCTCATCCATGTACCGATACCCATTTCCCATGAACAAAAAGTTGAGGCTATCTATATACATATCAGTCTTTGTGAGAAATGGCAGATATTTGAATGGGTAAGTAAATGCAATATCATCAATATGATGAAAACTAGCCTGATCCACTTGTTGATAAATGGCTAATTATTTTAACATGACAACACAAAATTAGGTTGCTATAACTTATGTATACCTGGAGGGAGAGAAATTGGGCTCAGTAGTAACTGCTTTTCAAACACTATGAATAGCCTTGGTGCTGCAAAATGACCTCAGGTTGTTTAGTGTTAATGCATGTACAATAAACATTTGCCAGATATAGGAAGAACAGATAGATCAGGCTGATTTAATGCAGTTGTAATTGCACCTGCCCAAAATGTGGGATGAAATTTTATGTTTTCTAAGAACTATGTCTTTTTAATTTTGAAGTTTCAAAAATTGTAAGGAGAATGAACTGTTTTTAAAAATAGGGATTTACCATGATGGCTGCATAATTTCACAGCAAGGAATTAAATTCCTATTGTGAACTCTTTTTTTTGTAGCTATGAGTTTCTGCAATATATAGATGCTCAGGAACTGAGGAGTTGTGCACATGTGAAGCTGATTGATTCCCAACTGAGAAGGCTAAAATTAAAAATAATATACAGAAACATAGGCGCACAGAGAGGGAAAGACTCAGAAGGGTGTGCTGTTATTCTCTCCAGTGAAGCTGCTTGTTGTCTGCAGTGAATAAAAAACTCAGTTTAAACATGAAGATAACTAGTTACCTTTCCTGTAAGAGTTCTTCTGAGCTGTGACTTTTGAACTGATAAGTCAGAGATATTTTCCAAGTCAGTCAGTTGTTCTGAATTCTTACAAGCCAATGGAAGCTTCCAAAGACAGACAACTGAACACCAAGGCAAGCCAAAGTAAGATAATATCAACATTGGAATCGGGAAGTAAAAATCATTAAACTGACTTTCCACTTTGTTTCAATCTTCACCAATTTATTTTCTCCAGTTGTTTATGTGCATGTAAAAGGTGGCACATTTATAAGGGATTGGAGTTATAGTTAGTGGTTCTGTATGCCAATAGATTATCTGTCTACTTGAAGCTACATTCTGACTACTTACAATTAATAATAAATCTTGTTTAGTGCAGAGACCTGGTCCATGCTTTCTATCAACCTTGAAAGTCAGGTAAATTAGCATACTTGTATGTATCTTTCAAAAAACAACTTTAATATTTGGTACAATTCAGGGAGTAGCGGGTCTTGATGCACTGTGGTCATACCAACGTTTGGTAGTTTGTAGACCGGATTTAAATTGGATTTGATTTGAATTGGTTCAGAAACATAGGAAATATAGATTTCTTGTGTGGTTTGGTAAATAATACAAGTGAAAGAAAACACTAGGTTTTGTACTGCACTTAAGGAATAACATTGGAAACAACAAATTTTTTTTTGCATGTGGCAACTTTGTGGCAGGCAGCTTGAAGGAAATTTGAAAACCAAGTTTCATTGATTTGGAAGGTAAGCTGGAAATAGAATTATCTGACAGAGCTAGTTGAGGTGTTGGCGTAGCTCTTGGATGTGGAGGAAATACAAAAAGAGTTAAGTATTTCAGGTAGTGAAATTTCGGTATCAAATGATATTCAGTGGCTGCAGCATGAGGAGAGAATAAATAAACTCGAGTTGGCAGAAAAAAGATAAGGAAAAGGCAGGAAGAAAGATGAAGAAAGGGAGATGGAATTAAGATCATAGAAAAATGGAAATGATGGGACAGGAAATAGAAGTGACAAAATTAGAATTATTCGTGCAAAGGACAAGCAAACTTATGAATATAAGCTAATAATGGCCCAGTTTCAACTAGAAATGTCAGATACATGCAGGATTTGACAGAGAGAAGCTGACTTTTAAGTCATGGAGTCATAGAGATGTACAGCACGGAAACAGACATTTTGGTCCAACTCGTCCATGCCGACCAGTTATCTAAACCCAATCTTGTCCCACCTGCCAGCACCTGGCCCATATACCTCCAAACCCTTCCTATTCATATACCCATCCAAGGAAATGCTTTGCACAGGAAGCATTGAACAGTCAGTTCATGATTAAGTATGCTTTACACATGTCACAATGTGGCACCATGTTACATCAAGGTCACACCTGCAGCATGCGCAAGTTGTTTAAGTGGCAAAAACACGACATGTGCTTCAAACAAATGACCACATGTATGAATCAAAGGGGGTCAGTAGTGGGACTGAAAGAGAATGATCCTTAGAGAGTACCCCACAGTCAGTTAAACAAGTTGTCATATTCTAATAGAGGGTTGATCATGGTCAATCAGGTGCCAGTTCATTCGAGTTGAGGGAATCATGTTCTTGCAGGCCAGGGATTAGGCCTTAATCAGTACTGCAAATCAAGTCCAAGCAATCTAGGATTTCAGATAGGTCAATGGACATTCTGGGGAGACATCAGTCCAGAGCGTGGACCATCTTTTCCTGCATGAGAAAAGGGGTGGGATTGACCATGTTGGGAGTGCACGCAGGATCAGTTAGTGTTGAGGCATGAGCAGGAGAAATTATGAGATGCCCCTGGTGACTGAGTAAGAAATACAAAGTGCAGGAAGGCTTAGTAGTTTGTGAGGATAAGTGAGAATTAGTGAAGGGGGCATGATACATACAAGACTGAATTTTAGTCCATGAGCTTTGGCAGAGTTAGACTGGTGGCTCTGTGAGTGTGACTGCTGGACATCCCACTTCACTTGAAGCTTAGTGCTAACCATTGCTGCGGGTTGTGTGCAGGTGGGTGGCCTTCTGAAGTGGTCAGCTCAAAGAAATACTACCCTCCTCTCTCTACTCCGAACATCAAGACATTCAGGTCCATGTCTGCAAAGTGAAAAGCAAGCTTTTCTTTCTTCTAGACCATATCTTTAGTGTGAGGGCTTGTTCCTGGCTTGCAACACCTGATTGATATGGAACTGGGCTTTAAATATGGTAACTGAGACATGAAAGCTGGAGGATCCTGGCATTGGCAAGCACATTACTACTGCATAAATTCCTGAGCAAGTCACCAAGTAGCCTGTTGCATAATAAATGAGGTACAGAGCAGAAAATCAGATGAGAAAAGTAGTTCTGAAAGATGGCAGAACAGGCACCCTGAATCTTACCCAACTGAAAATGGGAAAATTTAACCCATTATAATGGTAGTTACAATAATTTCTTATGATGTTTGATCATTCTTTCCTTTAAAGAAATTATTTGGGAATTATGTTTAAGTAATGTGTTTCAAATTAAAGTGAATTTTCAAAGTACAATTTGCTGCATATGTTCTTATATTTTGAAGCTAGGCAAGACTCTTTGTGAACATTTGTGACTCAGAATTTGTTGCAAATAGGCATTTGGGGGCAATTGTCGAAGCCGAGGCCTATTAAGTCAGGAAGATCGCTCTGCATTCTGAGAATAACATAAAATATTTCTTTAAACTAGTACCTAAAGGCAGAAACTAAGATTGGCAATTTGACTGACAGACTAACGAGAGAAAGTTCAACAAAATCAAGAACAGGACAATATAGTGTTTCATGGATTATTTTTCTGATCCTTCAGGTGAATTTTCTGGTTAACTGGAATGAGTTGAAATTTGATTATAAATTTTAATCTCTTTGCTTGTTTGCAATTTGTATCGTAAAAAAGCTTCTTGATTCATGGCCATCCTTTTTGCATTAAACCATTTAAATTCACTCTTAGGGGAATTTTGAGGACTTATGTGAAAGTTACAATATTCAGTGCAAATTACAAGGGGTCATGGTTGTTAGGTACCCACTTTTGCAATTATATAACTAAAATTTGAATAATGCCTGCTGTATAACATTCAGACTCCAGAAGTAATCAGCATGTGGAGGAATATCTCGGGAAAACTCAAATCTTGTTTTCAGTTGTCTTTTGAGTCTGCTGCACAATTCAATTTGACCATAGCTGATTGGCTTATTTTCTAATTCCACTTTTAGACCTACTCTTCAATAACCTTCAATCCCTTTGCTGAACAAGAACCTATCTACTTCCACCATGACCCTGCCTCTGCTATCTTCTGAGGCAAGTGATCCAAAGTCTCACGACTCTCTACGAAAAAAAAAAGTTATCTTTATCTCTATCGCAGTCAGGGCAGGAATTATACACTTAATGGTAGGGTCCAGGGGTGTGTTGCCAAACAAAGAGACCTTGGAGTGGAGGTTCATAGTTCTTTGAAGATGGAGTCAGGTGCAGCAGGTATTTGGTACACTTGCCTTTATTGGTCAGTGCATTGAGTATAGGAATTGAAATGTAATGTTATAGCTGTACAGGTCATTATTTTAGCTCACGTTTGCAGCACTGCGTTCAGTTCTGGTCTCCCTACAATTGGAAGGACGTTGTTAAACTTGAAAGGGTGCAGAAAAGGTTTACAAGACTATTGCTGGGTTGAGAGTTTTTGAGCTATAGGGACAGGCTGAATAGGGTGCAGCTATTTTCCCTGGAGCGTTCGAGGCTGAGAGGTGCTTTGTAGAGGTTTATAAAATCATGAAGGACATGGATAGGGTGAATAGCCAAGGTCTTTTCCCCAGGTGGCACAGTCCAAAATTGGAAGGTGTAAGTTTAAGGTGAGAGGAGAAAGATTTAAAAGGGATCTAAGGGGCAATGTTTTTGGACCGAGGGTGTTATGTGTGGAATAAGCTGCCAGAGGAAGTGATGAAGGCTGGTACAGCTACAACATTTAAAAGGCATCTGGTTGAGTACTTGAATAGGAAGTGTTTAAGGAATATGGACCAAATGCTGGCAAATGAGACTGGAGTAATTTAGGACATCTGTTCGGCTTAGATGATTTGGACCAAAGGATCTGTTTCCATACTGTATAATTCTATCACTCTAAAAGGGTGACTCCTAATTTTTTAAACAGTGCATGTAATTGCATCGGGCTTTGCTGGAACTTTGCAGCAGACCTAGGACGCAAACGTTAGTTTGAGAATAGTATTCCAGTGAGGCCCAATACAAGCTGGAGGAACATTGTACATTTCAAGACGAGGCTTGGACTTCATAAACTTCAGACATGAACTCTACTATGATTACCCCCATCCCAATGCACTGTTTTATGGGTTTGCTGTCAGGAAAGCTGACCCATTGTCTGGTATTTTACCCACCATTAATACATATGCTTCATCTACATCTCTTCATTGCTACCTTTCGTACTTTCTTTGCCTGTTGGATTCCTTCATCATTTATTTTACTTGTTTCTCCCTATACATTTTCCACAGCATACAGTGGACATCTATGCAATAATGTTGAATATTGCCTCGGTATGTCCTGTACGCAAAGAGCAGGACAAATTCATCCTGGTCCCATAAGTCTACTCTTGATTATCAATAAAGAGATGAAGGGAATCTGACAATTCAATGCTGTCAAGCAACATTGAATCCTCAAATGTTTATATGGAAAGATGCACTTCACCCCTATTGTGTCCACTCTGGTCATCAAGCATCTGACTAATCTAACCCCATTTTTCAGCACTTGGTCCCTGGTGTTCATCTAAATATTTAACACAATTATTACTAACATGCCAACTGACGGTTAGTTTGAGTTCCTCCAAGACCACTGGACTTTTGACCTCCTTATAGCCTTGGTTCAAGCATGGACAAAAGAACTGAAATCCAGATGAGGCAAGAATGACTGCCCAGAACATCAAGGCCATATTTAACCAAGTGTGGCATCAAGAGCATTAGCAATATTACAGTTAATGAGAATTGGTGAAAACTTTCCCCGGTTGCATTCTTAACATAGCAAAGGAAGATGATTGTGGTTGTTGAAGGTCAGTCATCTCAGTTCCAGGACATTTCTGCAGCTGTTTCTCAGGTAGTGTCCTAGGCTTCAAAGGCATTCCCTCCAGCAAAATGCCAATGAAGATGTTTGCTGATGATTACACATTGATCAGTACCATTTGTGACTCCATCTCCAAAGATGATATTCAGGCTTGGGCTTACAAGTGGCAAATAACATTTGCACTGCACAACCGGCAGGCAATGATCATCTCCAATAAGACACTCTAACCATTGCACTTGCCATTTATCAGCATTTTCATTGTTGAATTTCCCACCATGAACGCCCAGGAGTTATCATTGACCATTACCGAACTGGACTGGATAACAAGCACAGAAAATGCTCATCACGTTCGTAGCATCTGTGAAGAGAGAAACAGAGTTGATGTTCTGAAATTCTGAAGAAGAGTCATACCAGACTCAAAACGTTAACTCTATTTCTTTCTCCACAGATGCTGCCAAACCTGCCACATTTCTGAGCATTCTGTATTTGTTTTAGATTTATAACATCCACAGTATTTTGTCATTATTGACAGAGTTAACACTTCAAGTTCAGTATGCCTGCGTTTCAGAATTGTTTTGTTCACTATGATTTGAATCTCATTCAGTTCTGAAAAAGAGTAATCTTGGACTTAAAACATTAACTCTGTTTCTCTCCCCACTGTTGTTGCAAGACCACTGAGTTTTTCCAATTTTTAATTTTTATTCCTGTTTTAATTGAATTTTAAGTACATACAGAGTGTACAGAAGTATACCAATTGATGTTTTTATCTATTTTATGTTTCACCATTGCAGAAACAAAAATTGGCGTCTAAAGGTTTTGACCCAGTAACAATTTAGTGTTGAACACCCTTAATATACTATTTATACTGCACTTGATTTCTACATTTATCTCAAAGTCTTTAGTTTTACCAAAGTTATTAAGTCATTCTTTTGAAAACCATTAATAACTTTGTTAAAATAGTGCATTTAAGAATTCAATCAAATTGGTGCACCAAAAGTATCACAGAAAAATGTCAACTTTTTGTATAAAGGTGGTTTCAGATCTTCCTAAAAATGTATATCAGAACCTCTCAGAAGTCCCAATGTGCTGATTACATGGAAATTGCTCGGGAAATTTAATTTCTGATGGACACTTGCCATCTGTCAGGAACTTAGATAGCTTCTCAGGAAAAGTTAAATTCATAACAAACCTATTTGACTCCTAGATAGCTATGCAACTAACTCTCACTCCCTTTCCAAATTTCCCATCCTCCCACTGACCTAACTATCCTTGCCAACATGATTCCACTACTTCTTCAATACATAACTGTCCTCTGATGATCCTACAGTGCAACCCAATTAGTCCTTGCCTACACAAATGCACCATCACACTTGACTATCTGATGACAAATCCAACACCCCCTCACAACTGGATTGGATGACACCTTCCAACCTAATCTTACCATCTGCCACCTCACCATCAGACTGTCTCCCATCCCCATTCATCCGTTATCCTCCTTGCCAAACCCCATCTAGCGTCCCAGTCTGAAAATCACTTACCAACTTATTATTTCCCAACCAGATTTACCCTCTCACCTATCCAAGTCTCCCTCATTCCTTAATCACTCATCCAACTGCCACCCCACTTCCTTGTCCACCCACATGGCATTCCAGCGCCTCATTCACCATAAGTCATCATCCACTTACCTTCCACCCTAACTATCCAAAGGGTGTTTGAACGTTTAAACTATATTCAGTTGCTGGTAACCCACAGCTATTGCCATTAAAAGGGTGCCTGGCTCCGACAAAGATTCCTTGTGTTGCTGTCTGCAAGGATTCCTGTGTTCGGTGAGTTCTGCCCATCCTCCATTGGAAACAGGCCTGAAAAATCGCAGATAGGTAACTGCCATTGCTAGGGTGTCTGATACAGGTTGGGTGAGCATTTTAAAAAAATTAACTTCAGCGATAAATGATCTCTTGATAGCACCACCTGCTATCTTTGAATTTCAGCAATGGTTTTCTGACTAAATAGATAAATGATAAGACCTGAAATAGTGCTAGGTTTTAGTACAATTGTTCAGAGAAGATCTATATTTATTTCAGCTGCTGAATTATTATAATTGACAGAAAAGATCTCTAGCTTTATGCCCAATTGTGTCTCAATCCTCTTTGTTCCAGTGTTCTATGCTTTCAAGCTATACTTGAAAATTGTGTAGGAACAGTTTTTTTTATTGAATGTGTTGCATTAAATGGATGAAAATTATGCTCTAATGACATGAAGGAGTAATAATATTACAGCTGTAATTGTCGTAAAAGCCTATATTTAAACATTTCAGCTTTGCTAAATGTTTGGTATTGAGATTAAGCTTTCCACTTTCTACTGTCACTTCTAGGCAGTATTACAAAGTATTGACTTATAATGATGTTCTACAAATACTTTTGATATCTTTGAGAGACCGCAGAGGTGACAGATTATCTCAAAGTAAGAATAATACTAAATTTGGAAAGCAGTTGGCATATTAGATGATATGAAAAAATGTTGGAAGAAAGCAGTTATGACTTTCTTTTTGCATATTCGTTTGCTGGATCTAGTCTGACAGTTTATAATTTTTTTGTCAAAATCCTAGAATTGAAACATTTTGCCTTTCCCAATTTCAAAACCTTATATATGTCCATTTAAATAAAATCACTTGAATGTTGTGGTAAGAATATTTTTGAAAGAAAATATGATGCATTTGTGTAAATAGAGAATATCATATAGTTTGCAAGAAATACAATCTCCCGAAGTGACTTTGTGTGATTTCAAAAAGCTCACAGAGATTGTAGAAGATCACGTGCAGATAGAGTCACAGAGTCTTACAACATAGAAACCATTCCAGCTACTTCTCCAATTTTTAGGGGCCTTTGGTATCATAGACTGAAATAACTAAGCTCAATCCAAACTTTAGGAAAAGTATGTCGTGCTACTGACATTTAGCAAACATCAGGCTTGAATGTTGCCTTCCAAATTTCAAACATTGGATTCGCCCTGATGTCCCTATTCTGTGAACTCAACAAGTATAATTTAACTGAAAACTAGATTGTCATTGCTTTTCCTTGAAAATTATGATGCTGTTCTATTTTATGATTGTCCTGCTTGATGGAAGTTCCTGATGTCTGCAAATTGAAATGTACAAAATTACATTTCATTATGAATAGAATTCTCCATGGAATGACTAATTTTCAAGTTGAATTCATTGCTAATTTATGAATCCTCTCAATTTGTGATAGGTTTATCTCTCTTGGAGCTTCTGTTTCACCTATACTCTGCTACATTGAATTACAGTTTTACACACTTAAAGGAGCTACTCCATTGAGCTTCTTAAACATGGAGCTTTAACAAGAAACAATTTGACAGTATTTTAAATCTAACTACATGAAACATACATCACTTAGTTACATGCATTTCTTTCTACTGTCTTTTTTTTAATGCACTGTTGCAATTAGGGTCTCTTCAATTTAAAAAAAAAACACCAGTTTCTATTTATAAGCCATCTTGAGTAGTAAAATGTCCCAAGGTGATTCACAGGAATATCATCAAATAAAATTAGATGCCAAACCACAAAAGCAGACATTGGGACTGTTTGGTTAAAGTGGTAGTTTTTGAGGAGAATCTGAAAAGAGGGAAAAGGAATAGATGGAAAGGTTTAGGAAAGGAATTTCGAATAGTTGGCCCCATCAACTAAAGAAATGCGACAATAAGATGCTAAAGAGGCCAAAATTAGAGGAATGCAGATATTTTGGAGGGTTCAGGTGTTTGAGGAGATCACAAAGATAAAGAGTGATGATGCAGTGGGGAGACTTGAAAACAAGCATGAGAATTTTAAAGCTAAGGTTGATTAACTGGAGCTAAAGTAAATCAATCAGTGAATAGGATTTAAGAAGTTTTGACATTGTGAAACAGAGTTTTGGATGACCTTCAGTTTATGGATGGTAGGAGGCTAGACAAGAGTGCATTGGAGTAGACAAGTTTACTTTTAACAAAGCATGGCTGAGAATTTCAGCAACAGATGTGTAGAGACTTGTGATTTTATAGATTGGCAAGAAGTGATAGTCATAGTGATGGTTTGGATGCATTTGGAAAAGCATTTCTCAAAGTCAAATATGTTAGGACTGGATGAGCAGGAGTTGCCACCAACTAAATATGAGGAAGGCTGAAGAAATACTTTCCGTCTCAACCTCAGCCCTCAACTCACAACTCAAAACTCTATTACGCATTCACCATCTACATTACTTTCACTGCCAACTATCTGTAGTTGATGTAGACAATTTCCAATTTTTGATGTCACTCGGGACATTGTGTGGTTATCGAGAATGAAGTTAGTGAAGTAGAGCTGGATGTTATGAATGCACATGTGGATATTCGACACTGTTTTCAGATAATGCTACCAAGATTCAGAAAGGGTATGAGATATGGGAGGGAACCAAGGAGAAGTATTTTGGAGGACATCAATGATAACACAGAGTGGACTATGCAGAGAAGCCATTGCAGATGACTGTCAAAGTGTAACATGATAGGTAAGAATATAACTCGGTCAGTGCAGTTCCACTAGCAGGCTGACAGTGCAGAAGGGTTGAGGAGAATGGTATGGTAAAATAAAAGCTGCATACATGACAAGAAATATGAGGTTTCATAGTTTACCTTAATCACACAGAGGTCACACAAAGCATCAGTTGTGGCGTCAAAAGTTGCCTTGCTTGATACTGTTGCTGGTGTGGATTCATTATTGGAGTAATTCCAGCATGGGGTTCTCAGAAAGATGAACACCCATTGGGAATTGACAAAATATTCAACAACTTTGGAAAAGAAATAAATGCTCAAGGTTTGGCACTTTGCAAGGTTGATAGGATTAATTTCTTTTTTTAAAGTCTGATTTTGAGGAGAGAGTGATTTTGAAGAGGAGACAATACCTGAGAAGAAAGAACTATGAATAACACCATTAAAATAGTTGTCAAAAAGTATGGCGCCGGAAGAGCTCAGCAGATCAGGCATTCCGGATGAAGGGCTTATGCCCGAAACATTGATTCTCCTGCTCCTTGGATACTGCCTGACCTGCTGTGCTCTTCCAGCACCACACATAATTTTAAATATCAACATATGAACATTCCCCACACTTAAAAACAGCTGCTTTATGTGGTCCTGCATTGTGTTCCAACTTGTGAACAAAATGACTTGCAAATGAACTCAGGAACAGAATCTGTTTGCAACCTGGGGATTGCCAATATTTTGAGTCTCACAAAAATGCCTGCATCAATCATTATAATCTTGGGTGCAAAAGTAAAGGGAAGCAACGTTCTATTAAAAAAAAGAGAATTGATTGATTGACAAGTGAACTGTGGTTGGTAATGGCCTTGCCATGGAACGAGTGCCAGTAAGATGGTGACTAACAGTTACCTGCCAAGCTTTGTTTAGATTTAAACCAGGTAGGTTAACTTCAGTCAAGGTATTGTCCTGAAGAATTTACTAGAGAATGTTTGTTACCTACTAATGTGCACATATTATGCCTATCCACAAAGAGTTGGGTCTTGTACCTGCCAGTCCATACAAATGCACCACCCTGCAAGCCTGACTGATAATCTTAAATTGGTTGTCAGCATAATTCTTAACACATTTGGGATTACTTAACAAATGTTGCCTGAGCACATAATCTAATGTTGGACACTGTATTTTTGGTTTTGCAAACACAGGTTGATTCAATATGGTCACTAGCTTGTCTGTTAATGCATGCGGAGTCATGCTATTGATACAATCCACTCGGCTTTGGGATGTATGGTGTGTTTGTCTTAGGTAGCTCACACATTATGGAAGACATGAGCCTTGAGGACTAACTCCAGCATCAATGTAACCCAGCAGTTTGTTACTCTTACACATGTAAAAAGGTGGGTTTTTTTAACTTGCTTTCAAGCAATGCTATTCAATCAGGCTGAGGAGCAGGTATAACAGTTATGAATTTGGACCACATTTTAAGAATGACATGCATTTAGTTGATTATAGTCAATTTTTACAGATGAGTAATATGATATATACATTTCAGTACATGTGATTCTCAGCTGTAGACCATATCCAAAAGACTGGCATATCATATCAAACAGCTGTTCATAACAGGCAAGTTACTGACTATATTCAGTTAACCTATACTCGCAAAACTCAAAATATATTGTCTAACAATATGTCTGGGAAACTTTGTTAAAAAATCCAGATCTAGCTAAGAATTATACAGACAATCACTTTAAGACAGTCGAGCTCATGGTGTGGTGCACTTGTGTATAATTGAAGCTACACATGTTCTTTGCAAACAGAACAGTCAGGCACACTATACCTGTTTCAACGACATGAAATAGGTAACTGCATTCCCTAGTACAGTCCTCAGGGCAATGTCCTGACCACTTAGAGTCAATCTGCCCACTTAGAGTCAATCTGCCTGGTTTAAACGTAAACAAAGCTTGGCAGTTAACTGTCAGTCATCATCTCACTGGTGTATTCTCCATTCTCCTCATGTCATCTATGTGTCCCTCTTTACAATGATATTCATATATATCCTCATAACTGCAAGACAGAAAGCTTCAAAAGTGTTTTTTTTTTTAGCTATGCCCACATTCTGTACTGCTAAACAATAATGTGATTATTCATTCTGAAAATATATTGCTTGTTTTGTGTTCTAGCTATTGATGAAGAAAACTTTAATGATGTTCACACAAAGGGAAAAAATAATAAGCAATCCAAATTGATAGAAGCAATCGTTATGGTGATGATATACTCCAAATCACTGCCCAGATGTCTCAGTATTGTTCTTGAAGATTATATGGACAAACACCAGATGTGGAATCAGCTGTATTACTTATCAGGTATGATGTTAAAATGTTATACTTTATTTCAGACATCTTAATGTATTTCAATGCTTTAAAATGAATCTGCAAAGTGAAATACCAATTTTTAAAGGAACAGAACATTTCCATATCTACACACTGATACTCTTTTGATTTTTGTTTTCACTTTAGTTGTAAGCTGAAACAAATTATTAAATGGGCCTGAATTTGTTGCTGCTACAATTTTTAGGAAGCAGTTGATGAATAGCATTTTCTGTTCCCTAAATCTAAACATTATCCCAGAATTATATTTAAAAAAAAACTGTAAACCCAGGATATGTATTTTTTAGACAGATTCCAATCATGAGTGAATGCTTTTAAATATTGGAATTTTAAGATGACTTGAAGCAAGTGTTAAAAATTATTTCTTACTTTTCTGGTGTATGAATATTTACAACTGGGAACATGATAATATTATAAATTACTTCAATGTTTTAGGAAGAGAGTTTCCTCATTTTTGTTTGTATCATATTAGCATTGTGTAAAAGTCTTTATGGAAATATCAGAGTAAAATAAACAAATGGTAGTCATTTTATATGTAACTTTAAGATACTTTACTTTTGGTTTTGCTTCCCGAAGCTTCTCACATCGGCTCTGTTAGCTCTTTGATTCTAATATACAGGGGAACCTCGATTATCTGAACTGCATTTACGGGCACTATTTCGTTCGGATAATTGATTATTCGGTTAATCAATTCAATGCCTTTCCTCTGGGGCTTGGGAGTTTTTTATTAGGTCTGCTCCCTGTTCAGGAGACTAGCAGCCGCACAGTGCACACAAGGCCCCGCCCCCAAACCCCATCCAACCCCAATCCCGTCCAACATTGCCCCCTCCAAACTCTCCCCCCCAAACCGTCCAACACCTAACCCGCCTGCCCCTACAACCCTGTCCAACACCACCCCCCCGCCCACCCCCAACCCATCTGTCCCAAAATCCCATACAACACTGCCCCGCGCCTGCCCCCAAACCCCATCCAATACCACCCCCGCCCCCAAACCCCGTCCAACACTGCCCCTGCCCAACCCCAAACCCATCCGCTCCCCAAACCCCGTCCAACATCACCCCCCCGCCCCCAAACCCTGTCCAACACCACCCCCGCCCATCCCCAAACCCATCCGCTCCGCCCCCCCCAAACCCCGTCCAACATCGCCCGCCCACACCCCCAACACAGCCCCTCACCTGTCCCCCAACCCCATCCAGCACCGCCCCCCATGCACCCCCACCCCCAGCCGCCCCCCTCCCCCTCCAGGGCAGCCGGACTGGACACCAACAGTGAGACTGCTGCTACTTTTCTGTGGTAAGTCTCCAAATAGCGCACACATGCACACAGACAGCTGCACACATAACTTTTTAACTGCAACTTTTTGACAAGTTCCACCTCTGTCCTATATGGAACAATAGAGAGAACATCTGGGGAAAGGGGTTTAGGGTTGACTCCTATGTAGAACTCCAGGGAAAGTGTGGGGAGAGGGAGAGAGGGCAGGAGGTCAGTCATTTGGAGACGGTGCCTGGGCTCTCATCTATGTCGAGAATGTTCTCGACAGAGATCGTTTTTAATCAGTGTAAACAAAATACGCGATCAGGGTTGAAACAGCTCTTTCATGGGATCTTGAGATCTCCTTTGGATAATCCAATATTCGGATAATTGGTATTTGGATAATTGAGGTTCCTCTGTATACAGTGGGATGTTGGCTTACTGATTTTCAGCTCCTTAACATCATGCCAGACAAAGAAATTGAGCATAACTTTTTTTTAAAAAGTAAAATAATATTGTGCTTGTTTGCATTTTCTCTTTCCTTAGTTTTATTCTTCTTCTCTTCGCTGCTGAAGTAATGATCAAAAATCTTTTATCGTCACCGGCTTCTTCGCAGTCTCACCCCTCAAGTGTAGTTGCTGACACAATTTACTAGCTGAATGTAAACCTCAAATGCAAACATGTCTAGACCAGTTATCGGACAACTGTGAGGATTATGCAAAGAGAATTAAAATTAAATAACCAATTACAAATCTGTTATAGAACGATGTTCCCATGGGTGTTCAGACCAAATATGCATTCCGAGCTCACACTTATTAGCAATGAGACTGGTTCGGCAATCTTCGGGGAAGCACCCACAAATTGAACACCTCCATACTTGCCAACTTATAAAGGAGTGGAGGGGATGGGAAGGGGTCGAGCTCTAATGCTTCCAATTAGAACCTCGGCAGTCCCATCAGCAGACATTTCAATTTTGAGACATACTCTGAGGTGCACATTTAAATTAAATTATCTGGAAGCAAAATCGGTCAACTCCTCAGAGAAGAGAGAAACCCAATAGGTCGATCGGGCCACAAGTGGAAACTTTCCTGACTACAACCACAAAATTGCCCCTGGTTGTTACTCTAACAATGTTAATTGGCTGTTCAGCAACATGAAGCAAGCTTCTCAGCCTGATTCTGGAAAAGTTTCCTGACAACTGAGTTTCATTAGGGAGCTATCCTAATGTGGTATGCTTCCTCTTTCCTTGGCCATTTGCCAGCCCCGAACCTTGCAAGCCTTCTCAGACTATTTAAATTACAATTGTTATTTTAATTGTTATGGAACCCCATGAGAATGACCATATCATTCAAGACCTCATCAACAAGAAGAGGAATGCTCCTTATGCCTAACAAAACAATATCATCAACAAGGCAAAAAGGAGAACTCAACAAACAGCAAATATAGTGTTACAAAGAGGAACAAGGGAAATAGAAAACCAATGGTGGACTGAGAAAGCTAAGGAGCCGCAACTCCTTGCCACCAAATCTTGCAACCAAACAGTGTCACCAAGGCAATGTACGGACCTAACACCGTTGGCCTCAAACTGGTGCAATGTAAGGATGAAGCTCCTTTGAGAGACCTATAGAACATTAATCTCTGATGGAGAGAACTCCTAATCTGCAGTACAATCAGAGTTGAAGATGTGCTTGAGGAAATGCCCCCAATTCCCTTTCAAAAAGTAGACTTCGCAACTTTACAGGCTTTTGAGTGTCATTGGATACGCACATGGACGAGAATGGAATAGCGTAGGTTAGATGGGCTTCAGATTGGTTTCACAGGGCGGCACAACATCGAGGGCTGTAATGTTCTATGTTCTATGCTCTAAAATGATCTAGAACTCCCATCTAGTGTGACAGAAGTTGAAGTCACCATTAGATAGATGCTGGAGTGGGTGGGATTCAGACTTGAGGAGCAGAGCATAACCGTCTTCTCCACCAGCTGTGCCTTAAAATCTGGGACAAAGAAGAAATTTCTGCTGATCTCAGGGATGCTGCCTTCGTCACCATCTTCAGGAAAGGAGACAAAGTGGACGATGAAAATTATCGAGGAATCTCCCTTCCCTCCACTGCATGGAAGATCATCGCACGAATCCTTGCTAGACATCTTCTCTGAAGAAATCCTTCCTGAAAGCCAGCTTCTGACCAAATCATGAAACTATGGACATGATTCTCACTGCCGGTTATTCCAAGGTTCCAGGAACAATACCAGCCACTCTATATGGCCTTCATCGATCTGACCAGGCTTTTGACTCAGTCAGGAGAAAGTGAGGATTGCAGAAGATGGAGATCAGAGCTGAAAAATGTGTTGCTAAAGAAGGGCTTATGCCCGAAACCTCGATTCTCCTTCTCCTTGGATGCTGCCTGACCTGCTGCGCTTTTTCAGCAACACATTTTTCAGTTTTGACTAGTCAACCAGGAAGTACTATGGAAGACCTTACTATAGGCCTTTGAGAAGTACCATCAGCAATGTTTGAGATGGATTCTTCATATCAGCTGGGAGGATAGGTGTACTGACATCAGCATCCTTGAAAAAGCCAGTAACGCCAGCATCAAGGCCATGATAATTTGAACCCAACTATACTGAGTCAGTCAGGTGCTGAGGATGCCTCAGCAAATCATTCTTCACCCAGCTCAAGGAAGGCACTTGAATGAGAAGAGGTCAAAGGAAGCATTTTAAAGATAGCCTGAAGGCTTGACAATTGGAACCACCTAAATCAATTTAGACTTTGGTACCTGAAGAAATTAGTGGCGGCACGGTGGCACAGTGGTTAGCACTGCTGCCTCACAGCGCCTGAGACCCGAGTTCAATTCCCGCCTCAGGCGACTGACTGTGTGGAGTTTGCACGTTCTCCCCGTGTCTGCGTGGGTTTCCTCCGGGTGCTCCGGTTTCCTCCCACAGTCCAAAAGATGTGCAGGATCAGGTGAATTGGCCATGCTAAATTGCCCGTAGTGTTAGGTAAGTGGTAAATGTAGGGGTATGGGTGGGCTTCGCTTCGGCGGGTCGGTGTGGACTTGTTGGGCCGAAGGGCCTGTTTCCACACTGTAATGTAATGTAATCTAATCTAATCATAAGCAAACATTTTTCTAAATAATCGCTTGATATAATACAGCAATACTATAGCTAATTAAGAAAACAATTAGAGTTTGTTAGAGTATTTATGAGCATACAAATCTACAACAGCTTCTGTACTTTACAAGTGTTCCACTTCCATACTGTCCTGCGAATGATTCAACTTTTGTGGCTTCCACATATTAAATCCACATGATCTATCTGATGCTAAAGCTTGCAGTCCAAACTCATGTCTGACATATTCTCGACACTCATGTTTTCACTACTTGATGCCCTTATGAATGGCAGTTTGCAGTGTGTACATGATACCACTTAGCCTTTAGGAGTAGAGCAGATTTTTATGTACATTTGGCACTGGACACTGGTTCTTAAATAGGCCTCAAAGCTATGAACATGGCCTGTGATCTCTAGTTAAGCCACTTTGGCTAGATGGGAGGGCCTACTACTGCCCTGCCTTGGAAACTGGACTTCCCACCTTTCCCAATGGAAGTGTCGTTCTTTTCCCAGCCCTGCAATCGCCAACCTTATTACTATTGGAAGATTCTGCTAGTAACACTGTACAAATTGGTTGGCTTTGAATTAATTAGCATTTCAAACAAAGTGATTGCTTACTGTAATCAAACCTGATATTCTTGGTTATCTTTGTAAAGTGGAAATGAATAATAGTAAGGCAACTGGGACCCAATACAACTATGAATTATTTTTGTGTTAGCAAAAACTGACCTACTTCACAGGAATTCAGTTGTCTTGAATATTAACTGTAATGTATTTTAACTAACCAGAGATGACTAATATTAACATCTTTTGCAGTTGCAGATAAGTCAAAGGTGCTAAGCTGTCTAAAACTCCACATATCCAAAGCAAACAAGCCAACTCTAAAGCAGCTGATCTCCTTGCTACTAATGTGGCAAGCAGTAGAGAGTCATGGAACATGTCATTATAAACAAATGCTTCCTGAAAGTTTGCTCAATAAAATTCCTAAAGCATGGGATTATGTACCAAGGGAATTGAAAAGAAGAGAATCTGGAAAAAGTAGGTGCCTTTTTGTTCAAGTTGATAAATTCAATCAAGTTTTTAGTTCTGAAAATGAACCATGCAGATCCTAGCAACAAACATTTTGTAAAAATAATTATTTGAATAGGACAAAGAATTAATTTTATTTGAGTTGTGTTGTCAAACAGTATTTAGCTGGGAACTAATATGTTGAAAGATGACAATTAAACATTGTTAAAATATTTGCAATACAGTCAATGTCTACTTTGCTGAATTAAGTTAATTTTATTATAATCCTTTATTCATTAATGGGATGCTAACATAACTGGCAAGTCCAATATTTCTCACCTATCTTTTTAGGAGGCAAATACCAGGTTTTTGACATCATAATAATGAAAGAATGGCAATATAGGTCAGGTTTTTGTGGAGTTGAGTTGACAAAAAATAGGAACTGGGATCCGATTCAGTGATTCCCAATCTTATTCCTTCCCAATTTTCCCCAAAATCCTTTTATGTGTGCAAACTGGTATGTGGCATGGGACTGCACCTGATATTCCTGACCGGGCCAGTTACATTGCAAAGAATGGTATGTCCTACTCCTTCAGCAGTTTGCATGAAATCAGGCCCATCCCACCCCCAATGCTAAAGTATGCTACTTTCGTACCCATTCATCCTTTGAAGCAATAGATCCTGTAGTGAATGAGGGGAGATCAAATTAAGGTATTCAAGATGATAAAAGGTATGGATAAAATAAATGTGGACCCGATGCTTCCTCTTCCTCATCATAGTCTTAGGGAAAAGAATAGCAAATGTAAAACAGAGTTGAGGAGAAATTACTTCTCGCAAAGGGTTGTGAATCTGTGGAATTCGCTACACCAAAATGTAGTGAATGTTGAGACAGTAATTAAATTGAGACAGATTCTTAATTGGTAATGGGTTGAAGGGTTCTGAGGAGAAGGCAGGAAAATAGGGTGAGAAGCATATCAGCCATGATCAAATGGCGGAGCTGACGTGATGGGCTAAATGCTTCTATATCTTATGAACTTAGTGATACTTGTATATGTTTGACAAGAAGGGAACTATGCTAAAAGTGCTAATCTTAAAAAAAGTTATGAACAGGTATGAGAAGTGTCAATCATCCAGACCCTTTAAGGTTTCAATACCTGAAGTTCTGAGGCACTGCAACAACTTAAGCTTGAGTCAGCATACATTCTGAAATTCTAGAGATCAGAATTATTAATCAAGCTGGGACACTGTTGCTGATTCAACCAGTGTTGAAGCTTGGGGGGGGGATGTGTCACACATTGGCATAATGGAGCAAGAGGCATGAGATGACGAGCATGAGATGCTATAGGGTATTTGAGCAGCATGAGGTGACATAGATAGGGCATCGGGTGCACGTTGGGGGGTTTGTGAGGGTTGAGGTCTTCAGGTCCCTTTCTGTTCTTTATTGCAGGTGGGTGAGCCATTTGGACATCCTTCCTCTGCAACCAGTAGCCCTTGGCTATATCCAAGCTCTTTCCATTATTGGCTGGCCCGACTGCAACTGGCACCCACCCCATTGGCAATGAGTATCCCTCCTTTAGAAATGGTATATCCCCAACTTGGCATGCAAAGTCAGGAATTTTCTAACACCTACTACCCATTCTTGAAGATGAACGTTTGACCACAAATTCTTCCTCATTCCTTTCCCACTGGATCAGACCACATCTTAAATTTCAGGTGGCAAGAACAACTGCTGATGCTGGTGGGTTCCTCAGTAAATATGTAGATCATGATTGAAATGGCATAATTGAGGTCTGGTGTGCCAATTAAGTTGGTGGCCTAAGCAAGAGAATGGTGACTGTTGTTCTGGTAGCTCAAAGCAACGCGGGCTAGTAGTCATAATCAAAGAGATGTACAGCACAGAAACAAATTTTTCAGTCCAAAATGTTCATGCCAACCAGATATCCTAAATTAATCTAGCTGCATTTGCCAGCACTTGGCCCATATCCCTCTCAACTTTTCCTTTCACTTATCCATCTCGATGCCTTTTAAATGTTGTAATTGTACCAGCTTTCACCACTTAACACAAATAGAGTTTGCACACTCTCACAGTCTTTGGCAGTGGCCTTTTGCCACCAGGGTCTTTGGTCCTGTCCCCTCCCTCCTTCCTCTCGAAATAGTATATTCTTCCTGTTTTCAGCAGGAGTAAAGGCCTGGATATAGAAAACTGGACTTAAAATCTCTCTGTGGCATGACTTATCAATTTATGTTTACCTCGGCATCTTGCACAGAGCAGTTGCATCCTATGTTCCATCCCAGTTCCATCCTTAGATCCCAAAATCTAAGTTCATGACAGAAAATTACACTGATAATAGTTTATGAATAAACAAAACATATAAGTTTACTGTTAGCATATAGTCCCATAAGATATTTTCAGCATAATAATACTAATTATGATCCTTAATATTATCTTTTCAGATTTGACGAAACTTATGGCTCAGGCTGTTTCTGTTGTAATTGGTAACCTACCTGCAGCAATTGCTTCATTGCCTTGTACAATTAAATACCTCTTCAACTTAGCAGGAAAGAAACTTCATAACAATAATCCTGAGCTCAGAAGATCATGCCTTCTTTGCTATGTTACAATTATTTGCCAAACTCTCGAAGACGGAAATGCCCTAGAGCTTTTGACAAGTGTTTCAATAGATAAATGGATTAAAGATAAACTGGGTTTGTTGAGTGATTGTCTTCAGAGCATTATGGGGCAGCAAAAGGAAAATTCCAAACCTATAATACACAAGGTTATCAATTCTCTGGAAAAACAGAAACCTAAATGGATTGAATCCCAGCTACAAAAAGCAGGAGAATTGTGCACAGAACAGTGAGTAACAGTTATAATATACTGCATTAAAATATTGTTCAGGAATATGTATTTCTAAATAGTTTGTCATTAAATTATAATTAAATTCATTGTGTACAATTCTGGTCTCGTTCCGATTGGAAGGATGTTGTGAAACTTGAAAGGGTTCAGAAATGATTGACAAGGTATAAAAGGGATCTGAGGGGCAACCTTTTCACACAGAGTGTGGTGCATGTGTGGAATGAGCTACCAGAGGAAGAGGTGGATGGGTTCTTCATGAATAAGGGGATCAAGCATTACAGGGAGAAGACAGGAGAATGGGATTGAGAATCTCAACAGCCATGATCAAATGATGGAGCAGTTTTGATGGGCTGAATGGCCTTATTCGCCCATAAATCTTATGGATTTATAGCAGAGCAGGAATCCTGTTTTGTAGCTTCACCAGGCTAACACATCATTTTTAACAATACTTGAAGCTAATTCCAGCATGCCCTCCATCACCCTCCATTGAACCAGGACTGATCCCCTGGCTTTATGGAAATAATTGAGTGGATGATATGCCAGACCATGAGGTTGCTGATTGTGTTGGAACATAATTCTGCTTCTGCTGATGAAGCTTATTGCCTCATAGATGCCCAGTCTTGAGTTGCTAGATTTGTTCAAAATCTGATCCAGTTAGCACGGTGATAGTGCCATGCAACATGATATACAGTATTCTCATTATGAACGTGGGACTTTGTCTTCACAAGGATTGTGCGGTGGTCACTCTTACCAACACTGTTACGTACAGATGCACTTGTGGCAGGCAGATTGGTGCGTATGAAGTCAAATATGCTTTTCCTCTTGGTTCCCTTAATTTTGACACCAGATGTTAGAAAGAAGGACATTGCAGCATCAAAATAGAGGCAAAAGAGAAAACCGAGAACTACAGACCTGTCAACCTTGCATCAGTAATGGGGAAAATGCCAGAAACTACGACACAGGATGTAATAAATGGAAACTTAAATAAAAGTGATCTGACTGAGCATAGTTAGAATGGATTTATGAATGAAAAGTCATGTTTGACAAACTTGTTGATGTCTTTTTGGAAACGTTACAAACAAAATTGATGAAGGAGAAGCAATGGATACAGTACACTTGGATGTTCAGGGAACTCTTGATAAGATTCCCTAAAGGAGTTAACTAACAAAATTAAAGCACATGGGGTACAAAGTTATGTACTGGCATGGATTTATGAATATATAACAGGCAGGAAACAGAGAGTCAGAATAATGGGTCATTCTAGAATTGGCAGACTGTGCCTAGTGGGTTACAAGAGTCAATCTTTTCACAGTGTATCATTGATTTGGATGTGGGGACTAAATATGGTATTTCCAAATTTGCAAATGATATAAAGCTAAGCAGGGGATATATGTTGTGAGGAATGTGTAAAGAGGTTTCAGGAGAACTTGGACATAACAGACTCAAAACGTTAACTCTAGTTTTCTCTCTCCATAGATGCTGCCAGACCTGCTGAATTTCTCCAGCATTCTCTGTAATTGTTTCAGACTGTTCAGTATTTTGCCTTTATGTAAATGCAGCAACTATTAAGAAGGCAGATAGAAAGTTAGTTTTTATTGCAAGAGGATGACAGTAAAGAAATAGCAAAGCTTGGTTAGACCAAAACTGTGCATTTTTGGTCTTTTTACTCCAGGAAAGAATTATTACTATTGAGGGAGTGCAAGAAAGGTTCATCAGACTTGCTCCCAGGATGGAGAGACTGTCCTATAAATTGAGATTGTACAAAATGGGCCTGTACTTTCTGGAGTTTTGAAAAATGAGAAGTGATCTAATTGAAACCTTCAAAATCTATCCAAGGGATAGAGAGGGTAAATGCATGTCAAACTTTTCCCTGGTTGGGAAGTCTATAATCATGGTACAGTTTAAAACTAATGGGGATGTTATTTAGAACTGTGATAAGGGCAAATGTTTTTACTCGGAGAGTGATGAATCAGTGGAATTCTGTACCCCAGAGACTCAATCTTTGTGCCGATCTCAATAGAATTATGATTACCAATGGCATAAGAGGAATAGGATGGATAAAAGACGTTGAAGTGTTCAATCATCCATAATCACATTAAATATGAACCAAGCTCAAGGGGCTGAAATGCCCTACTGCTGTTCTTATAAATAAATATAAAATTAGAGAGCAGCTTTATACTGTCAACTTTTATTGGTAGGGGATTGAGTTTTGGAGCCACAAGGTCATGCTGCAGCTGTACAACACACTGGTAAGGCCGCACCTGAAATATTGCATGCAGCTCTGGTTACCGCATTATAGGAAGGATGTGGAAGCTTTGGAAAGTGTTCAGAGGAGACTTACAAGGATGTTGACTGGTATGGAAGGAAGATCTTACGAGGAAAGGCTGATGCAACTGAGGCTGTTTTTGTTCGAGAGATAAAGGTTGAGAGGTGACTTAACTGAGATGTATAAGATAACCAGAGGGTTAGATAGGGTGGACAATGACAACCTTTTTTCCTCGGATATTGAAGGCTAACATGAGGGGATATAGCTTTAAATGAGGGGTGATAGATTTATGACAGGTATTGGGGTAGTTTCTTCACTCACAGAGTATTAGGGGTGTGGAATGGCCTGCGTGCAATAATAGTAGACTCGCCTACCTTAAAGGCATTTAAATGGGCATTGGACATGCATATGGATAATAATGGAACAGTGTAGGTTAGATGGACGTCAGATTATTTTCACAGGTCGGCACAATATCAAGGACTGAAGGATCAGTACTGCGCTGTAATGTTCTATGTTTTAACTTGGTTTGGTGTGGAATGTTGTCGTAAAATCCAAACAAAAACTTAAGGAAACTAATTTTTGATCTTATCACTTCTCCCAAACAGTTCTCAAATAGTATTTAGTGATATCAAAATAAACTGAAGATTTAAATCAGACGTTTATTTAAGCTTCCATCCAAACTGAAATACTAGTACAGTCTTCTGGCTGATACACCCAATCTCAGAAAAGCATACAGCAAACATTCACATTAACATAAAATTGGCAAATTAATATGCTTTTATATGTGTCACCACTTTAAAGATCTGCTGTTATCTATCCTCCGTTATAATTTTTTTACTTACTTGTGTTTATTTTATCTCTTTTCCAGTACTTGCAGGATTTCAGCTAACATTCTGACTGTTAGATTTTCCTTTCAAGTTACCTTAAGTAATTTGAAGATATATATGTACTTTGCTAAAAAAGACGTATTCTGGTTTTTCATTCCTTTTATTCCCCGTCTCAGCACTTTTAGAGGGGTTTGGATTTATGATCAGCAGTACAGGCACACTCCATTTATAGCCAGATTTGTTGATAAACCTAACTATTTCTGGAATGAGGATAAAATGATTGGAACCAGGTAGATCTCACTATGAGACCTTGATTGAGATTGTTAAACTGGCCCAATCAGGAAGCCCTGTCTGACCATTATGAACAGAGGGTAACCTAAAGAAAACAAATGTCAGACAACTTGAAAGTATTTCTTTTGAGTTGAGTTCCATTTGGTGAAAAGGAATTTTATGCTTTTTCCAGTAGCATTAAAAATTATCTACTATTCACAACAACAGAACCAAATCTAATGAGTACAGAATATCAGGTTCGATATAAATTTGTTTATTATTTGTTTAAAATTGATGTGACACTGATTTATATTTCAGGGCATTTCCAAACTCTGAGCTTAGAAATGAGCTTAAACACAGTAAAATCATGTAGAAACCAAAAATGAGGGCATATCTGTTTGGTGGCCTACTGTGTGACAGCAAGCGTCCATTAGTCTTTAAAAATAAAGGCACATTTACCTTAATACATTGATAAACAGCAAGCATTGCAGCTATGCCATTATGGCCAAATGCGAACTGTACTGAGACGGCAGATATCGCCAACAAGTGTGATTTATTAAAATCTCATTATTTCTGATTGCACATTTAATTGATATCAAAATCTGGAATTTTTAATGTCAGTCTAATCATTTATAAGGTGCTTAAAAGATATTTGCAATAACTCATAGTTTATGTGAAAATCTACTTGTTCTGGAGCAAAGTATCTGGGCAGAAACTAAATACTGTTTACAAAAGTCAGTATAATTTATAAATGAAAAACCTTGTGGAATAAATATTATGAGCAGCAAAAAAAAAAATGACCAGAGGGTATCCAACATTGTGCCCAAGTTGGAGGATGCTCAAGTGTGTGGTGGAATCCCATCTGCATGAACTCCTGGACGGAATTTTACATTGACCCCAAGGTTCTGTACCTCCCACAGGAGCCTGTGCCCCACAATCTGAGCCGCCTCTGAGTTTTAGTTTGGTCCCACTCAAGGATGTAAAACGGCGGGCCATTTATTGACTGCTGCTGCAACCTCTTCTCCCTTATCCACGTCCGGACACGCCTTGTCATGCCTATTTACCACCTGGCAGTGTGGATCCTCAGTTGAGGGCTCTTGATGTGGGAGTCCTCCCCCTTTTGCTCGGGGATCTGGGCTAGAGGGTGCAACACGCAGCAGATTGCAGTGGTTCATGGACTCCCAGCCAAACTGCTTGTTCTGTGGTGCTGTGGAGTCCGTGGACCATGTGGGCATCTGCACTTCCTTTTTGTTTTCGTCAAGAACCTTCTTTTATGTTTTTGATTGCAGTTCAGCCCCATGCTCCTGATCTTTGGGCACCCGGTTCAGAGGGGAGAGAGCAGGTCAGAGAATCTCCTTGTGGGTCGGATCCAGGGCCTGGCCAGGCTGGCCATAAACAGCTCCAGGCAGCGGATCGTGGAGTGGGCCCTTATGGCTGATTGCCTGTCCCTCTTCCACGGTTACGTTTGGGCCCAGGTGTCCCCGGAGAAGGGGCACGCGCTACCTCCCAACACCCTGGAGGATTTCAGGGAGAGGTGGACACCGCGGGGTGGTGAGTGTTTTGTTTCCCCCTCAAATTCTATTTTGATTTAGTTCCTGTCCTCCCCTTCACCTTTTTGCTCACTCAGGTGTTGCCCTGTGCTGAGAAGGGCACTGCTTGTCACTGGCCACTCGGGTGTTCCCTTTCTTCCTGGTGGTGGAATGTGAATAATTATTTCTGTACTCGTTCTTCATTGTGTCCTACAACTGCACACATATGACATGGGTGCTAGGGAAAAATAAGCCGTACTGCAGTTATACATTAGTGTTGGAGGGGGTAGGGGTTATAAAAGAAAAAAGAATTTAAAAAATTTAAACAGGGGTTTAAATCTCCTTAGTTTAGAGGCTGACTCCGAGCTGGCTGGCTACAGCCAGTGTACTGTGCACATGTAATTAAAGGGTGATTTGGTGACAGCGTACTGATCTCTGTGCAGTTATTTCAATGTACATGCAAGTAAATCAGAAGTTTTATTGCTAATGCATATTAGAATCTATTAACATGAGTTTACTTGTGCTGTATACAGGACTAGACTGAAACTGTGGTTGTTGGAGTGATGTTTATTTGTAATGTGTTTCTGTATATAACACAAAGTGCGACAAGACTTTGTCAGGTGAATTGGCCATGTTAAATTGCCCATAGTGTTAGGTGCATTAGTCAGAGGGAAATGGGAGAAAGTGAGGACTGCAGATGCTGGAGATCAGAGCTTAAAAATGTGTTGCTGGAAAAGCGCAGCAGGTCAGGCAGCATCCAAGGAGAAGGAGAATCGACGTTTCGGGCATAAGCCCTTCTTCAATCAGAAGGAAATGGGTCTGGGTGGGTTGTTCTTTGTAGGGTCGGTATGGACTTTTTGGGCCAAAGGGCCTGCTTCCACACTGTAGGGAATCTAATCTTTAAAAAAAAGACGAGGCTCCAATTCTGTCTTTCACTTGGTATTGTGGAATAGGACACGGTAGTTGTGGATGGTAGTGTAAAGATGAAAGTTGGAAACTGAGAAGAAAATATAGCTAAGATCTTAGTGCCAATCGGGGAAAATGACAGAGAGCAAAATTAATTTGATTGCTTTGTGTTCTCAAGAGTTTGAACAACAAAACCAATAGAAGAATGAATTGGACATGTGGTCATAAGTTATTAATCTGTTAAAGAGAAATCTACGTCTGGTGGGTATTTAAATCATGTTTATTTTGTGAGATGGATGTCCATATTTTGGATAGTAATGATGTTTGAAATTGACTCTTAGAGTTCCTGGTTGAAATTGCAAGAAGGGCGATGTATTAAATGCCTATGAAGCATTATCTGTATTGACCAATGGAATTATTCTGTTTTCTGAAATCTAAAAATATTTCCTGGACTTAACTGATATAACTGAAAGATGACAATTAAGTTTGGGCATCCCTAGATCAGTGCAATGGTACCGCAAAATGGCAGGCAACTGGTTATTACTGGTGTCTTAAGAAAGAAATCTCCAGATTAGATGTCTTCTACTTTTAAAAAGGTGGAAAACAGTAATTTTCCTTCAGCTTCATGGAACACATAAGACATTCTCAGGTGACACAAATTGTAGTCTCAATGATTGTCAAATTTGAAAATAGTCCAGAGACCAAATGCAGGCATAAATACAATTTCAGGATTTAAGACAGACAGGATGAGGGTGAATGAAGCCTTTTTCAGACCTGGCTCTTAAACCAAAAAACAAACTCAAATGACAGTAATGGGCAAATGGGCCAGCCCCAAGCAATGTTTAGTATGCATTGTTCTGGTGAGATACAAAACATTGTTTTGTGCTGAACTGCTTTGAGTAAAGTGGCAGAGACCTCAAAATGACAAATGATGATGATGATGAAAATATTGATGAATCTGAACAAATTATACAGTTCATGAGGATTCTGATCCTACAGTGAATGTGTTAGCCATAGACTCTGCTAACTGTGTTTTTACTACAAAACTGGGACAGCTTGCTTAAAATGTTAGAAGTGAGATTTGCTGCAATTAAGCAATTTAAAAACAGTATGTGCTTTAGGTGAGCTGAAGAAATACCTTGACATCGCAAAGCAGAATTGTAATTCCAGGTGTAATAGCTTGAGTAAGCCAGTTTATAAGCACTGATGTAGTCTCTAGTGATATGTACTGTTGAATAAACCTTCCATGAGAAAGGCATGTGTTAAGTTTGAAATGAAACATAAGGTGATTATATTTGGAGTATCTGTTTATGTGCAATTTATCAAGTAAGGATATTGTATCCACGTAATAAAATCTGATGTTCAACATTAAACTTGAAAGTGTCAGAAAAGATTTACAAGGATGTTGCCAGGGTTGGAGGGTTTGGGCTATAGGGAGAGGTTGAATAGGCTGGGGCTATTTTCCCTGGAGTATCGGAAGCTGAGGGGTGATCTTATAGAGGTTTATAAAATCACGAGGGTTATGGATAGAGTGAATAGCCGAGATCTTTTCCCCATGGCAGCAGAGACCAAAACTAGAGGGCATAGTTTAAGGTGAGAGGGTAAAGGTATAAAGGGGACCTGAGGGATAACATTTCACACAGAGGGTGGTATGTGTGTGGACTGCCAGAAGAAGTAGTGGTGGCATCAAGATGGGTATATGATTAAGAAGTGTTTAGATTGATTGGGCTAACTGCTGGTAAATGTGTCGAGGTTAAGTTAAGATATCTGGTCGGCATGGACAAGTTGGATTAAAGAGTCTGTTTCCCTGTTGTACATTTCTGTGACTCTATAAGTATCTTCCCTTAACAGTAATGAGTTTGGGAAATTTAATGAATATCTGGTTCATTTGGGAAAATAGTGACTTAGCAGTTATGTCAAAGACTATTAATCCATTGGCCCAGACCAATGCCCAGGAATGAGTCTCACCATGACAACTGGTGGAATTTAAATTCATGATTCCATGAATCTAGGTACAATGTATCTCGGTAACGATGATCATCACAACTATTATCGATTGTTGTAAAAGCCTAACTGGTTTACTCATGTCTGGATCAGTGGTGCTGGAAGAGCACCTTGAAGGGCTTTTGCCCGAAACGTCGATTTCGCTGCTCGTTAGATGCTGCCTGAACTGCTGTGCTCTTCCAGCACCACTGATCCAGAATCTGGTTTCCAGCATCTGCAGTCATTGTTTTTACCTGGTTTACTAATGTCCCTCAAGGAAGGGAACCTGTCATCCTTGATTTCTCTGGCCTATGTGTGACTCTTGAACCTCAGCAATGTAGTTGATGCTAAACTACTCTGAACTGTTTGACAAGGCCTAGCAAGCTACTCAGTTTAAGGACATTTTGGGAATGGCAACAGCATCACCTTGCCAGTGATTCCCACATTTCATGGAAGGATGAAAAAAAACTCATATCCTCAAATGGATACACTACTGGAGGCAACTTATCTCAAAAAATGTAAAGTGAGAAGGTCAGTTTAATAATTTACTTAATTTTTTTATCATTTTAATCTTTTTATAGTAGTTACAAATGCCATTTCGAGTAATATGTTCAGTTCAGATCCTGCATAAAAGGATTTGATTAGTTTTCTCTCTTTTGGAGCTGCTCCTGACTGTACATTATCAGTTTGTACTTTTTTGATTTGTAGTGGTTGTTCCTGTTTGCAACTTCATGATTGGAATAATCGCTATGTACTTTTATTGCAGTAGGATATGGCAATTTGCACATAAAGTGGCATGGTACTTATTGTGTGATAACAACATGCAACAAAGTATTTACTATTTGCAATGTATTTATTGTGTTGTTAATGTTGTATCACATTTACAAAGAGCTGGTATGTGGGGAGAGGACTTGGATGGACTTCCATTTTGAAATTTGCAAATTGTGTTACCTTTATGTAGAATCCCATCTTAATTGTTGGGATGTATTTTTTAAACTGTAATAACAGCCATGAAGTACAAACCTCAAGTTTATCTTTTGTTTACTTTTTTAGTGTGTATCTTTCTGAAATATATAGTTGAGAAATATTTCAATTCAGTAAGTTTTGTCCTAGTTTGAATAGTGGTTGCAGTTTTTTTCAGACATTTCATGTTTGGTTATACAAATAATCGTTTTTTGTGTTGCCACTATGTTATTGGACATAATTAATTAATTAAATGGATCGATAGGCATTTCAATCATACAAAATAATCAAGAAATTGATTTTATATGGTGACTTTACTGGAAGTAATCATCCCAAAATGCATCACAGTAATATAATTAGACAGATATGTATCCTCTACATGTTTTTATGTCCCTTTAGTAGAATTTTATCTATCTATATTTGTCATGAGAAACTAGCCACATTGATGTTGTGGAGGTCAGCGAATGGACTCTCCAGACCAAAAACCTCCATCCATACTGTTCTGTGTTATATATTTATTTAATTTAATATTTCTTTTAAACATACACTTGTATAGCATCTTTTATGACCACAGGACGTCCAATAACACTTTACATTTTTTGTTTTTACTGGTTTAATAGAGGAATATTGTTACTTTATGAGTACAGAGGTTCAGTGTAGAAACTACAAAGATGTTATTTTTGTTTATTTGATCATACTTTTGAAATGTTACTTGGTGTCATATGATAGAAACCTGCTTTTTAGAACATACAAAATTGCATTATTCAACATATTAATCCATATATAAATTGCTTAAATGTACTGGAATTGTTTATTATGTAGCAAATTCCTTAGTAGATTGATGAGTCTTCCAAATAGGAAATGCAGTATTGTAGGTGTTGTGTAACACAGAATAGCTTCACTTGTTTATTCAAAAGTACAGTACATTCAGCACTAGTGAAAATGGTAGCAGAATGCATCACCTGCTTATATGTAGTTTGTGCTAACATTATTGTTCATTAAAATAACTTTCAGTCTGAAGTGTTCTCTCAGTGGTAACCCCATCACTCAGTATTCTAAAATAAATATGCAATTCAGAATCTGAAGAAATGCCTGACTTTGCAAAGTAATTTGTCCAAGAAAAGATTATTGTTTTCCATCATAGTGACCCTGACTTGCCTGGCTGGGTGCGTACATAGATTAAGATGAATGCAGTTATTCCTTGGCTGAGGACTGCCTCTTTCAGGCCACATTCTCTCTAATAACATGATTGATAGGCTGTCCCAAATCTACAGAGGAACTCATTAATCATTGGTGTGACTGAATACAATCATTTGCTTCACCTGCAAAGTGATAGACAGAAAAGGATATGATTCAGGTGCTGACATGGTGCACTGATTGGTCAGAGGCCTCAACTTTTTCAATGTCAAGATCCTGATAAATGACATAGTTTGTTATTCCCTTATGTTCTGAAAACACGGCATGGTGTCCTTTCAGAACTAATATTTAACAAAGAAAAATTTGGATGTTTAAAGGCCTACTTTGATATTACTTTTTCTTTCGTGCAATGTATTTGGAAAAATCCATCAGTTAATAATGAAAGGCACTAACAGTGTATTCCTTTTTTATTAATCTGCTTTGTTCCCCTTCCCTCTATTCTTTATTTTTGTGGTCATTCATCTTGAAAGACACCTTTAAAGGTGGCGAGAATAATAATAGAATCTGCCATCGTTTATGTAGATAGGTGAGCTCATTACTCTGTTTATTACATTTACACTACACTACTTTGGTGCTAGCTTTGAGTACCCAGCATTAAGCCTACAGGTCATTTTAATGCACATTTCCTCCACACGAATTTGCTCGAACGCGATTGACTAATTGGGGATGCTGTTTCTACAGCGCTAACTTTTAAAAAGCGTGTTTGTTGTAAAGTGATAACAGCACCAATACTTTAAACGCTGTTTCTAAAGCATGATTTTTCAATAATGTGGCTTTGCACAAGAACGCAACCATCGTGTTGTGGAAGAACTGATTATATGTCCAAAAATAAAAGTGCAGTTCATCATTCAAATTAAATGATTGTAAATGAGGCAAACGAATTTTAAATAGTTTGGAACAATTTTAAGTTTGTGAACATTTATATTCTGAGTATGCCACAAATATAACTTTTATTATAGTTTAATACATGTGTATAAACTTGGGATCAGACCATAAAGGTTTTGAAAATGAGGATGGGAATTTAATATTGAAGTGTCCTGGATCAAGAATCAGTGCACATTAGTAAGCAAATGGTGGTGAATGAATGAATGGGATTTAATGTGAATCTGGAAATCAGCGAAGTTCTTTTTTAAATAATGAGTTGTTCAGATGCCATATGACACATGAATGTGGTAGGTAGTGCACTGCAAAATGCATCTGCAAAAGAAGTGCAGTGGTAGCAGGAGATTTTAAAAAGAAAGCCTCTTCATCTGTTTCTATCTGTTAGAAATTAAATATGACATCACAGGAAACCATGGAAGTAATTAGTGGATATTTTCTCTTCGTCACTTTTGATTGGGCCAAGTAGTTTAGATCAGAAGTATTATTACAGCTGAAGTGTACAGTTAAGAAATTCATTTTACAAATATTTAATATTCCAATTAATTAAATAGAACAGAGATGACCAGGCAGCCAGTGTACTGCAGATGTAATATGTGGGAGCTGCTGGATAGTGGCATGATATATGGTGACTATATCTGCAGCCAATGTTGGTTGCAGAACTTTGGCTCAGAGTTGATGAGCTGGAGTCCCAGCTGTGGACAGTGTGAAACATCAGGGTGGATCAGAGGTAGCTGGACTCTATTTCCTGAGGCAGTCACATCCTTTAGATTAATTCGATTAGCAGAGATTCCCAAAAGCTGAGTTGCCCTCCTGGTGCCAAAGTTTACCTTCCGGTGTCAAAAGTAAAAAGCAGAACTGCAAAGGTAATAATCTCTGGATTACTACCTGAATCACTTGCAAATTGACAGAGGATAAATAAGATTAGAGAGGTAAACCTGTTGTTCAGAAATTGGTGTTGGAGAGATGGATTTCATTTCAGGGGCCACTGGCACACTACTGGAGAAAGGAAGTGCTGTTCGTTTGGGATGCATTTCATTTGCACTATGCTGGAACTAGTGCCCTGATGAATTGTATAATTATTGTTTTAGGTATGGCTTTAAATTAACTAATGGAAGGAGGGCTCAACCAAAAGGTAGTGAAGAGGCAAGCAATAATTAAACTGTGAGAGATAGGGGTAGAAAAAGAACAGAAGAGTGCAGCAGAAAATATTAGTAGAATGTTGAAAAAGTAAGCCAGAGGTTTGGGACTTTTCTTTAGGAACTAGTGGATGACTTAAAAGGTCGTAAAAGTATAGAAAATTGATTATGAAAGTAAACTGACAAGAAATACTAAAACTAAGAGCAATTGCTTCTATGGCTGTATGAAAATAAAGTGAATAGCTAAAGTGAATGGGTGACCATTGGAGGATGGAACTTAGAATTGTAAATGAGGAACGGGAAACTGGCAGACAATTTAAACCATTATTTTACATCAATCCCAATGTGGAAGGCACTGTAAACATCCCAATGATATCAGATAAGCAAAGTGCTAATGGGAGGAAAGACTATGTAATAGTCTTTATCACAAGGGAGAAAGTATTTGACAAACAATTGGGACTGAATGCGGATCACCAGGACTTGATTGCCTACATCCAAGGGGTTTAAGAAAGTGGCTGCAGAGACAGAGGTTAAAATATTCCAGAACTCATTGTATTCTAGAAGGGTTCTGGCAGATTGGAAAATCATGAATGTGATGTCCCTCTTCAAGAAGAGAGGGAGACAGATAGCAATAAACTATAGGCCAGTTAGCTTTACATCTGTGGTTAGGAAAATGGGGTAATTTAATTGCATGGATTGAAGATTGGTGAACACACAAAAGACAGAGTTTAATGGATCTTTTTCAATTTAGTGTTTTACAAAGATCAGTCCTACGAGTCTCATTTATTCGTTATCTATATTAATGATTTAGAGGAAGGGACAGAGTTTCCAAATTTGCTGATGACAGAAAAATATGTGAGAGGGTAGATTGTGATTAGGGCATAAGGGTTCCAGTAGGTTGAATGACTGAGCAAAAACATAGCAGATAGAGTTTAATGGAGGAAAGTATGTGGTCATGCACTTTGGGAGGAAGAATCAAGAGACAGACTACCACTTAAATGGAGAGAGACCCCAAAAAACATGCAGTGCAGAGAAATCTGAATATACTTGTGCATGAAACACAAAAGTTAGCATTTAGATGCAGTAATTAAAAGGCATTTAGAATTTTATTGCTTGAGAGTTGGAGTTAAAAATAGTGAAGTTTTTACAACTCTACATGGTGTTGGTGAGGTTGCATCTGGAGTACTTGAGTATAGTTTGGTCCAATATTGGCATTGCACAGTTCAAAAGAGATTCACAAGGCTAATTTATGAAATGAAGGAGTTTACTGTCAGAAATGGCTAAACAAGTTGGTCCTTGACTCATTTTAGTATAGAGAAATGAGGGATGATCTTATTGAAGCATACAAGATTCTGAGGGGACTTGACAAAATTGATGTTACGAAGATGTCCCCACCCATAGAAGAATCACAAACTAGGCGACAAAGTAAGGGACTACTCATTTAAAACCGAAATGCACAGGAATTTATTCTCGCGAAGGATAGTGAATGTCTGGAATTGGCTGCCCCAGTGTTGTGGAAGCTAGACCACTGGAAGTTTTTAAAGAGGAGGTAGATAAAATTTTGAAGTATTAAGGAGTTGAGGACGTTAAGGAGCTGGCATGCAAGAAATGTTGAAGCCAAGGGAAGATCAGCCATAATCTTATGTAATGGCTGGGAAGTTTGAGACATAGAATATCCTATTCCTGCTCCTATTGCTTCTGTGGCCCTGGTGAAACCCAAACTGAGCTTTAGTGAACATGTCATTGCTAAGCAAGTATCAATTGATAATACTATCAATGACCCTTTGCATAACTTTTCTGGTGATTGAGAGTAGACTGATCAGGTATTAATGAGCCAGGTTGGATTTGTCTTGCATTTTGTGAACAGTACATATTGGGACAATTTTCCACATTGTTGGGTAGATGCCAGAATTGTAGCTGTACAAACATAGTTTGGATAGGATGTGGATAAGTTCAGAGCTTGCATCTTCACAGCAATTGCTAGAATGTCATCAGGGCCCATAACATTTTTCAGAGCTTTCAGCTGTTTGTTGATCTCAAATGGACTGAATCAAGTTTGTGGAAGACCATTGCCTGTGGTGCCGGGGGCCTTAAGAGGAGTCCAAAATCAATCACCCAGTTGCACCTCTGGCCAAAGATGGTTGCAAACCATCTAATCTAATGCAGTCTGCAATCTAATGCAGGCTTAGGTTGCAGACTGTAGAGCTTTATACTGAGCAATCTTCAGATCTGGTCCATTGGTTGTGGGAACACTTATCCCTGGCTTTTGCACACTGCTTATATTTTGCATGCAAATACTTGTGCTGTAGCTGCAACAGATTGATATTTTTATGCGTGCTTCGTGCTGTTCTTAGCATTTCACCCTGTACTCATCATTGAAGAAGAGTTGGTCTTCCTGCTTGATTGTAATGGTCGAGTGAGAATATGTCAAGCCATGAGGTTACAGATTGTGTTTAATGCAATTCTGTTGCTATTGATGGCCAACAGCATCTCATGGTTTTGTGCAGTTTTGAGTTGCCAATCTATCCCATTTAACATGGTGGTGAAGACATGGAAGACAATGACGGAAATCCCCAATGTGGAAATGAGAGTGCTTCTCCCCACAAGATCACTCCAAACAGTTTCATCATGGATAGAGGCATTTGTGACAGTTTGGTGAGAGTGAGGTCAAGTATGGCTTTCCCTTCTGTTGGCTCTCTCACTATCTGAATTGATGTATCTGTGAAGGAGTTAAGTATATGCTAGAGGTTTGCTTGTCCATGTTTGATGTCATGAGGCATTATGGAGTCTGGAGTCAGTTTGTAGACACCCAGGATAACTCCATCCTGATTGCATGACACTGTGGCTGCAATCTGGTTGGTCTGTTCTGGTGTTCTGACCATACTTGAGAAATGTTGACGGTGATGCCTGTGGCATTGAAAAGTATATTCAGTGAGACTAATTACTTCAAACTGTTGCCCTCTCAATTTTGACACAAGCCCAGGTTTTAATGAGGAGGAACATGGGACTATGCAGGGTTGCGTTTGCTGTTCCCATTTCCAGTGCACAGGATAATGCCCAGTAGTTTATCTGGTTTCAGTTATGACTCTGAAGCAGTTTGATGCCATGAGGCATTATGGAGTCTGGAGTCAGGTTGTAGACACCCAGAATAACTCCACCCTGATTGCATGACACTGTGGCTGTAATCTGATTGGTTTGTTCTGGTGTTCTGACCATACTTGGGAGATGATGACAGTGCTGCCTGTGGCATTGAAAGGTGTATTCAGTGAGAATGGTTATGTCAAACTGTTTTAGTAAGGAGGAACTGGGGAATATGCAGGGCTTGGTTTGCTGTTCCCATTTCCAGTGCACAGGATAATGCCCGGTGGTTTATCTGGTTTCAATTATGACTTTGAAGCAGTTTAGTACAACTGAATGGCTTGCTAGGCCATCTGAGAGATCATTTCACAAGAGTCAACCATATTACTGCGAATCTGGAGTCACAATTTGCCAGACTAGGTAAATATGACAGATTTCCTTGTTAAGAGAATATTAGTGAACTGGAAAATATTTTTATGACAATCCAAAATGGTTTTGTGACTACTACAGAACAGTGGTTAGGTCCCTTTTGGAATATTGTGTGCATTTCTGGTCTCCTTCCTATTGGAAGGATGTTGTGAAACTTGAAAGGGTTCAGAAAAGATTGACAAGGATGTTGCCAGAGTTGGAGGATTTGAGCTAAAGGGAGAGGTAGAATAGGCTGGAGCATCGGAAGCTGAGGGGTGACCTTATAGATGTTTACAAAATTATGAGGGGCATTGATAGGATAAATAGACAAAGTCTTTTCCCTGGGGTGGGGGAGTCCAGAACTAGAGGACATAGGTTTAGGGTGAGAGGGGAAAGATATAAAAGAGACTTAAGAGGCAACCTTTTCACGCAGAGGGTGGTGCGTGTGTGGAATGTCCTGCCAGAGGAAGTGGTGGAGGCTGGTACAATTGCAACATTTAAAAGGCATCTGGATGAGTATATGAATAGGAAGGGTTTGGAGGGATATGGGGAGAAAGTGAGGTCTGCAGACGCTGGAGATCAAAGCTGAAACTTTATTGCTGGAACAGCACAGCAGGTCAGGCAGCATCTAGGGAACAGAAGAAGGGCATGTGCCCGAAACGTCGAATCTTCTGTTCCCTAGATGCTGCCTGACCTGCTGTGCTGTTCCAGCAATAAAGTTTCAGCTTGGAGGGATATGGGCCAGGTGCTGGCAGATGGGACTAGATTGGGTTGGGATATCTGGTTGGCATGGACGAGTTGGACCGAAGGGTCTGTTTCCATGCTGTACATCTCTTTGACTATAACTCTATGACTATTGGACTTTTTTTAATTCTAGTTATTCTTATTGATTTTAAATTCGACCAGCTGCATTGGCCCCAGAGCATTAGCCTGAGCCTCTGGAAAACGAATCCAGTGACATCTCCATTACTTCATTGTTTCCTCCAAACTTGTCCACCTGAAGGCCTCATTATCTAATAAGGATGTGTTCCTCAATGGCTCACGCTATGTGTAAAGTTCTGGTGAGGTTGGAGCATATAAGTGTGCGATTGGAAAGGTGTCCATGATGTCATCTATAATTTTACCACCCCTGCCTCACTGCAGCTCACTGAGAGAAAGAATAAAATGCTGTTTAATTAAGCAAAATTAATTTCATTCAAGACTGAGATAACTGATTTATTAATAAATGGTTTAATCAAAAATAATTGTTTAAATAAAGAAAACTACTGATGCTCAAAAACTAAAATAATAACTAAACTTGCTGAATATTCTCAAAAGGTCTGGTGGAGAGAAGTACAATTATTAGGCTAGATCTTTGAGCTCTACCATGGACAATAACAGAAACAATTAAAAATCCCAATGCCAACCTGGATACAAATTACAGCTAGTTGTACCTCCTCCAAGGAACTTGCTCAACTACTAAAAGTTTCAACAGCAAAAAGGATGGCAGCCATAAATAAATATGTGCCAGTAACATTGTGTAGGTGACTGGGAGAGTGAGCAGCTCAGGAGTGCATGTCCTTCTGGTATCATTGGGACAGCACAGCAGAAGGTAAGACTGTTGAGGACAATTAGGCAACCAGCTGAGAACAGAAAGGCAGGCAGCTGCTGGCATTTGGATTATAACTCAATTCTTGGACCCAATGACAATAAGGAGCACAACTTCTGCGGGATTATAAACAATGGATAGGAAGGATAAGGAGTTACAAGTTCTAATACCAAACAAAGAGGTAACCGAAGGTGACAAAATCAACTGTCATAGGAACCAATCCCCAGTACATGGGCATGGACATCAGGACATCCATTGCTGAAGACAATGCTTGCTTTCCCTGCTAGCAGCTATCGAATCACTGTAGTCTTGAACTTCTTTGCTTTTTGTTCTTTTACATCTCGGTGGCATCTCACATGCAACAGAAAACTACTGCAATTTGGAAGTCATTGTTAGCCTCTTTGAGAGAGCTGCAGAGTACATTCATTTCCAGACAGATGTAGCTTTTTACATACATCACTGAAATTCCTCAGATGCAGGACGTCGTTGATTGCATTCATGTAGCCATCAAGATACTCAGAGACAGGACAGTGAGATTAGTCAACCAGAAAGGCTTCCCCTCATTCAATATTCAACTGGTCTGCAATCACAACAAGAAATTCTTACTTTACGTGCACTTGTTTTCCTGGTATCTGACATGACTCCTCCATCCTCTGCCAGTCAATCCAGATAGATCTTTATTCTGTTATCCAAAGCCCATGATGGATGCAAGGACATAGATAATTCTTGAAGAGATTAATTTTGATTCCTCTACAGGAGATCCAGACAGAGGTGCAGAGACAATGCAACCAGTGCCATCTGCTTATGAGGTTAGTGAGTGTGCAAACCATCGGGCTTCTTAAAATGCATCTGCACTGGTCAAGCAGCACAAACACTCACTCCTGCAACTTGAACATTGTGGTGAACATTAGATAACCCTCCTGAGAAATGTGGTTGTTGAGGACGGTGAGGGCAGAGAAAGAAGATTTGAGAAGACTGTGAAGGAGGTGGATGCAGAATACTGTGGTGCACTGGTAGGACAAGTAGAGTCATAGAGATGTACAGTGTGGAAAACAGACTCTTCGGTCCAACTCGTCCATGCTGACCAAGTATTCCAAACTAAACTAGTCCCACTTGCCTGCATTGGCAGATATTCTTCTAAATCTTTCCCATTCATGTACATGTCAAAATGTATTTTAAATGTTGTAATTGCACCCGCCCCTACCACTTCCTTTGGCAGCTAATTCCATGCACGCACCACCCTCTGTGAAAACGTTGCCCCTCGGGTCCCTTTTGAAATCTTGCCCCTCTCAACTTGCACTTATGCCTTCTAGTTTTAAACTCCCCTACCCTTGGAAAAAGACCTTGGCTATTCACGTGATCTAAGCACTTCATGATTTTGCAAACCTCTATAAGCTCACCACTCAGCCTCTGATGCTCCAGGGAAAAATGTCTCAGCCTATTCGGCATCTCCTTATTAGTCAAACCCTCCAGTCCCGTCAACATCCTTGTAAATTTTTTTCTGTACTGTTTCTAGTTTAGCAACATATTTCTATAGCAAGGGGACCAGAATTGTATGTGGTGTCCTACATTTGGCCTCATCAATGTCTTATACAGTCACACCATGATATCCCAAAACCTATACTCAATGCACTGACCAAAGAAGGCAAGTATGCCAAACTCTGCCTTCACCACCCTGTCTATATGCAACGCTATTTTCAAGGAACTATGAACTGGCACCTCTCGATCCCTCTATTCAACAACACTCCCCAGAGCCCAACAATAAAATGTATAAGTCCTGCTCTGGTTTGCCTTACCAGAATGCAACACTTTGCATTTATCTAAGTGAAACTCCATCTGCTACTTCTAGGCCCATTGGCCTATCAGATCAAGATCTCGTACTCTTAGATAACCTTCTTCACAGTCCACTATACCACCAATCAGTCAACTCACTAACCATACCTCCTATATTCTCGTCCAAATAGTTGAAATAAAGGATGGACAACCGTGGACCAGAACCAATCCTTGCAAACACCACTGGTCACAGGCTTCCAGTTTGAATAACAACCTCTACCCCACCCTCTGTCTTCTTCTATAAAGTCAATTTTGTATCCAATTGGCTATCTCTCTGGATCCCATGAGAGCTAACATCACTAACTCATCTACTACGCTGGACCTTTTCAAAGGCCTTGCTAAAGTCCATCTGCCTTCATCTATCTTCTTGGTAAAGTCTTCAAAAACACCTCAACCAAATTTGTGAGATACTATTTCCCATGCACAAAGCTATGTTGACTATTCCTAATCAGTCCTTGTCTTTCCAAATTCACATAAATCCTATTTCTCAGAATCCCCTCCAACAACTCATCCACCACTGATGTCAGACTCACCGGTTTTTAGTTCCCTGACTTTTCCTTAAAGCTTTTCATAAACAATAGCACAACACTAGTCACCCTCCAGTCTTCCAGCAAATCAATCATGGCTGTCAATGATACAAATATCTCTGCAAAGGACCTCCCAATCTCTTCAAGGTCTCATCAGAAATTTCTCAATATTGGGAATTATTGTTTCAAAGACATTTCAACTAAATTTTTCTGACTTCTGGAAAAAGACATACTTTGGATATCCAGTGACCCATTCAGTGGTCTGTACAGTGTTGTGAATTCCACACGCAGTCACTCCTCACAGAGCTCCTCTTGTGACCACAGAAAGGTAGAGGAAGCCATCCTACATCTCTGTTGTGTTTAGGTTGGATGTGGCATTCATCATTTTTGTACAGGTGTGCATGCAACTGCAATTGCAACAGCAGGATCTGTTATTTGACCCTTTGGTGCCATTGGAAGCAGAGGATGATGATGATCCCCTGTCAAGTTTGGCATTGTGACACCCTCAGACCTAAGCAGCACACCAGGTTCCTGGAGAGGGAAGCATCAGCTGGGGCCAACTAGTCCATTCCAAACATCTCTGTACCACCAGCATAACACTTCAGTTCAGGATTTGCAGTGCAGTGCATCCTGCAGTCATCACTGTGCATTTCCTGTACAAACTCCATTTGCTGCCAAATGTGGCTGCACAAAATTTGCCATTATCTCAATAGAGGAACTTGTGCAAGAGTGTGCAAAAGGCTGTGAGATGGATGGACTTCTCCATTCTCTATCAGTAACCCTATCAGTTTTTGAAGACTTTACCAAGAAGATAGATGAAGGCAGATGGACTTTAGCAAGGCCTTTGAAAATTCAGATAAGTGGAAGCACAACTTCTGCAACTCATCATTACAGAGCCTTTTTTCATGTGACTGTAGCATCTGTGCCCAGTGAGCAGGGCACTAATTGTTCTCCTTCCTCCAAGTGATACTTCCCACACCTGACTTGGCCTCTGACACTTGCTCCTACGCAATAGTGACTTTCTTCTCACCTAGTGCAACTGTACCTAAACATACTCCAATATCTCACTGGGTCTTAGAGTATCAGCTGGTGGACCGAATACCCATAATATCAATACTTCTTTGGTTCTGTACTATTTTTGTCAAACCACAGAAGAAGAGAAAGAAGCTGTTCTGAAGAAGAAGTCATATTGGACTCAAAATATCAACACTTTGTTTCACTCTCCACAGATGCTTCCACACGTGCTGAGTTTCTCAAACACTTTCTGTTTTTATTTCACATTTCTAGCATCCACAATATTTTTCATTTGATTATAGGGTTAGGCATTGCACCTGTTGGGGAAACAGGAAAAGATGATAATAGCAACCTTTCACAGTCAAAGCCTCAGCACTACAGCAGGTATCTAATGCAGTTCTATACTATTACCATGTCCTTCTTTTTTGCTATCCGCCAGGATGTCTTGAAAAATTGGAGCTGTTTTCATTACAGCAGAGAAAATAATGCTGTAATATGATAGTGATAATTTGGCAGCACATGTAAGAACTTAGAAATAGCAGGAGATGAATGTCCTTCAACCCTTCAAGCTTGTTCCACCATTTTCTGAGGTCATGGCTGACCTACTAACAATATTTTTCTGCACTTTCCCTATATCCCTTGATGTTCTTAATAGGTAGAAATGTATCAATCTCTGTCTTCAACATACTCAATGACTGAGCCGATAGACAACCCTCTGGAGCAGAAAATTCGGAAGATTCATCACCTAGACAGAGTATTTCTGTTTTCCCTACCAAAGCAGATAAGCTCATATTCCTCTTGATTGCATTCCCTGTACCAATGTTTTCCTACCGATTTAGCCTCTCTAAATCCGCTAGAAATGACTTTGCACGATCTCCCGAACTCGCTGTATCATCTATTTTTGTGTTATCTGTAATCTTGGAAATATAACATTTAATCTCCACATTCATATCATCAATGTAGATTGTGAACAGCTGGGCTCAAGCACTGATCTTATTAGTGCCCCACAGGTCACAGCTTGCCAATCTGAAAGTGACCCATTTATTCCACTGTTTTCTGCTTAGAGACACTTCTTAATCCATGACTGTGTATTCCCCCCAAATCCATAGGCTCACAAAGAGAATGGTTTGGTGCCTAAAGATAACTGACAGTGAAATACTTAAAATTGTTTTTGCTACCATTTGGTACAATATATATATTTCTATTTTTCTGACAATGATTACAATTAAGCAGACTAATGTATTGCAGGTTACGAAGTGCAATGTTTAATATATGTGACTGAAGCATCAAATTAATGTGTGTTGTTTGATTGCGATCCTCAATGTCACAATGAACCACCATTAAAATGATTCCGGTCCAGAAGACTGGAATGTTGAACCAGAAACTTAATTGTGATTAGGTAAATTTTCGCCATCAGTGAAAAAACACTTGATTGTAAACTACCTCAAAAGAACTAGTGCCAAATGTAACTATTCTTTATTCATGTCAATACAAGACATAGAAGTTGCAAGAATTTTAATGAGACATATGAACAGACTGCTATTTGTTGTGCTCCTTCTCTATGTACTTTAGAACAAATTTTAATTAACTTTTTATGGCAGCAATAACTTTATTATTGCAATTAATTATTTTAAGAGAATAAATTTAAAGTTGTAATTCTTCTCATGAATCTTGAATTTGCATGAAATAATGTATTTTTGACCCTGCTGTTGTAGTACATATCCCACAGCCGAAAGTTCCTCTGCAAACGAGAAAAACAGGTTTTCTGAATTAACTGAGCGGAAAATAAGCATGATGCTTCTGGATATCTGCCACCAGCCGGGTGGCAGTGAGTACCTGAGGCAAATTTATCACATCATCCAACTCAATGAGGTAGGAAAACAGACTTTTTTAGGTGTTTATTGCCCTAAGGCAGTACCTACTGTCAGCTAAGGGTTAGTCAAGAAAGTAAAATGCCTTTCAGTCAATAGAAAATCTGAATAAAAATGAAAATAAATGAAATGTAAACAGAATTGTTTCCCCAAACTGATCTTGCATATTTTGAAACATACTGTATCTTTTTAATTATACCTAATTGCCCACATACAGCATTTGATTAATTTAATTTCATTATCTCTGTTTTGTAATTATCCAGTACAATGTTCTTTGTATATTTATATTTGAATTAACAGTAAAATTCTGTCGCATTGTTTTAAAAGCAGTATTTTTTACCTATTTTGTTTTAGATTTTGCACCTTTGTTCAACAATTGCAGGTTTTTTTCCAAAGATTCTTGTCACTGAAATAGTTTGAGATAAATGTATTGCAATTGAAGCAAGATCTCATTTACAAGACTACATAAAAGTCAGTTTGAAACAACATACGTTCACCCTTTACTTCAGGGAATTCTCTGCCCATATGGTGTGCAGTTGAAAAGAGCAACTTAATGCAGAGATCATGCTTTTTTTTATCACCATCCTGACAGTATGGCACATTTATGTTACTGAACTGTTTCTGGATGAAGTTCTGCAATACTCGTTTTCAGAACTAGGTTAAATATAAACTCTCCTGTTTAAACTTCGAGGCGGTTTCTACAACATTTACTTCTGTTGTCCACATACATGCAATTGTTTTAAAGTCATATTTTGTAATATTGAGGCAAATAATCTGTTTGGGAAAATTCAGTTTTCATTGGTCAGAAACATTGTTGTTTCTTCCTCTATACCATAAGCCACTGCCTTTTGTATTTCAGCCAGTTTGGATGTAATATGCTACTTTGCCTTGGATCCTATAGCTGTTAGTTCCTTGTCCAATCTGCCATGAGGTTTCATATCAAAAGTCTTGTTCATTAGATAGACAAAATCAAATGGATAATCTCATCAACATTTCTGGTTGCTTCTTTAAAAAATTTGGTCAAGTTTGTAAAACACAACCTTTCTTTGATAAATCCATGCTGACTATTCTAGATTAGTCTATGTCTCTCCAAATGCAGAGATATTCTGTCCCTTAGAACTCTTACTGATAACTTTCCCACTCAGCAAGATTAAACTGATTGGCCTGTAATTTCATGGTTTTATCCCGAACTCATTTTTTTAATATGGGGAAATATTAACAATCCTCCAGTCCTCTGAACCCTCACCGGTGGCCAGTGACTGACATCTTTTCTGTAGTCTCCTTCAACAGACTGGGAGACATCTCACCTGGGCCTGCAGATTTATCTACTTTTTAAGTGTGATAAATCCACTAGTGTCTCCTGTCAATCTATGTTAATTCCTTCTGATATTTCACAGTCTTCTACCCTAATGTCTATGCCTACATTGTCCTATTCATTGTCAAGATTGATGCAAATCATTCATTGAGGACTATGCCCATGTCTTTCAGGTCAACATTCAGATTACCTCTATTATCCATAATGGACCCTGCTATTTTCTAGCTCTTCATATAATTGGAAAAAGTCATATGGGGTTTCCTTTATTCTTCCCCCCCCACATTTTTCTCATGCACATCCTTTGCTTCCCTAATTTTCTTGAAAAATTCCTCCTGGTACTTTTTAAACTCCTCTAGGGACTCTACCGTATTGGGCCCTTGGGATTTGTCATAAGCTTTTAATTTTTTTCTGAATCCGAGTTTTCATACTCTTGACATCCAGGGTTCTCTGCCTTGAGCCCACTCTTTGTCCTTTTGGGAATATATTGTCCTGTACTCTTGTTATTTCCTCCTTGAATGTTTCCACTGCTCTGACACCATTTATCTATAACTATCTACTCTAAATCTACTTGGGCCAAATAGTTTCTTAGCTTAGTAAAATTATTCTTTCCCCAGTTTAGAACTTTTATTCATGTCTCATTCTTATTCTTTTCCGTAACTACCTTAAATCTAACTGTGTTATGGTCACCATCTCCAAAATGCTCCCCAATAATAAGCCTTCCACCTGCTGCATCTATTTCAAAATATTAGGTTCAAAACTGTCCCCTTCCTTACTGGGCCTTCTACACACTGACTAAAAACGTTCTTCTGGATGTCATTGAAAAATTTTGTTCCCTCCTTAACTTGCACACTAAAACTATCCCAGTTAACATTTGAACAATTAAAATTCCCTGACTGTATTACCTTGATATTTCCTACTTCTCTGAAATGCAATTGCGTATTTGGTCCTGTATCTCTTCTTGACTGCTTAGGGGCCTGCATCATCAGTGTATTTACACCTTTTTTTTAATTTCTACCCTCATGGCTTTATTTGATGATCCTTCCAAGATACCATACTCCTTCTTGCTGCTATACTTGGTTCCTTGAATGATATTACAGCCCATCTCCCACTTCTACGCCCCTCTCTATCTTGCCTGAATACTCAATACTCAGGAATGCTGAGCTGCTACTCCTGCCCATCTTGAAGTTAAATTTCAGTCATAAATTAAACATCATACTCTCACATGTCAATCTGTGTCCTCAGCTCATCTATCTTACTCCTTAGAGTCAGTTTGGAGTAGATGATCAGTCCTCCTTTAATCTGGTGTCCACGTAGTTTATCAGTCTACTTCTTTCCCAAGTGCATTAGCTGTCACCATGGAGCACCTTTACTTATCCATCAGTTTGTGCAAGCAATGTGCATACATCCTGCATGATGAGCCCTCGATTGATCCCATTGTCCATTTAATGATTCAACCATTGATAGGTGTCACAAGTGTATCATATCCCCTAGGATCGGGTGGCCTTACACCGACGACACCTCCTTGTTTTTAAGGGTTTTATCTTTCTGTTTCAACCACGTTCAATACCTAAAATTGATCGTGTTTATCTTCTGTCTTTCAGGAAGGAAACCAGACAACTTAACCATTATCTCACTCCACATGTCCCCTCTGATTCCAAACAAACAACTATATTATTTTTAACCCTTTTATCCAGTGCTCACAGCATGACCTTAAGACACTTGAAGATCCAACATTTCGACTTCTCCTTTCAGGTTTTTGCAAAGTTACACATGGGATTTGGTCAGCACATTGAGATTTCCTTAGATCCATGCTACCTAACTTGTTTTGTTTTTGCCTTTGCCTACTATTCATCACCAACCCACTCCTTAGTACAGTTTATCTAAGATAATCTATATGGTAGTCGCTTGCATTTGTATTATCCTTTATGTTTGCCACTTCTTCAAGTTGGCATCATACTTAATTTTAATATGCATTTTTAAAATGTTACTCCATATTTCAAATCCAATAATTTATGTATAGAAAAAAGAAATAATCAAAGCACTGATCCTTGCGGAACAGTTCTGTCTGTCATCCTCTATTCTGCATAATAACTATTACCTTAACTTCCTGCTTTTTGTCCTTTGCCTTTTTTTATCCAGCTGATTTGCTGGCAGCCCCATTCCATGAGCCTAAACATTGTTAACCAGCCTTTATGTGGTACTTGATCAAAATTTCCTAAAAAGCCAAATAGACAACATCCATTACATGACCTTCATCAATATTCTCTGTTATTTCATCAAAAGAAATCAATTAAATTAGTTAAACACAACATGCCTTTTATAAATCCATTGGAAGAATGTGAGGATTGCAGATGCTGGTGATCAGAGTCAAAAAGTGTGGTGCTGGAAAAGCACAGCCAATCAGGCAGCATCTGAGGAGCAGGAGAGTCGACATTTTGAGCATAAGCTCTTCAACAGGAATGTGATGATGAAGAACTTAAGCTCGAAACGTTGAGTCTCCTGCTTTTCGGATGATGCCTGACTTGCTGTGCTTTTCTAACACCACACTTATTGTCTTTTACAAATCCATATTGGGTCTCCTTAATTAACTTAAAACTCTCCAAGTGCTTCTTGATTTTTTTTCCCTGATTAAGGATTCCAAAACCTTACCTCACCAGTAATGAAAGACAAACTGCTCTGTAGTTGCTAGGACTGCCCTCAAACCATTCCTCAAAGAAGGTCACATTTGCCACTCTCGAATTCTCTGGTATCACCTCTATATCTCCTGAAGCTTGAAAAATTGAAGCAATCCCTTTCAGTGTCCCCGCACATTTCCTTTAGCAACTTGCGATGCATGCTATCCAAACCAGTTGACCAGATTGTGGGCTCAAATGCTACTCCCGTGATTTGAGCACAAAATCTAGGCTAATACTGCAGTCCAGTACTAAAGTTCTACTTTTATAAGTCCAGTATAACTTGTGGAAATGCTACCTTTAGGTTAAGACATCCACCTTTACAGATAAAAGATTTCATTATGGTATTTTGAAGAGGAGTTAGGAGATTCCTCTCCTGTATTCTCACTAGTATTTATCACTCAACTACCATCATTAAAATAGATTACCTGATTCATTTAGACATTATTGTTTGTGGAGGCTTACTGTGTGTATATTCACACAGTGATGCTTTTCTGACATTAAAATCAAAATTACACTTCAATTATGTTGTATTGATTGTAAAATGTTTGGGATGTTCTGTGGTCATTAAATACTTCATACAATGGACTGTTGTTTACCTCTGCCTTCATAGGCATTAAACATTTGAGGACACCTATAGCCTTTAGGTTATGGTTTCGTTTATTTCGACATTTCAGTTTCTTCTGTAGTCTTTATTTAAAAATCTGCATTGAATTATAGGACCTGTTTCTTTAATCAGGTAGGCAATGCACATTGCTCTTCACTTTTGCTGAACTTTAAACATCAACAATAATTGACAACTGTGATTCAGCTCACCAAAGACAACAATTTGCATTTAATTAGAGTCATAGTCATAGAGATGTACAGCATGGAAACAGACCCTTCGGTCCAACCTGTCCACGCCGACCAGATAGCCCAACCCAATCTAGTCCCACCTGCCAGCACCCGGCCCATATCCCTCCAAACCCTTCCTATTCATATACCCATCCAAATGCCTCTTAAATGTTGCAATTTTACCAGCCTCCACCACAGCCTCTGGCAGCTCATTCCATACATGTACCACCCTCTACGTGAAAAAATTGCCCCTTAGGTCTCTTTTATATCTTTCCCCTCTCACCCTATACCTCTGCCCTCCAGTTCTGGACTCCCCAATCCCAGGGAAAAGACTTTGTCTATTTATCCTATCCATGCCCCTCATAATTTTGTAAACCTCTATAAGGTCACCCTTCAGCCTCCGACGCTCCAGGGAAAACAGCCCCAGCCTGTTCAGACTCTCCCTGTAGCTCAAATCTTCCAACCCTGGCAACATCCTTGTAAATCTTTTCTGAACCCTTTCAAGTTTCACAACATCATTCCGATAGGAAGGAGACCAGAACTGCACGCAATATTCCAACAGTGGCCTATCCAATGTCCTGTACAGCCGCAACATGACCTCAATACTCAATACTCTGACCAATAAAGGAAAGCATACCAAACGCTGCCTTCACTGTCCTATCTACCGGCAACTCCACTTTCAAGGAGCTATGAACCTGTACTCCAAGGTCTATTTGTTCAGCAACACTCCCTCGGACCTTACCATTAAGTGTATAAGTCCTGCTAAGATTTGCTTTCCCAAAATGCAGTACCTCACATTCATCTGAATGATACTCCATCTGTCACTTCTCAGCCCATTGGCCCATCTAGTCCAGATCCTGTTGTAATCTGAGGTAACCCTCTTTGCTGTCCACTACACCTCCAATTTTGGTGTCTTCTGCAAACTTATTAACTGTACCTCTTATGCTCGCATCCAAATCATTTATGTAAATGACAAAAAGTAGAGGACCCAGCACCGATCCTAGTGGCACTCCACTGGTCACAGGCCTCCAGTCTGAAAAACAACCCTCCACTACCACATTCTGTCTTCTACCTTTGAGCCAGTTCTGTATCCAAATGGCTAGGTCTCCCTGTATTCCAGGAGATCTAACCTCGCTAATGGGAAAGGTTGTCGAACGCCTTACTGAAGTCTATATAGATCACATCTACTGTTCTGCCCTCATCAATCTTCTTTGTTACTTCTTCAAAAAAATCAATCAAGTTTGTGAGACATGATTTCCCACACACAAATCCATGTTGACTATCCCGAATCAGTTCTTGCCTTTCCAAATACATGTACTTCCTGTCCCTCAGGATTCCCTCCAACAATTTACCCACCACCGAGGTCAGGCTCACCGGTCTATAGTTCCCTGGCTTGTCTTTACCACCTTTCTTAAACAGTGGCAACACATTTGCCAACCTCCAGTCTTCCAACAACTCACCTGTGACTATCGATGATACAAATATCTCAGCAAGAGGCTCAGCAATCACTTCTCTAGCTTCCCACAGAGTTCTCGGGTACACCTGATCAGGTCCTGAGGATTTATCCACCTTTAACCACTTCAAGACATCCAGCACTTCCTCCTCTGTAATCTGGACATTTTGCAAGATGTCACCATCTATTTCCCTACAGTCTATATCTTCCATATCCTTTTCCACAGTAAATACTGGTGCAAAATATTCATTTAGTATCTCCCCCATTTTCTGTGGCTCCACATAAAGGCCGCCTTGCTGATCTTTGAGGGGAGAAAGTGAGGTCTGCAGATGCTGGAGATCAGAGCTGGAAATGTGTTGCTGGAAAAGCGCAGCAGGTCAGGCAGCATCCAGGGAACAGGAGAATCGACGTTTCGGGCATAAGCCCTTCAGGAATGAGGAAAGTTTGTCCAGCAGGTTAAGATAAAAGGTAGGGAGGAGGGACTTGGGGCAGGGGCGTCGGAAATGTGATAGGTGGAAAGAGGTCAAGGTGAGGGTGATAGGTCAGACTGGGGTGGGGGCGGAGAGGTCGGGAAGAAGATTGCAGGTTAGGAAGGCGGTGCTGAATTTGATGGATTTGACTGAGACAGGGTGGGGGGAGGGGAAATGAGGAAACTGGTGAAACTTTGAGGGGCCCTATTCTGTCCCTAGTTACCCTTTGTCCTTGATATATTTGTAAAAACCCCTTGGATTCTCCTTAATTCTATTTGCTAATGCTATCTCATGTCCCCTTTTTGCCCTCCTGATTTCCCTCTTAAATATACTCCTACTTCCTTTCTACTCTTCTAAGGATTCACTCGGTCTGTCCTGATAATACCTGACATATGCTTCCTTCTTTTTCTTAACCAAACCTTCAATTTATTTAGTCATCCAGCATTCCCTATACCTACCAGCCTTCCCTTTCACCCTGACAGGAATATACTTTCTCTGGATTCTTGTTATCTCATTTCTGAAGGCTTCCCATTTTCTAGCCGTCCCTTTACCTGCGAACATCTCCCTCCAATCAGCTTTTGAAAGTTCTTGCCTAATACCGCCAAAATTGGCCCTTAATCCAATTTAGAACTTCAATTTTTAGATCTGGTCTATCCTTTTCCATCACGATTTTAAAATGAATGGAATTATGGTCGCTGGCCCCAAAGTGCTCCCCCACTGACACCTCAGTCACTTACCCTGCCTTATTTCCTAAGAGTAGGTCAAGTTTTGCACCTTCTCTAGTAGGTACATCCACATACTGAATCAAAATTGTCTTGTACACACTTAAGAAATTCCTCTCCATCTCAACCTTTAACACTATGGCAATCCCAGTCGATGTTTGGAAAGTTAAAATCCCCGACCATAACTACCCTATTATTCTTACAGATAGCTTAGATCTCCTTACAAGTTTGTTTCTCAATTTCCCTCTGACTATTAGGGGGTCAAAAATACAATCCCAATAAGGTGATCATCAATTTCTTATTTCTCAGTTCTACCCGAATAACTTCCCTGGATGTATTTCCGGGAATATCCTCCCTCAGCACCACTGTAATGCTATCCCTTATCAAAAATGCCACTCCTGCTTCTCTCTTGCCTCCCTTTCTATCCTTCCTGTAGCATTTGTATCCTGGAACATTAAGCTGCCAGTCCTGCCCATCCCTGAGCCATGTTTCTGTAATTGCTATGATATCCCAGTCCCATGTTCCTAACCATGCCCTGAGTTCGTCTGCCTTCCCTGTTAGCCCTCTTGCATTAAAATAAATGCAGTTTAATTTATTAGTCCTACCTTGTCCCTGCCTGCCCTGACTGTTTGATTCACTTCTGTTCGCAAATGTACCAGTCTCAGATTGATCTGTTTCCTCAATATCTCCCTGGGTCCCACCCCCCACCTTACTAGTTTAAATCCTCCCAAGCAGTTCTAGCAAATTTTATTCTGCTTTTCAAAAGTATTTTTGGGTGCTCTTACCTCCAGAAAAAAAAACTAACATGCAGCCACAGGATTTCTTTTATAAGCAATTTAAAATATTTAAAGAAAACTGGAAACTTTCAACAGGTCAGGTAAAATCGATGGAGAGGAAACAATCTTAACATTTTGGCCTGTGAACTTTCAGCAGGACAATTAAAAAAAACGAAATATTGCCCAGGATTGTTAAAAGGGTTGTGGTTGAAATCAGAAGTGAATGGTCCATAATTTCACACTGCCATGATGCCGAGCCATTTCATAGAGACTACTCAGAATCAGATTGGCTGCCTGCCATAAAGCAGTCCCAGTTCACGTGTGTAGTAGTGTGAGATAGATATTCTTGCAATTGACAACAGCAGATATTATTGAACATAACTATATACAGAAGATGATTTGAGAAGACTTTGAACATGGAGCTTTACAGATAGTGTCTAGTTTCTTCATGATCTGACATGGTTATGAAATAACTCCCTTTTGCACATGCTGAGTAGCTATTCTTAGAGTAAATGTACCATTCCTTTTACAGACTGGTGGCAGTGATACTCAAATGTTTTTAACACTGTATAAAATACTTAATTCACTGGAATGTTAAAAAAGCTTTGAAAAATATTAAACTTCAAACTGATTTCTTTGAAAGTAATCACTAGTACAAATAGTTTTGTTTATTTCACCAATTATTTAGTCTGACACTAATATTTTTGTTTTGCCTTTAGGATCAGATAAAGGAACAAATTTATTATCAGCGGTTTTCTGATGAGAAAGGATCCCCACAGATACCTTGGCAACTTAGGATGCATGATTGTCAGCAGCCTTTGATATTTAACCCTCTGCATGCTTTTAACCATATTGGCACCAAGAGCTTCAACCAGGTAACTTTCACAATAAAAAATACTGTAGAATGAAAAGGTATATTAATTTTATTGGTTTGTTATTAGTTATTTAATAACTTTTACAACATATATTTGTGCTTTACATGCCATAACCTTTTGCATTAAGTCTGCCCAAAGTCTGGTGCTGGATGTGCTTACAGGTCTTATCAAGTCAATTTCTTTTTCTTTTTATTTTTTTTTGGGGGGGATTTTTTTTTAATAGATATTTTTATTAGAAATTTAACATTTTTACAAGTTTACAAAAATAAACAAAACTCTCAGATATAAACATTGATATACAATTAGCTCAAATATACAATAGCCAAAATTTGACAAAAAAAACCCAAACAACAAAAAAAACCGAAAAGAAAAAAAAAACAAACAAAACTCAACTATCTACTAATCTAACCTACAACTAACCAGGGTGTATATTTAAGTCTCTTACATGCTCGGGATGTGTTAGCATCAGATATAATAAAACCCGTATTCGTGCGGGATTCCTCCCCCGAGGGGCCGCGGACCAGCCAGGTTTGTAATCTCAATTAAATAAAAGCCCTTGTTAGGATAGCCGAAATATCTGTATTTATATAATTCAAAAAGGGCTGCCATATTTTATAAAATAATTCAGTCTTTCGGTGCACCATATTTGTAAGGAAGTCAAGGGGAATACATTCCATAATTAGTCTGTGCCAATTTGAAAGTCCAGGGGGGCCCTCCGCCGCCCAGTTCACCAAAATATTTTTCCTTGCACAGAAAGAAGGAATAGAAAATAGTCTCTTCCCGTACGTGTCCAGGGAGGGAAAGTTCGAAAAGCCCAAGAGGAGAGATACGGGGTCCACTTTTATTTCCATTCCTAAAATTTCTGTCAGGGTACTTGCTACTTTAGTCCAATATCTACGGATCTTATGACAGGTCCATAAGCAATGTACAAGAGTGCCCACCTCTATTTTGCATTTAGGACACATTGGAGATGCTCCTGCCTTAAATTTTGCCAATCGAACCGGTGCTATATGGGCCCTATGAAGTATCTTCAGCTGGATAGCCTGGGTTCTGTTACAAATAGTAATTCTTCTAGCATTTTCCCAGATATCATTCCACGTTTCTGTGGAGATTTCGAGTCCCAGATCCTGATCCCATGTTTTAAGCAGATTATCCATATCTCCCGATACTTCATCATGTAGTAAATGATAAATATTACTGACGGAAGATACCCCCACTGTTCGTAGGACACTACATTCTCTCTCGGATTTATAAAGACTATCTAATAACGTAGTCTTCTTCTGTATATAATCTCGAATTTGGAAGTATCGAAAGAGGTCTCCATTGGGTAATCCGAATTTCTGACGCAGCTGTCCGAAAGACATCAGCACCCCATCTTTAAATAAATCCCCGAGACATGAGATACCCCTGGATCTCCAGAGTTTAAAAGTGGCATCTGTTAACCCCGGTTGGAATCCCCATGCTCCCACTATCAGTGCATAGGGGGATGTTTTATGTGAATTACCCTCATTTTGCCGCATTATATTCCAAGCCTTGATTGTATTTAGTATTATAGGGTTTTTACAGTGATCTGTAATGATTTTCCTCTTGTCTGAGAATAACAGGTTAATAAGTGGGTATTTTACTTGAGAAGCCTCGATATCCAACCAGATTGATTGTGGATCAGACAAGACCCAATCAGCTATGTAACTTAATAGGGAACTTAATTGATATTTCCTAAAATCTGGGAAGTCCAATCCACCCCTTGCCTGTGGAAGCTGTAGCTTCTTCAGCTTAATGAGGGGCCGCCTATAATTCCAGATAAAGGAACTCAGCCAGCCGTATAATTTACATAAAGCCGTCCTCGGCAGCATCACCGGAAGCATTCTCATAGGATATAGGAGACGGGGCAGGATATTCATTTTGATTAATGCTATTCTACCCAACCAGGAAATTGGCAGGCCTCCCCATCGCTGGAGGTCCTGCCTTATCCTTTCCAATAAATACACAAAATTAGCCTTATACAACTGACCAAATACTGGAGTAATAAAAATGCCTAAATATAAGAAGCCCTCCAGGGACCAGCGAAAGGGAAAAAGGGAACCGTCTGCTAAGCGGGGTATCACAGCAAGGCCACCCATTGGCATAGCCTCCGATTTTGAAAAATTAATTTTATAGCCTGAGAATGCACTAAATGTATTAATAACTTGGATTAAGCGAGGTATGGACATCAAAGGGTTACTGAGGAATAGAAGAACATCGTCTGCATAAATGGTAATTTTATGTTTACCTGTACCAATCCTTGGGGCCACTATATTAGGATCAGCTCGTATAGCTTCTGCTAGTGGTTCAATTATTAGCGTGAATAACAATGGCGAGAGGGGACATCCCTGACGGCAGCCCCTACCCACACTGAAGCTATCCGAGCCTAATCCATTGGTAACCACAACAGCTTTGGGATCACGATACAATGTTGAGATCCATTTGGTAAACACCTGTCCAACGCCAAACCTCTCCAATGTGTAAAACAAATATGACCATTCGACCCTATCAAATGCCTTTTCTGCGTCTAATGAAACCACTACTCCTGGTATCTTTCCCTGATGACAAGCTTGAATCATATTCAGAGCCCTTCTAACATTATTGGATGATCTACGGCCCTTAATAAACCCCGTCTGATCCTCCTTTATAATATGTGGCAGTATCCTTTCTAGTCTCAGTGCTAACGTTTTAGAGAGGATTTTAAAATCTACATTTAGCAAGGATATTGGTCTGTATGATGTACAATCTTCTGGGTCCTTTCCTTTTTTAAGGATAAGAGAGATATTTGCCTCTTTCAGCGAAGGCGGGAGACAGCCCTGACTATATGCATAGTTATACATGTCCATAAGTGGACCAGCCAGTATTTCTGTAAATTCTTTATAGAATTCAGCTTGAAAGCCATCTGGGCCCGGCGCCTTACCATTTTGAAGGTGCCTAATTGCATCAACTATTTCTTGGGGTGTAAGAGGAGCATTTAGGACCGATACTTGTTCCGGAGTTAGGTCTGGAAAAGTCAAATTTTTAAAAAATGACTGCATCCTCTTTGTCCTATCTTCACAATCCTGTGATTTATATAACTCAGAATAGAATTCTCTAAAGGTCACATTAAAAATACCCGTACTTTCCTTGATAGACATAATAGTCTGAGGGGCCTTTTTTTTTCTTTGCAAGAAATGCTAAGTATCTACCCGGTTTGTCGCCATATTCATATAACCTTTGCTTTGCAAATAATATTTCCCTCTTAGCCGTTTGAGTAAGTGTAGTGTTTAGAGCTGTCCTAAGAGCTGTAATCCTTTGCAATTTAATAATAGAAGGTCTATCAGTGTATGCTGTTTCAGCCGCTTTTAAGCGGGCTTCAAGCAGACGCTGTTGTTCTCCCTTTAATTTCTTCTGGGTCGCTGAGTAGGAGATGATCAAGCCTCGCGTGTAAGCTTTGATGGTCTCCCACATCATTGACGGGTTGCTAGCTGTACCTGAATTAATTTCTAAAAAAGTTTTAAATTCTTGAGAGAAGTACTTTACAAATTTACTATCTTTCATTAAGAAGGGGTCCATACGCCAATGCTGAGGGGATGTCCCACTGTTCCTCGCCTTAGTTTCCATATATACAGCAGCGTGGTCAGAAATTGCTATATTACCTATTTTACAGGATGATATGGAATTTAAAAAAATCGAGGGGGCAAAAAACATATCAATTCTGATATGACATTTATGTGGATTAGAGTAGAAAGAAAAATCTCTACCCTGTGGATGAAGACATCTCCATACATCTACCAATCTTAATTCTTTGTTCAGATCCATCAATTGTCTAGATCTGGGAGATACTCCTGCAGTACTCTTGGGAATCCTGTCTATTTCCGGATCCATAATACAATTAAAGTCTCCCCCTATAATTATATGACGGGCATCAAAAGCCATCAATTTTGAAAAGGCTTCCGTTATAAATTTAAAGGGGTGTGCCAGGGGGCAGTACAAATTTAAAATCCCATATTCCTCTCCATTTATGAGGGCTTTAATCAAGATATATCGTCCAGATTCGTCTTTTATCTGCTTTAGGATTTTGAAAGGGAAATTCTTCCGAACAAGAATAACAACTCCTCTGCTTTTTGAGCTAAAAGAAGAAAAAAAGGCCTGATCAAATCCGCCCTGTCGTAATTTCAAGTGTTCTTTATCTGACAGGTGTGTCTCCTGTAGGAGAGCTATATCAACTCTTTCCTTCTTAAGATTTGATAATATTTTCTTCCTTTTGAGTGGCGAAGTACTCCCCTTGACATTCCAGGTGCACCACTTAACCGACTGATCAACCATAATCCTCTGGGCCAATCTGAGACCCCTCGGGAGGGGGAACCCTATCCAGAACATCCCGAGCGTGGAACATGTAAAATTTACAAAAATAAAGCCTCTTTAATACACCCACAACAATACAGTAAAAAACTATTTCGAAATAAAAAAAATATAAAACGTATCTAAGTGGAGACTTTCCCCCTTGTTCCCAGGGGGCGTCACTTCCTCTCCAAAAGTCCCTCATATCCTCTCCCAACCAATGCCCCACCCTTGACCCAGGCACTCCTCAATAAAATGAGGAGAGTTCAAATATAATACAAAGCTAGAGTTAACAGTGAGCACCCCACCCCCACCCATACCAACACCTGGGTATATTTGGTAATGTTAATACCATATATAAACATATAACTATAAAATTACCACTTCAACAAATAATAATTAAATATGATAATACAAAATAACGAAGGGAAAACAACTCCGCTCCTAAAGACAGAGGTAAAATCGAATAAGGTAACCACCTCCCCCCACCAACATTAACCAAATCCCCCAGCTTATATATATATACATATATATATATATATATATATATATATATACATATATATACACACACATATACATACATCCCTCATATATACATAAAATAATAACAGAAAACAACTCCGGGGGGGGGGAGAAATTCAAATCCCTCTCCCCACCCTCCATGATAATATTAAACAGTAAGGTAAGAGAAAAGAGAAAAAAAAAGGGGGGGGATATAAACCAAAGCGGGGGGGAAAGGCAGACCAACATCCATTATGTCCTACAGTTTATCTAAGAGAGTCCAAGAATTCCTTAGCCTTTTCTGGTGATCCAAAGTTATATACGGATCCTTCATGGTTAAAGCGTAACATCACTGGGTAGCGTAAGGAGTACTGAACATTTAAGTCCCTTAAACGCTTCTTCACCTCGTCGAATGCCTTCCTCTTTCGAACCAGAGCCGGGGAAAAGTCCTGAAATAGCATGATCTTGGATCCTTTGTAGATCATAGCTTGGGGGTCTTTTCCGAGATTTCTAGAGGCTTCTAGGAGTATCTGCCTCTCCCTGTAGCTCTGCAGCCGGAACAGGACCGGGCGTGGGCGCTGGTTCGAGCCGGGCCCACGTATTGCGACCCGGTAGGCCCATTCCACCCTTACCTGGCCTGATCCAGCTTGCAGATTTAAAAGTTGTGGCAGCCACTGCTCCAGGAATGCTGTAAGCTGGCCTTCCTCTTCCTGCTCGGGAAGGCCCAGCAAACGAATATTTTTTCGACGACCTCGATTATCGAGGTCGTCAATATGATTTTCCAAGGTCCGGACTCGCTGCTCGAGAGTCCGGACCTGATCCACGGCCGATTGAGCGGTTGTCTCGGAGGTCGCGGCCTTTAGCTCCGCCCCTCCGACTCGGCGTTGAATTTCTTCAATCTCACGGTCGTGCTTCTGCAGCGCGGCCGAGAGCGACTCCCAACGGTTTCTGGATTCGACAATAAAAGCATCGATCTTCGAGTCAAGCTTGGAAAGCATTTCTGCAAGGCTTGCTACTGTTGGTAAGTCCCCCGGGGCGGCTGTGGACGCCTCTGCTGCAGCTGGAGAGTGTGGGGGAGGGGTTCCTGCATGCTGAGAGCTGCGGGCTCCCTTCCCTTTAGTCATTTTAACTTAGGATTAAGTTGTTTAAATGTAATATTACACAACTAATTGAATTACAAAACTATTATAAATGATTTGGTGAGCTTGGTAGGGGGTAGGTGACCCACTGTGCCCAAGTCTTGGGAGGAGCACTATAGACTCAGTCTTACTGGGTCGCCGCCATCTTGGATCTCCTTTATTTATTTTTGATTATGGACTGAAATGGGAAAAGAACATTTTAAAAACCCAAGATTGTTTAAGAATTGCTGCACTTTTTAAAAGCAAGTCAGCTGACACTCATTATAAATAGTGTTTACACAGCTGCTTGTTCAAGCAGTGGTGAAAGACTTGTTTACAAACGAGCTGGAGCCAAGAGATGAGAATAAATAGAAATTTGATCAAATGTGGAGCTAGGAAAAGCACAGCAGATCAAGCAGCATCAGAGGAGCAGGAAAGTCAATGTTTTGGGCAAGACCCTTTATCGGGACCTCTGATGCTACTTTTTCCAACTCCACATTTTATCTGCTCTGACTTTCCAGCATCTACAGTCCTCACTATCTCCATGAATGGAGATTTGCCTGGCAATGAATAGCTGTGGACTTGTGACCAGTTAACAATGGCACAAGCCTTTTACTTGCCAAAAACAATGTGATTGACTCCTCGGAAGGTGAACAGTTTTGGGGGTATGAATGTTTGAGGTGAAACAATCAGACGTTCACAAGGTCTTTTTAAACTGTGACCCTTAACCAGTAAGCCAAAAACTTTAAATGTCATTCCACCATCCTGTACCTTCTGCAAACAAGTGAAAATATCTGGAGTAGGAAAAGCAAGGATCAGCATTTCCTGACTAGTCAAAAGGAGTATTTCAGCAAAACCTGTGAGCAGGAGCCAATGAACTGTCTTGTCAGTCTTTTCTTCTGCCCATCACACCCATGTGTTTTTTTTCTTCTGTGTCTAACCATATATGTATGCATGGGGATTGAAGTTGATAAGGAAGTTAGAATTTAATTTGCTGCATTTGTATGTCGTCAGTTCATAATTGCTTATCTGTGGTTAGGATATAACTATATGTCATAAATAGCAATTCTTGTAAGTACAGAAACCTGATCCATGCTTTCTGTTAACCTGGGTCAAACAGATGGATAAATTGAGGAATTCTGCTTTTTAAAATCCAATTAAGATGATTCTGGGAATTGTATTCCAGTTCACGACCTCAGTAAGGCATAATAGTTTTCAATGAGACATAAAGTGCTACCTAAATAGAACATATACCCAATTTCTTTCCACTCTGTAAGAAGTTGACATTTGCTGTTCCCAGTGTTTTTTCACACAGGAAGTGAATGGGGCAGGATTCAAATTTGTATTCTTCCTCCTCCATGGATATCTATAAGTATTCAAATTCTGCAGTCAGTTAGTTGAAATCACAGCACTAAGACCAATTTAAATTTGCACTAAATATTTCCTTTTCTTTTATGTTATTGTTTAGTTTAATTTACAGCTTATTTATATTAAACTGTTCAACTTTTAATTCTGAAAAATTACATTTTTAAAATTGACATTTACTATATTTTTACTCTACTTCATTATTCACAGAAGATGCTTGCCAACATTTCAGCCAGAAAGGATGGCTACCCTGAGCTTAGAACTCTCCTATGACAGCCACTATTGTCATTCCCTCATTGAAATGAGAGGACTGACATGTTTAATTTTGGTGCGACATCGATCGACAAAATTTTGCCTCATTGTGTCATTTAGTAATCATACCAAGAATTAACCAATTTAACTTTTAATATCAGTTTGGCAGGATTAATAAATAGCAGTCTGGGATATTAAATGAATAACTACTTATTTGTATCTGTGATATTGAACCAAATCTCGAACAGCATATATTAATGTTGTGAAAATACAGAGGCACATGTCTTTAATATCACGTTGATGAGTGGCATACTTGGTTAAAATTAGATGAGGATATTGTGAGTCGCAACAGAGGCTGTAACCCTTCAGCAGAACTGAAAACAGCTTGGAAAAGGTGGTATTAGTGCTGATAATGGTGTTTAGCTTGAGTAGAGGATGTCGGGAAAGGAGCAAAATGGTTTCATGGAGATGCTGCCCAGAGAGAGAAGAGAACAAATGGAAGCAAGTAAAGGGATAGCTGATAGGAAGTTGGAGAAGATGCGAATGCTGAATAGTACTAACAGGATCTGTCAATAGTTGAAAATGGTTTGGCTGTGCTGGGACCAACCCAAACTGAACACATGAGGCTGGGTAGGTGGGTAGTGACCATAGAATGAGATGGTTCATGCTTTGACACACACACACACACACACTATTTGGGCAGCATCTTTGTTTATGTGTCTCCCTCCTCCCTCACCAACACCATCCCTCCCATGCTGTGCTCACTATAAATACCACATATTCCCAGATGTTTTCAGTTCTTACAAAGGGTCACTGACTTGAATTTGTTTTTCTCTCCACAGATGTTGTCAATCCTACTGAATTTCTTCAGCACTCCTTGTTTCTGCTTCAACAGCATCTCTAGATCTATTGATCTCTAGAATTAATAGTTTTTCTTTGTACTTTTAACTTCACATTGAGTTGTGCACAGATTGACTCTCTGTCTGCCTTGAACAAGACTTGTGAATTGTGAGAATGTGCAGCCAAAGAGAAGGATTTTCTTCATCATTAAATTTCTCGTTATTACATACATACATCAGTTGGATACAAACATATATCAGTTAGAGCATTGCTGCTTCTGCCAATCTCTCCAACTCACCACAACCAACATTATATTTCTTGTTCCTTTATTCACCACAGTCCACTGGTAACAGATACGAAAATGTGCCCTTAATTATGTGGTGAGAACTAGTCATTAGGATGTATTCCTCTGCATGTACATCAACAAAGCAGGGGCAAGATTTTTTTAAAATTTTGTTTTTGAGAATGCAAATTTCTATTAGAAGTGCAATAGGGTTAATTAATTAATCATATAAGCCCACAGAGTGATATGTTCAACGTGCTACAATGCTGCAGCACGAAACTGTTCAGTCCACATTTCTTTTTGAGTAGAGTTCCCTTCTGGACTCATAGTTCAGTGAGTTTGCTCGTAATCATTACTGTTGAATCCATCTTTACTGTAACGCATTTTGTTTGTTACTTTTATTTTACCTACAAAATTGCTTGCAAAATAAGTGATTTGGAATAAAAACAAATGCAAGGACTTCTTACAAAAGTGGGGTGAAAATAGCCTTGTGATCTAAAAGAACACAACAACAAAATTGATTTAGCTTTTTAATAACCAATGAGAACAAACCCAAATTAATTGTCACCTAATTAGAATAAAAAGCTTTTGTGTGTACATGATTGATATCTTCTGTCTCAGCCCTTGTTCAAGACCTCCTTCTCTTTACTTAGTCCATCACAGCTGCGCTGCAATATACTTATCATATTAGCTCTGATTAATAACTAACAGTACCCTATTTTCATTTATCAACAGTCAGCTATAACTGAGTGGAACTGGGATTGGTCAAAAGTGCTGCATTGTAATCTAGGACTGAGTCAATTGACCTTCAGGGCACTGCTAGCAAACAGGTAATAGCTTATTTTCAGAACTGACTGTCATGTTCACTTTGTACATTGTTTTATTATACATCCTCATGTGGCATTTCTCCAAGAAATAGCTGCTTGTGTGATTTGTGTAGCAAAACTATTTCATATATCTGATCATAAAGACATGATTCAGCAAAATGTTGGCAAGCAAATGCATTTATGCACTTTGTTCTCTGAATTTTAGTTATTAATTAATTGTATGCAATCCTTTAATTTTGTTTTATTTTCTTTATTTTACATTAGTCTAAATATGTCATAAAAATGTGCTTGTGTGATTAATCTTCTGTCTTTCCACTTCCCTGAAAATGGTTGCTTTGTGTATTTCAGTCTCTGATTCAGTCAGTTTGCAGTGGCTGATATTTTGCCATTGATATGATATTGTTTTTTTCGTACAATTATCATACATTCTGAAGAGTATCTAACGGAGAGTCAAAAATGTTGTATGCAACCACAATAAAATGCCTGCTCCTTTCTGCCAAGCTCATTAATTTCCACAACATTTATAAAACTTTAAATTTTTCCTTTCCCTCACATTTGCACTAATCCTGGTGCAAAATTGGTAACGGTATACTCCCCTTTGACTAATTTTGCACACCCTATTTCGTATAAGAGTACAAATAATCTCAAGGTGAAAAATCAAACTGAGTTAGAGGAAACTTACTCAAGATTATGTACAGAAATGACCATGGGAAGTATGATGGTGCTACAAACACTTTTGATTCATAAGATAGCTAATATATCAAATTCCTCAAGCACAAAATCCTTTGGGATCATAGATCATATTCATTAGCATTGTAGATCAAATCCTGGAGGCAAAGCAATCTCCAAAACTGAGAGTGATGGAACAGACTAAATTTTTAACAAGGAGGCCAATTAGTGGCCAAGGTGCATGGTCTCCATCCAATTAGAAATGGCAGAGACATGGAGTTGCAAGACTGGTGTGATGTGAAAGCAAAGTGACAGCCATTATTGTGGTTACCAGTTTATTGGGAAATAGCAGAAGGATGAGGACAGTGATAGAGCAGAAGGATAGGCAAGTATTTTGAAGCTGGTCTCTCAATTCACCAAGAACTTTTGAGAGCTTCAAACATCTGGTTAATAATTGAAAGAATAACACATCAAGGTTTCATATTTTAAAACTGGGAGATTCAAGGTTTACTCATGCTAGACATAGAAATTGCTGTCATAGCCTTCAAGTGTAAATAATTTTAACCTTTCTTTCAATAAAACAATGTGAGTCTTTTTCAACTCTCGCAACTGAACTACCAAGAATTACTGTGTTGCAAACTCCAGCACAGGTCAAATGACCTCCTGCATCTACCCGACACTTAAAGTTACAATCATAAAATATAATAATTTATAAATGAAATGGTGCAAAAACATAATACTATGAACTTCATAATTGTAACACGTCTGCAGGCATAAGCACACATGGGGCTGAGCAGCCTGAGAGAGCACTGTCCTCTCGAACATTCAAAACTTAGATTTGCAGGGGCAAAGCTCAGATCTAGAGCAAAAGTGAGAGTCACAACACTGAAAATCGTAGCATCAAATATGTTAGTGTATCTTGAAGCAGTGAAGAAGGGCAACATTGTCTCAACTCTCAGCTAATTTGCAGGAATGGAAACTGCACAATTCAAGAGAGAGGACTTTGCCAAATGTGGCTGGCCATATATGGTTGTTCTGACAGGAGGTAGCCCAGGGTGGCAGTATATCAGGTGATGGCAAGATGAAAGTCTGTCTAAAACTTAGTGAAAAGATCTGATTATCTCCAGATGACAGGGATAGAACTCATTCCTCCTTGATTTTCTTCATGTCTCAGAATTAGCTTAATGAATTGGTTGTGCCCTGCAGAAGTAGTTGCTGACAGAGGTGATTTAGAATAGCCACTTCCTATGTTTTCCATAGAGACATATTTCGAAATGGGGAGTAGGTGCAGACCAAGAGATATCTTCATTGACTTGAGTACTTAGGCTGCACTGTAACATCACTCAAACCACGCTTTCACCAGTGCAGACAGACTTAGCTCAATAGACATTCTCGATCTTAGAACTAGTGAGACAGAGTCAATTACAATCCACAAGTGAACAGAGAGAGATCTTGAAGTCAAACATAGTATGGGCAATCCTCGCTGAAGAATGAAGAACAGGCACAGCCATGGCCAGTTGAGGTGTAATGCATCGGCTCGTGATTCGTACACAAGGTGATTATCCCAAGCCAAGAGTTAGAGATTTGTGCCCATGCCAAAGTTCCTTGAGATGGTTCAAAATAATAGGGACAGATTGGAAGACTCCGTCACCTGTCCCCTATCTACTATTAGGACTTTGATGACACAACTATTTCATTGCGAGAGTCACACCCTTGTGAAAAGCTACTGAGGCATTACTGTGTATGAAGAAGTGGCACGCAGAGTATGTGAAACATTCCACTATTCGAGCAGCTGAAATGGCAAAGATGCAAAAATACCTCTTGCATTCCAATTGGTCGTTCACTAAGATACTCACATGGTGATCATAGAACAGCAAAAGTCAGAAATGATATTGAGGAAGCTACCTCTCATATGGTACTGTCATCATCATTAGTTCCTTGGACCTTCTGACTGTATTACTTCTCTACACTGCAAGGCCTTATGACATAGGCTGCCCCAGTAGTTGTTGCCTTGATGGTCTACACTGGATGGACTCCTCAAATGGAGGTATATGAAGACCCTCTTTGCCTCATTGTGGGATCCTTTTGGAACTCCATGTAAGATGTAACCGTGAACTACATCATGCAATGATGACCAGCCGTGGGAGAAATGTTGCCAGGACATAATTTGATCCTTAGAACAACCCAGCTATGAAGAAATTTGCGGCAGTTGTGACTTTTGCAGCTAATGTTAGGAAATGCCCACATGTTTATACGTCAGAAAGCAATTCGCTTAGCTATGAGCAGCCTCATGCAGCACTAATACTCTGACATTTCTAGGAAACTTAATTGATCCACCCTCTTGTGAGGATATCATTTACATAGTCTCTCAGTCCCTTGCTCCTTCTCAGTAACTTCCTCATGGGCAAGTATCTACTGCTGATGATGCTTCTCATCGCGTTGCTCATCTCCTGTTCAGAGTAACTAATCTTGATTTGCAGGAAAGACCTTTCTTATCTTCAGTTGCACCATCATATCTTTCTATCCCACTCCTGCGATTTTATTTCTTCACATAGTTTCTGGCTGTCTCATTCTTAATTATACTGTGATAGGTTATCTTTCTAAGGGGTACAATTTGAATATAGAATAATCAAAAGTAACATTGTAGGTCCGATTTACCAAACATCAAGTGTATTTCTTCATCTGAGTGCAAAAGCGCTGAATTAATGAAAATTTATGGGATGTGGGTGTTACAGCTCAGGGCAGTACTTTTTTTTCCCTTCCATACTTTCAGACAGTACTTAGGAGTCAACTACATTGCTGTAGATCTGGAGTCATGTGTAGGTCAGATAAGAAAATTGAATGACATGAATGAACCAAATGAGATTTTAATAGCCATCAAGAATGGTTACATGAACATCATTGAGCCAGATTTTAATTCTAGGATTTTATTGAATTCAAATGCCATGTGGGATTCAAACCCAGGGCCTCAGACTATTCGTCTGCATGGCATGGGTCTCTCCAATTCCTAGTCCAGTGATATTAAAACTACATTATTTAGTTCCACATTTGTCTTTCCCTTTGAACTTCTGTTTTCATAAAAAGCGTAAGTATTCAGGATCCTAAGTTTTAAAAAATTGATTTGTTTCTATAAATTCAAGTATGACCCTGTACCATGAATATTACAAGGAGTATATAACAAGCCAGAGAGATATGTCAGATTATCAGGGAGTTTTATTATAGTTTAGTCAAAGACTGGTTGAGACATCTCAGAAGTATTTCAGGGTTCACTTAATTACACCTGTAGTACACCAAAGTACCTAATGTATTTCTTCAGGGGCTTATGAGAATTTTTAATCAGAGCTATGAGTTATAGTATCAGACCATAAACATATTCTTTCACCAATCATGTCTACTGTGGAATGTATCCAATAAGGACTAGAATTAAACAGAGGATTTCTAATGAGATCTATACTAATCAAGTTTGACATCACATAGCAGTTATTCACAGAATTAAATCCTTGTGAATTTTGAGAAAGCAACTATTGCAGATTCAGCTACAACTGTTTAATCAGTTGTACCAAAGCTCCTGAGAAAACCAGCAATGGTATGAAAGTTTTATTATATCTCTATACTGTTGGAGCTCTTAAGTTAAAAGAATGCAAGAGAGTAGCTAGCTGACCTACATTAGCTAATTAACTCATACATTTATGTACAGCAGCATAGCTACTATAATCGAATTCCAGTTAAGATTTCATAAAATATGAAATTCAGTACTAAAGACAAGACAGTACTTTTACTAATTGCAATTCTGAGGGAAAAAGTGAGGACTGCAGATGCTAGAGATCAGAGTCAAAAAGTTTAATGCTGGAAAAGCACAGCCAGTCAGTCAGCATCTGAAGACCAGGAGAGTCGACGTTTCAAGCATAAGCTCTTCATCAGGAATGGAGGGAGGTGATGGTGATCGGTCGGAAAAGAGAATGGAGCAGATAGGTGAGAAGGTAGATGGACAGGTAGGCAACCGAATTAACATGGACATAAATTACAACTCACAGCTACACCTCCTCCCACCCTGCTTCCTGCAAAAATGCTATCTCTTAATCCCAATTCCTCTGCCTACGCCGCATCTGCCCCCAGAAGCACCTGAGGGGGCAGCACGGTGGCTCAGTGGTTAGTACTACAGCCTCACAGCGCCAGGGACCCAGTTTTGATTCCTGCTTCAGGCAACTGTCTCCCCGTGTCTGCATGGGATTTCCTGTAGGTGCCTTGGTTTCCTTCCACAATCCAAAGAAATGCAGGTGAGGTGAATTGGCTCTGCTCAATTGCCCATAGTGTGAGGTGCATTAGTAAATGTAGGGGAATGGTCTGGATGGGTACCTCTTCGGAGGGTAGTTGTGGACTTATTGGGTCAAATGGCCTGTTTCCACATTGTGGGGATTCTGAAGGGATTCTAATTCCACCAGAGAACATCCCAGGTGGCCTCCTTCTTCAGGGACCACAATTTCCCCTCCTCGTGGTTAATGATGCCCTCCAGCACATCTTCTCCACTTTCCGCACCTCTCCAATCGCAACAAGGACAGACCCCCCCCCCACCCCCGGTCCTCACCTTCCCCCCCACCAACTTCCAGATGCAACACATCATCCTCCTGCCACCACCAGGGATATATTTCTCTCCCCATCCCTATCTGCAGTCTGCAGAGACTACTCCCTCCGTGACTCCCTTGTTAGGTCCACGCCCCCCCCCACAAACCCACCGTCCACTTCTAGCACCTTTACTTGCCTCTGCAAGAAGTACAAAACCTGCGCCCACACCGCCCACCTCACCTCCGTCCAAAGAATCCTTGCATATCTAACAGAGATTTACCTGCACTTCCACGCACATCATCTACTGTATCCGTTGCTCCCGATATGGTCTCCTCTACACTGGGGAGACAGGTCACCAACTTGCACTCAGAGAACATCTCTGGGACACACATACCAATCAACCCCATTGCTTCATGGCCAAACACTTCAATTACCCCTCCCACTCCGCCAACGACATGCAAGTCTTTGGCCTCCTCCATTGCCAAATCCTAACCACCTGACGACTGGAGGAAGAACGTTTCATTTTCTGCCTTAGGACCCTCCACCCACAAGGGATCAATGCTGAATTCACCAATATCCTCATTTTCCCCTGTCCCCATTTCCCAGATGCAATCCTCTAACTTGGCAGTGACCTTTTGAACTGTCCTACCTGTCCATCTCCCTTCCCACCTATCCGCTCCACCTCCTCTCCAACCTATCACCATCACCACCCACCGTCATCTACCTATCGCATTCCCAGCTACCTTCCCGCCAGAGCCACTCCCTCCCATTTATCGCTCAACCCACCCATCCCCAACCATCACCATTCCCGATGAATAGCTTATAGTCTCCTGCTCGTCGGATGATGCCTGACTGGCTGTGCTTTTCCAGCGCCACACTTTTCATTTCTAATTGCGATTCTCCACATTTGAGAAGTGAGTACTTTGACACTTTTTTCTTAGTATAAGCCAATATCTTGAATTCTGCAGTTAGCAGCAGAACAATACCACTAGCTATTAACTTCATAGAGAACTGGCCATAAAGATCTGCAGATCTCTATGACACAAATTTAACATTTCTCAATATTAAATTTGAATCTGTAGATTCAAGTAGATATTGGGCATCCAACAACAGTGATATCATCAAGCAGGAAAATTCTCATGGGCAAGCTAGGAAGTTAAAGTCACTGGTCTTCCTTTACTTTTCGAGATCATTTTACAGAAAATAAAATGAAGCTTGGGACATACATATATGATTAATGGAGAAGCTGAAATACATAAGCAAGCTTTAAAATTGAAGTATTGGTTTCTTTTTAATCTTAGCTCTAAGAAATATGTGCTTCCACGAATATGACATTAGTTATTTTCAGAGCCAGAGATATTCAGTGGTGTTAATGAAGTTAATAAGCCATTAAAAACTCTATTTTTCCTCATTAAACAAGGTTTAACATTTTAACAGGTTTTGCACCTAATCTAACAGTGTAAAAGTAAACATTCTTGTGAGTTAAATTATTTTTAATTGATGCCAGTATAGGAATCAGTATCGGGCATCTTTGACTAAGAAGTAAAAATACTAACTGTTGTGATCTAAATTATGTACCACAAACATAGAAGCTTAAAAATAACTTAACATAATCCAACAGGTGCTTAATTTGGTTATATACAATGCCTTTTCTCCTCTTTTAGCAGGGGATTAACACTTTTGCTAGAAGTGGGTGAAAATCAATGCTAAAATAATGGCATAGAATGTTATGTGACTGTATTCTTTATTTGCATATTAGTGTTATCATTGAGGGATGGGGGTCGGACAGTTCAGCTGGATGGACAGCTGGTTTGCAGAGTGTTGTCTATAGCATGGCATCAGTTCCTCCACTGGCTAGGTTATCACAACAGACTCACCTGAAAAACCTTTCCCCTCGCCCGAGGCACAATGACCCTCAGGTTAAACAACCACTAGTCCTCTCTCTTTCTTTCTCTCTCTCTCTCTCTCTCTCTCTCTCTCTCTCTGTTTAATGAGAGAGCAGCCCTCTAGTGACTTTACCCTTTTACTTCACTTACTGGAGTGATTTGTAATGAGGTCAGCCAGCTGGACATCATAGAATATGAGTTTATCTAATCCAATTAGGGAGAGCTGGCTGACAGATTAAAAATGGTAAATGACAGGGATATTGAAATCCTGAGTGCTTGACTCCGTGAGAGGTAGTGCTACCATCAAAGACTGTGCATTTGTAAATAAAGTGTGATTAGTGATGGGATGCCAGCCTCTGAAGAGTTATTTCAGTGGTCACGAGAGTAGAGCGCAACCCTGAACTAACTTGCCTCCAGCAGTCATTTTGAAGTTGGGCAGTAAGCATTTTCCTACATTATGCATCTGCTGGGAAGCTTGACTCGTTCAACCCTGACATTCAGCACAAGGCCCAGAATGTTGAAATAATGTCACATTTTTTCTGGGTAACAACATTGTAGTGGCAGAAGGAAAACAAAACAAGTAATTCTCATGACAGCCTGTGGTACTGCAGCTTTTTTCTGTCACGAGGAGCCTAACTTTTCCTGAGGCACCAGATGCTAAAACCTTTCAAGGACGGGTACAGCTGAGAACAGAAGTGAGTCAAACAGTCAGGGCAGGTAGGGACAAGGTAGGACTAATAAATTAAACTGCATTTATTTCAATGCAAGGGGCCTAACAAGGAAGGCAGATGAACTCAGGGCATGGTTCGGAACATGGGACTGGGATATCATAGCAATTACAGAAACATGGCTCAGGGATGGGCAGGACTGGCAGCTTAATGTTCCAGGATACAAATGCTACAGGAAGGATAGAAAGGGAGGCAAGAGAGGAGGGGAAGTAGCACTTTTGATAAGGGATAGCATTACAGCTGTGCTGAGGGAGGATATTCCCGGAAATACATCCAGGGAAGTTATTCGGGTAGAACTGAGAAATAAGAAATTGATGATCACCTTATTGGGATTGTATTTTTGACCCCCTAATAGTCAGAGGGAAATTGAGAAACAAACTTGTAAGGAGATCTCAGCTATCTGTAAGAATAATAGGGTAATTATGGTAGGGGATTTTAACTTTCCAAACATCGATTGGGACTGCCATAGTGTTAAAGGTTGAGATGGAGAGGAATTTCTTAAGTGTGTACAAGACAATTTTCTGATTCAGTATGTGGATGTACTGACTAGAGAAGGTGCAAAACTTGACCTACTCTTGGGAAATAAGGCAGGGCAGATGACTGAGGTGTCAGTGGGGGAGCACTTTGGGGCCAGCGACCATAATTCTATTTGTTTTAAAATAGCGATGGAAAAGGATAGACCAGATCTAAAAGTTGAAGTTCTAAATTGGAGAAAGGTCAATTTTGACGGTATTAGGCAAGAACTTTCAAAAGCTGATTGGAGGCAGATTTTCGCAGGTAAAGGGACGGCTGGAAAATGGGAAGCCTTCAGAAATGAGATAATAAGAATCCAGAGAAAGTATATTCCTGTCAGGGTGAAAGGGAAGGCTGGTAGGTATAGGGAATGCTGGATGACTAAATAAATTGAGGGTTTGGTTAAGAAAAAGAAGGAAGCATATGTCAGGTATAGACAGGATAGATTGAGTGAATCCTTAGAAGAGTATAAAGAAAGTAGGAGTATACTTAAGAGGGAAATCAGGAGGGCAAAACAGGGACATGAGATAGCTTTGGCAAATAGAATTAAGGAGAATCCAAAGGGTTTTCACAAATATATTAAGGACAAAAGGGTAACTAGGGACAGAATAGGGCCCCTCAAAGATCAGCAAGGCGGCCTTTGTGTGGAGCCACAGAAAATGGGGGAGATACTAAATGAATATTTTGCACCAGTATTTACTGTGGAAAAGGATATGGAAGATATAGACTGTAGGGAAATAGATAGTGACATCTTGCAAAACGTCCAGATTACAGAGGAGGAAGTGCTGGATGTCTTGAAACAGTTAAAAGTGGATAAATCCTCAGGACCTGATCAGGTGTACCCTGGAACTCTGTGGAAAGCTCGAGAAGTGATTGCTTGGCCTCTTGCTGAGATATTTGTATCATCGATAGTTACAGGTGAGGTGCCGGAAGACTGGAGGTTGGCAGATGTGGTGCCACTGTTTAAGAAGGGTGGTAAAGACAAGCCAGGGAACTATAGACCGGTGAGCCTGACGTCGGTGGTGGGCAAATTGTTGGAGGGAATCCTGAGGGACAGGATGTACATGTATTTGGAAAGGCAAGGACTGATTCGGGATAGTCAACATGGCTTTGTGCGTAGGAAATCATGTCTCACAAACATGACAGAGTTTTTTGTAGAAGTAACAAAGAAGGTTGATGAGGGCAGAGCAGTAGATGTGATCTATATGGACTTCAATAAGGCATTCGACAAGGTTCCCCATGGGAGACTGATTAGCGAGGTTAGATCTCCTGGAATACAGTGAGACCTAGCCATTTGGATACAGAACTGGCTCAAAGGTAGAAGACAGAATGTGGTAGTGAGGGTTGTTTTTCAGACTGGAGGCCTGTGACCAGTGGAATGCCACAAGGATAGCAGCTGGCCTCTCTACTTTTTGTCATTTACATAAATGATTTGGATGCGAGCATAAGAGGTACAGTTAGTAAGTTTGCAGATAACACCAAAATTGGAGGTATATTGGACAGTGAAGAGGGTTACCTCAGATTACAACAGGATCTGGACCAGATGGGCCAATGGGCTGAGAATTGGCAGATGGAGTTTAATTCCGATAAATGCGAGGTGCTGCATTTTGGGAAAGCAAATCTTAGCAGGACTTATACACTTAATGGTAAGGTCCGAGGGAGTGTTGCTGAACAAGAGACCTTGGAGTGCAGGTTCATAGCTCCTTGAAAGTGGAGTCGCAGGTAGATAGGATAGTGAAGAAGGCGTTTGGTATGCTTTCCTTTATTGGTCAGAGTATTGAGTACAGGAGTTGGGAAGTCATGTTGCGGCTGTACAGGATATTGGTTAGGCCACTGTTGGAATATTGCGTGCAATTCTGATTTCCTTCCTATCGGAATGATGTTGTGAAACTTGAAAGGGTTCAGAAAAGATTTACAAAGATGTTGCCAGTGTTGGAGGATTGGAGCTACAGGGAGAGGCTAAACAGGCTGGGGCTGTTTTCCCTGGAGCATCGGAGACTGAGGGGTGACCTTATAGAGTTTACAAAATTATGAGGGGCATGGATAGGATAAATAGACAAAGTCTTTTCCCTGGGGTTGGGGAGTCCAGAGTTAGAGGGTGTGAGGGGAAAGATATAAAAGAGACCTAAGGGTCAACTTTTTCACGCAGAGGGTATATGGAATGAGCTGCCAGAGGATGTGGTGGAGGCTGGTAAAACTGCAACATTTAAGAGGCATTTAGATGGGTATATGAATAGGAGGAGTTTGGAGGGATGTGGGCCGGGTGCTAGCAGGTGGGACAAGATTGGGTTGGGCTATCTGGTCAGCATGGACGGGTTGGACCTAAGGGTCTGTTTCCATGTTGTTCATCTCTATGACTCTGACTAATTGGTTGACATAGTTAAGGAATATTATGACCCCAGTCCTTTTTTAATTCTGAGATGCAATTCGAGAACTAGGGCCATTGATAACAGAGTTTTGACTAGTTTAAGACAATTGATTTTATCATAGGAAAATGTGGCAAGTGGAGCACGTGAGTTGGAAGATATTCTGATGGATGTGGACACCTTCACCAGTCCACTTGAGCTTAGGGAACACCACTTTAGTGCAAGCAACTGCAAAGCCTGGCTCAGGAAATATCCTGATAACAGCATATCATTGTCGGGCCACAGCAAAACCTCAAAACCCCCAAAGGCCAAGTCTTGCCAAACAGTAACAATGTTCCTCAGGATCCTGCCGGTATGACATTATAATTGCCAATGTGCGGAATTGGGGCAGCAGCAGAGCCTCAGTAGACTTAAATGGAGTAAGTTAACTCATAGGGGAGTATTCTGGAGTGTGTCCAAGAGACTTCATACCCTGGAAACTCCATCTGTATCTGGTTTGAAACAATAAAATTACTTAGCAACATCCAAATCAGAGTCAGTCAACATAATTGTCTGGTTAACTGGCTATCCACTTCTAATGTAGATTGATAGCCATGTGGCCATATCAGTGATTGCAGAACCAGTTTTTAATAAAACTTGCTCTGGGCTTCAGCCCTTAAATTTGTACAAGACTTTGGCTCAGCTGTGAACCTTTGCAAATGAAGGGTACAACCTCTGTTTGGGTTTGTTATGAAAGGCAGCTGGTTCAGTTACCAGTGATTGTACTAAAAGGCTTGGGCCCAGTTTGATGGAGAAAAACTGGTTGCAAGAGATTCGCATAGCATTGTCTGTAGAAAATAGCAGCTGATGAAATCCTAATTAAACACCCAGAAGGTCTCGGGACCATGAGAGAATAAGACCACCTTGCATGTTGACCAGGAAGCAATTCTGTGATTCTGCAAGGTCCACCCAGTGTCATTTGCCTTTCAGGCAAAAGTAGAAACAGTGAAGGAATCATCACACCAGTCCAGTTCGCAGAATGGTCATCATCGATCGTACGAATGTTGAAGCCCAGTGGGTCAGTTTGCCTTTGTGGGGATGTAAAACAAACAGTAAACTGTTTTCCTCAGTTGGATAAATCCCTCAGGTAGAGGATTTGTACACAAAGCTGGCAGGAGGTTTGTTCTTCATGAAGCATGACATGAGTCACTCTTACTTGTAATTGCATTTAGACCAGGATTCTGAGAAGCATGCTACAATTACTACCTAAATGGGCTTGTACCAAGAAATGAGATTGCCAGTCAGCATATTGTCAGTGTTCAATTTTTCAGCAGAGGATGGAGAACATTTTGCAAGTTCTACCTCAGATTGGCATTTACCTAGATGACGTCCTGATAATGGAAGACTAATAAGGAACACTTGGAGAACTTGGATACAGTCCTGAGGTGTTTTGTTTTTTGAGGCAGGCATATGCCTAAGAAGGGAAAAAATTGAGTTCCAAGCACCTCAAGTAATCTACTTGGGCTACAGGGTCGACATGACTGGCTTACATCAGTTGGAAGATAAAATGAGGGCAATTGAAGGCACTATGCCCCTATGTCTGTACAAGACTTAGATCATTATTTCTGGGAAGCTATTACAGAAAGTCCATACATAACTTGGCATTCATCTGGCACCATTGCATCAACTCCTAAAGGATCAGTCTTTGAAATGGTCTCATAGATAAGCCCAGCTTTCTCTGAAGTAAAGGAACAACTATCATCCTTTAATTCATTGTCTCACTATGATCCCAAGAAAGCCCTGGTATTGACACGTGATACCTCCTTGTATGGCATTGTGGTGATATTGCCTCATTGGTGGCCCACTGGAGAAGAACATCCAACTGTTCATCCATTCAGGACTTTGGTTAATGCAGAGCATACATACGGCAAATACAACAAGAAGGATTGGCAGTCATATTTGGAGTCAAAGTTCCACCAATACCTTTTATTTATGAAAATTTGTGGTATTCACGGACCACAGACCCCTACTTGGTCGTCTTAAAGATGCTAAGGCAGTGCCACCCATAGCTTCAGGCTGCATTCAACAATGGGCTCTCATATTAAATGCTTATGATTTCAAATTAGAACTTCAACCAAGAGGTCAGTACCGAATGCGGATGTATTGAGCTGTCTTCACTTAGCAGATATTTTTATAGACCAGACCAGATTCCCTCAAAATATTTTAAGAAGGTAGCCTAATCCTAACTTTGTCCTTTTTTAAAGGCAGATGTGAAATGCACGTTCTCGATATGATGTGATTGGTCAAACTACTCGACATTAAGCAAAACACAATTTATTTAAACGCCATAGTTAAAATACAAACAAAAGAAAGAGAAATTTAGAAAATTAGCTAGATTAGATCACATGGAATATAGGGAGAACGAGCTATTTGGATTCAGAACTGGCTCGTGGATAGAAGACAGAGGGTGGTGGTGGAGGGTTGTTTTTCAGACTGGAGACCTGTGACCAGCAGTGTGCCACAAGGATCAGTGCTGAGTTTGCTACTTTTTGTCATTTATATAGATGATTTGGATGTGAACATAAGAGGTATGGTTAGTAAGTTTGCAGATAACACCAAAATTGGAGGGGTTGTCGACAGTGAAGAAGATTACCTCAGAGTGCAACGGGATCTTGATCAAATGGGCCAATAGGCCGAGGAATGACAGATGCAATTTAATTTAGATAAATGTCAGGAACTGCATTTTGGAATGGTAAATCAGGACACGATCTATATACTTAATGGTAAGGTCTTGGGGAGTGTTGCTGAACAAAGAGACCTTGAGTGCAAGTTCATAGGTCTTTGAAAGTAGAGGTGCAGGTAGATAGGATAATGAAGAAGGCATTTGGTATGGTATGTTGCCTTTATTGGTCAGAGCATTAAGTATAGAAGTTGGAAGGTCATGTTGCGGCTGTACAGAACATTGGTTAGTTCACTATTGGAATACTATGTGCAATTCTGGTCTCCCTTCTGTAGAAAGGATGTTGTGAAACTTGAAAGGGTTCAGAAAAGATTCACAAAGATGTTGCCAGGGTTTAAGCTATAAGGAGAGGCTGAGGCATGGTTAGGATAAATAGCCAAGGTCATTTCCCTGAGTTGGGGGAATCCAAAACTAGAGGGCATAGGTTTAAAATCAGATGGGAAAAATTTAAAAAGGACCTAAGGGGCAATTGTTTTCCAGCAGAGGGTGGTGCATGTACGGAATGAGCTACCAGAGGAAATGATAGAGCTGGTACAATTTCAACATTTAAAAGGCACGTGGATGGGTAAATGAATAGAAAGGTTTAGATGGATATGTGCCAAATTTATTTTGGATATCTGGTCGACATGGACAAGTTGGACCAAAGGGTCTGTTTCCATGCTGTGTATCTCCATGATTGAGAGATTTCAAAGAAAGTAGCAGCGAGGAATCGTTCACTGAAGCTTCCAACTCTGGGACCCCAAACAGCTTCTGACTGCTCAAGCTAAAACAAACATAAAGACAGGTCTGTGAGTATTGGCTCCTCTCATTCAAGCTGCTTTCATTGTTCCAACTTTTTTAAAAAAAAACCTAAAGGCCTCCCAAGCTGCTTATTTAGGGAATCTCCACTACCAGTTTGGCATCTCTGCTTTTACAACTTCTCTTCAAAAAAACCCCAGGACAAAGTAACCTTTTTAATGTGACAACATTGTCACAACATACCACCCATGGTACCGGAAGTGGAAGAATGAGTCATGACATTGAATTTTCTGAACACTGTACCAATCACAGCTAACAACATTAGACTTTGGACAAAGAAAGATCAAGTCCTTTAAAAACTGAAACAAATTGTTTGAATACAGGAAATCAAAGGGTCATCGCTGCAAGAATTACTACTTTTTTGGGCCCAGAACGACCAGCTCATAGTTGAGGATAACAAATTAATATCGGAAGTAAGAATGATTGATGCAAGCAAAAGTCACCATCAGATACTGACTGCACTCCACCAAGGTCATTTAAGGCTCTCCAAAATGAATATGTTGGCAAGGAGTTATGTCTGGTTGCCAGGCTTGACACAGAGAAAGCCGCATTGGTGGGATATGGCCCAGACTCTCCACAAGGTCAAACATCACTGCCAGCAGCTTCCACAAATAAGTTGGAGTGGCTGGGTAAACCTTGGACTTGGTTGCATGTCAACTATGCAGGTCCTTTCATGGGTTCAATGTTTTTAGTCACTGTAGATGCCCATCCAAAGTGGTTGGACATGCGTAGAATCCATTCGTCAAAACTGGAGTGCCGATAGAAAAATTGCATACGTTTTTGCGACACACTGAGCCTTGGAGTTATTGGTCACAGATAACATGCCATGGTTTACCAACGAGGACTTTGGTTACTTCTTGAAATCAAATGGGATTTGACATCTTAGGACAGTTCCATACCACTCATCATCTAATGATCTGGCTGAATGAGAGGTCCAAATTTTGAATGCTGGATTGAAGAAATGACCTACAGCCTCACTCGATACCAAGCTGTCATGGTTTTTGTTTGATTATGGGACCACCCCATATGCAACTACAGGGATAACACCAGCAGAGTTGCTGATGGATGGAATACTGCACCAGGCCAAGTGTGATCCTCTTAGAACCAGGAAATGGCGTCAGGCACCAGTGCAGAACCCAAGACTCCACTCGTTTAGTACGGGGATATTTGGTGCAAGAATCATGGAAGCAGACATGCATCAGTGAGATACACAATCAACACGAGATCAGGACTAATGACTTATAAAGTTTGGGTAAGTGAAACGGTCCTGAATAAGGGTTGGACCACTTGAAAGCTGCAAATTCACAAACTGTGTGGGAGCAAACCTTGCCCTATCCCTTGGAGCCTTCAGAAATACTTCAGACATCCATTGATTCATCCTCTCCATCAAACATTATCAAGTCCTCTGAATCAGAGATGGACGTGACAGAAGTAGCTGCCTCAATGCTTCTGCCTCTGGAAGAAGGGAGTGAAAGTCTACCGAGGTACTTCAGGCACAAGAGGTGAGTTCCCATTCGTTACATATCTCCTGTGTCAGATTCTGAGTTGGCGGAACGTGACCCAGTGTTAAAGCATCCCAGGAGGCTTTTAAGGACTGCTCTGTGTCCATGGACTCAGAGCAAGAGGCACATAGTGATTGTAACGAGGTCCGCCAACTGGATCTTACAAGAATATGACTTAGTTGATTGGACCAGATTAACAGCCTCATCAGAGAGGCTGGCTGACACAAACTTTGAATGTCAGGAATATTGATACCCTGAATGCCTGATTTAGTGAGAAGCAGTTCTATTGTCAAAGGTTTAAATAAAGGGTGTTTCATAGTAGGATGCTGACGTTATCTTTTTAGTAGGGCTACCAGAGGTAGTTTCACAAGTATAGTCTCTGCTTTCTCTCTTAAAGCAAACTAAATTTTTAAATGAAGGAACCTGTGGCTTAGTTGTATTTAAACTTGTACATTTATAACAGTTAATACTTAATATTAGTTTGGAATCATTTGTATAGTGCCAGTACCAATATTGCAATTAAAGAATATTAGCTATCATAGTATATATTGGCAAGATTAAATAGTATTATCTACTACTCATAGCATTCTCCACTTTATCCTTTTGCCTTCTAGAATAACCTTTAGCAAAACATTTTTTGCAGAAAACTAATCTCTGCAGAGGAATCTGTTGTTCTCTTTTCATAAAGAAAGATGTGTGCATGCATGTGCTTGTATGTGTATTTTGAGGATATTTAAAGGGATTAAGCATTTGTACCTTCATTTTACAACATATTATATCGATGTTGCAATATGTTTTATTTTAATAACAAATCCATAATTTTGTTTATTAAGAAATTGGGTTAATAGATGTTTGTTTAAAAACCTGATATAGAAAAGGTATTTAATTGGTTATCTTGGGAATTGGGAATTTTTTTAAAGTTCTGCGCTGTGACCCATGAAGTGTAACAACAAGAGCAACAGTGCACATCCCCAGTCCAGTCATGAAAGGATTGGGAGCTATGACAAAAAGAAATTGTATCCAGAGAATATAAAATAGTATGGGCATTTATATAGTCAAAGGGAATTGAATTGTTATTACTTTGCAGTGAAAAAAAGTAATTGTTGTTTAAGAAGTTACTTTAAACCAGTTAGGTACTGATTATAATTGACACTATGTATCACAATTTACCTCAAAAATAAGAATTATAAACTGCAGAACTAAAATAATTGATAATGTGTGAGTACATAGAAACTGTTATGTATAAATCCTCAAATTGCCTGTTCCTGAAAAATTAGTGAGGGATGTTGTTCAGCTTAGAAGAGTACACTACTGGATGACCTCATTCATTTTAGCAATAAAAACACAACTGGAAAACTTAGTCAGAGGGGGATCAAAATTGCCTAGATGTAAATGTGTTTGGAAAAAAATGATAATTTTATTTTTCAATGTCAAAGAGTTGTGTTCATTGATCACCTCTTAACCTGTGTCAAGCAAAAAGAAGTTTTTAAAAAATTCCTCTATTGATTAAAATGTTAAAGAAAAATTGAAAACAGTCAAAATTAGTTATAACGTAATATTTATTGCAAAATAGGAATTGCTTATTTTTCACAGTTCAATTTTATTTATGTTTTTGTTTGAATGGGGTAATGTTACCAGTCATGATGAAAAATTGGTTTGAAACAGCTTTTTTTTAAACTGCCAGTGGACCTCCACAAAACTAAAAATTGGGTCTTCTAAGCAGGCCACCAGCTTAATAGTTTAATTTGACTATTGACAGACCACATGGAACATTAACAGAGCATCCCATTAGCATCCTCAAATAATATTTTTTCTGTCTGGAATGGATTTGAGGAGCACTGTAATACACATTAGGCAGACATCAAGATTTGTGGTGACGTGTTGCATGCTATGCAAGATGGCCACTGAGGGAATAGCACTTGCCGTCACCTGATAGAGAAAGTTGGAGTAAATGTTACAAGGAGAGGAAGGGAGCATAGACAGCGGCTATCCACCTGGGCACTACAAGATCAAATAATTCACAAGTTACCAGTTGACCCAACCACGATTCTCCATTCCTAAACTCCTTACCTTTCTTCCATCAGTGACAGTGACAGTGACATTGTCCTCTTTCTAATAGCACAAAAGTAAAAGCCATCAACAAATGACATTTTAAACCAATTGTAATCAAATTATGACTTAAGCAAAATGAATTCTTATTGTGCATTTCCTTTGTGCCTTTGTCTCTATTATTGTTCAACACGGTTCTTTCCCACTACTTGTTGCATTAATGGCTGACTTTCAATTGAGGAGACTGCAGATGACTTTGAAAGGTGACCTCAAGCATTTCTGGGTTGAGATGCTCCAACTTCTCCTAACTATCACATTTCCACCCCACACCCATGCTGCAACATGGGCAGTCTAGCAGTCAATAGCAGTCAATAGCAACAGCATTGATACAGGTTGGAGCTTAAAAGGTGAGAGAAAATTTATACTCCATTGCCATGATTCTGGGTTGATGCCTCAGAAGTCCTGGTAATCTATTGGAGGTCAGATTTATGGGGTTTGTTGCACACTTTGAAAACTAACCCAGATAGTAGCAGTCTGAGCTTGCACGATAGTAGCCTGCAATTCAGTTGCACCTCCCAGACTTTGGTAGAATCCACTGTTTTATTCATTCATTAAATTTGTATTATATAGATGTCACTGGTTGTGCAGAACATTTATTGCCCATCCTAATTGCCCTTGAGAAGCTGACAGTGAGCCCCCTTCTTGGATTGCTGCAGTCCATTTGGTAGCTTCACCCGCAGTGCAGTTATAGAAAGAGTTCCAGTATTTTGACCCAGGACACTGAATGCATGGTGACAAATTTCCAAATCAGGATGGTGGGTAGCTTAGAATTTGCAAGCTGTGGTATTCCCATATATCTACTGTCCTTTTGCTTCGAGATGGTAGTGGTTCTGGGTTTGTAAAGTGCTGTCAAAGGAATCTTGGTGATTTCTGCAGTACATCTTGTAGCTGTGCTACAACTTAGCTTTAGTCATGAAGGGAGCGAATATTTGTGGATGTGGTGTCAATAAAGTAAGTTGCTTTGTCCCAAATGGTATCAAGCTATTTGAATATTGATGGGTCTGCACTCATCCAGACAAACTACATCACGCTGCACATTTATGCCACGTAGATGGTGGGCGGGTTTTTCGGTAGTCTCTGCAGTATTGCTATTTTGTAGATGCAGTATTCATATAGAGTCATAGAGTCATACAGCACAAAAGCAGACCCTTTGGTCTGATTTGTCCATGCTGACCAGGTATCCCAAACTTAACTGGTTCCATTTGCCTGCATTTGATCCATATCCTTCTCAACCTTTCTTATTCTTGTACCTGTCCAAATGTCTTTTATGTGTTGTAATTGCACCCACTTCTATCACTTCTTCTGGCAGCTCATTCCATACATTCACCAGCCTTGCATGAAAACATTGCCCCTTTATGTCTCTTTTAAATCTTTACTGTCTCACTTTAAACCTGTGTCCTCTAGTTTTGGAGTCCCCTATGCTTGGAAAAAGACCTCAGCTGTTCACCTTATCTATGTCTGTCATGATTTTATAAATCTCTATTAAAAACTCCTCACTTGCCTAGATGAATGCAGCTCCAACAACACATAAAAAGCATGGTGACATCCAGGATAAAGTAACTGCTAGACTGGCACCACATTCACTCTATCTTCCACCATTAACGCTCAGTAGTGGCAGTGTATACTATTTATAAGATACATTGCAGAAATTTACCAAGGCTCCTTAAATAGCACATTTCAAACCCACAAATATTACCATCTACAAGGGCAGCAGATACTTAGGAACACCACCACCTGCAAGTTTCCCTCCAAGATATGCATCATTCTGACTTGGAAATATATTGCTGTTTCTTCACTATTTATTAGTCAAAATGCTGGAACTCCTTTCCAGGAGCATTGTTGATATCCCTACACCAAATGGACTTCAGTGCTTCAGGAAGTAGCTCACCAAAACTTTCTCAAGGGTACCTCGGGATGAGCAATAAATGCTGTCTGTGCCAGCAATGCCCACATCCCATGAATGCAAAAATAAACAATGTAGCCTCTATTATGAAAGAATTGCTGCACAAGAATTAACTCTTGGCACAATTGAATTGGGTTACCGTGAGACCACACTTGCAGCACTGTGCACAAATTTGAGAAAGGACAGACTTGTATTTAAGGCAGCATGGTGAAGGTTCACTAAGTTGGTTCCTGAGCTGAAAGGGTCTCCCTCTGATGAGAGGCTGAATAAATGGAATCCATATTCCTTGGAGTTTAAAGGAGCGGGATCTCATCGAAATGTTTCACATTCGAATGGGACCTGACATAGTAGGTACTGAGAGGTGGTTTCTGCTGGTTGGGGAAGCTCGAACAAAGGAATACTGTGTTAGGATAAGTGGGAGTTCATTTAGGACAGATGAGGATAAATTTCTTCACTCAAAGAGTCATGAATTTTCGTAATTGTCTACACTACCAAAAGGGTTGTGGATGCTCCAACTTTGACTACATTGAAAACTGGAATAGATGGATTTTTAGTTTCAGAAAACCAAGGGATAAGGTGAATGGGGAAGAAAGTTGAGTTGAATCCAGAACTTGATAGAGGTGTACAAGATTTTGAGAGGCATAGTTAGAATGGAGAGCCAGAGACGTTATCCTATGGCGGAAATGTCTATCATGAGGGTCATAATTTTAAGGTAATTGGAGAAAGGATTAGGGGAGATATCAGAGTTTGATTCTTTCTCAGAGAGTGGTGGGTGCGTGGAATGCACTGCTGGCAGTGGTTGTGGAACCAGATACATTAGGGACATTTAGGCAACTCTTGGATAGGCACATGCAAAATAGTACAATGAAGGACACATAAATTAGTCTGATTTTAGAGTAGGATAAAAGGCTGGCACAATATCAAGGGAGCCAGTACCTGGAGTGGGTGTGATGGTGGGGGGAATGGGGGTAGAGTCATGAGTAGGGGTAGTGTTCCCCTCGGGTTTCTGGGGGGTGGGGATAGTGACAGTGGGGTCTGTGGGGGGCGTGTCAGCAGAATGCAGGTGAGTGGCGCTGGTGGGGGCGGAAGTGGTGGCAGACACGGCAGTAGGGATGGTGGAAGTCACTGAGCGTGTGGCATCAGCGATGATGTGAGGGCCGGAAGTGGCTGTGGGAGTGGCCATGATGGGGGCAGAAGTGACATCATCAATCAGCGTGGGGGTGGTAGCTGCATCAGCCACATGGCTAATGGCGTTTCCGAGGCCAGGGGAATCTTCTGGAATGTTTGAGGAGCGCTGGTTATGGAGGTGGGTACACGCCCCCCACAGACCCCACTGTCACTATCCCCACCCCCCAGAACCCCGAGGGGAACACTACCCCTACTCATGACTCTACCCCCATTCCCCTCACCATCACACCCACTCCAGGTACTGGCTCCGACCCCACTCCCAGCTCTACACCTACACCAGCTCCCGGCTCCCAGCCCTGCCGAGTTTTCACCATCCCCCCAGACCTCCCCCTCACTGAGGACGAACGATCAGTCCTTAGCAAAGGACTCACCTTTGTCCCCCTCCGTCCACACATCAATGAATTTAATACACGCCGTGACATCGAACAATTCTTCCGTCGCCTGCGCCTCCGAGCTTACTTTCACAATCAGGACTCCCGCCCACCTTCCGAGGACCCCTTCGCCCACCTCCAACACACTACATCCACCTGGACACCCCGCGCTGGCCTATTACCTGCCCTCGACCTCTTCATTTCCAACTGCCGCCGGGACATTAACCGCCTCAACCTGTCGACCCCCCTCCCCCACTCCAACCTCTCACCCTCACAACGCGCAGCCCTCCAATCCCTCTGCTCCAATCCTGACCTCACCATCAAGCCAGCGGACAAAGGGGGCGCAGTGGTAGTCTGGCGCACTGACCTCTACATCGCTGAAGCCAAACGCCAACTCGAGGACACCTCTTCCTACCGCCCCCTTGACCATGACCCCACCCCCCATCACCAAACCATCATCTCCCAGACCATACACAACCTCATCACCTCAGGAGATCTCCCACCCACAGCTACCAACCTCATAGTCCGGGAACCCCGCACTGCCCGGTTCTACCTCCTTCCCAAGATCCACAAGCCTGACCACCCTGGCCGACCCATTGTCTCAGCATGCTCCTGCCCCACTGAACTCATCTCTACCTACCTCGACACTGTCCTATCCCCCCTAGTCCAGGAACTCCCCACATACGTTCGAGACACCACCCACGCCCTCCACCTCCTCCAAGACTTCCGTTTCCCCGGCCCCCAACGCCTCATCTTCACCATGGATATCCAATCCCTCTACACCTCCATCCGCCATGACCAGGGCCTCCAAGCCCTCCGTTTTTTCCTCTCCAGACGTTCCCAACAGTACCCCTCCACCGACACACTCATTCGTTTGGCCGAACTGGTCCTCACCCTTAACAATTTCTCCTTTGAATCCTCCCACTTCCTCCAGACCAAAGGGGTAGCCATGGGCACACTTATGGGCCCCAGCTATGCCTGTCACTTTGTTGGCTACGTAGAGCAGTTGATCTTCCGTAATTACACCGGCACCACTCCACACCTCTTCCTCCGCTACATTGATGACTGCATTGGCGCCACCTCGTGCTCCCGCGAGGAGGTTGAGCAATTCATCAACTTCACCAACACATTCCACCCTGACCTTAAATTTACCTGGACCATCTCTGACACCTCCCTCCCCTTCATGGACCTCTCCATCTCCATCAGTGACGACCGACTTGACACTGACATTTTCTACAAACCCACCGATTCCCACAGCTACCTGGATTACACCTCTTCCCACCCTACCTCTTGCAAAAATGCCATCCCGTATTCCCAATTCCTCCGCCTCCGCCGTATCTGCTCCCAGGAGGAGCGGTTCCACCATAGAACACACCAGATGGCCTCCTTTTTTAGAGACCGCAATTTCTCTTCCCACGTGGTTAAAGATGCCCTCCAACGCATCTCATCCACATCCCGCACCTCCGCCCTCAGACCCAACCCCTCCAACCGCAACAAGGACAGAACGCCCCTGGTGCTCACCTTCCACCCTACCAACCTTCGCATAAACCAAATCATCCGCCGACATTTCCGCCACCTCCAAACAGACCCCACCACCAGGGATATATTTCCCTCCCCACCCCTCTCGGCCTTCCGCAAAGACCGTTCCCTCCGTGACTACCTGGTCAGGTCCACGCCCCCCTACGACCCACCCTCCCATCCTGGCACTTTCCCCTGCCACCGCAGGAACTGTAAAACCTGTGCCCACACCTCCTCCCTCACCTCCATCCAAGGCCCTAAAGGAGCCTTCCACATCCATCAAAGTTTTACCTGCACATCCACTAATATCATCTATTGTATCCGTTGCTCCCGATGCGGTCTCCTCTACATTGGGGAGACTGGACGCCTCCTAGCAGAGCGCTTTAGGGAACATCTCAGAGACACCCGCATCAATCAACCAAATCGCCCAGTGGCTCAACATTTCAACTCCCCCTCCCACTCTGCCGAGGATATGGAGGTGCTGGGCCTCCTCCACCGCCGCTCCCTCACCACCAGACGCCTGGAGGAAGAACGCCTCATCTTCCGCCTCGGAACACTTCAACCCCAGGGCATCAATGTGGATTTCAACAGTTTCCTCATTTCCCCTTCCCCCACCTCATCCTAGTTTCTAACCTCCAGTAACTCGACCTGTCCGGACTTGTCCGACCTGCCCAGCTCCTTTTCCACCTATCCACTCCACCCTCTCTTCCCTGACCTATCACCTTCATCTCCTTCCCCACCTACCTATTGTACTCTATGCTACTCTCTCCCCACCCCCACCCTCCTCTAGCTTATCTCTCCAGGCTTCAGGCTCTCTGCCTTTATTCCTGATGAAGGGCTTTTGCCCGAAACGTCGATTTTGCCTGTCCTCGGATGCTGCCTGAATTGCTGTGCTCTTCCAGCACCACTAATCCAGAATCTGGTTTCCAGCATCTGCAGTCATTGTTTTTACCTCACCTCTATCAAGTCCCCTCTCATCCTTCTTTGCTCCATAAGACATGCCCTCCAGGCCAGGCAGCATCCTGGTAAATCTCTGCACCCTCTCTAAAGCTTCCACATTTTTCCTACAATGAGGCAATCAGAACTGAATACAATATTCCAAATGTGGTCAAACCAGTGCTCTATAGAACTGCAGCATATCCTCGCCACCCTTAAACTCTGTCCTCCTGCTAATGAGAGTCAACACACCATACATCCTCTTAGCCTTATCAACTTGCGTGGCAACTTTGAGGGATCTCTGGACATGGATCCAGAGATCTCTCTGTTACTCCACACTGCCAAGAATCCTACCTTTAACGCTCTATTCTGCATTCAAATTTGACCTTCCGAAGTGAATAACTTCACACTTTTCCAGGTTGAGCTCCATCTGCCACTTATCAGCCCAGTTCTGTCAATGTCCCACTACAACCTGCAACAACTCTCTATACTATCCAAAGTTCCACCAACCTTCATGTCATTGGCAAACTTACTCACCCACCCTTCCACTTCCTCATCCAAGTCATTTATAAAAATCACAAAGAGCAGAGGTCCCAGAACCGATGCCTGCGGAACACCGCTGGTAACTGACCTCCAAGCTGCATACTTTCCATCGACTACCACCCTCTGTCCTCTAGGGGCCAGCCAATTCTGTATCCAAACAGCCAGATTTCCCTGTAACCCATGCTTCCTTATTTTCTGAATGAACCTACCATGGGGAACCTTATCAAATGCCTTGCTAAAAACCATGTACACCACATCCACTGCTCTACCTTCATCAATGTGTTTTGTCACATCCTCAAAGTATTTATTAAGGTTTGTGAGGCATGACCTGCCCCTCACAAATCCATGCTGACTCTCTGTAATCAAACTATGGTTTTCCAAGTAATCATAAATCCTGTCTCTCAGAACCCTCTTCAGTAGTTTTCCCACTCCTGACGTAAGAATGACTCAACTGTAATTCCCAGGGTTATCCCTATTCCCTTTCTTGAACAAAGGAATAACATTTGCCACCCTCCAATCATCTGGCACTACTCCAGTGGATAGTGAGGACACAAAGATCATTGCCAAAGGTGCAGCAACCTCTTCCCTTTATTCCTGTAGTAACTAAGGGTATATCCTGTCTGGCCCTGGAGATTTATCTATCCTTATGTTTTTCAAATTTTTCAGCACATCCTCCTTCATTCTAGCATTTCAGTCTGTTTCACGCTGTCCTCAGAAACATCAAGGTTCCTCTCAGGATTGAATACTGAAGCAAATACTGACCTCCCCTACTTCCTCTGACTCCAGGCGCAAGTTCCCTCCACTATCCCTGATTGGCCATACGCTCACTCTGGCTATCCTGTTGTTCCTCACATAAGTGTAGAACGCCTTAGGGTTTTCCTTAATCCTTCCCACTAAAGCTTTTTCATGCCACCTTCTAATTCTTCTACGTCCATTTTTCATTTCCTTCCTGGCTACCTTGTAACCCTTTAAAGCCCTGTCTGATCCTTGCCTCCTCAACCTTAAGTAAGCTTCCTTCTTCCTCTTGACTAGATATTCAACAAACCCTGTCCAGCACTATCAGTAAGTGTTCCCTAAACAACCTCCGCATTTCTGTTGTGCATTTCCCTGAGAACATCTGTTCCCAATTTAGGTGCTGAACTCCTGCCTAATAGCATTGTAATTCTCCCTCCCCCAATTAAATACTTTCCCATACTGTCTGCTCCTGTCCCTCTCTTTGAGTATAGTAAAGGTCTGGGAGTTGTAATCACTATCACTGAAATGCTCTCCCACCAAGAGATCTGACACCTGACACCTGGCATGGTTCGTTGCAAACACCAAATTCAATATGGCCTCTCCCCTCTTTGGCCTGTCTACATATTGCGTCAGGAATGCTTCCTGGACACACCTGACAAAAACTGCTCCATCCAAGCTATTTGAACTAAGTAGGTTCCAATCAATATTAGGGAAGTTAAAGTCCCCTATGACAACAACCCTGTTACTTCTGCATATTTCCAAAATTTGTCTCCTAATCTTCTCCTCTGTGTCTCTGTTGCTATTGGGAGGCCTGTAGAAAACTCCCAATAAAGTGACTGCACCTTGCCTGTTTCTGACTTACACCCATTCTGACATCCAACAGCCATTCCTGCCCCTGTGATATCCAAGTCTCCGTAATGGTCACAACATCATATTTCCAAGTACTGATCCATGCTCTGAGTTCGTCATCCTTATTCCTGATACTTCTTGCATTAAAACAGACACACTTTAACCTATCACACTGACTGCACCTTAGCCTTATCAAGTGCCTGTCCCTCCTCACAGACTCTATGCACGCTGTATCTGGCTGTTCACTACCTACTCCATCATCTGATCTGTAGCTCCGTTTCCCACCCCCTGCCAATCTAGTTTAAACCCTCCCAAAGAGCTGGAGCAAACCTCCCGCCAGGATATTAGTGCCCCTCCAGTTCAGGTGCAGGTGCGACCTGTTCATCTTGTACAGAAGATATCCCAATGATCCACATTTCTGAAGTCCTCCCTTCTATACCAGCCTGCAGCCATGTGTTCATCTGTAGTCTTTCTCTATTCCTAGCCCCTTTAGCACGTGGCACTGGTAGCATATAATTGGAAATCAATTGTAATATTTCCAGGTTTGCTGATGACAACAAACTGGGAATGAACATATATTGTGAAGAGGATTAGGGGAGGCTTCAAGATGACTTGGCCAGGCTAAGTTAATGGATTAGAGCATGGCAAGTAGAATATTAAAATGAATAAGTATGAAATTATTCACTTTGAAAGAAAAAATATAATTTTTAAAAATGTCTTAAATAATCAGAGATTAGGAGTTGCATATTGGAATGCAGTGGCATCAAGCAGTTAGGAAGGAAAATCATATGTTTGCTTTCATTGCAAGGAGATCTGGATACAGTAGTAAAGATGTTTCCTGCAGTTGTGTACAGCTTTTAAACTCACCTGGAATATTGTGCTGGAAACAACAAATGCTGACGATTACAGCAGGTCAGGCAACATCCATGGAGAGACAGCAAGCTAACGATTTTAGCCTAGATGACTCTTTCTTAGAACTAACGTAAAGTATTGAAGGGACAGCATTTATGTTACAGTTTGAGACGGGTGAAGGGGTGGTTTGGGTGAAGGGTGCTGGTGAACAAAAGTTGATAGTTCACATAAAGTAATCAGAATGTGAGAATGGCAGAGCAATGGCGTGTCTCCTGCCAGACTAGAAAGGACAGAAAGTGGGATGGGATGAGGGGAGGGCTTGATAACAAGCTAAAAGAAAGGGGAGGAATGTTCACAATTGAAAGGTGTTGAGCTCAATATTAAGTCCAGAAGGCTGTAAAGTGCCTCATCTGAAGATGACATGTTGTTCCTCCAGTTTGCACTGTGATTCACTGGAACACTGCAGAATGCTGAGGGCAAACATGTGGGCACGCGAGCAGGACATTGTGTTAAAATGACCGCTGAAGGAAGGTCAGGGTCCTGCTTGAGAAGAGACCCGAGGTGTTCTGCAAAGCAGTCACCCAGTCTGTGTTTATTTTCTCCAATGTAGAGTTGGCCCTGTTGGAATATTGTGTACAGTTTTGTTGCCCTGCTCTAAGGAAGAATATATTTGCCATATAAGGAGTATAATGGAGATTCATCAGATTAATCCCTCTGATGTTACAAGTGTCATATGATTGTATATTGAGCAGACTTGATATATATGCTATAGAGTTTGAAGAAAGAGGAGTGACCTCATTGAAACTTAGAAGATTCTTACAATGTGTGACAGGGTAGATGTCGTTAAATGGTTTCTCATGGCTGGTAAGTCTAAAGCTAGGGAATCCCAGAATAAGAGTTTAGTCAGTTAAGACTGAGCTGAGGAGACATGTCTTCACTAAGATCAGATTAAATTCCCTGCAGTATGGAAATAGGCCATTTGGTCCAACAACTACATACCGACCCTCCAAAGAATAACCCACCCAGGCCCATTCCCCTACCCTACATTTACCCCTGACTAATGCACCTGAAACTATGGGCAATTTAGCATGGCTAATTCACCTGACTTACACATCTTTGGCTTGTGGGAGGAAACCCATGCAGACACGGGGAGAATATGCAAACTCCACCATGTTCCTGGGCCAACCTCTCTGTCTCAGTCTTGCTACAGTGCTCCAGCAAAGCTCAGCAAAAGCTGGATGAACAGCACCTCATTTTCTGCTGAGGACCCTGCAACATTCAGGACTCTATATTGAGTTCAATAATTTAAGGACCAGAGCACCTTCTCCCATGCTTCTTACCCTCAACCCCCACACACCAGATCTTGTCATCACATGGACTGCCACCACCAACAACTCATTGTTAGCCACTAATGGTTCCCACTAGCAGCTACTTATTTTCTCAGGCTGGCCTTTACTCATGCATTTGTCTGCCCAACTGTTTTTTTCCCTCTCCCTCTCTCTCAGCTGGATCTCCACCTATTGTTTATTCTTTCCCCCTCCACCCACTCATTGTCCAGCATATACAGAGGAACATCGAATATCCGAACGACACGGGCAAGGAGTATCCGATAATCTATTGCCGGATAACACAGTTTAGTCAAGCATCGGGACCTTGCGATCTTGTTCAGATAATCCGAAATTCGGATAATCAACATTTGGATAATTGAGGTTCCTCCACTCTTTTCATAGCTACGGAGAAAGTGAGGAGTGCAGATGCTGGAGATCAGAGTTGAGAGTATGGTGCTGGAAAGGCACAGGCAGGTCGGGTAGCATCTGAGGAGCAAGAGAATTGACATTTCGGGCAAAAGCCCTTCATCAGAATCATCTTTTCCTAGCTACAGCCAGTTCTGAAGAAGTGCCACTCTGCTTTCTCTCTATGGATGTTGCCAGACCTGCTGAGTTTTTTCTCTAATTTCTGATTTTATTATATCAAAAGTGTTCATTACATCATGAACCTGCTGAGTCAGATTTATAGCTCTCTCAGACATTTGAGTTTGGTTAAGACATTCCACAACATGAGAGTGTGTTGCTGGAAAAGCACAGCAGATCAGGCAGCTTCCGAGAAGCAGGAGAATCAACAATTCACCTGCTCCTCGGATGCTGCCTGACCTGCTGTGCTTTTCCAGCAACACACTCTCGACTGAGCTCCAGCATCTGCAGACCTCACTTTCTCCTAGTTGATTCCACAGACATCTCTGTTTACTGTGTCAAAACCCTTTGTCATGTCAACAAAGACAGTCGAGTCCAATCTGTCATTCGTGGTATTTCTCCGTTCTTGGGCAAAGGGCGAAGATCAAGTTGTATCTACCTTTGCTTTTTCTGAAACCACTTTGACCTTCTGGCATGTTCTGCTATGTGGCTTATCAGTCTGTTAAGGCATTCCACATATGTGTGCTCCCGGGATGTCTTCAACATTAACTGAGGATGTTATGAAGTCTCATGGCATCAGGTCAAACGTGAGCAAAGAAAAATCTCTTCTGATTACTACACACCACACACTCTATTCCCTCCGACTCCCCAAGCAGATGAAATCAGTCCCCCTCCCCCGACATTGAACACCATTTGGAGGAAGCACAGGAATGGAAAGGGTGTAGAATGTACTCTGGACTTCAATGTCCACTACTGAGAGTGCTCAGTAGCTCAACTACTGATCAAACTGGTCAGTCCTAAATGACATAATTGCAAGGGTGTGACTGTAGTGGGTAGTGAGGGTACTAAAAGGAAGGAAAAAATTTGAACTTATCTCACCAATCTGCTTGCCACAGATGCATCTGTTCACGACAATATTGGTAAGAGCGAATACTCTGTCAGGACATTGTGGATCTACCTAAAGCACATGGACTTCAGTGGTTCAACAAGGCAGCTCACCACCTCCTTCTCAAAGCAAAAGTGAGGACTGCAGATGCTGGAAACCAGAGTTTAAATTAGAGTGGTGCTGGAAAAACACAGCAGGTCAGGCAGCATCCGAGGAGCAGGAAAATTGACATTTCAGGCAAAAGCCCTTCATCAGGAATGGAGGCAGGGAGCCTCCAGGGAAGAGAGATATAGAAATATTCATTAGAATTCAGGTACCCAGGTAACACTCCTAAACTATATACCACTATGCTACCACCTCTGCTGAGGCTGTCCTGCCAGTGAGCAGTGTTTTATATCACCATACAAAAATGTAGGCTTACTAGAATGTTTGAGCTTAAAGAATAATAGTTAAAAAGAACCGCTCTCATTTGTGGATAACTACCTGCACTTTCTATGTCTCTCAGCCACAAGATTGAGAGAGAGGCCTTTTTAAATGTTCATGAGGGGCTTTAAATTCAAGTTTTAGAGTCATAGAGATGTACAGCAGAGAAACAGACCCTTCGGTCCAACTTATCCATGCCAACGAGATATCCTAAATTAATCTGCTCCCATTTGCCACAACTTGGCCCAAATCCCTCTAAACCTTTCCTATTCGTATAGCCATCCAAATGCCTTTGAAATGTTGTAATTGTACCAGCATCCACCACTTCCTCTGGCAGCTCATTCCATATACGCATCATCCTTTGCATGAAAAGTTGACCCTTCGGTCCATTTTAAATCTTTCCCCTCTCACCGAAACCGATATCCTCTAATTCTGGACTCCCCCAATCCAGGAAAAAGCCTTGTTTATTTACTGTAACTATGTCCCTCATGATTTTATAAACCTCTATAAGGTCACCCCTCAGCCTCTGACACTCCAGGGAAAACAACTCCAGCCCACTCTGCCTCTCCCTATAGCTCAAACCCTCCTACCCTCCCAACATCCTTGTAAATCCTTTCTGAACCCTTTCAACATCTTTCCTTTAGGAGGGAGACCAGAATTGCACACAATATTCCAAATGTGGCTTAACCAAATTCCTGTACAGCTGAACATGACCTCCCAACTCCTATACTCAATGCTCCAACCAATAAAGGAAAGCATACTAAATGCCTTCTTCATTATCCCATCTACCTGAGGCTCTACAGACAAGGAAGTATGAACCTGCAGTCCAAGATCTCTTTGTTCAGCAACACTTCCCAGAACTTTACCATTGAGTGTATAAGTCCTGCCCTGATTTGCCTTTCCAAAATGCAGCACCTCACACTTATTTAAATTAAACTCCATCTGCCACTCCTCAGACCATTGCCCCATCTGATCAAGATCCTGTTGTATTCTGAGGTAACCTTCTTTGCTGTCCACTGCACCTTCAATTTTGGTGTCATCTGCAAAATTACGAACTATATCTCCAATGTTCACATCCAAGTCATCTATATAAATGATGAAAAGCAGTGGATCCAGCATCGATCCATGCAGCACACGACTGACCATAGGCCTCCAGTCTGAAAAGCAACCCTCCATCATCACCCCCTGTCTTCTACCTTAGAGCCAGTTCTGTATCCAAAAGACTAATTCTCTCTCTATTCATGTGATCTCATTTTGCTAACCAGTCTATCATGAGGGATCTTGTCGAATGCCTTACTGAAGTCCATATTGATCATGTCCACCACTCTTCCTCATCAATCCTCTTTGTTACTTCTTCAAAAAACTCAATCAAGGTACATGCTGACTATCCCTAATCAATCCTTGCCTATCCAAAAACATGTCAATCCTGTTCCTTAGGATTCCCACCAATAGTTTGCCCACCACCAATGTCAATTTCACTGGTCTATAGTTCCCTGGCTTTTCTTTACCCGCTTTTAAAATAGTGGCACCATATTAACCAACCTCCAGTCTTCTGGCACCTCACCTGTGACTATTGATGATACAAATATCTCAACAAGGGGCTCAGCGATCACTTCCCTAGCTTTCCACAGATTTTTAGGGTACACCTGATCAGGTCCTGGGAATTTATCCACCTTTATGTATTTCAAGACATCCAGCACCTCCCCCTCTGTAATATGGACATTTTTCAAGATGTCACCATTTATTACCTCACATTCTATATCTTACATGTCCTCTCCACAATAAACACTGATGCAAAATACTCATCTAGTATCTCTCCCATCTTCTGCGGTTCCATACATAGGCTGTCTAGCTGATCTTTGAGGGGTCCTGTTCTCTCCCTAGTTTCCCTTTTGTTCTTAATAAATTTTTAAAATCTCTTTAGATTCTCCTTAACCCCATTTGCCAAAGCTATTTTATGTCCCCTTTTTGCCCTCCTGATTTCCATCAAGAATATTCCTACTTCCTTTATACTTTTCTAAGGATTCACTCAATCTCTGCTGTCTATCCCTGACATATGCTTCCTTCCTTTTCTTGACTAAAACCTCAATTTTCTAGTCATCCAGCATTCCTTGCACCTACCAGCCTTGCCTTTCATCCTAACAGGATCATACTGTCTCCAGACTCTCTATCTCATTTCTGAAGGCTTCCCATTTTCCAGCAGTCCATTTACCTGCAAACATCCACACCCATTCAACTTTAATAGTTCTTGCCTAATACTGTCAAAATTGGCCTTTCTTCAATTTAGAACTTTAACTTTTAGATCCTGTCTATCCTTTTCCATCACTATTTTACTGCTAATAGAATTATAGTCATTGGCCCCAAAGTGCTCCCCCACTGACACCTCAGTCTCTTGCCCTGCCTTATCTCCCAAGACCAGGTCAAGTTTTGCACCTTCTTTCGTAGGTACATTGACATACTAAATCAAAAAAACTTCTTGTACACCAGTCCCTAACCAACCTCCTGCCCCAGTCAGATTTGGCTAACCCGCAATTCCTCTCCATCTAAACCCTTAACACTATGGTAGTCCCAATCTATGTTTGGAAAGTCAAAATTCCCAACCTTTAAAACCACCTTATTATTCTTAGAGATAAATTAGATCCCCTAACAAATTTGTTTCTCAATTTCCCGCTAACTACTGGGGGGTCTTTAGTACTATCCCAATAAGGAAATCATCCCTTTCTTATTTCTCAGTTCCATCCAAATAACTTCCCTGGACCTATTCCCAGGAATATCCTCTCCAAGTACAGCTGTAATGCTATCCCTTATAAAGGCACCACTCCTCCTCATCTATGAACTCTGGAGCTAGGTTAGTCTACAATTTAATAAAATACATAACATATGCGTTTTCAGGGAAGAAGTCAGATGAACTTCATCTTACTTTTAATTGAAAGTGAATTTTATTAGTCCCTTGAGAATGTTGAATATTTTTCTACTATTATATCCCTTCATCCTTCCACTTTATGAGAGTACTTTATATTGGGGTGTGATTCCACTGACTTCAGTAACCCCACGATACTTTTTCAAGTAACTGTTCTTAATGAATGGGCTCAGTCGGAAGATGTAACAGACTATTTCGTTCCCCTCTGCTGGAATTCATTGAATCAGTCTGCCAGGATAACTGGCTGATATTTCTTCTCAAGGAAGTGAGAAGGCTGAGGTTGAACAAAAATGTGCTGTTTATTCATAAAGTGACAACAATCAGAGATTGTGTTTGTCTCTGTATAACACAGGATGAGGAAAGGAAGCTGATGCTGAATGAAACCATCTATAAGCAGCAGTAATGGATTTTCATTTTTACTTTAGCAGATCATGGGATTATGGGATAGCCAAATCTGACTGGGCAGGAGGTTGGTCAGGGACTAGTGTTGGGCACAGAATTGGGTCCAGCAGAAGGAGTTAAAAGAGGTCGTAGTTGTGAGTGTGAAATAACTTGGGGCTTCAGTTGAATATTTACTCAGGAGTTCGACTGCATATTTAATAGTCTACCTTTTCGTGAGTGTTTATTTAACTCCAGTAGAATGTCCCAACTTCTCCAATTTAAACTAATACTTTGGAGGGTTCCAGAAGTAGAGGAACTGCACAGTGGAATTTCCCAGGCAGTTCCCTTGCAGTCTGCTATGTTGGAGATTCTGCAAGGTGTGCATGTGCACATTTCCATCCACGTTGCAAAGCTGATATCTCGTGATTGGAAAATTCAGGCCATGATTTCATTTTTTGTTTTATTCTGTCAGTACAGTGGATTGGAATTGCACTGGAGTGTAACCACTTCCTATATCACTGCAATATGTCTCCTGTGATACAAAATCATCAAAAGTCTTGTATGTTTATTTTGTGTTCCTTCTGGATTTACTATGATGGCTCAGAATTTATGCATGCTAGATTTTTTTTATTCTTGCAAAAGGAAACGGCACTAAATTACAGAAGCAGAAACCATCTAACCTACTTTTTCCTGAAGAACTTTAATTTTCATCTGAAATCACAGTTATTTCACAATTCATTTGGCATTGATTGGATCTGTAAAGGGTGCTGTTTAGTCTCCAAGGTAAGAATTTCAAACACTTTTAACACAGTGAGGCAAGGGTTATTGCAAGTAGAAGATGTGCTTGGTGAAGTGCTTGCTTGCAAGTTGTAGCTACCCGTTTTAATTTGCCATGTCATGGAATGCCTCTAATTTGTTGAATTACTTTAGGAATGCAAATATTCACTTGGAAATCTTCCAACCAGAGAATCTATACTTCAGGAAACTACAGTGGGAACAGCTGTTTGCTTAAATTTAACCAGGTTTTATAAGATTAATGGCCAGGATTTTCCCATTTAATGTTAAAGAATGGGAAATAAGTTTCATGGCATAATTTCTGCAATGGCTTGGGTTGAGTTATCTTGAGCAATCATGCAATTGTCATCTCATCATTTACGCAAATAAGAGGTTGGGCACATTACCTAGCAGATCATGTGGTCATAGAATCATAGAAACGGCCCCCTTGGTCCAACTCGTCCTAGATACCCTAAACTGATCTAGTCTCATTTGCCAGAATTTTGTCCACATCCCTCTTAACCTTTCCTATTCATGTACCCATGCAGATGCCTTTTAAATGTCAGAAATATATCTGCCTCCAACACTTCCTCTGGGAGCTCGTTCCAGACATGCACCATCCTCTACATGAAAATGTTGCCCCTAGTGTGCAATTTTTCCTGTCTCACCTTAAACTTATGTTGTCTCGTTTTGGACTCCCCTACCCTGGAAAAAAAGACCTTGGCTATTCACCCTACCTATGCTGTTCATGATTTTAGAAACCTTTATAAGGTCACCCCTCAGCCTCCGATGCTCCAAGGAAATCAGCTCCAGTCAATTCAGCCTCTCCCAATAGGCCAAACTCTCCAAAGCCAGTGTTGTGGAGGAATCACTCAATGTTCTGTAAAAATTACCGGGGGATGCAGAAAATCTCTCACGAAGTTAAACTGTAATTTGCAAAGAAAAGCTGTGACAATCAGCCAATGGCTTTCTGATTGCCCCCAATCCTTTGTCTCACTACAATTTATACAGTTGTTGTTCCCGTGCTTATCGGATAACATTAGCATAACCAATCATACTGGCTTGCTTTGTCTTTCTAAACTCATCATCGTCTGCCACACTGGTTCCCTACATTATACTTAACCTATCACAGTGCACTACCATTATCTGTTACTGGAGCCCTGTAACATGACCCCGGGCATGCATTACAACACTAAATTAACTACATAATTGCCAGAGTAACTTCCATATCAGCAACATTCTCTTAAATCTTTTCTGAACCCTTTTAAATTTAACAACATCTTTCCGACAGCAGGGAGACCAAAATTGAACGCAGTATTCTCGAAGTTGCCTAACCAACATGTGCAGCCGCAACTGATATCCCAACCCCTATAATTAATGAATTGACAAGTGAAGGCATGCATGGCAAATGCCGCCATCACTACCCTCTCTACCTGCGACTCCACTTTCAAGGAACTGTGCTCTCGCACCCTTAGGTCTGATGTTCAGAAACAGACTACGGTCCCCCAGCATTAACTGTGTAAGTTCTACACTGATTTGCCTTACTAAATTGCAACACCTCACATTTATCTAAATTAAACCCAATCTCCCACTCCTTAGCCCCATTGGCTTATCTGATCAAGATGCCTTTGTACTCTAGGATAACTGTTTACTGTCCACTACCATCTCTAATTTTGATGTCATCTGTAAACTTACTAACCATACTCCCTATATTCACATCCAAATCATTTATATAAATGACGAAAAGCAGTGGACCCAGCACTGATCCTTGCAGCACACTGCTGGTCACAGGCTTCCAGTCCATAAAACAGCCCTCCACCACCAACCTCTATCTCTGACCTTCCAACCAATTTTGATTCGAATTGGCTAGCTCTCCCTGGATTCTGTGTGATCTAACCTTGCTAACAAGTCTACTATGCTGAACCTTGTCAAACAGCTTGCTGAAATCCATATAGGCAAGGTCTTGCCACTCTGCCTTCATCAATCTTCTTTGTCACTTTGTCAAAAAACTCAATCAAGTTAGTGACTTGTGATTTCCCACTCACAAAGCCATGTTGACTATCCCTAATCAGTCCTTGCCTTTCCAAATTCATGTAAATCCTGTCCCTCAGAATGCCCTCCAACAACTTACCCACCACTGAAGTCAGGCTTACTGGTCTATAGTTCCCTTGCTTTTCCGTAACACTTTCTTAAATAATAGCACCATATTAGCCAACCTGCAGTTGGTAAGAGAGATGAAAGTCCTTCTGGTGCTGGGATTGGATTGCTTCCAAGACTCTGGCGCTATAGTTATGACCATCTGGACAGCACTTCAAATACTTCAAGCCAGTAACTATCACTCAGGCATTGTCTTCATATTGAAGGTGCTTACTATAATTTTGTGTGGCACTATCATAGAACATAGAACAATACAGCGCAGAACAGGCCCTTTGGCCCTCGATGTTGCGCCGACCTGTGAACTATTCTCAGCGCGTCCCCCTATACGATCCCAAAATCATCCATGTGCTTATCTAAGGATTGTTTAAATCTCCCTAATGTGGCTGAGTTAACTATATTAGCAGGTAGTGCATTCCACACCCTTACCACTCTTTGCGTAAAGAACCTGCCTCTGATATCTCTCTTAAATCTATCACCCCTCAATTTGTAGTTATGCCCCCTCGTACACGCTGAAGTAATTATAACTATGCTAAGTGGGGCAGATAGGTATGCAAGCTCAAGAGTAAATAGCGATGAGATGCTATGGGCCAACAGCAGCAACAAACTTGTATTCAAACACAATCTGCAACCTCGTGTGCTGGCAAGATGGCACTACTGACATTCGAAGAAAAATTGAATTATTTAGGACTACATTCATTGGAGTTTCAAAGAATGAGGGGGTATCTCCTGGAAACCTATAAAATTCTAACAGGACTGGAGAGTGTAAATATAGGAACAATGTCCCAATAACCAGGGAGTCCAGACTTATGGGTCACCGTCTAAAGATACAGAGTAGGCCTTCAGAAATTAGATGAGGTGAAATTTCTTCATCCAGAGTGTAGTGAGCCTATGGAATTCTCTGCCATAGAAAGCAGTTGAAACCAAAACATTGAATGTCTTTAAGGTGTTAGATATAGTTCTGAGGGCTAAAGGGATCAAAAGGTATGGGGAAAAAGCAGGAACAGTACATTGAGTTGGTTGATCAGCCATGATCACAATGAATGTCAGAGCAAGTTAAAAGATCCAAATGGCCTACTCCTGTTCTTATTTTTTATGTTTCTATATCTCCCACTTTACATTACTGTCAAGCTAAAGAGTCAACTCTGGTTCATTGAGGAGCACCGGAGCACATCCCAGGAGCTGCACAAGGCATATGTGCTGAGCTACAGAACAGGACTTCTTGCATGCCAAACAGCACAAACAGTAGGTGGTAGACAGAGCTAAGTGATTCTACAACCAACTGATCAGATCTAAGTGAATTGAATTGAATTGAATTTATTGTAATGTGTACCAAGGCACAGTGAAAAGCTTTGTCTTGCCAGCAATACAGGCAGATCACAGAGTTAAGTAGCATAGATAATAAATAATAGATAAACAGCAGCAAAAACAAAAACACAGGTACAGGCGAATGTTAAGAGTTTGAGTCCATTCAGTATTCTAACAACAGTAGGGTAGAAACTGTTGCAAAACCGGCTGGTGCGTGTGCTCAGGCTTCTGTATGTTCTCCCCGACGGTAGAGGTTGTAGAACATTGCCAGGGTGGGATGAATCTTTAAGAATGCTGGCGGCCTTTCCTTGACAGCGGACCTGGTAGATGGATTCCATAGGTGGGAGGTTGGCCTTTTTGATTTTCTTGGCCGAGTTCACCACCCTCAGTGACCGTCTCCAATTTTGAATGGTACAGTTGCCATACCTGGTAGTGATATATCCAGGAGAAAGTGAGGGGATCAGAGCTTAAAAATGTGTTGCTGGAAAAGCGCAGCAGGTCAGGCAGCATCAAAGGAGAAGGAGAATCGACGCTTCGGGCATAAGCAGTGATACATTTTTAAGCAGTGATACATCCAGACAGGATGCTCTCAGTGGCGCACCTATAAAAATTAGCAAGCGTATTCACCGTCATGCCCAATTTCCTCAGCTGCCTGAGGAAGAAGAGACATTGTTGGGCCTTTGTAACCAGTGCGTCCATATGAAGAGTCCAAGAAAGCTTGTTGTGGATGACCACTCCCAGGAGCTGCAAGTTCTTCAATCCTGTCAAATTCTGTCATGAATAATGGTGGATAATTAAACAACTTGCCGGAGGAGAGGTTCTTAATTTTTAATGATGGAAGTACATTAGTGCAAAAGATAAAGCTAATAGGTTTCCAATTGTTTTCAGCCACATGTGCTGAATGGATGATCTACCTTGGCTTCCACCAGAGGTCGCCAACATCAGATGCCAGTCTTCATTAATTCAATTCACTTCATTTGATTCCAAGAAACAGTTCAACATACTGGATACTACAAAGCCTATGGGCGCTGACAACAATTCAGCAATAGTACAGAAGATTTGCATTCTAGAACTTACTATGCCCCAAGCCAGATGTTCCAGTTCAACTACTGTCCTGACATCTATTCAACAAAAATAAAATTTCCCCAGTATATCCCGTACACAAAATGTAGGAAATCCAATCCAGCCAATTATTGTCCCATCAGTTTACTCTCAATATCAGTAAGGTAAGGGAAGATGTTATTGACAGTGCAATCAAGTAGCATTTGCTTAGAATAGCTTTCTCATAGGTGCTTAGTTTGTGTTCAGCCAGGACAACTCAGCTCCTGACTTCATTACAGTCTGGGTTGAAACATGGACTAAAGGATTGAATTCCAGAGGTGACATGAGAGTCAACACTTTTGACATAAAAGTCAATTGTAATTAAGTGTGGCATCAAGAAGTTCTGGCAAAGTTAGAGACAATGGAAACAATGGAGAAAGTTCTGGTTGAGTTTATACCGACCACAAGGGAACATAGTTGTTATTGGATGTAAGTAATCTCCGCTTCATGACAGCACTGAACAAGTTCCTCAGGATAGTGTCATAAACCTAACCAACTTCTACTGCTTCATCAATGGCTTTCCCACTTTATAAGGTCAGAAGGTGGAATGTTTGCTGATGATTGAACACTTTTCACTGTATTTTTTGGAAAAATACACATGACAATAAATTATGATTCTCTTCTACTCTCAGATTGGACAATGTTCACTAACATTGCGAGTCTTCAGAAGCAGTCCATGTCCAATTGCAGCAAGACCTGGACAATATCTGGGTTTGGGTGACAATGGCAAGTAAACGTCATGCCATACAACTGCCAAGCAGTGAACATCTTGATTAGGAGACCATTTAACCACCAACCCTTAAAAATCAATCCTATTACCATTGCTGAACTCCCCCACTAGCAACATCCCGGGATCATCGTTGACCAGAAACTGAACTGAACTAGCTATATAAGTACTGTAGCTACAAAAGTTGATCAGAGGCTCAGAGTCCTACAGCAAGCAACTCACCTCCTGACTTTTCAAAACCTATCAAGCACCGACAGGGCATTAGTCAGAAGTGTGGTGGAATACTCACCATTTGCCTGCGTGAGTTCAGCTCCAATAGTGTTTAAAAAATAGGACGCCATCCAGGAAAAAGCAGCCCGCTTTAATGGTACCACACTCATACGTATTCAATGTTTCCACTGCCACCATTTGGTAGTAGCAGAATGAACCATCTACAGGGTGCACTGCAGAAATTCACCAAGGCTTCTGAGGCAGCACCATTCAAACCGACATTATTAACTGTCCAGAAAGACAAGGGCAGCAGATACATTGGAACGCCATGACTTGCAAGTTTCCTTCCAAGCTACTCACCATCCTAAGTAGGAGATGTATCATTGCTACTTTTGTCCGGAGGGAGGGAACTTCCTTCAAAATGGTATTATGGCTTTAACTGTACTAAATGGACTTCAGCAGTTCAAGAAGGCAACTTACCACCATCTTCTCAAGGCCAATAGGATTGCGTAATGAATGCTATCAGCCAACGATGACTACATCCCATGAATGAATTTTTTAAAATGTTGCTCACCTCTAAACCAGATGGCATAGAAAAAAAACTCATTCTCCCCTTCATGAAGAAAGATTTTCAGGCACTGATAGACAAGGATGTGGAGATAGGTTTACTTCACTTATTGCCTGTGTGTAATTTAAGAGCCTGTAATAGTTCAGAGAAGTTAAGCCTGTTTCTGGACAGGAGGGTCTTAGCATACTGTGCCTTATAGGCCCACAAGCACCGGGAGATAACCACCCAAGTCTTACAAGTCAACAATGTCAACCACAACAAGTTATCTCTACACCACTTTTGAAATGTGGGGCAGCTCATCGATGTAGGAAAAAATAGTAATTAGAAGAGCAGATCAGAGACAAATACCTCACGTCCTGGCTCCCCAAAGGCTGTCAACAACAAGTGAGTCGGATAATGGAATACTCTCCATTACCCAGATGAATGCCACTCCAACAACACTCAAGATGTTTGACACCATCCAGGACAAAGCAGTCCACTTGATAGGCACCACATTCATAATCTTTCAGTCCCTCCACTACTGATGCTCAGTAGCTGCGATGTGTACTATTTACAAGGTACACTACAAAAATTTATCAAAGCACCTTAGATAGCACTTTTAAATCTCATAACCACTACCATCTAGAAGGACAAGGGCAGCACACACATGGAAAAACCACCACCCTCAAGTTTTTCCAAAGCCATTCCCAATTCTGACTTGGAAATATAACCATGATGTGGAGGTGCTGGTATTGGACTGGGGTGGACAAAGTTGAAAATCAAATGACACCAGGCTATAGTCCAACAATTTTATTTGAAATTACAAGCTTTCAGAGTGCTGCTCCTTCATCAGGTAGCTAGTGGGATAGGATACATCGGACACAGAATTTATAGTAAAAGATCAAAGTGTCATACAACTGATGTGACGTATTAGACAAACCTTGATGGCTGTTAAGTCTTTCATCACTTAGAAAGGGGATGCAGGTTTCGATTGATTAATATGTAAATATTAATCTGAATATGTAAATATTAATCTTGTGAAGGAGCAGCACTCTGAAAGCTTGTATTTTCAATGAAACTTTTGGAGTATAACCTCATGTCGTGTGATTTTCAACTTTGGAAATATAACACCATTCGCTAAGTGTCACAGGGTCAAAATCCTGGAAGTCCCTCTCTAACAGCATTGTGTGTCAACCTACATCAGAAGGATTGCAGCAGTTCCAGAAGGCAGTTCACCAAGGGAAGCTAGGGATGAACAACTAAAAATGCTTGCCAAACCATGATGCCCACCTCCCATGAATGAATAAAAAAATGTTCTGATGACACATAGATGATATATGTACCACATTATTGCAAATAAACCATCACTTCTGAGAACATATTTTCACTTGCTCTGTTATAATGTCTTCTTTAGTATTACTTTCATTGTAGAACTTGGTTAAGTCACATCTATATAAGTGATGTGAGCCTCTCATACATCCGAGTGATGTACGACATTGCAATTGTTAAGCATTGTTCATCTTTCAGAAGCAACCAGGCCAGATAGTGTCATACATTAGGGATCATTGTTTCTTAACTTTGAGGACTGCAGTCAAGTCTTTACATGTTAATGTGAAGGGCACTGAGGCTAAACACACTGACCAGAAATTGTGCCAGGTTCTGACCTGCCCATATCCTTTGACACCTACACTTATCGTTGAGTGGGAGTATGGAATCAGTGATGATTCCACACATCTCAGTAGATAAATGTTGTTGCTTGAGCACCTTGAAATTCAAGACTGGGGAAGACGTTCAATTGGCAGATTGCATGTTCTCTGTTCCTCATACATTGTGGAACAGGAACATACAGAATGGCAGTACTTATCCACATTTACTTGAAGGTAACAGGATAAATTGATAAGTGGTGCTGAAAGAGCACAGCAGTTCAGGCAGCATCCGAGGTGCAGTAAAATCGACGTTTCGGGCAAAAGCCCTTCATCAGGAATAAAGGCAGAGAGCCTGAAGCGTGGAGAGATAAGCTAGAGGAGGGTGGAAGTGGGGAGAAAGTAGCATAGAGTACAATAGGTGAGTGGGGGAAGGGATGAAGGTGATATGTCAGGGAGGAGGATGGAGTGGATAGGTGGAAAAGACGATAGGCAGAGAGGACAAGTCATAGGGACAGTGCTGAGCTGGAAGTTTGGAACTAGCATGACGTGGGGGAAGGGGAAATGAGGAAACTGTTGAAGACCACATTGATGCCCTGGGGTTGAAGTATTCTGAGGCGGAAGATGAGGCGTTCTTCCTCCAGGCGTCTGGTGGTGAGGGAGTGGCGGTAAAGGAGGCCCAGGACCTCCATGTCCTCAGCAGAGTGGGAGGGGGAGTTGAAATGTTGGGCCACAGGGCGATATGGTTAATTGGTGTGGGTGTCTCGGAGATGTTCCCTAAAGTGCTCTGCTAGGAAGCGTCCAGTCTCCCAATGTACAGGAGACCGCATCGGGAGCAACGGATACAATAAATGATATTAGTGGATGTGCAAGTAAAACTTTGATGGATGTGAAAGCTCCTTTAGGGACTTGGATGGAGGTGAGGGAGGAGGTTTGGGCGCAGGTTTTGCAGTTCCTGCGGTGGCAGGGGAAGGTGCCAGGATGGGAGGTTGGGTTGTAGGGGGCCGTGGACCTGACCAGGTAGTCACGGAGGGAACGGTCTTTGCGGAAGGCGGAAAGGGATGGGGAGGGAAATATATCCCTGGTGGTGGGGTCTTTTTGGAGGTGGCGGAAATGTCGGCAGATGATTTGGTTTATGCGAAGGTTGGTAGGGTGGAAGGTGAGCACCAGGGGCGTTCTGTCCTTGTTACGGTTGGAGGTGTGGGGTCTGAGGACGGAGGTGCGGGATGTAGACGAGATGCGTTGGAGGGCATCTTTAACCACGTGGGAAGGGAATTTGCGGTCTCTAAAGAAGGAGGCCATCTGGTGTGTTCTGTGGTGGAACTAGTTCTCCTGGGAGCAGATCCGGCGGAGGCGGAGGAATTGGGAATACGGGATAGCATTTTTGCAAGAGATAGGGTGGGAAGAGGTGTAATCCAGGTAGCTGTGGGAGTCGATAGGTTTGTAAAAAATGTCAATGTCAAGTCGGACGTCATTAATGGAGATGGAGAGGTCCAGGAAGTGGAGGGAGGTATCAGAGATGGTCCAGGTAAATTTAAGGTCAGGGTGGAATGTGTTGCTAAAGTTGATGAATTGTTCAACCTACTCGCAGAAGCACGATGTGGCGCCAATGCAGTCATCAATGTAGCAGAGGAAGAGGTGGGGAGTGGTGCCAGTGTAATTATGGAAGATCGACTGTTCTACAGATTGACTGTAGCCAACAAAGAGACAAGCATAGCTGGGGCCCATACGTGTGCCCATGGCTACCCCTTTGGTCTGGAGGAAGTGGGACGATTCGAAGGAGAAATTGTTGAGCGTGAAGACCAGTTCGGCCAAACGAATGAGAGTGTCGGTGGAAGGGTACTGTTGGGGAAAAAAACGGAGGGCTTGGAGGCCCTGGTCATGGCGGATGGAGGTGTAGAGGGATTGGATATCCATGGTGAAGATGAGGCATTGGGGGCCGGAGAAATGGAAGCTTTGGAGGAGGTGGATGGCGTGGGTGGTGTCTTGAACGTATGTGGGGAGTTCATGGACGAGGGGAGATAGGACAGTGTCGAGGTAGGTAGAAATCAGTTCAGTGTGGCAGGAGCATGCTGAGACAATGGGTCGGCCAGGGTGTTCAGGCTTGTGGATCTTGGGAAGGAGGTAGAACCGGGCATTGCGGGGTTCCCGGACTATGAGGTTGGAAGCTGTGGGTGGGAGATCTCCTGAGGTGATGGGGTCATGGTTCTGTATGGTCTGGGAGATGATGGTTTGGTGATGGGGGGGTGGGGTCATGGTCGAGGGGGCGGTAGGAAGAGGTGTCCTTGAGTTGGCGTTTGGCTTCAGTGGTGTATAGGTCAGTGCACCAGACTACCACTGCGCCCTCTTTACTGGCTTGATGGTGAGGTCGGGATTGGAGCAGAGGGATTGGAGGGCTGCGCGTTGTGAGGGTGAGAGGTTGGAGTGGGGGAGGGAGGTAGACAGGTTGAGGCAGTTAATGTCCCGGCGGCAGTTGGCAATGAAGAGGACGAGGGCAGGTAATAGGCCAGCGCGGGGTGTCCAGTTGGATGCAGTGTGTTGGTGGTGGGCAAAGGGGTCCTCGGAAGGTGGGCGGGAGTCCTGATTGTGACAGTAAGCTCGGAGGTGGAGGCGCGGCAGAAGTGTTCGACGTCACGGCGTGTATTAAATTCATTGATGTGTGGACGGAGGGGGATGAAGGTGAGTCCTTTGCTGAGGACTGATCGTTCGTCCTCAGTGAGGGGGAGGTCTGGAGGGATGGTGAAAACTCGGCAGGGCTGGGAGCTGGGATCTGGTGTGGGTGTGGAGCTGGGAGTGGGGATGGAGCCAGTAACTGGAGTGGGTGTGATGGTGGGGGGAATGGGGGTGGAGTCATGAGCAGGGGTGGTGTTCCCCTCAGGGTTCTGGGGGCGGGGAATGGTGACAGTGGGATCTGTGGGGGGCGTGTCAACAGAATGCAGGTGAGTGGTGTCCTGTTCGGGTCCAAACTCTGCTGGCCACTCCCCCAACCACTTCCGGCCCTCACAATTCCTCATGCATCACACGTGACATCACTTCCGCCCCTCACATCATCGCTGATGTCACACACTCAGTGACTTCTGCCACCCCTACTGCCGTGTTTGCCACCACTTCCGCACCCACCAACGCCACTCACCTGCATTTATTATTTAAAAACTTTGTACTGATAATGAAAGTGATAACTAATTACAGTCTTTTTTACAAGCAGCCTTTTTCACATGTATAATCTCATGTAACCCTTATTGTTCCCACAGCATACTTAAAGGCTTCACAGCAAATTGCAAATTGCCAGTATTACTCTGGACTATTGCCTAATCATTGCTATATACAATAACTATCTTGGATACCAGTCTAACATAACAGAGGTTTTAGACTTGAAAATGGAACTGGAATCTAAAGTGATGCAGTGCTACAGAAAGTGACTTTGGGTGATTGAATCGAAAAGAGTGGTGTATATCAAACTTAGTGACATCAGGACAATTTAGAAGCAATTCAATTCACTTTAGTGTGTGATTAGAGTTTATTTTCTTCAGTTGCCATTTAAAACAAAATGCCTTTCAATACATTTTAAATTTGCAAATAATGCTTTTTCTTCAAATGAGTTAATTTATATGGCAAGATTAAAACAATTCTATGACTTTTGGATGCTGAAGCATTGAATATAAATACAAAAACTATTATTTAAAATCAATCATTTGATAAGATTGGTCAAATGTTAATTTTTTAAAGTATGAAAGTATATATTGCAAATTTAAGGTAACGTAGGAAAAATATATTAATTGTTTCAACTTCCATTGAGCATCAGCACATGCACTGATTCTTTTTTAAGATTTACAGTTTTCAGAGTATTGAAAGTACTCTTCATTTCCAGATTGTTATTTTTTGCATGTACATTTACTCTTGCAGATGTGTCTTTTTAGCAGCTCATAAGTCAATCACTTTGTTAATTGCCCTAAATATCTAAAATAGATCAAAAATGTTAAAGACTTCGATTTCACTTCTTTAAATTATCCTGCATTGTTCTATGGAAAGTCCTCCATCTAACTACATTCAAAATCTGAAATAGTAACTTCAAAACTTGACACTGTATGGAATGCCATTGAGGAAGGTCTAATACCTCTTTAAATTGACAGGTTGTGACAAAACTGCATTCATATAACTTGAATAAATCCTTTGTCTACCTTAACATGCATTTCTGCTTGTCTCGACAATGACATATTGAGGTTTTCATTAGCTTTAAACAGGTGTGACTTTCTTTACAGAAGATACCTTTCTTGCATTGCACTGAAGGCAAATAAATCACTGAAGCCCAGAAAGGGCATGGGTCTCCTTCAGTTTGTAGTGATGAGTTGAAAGACTCATTAATCAAAGAAAAAGTCACAGGTGTGATGGCTTTTCCAGAAACTGCCAACAGACTGTGAAAGTCACAACTAACAAACTGAATTGTCAATGAGGTAAAAACAATGACTGCAGATGCTGGAAACCAGTTTCTGGATTAGTGGTGCTGGAAGAGCACAGCAGTTCAGGCAGCATCCAAGGAGCTTCGAAATCGACGTTTCGGGCAAAAGCCCTTCATTATTCCTGATGAAGGGTTTTTACCCGAAACGTCGATTTCGCTGCTCCTTGGATGCTGCCTGAATTGTCAATGAGTCAGACCATAAACAAATTATAACTGAGATACCATATTGTTACAAATAAAAATATTTACTTAAAAATTATGTGCTTTGTAAAAAATTATGTTGGGTATTAAGTTGTTACACGTTAAGAAAAACGTGTTATTTGAACTTATTTGTCATTGTTTGAACTGATTCAAAGGGGAACAAATAATTTTAAGCCTGAAGTTTTATCTCAGTTGATTAAATGGTTGGTTTAACAGCCAACTACAGTAACATATCTGTGACATCTCACTAAATGGTAAAAATCTAGCTATTTATTTAATACTGCCTAGAAAAGTTGTAATGTGTTCCTTCATTAGTCTCATTTGTCACTTTGGCAGTTTACCATTTTTTATTTTCAGGGTTGTATCGGGAATGTTTTGCTCGGAAAGGAGTGTCAACAAGACTTGTGCTTATAGTTTGTGGCTCGCATGAAAAAATGGTGGGCAGTACTTTTCAGGTCTCGATTATGCTATTGGCATGAAATATGAGTTGAGAACCTACATATAACCTACAGCAAAATCTCGAAAGCAATGTTGGAGGAAGTGGCATCCAATTGGGTGACTATCTCCAGGAGCCGCATTTAATTAAGGGCAGATGGCAGGTTTTTGAGGTTGGCTTAGCATTAGGAGATCGTTCTGCACTGAATGATTGAAAGCCCCAGTGTAAGAGGGGCACTGCCAATGTAGGTTGGCTAACAAGGAGCACCTCAAAATGAGGTGTCTTCTGAAGAATTTTCAAAGTTTAACATGTAAGCTGATACCAGAAGTTGGCATGTATTCACTGGCAATCTTGGGCCTTAATGGGAGCCCCTCTCCCTACCCATACTGTCTGGAATTTTCTGATGCGCCCTATTACATCTATAATATCATGGACTGAATTGATTACCTGCTTCTGGTAGCAGATATTTGTCATCCCCTCATCCCATCTGCATTCACTCCTTCTTGTGCCATCTATTTTCTTGCTGCCTCCCACAAAATATCATTGCATGATAGTTGACGAGCTCATTTGACTAGTAGTTGGAAATTATGCTCCCATCTGAAGAAGCTACCACCTCTAAGTGTTGTCAGACAACCATAGGGCTGACGGTTCTCGGCAGTGGGTGACATGGGGAGTAGTGCCTTGCTGGAACCACTTGCCGTCTGCCACTCACTCTGAGGAGCCAGGAAACCAGATTAAAAAGTGTGTGGGAGGTTTTGCCAGGATGAGTGCAAAAAGTAATAGGATCGAGGAACTGTGTTTGAGAGATATGGAGGTTTAGTGAGGTTCAGGGTGTCTAAACAGGAGGGAAATCACCTGCTTTTCTTCCCCCTCATCCCCACCCCACCCCACCCCACCCCAAAGCCTACTAAAAGCCTGTAGCTTTACCTCGTGGTTTCACGAGGTAGCTTGGGTATTAATTCCTATAAAAGGACCTCAGTTGGCCAATGGGCAGGTGTGTTGCTCGATGCCTTCTTCTAAGCTGACAAAATGCCAGTGGAGGTGGATAAACTAAGACACTCTTCTGCCGTTAATAGATCCCAATCTTACACCCTTTCCCTTCCTGTCCCACCCTACCAGTCCCAGGATGGAGGAGTCAGGGAATATAAACTTCCACTTGTGGACTCATTCTTAGTTTCAGTGTTGGATTATGAGGATTACATTGTTCCACCTTACAGAATAATTGACCTGTTTAGCCAATTAAAGAAGCACACCGTGGCTTTTTTTTTCTATAACTGTATTTCTTGATGTCACATGATGCATGGCATGCGATAAGTTGTTCACTCCTCATCAACATACATAAGAGCCATGGGACTGAGATAATTTTGTTGCTCCTTACGTCGATAGAAGGGATTCCTGGGCAGCCTGATCTTATCAAGGGACCAGGAAGAAATTTCAAATGAAAAATCTTGGTACAGCATTAGACTCAGGTTTTATTCTTTCAGCAGTAGTACTTTCTAAATAGAATTCAAGTATTAACACTTTTTTTACTTTTGTACACATTCTGGCTCTATTATAAAGTGGAAAGGATAAAAGCTATAGTCTATTCATCTTGATTTTGAATGAAAACTTAAGTTCTATTGTTTAATTCTAATTGTTTAGAATACAAAGCCAATGCTCATTGTTGAATTGTTGACAGTTAAGGTTGAGCAAAAGATCTGTTTATAGGCTGTAAAATTATTAAGCATTGTTTATACAAACCACTTATCGAGAATTCAGTCGTAGAGATGTACCCCCTCCAGTACTTTGACAAAGTATTTCCAATCTCAACAGTGTGCCTTTTCCCTCAGTTGGATTTCTAGGATCTGTATACTTTTTAGATCGTTCCTGAAAAAGAGTTTATTTCAAGCATTTGTGGTGGTAAGAATCTTAGAATAAGCCATAATGTCCAGTCAGTGAACAAACAGTATATTTAAATTAATAGTAGAGTTTGAATGCAGTTTTTACCATTGCCATTGTAACAACCAAGTTTGTTCCTAAATGTTACTATAATTTTGTTGCCCATTTTCTTGAAAGATGGGGGTTTGCCTTTAAAATTCAGACAAGGTCATTTTTTAACCTTTGAATGGATAAATGGCTTTTAATTTTTTTAATTTATCAGGCATTCTTTTTTCTGTGAAATTCTTGAGTGAATTGATCCAGATGTCCAAGAAAGATGTCATTATCAATAGTACTCTAGTCAAAGCAAGATATGTAAGTCATTCTAACATTCAACAGATGGGTTGTTTGAAGACCATTGATGTCTTAACCAACGAGAGTCAAACATTAACTCTGTTCCTTTCTCCTCCGATGCTGCCAGACTTGCTGAATTATTTCAGCTTTTTCTGTGTTTGTTAATTTATTTAGATGCTTAAAAGCCTGCTGCTAAATTATTGAATTGAAATACACATTCCAATAACAATGAACACATTTCTGTCCAAACAAAACATACTGATTCTGGGCAGTGAGAGATCACATGCTTCCTCTTGTGACAGTGCAAATCTTACATGGAGAAAGTGAGGTCTGCAGATGCTGGAGATCAAAGTTGAAACTTTATTGCTGGAACAGCACAGCAGGTCAGGCAGCATCCAGGGAACAGGAGATTCGACGTTTCGGGCACAGGCCCTTCTTCAGGAATGAGCAGAGAGTGTTCAGCAGGAGAAGATAAAAGGTAGGGAGGAGGGACTTGGAGGAGGGGAGTTGGAAATGTGATAGGTAACTCCCCTCCTCCAAGTCCCTCCTCCCTACCTTTTATCTTCTCCTGCTGAACACTCTCTGCTCATTCCTGAAGAAGGGCCTGTGCCCGAAACGTCGAATCTCCTGTTCCCTGGATGCTGCCTGACCTGCTGTGCTGTTCCAGCAATAAAGTTTCAAATCTTACATGGGGCCTACTTCAAAACTACTAAATAGGAGGTAATCACCCTGTGCCTGTTGTTGAAACAAGTGAAATTTGCTGTCCTCCGACATACATAAACACACGTGCACACACACTTAATTCATTTCAACTTGAATGTCACAGACTTTAGAGTAGAAACTTGGTTAACTTTTATATTTCAGGCCATTTTATTACTCTTTTATGGCATTCAGTTTTTGGATAATACATTTCTGCGTGAGAGGTTTTCGAGTAGACATTGTTATGAATTACTCTTGGAATTAATGTGAAGAATGCCCATATACAATACCCCCTTTAGGACGATCATTTATAAATCCGAGGCATGAAACTGAAGTTAAAGGAAGTTTTTGAAAATAATTTAGAAATGAGCAAGTAGAAATTGCACCTGCCCCAGTCAGGGTTTCCCAGCAGGTGAATGCAAAAATTTTCTTTGAGAAAATAATACATATCCTGTGCTCCCATGATTACAGATGTCACAACAGCTTCATTCTAGTGCTTTTCTAATCTTCCGAGAAAATGCTTCAGCACCATTTCTGACAAGGTGGCTAACCTTCAATTTTAACATTTAAGCAAGCTGCTCAGCTTGAGTATGCAGATGGAACTTGAAGGAAAAAAATCTGTTGAACCTCTTGATTCTGTTATGCCAAGAAGGTTCAGTGCCACTATAGATATCTTTTTATCCATCTATTTTGGGAAATGAAAATGTGTTCCTGTACACAGTTATACCTCTAAATGATATATTGTTTGTGTGTCATAATATTGTAGAAGCTAACTGCCCACATTTTGCCAGTGTAGTACACCATGCTTTTGGGAGCAATGACCTATTGTTGCTCCTATTTCCCGTGTTCCAATCACAAAATGTTGGACGTTGCGTGCATGTTTAGGCTTCAATTTCTTTCTTGTCTGCAAAGTTGCTAGAAGTTCAAGCTGATAACATCAGAGCAAGGGCAGTGGGCAGATGGAATGGTGGTGCATCTTATGGACTAGGCCAGACCCCCTCAAAACATTTCAAGACCCTAACTTTGCTAGTTGATTTAAGCAGTGTAATGTAGATATTCCAGAAGTGATGCAGTTGGACAGACCACTTAGTTTTAAATAAAACAAAATTACAGGATTACAGAATGAAACGCAAACAAAAGAGAACAGAATACAGAATAAGACCCTATTCAAAAACTGAACAAACTATCCCAACTTAGTGATGCTGTTCCAAATCATTGCAACAATCCCCATAAATGCCCACTGGCACGAAAGGTAAAAATCAAACATGGTCTTACAGGAGAGGAAGAGATGGGAGACAGATTCAGCATAGAACACCTTTTTCCATGTTGCAGTTTCTTTGACTGGCAGCCTCAAACAAACTGACTGCCTGCTCTGAACAGCCAGACTGCTAAAACCAAACCAGAGAAAAGCTGAGCCGGGGGAACTGGCCACTCCCTTTTCGTCATAGAAGTTTTTTTAAATTTAAAAGCCTTTTGCCTGAGGCTGTATCTGTTAGCTATAATCAAATTGGCCCTAAAACCGGTCCAAACTAGGCCTCGTACAACACTTTTGAAAAAAACCAAGTACAACCCAACCTTGTTAAAGGAGCAACATCATTACACCATCCCCTAAAAATAACCCCATCAATATCCAAAAATGGCTTCATTTTAAACCACTTACTGTTACACTGTTAGTACACGACACTACTTATAAATATCACATTGACTATAAACATGCACTACTAAATTCCGTTTCAGTCCGTTTACTCCTGCCACTGACCACCTCCCTTTCTCATCCAAGTCTCGACAATGCATCAGCAATCACATTTTCTCATCCTGCCACATGCACAGTGTTCAAATTGAATGGCTGTAACAAGTTCCACCTAAACAGTCTGCAATTTTTGTCCTTAAACTTCTCCACAAACTTCAATGGGTTATGATCAGTGTATATGATTGTCTCAGATGCATTACTCATAACATAAATGTTGAAATGTTGTAACACCAACAACAAGCTCAAAGTGTCCTTCTCAACTGTCAAATATTTCTGCTGATAAATGTCCAATATCCTGGAGAAATACCTCATAGTCTTTCTATTTTCTCGTCATTTTCCTGCAAGAGCACAGCACCGACACCAACTTTACATGCACGTTTAGGCTTTAATTTCTAATTGTTATAGTCATTCAATTTGAAAACTGTGCATGTGGCAGAACGAGAAAACATGATTGCTGACTTGGTGAGAAAGGGAAGTGTTCGGTGGCAGGTACCTCAATAATTTATCTCAATTTTTGACAACGTTTTTCTTGTCCAATTTAATTTGAGGAATGTTCAATTCAGAATCCTCTGAACTTCTGGTGCAAGCTCATATGCACCTAAGTTGGCTTTCTTCACCTCCTCATATGCCCCAGATACCTCCTTTGATAGTGATGCAAATACCTCACTAGCTGGACCTACAAGTTTCATTTGGATCAACAAAACCCACGTGGTCATCAACACTGAATTTGTTTAGCCACCTTTTCAAATGAGGTGAAAAAGGCTTCTACATCTTTTTCATCAAATTTAGGCAATGCTTAAATGTATCTAAACAGATTTTCACCAGGCCTTTGGCTACCACGCTTTAGCTCATCCTCACTTTCTTCCTCACTAAGCTTACCTTCAGCCTTCATCTCCATCCTTTTAAGCTGAATTTCCTGTCGAAGTGCCAATTTCTGAAGTGCAAACTCTCTCTCTTTCTCCCTTTCCATTCTCTCCTTTTCTTTAGATTAGGTTAGATTACTTACAGTGTGGAAACAGGTCCATTGGCCCAACAAGTCCACACCGACCTGCCGAAGCGCAACAAACCCAAACCCCATTCCCTTACATTTCACCTCTTCACCTAACACTACGGGCAATTTAGCATGCCAATTCACCTAATCTGCACATTTTTGGACTGTGGGAGGAAACCAGAGCACCCCAAGGAAACCCACGCAGACACGGGGAGAATGAGCAAACTCCACCCAGTCAGTCGCCTGAGGCGGGAATTGAACCCGGGTCTCTGGCGCTGTGAGGCAACAGTGCTAAAAAGTGATTTTTTTTTTCTCTTTCCGCTGCTTTTAATCGTAATTCAAGCAGTTTCATTTCTTTCTTCCTTTCCTTGTCTTTTCCTTCTAACTCAAGCTGCTTCATTTTCAATTGATCTCCAAAGGTTCTGGTGATATTTTCAGCAAATTTAAATGCTGAGCTATTGCTGTAATTGTCTCTCCTTTCCTTACAGAAGGAGGCAGCTCCAGCTCCAGATTGTCTGCTAATTCCAGCAGCTTGGCCTTATTCACCCAAAGTCACTTCTTCCACCCCCAGAAAATTCTTAGTGACTGAAAGAGCTATTGCTATCCCAAGCACTATTTAAACTAACTAAATCCAACATCTGGAACAAAAGATACTAACACCAACCACTCACTGCCTTTGAGTCCAGCAAATCTTATCCTAATTTGGAACTATAGAATAAATCACAGATGATCCCCCAATCTGTTATGGACTGGGCTAGACCCCCTCAATACATTTCAAGAAAGTAGCCCAGATCCTAACTTTGCTCATTGTTTTAAGCAGGTATACAGTGGACATTCCAGGAGTGATGAGGCTGGTAAAACCATTTAGTTTTAAATAAAATAGAATTTATTTACAAGATTACAGAATTAAATACAAATAAAAGAGAGTAGAATACAGAATAACTTAACCAATCTGTAAACTGAACAGACTATCCCAACATAATGATGCTGTTCCAAGTTCCTGCAACAATCCGCGTAAACACCGCTTAGCACAAAAGGTAAAATTAAACACAAGATCTTAAAGGAGAAAGAGAGATGGGAGACAGATTCAGCATGGAACACCTTCTTCCATGTGGCTGTTTCTTTGACTAGCAGCCTCAAACAAAATGACTGCTTGCTCTGAACAGCCAGACTGGTATAACCAAACCAAATCAAACCAGAGAAAAGCTGCGCCGGGAGAACTGGCCACTCTCCTTTCGTTGTACAAATGTTTTATTTTAGCTTAAAGACCTTTGCCTGAGGCAATAGTAATTAGCTATAATCAAATTATTCCTCAAACCCATCCAAACTAGACATTACGGCAACTCTGTCTCTTACAAAACTTTTGAAAAAAATCAAGGACAATACAACTTTGTTCAAGGAGCAGCTTCATTACAGTGCACAACAGATCAATGTGTGTCCTTAACCAGGCAAATTAAAGGATTGGGAAATAAACAGGGAAGGGTGAATTTGTCATTGTCTTCTGTTCTGCACTGGATGACAAATCCAACCAAGTGCCACAATCTGCACTACAGGCAAGACATGGAGTCAGGTGCCGAATCGCAAAGGTTCATCAAAGAAAGTGATTTAAAAAAAAATTCAATCATGGTATATAGGTAATGCTGGATGGCGAGCCTTTATTACCCATCCCCAGTAAGCAATCTTCTTGAATTGGTACAGTACATGTGCAGAAGATAGACTTACAATAGCATTAGGGAGGAAATCCAGGATTTTGAGCAAATAACACTGAAGGAGCGCCAATATATTTCCAAGTCAGGATTGTGAATGGCTTGGAGGAGAACTTGCAAGTGCTTGTGTTTCCATATATCTGCACCCCTTGTCCTTCTAGATGGAAGTGATCATTGGTTTGGAAAATGCTATATAGGACTATTGGTAAATTTCTGCAGTGCATGTTGTAAATGATACAATGACTGAGTGTTAAAGGGAATGGATGTTTGTGGATGTGGTGCTAATCAAACGGGCTGCTTTGCCCTGAATGGTGTCAAGCTTCTTGAGTGTTGCTGGATTGCAAGTGGGGCTTATTCAATCACACTCTTGACCTTGCCTTGTCAGCTTTGGGCATTCTAGGGGTGATTTACTTGCTATAGGATTTCTAGTCTCTGACCTAATCTTGTAGCTACTGTAATTTATATAGCTAGCCCAGTTCAGTTTCTGGTCAATGGTAACCCCCAGGATTTTGATAGTGGGAGATATCGTGATGGTAATGCCATTTAATGTCAAAGCGTGTTGATTGGATTGTCTCTTATTGGAAATTGCCTGGTGTTTGTGTGACTTGAATATTTTTTGCTACTTTTCATCTCAAGTCTGGGTATTGTCTGGGTCTAGCCACATTTCAACATGCAATGCTTCAGCATCGGAGATGTTGCCAATAGAGCTGAACATTGTGCCATCATTGGTAAAATTTCCCAATGCTGACCTTATGGTGATAGGAAGGACATTGATGAAACAACTGAAAATGGTTGGACCTAGGATACTGCCCTGAGAAATTACTTGTCAAATCAAGTAGAGAACAAATAAAAATGGAATAAAAGAAAGGTTACAGTAATATCGTGAAAGAGAATCATTGCAAAGGTAAATACAGAAAGAAAAAGTACAAAACAAATTTAAAATCTGACATGTTTAAGAGCTGCAACAGCAATGCATATCTGATGGAATGAAATTTAATACTTATTATTGTTTACTCACTGACAACAATTTTTGGTGGCAGTCACTAATAATTATCAGATTATTAAAAACATGTTCCATCTAATAATTGCTAGATATTTCTGTGCCCAAATTAATGAGCAATTGATATGAAAATATAATACCTTCATAAAAAGAGTGCTTTTGTTGTGCACTGAAAGTTTCCCTTCCTCTGGACTGTGAGCCCAGGATTCAAGTTCTACCTGCTTCAGAGTTGTGTAATAATATCTGAACATGTTGATTAGAAAATATCTATCTTCATGAAAGGGGGGTTAAAGACAAGATGCTAACAATGGATTAGCACAAATTGGTCAGCAGCTGACCGTGGTTTACAATTGATGGTTCCTCATTAAAGACTGATGGCAGATTTTGCACATTAATAATAGCATACAATGTTGAGATGGTCTTGAACATTTTGCAAAATTTAGGTTAATAAATTGAAATAGATATCTAATAAGTATAAAATACTGTGTTAAAAAGCAAGAGAGATGTGAGGAAAAAGTTGTTTCATTCAGCCATGGAATCCAGGAGGAGCTAACTAATTGAATACATAAATTAGCTTGACAGTCGGAGACAGAGGGTGGTGGTAGAGGGTTGTTTTTGTTGCATTGGAGGTCTGTTACCAGCAATGTGCCACAAGAATCAGTGCTGGGTCCATTGCTTTTCGTCATTTATGTAAATGATTTAGATGTGAATATAGGGGGTATGATTTTGCAGATGACACCAAAATTGTAGTGGACAGTGAAGAAGGTTATCTCAGAGTACAGCAAGACCTTGATCAGATGGGCCAATGGGCCAAGGAGTGGTATATGGAGTTTAATTTAGCTAAATGTGAGGTGTTGCATTTTGGCAAGGCAAATAAAGGCAGGATTTATACAGTCAATGCTCAGGCCTTGACGAGTGTTGCTGAACAAAGAGACCTTGGGTGTAGGTACATAGTTCCTTGCAAGTGGAGTTGCAGGTAGACAGGTGGTGAAGGAAGAGTTTGGGACGCTCGCCTTCAATGGTTAGTGATCTGAGTACAGGGATTGGGATGTCATGGTGCAGCTGTACGGGACATTGGTTAGGCAGCTTTTAGAATACTGTGCTCAATTCTGGTCTTCCTGCCAATGGAAGGATGTTGTTAAATTTGAAAGCTTTACATGGATGTTGCTGGGATTGAAGGATTTGAGCTATTGTGAGAAACTGAATGGACTGGGGCCTTTTCCCTTGGAGTGCCAGAGGCTGATGGGTAACCTTACAAAATCATGAGGATTGGGTGAATAGCCAAGTCTTTTTCCCACATTAGGGGAATCCAAAACTAGAGGGCATAGGTTTAAGGTGAGAGGGGAAAGATTTAAAAGGGGTCTGAGGGGCAACATTTTCAGGCAGAGGATGGTGCATGTCTGGAACAAGCTACCAAAGGAAGTAATGGAAGCGGATACAATTATACCATTTAAAAGGCATCTGAATTATCACATAAATAGGAAGAGTTTAGAGGGAGATGGGCCAAATCCTGGCAAATGGGACAAAGGTAATTTAGGATATCTTGTCGACATGGATGAGTTGGACCAAAGGATCTGTTTCCGTGCTGTATAACTTATGATTCCACATATATAGGGTATAGAATGCACTGCCTGGAAATTTGATGGAGGCAGGTTCGATTGAGGATTCGGGGGGCATTAGATGTTTATTTTAATATAAATAGTGTGCAAATGATCGGGAATAAGCAGGAGATTGGTACTAGTTTGAAGAGCCGGTGCAAGCATAATTGGCCGAATGACTTCCTGCATCATAACAGTTCTGTGATTCTGTGTAAAAGCAGTCTAGTCCTTGTAATTCAAAGATCTTTAATGTAAATTAGGTAATAATTCATTGCTTATCACCAGATTCCTACTTCGGTTTGTTAATTATTGGATAAATCATTTTATTGTAAGAATACTAAGAATTGTTTGGATTGAATTGTAAACAAATAAACACTTTCACTTTAAAATGGTATCCAAGATGCTATAAATTTTACTCATTGTTTTTCGATAGAATCCTTTTAACTAAAAATGCTGTCTGTTTTTTTCAGTTAGTTTTCTGGTTTCTGTTGAGCATGTAGAATAGAAATAAGCACAGTTGAAATGTCAGGGTGATGAGACCTAAAATATGAAACCTGGGTACTGCTAATAATTTGTGCTTGGATGAAGGACTTCTCCAAGCATAGGAAAGGATGAGTAAATGGGAAAAGGAATGTTTGAAAGTTTAAATTGATCACTGTACTAGAAGCTCAAGACCTCCCTTGTGTTTGGTCTCACATATAGATTATCTTACATTGCCATAGTAAGTAATATCTCATCTTTTACTTCATCACACACAAAAAGATAAATTTAAGTAACTTTATTATTCAATAGGGAGATATTTATTTACTGCAGACTAAAAACTTCTTTGCAAACCGAAAGAGTCCAAAAGGGTGAAAGGTACAGTGTCTCGTAAATATTGTTAAAACAGGCTGGCTGCATGGAGTATTCCTTCAATGACAAATTTATTGTGATTGCAGTCTATCTGTACTGACTCAGTTGGATACATGCTGATGTGTGAGAGGGTCCCCATAGATAATTGACCTAAATAGTAGTAAAAAGGTGGCATTTGCTTTCATGTTGGACAGCAAGGTCAGTGGAGGAAATGGAAGTATTGGTACCTATTTCTTAGTAACGTCAGGACCTCTGCCCTTCTATCTATCTGTAACATGACCTACCAAGTTCAAGTAGGCACTAGTCATTTTCTAAAACGTCATGTAGCTGTTAGTTTAAGGCTGCAGGATATCTGTAAGAAACCTTAGCACTGAACATTCCATGAAAATTGAACTGTCATACCATCTGACTAATATCTGAAGGTGACCTAATGAAGTGTTTTTTTTTACCTCCTTTGAGAAAAAGAAATACATATTGTTCCTACCGGAGGTAACTTACTGCACTATTTAAATGAAAAATAATGGATCAAGGGAAATTGTTGAAGTGTTATTTTCTTTAGAATGTTCAAAGCATGATAGTTGCACAAGATATTACGGGACTTTAGCTGTTTAGATAGTGATTATTTGAGCATTTAATGTTTTGTGAAATGTTTAATGATGTTTCTCAGATATTCATACTGTCATCATGGTATTTCTGCAAGGGAACACCAACTGGAGCTGCTAAATTTATATTTTATTCTTTTCGAATGATGTAGTTTGAATGTTACAGGCAGTGATTTTTTTGAATAAAAGTATATTGTTCAAAAGATTATACACCTGGGGCATCTGAAAATTTATAATGTGAATGGGAACTGAATTGACTCAGGCTTACTTATCTACAGTACCAGTTAAACTGTACAGAAACACACTCTTAGTGACATAAAAGAAAACTGTAACAGATTGCATTTCTGTATGCTGACCTGTTTGACATAAATCTGTCAAATAAACTTCTGATCATTCTCACACTGTGCATTTTCTTCTTTTCAATCCTTCTCTGATATCTCGTTAATTTTCTAAGGTGGAATTTTTATACTTATTAAAAACATTGTATTAAGCTTCAGGCTACAAAAAGAAATTATGTTTTCTCTCTTTTTCGTAAGATTAAACCACTAGGTTTTTTTTTAGAGAATGCCAATGACACAGAAACCTTGTAGAAATGGTGTGACATAGGTTTTCAAATTTGCCCTTCATATGTTGAACAAGATGAATGAACTTAGTCAAAATTAAAAATCTAGTACAGAATTATTATGAAATATCAAAGCTGTAATGAAAATGATCAGACTGAAGTTTTTGGAATTATTTGTTCTGCATAGTACACAAATACATTCTGACATGACTGTGTGCCTCTGAAGAATAATTCTTGTTCAACAAAATATAATATAATTCACGTAAAATATATTGTTTGTAAATAGTGAAACTATCCATGTTCCTATAAAGATTAGTTTAGCATTTCTGAGTGGATTCTCTAAATATTGTTCAAGTGTTATAAGTAAATCGACTTTTCTCTGAATTTTATGCAAGAAACAACTTCCAGTAATAGCAGCTCTGAGAATCAAATGACTTTGTATTTTCATTCATGTATATCTAAGGCAGTATAACGCTACCGTTTACAGTGCTCACAACATTAAATTATCCAACTGAAAATTTAAATACTTCCCATTTGAAGACAAACATTACCAAACTCCCAATAATCATATATGTTATGTTGAAAACAAATTCGTTCTTGGCATTGCTAGATTTAATGGTAATTACAATTGTTGTAAGTCATGACTGTGATCCTTTTTATTACTCAAACATGGGTCAGCTTTTATGTCCTTGGTCTAGAATGTGTATTATTGTTATGGTGTCACTCCATTTGACCTTTGCATTTTGATTATTTATCGCTGTCCACCGTCTTGCTTTAAAATAGCCAGATTGCCTTTATCCCCCCACTAGGGGGTATCAAAACCTTTTGCAGCAGAATTTGAAGAATAACTAGATTTTTAAAACAAATTTTCGTACACACTTCATTCCGCCAGATGTCGCAAAGGTATTATTTGTAGAATGTTACGAAGATTGTATACATATGCAAAATACACTCTCTTTTTAAAAAAAAATGCAAAGGATTTAGCAGGTCATTGAAATGTCCTGCAATGCAAAATGTTGTACGTAACAGAGTTTGATGAAAATTCTCAATGATTCCTCATATTTCAGTCTTTGAAAATTTTTAGAATAACTACGTCATATTATTATTTTGCATAAAATATGTGGCTTAACTAACATTTGCTCTTTGCAGTTTTCAGAACATTTAATATTTTCATTTGAATGTTTGAGTATTAATTTAAGTGTTAAATATAATAACATAAAATTGGCAATGTGCATAGGGCTACCAACTCTGTATAATGCAAGCAGTTATCTGAATAAGTAAAATAAAATATTCAGTGTATTAACTTAATATCAGTCCTCAAAGAAGCATATGAATTTAGCCTTATTCTCAGTTAAGCAAGAACATGGAGGTTCAATTTTGTGTGTGTGTTCCCTTTGTATATTATAAAACATAAAAGTTCTTTTGGACAGAACATATTAGCTATTTTCATTAGTAAGTCACCAATTAACATAAAGATCTGACATCCCTGATCAGGGTAGGAAGCCTTGGGCTGAATCTTAGCAGAAATAAGCTCAGTGGCAATTTAGGCAAGTTTCATGGTCGTTTCTCTCCACATGGCCTAGCAGGTTTTCTCATGGTATCTTCCTCATGACCTATGCACCGTGCCCTTGTGATGCCCTGCTTGCCATATTCTCCCATTTGCCATGTACTCATCCCTGCCAATATCTCCCAGGATTCCTGCTCCCAGTGCCATTATTAAAAGTCCATTGTGTGCTAACTGAAGTGCTGACGCTCCAGAGCTGCACTGTACAGTTTGGGTTATTTGTTCTAGACATTAGAGAAAAGGGAAAATTAGCATTCCACTTTACAGACAAGGTCCTGGAGGTCATAGTGGATGGGGTGGGTGCAGAGGAGAACAGCCCTTTTTCCATAGGATCAGCAAAAGGAGACCACGACATCAGAGTCTGCCACCCTGGTCTGAGGTTGCCACATGTGTCAGTGTGGTGTCCGCAGTCTGGAGAAATGTTCAGTAATGCAGGATGAAGGTCAATGACCTTCTCCACTCCACCAAGGTTAGTGCTACCACCTTATGTCTGCTTTCAAGGCTCATTATGTTCCACCCCCATTGTGTGCAAATCTTCCTTCAGGTGTTCTCACCCACTCAGTCCTCTCTCACTACTAACCCTGCATGGCATTTGTATCATTTATTCATGCACTCAGGACACCTCAACATTTTTACCCCAACAGCAACAGCAGAAACAGCTGTGCCAACCACTTGCATCTCATTCAATCCCTTCTGTGTCTCATTCCATGAAAAACAGTCCACAGTAGGACTGAAAGAGCTAGGACAGGTGGTGGGGTTCCTGATGTTTGGCTCCTCTGTCCTATGAGAAGAGGATCCTGACCCTAGCCAGTAAGAACCAAGACTGCTCATAATATGGTGATGCTGAACTATCCATCTCCTAGGAACCAAGTAAGAAGTATTACACATTGCTGTATGGTCCTCCATTACCACTACTGTTCTTTACAATGTTCTTTACAATGCCCAAACTTCTACTCCTTGTCTGTGACACGTTCTTTCTTGCATGTCCTAAAGGTCCTCAACCTCAGCCATATCAAATCAATATGCTAGATAGTGTAGTGCATCATATCCTCATCAAAGGCAGGGTGTTGTTGACAGTTGATGACCTCCCCTGTCCACATTACCTGCTTTTCTTCCATGGTCAATCATCTTACCTACCACCCACCTCGTCCCCACTTGAAGCAAGGAACCTTGAGATGCACCTGGCTCATACCCATGACTGGGTACCCCTCCCTGCGCAAAGTGTCCACGCAGTTGCATTGAAATGAAATGCCAATATGCTCCAAAGTGCTACGTTTAAGTGCAGAACTATCTTGTACATGGATCAAAGTGTGCCATGAAGATCCAGTAAGCCTGGTACTTGTCAGTTGTTAGGATCCATGGACAGAAGGTGCATGAAGTTGTTTCCCATCGAGTGTCATTGGTTTCATTGACTGAGGCTGTTAATTGTCTAGTTACCCAGTTGTTGACTAGGTTATTTTGCAAGCTAACATTTACTAGGTAGATCCTGGTAAGTAGATTGGAACTGTTCAAAGATTTCAGTTCTACCTCAGAGACATTTTCAAAGGATCCTGCAAAGCAGGAGAATTGTTCATTAGAAGTTATAACTTCCTGAGCAGTTCCTTTGGAGTCCTTGTGTTGGAACTTCCAAGGGAGCCAATACTGCATCTTTCATGGTACATCTTGTCTTTGATTATCCAAAGACGAGAATATCTGTGCAAGAAAACTTTACAGGCTAACAAATCAGGATGAAATGTAAATCTTTGCAGACATACCGCTCTGTTTTATTAGTCCATTATTTACTGATATTGGGTCTTTTCCTTTTTTTATGTCTCCTAACACTGACCTATTGCTTAGTGGAGAGAAGTATTTAGCAAAAGACTGATGCTCACTCATGGGGAGAGAAAGAAATGGAACTGAAGAATGAACAATTTATGCCACTTTTATATAAAGATTCTTTTTAAGAAAGAGTTAGTAACTGAGCTATCAGTTTGTTTTTCATGACTTTTATCATTTATGTTTAGGTTGGGGGAATTATACTTCAACTTTTAGTTCTTAAGCTTGCAATCTAACCCCAAGTAAGTTGATAATATTTCCTCTATTTCTTACAACTCTTGTGCGTTTCAAGATAAATTAGTTTGGTAATGTCATCTTCAATTCCTTGTGGATATCTGGTCACAAGGTAAAACAGCTATTAAACGTAATATTTCAGCAGCAGAATTCATTTTTGATAGAATCCTTACTTAACAGACATCCATGCTAAAATCAGAAGAGAATGATATTTTTGAGGTTGGAATTGAAGTGTGTTATTGAGCCAAAGTGGGTGGAGCTTTGAATTGAAATTAAACCTTGCTTTTCCAGCAGATGCTGTCACTATGTATACAATGGACAAAATATCCTATTCTTTTGTACTGTCAAGCCCCAGTATGATGAGTACATGTGTGAATAAAAGGTAATTTCAATCATTGTGAGGTTAATGGATGACTGCTGTATTGGAATTGCATAGTCATTTTTGTTATTTCTTTGAAAATAATTAATCTGCACTCTGGTAAAATATTTTAGTTATCCTGCAAGCAAATAAGGCTTCTACATAATGAAGTTCAAGATTTCCTCAAATATTACTGAACTATGACAGTGCTGCTCTTGGATATCAATATTAAATGCAAATTCAAATTCCCTGCCCAACCGTTTGAATGAACCTCTTATATTTTTGTTTTATTATCTGCTTCTTGGACACTGACAACGGGAATGCATCCACTTGCAACACACAAATGCTTGGTTTCTTGAGCATTTGTAATGAATGTTCGTACACACAATCAACAGTACTGTTACAATCACTCCAATCATTATGCATGTGATGTTCAAAGATCTCCACATATGAATTTACATTCATTGCAAGTTCTCTAATGTACATCTCCTCTCCCTTTCTACTATTCAGTTTCGCTCAGTGCACATACAAGAGTATATCAAGAGGAAAATTAGACTCTAAGATATCAAAGATCAGATAAGTTGGAACAAAAGCAAAAACAAAGATCAGATGAGCTGGATATTTGCTCATGAGTGGGAATCTCAAGTTTGGAAATTTCCCAATTCAACAGACCTGTTTCATATGAATGGTTCCTGCACTAATTCTGTTGCAGGAAGGCAGAGCCAGGATGAGGTGGGGCCACACTGACCCCAGAAGCTGTTCAGAGTTAGACACAATGGTTTCTGAGTACTAGGGTGAGCAGGTTAAAAGATCTTTGTTTCCTGCTACGTCCGTCCAATTATTATAAAAGCTACTAGAAAATTTTATCTAAAGAAACATACAGTCAGACAATCCTTTCTCCAATTGTCTCAACATAAATGCTTCTGGAAGGAGTGTATGGATATGGAAAAGAGCTCTTAAACTTACCTTTCAAACAGTTCCCAAATCCAGACCATAGTTCATAACTTCTCTGAGAGGCCATGAACTATGTGTCCTCAAACTGGCTGGACTCCATGAAAATTATAGTGTTATTAGGTGATTGTTCCTGCAATAAACCAACCAGGTCAGACATGCATTGTGCAGTTTGACTGTCCATATACTATCCCATGCTGGTGAAATTGCGAGATTTAAGAGTGGGATTGAGAATCCTGGAATCGGGTCTAGCCTGCCTTTTTTAAAGGGTTCCAAAGTCAGCTTGCAACAGCAAAATTCCAGGCCAGTGTTTTTCCCAAATGCTTTCTCCCATTTCGCACACTAGCCATCCTTTGATCTTTTAGTAGGGTTGTTCAACAGTGCTGAATTCAGAACAGTTTATGTCTGCTAGGATCTCGTTTGAGATTGCCAATTTTACAAAGGATCTTTGCAGCTAGTAGATGGATGAAGCTTTTGTCCCCTAAGTCTTAGTTGGATTTAAATGCAGGGTTCAGAGATGTAAAGCAAGTATCTTAATTGCATCCTTCTCCCATTTTCATTCATCCACATTTTGTAGTTTTCACTAAATTGATGGTAACAAGTTGGTGAGATTCAGAAGCAATTGTTTGCACAGTTGCATAGTTAGATGCTTAAATTTCATGGCATTTGCACTTTCAAAATAAAGCTTCAGATTTCTCTAGAAAGTTGTATTAAAGTGTATGAGTTTAACAAGAAACTAGAAAAGACACAAAAATGAGCTGAAACCAATGAAAGAACGATATATTTTTCACATAGTTTTCAAAAGCTTCAAGACTAGTTAGCACAAATCCAAACAAAACCAAGCTAATTTTAATTTAATTATAAAATTCTTTGTTTTTGTTAAATAATCTAGGGTCAATCCTTAATAATCCTATTAATATTTCTTTTTAGACAGCTGTTAAAGAGCAATTGTTACAGTAACCAACTGTTGCATTCAACCCTGCAAAAGTGAATGTATAGACCATGTCTTGAAAGTCGTAACCAAACAGGAACTTCCAACATAATAAACTGTTATTTCATTGCCAGGGATAGATTTTAAAAAATTTTATTATACATCAAATTTGTCACATATTCGTTAAAAAGTATTGCATAATCTTTCTTGAGCTGCTATAATAGTTTTGATATATTCAGTTTATTAAAGCGTAATTTCATACTTAATTCAAATAAACGATATCTCACAGGGTTTTTTTATTTCCACAAGTAATGTAATAAAAGAGAGTTTTAGTTGCTATTATGAAGGGAAATAAAAGTTCAGAAATCTCCCTTGACGTCCTTTGTTTTCATTTGACTGGAAAACAGGAATAATTATGAAACTTTGATATGACCTTTGAAAGATGGGAAATTTTTTCAGGGTTCTGCAAGTGCTTGAATATTTTAAAATGAAAAATAAGATTTACTGAAGTATAATTTGCAAGTGATTTTGAAGACCTGATAGTATGAAGCCTATTACAGTATTCAGTGGCATTGAGTATACATTGCACTATTTGAACTACTATTACAGACAAAGGGCCTATTTTCTTTGTTGGAATTGTATTGAAAGTGTTTGCATTAAATTGGTTTGCAATTTTTGGAATACAGGAATGGTGTACTCTGGTGTTCTTAGTGATATCCAAGCAGAAATATTGTTGCGTGATTGAATTACTTTGAGGAACCAAGGAAAAGAGATTAGACCAGAAATGATATCATGACGTTGTGTCCTTATAAACTGGGCATGCTTCACTGAACTCCACAGTACAACAAGTTATTCACAATGTCGCAAGCTCACTTGTTACTGATTGCTTTGCTAATCTGATCCTTATGTAGAATGAATGGATTTTGGTGTGTTAACATAATACAGAATAATATGATAGAAAATGTATTCTATGGTTAAATCATTGTAGATAAAATCTATAGTTCCAGTTATTTCATTAAAGCTTTTCTATTTTAGTTTTGCCATTTTTCCAATTTTTTTTAGGCTATTTGTTCTTTAATCACTTTGTTCTCAGAGCATCTGCAGCTTCCAGAAAAGTAGTCAGTTTGGAAAATACTCAAATTCTGGTGCTTTTAAAATATTCATCAGGGTGGTCTTTATTGAAATGTATCTTTTTACCATTTAAAAGAAAATTACTGAGAAACCCGTGTACCATTCATCTAGCATATATGCACTTAGCATCACAACTTATTTACTTATTGGAACTATGGTAATGTTGCCTTGTATGGAAAAATGCGCTTTATAGGTTACAAAAGCAAACTGAATCTATTTCAATAAATTAGCTGGGATGAGAATCTCAACCCATCTTACTTTCTCAGAGGTTCATATACATTGAAATGAAATGCACCAAGTTTCTTTACTTGAAATCCAAATGAGACTTTTTTTTTGGCTTGCAGCCTTGACAGTCCCTTTCATAAATGCTGTTTGTGCGCAGACCTGGTAAAATGCCTCTTTTGTGAGTTGCACAAGAGACACTATAATACCAAGAACAACGAAGGTGTCAAAACATAAAGTTAGTGGCAATCTAATCAATGCCTTGAAACCCATCCTTTGAATACTCTGTTCGTTTCTACTATTTAATTATAAAGCTTATCTTTAAGAGGAGCTGTTATTTAATATTTTTCAGTGTCATTCATTATAAAATCATTTGTACCTTTTTAAAATGTTTTAGGCATCATTAGATGGAAAATTGGAGGCCTAGTAAGCCCATTGTTTAACCTGAGTAGTTCTAGTATGAAGAATAAAGGCACATGGGTAAATTATCCAAAACAAAATTTCAGCAAAAGGCTCTGTGTCGCACTCATGAACTACACTTTCTCTAGTGAACTAATATCATCTGTAGGTTTCAGAAATTAACAGAGCTTTTAGATTACTTACAAAAAATTATGCTTAATGCAGGAATTCAGTATAGTGAATTTCATAAAATGTATTCTGTTTTTTAATTATTTGCATGCATCCATTTGTATGCCTTATTTATTTTCATGCTTCCTATCCTCCTGTTGAAATCTTCCATCCTTGTGCTCTTACCTCGGCAGATGAGTTCTAAAAGTCTATCAGGTAACAGAAATTACAATCTAGCAGTTAGTGGGAATCTGCTGAGTGACACTAGTCCTGTTAGTTATTTATTGTTCACAGGAAACAGCTCTATCTAATAACTCAGCTCAGAGCTACAGAATCTTATGCAATTAAGTTCAGCAACTTTGTACAGCAGATGAGACTCTGATTCAAGCTAGACTTCCAAATATCTGGTTGGATATGAAATGAATTGCCATTGCTATTCAGCTGTCCTTGTTTATTTTAATTAAAATGTGTTTATAAAGTTCTTTGTCTACTTGTAATGAGATTTATTTCAAATTGTATATTTTGTAGAATAAGGTAACTCCTAAGGCTGAATTTGATTTCTTGGCAGTCAATGCCAGACGTATTGTTTCATCTAATTAATACAGATCTGAGGGCTAATATTACTCACACAAGAGAATTTTAGGTATGAAGAATAAATGTGCATAATTGTTCAAATATTTTTAATAAATATACCACCACTGCAATGAGTGCTGTTTGACATAGAACATTTAAAACAACTGCTTCTGAGCACCTCATTAAGCGAATCTTCAAATCATTGAGCAGTTGACTAATGTATCATGTGATTTTGTGCTGGTATCAAGCCAAGACAAATGTCCCCTATTTTCTTCTTTTGGAAAATATTTACTGTATAAAGGGCAAAGACGAGAACTTGGTCATTAGGATACCTTGTCATACTTCAGAACCTATTTTAATGTGAACATATGTTTTTGTTGAGTTAACCACAAAAAATCATCATCTGAAGTAATATAAGCCCTGGAATTAAAATTCTAAGTTATCTTTTTATGCCCCTCAATCTCTGTTTAACATACTTTTATGCATCATTCTGTTTAGTAGATTCTCCCGCTCTTATCACATTGTTCTTAGCAATGTATAGGTAATTTGGATTCTAAAAGGAGGCAAGAAGTTGAAACTTGATTTGTTGGGGCCTCATCTGTATGAATATGCAACAAGAATAGTTACCTGTCAATCTTAATTCTCAGACCAGTTGTGGAGATTCTGACTGGTCAGGCTGTTAACATTGGGATGCATCAGATCTGATTCCTTGACTCATTTTTTAAAAAAAGGTGCCATATTTGTACAAATTCCTTTTCTCCACATAAAACAAGGTGCAGTGTATTTATATGTGCAGCTTCTAGCACTGCCAACTGTATTAAACTGCAAATCTGATTGATAATCGTAAATTGATTTGCAGTAAAACAAGTAGCTTGATCTACATTATTTTATAAATGAGTTCCAGTAGCAGAATCACTTCTAATGGTGGATTTACTTTTCTGAGGCTTGAAAGCATGGGCTAATTGAGCAATCAACATACTATGCTGCGAATGGTTAACAAGATGTGTTATTTGGTACAGTCCACCGGTTGTTGGGATGTACAGCCTATGTACCTGGAATCATACTGGCACTGAAACTTATATATCACATTACTCATTTGTGTAGCATCCTGTTAGTGGACAAAATCACTTGTGGATTTACTGAACAGTAGCAGCAGAAATATCGAGCTTCAACTGTTGTTCAAAATCTTGAGACACCTTCCAAGTACAGGGTAATTGGAGGTGGACGTAAACCCTTTCTTAAGTCTACATTACATTATATCATACACCTGTTTGCTCATTGTCCTAATCTGTCTATATCTTGCTGACTTAGACTAGGATTTTGCCAATGGCAAGTCATTCCTGATGGTGTAACTGCAACTGTGCACCACTTTTGCATTCTCATATTTTGCCTTTTTCTGGCCAATTATAATTAAAATTTAAAGTACCAGTGAGGTGCATGCAAAACACATGCTAGTTAGGGGCTCAGAAACTTTATGTCGGTGAAACCCAGCATCAACTGACAGTATACATCTGAAAGTGTTCCAATGAAGAGTCTCCTAGTCAAACAGGGTAGCTCTGCATCACAACCACAACATGCCCGCTCAACCACATTACTGTTAACACAAGAACTGAGAGCACAAAGATGGTGTGAAATAATTGCACTAAGGCTGGTGTCCCATCACCAAATCACCCTTTATTTGCACATGCACAGTACATGGACTCTGACCAGCTAACTCAGAGCCAATCCTTAGAGTGAGGAGACTCTCTGAATCTCTTGTTCATGTCTATCAGCCAGGGCTTCCTGATTGGCCCAGGTTAACAGCCCCATTCATGGATCTCATATTCAACAGGATCTATCTTATTCCAATCACCACCTCCACCTCCCCCCCATCTAAGTCCGGGGATGTAGGCCAGTTCTTTTTCTTGAGGCTTTTCCAGTGACATTTCATTTTCTCCTGTTCTGTAAAGTCTGCAACATCGTCTGCATCCATCTCAGGCTCTGAGGTTTCTTCAATGCTGGATGGAGTGGAGAACCCATGATTTCTGACAGCCTTTCCGTTGTTGTAAAGGGTCAGATATGTTTTGTTTCTGCCCCATTTGCAAGCTAGCAGCTTTCAGGTGATCCACATGTTTGCCTCACCTCGCCAAACTTTGTACAGGTAGTTCTCCTATAATATGGTACTTGCATTCCTGTGCAACGTTGTGTTATGGAAAATTGCATAATAGAAGTAATGGTGTAAAAACAATGACTGCAGATGCTGGAAACCAGATTCTGGATCAGTGGTGCTGGAAGAGTACAGCAATTCAGGCAGCATCCGACGAGCAGCAAAATCGACGTTTCGGGCAAAAGCCCTTCATCAGGAATAAAGACAGAGAGCCTGAAGCGTGGAGAGATAAGCTAGAGGAGGGTGGGGATGGGGAGAAAGTAGCATAGAGTACAATAGGTGAGTGGGGGGCGGAGATGAAGGTGATAGGTCAGGGAGGAGAGGGTGGAGTGGATAGGTGGAAAAGGAGCTAGGCAGGTCGGACAAGTCCGGACAGGTCAAGGGGACAGTGCGGGCTGGAAGTTTGAAACTAGGATGAGGTGGGGGAAGGGGAAATGAGGAAGCTGTTGAAGTCCACATTGATGCCCTGGGGTTGAAGTGTTCCGAGGCGGAAGATGAGGCGTTCTTCCTCCAGGCGTCTGGTGGTGAGGGAGCGGCGTTGAAGGAGGCCCAGGACCTCTAGATTCCTAGCGCCTCCTAGCAGAGCGCTTTAGGGAACATCTCCGAGACACCCGCACCAATCAACCAAACCGCCCCATGGCCCAAAATTTCAACTCCCCCTCCCACTCTGCCGAGGACATGGAGGTCCTGGGCCTCCTTCACTGCCCCACCAAGGTGGCAATGTCTGCTTCCAATCCTGGCCACCAGACATAACTTCTCGCCAACATCTTTATTTTGGCAACGCCTGGATGACCATGGTGGAGTTCAGCTAGTATCTGGGGCCGAACCTTTCTCGGAACAATTACTCTTGCTCCCCATAATAAGGAGTAGCCATGGGCACCCGCATGGCCCCAGCTATGCCTGCCTCTTCGTAGGATATGTGGAGGAGTAGCCATGGGCACCCGCATGGGCCCCAGCTATGCCTGCCTCTTCGTAGGATATGTGGAAGGAGTAGCCATGGGCACCCGCATGGGCCCCAGCTATGCCTGCCTCTTCGTAGGATATGTGGAACAATCCATCTTCCGCAACTACACTGGCCCCACCCCCCACCTTTTCCTCCGCTACATCGATGACTGTATCGGCGCCGCCTCGTGCTCCCACGAGGAGGTTGAACAGTTCATCCACTTCACCAACACCTTCCACCCCGACCTCAAATTCACCTGGACAGTCTCAGATTCCTCCCTCCCCTTCCTCGACCTTTCTATTTCTATCTCAGGCGACCGAATCAACACGGACATCTACTACAAACCGACCGACTCCCACAGCTACCTGGACTACACCTCCTCCCATCCTGCCCCCTGTAAAAATGCCATCCCATTCTCCCAATTCCTTCGACTCCGCCGCATCTGCTCCCAGGAGGACCAGTTCCAAAAACGCACAACCCAGATGGCCTCCTTCTTCAAGGACCGCAATTTCCCCCCCGACGTGGTCGACGATGCCCTCCACCGCATCTCTTCCACTTCCCGCTCCTCCGCCCTTGAGCCCCGCCCCTCCAACCGCCACCAGGACAGAACCCCACTGGTCCTCACCTACCACCCCACCAATCTCCATGTTCAGCGCATCATCCGCCGTCATTTCCGCCACCTCCAAACGGACCCCACCACCAAGGATATATTTCCCTCCCCTCTCCTATCAGCATTCCGTAAAGACCACTCCCTCCGTGATTCCCTCATCAGGTCCACACCCCCCACCAACCCAACCTCCACTCCCGGCACCTTCCCCTGCAACCGCAGGAGGTGCAAGACTTGCGCCCACACCTCCCCCCTCATCTCCCTCCAAGGAGCCTGACCTGCTGCGCTTTTCCAGCAACACATTTTCAGCCCCCCATAATAATATGCAATCCTTTAGGTGATCTGGTCTTGCCAGGTCCAGAAAGGTTTCAGTCCTGGTTGTAATGGCCCTTTTGCTTCCCCCATCACATTGCCAGGATGGGATCTTTTGTGATTGATCTCCAGTCAGATATTGTAGGTGGCATCCAGAAAGTTTAAAACCACAATGGACATTTCCAGGATATGCACCATCAGCGGTGTATCTGCCAGAGGGAGGCTGTTCAATGCATCCATATTCGCTGCTTGGCCTCCTGGATGGTGTTCCAATTTGTAATTATACACACTGAGACTAAAGGGCCCACCACTAATTCAGCTAGGAGCTCTGGTCACACCAACTTGACTTCTTTAAGTAGCCCTATCAGGGTACAAGAATATAAGTTGACTGAACACTGATTCCAGCACACTACCCAAAGTACATTCTGTGCTCTTCCACCTTCAGTGCTTCCTCTAAGTGGTAAATATGGATAAGCACGTGAAGTAGGGCATAGTTGATGTTCACCAGTAGGTTTCCTTGTCTATGTTTGACCAGTTGTTTTCAGATACTCCCAATTTCAGCGCAAGCCTCTGAGACATTTGTGAGGAGACCTTCGCAGGCTTTGATATTTTTGTTTCCAGTGCCTCAGCACGAAGTGGCTCATCCAGTTTTATTCCTTTGGTTAGACTGGAGGATCCATTTCATTGTCCTGCTCAGGTCAACTAATTCTATCCATAATATTTGGTATCAAGGAATGGTTGAAGGTACTGGATACCACAAAAGTTATGGACGTTACATCATTCTGGCAATTGTACTGATGACATTTGTTCCAGTATCAATCATATCCCTAGCCAAGCCATTCCGGTACGATTACAACACTAGTGTCTATCTGGCAATGTGGAAATGCATGTCATGTCAACAAAAAAAGGACAAAACCAATGCAATCTACACCACTATCAGTCTATTTTTCAATTACCAGCAACAACATTGTTATCAAGCAGCATTTGCAAAGGAATAATAGAGTCAATGACATTTAGGTTAGGATCTACCAGAGTCACTTGATTCCAGATCTCATTATACCCTTAAACATAAACAAAAGAACCGAATTCCAAAGTTGAGGTGAGAGACATTGTCTTGACATCAAAGCAGCATTTCAGTGAGTATGCAGTGAAGGAGCCCTGGAAAACCTGAAAGTCAGTGGAAATCAGGGTAAAATACTTAGTGATTTGAGTCATATCTAGAAGGGAAGATAGTTGTGTTTGTTCAAGGTCAACAACCTTAGTCCAAGGACATCTCTGCAAGAGTTGGTCAGGGTTGTATCCAAGGCCCAAATCTCTTCAGATACTTCATCAATGACCTTCCCTCCTGATGAAGGGCTCCTGCCCGAAATGTTGATTTTCCTGCTCCTTGGATGCTGCCTGACCTGCTGTGCTTTTCCAGCATCACTCTAATCTTGACTCTAATCTCCAGCATCTGCAGTCCTCACGTTCGCCTGTATAAGGCAGCCCCAAGTCCACTTCTTTCCAATGCTATTGAATTGCCAGCATATTCCATTTTCATATTTAGGAGTTTTAAAATGTTAGGGGAGAGGGTGTCTTCATCTTGAAGTCTGTTGTGCTTTACTCGTCTTCTATTGCACTTTATTGCTTCATTTGTACTGGAAGGCCTGTTATTAACTCTTCAGCTTCAGTACCTGACAATCATCCAATGGTGAACCTTTCTGTAGGACAATTAAAGGAATTGATTATGAGAAACTATATTCCCTGCAGGGATGCATTGGGACCCAGGAAATGTCCCAATCTTTGTTTCCCACATCTCCATTGAAAATTCTGGCTCTTATTTAAAATCTTCTAAAAATCCATGCAGAGCATTTATTTCATTCTATCATTCACTTTGTCAAGAGGATGTATTACTTTTTTTAACAATCCATGTTGACTATGCTTGAGCATCCAATGCATTTCTAAATGTATCCTAAATGAATTTAGAACTCTAAATGTTTGCCACAATGTATTCAACTCTTGCTGCATCCACTTCTGCACCAAAAAAAATATTATTATGGTCTTTATGCTAAAATATCAGCATTAGTTTGATGAAGAAACTAATTTGGTACTAGGGTCCAAAAATGTGTAAAATAGATATTAGACATTTTAGAATTCAAGTCATCATGTTATCCTTCTGACCATTGCACTTATAAATCTTTCATCTAATGCTAAGCAAACATAAATCATAAAAATAGAGATTATGTCAATCAAAAAATCATACCTTATGGGTTATTGTAGTTACAAATTGCTCTATAGGGAATTTTATTTCCTAGATTGCTTTTGGACGGCATAATTTTACTATACTGAGGTCAGGACAGCTTTTTTTCATGGTTCTCTGTACAAAAGTTTGTTCTACATTGTTCTAGAGACAACCTCTTTTACTTGCCTTCTTTTCTCTGTCATTGCTGTTTGGGCAGTTTCCATTTATTATTTAATAACGTTGGACAATTTATTTAAATTAAGTTTTATTTTTAGGATACATGTACAACTCTTCTACTCTCTGTTCTGATTAAGTTTCATTATTTGCTTTCCTAAAGATTCCAGTACATAGTAATCAGCATATTATAGTATATAATGGTTATTTTTAAAAACTATTTACTATAGAAGCAAATAGTCTATTATTGTGATATAAATATCAGGCAATTTTTGAAATAAGAAAGAAGTAATGATGATATACAAAAACACATTCATCAGATCAGATAAGTTATCCTAGAGTTATGAAGAAGAAAAAGCATGCTTTGGGTATTAGAAATGGTAATGAAAGAGTCATAGAGTACTGAAGAGATTCCACAGAACTGAAAGCATGTAAAGATTCATGGCTATATTTGAAATGGGGGCTGGTCAGATCTAGGTAACCATATTCTTACATCCGTAAATCATAGATGTTAAACTGAAATGAAGTTGAGGAATTATGGTACGGAATGAGGGAAGCAGAGCCACCTTATAAACTTTATTTACGTCTTTGGAGATAGTTACATATAAAATATAGATATCCCTAGAATATAATTTAATTGGATTTGACCTATGCTTAACCCCTCATTCATGCTTTGTTACCTCTAATTTGATAATTCCAATTCATTTCTAGTCACATTCTATCCTCTGTAAACTTGAGGTCATTCAAATCCCTATTATCCTAGTTTGAACTCATTCCAAATCCTGTTCACCCATTGACTTACCATAGCTCACAATTTTTTTTAAAGTTTGGTTTTAAAGTTCTCATCTAAAGCCTCATCCCTTATCTCAAATTCATGACCCATCAGTGGAATTGTAACTGATTGCCTGCGTGCAGATCATGAGATTTGGGAGTTAGAAAAACGAATATTGAACAAAGTAACTGGGACAAATTCCTGGAGAATGAACCTCAGGACTTAACAGCCCCAGTTGCATTTCTGAAGTGTATGTGTGATGCATGGGCTTCACCTCAATCTCCACCTGCTCCCCCATCCCCAATGGAAAAAAAAATCTCACAGACCCTTTTTCTTGAGCCAGGTGAAAATCATTGCATTACTTAATTGTTTAAATAAGGAGAAAGTGAGGACTGCAGATGCTGGAGATCAGAGTCGAGCGTGTGATGCTGGAAACTTGATAAAGGGCTCCTGCCCAAAACGTCAATTCTACTGCTCCTCGGATGTTGCCTGACTTGCTGTGCTTTTCCAGCACCACACTCTCGAATCTGATTAAATAAGGATATAATTGTATGTAGTTTCAACCTTATCAAAGTAACAGACCTATTTGTTTTGAAAATTAAATAAAACCCAAATATCAGAAACATTGTAAGAGGAAATTTTAAAACTACAATTATGGCAATAACTGATTAAATGTTTACTTCTATAATTGAAGTTCAATATATTCTTATTACACACAGTTTCAGCACAAACAGATCTATGAAATTTATTTTTGAACAACTTATGTAGAACAATCTACAACTCAAGATAAACTTTTGCTTGTGAATTCACACTGATTACAGAATTATTATATTAATAATAGCAGAGCAAGTTCTGTGATGCTGACCTCCCAGTTCAGAGCCATGCTGTTTGAGTGTGCCATTCGAGTAATTGCTCTAACCAAATCTCCAATTATTATTCCCTTCAGATTAAGTTTCCATTTTGAGTATGACAGTATTGAATTCATCCTTAAACCTGTTCTGGTTCAGTAATATTTTTGTGGACTGTATTTGACGTTTCGATTTAGCAGTTGGAAACCAGTTATCTGAATTGTGAGCTGACAAACTGTTTTCTCATACTAGAAATGCATTTTTAAACATTAAGAAACCTGCAACAGATAAATTTATTAAAGAGTGAGAGGAATGGTAATAAACTTCAATTGCATAGATTGGCTGATGAAATGTGCATACACATGGAAAAACATGAAGTGACTCATTCTTGGTGGTAATCAGTCCTTTACATGGAGGAAAATATTTTGAGCTACAAGTGTAGACTCAAAACATAAAAATAGCCTCAGGAGTACCTTGTTTCAAACAGAATTGTGAGGTAGTGCTAAAAGTTTCATGGCAAATCGCACTTTGCTCAGCCTTCCCATTGTAAAATTTAAAAATATTCAAAATGGTAGGAATGTTTGACACTGTAGGATCAAATGATGAAAAAGACAAGAGCTGAAACTCCTACACAGACAGATTCCATGATTCTATTATTTTGTCCAAACTAACAAAATTTAAGTAGATATAGTCATCATTCCTACATTCCTGAGGAAAACACTTTTAACCTCCAAAGGAATCTGGTAGAGCTGGAGAAGCCAGACTCCAAAACTGATGAAGAAATAATAAGAATTCTACAAAAACACTCCTGATTGATGAAAGATTCAGATTTCACAAACACAGCCAGTAAGTTGGTGAATCAATCTGTCAGTTTATAGCAATTTTAAAGAAGTTAGCAGAATTTTGTGAATTTGGAGACAACTTAAATTATGGACTAATGTGTGGTTTGGGATGTGAAGCAATCCAGAAGAGATTATTGATGGAAAGAAACCAAGACATAAAGAAAGCACTGGAAATAGCAGTCTCAGTGGAACTGGCAGCCAAGGAAGCTCAACAGCTAAATTCAAGTATGAGTTCAGAAAATGGTGGCTGGGCAAGTTTGCAAAATGACATCTGAACAACAAGCACCAACTCAAAACTGCCATTGGAATGGAAAAACAGGTCAAGCAGCAGCAAATTACGAGCTGCTATTAAACATATTGGCCATTGCTGGCGACTTCAACTGATACTGGCTCACTCCCTTATTGAATGGCAAACCAGTGAGAATGGAGGTGGGCACCAGAGCAGCAGTTCGATTGATAACTGAAAGTGTGTACCAGAGTATAGAAGCAGCTGAGTCACATAGTTCTACATGCCTCAAAAATTGTACTAAGAACATACACAGGCAAAATAGTAGCTTTTAAGGGGTTTTGTCATTGTAATTGTTAGTTAGACTGTCACTCTGAAGATTTGTCCTTAAATGTTACCAAAGGAAATTTCCCAGCTATGTTGGAAAGAATGTGCTTGGAGAAAATCAAATTCAACTGGGGCAAAGTAAATTTCTTGTCAGATTTTGAGACTGATCCATCACAAATTCTAAAGACAGATACTGCTGCTTTCAGTGGAGGTCTGAAAATCGTAAAATAGATCTCTGTGAAATTGAAAATCAAGAATGAGAATCAGGCAAAATGTTGCAAGGCTGGATCAGTACCTTATGCAATCAGACCAAAAGCCAAGGCAGAAATCAAACCAAACAAAAAGTAAAAATTGAACAAGGATGAGACATACAATAATGTGCTCAATATGCTCAACAGTGATCACTACACCTGTGACATTGGTAATGCATAATCAAGAGCTCACATGACAGTTGCAACTGAGCCAACAACCTTCAAGGAGCAGGTTAACGTTGAAGAAGCTCAAGAGGATAATACTGCATTGTGAAATTAGCAGATCAGATACAGCAGTACAACAGACAAAAGGATCCACACTAATTCAGCCAAATACCAAATATGAAATGAAGCAAAAAGAATCCAACATTGAGCTGCTTATCCACAAAAATCAGAGGACAATGGAAAATACACTTGTAACATTGAAGACCAAAAAAGCAGTGTTTCTTTGAAAGTTAATGCCCTTCCAGCACCTTTCGAACAAGTGCTTCAGAACAAGGAAGCTGATGAAGGTAGCATCACTGTACTATGCTCTGAGCTTACTAACCCTGATGTTCCCATAGAGTGAAGAAAGGAAACAGTGATATTTCGTCCAGTGGCAAGTATGAAGTAAAGCAAGTTGGTTCTATTGATGAACTGTCAATCTGCAGTCTGAAATGAGAAGATTTGAGAGAATAGCCAAACAAAGAGACCTAGGGATGCAGGTGCATAGTTCCTTGAAAGTGGAGTTATAGGTGAACAGAGTTGCAAACAAGAAGTTTGGCATTCTTGCGTTTATTGGTCAGTGCATTGACTAGAGGAGTTAGGCTGTCATGTGGTAACTTCACATGACATTGGTGAAGCCACTTTTATAATGCTGCATTCAGTTCTGGTCTCCCTGTTATAGAAAAGATGTTGTGAAATTTTAAAGGGTTCAAAAAAGATTTGCTAGAATGGAGGATTTGAGCTATAGGAAGAGGCTGAATATGCTGGGGCTTTTTTCCCTGGAACGTCAGAGACTGAGGAATGACTTTATAGAGGTTTATAAATGAGGGTTATGGATATGGTGAATAGCCAAGGTCTTCTTTCTAGGTTAGGGCAATCCAAAACTAGAGGGCATAGATTTAAGGTGAGTGGGGAAAGATTTAAAAGGGACTTGAGGGACAACCTTTCCTCGCAGAGGATTGTGCATGTATGTAATGAGCTGCCAGAGGAAATGGGTGGAGACTGGTACAATTACAGTTACAACATTTAAAAGGCATCTAGATGGGTACATGAATAGGAAGGGTTTCGAGGCATATGGGCCAAATGCTGACAAATGTCAAGGTAGCAGTGGAGTAGGGCTCCTCACCAGAGCTTGTCCACTCTGACCGCTTTTCTTTCTTTTTCTTCTTTGATCGCTTTTTCTCTTTCTTTCTTTTAATAGTCTATAGAGTTCATTTGTGGAGACAGAGACAGCAGTGGCTGGCCACAAGCTTACTGGTCACAATCGGTAGCATAGCAGTTTCATTGATATCTGGAGCGGTACCAGAGCAGGACCCTGCAACAGGTGGCTAATGCAGCAACAGAGCATGAACCCAAATGGCAGCGGTCAGGGCCGAAGTCTTGTGAGCGGAGCCGAAGCCTGACATGCCTGATGGAGATCAGCAGTGGTGGTCGGCAGCAGAGGCAGCTAGCCAACACAGGTGGATCTTAGCCCATTGCAAGAAAACATGCTCAGCACAGGGGAGAGCAAGTCCTGTCGGGGAAAGCCCAGCTTGGAGCATCTGAAGGACCATGGCTGAAGAAAGGACTGTAGTGTTTGACTTTTTAACTGTATTTCTTTATGCTAAGAAGACTGAATTGCTGAACGTTTTAACTTATATCTTTATTTTTCTATTTCTGTAATTAAGGTTTTGTACCTAAAATAGAGCCATGTAGAGACATTATACATTTTTCACTGTATTCTTGTACCCTATATCTGAGTACACATGACAATAAAGCCTAAATCTAAATGGGACTAGATCAGTTTAGGATATCTGGTCAGTATGGACAGTCGGACCTAAGGGTCTCTTTCTGTGCTGTATAATGCTATGACACTGCAATATACCTGTGATTCGGAACATTTGCAGACCATATCTTCAGTTAAAGTGAAAGAAATGCTAGTGGTCATCATGAAATCCTTGGATGACATCGTTGGCGAAGAGAGAGGAATGATAATCCTGGAGTATGAAGTGTCAAAGCCAAAAGTCAATTTTGTCTGGAAAAAGAACAATGTAGTACTTGGTTAAACTGACAAATATGTACTCCTGCATGCTGGAAAGCACTTTGCCTCATAGTACATGACAAGAATGAAAATGTGCTGGATTGTGTAGATATTTTCAGTTAACCTGTTCGGACATGTTTTGACACACCCCTTTAGTAGGTGGGATTATACTTGCAAAATAGTTGTCGATAGAGCAATTGCTAAAGTTGCCATCCAAGATCTGAACTTCAAAGCACAAAATGTCTGGAGCACAGAGATTAAAAAAGGTGAAAATAGATCTTCTGTAGGCATGTTTTCTCATGAAAACATTGATATAACTGTACTATAGATAAGTCATTACTGGAAGTAATTAGCAATTCAAAGTATTTAATATTGGCTGAAAATACTTTCTTAACGTTATGGATGACAAAAGAATTAGAAAGAGTCATATGTACGAAATATTGCAGTAAGGAACTGTAAACTAATTGACAACTCATCAAGTCACGACCAAGGACTCAGGATGGTATGCAGTGAAACAGAGACTTCTAAAATCAAAGCTACTGTCATTGCAAATGAAATGGTCAACCAATTTACCAAAGAATTACAAAACATTTCAACACTGAAGGGAAAGGAACTGCTGTTTTAAATGTGTAATGGAACAGCCAAATGAATGATTGTCTGGAGAAAAGGGAATGGCCAGTAAAACAACAAGAAAAATAAACAGGTGCCTGAGGTGTGCTAACTGCCATGTAGGAATCAATGATCTTACCTACTAACTGTTTTATTTAATTTATCTTAAATATTGTAAATGTTTTTATTGCAGGAATCTCTGATGTAAAGGGAAAGGGATGTTGCCCATTTGTGTAAGGATGGTGGACGTCTGTTTTAAGAGTCTGCTTACATGATGTCATAATGATGTCACTGGTCATTTTTGTGGGAAAAAATACAGCCTGGCTTGCTGCCTTGTAGAGGGAACATCTGAATAGCATTTTTGATATTTTAAACACTGTAGCCTCCTGGTCCTTCTTCCATTCTGCATCTTTGCAAGGTCAGCAAGGCATGGCAGCACAGTGGCTCAGTGGTTAGCACTGCTGTCTCACAGCGCTAGGTACCCAGGTTCGAGTCCCATCTCGGGCACCTGTCTGTGTGAAGTTTGCACGTTCTTCCCCTGTCTGCGTGGGTTTCCTCCCACAATCCAAAGATGTGCAGGTCAGATGAATAGCGATGCTAAATTGCCCATAGTGTTAGGTGCGTTAGTCAGGGGTAAATATAGGGTTGGGGAATGGGTCTGGGTGGATTGCTCTTTGGAGGGTCGGTGTGGACTTGTTGGGCCGAAGGGCCTGTTTTCATACTGTAGGAAATCTAATCTAAATTCTTAGAACGAAGAACTATGAAAATATAAAGCTGGGGAGACTTCATTTACACTGAAGTGGCACAACCATGGCCATTCAGAGACTACTGTTCAAAGGATTTCTTCTTTCAGAAAGTGCATTAACCGACAGTGATTGTCAAGTATTTGGAAAGCACTTCACCTATCATGGATTCCTCTACTGTCAATTGTTAGCATGCCATGGTTGCAGCTTAAGTACTTCTACCTTCTAACTCTACTAAGAGGTCGGAAGAGAACCAATATCACTGGCAAAAACTCAAAAGCAGCAGAAGGGATAATATCCACAACAGGACCAACCACTTGCTCTTCCACAGTGGTCATAGGGGAGGCACTGAAATTTAACTAGAATGATGCAGTATAATCAACACAGAATACTAAAGCCTCAGGAGGCTCAGGCTCTGAAGTCACTTTTATCATGTGGAGCCTCCTGAGGCTTTAGTATTCTGTGTTGATTATACTGCATCATTCTAGTTAAATTTCAGTGCCTCCCCTATGACCACTGTGGAAGAGCAAGTGGTTGGTCCTGTTGTGGATATTATCCCTTCTGCTGCTTTTGAGTTTTTGCCAGTGATATTGGTTCTCTTCCGACCTCTTAGTAGAGTTAGAAGGTAGAAGTACTTAAGCTGCAACCATGGCAGGCTCAGGCTCTGAAGTCACTTTTATCATGTGGAGCCTCCTGGAACAAGATCTCTTTTTAAATGAAACAGGTGGGCATGCATTGTCAATGAAGGGCTGGGCTTTTGCCCGAAACGTCGATTTTGCTGCTCCTAGGATGCTGCCTGAACTGCTATGCTCTTCCAGCACCACTAATCCAAAAAAAAATGGATTGTCAATGGTTGACAAGGTGCCTTTCACTGATCATCTCTGCCTGTACCCAAGATATATGCTGTCTTCTGCGAGAAGGGAAAGCAAAGAGATGAAAATCTTTGTAATGTCTTCTTCGGAGAGGAGGGAAGGACACTATTTGTGGTGGACAGATGTGAGTCATGGGTAAGAGAGTGGCTGATGGTGAATGTGTGTTGGTTGATTGAATCTATAATTGATCAGTTGAGGATAAGTGCAACTGCAAGCTGTCTTCTGATGAGTGCTGTGCAAGGGAATGCAGGCAAATTGACATGTGAGGCTTGGCACCTGAAACTGTTATGCCACTCATCCGTTACACTTTCCTGAGGTCCTGGATTCTCTCTGTACACTGTCTCTGTAGTGGAAAGAGCACACTTCTGCTGTGACTTTGTTGGCCACTTCCGATGATTTCAATGTGTGTGATACTGGAAAAGCACAGCTGGTTAGGCAGCATCCAAGGAGCAGGAGAGTTGATGTTTCAGGCATAAGCCCTTCATCAGGATTCCACTCTACACTCGCAACCTATACTCCCTGCAGTCAGCCATGCCACAGCTCAGGGTCATACTCTCTCAGATGTGCAAAGGACCTCTGCTGTTCTTCATCCTCAGAAGAACTCACACCCTCAACAAATACCTTTTCTCCACCATGTCAGAAATCAAGGAATATAAGTACACTAAACTTTCATGTACTTACCTCTCAACTTGGGATTTCTCAACCATTACAGAAGCTTCTCCCAGCCTCCAGATCATTTGGATGCCGTAAGCCACACGGCTTCTCCAACCACCACTACCGCAGTGAACAATGACATCCACCCTACTGACCGTAGCCACTGCTGACTTTGCCACCTCTGCGATTGCCAGCCAGACGACTGCCTCCACGATCGCCAGCCAGAGAACTGCCTCCACGAGCAATGGAAGATCTACTGCTGCCACAAATGTTGCAAGATCCACCACTGCCGAAACCAACTTCTGCCTCCGTTGTTGCCGTTGCCACTGTTGCAGCCACTCCGCCCCCACCAACGTCTCTCACCAGAGCACAGCTGATGACATTGCCTCCGTCACGCATTCTGTCACTTCCACCTCCGTAGTTGCCACCGCAGCAACCATTTCCAACCCCACCAACATCACTAACGTGGACACTGCCGATGTCACTTCTGTTCCGCAGATCCCACAGGCACAATTTAGCCCCCACCCCTCACTGTCAGGTGAGCGTCACTTGTGTTGGTGATGTCACCGTCAATCACACAACCCCGCCAACTGCAGTGATAGTCTCCACCCCCACTCCCAGCTCAACTTCTACACCAGGTCCTAGCTCCCAGCAAAGGCCTCACCTTCATCACCCTATGCACTGGGATCATGGAATTCGACACGTGTTGTGACATCAAACACTTCTTTCGCCACCTCCACCTCCAAGTTTAATTTTTCCACTATGACTCCCGCCCACTGTCCGAGAACCCCTTCTCCCGCCTCCAACATACCCCATCCACCTGAACACTCCGGGCTGGTCTGTTACCTGCCCTCAATCTCTTCATTTCCAACTGCCGCTATGACATTGATCGCCTTCCTGATGAAGGGCTTATGCCCGAAACATTTACTGTCCTGCTCTTCAGATGCTGACTGATAAGCTGTGCTTTTCTAGCACCACACTCTTCGACTCTGATCTCAAGCATCTGCTTTCCTCACTTTCTTCTACTTCCATTGATTTGTTCAGGTTGAAATGATTTTCTTGTTCCTTATGGAGAAATTTTCTTTTGGCACCCATCAGATTCCACAGCAGGATGGGTAAGAGTGAGAACCTTGAGGAGCAGCCCTTCCAGGTCTCCTCTTTATTGCCCCATAATCAAAAATGAATTAAGCTGAATGGCTTAAGTCTGCTGCTGTGGTCTAATAGTCTAAAAATCAAATTGTGGGTGAGTTATTGATCTCATGACATGATGCCTGTTAATAGAAATCCTTCCTTTGAAATAATAGACATGTCTTTACAGGAGTTACAATTTTCAAGGTGGAGTAGGTGTATAAATACTGTGGGTACAAGAGCATGTCTGAGGACGGCTGTTGTGTGACTTATTTCCTGACTCCTCAATACAGTATCTGTCCACCATTGACAAGGCACATGTCAGGAGTGTATTAGAATACTTCCCACCTGCCTGGATGAGTGCAGCTGCAACAACAGTCAAAAAAATTGTCATCACTCAGGACAAAGAAGCCCACTTGATTTGCACCATATCCGCAAACATTTTCTCCTTCCACCTCTGATGTTCAGTCATAGCAATGTGAAGCGTCTACAACATGCACAACAGAATTTCACCAATGTTCCTTAGCCTCCTCTTTTAAAACCATGACCACTATCTTCTAGGTGGACTAGGATAGCAAATACATGGGAATACCACCATCACCTGAAAGTTTTATTTCAAACTATTCACTATCCTAGCTTGAAAATGTATTGCTACTCCTTTGGTTTTGCTGGAACAAAATCTTGCAACTTTCGCCCTACATCATATAGACTGCGGTGGTTCAAGAAGACAACTCACCATACCTTCTCAAAGACAACGAGACATGGGCAATAAACGTTGGCCCAGCCAGTGAAGCTCAGATTCCCAAATTAATGTTGAATAAATCCTGGCTGGGGTGTCCAAAGATGAACTGGTAAGAAACCTTGGTAAAGCCTGCATTGAGAAATTGGACTTTCAACTCAAAAATGGTCCTGCTTTTATAAAAGGCACTAAGTGTCTATGATTCTATCCAAAGTCTACAAATTAAAGAAGTTATGGTTTACCTTTCTAAATCACTAGTGAGGCCTCAGTTTAGAATATTGCATCCAATTTGGGACACCATACTGTAGAAACAATGTCAAGTATTAGACTGCAGAGGAGATTTACCAGAATAATATTAATTATAAGTGACTTCAGTTATGTGAAGAGATTAGCAAAGCTGAATTTGATCTCCCTAGAACAGAGTGTGTTACAGGAAATTTAATTGAGGTATTAAAGTGTTTTGCATTTCAGAAGAAACACAGTAAATCGAATAAGGAGAAACTGGTTCCAGTGAGTGATGATAAAAGAACTCCAGATTAAGATAATTAGCAAAAAAAGAAGGTGACGAGAGGACTTTTTTTTTCCTTTCTCAGGGAGTTGGTGTGATCTGGAATGGAGTGTCTGAAAAGTGACAATTCTGCTATGCATCTGCTTTGTTTAATGTGTGTGTGTGTAAGTCCCTCTGGCAGGATCAATATATTTAGGAAGTGAATGGGGGGGTTTAAGTTATGATATTTCCTCTGAATTTCTCTCTGAAATTTTCCACTGAAAATTCAGAGGAATAGAGAACTGAATCTCTCTCCTCAATATTCCAAGACACCTGCAAAAAAATTGTATGATGTGTGCGTTTTCAAATTAAGTTCTTAATTTAAGCAACATATAACTGATCTATTTTCTGAAAAAACTGATTTACTTTAAGAAGTTTTTCACTACCTAAATATTCATGTCTATTAATGAACAAATTGATGTTCCCTGGCTTTGCTGAGGAGGTAGTAATACTTTAACACAAAACTTGTAATTCACCAGTGTAGATTAAAAATGCATTATTTGTACACATATCAATGTGGTTGCCATACAGCTGTGGCATTCATGTCATTAACATTCACGCAGCATAATAGGGAGTTATGGTGCAGCAAATGGTCAGAAGTCTTCAGACATCCATCAAAATATGATAGATTGATGAAATATCTTATTTTCCTTTCATTGAAATGGAAGATGCAAAACAATTTCAATTCAATTATAATTTAACATGGATGCAAAATGAACTTTCTGAAAACATCCCCAGTTTCCTTAAATTTGGTGACAAATTAATGGTGAATTTTTTTCGCAACATCCTAATTGTGACAGGTATACAGCATTTTAAACTTAAAAGTTAATGTATAACAACACTTATGTGATATGCTCAACTGTTTTTAATGTTTGAATATTGAAAAAGCAACTTTTCTGTCAGGTATTTAAAAACTTTTTAGGTTTCACTGGCTGCAAGACAATGGTATTTATTGCTACAGGCATGCATTAAGATATGCTTGCATAGAATTTTGCTTTTCTTGAATGAAGTGGCATCAATGTATAACATGACCCAGCTCTCCATTCAATGTCTCTTTCAAAATCTTCCGGATATCATTACACGTAGTGCAAGGTTGCTTCGAATATGCACCTCACGTTTACAGTTTAATTTCAGTTTTAGCTGATTCTCTGGTCGGTGGTACAGACAGGACCTGATGCTTATCTGCAATATAAGTATTCAAAAAGTAACTTGAACCCCAGTTTACACATTTCTACTATCTATTCTCTTTGAATATTTGAGGAGTGTCCAAGACCAGCAGTTTTCAAACTTTTGAGTTCAGAATAATAGCAACAGCTCAAGTTCTCATTATTTGTGTAAAACAAGAACATTATCTCCATACCTTGCCTGAACATCAAATCCTTCAGACTTCATTATTAAAAATTGTCAGATATATGGTTGTTCAGATTGGGAATATAGCTGTGACAAATCTAATTTGAAGATATCATGGGTTGTGCTACTTATTGCCCATGATAGTGAAATAAATTATGAAGCGTATACCTAATAATTAAGTTATTTTGTTAAATAAAACGCCTATAATTCAGAATGCTTTCTTGAAACATTTCCTTGGTAAAGACTCCCCTTTATTGCTTTCAGGAAAGATGGAGTTAAAATGAGGCTTCTCAGTTATCCACTGTGATCATGTTGTCTACCGTGTCCTGATCTTGATCTGATCTTTTGAGCAGAATATTGCAACAATTGCAAGAAATTGACAGAAACCATCTCTGTGAATATGTCAATTCTGTGCAATGATGACATGCCCCTCCTTTCATTGAACATGGACAACCCTGTTATGGCAGAACCGGGACTATGTTATTAATGGCAGCCAAATAAGGGGCTGCCATCTGGGTAATTAGGCCCAACTAGCAACCAACTAAATCAGAGAGATAGCAATTCAGCAGCACTACCTCTGGGGTTGCAACTAAAGGAAGAGGACACATTGATGGAGATGCACTCTCAAAGTAAGCTGAATAGGGTGTGAGTGTACAAGATACAGTCAGACATGCCCCAGTGAAGTATGGGCATTACTGAGGGCAGGTAGTGGTGATGAAGTGTGCGAGGTCCTTGTTACCCTGGGCTGACGGGAACATCTACAGGGACCAAAGACCTTAACAGAGAGAGCTCTGGAGGCTGAGTCCTTGTGTACATTTAAGGCTGAGAGAGCTTGATTTTTGATCAATATAAGAATCAAAGTGTACGGGGAAAGGTGAGGAATGTCAGACCAGCCTGTTGAATGGCGGACCAGCTTGAGGGATCGAATGGCCTACTCCTCTTCCTATTTCTTATGGTTTTATGCTCTAAAAAAGTAGTTCTGAGGTCACTGATGTTTTCCTGGCAGTATATCTACATGTGGAGTGTGCTCTTCCTGCTAATAAAATGCATGCAGAGGCAGGAATACACTAATCGGATTCTCAAGTGGCTTGATTGGGTAATTACAGTTGTTCATAGAACAATAATAAATATATTTTTCATCTGTTTGGCTGTTATGGCACAGTGATTGTGTCCCGACCTCTGAGCTGCAAGACTCAGGTTCAGATCCCCCACATTCTAGAAGTGTGGCATAACATCACTAAACACGTTCATTCAAATATCTATCCATTGCCTGACCAGAGCTGTATCTTAATAGGATGATTAAAATAGTTATCCTTTATTAACAATGATAAATTATATAAGGAATTTATTTTTCAGCTTTTTAAGAAATCTTGTTTACAGCTTCAAACTTGCACTTTATCTTTCCAGGTAATTACATATATTTCTAAAAGGGAGTGATCAGAACTGTTTCAAAAGTAAATCATTACAACAACCTTGCGCATGTATCACCAGGCTTGGCAATTTATTTTAGTTTGTATTCATTTTAAAATTTCATTCATTTGTTAAGCTTTAAGAATTTGTTTTGATATTGAGTTATTATTAACTAAAACTCATAACTCCAGATGTTTCAGCTTCAGGTTTGTAACTAATTCATGGTACATCATCAATTATGCACACTTCCTTATCCATTACATCTATTTTTTCTAGAGTCAAGTAAATGCCAATTTAAATAAACCTGTTATTAAGGTAAAAGAAATGACCATTGTAAGCAATAAATAGAGGGCAAAGTACTCTTGCTTTGTTGCAATTTGCCACTTATATTGGTTGGAAATAGAGGTTTGATCTTAAAACCATGCCCTTTAAAAGTAAAATATGAACAAACTCATGGATATACAAAATAGGAGCAGAAGTAGATCATTCAGCCCCTTGAAATTACTCCACCATTCAATAAGATCATGTTTTAACTGTTTATGTTTTGAATTCCACATTCACAACCACCCCTGATAATCTTTTATGTCCTTGCTTAACAAGAATTTATCTCCCTCTGTTTTAAAAATGTTTAATAGCTCCAAAAAGTCACGCAACGCACTGAAAGAAAATAAATTCTCCTTACTATCTACCTTAAAAAAATTATCTCTAATCTTAAAACAGTATCTTCTCGTTCTGGACTCATCCACAGGAGGAAATATCCTTCCTATGTCCACATTGTCAAGACCATTCAGGATCTTATAGACTTCAATCAAGTCACTCCTCATTCATCTAAACTCCAATGGAAACAAACCCAGCATGTCCAAACTATTCTCATAAGAGAATTCAATCATTGCACGTATCAGTAAACTGCCTCCAATGCATCATTCCTTAAAAAAAGAGACTAAAACTGTGCACATTGTTTGAGATGGTGCCTCAGTATTGCTCAAAGGTTGACTGTATAATTTCCACTGGTGTCTGACAATCAGCCTTATGAGGTCGTTTAACTCCTTAATTGGCTGTCCATTGCGTGTAGATGGGTAGATATCCTTGTGCTCATCTTGCATTCAAAGAAATGGCCTGTGGCAAAACAGTGCTGGCAGCATGAAGTTTTGCAGCCACCTGCTGACCTGCCCCTACATAAGGTTGAACATCCTGTTCATTTTAGACTGCCAAATCATTTTAGATAATAATTATTATACTGGAGTAGCAACCCAAATGCTGAGTTCAAATCCCACCATGGAAAATGGTAAAATTGAATTCAAACTGTTAATTTGTGGTTCCTGATACCTAATGAACTGTTGCATAAGTGCAACCAATTCACTGATCATCTTAACTAAGTCTGAAATAAAAGCAAAATGCTGGAAATATTCTGCAGGTCAGGCAGCAGCTGTGGAGAGAAAATTAGTTAATGTTTCACATAATGATGACAATTTATCAGAATGAAGTCTGACATGCACATGATTTCAGTGCTGCACTACATGGTTGACTTAATACTGTCAGGGATATTGTTTGTTTCACACCTCAACACTTTTGTTTTTCGTTTTGGGAAATAGTAGAAAATGTTAGTTGAATTAGCAGGCTGACTTCCACTTCAGGATAATGAGGGAGGTATAACATAGGTCAGTGGTCCTGAAATCCCAAGAAGTAGTAGTAGAAACAAACCAAAAGACATAAAAAACATTTTCTTAGCTACCATCAGTTCTGAGGAAGTGTCACTGGACCCACAACATTAACTCTGATTTCTCTCAACAGATGCTGCCAGACTACTGAGTTTTTCCAGCAATTTCTGTTTTTGATTTTGTTACCTATCAACTGTTTCCAGCAAGAAATTAGTATCTCATTTGTATGACTCCTTTCCCGTGTTTTCAAGCAATCATGTATTTCAAAATATATGGCTTGTGTTCCATAAAGGATACTGGATAAACAAAAAGCTTTATTACAAATTGTTCTTTATTAATTCCACTCAAAATCACTACCCTGTACATGTAAGAAGACTAACATCTGGATGCGCATTAATGTTAGTATGGTATTCTTCATCCAGGAGTGTTAACTCTCTGCATCAAGGTGACAGGCCAGAAATAGCAGAAACATCCAATCATACTCAAGTGAATTCGAAATAACCAATTCAGATTAATCTGAGTTGTAAATTGTGTTTTCTTTTAATGTAAAATTTTGATTAGAATTCATTGAAATATTTGGTCATAAGTATACTATAACTCTATTAATGAAAACAACATTCTTATAAATGGCAGAAGTGCACTTATGAATACTTTATAATTGTATAATACCTTGTAACCAACAAGAAGCTAAAAACTGCATGAGCTGTGGCCGTAAGGAAGAAAGGTTATCACAGATGTAACTTAATATTGTTCTTTTGCAATTAATTCTTACAAATTATTTTTGCCGAATAGAAATGTTAACTGGTAGAAATTTGTACTTTTTCATAAAACATTAATGGCATTTTTTATTATATGTATTAAATAAAGCCTAATGGATAAGTTATAACCTAGGTATTCTGCATACATGCATATGTTGCCTCAGCAAATGGTCTTGAGTAATTGTGAAGTTTAAAAAATAGCCTGATTAATAATGTAAAGTACTGGCAAATGCTTAATTGCATTCTTCATTGAATCTGACACATTTAGAACTGAAGTATATCAACTGAGAATTTTATAGTCTAAATCCTAAACTAAAAAAAAATGTTTTTCATAATATCCCGTTATCACCTGTTTCCATGGCAACAGGCCTATTTGTCTGAGCATTCTGTCCATAGTTGAAGCCACATCCAGCAGTGTCGGCAAAACATCCAGATACATCAAAGATGAATTCAATTTGATTTGGTCAATTAATGTAAGAACAGCAGCTGAAGGGGGCTAAGAGAGGGCAGTTATTTAGGGTAGACGAAACCTCTTACAGTGCAATACATAGTGGGTGTGTGGGGAGGGAATTTAGCAAGCTGTCAAAGGCATTATCAGAGGAAAGTCTAGGGCCTCTTACACCTAACAGATATGAAGCTGTCAGACAAAGAATAGCACTATTCATTAAATGACACTTCTGTGCTCCCTCTCTGCAAGCCTGCAGTGAAGAGAAACAAGCTGGGAAGCTACAGAGATAGGCACTTTATACATCTGCCAATGATGATGGACACATAGAGCAATTATGTAGATACAAAAGCTAGACAAGAACCAGATCAGCAGTATGTTGATGCTAGATGCCTTAGTTTTATTTAACTGAGGTGAAAAGAGATTTAAAATGAACACTTCAGTTACTTTCTGTATGTTTGAATGACTATGGCTGACAACTAGTGCAAAGTACCTGGGAGATCCCAAGGGGTCAGTACCTTTTAAGAAACTTATGCGTAAGTCATGATGATTTGATTTAGGACCCATTATCAACATTCTGTTACTTATATCTGCATGATCTTGCACTGATTGATACCGATTCTGCAGCCATGCGCTCTATAATACGCTGTCAGGAAATGCTGACAGATGCAATGAGAAAACAATAAATGCAGGGCAGCAGTAATGTAAAGGTCTGGCTGGGTTGTATGAAAACTGATAGCTGGGATATTGGCTTCTGTGTTACCATATACACCAGCCCCTCTGAGAATTTAGCTAGTGAGTGAATTAAAATGGTCTCCAGGTAGATGGCAGGGATCTTCATTTCAAGAAGACTTCACCTTCACTGAAGAATTGTGATATAAGATATACCAATAAGAAATCAAAGAACTAGATTTTTCAGAAAATTAAATATCTGTGAACAGTAGGCAATATAACAGGCTGTTTAATTGGTACTTACTGCTTTAATAAAGCAGCTCTTTGTTTTTTTAATCTATATACTTTTTGAATCAGCCTTTTAAAGTAAAATAAATCCTCAGCTGATTTTGTTACCTCAATTTCAATTTCCTCAAAATCAGGTAATAGTTTAGAAAACTATAGTCTTTTAAATGATGTTTAATTATCATCATTGCCATGACTAATTTGATAAATCATAATGTGCATATTAACATTTTTGATACATGCATATTGTTAGTTCACATATCTGACCATAAGTGAAATATAAATGCAAGAACTCAGGGAGGCAAAGAAAGTATTGAGTCAATTGAGATTTTTTTTGGCTGAGCTATATTGCCTGAAAGAATAGAAGCAAGCTTACTAGTTTTTTTTTAAAGGAAATTGGATCTCTGCTTAATAAGGCAACAGTTTGCAGGGCTTTTGGGAAGAAACAGCAAGTGAAACTAATCAGTAGCTCTTTCAAAAATTGTGGCTCAGGCACAATGGGTCAAATAACATCTTTCTGTGCTGTATAATTCAATGATTCTATTAAAAAAAAATCTTTCTTTGAATGTCATAAAGGCATCGAGTTATCATTTGAATGCACCAATGTTCTCACCTCTAACAGCTCACCAAATAAGGTCATAGTATAGTGCAATACAGAAGGAGGCAGTTCAGCCTGCTATATTTGTGCCAGCTCTTTTGTTTTATTTGTTCATGGGATGTAGGCATTGTTGGCTAGACCAACACTTACTGCCCATCACTAATTGCCCTGGAAAAAATGGTGGGAGTTTCTTTCTCTTTTGAAGTGCAATCCAATTAGACCTTCTCCCCTGCTCTCAGATACGTTTGCAATTTAAAAAGTATTTATCAAAATTTCTTTTGAAAGTTAGTACTAAACCTATATCCACTACCCTGTCCAGCAAAATGCCAAGTCCTAGCACTTTGTCCTTAAAAATTGTGTTCCTCATTCGCCTCTGTTTCTTCTGCAGTCATGTTAAATCTGTGACCTCAGGTTATCGATCATTTAGCTAATGAAAAGTGTATTTATTATCTTAATTCAGCGATGTTTTGTAATTGTGAAATACTTCAATCAAATGTAAATGAGGTCTGCATACAAAAGAAGGAATGTTTGAAATTTATGGTTGACAATCAAATGTTTAATTGAAGGAAAAATGACTCAAATCTTAGCAGAATGTTTAACTTAACACTAACATGAAATGTGATTAAGTTTCCTTACATTAGAATTCATAACATCTTAATCATTTTTCATGGATTATTTGTTTTGGACATAGCAACAGTAGGCTGCTTCAGAGCATTAAACAGTTGCTGTCTTTATAGAAATTCTTTCTTATGTCTTTAGGTGTTTCAAATCATAGTAAAGGTATAATTAAGATTTTTTCCACTGATTCAGTTAGAACGGCATAACCTTTTGTGGTTTTGAGCCATAAGGACTAGGAAGCCTAGTTTGATCCTTTATATTTTCACAGTCAGCGAAACATTATTTTCACTACGCAAACTGACATTTATTCTCCATCTCTGTTTGCACTTGAAAAGATGATGACGGACCTTCTTCTCAAAGTTCTGCTAGTGTTCATGTGTTCCACAGTGCTCTTAGAGGGTTCCAATGTCTCTACCTAAATTAAAGTAAAGCAACATTCTCCCAAGAAAGAACGGTGTGTGATTTACTCTCCTTTTCCTTCTTGTTGGTGGATAATTAATGATTGGGAAGAAACTGTCAATGAAGTCTTGATGGATGCATTCTGTAAAACCTGACATCTGAGTTTTTAATGCATTCTGAAATGATTTGTAACTTTCCCACTGATTCGAATATATATTAAATGTAATTAATTTACCATAGGCAAAACGTTTTGATCTCTGGATCATTGGAGAACAGATGTACAATTGAAGAATTGAAGTCAGGACTTTCACAGGGCTCTGACTTGCAGACCTGTGTATTAATATTCAAAGACTGGACCTTTAATATGATAAGTGACACAACAGGATGGATGTTCCACCTTTAGCACTGATAAATTTCCCGAGCAGGTGCTCTGTTGCATATTTCTTTAACAGTGAAGATTGGAAGATATCTGAGGAAATGCATCTTGTTGGGAGAATCTTCGAGTGTGCCCTGCTCATCATTTCCACTACTCAGAAGATTCAGGCCCAGATCTCTTTTAAAACCCCTCTGCCTATGAATCAACCTGGTGGGGGAAAAAAAAATCACATTAGAAATCTTAATTTCTTTTTAAAAAAGCATTAGAAATTCACCTTCAGGAGTGGGAAACAATCAGGAGTAATTGTCTAATTTTTCTTCCATTAGCTGGACTCTTCCTAGTGCCTGAATAGTGGGCAGAGGGGTAGGGGAGACAGTTGAAAGAATTATGAGATCAGCAGCTTCGAGCTTCTCAAAGTAGAGATCAAAATGTCCAATTTAATAACAACTCAAGAATCTTGCTAGTGAGCAGTGAGAAGCCTATTTGCACACATTAATACCTCATTATTAGTTTCTCTGGGCTTACTTAAATGTAATTTTCCATTCTGCCATCCAACAGATGGACACAAGGTGAAACAATTCCTGAGAAGAAAGCCAGAGCAGCCAGGAGTCATGGAGTTTTGAATCCGATGCAGACTCGCCTCACCATACCTTCATAGCAGATGACATTAAACTTGGAAGAATTGTAAACTGTGAGGAGGACAGTATAGAACCCTAAAAGGTCATTGGAGTTGGTGGAGTGGATGGATAGGTGGCAGAGGGGGTTCAGTCCAGAAACATATGAAGTCATGCACTTTGATCGGAAGGACATTACAATACAAATTAAGGGGTGTGGTTCTAAAGGGGGTGGAGGAACTGAAGGATGTGGGTGCATATATCCACAGATCATTGAATCAGGCAGGGCAGGTGGAGAGAACAGTTAATAAAATGGTACCAGGAATGAGAAACTTCCTTTATAAGGAAAGATTGAAGAATTTGGGGCTGTCCTCCTTGGAAAGAGGAAGGCTCAGAGGAGATTTGATGGAAATTTTCATAGGCCAATTGGATAGATAGGGAGAAGTTGTTCCTGCTTGTAAAATAAGAAAATTATAAATTGATTCAAAATGATGTGCAAATGTGGAAAGGGTGATAAAAGAAAAAAAACTTTCACACAACTAGTTAAGGTATGAATTGTCAGTAAATTGGTGGAGACAGGTTCAACTGAGGCATTCGAGAAGGCATTGGATGATTATTTGGACAGAAATTGCATGCAGAGATATGGGGGAAAAGCAGGAGATAAGCACCTGATAATAACATGGGGCAGACACATTGGACCCATTGGCCTCCTTTTGCATTATAACAATTCTGTGATTCTGCAGATCTCTGATATTCTTAAATACAATTCTTCACTTCTGTGCTGCACTTCGGAATTTGTCAGCATCTATCATTGAACTGCTGTTACCATTTACACTTTGTATGCGGGGACAGGCAGCAGTCTCATAGACATGACCAACGTGCATCTCCTAGCTTCTTGCTTGCTCTCTTCGTGCTTACATACTTTGCCTACTTGCATGTTCATTGCACCCTTGCCATGTCTTCTTTTGTCATTTTGGACTGTGCCCTTTAATCAGTGCTTAAATGTTCACAATACTGGCAATTTGACTTGCTTTTTAGCACCAAAACAAAGCCAGGCAGCTTTTTTTTATGGTTGTCAGCAGTCATCATTCAAGGGGTTGGGCATGTGCAATGTATAAATGCATGTGGCACTGTTGTACATCAGTCTTACGCTTGCAGCATGTGCACACAGATTATGCTGCAAAGACACTGAATGTCCTTCAACCAAATGGCTACATCTGCATGTTTAAAAAGAGTACTCCTCAGTCAAGTCAAGTAAGCCACCCTGCAGTCAGGCACAGAAAGTTAAGGGCAACCTCTGATATCAGTCCAGGGGTTTAGTCACGGTCAGTTAACCTTTTGAGTCAGGAATCTCTCCTCATAGTAGGTGAGGAGTTGAATGTTGGCCATTCCACTATCTAGGAGAAAGTGAGGGCTGCAGATGCTGGAGATCAGAGCTGAAAATGTGTTGCTGGAAAAGCGCACCAGGTCAGGCAGCATCCAAGGAACAGGAGAATCGCCGTTTCGGCCTGAAGAAGGGCTTATGCCCGAAACGTCGATTCTCCTGTTCCTTGGATGCTGCCATTCCACTGCCATTCCACTATCTATCTTGGCCCTTACTAGCCTGTTCTGGGCAATTTTCTCCCAGAATGAGATGAAAGGAGGAATTGAGTGAAATAAAAGTGGTTGGCACAATTAGTGCTGATGAAGGAGGGGAGATAGATGATGAGGTATAACGTATGAATGAGTGGACAACTCAGAGGGCATGCAAGGTTAGTGGTGTATGGGGATTGGATGGGCAGGTGAGAAGAAGTGAGGGAAGATGTTGTATGTGATGGTGAAAGTAGCAACCTTTGAGCCTTGATAGGAATTGTATACAGTAGATGAATGTGATGTAGTAGAGAGAAGACGGTGGCACTTAACCTTGAGAAGCACAGAAAGTAATTTACCTTCTTGTGATATTGCTGGGCACTCCTCTGGACTGTGTAAATAGCAGTGACTCAGGTAGCAGGTTCAAATCAGGCTGACAGCATCTGGTGGTGTGGTCTTTTCAGCTGGTTCTGAGAGAAGAAAATGGGTTCTTCTCCGCACCATCCCAACCACAGGACCTCCCAGTTACTGTTTGCAAAGTGGGGTGCCAATTTCCCTCTGTCCATTATGCCTGGGGCAATTGACATGAACTGCAGAGGAGGTTTGCTAGAATGTTGCCTGGTATGAAGGCTGCTAGCAAAATGAGGAGAGGTTGAGTAGATTAGGAGTATTTTCATTGGAAAGAAGGAGATTGAGGGGGGAACCAGATTGAGGCCTACAAAATGGTGAGAGGTGTAGACAGGATTTAGATTTAGATTTAGATTAGATTACAGTGTAGAAACAGGCCCTTCGGCCCAACAAGTCCACACCGACCCGCCGAAGCGAAACCCACCCATACCCCTACATTTACCCCTTACCTAACATGGATAACAAGAAACTTTTTCCCAGAGTGAAGGACTCAATTTCTAGGGGTCATGAGTTCAAAGTGAGAGGGGAAATGTTTTGGGGGGATATACGTGGAAAGTTCTTCATGCAAAGGGTGGTGGGTGCCTGGAATGTGCTGCCAGCGGAGGTGGAAGGGGCAGGACTGAAGAAGGGCTTATGCCCGAAACGTCGATTCTCCTGTTCCTTTGATGCTGCCTGACCTGCTGCGCTTTTCCAGCAACAAATTTTCAGCAGGACTGATCATGTCATTTAAGACACGATCTATACAGCTACATGAATGGGCAGGGAGCAAAGGTATACTGATCCTTAGAAAATAGATTTTAGATAGAGGATATGGATCAGCGCAGGCTTGGGGAGTCGAAGTGCCTGTTCCTGTGCTGTAATGTTCTCTTTGCACAGGGCATCTCCAGTCTGAAAGCACTTGACCAGGTACATGGCTTTGCTTTAAAAGTTGTGCCAGCACCAGGAATCCTGAAAGATTCCTGGTACTCCCTGTGACAAATGGGAAAGTACATTGAACAGGGCACTGTAGGTAAAGAAGCGAGTTGTGAAGGTAATGTGAGAAATCACACCAAGTCTCTTGAAAAGAACCCCTCCATGAAACTTGCCAAAATTAACGCAACAGATTTCTGGTAAAGTTGAGCCCATTGTTTCTAGTTTAAAGCAATCTGTGGACGATCAGTTACTTCCCATTGTATCTCCATAGAACTTAAGTTACATTCCCAAATGTCTAGAACTAGGAATTTCAGTTATTTTATGATGAGGGGTTTTCTAATTCGAAATAGCTGACAAAACTTGTCAAGTGTTTCGTCTCACTGAGCAGTATTCAACTATGTGCAGCATTGTTCTACAGACTTGTGTTGGGATTCAGCAATTATTTATGATTCGCTCAGTTAACGCAGGGAAATGATAAAACTGTGCTCTTTATTAACATATGTCCAGTGTCCACTATTATGACAGACATAAAATAATCAATAATTTCATGAGTGAATTTTGTTGCATGCATTATTTATGTTTTACTTTACATAGTGGTTTTAACTTTTCTTTCAGAGCACGCCCAGTATTTTCTATTCTAAGAGATGGTGAATTGATGCAAAGACAAAAACACATGGAAGTATCATAACCTATCACCCCATCAAGCCAAGCAATTTGTCTTAAGGAGGTGTTCTCCATAGTTACTTGTCTTCTGGTCATTCAGACACAATTTTTTTTTTAAATGTACTAATTTTAGAGTCATTCTAGGTCCTAATGAAAGACTGCTTCAGACCAACATAATTCCAAGGCAACTAGATTTTCTTAGCACTGTTATTAAAGGAATAGAAGCCAACTGTCAATTTATTTAATAACTATTTTATAATCATATTAACCAGCCGCACAAAGATGTCTTTTATAATCCTGTGACTGGACTGAGCAGTAATCTTCTAGAAGTTTCTGAAAAGTCAATGTCAGGCAATCAATCCCTCACATACATCCTGATGGAACTGGAATACTAAGCTGTTGCAATAAGTTGTTAGACAGATCATTTTCTCTTAGAAAGAAATGCAACAGAATTGCAAATTACAATTATAAGATGTCTTAATCACTTTCCAATTAGCTTATGAAATTGGCCATATCCTCAATGCAAACTTTTGACTTGATGGTAACCATTTCCTCCCACCTCCACCAGGAGGCTTGGCCACAGTATAGAACTCAATTGTCTTTTTGACAATTTTGAAAAAGCAGGGACATAGCAGGTCAGCACTGGTCTATATCACATCTACTGACACAATCAATACCCCTAATTCTGAGCTAAAAATGAAGAACCTCTAGTCTGTAATGAGCAGTAAACAGCTTGTATTTATGCATTCTGTAAGTAGAAAGCTATTTTTTTTCAAAATTGAAGTCCTATTTCAGCAAAACACTCCCCTAAATGCTATTGAAAACAAAGCAATTAAAAAAAAAGATTGCCTGCAACTCCTCAAATACTGGCTAGTCAGTCATTCCACCCCCACAAACAAATTCCAGAATGTTAACTCCAATTTGGTACTTTCTGACTCCACCTTAAAACACGAGGAGATTGATAAACTAGTATCCCTGTGCCATTTTGTATTTCAGTCATTACTAATTTAATAGTCTCTTGTCTGTTCCAATTCTATATCTCCTATTTGTAAGAGTTTCCGTAATGCAAGATTTCCCCCAGACTGAGAAGTGTTTGGAATAAACCTTAGACTGAATATTACTTTTTTTTTTAGCTAAGTCATAGAGTGGCAGTTTCATCAGTTTTGTTGTGACACCTGATGAAATTTTTCACTATATCTTACAGCACTTGCCACCAACCCAAATCTCTAAAGGCATTTTTCTCATCTGATTCTAGCTCCCTCTTATGAAGTTCTGTTTCCAGACCAAATCATCGCTAAACAGAGATCCATCAAAAGCATGGGATCCCTCTCACCCATGCCATCTTTGCAAGGCTGCTGTGTGCTGAGACAAGCTTTGGCAATCTGGCAGTGCTCATCACTGGCAATATACTAGCATAACAGCCACAAAGCCACATTACTTACAGCACACATAGCCAATATGGTTGACATATATACATACATACAACCCCATTGTCTCACCCTAATCACTATTTAACCACCAAGCCACACAGTTTGAAGAAGAGTCTCTAGACTCAAAACATTAACTCGGTTTTCTCTTCACAAATTCTGGCAGACCTGGCTGTGTATTTCTGGCAATTTGTGTTTTTGTTTTCACACAGTTTACCTATTCTTAGCTACTTTCTCTCTGAATAACCTCTCAAACTCACTGCTACTCTTCTGCCAGTGTAGATGCCACAGTTCACTCCCATAATGGCATCATAATCAATGACTGTTTAACATTTCACGATAGCTTGCTGCAGCCAGTTCTCATCTACTAGAACTGGGCTTCAATCACGTCCTTAGATGAACTCTGTCATCAAAGATGAAAACTTCCTCTTCCCCATTATTCTCATCCTCTTCCTCAGATGACTGCTCGCATTTTCCTAGTCCCTTAGCCTTCTTAAAATAACCTTGTTTCTCATTCCTATTGTGCAGATCGCAGAATGCAACGCATTCTCTCCAGACTATGCGAGAGGGCCCCACTAGACTGCTCCAAGAAGAGGGATCACATTTCAGCAAACGCATTATCCATTTCACCACAGCCCTTATCACAGTATGTGCGCCAACTTAATGAAGGTGTCATGCCAGCTGATTTACTAATACATTACATTGAAAAGTGAATGTCTGCTACACTCTGACTCCCCTCCCACCCCAGTCATTCGGCTTTTTGCTGGCATCCATTGCATTACTTACATGATGAAGCAAAGTCCTCTTCCTGCTACAGCACCTTTGGAAGTTCCATAAATCATGGATGGCTTTTGCCTGCATTTGAACCTTAACCGCATTCACTCGCATGCGGTTAAGGTTCATACAAATGGGGCGAAGAAATTATTGAAATTTACTGTTGTTGGAAGTTGAAAAATGCATAGTTGATGCATCCTCATCTTCATTGTCACAGATCAAACAAGCGTTGACTCTGCATATCATGAGTATTGTCCCAGTCATTTTCCAGTGGCATTTAGCAACTGGCGAACAGCAAGTGAAGACGTGGAACTCAGCTTTGCTGTGGACATCATCAGTGCTGGGCTCTGCCTGTTTACCAGGTACCCTGCCCCCAGCCCACCCAATGCCTCCATGCAGCCTTTTACTTCACAGTATCTCCACAGGTTCATAGAGGACTCATAGTGGGAAGGCATTGGTGGAGGCGAGATGGCGCCAAAGAATGGCGATGTTTGTTCCAGCGGCACAGCGAAGGAGACTCATGCCTCGTCACCAGGCCCATGATCCATAGCCCATAAGAGAGCACTTAACAAGAAGGACTGTAAAGTTGCACACTTGCTATATTTTTTCATTTTTCTGCCTTTATATTCGATGCTTTGGTTAATTTTTCCTGTGATGTATACAATTTACAACACTTTTCATGGTATTTTGTAACAAGATACATGTGACAATATATCAAATACACAGCCCTACTTCACAGCCATCGGCCAATCTCCACCTATCCCTGCTGCCCCCAAAATTGGCAGTCATCACATTGAATGTTCCCAGAGTAGTGGTCACATTTTAATAATATCCCCTCCCACAGCCCACCATGCTCTCTGATGCTGTTGCGCATGTCCTCCATAAATCTTGAGTATCCCCACATCACTATTTTTGACCCTTATTAATGCAGCCTCAGACTTCCTTCACCAGTCTTGACTATCTCACCCCATTTTGGCAGTGACACCTATTACTCCTACAGGCCACATCTTGAACCCTCTTCAACACTCAAAGCATGGATGCCACACCATGACCAACCAAACAGCCCCAAGACAGGATTAATCAGATCTTTGGCTGCTGTTTCTGCAGCTGGCCAACTGACATTATACAATTCCCCAACTTCTCTTGATGGCCTTCCAGCACTGAGCATTGCCCACTGTGCAGACTATAGTTGGCTGTATCCCCTGACCATAACCGGTCTGAGTAGCCAAGCCTGGATGCATATTGTGCCCATTACTGATAGTAGCAGTTCAGCTACCTCTACTTGACTGGATTATTCCCACTCATGTTCCAACATGGCTCTTTAGCTAATGCACTAACAGGCTTAACATGACAAGGCATAGATGTTTTGAGTATGCAGGTAAGCAAGTACTAAGAGAGCAAAAATGCAGCTTGACCAATCCATGACCCAGATGCTTACTTGTGCATGGAAAATTTCCTGGCAATAGCCTTTCAATGCTTATTGCTGGCACAGTTAATAGCGCAGCTCTATGCTTTCTACACATCTTGCAAATGAATTGCAGAGGTTGGCATACCAGGTGCTAATGCCTGTAGATGAGAGATGTGGATGGCTGGTGCCCATGGACTATGCCATGGGATGCTGTTTTGTGCTGAGCAACATGAAGCCTCTTCTCATCCAACAGCAAAATGAAATTGTGTACCCGCTCTAATTTCCATATCAATTCTCGGTATGTAGTCTGCTGGCTGTATTTTGTAAGGTAGCAAGGTGCATATTAATGAAGTGATATGTGCAGTTAATAAGGGAGTTAACAAATATTAAACACCCTTAACACGTTACTTGCCATTGCCTCACAAGAATCTTGCCTTGACACCCAGAACTTAGTTAAAAGATTAGCAAGTTGATCCTGGTGTCAAGTTATGCCTCTTGAGACTTCCCACACGATTCTGTCACAAATATCATCATCATAGCCAATGTCACTGAGGCTTCTGTAAGATTCCTCTTCTTCTGGTTTTATTTCACAACTATGTTGGGATAGGATTTACACACATTTGGAAAAGCTTGGCCTAATTAGGGACAGTCAGCATGACTTTGTGCGGGGCAGATCATGTCTTACTAACTTGATTGAACTTTTCAAGGAGGCGACGAATATGATCGGTGAGGGTAAAGCAAAGGATGTTGTTCACATGGAGTTTAGTAAGGTTTTCAACAAGGTCCCTCCTGGTAGGATCATCTAGAAAATGCATGGGATCCATGGTGACTTGACTACATGGATTCAGAATTGGCTTGCTCATAGAAAATCGAGGATAGTGATAGAACATAGAAGAATACAGCGCAGTACAGGCCCTTCGGCCCTCGATGTTGCGCCGATCCAAGCCCACCTAACCTACACTAGCCCACTATCCTCCATATGCCTATCCAATGCCCGCTTAAATGCCCATAATGAGGGAGAGTCCACCACTGCTACTGGCAGGGCATTCCATGAATCCACGACTCGCTGAGTAAAGAACCTACCCCTAACATCTGTCCTATACCTACCCCCCCTTAATTTAAAGCTATGCCCCCTTGTAATAGCTGACTCCATACATGGAAAAAGATTCTCACTGTCGACCCTATCTAAACACCTAATCATCTTGTACACCTCTATCAAGTCACCCCTAAACCTTCTTTTCTCCAATGAAAACAACCCCAAGTGCCTCAGCCTTTCCTCATACGATCTTTCTACCATACCAGGCAACATCCTGGTAAACCTCCTCTGCACCCGTTCCAGTGCCTCCACATCCTTCCTATAATATGGCGACCAAAACTGCACACAATACTCCAGATGCGGTCGCACCAAAGTCTTATACAACTGCAACATGACCTCAGTACTCCGGAACTCAATTCCTCTACCAATAAAAGCCAGTACGCCATATGCCTTCTTCACCGCACTATTTACCTGGGTGGCAACTTTCAAAGATCTGTGTACATGGACACCAAGATCCCTCTGCTCATCCACACTACCAAGTATCCGACCATTAGCCCAGTACCCCATTTTTTTATTACTCTTACCAAAGTGAATCACCTCACACTTAGCTACATTGAACTCCATTTGCCACCTTTCTGCCCAGTTCTGCAGCTTATCTATATCCCGCTGTAACCTGCCATATCCTTCCTCACTGTCTACAACTCCTCCGACTTTCGTATCATCCGCAAACTTGCTCACCCAACCTTCTAACCCCTCCTCCAGGTCATTTATAAAAATGATAAACAGCAATGGTCCCAAAACAGATCCTTGCGGAACACCGCTAGTAACGGCACTCCAAGATGAACCTTTGCCATCAACTACTACCCTCTGTCTTCTTCCAGCCAGCCAACCCCTAATCCAAACATCCAACTCACCCTCAATGCCATACCTCCGTATTTTTTGCAGTAGTCTACCATGGGGAACCTTATCAAACGCCTTACTAAAATCCATATACACCACATCTACCGCTTTCCCCTCGTCCACCTCCTTAGTCACCTTCTCAAAGAATTCAATAAGGTTTGTGAGGCACGACCTGCCCTTCACAAAACCATGCTGACTATCCTTGATCACATTATTCCTATCCAGATGTTCATAAATCCTATCCCTTACAATTCTCTCTAAGATTTTGCCCACAACAGAAGTGAGACTCATCGGCCGATAGTTACTAGGGTTATCCCTACTCCCCTTCTTGAACAAGGGAACCACATTTGCTAGCCTCCAATCTTCTGGCACTACTCCTGTAGACAACGAGGACATAAAAATCAAGGCCAATGGCTCTGCAATCTCCTCCCTTGCTTTCCAGAGAATCCTAGGATAAATGCCATCAGGCCCAGGGGACTTATCTATTTTCACCCTTTCCAGAATTTCCAACACCTCTTCTCTACATACCTCAAAGCCATCCATTCTACTTAATTGTGACTCAGTACTCACATTGACAACAATGTCCTGTTCCTGATTGAATACTGACGAAAAGTATTCATTCAGTGTCTCCCCAATCTCTTCAGCTTCCACATGCAACTTCCCACTACTATCCTTGACTGGACCTATTCCTATCCTAGTCATTCTTTTATTCCTGACATACCTATAGAAAGCCTTAGGGTTTTCCCTAATCCTACCAATTAAGGACCTTTCATGTCCCCTCCTTGCTGCTCTTAGCTCTCTCTTCAGGTCCTTCCTGGCTACCTTATAACTCTCAATCGCCCCAATTGAACCTTCACGCCTCATCGTTACATAGGCCGCCCTCTTCCCTTTAACAAGGGATTCCAATTCCTTATTAAACCATGGCTCCCTCACACGACCCTTTCCTCCCTGCCTGACGGGTACATACTTATCAAGGACACTCAATAGTTGCTCCTTGAACAAGCTCCACATATCAATTACGCCCTTGCCTTGAAGCTTACTTTTCCAAGCCACACATCCTAAGTCATGCCTCACCGCATCATAATTTCCCTGCCCCCAGCTATAACTCTTGCCCTGTAGTGCACACTTATCCCTCTCTATCACTAGAGTAAAAGTCACCGAATTGTGGTCACTGTCCCCAAAGTGCTCACCTACCTCTAATTCTAACACCTGGCCTGGTTCATTACCCAGAACCAAATCCAGTATGGCCTCACCTCTTGTTGGCCTATCTACATATTGTGTCAGGAAACCCTCTTGCACACATTGGACAAACACTGACCCATCTAACGAACTTGAGCTATAGCTTTCCCAATCAATATCAGGAAAGTTAAAGTCCCCCATAACAATCACCCTATTACTTTCACTCTTCTCTTGAATCATCCTCGCAATCCTTTCTTCTACATCTCTAGGACTATTAGGAGGCCTGTAAAAAACTCCTAACAGGGTGAGCTCACCTTTCCTATTCCTAACCTCAGCCCAAACTACCTCAGATGGCGAGTCTTCATCCATCGTCCTTTCCACCGCTGTAATACTATCTTTGACAAGCAATGCCACACCTCCCCCTCTTTTACCCCCACCTCTGACCCTACTAAAACATTTAAACCCTGGAACCTGCAACAGCCAATCCTGTCCCTGTTCTACCCATGTCTCCGTAATGGCCACAACATCGAAGTCCCAGGTACCAACCCATGCTGCAAGTTCACCTACCTTATTTCGTATACTTCTTGCATTGAAGTATACACACTTCAAGCCACTTTCCTGTTTACAGGCACCCTCCTTTGAAATTGATGCCATGTTCCTAACCTCCCTACACTCCAGGTCCTGCACCCTAAAGCTACAGTCTGGGTTCCCATGCCCCTGCAGAGTTAGTTTAAACTACCCCCAAGAGCACTAGCAAACCTCTCACCAAGGATACTGATGCCCCTCAGGTTCAGGTGCAGACCATCCTGTTTATAGAGGTCCCATCTTCCCCAGAAAGAACCCCAGTTATCCAAATACCGGAATCCCTCCCTCCTGCACCATCCCTGTAGCCACGCATTTAACTGTTCTCTCTCCCTATTCCTCGACTCTCTATCACGTGGCACGGGTAACAAACCCGAGACAACAACTCTGTTCGTTCTAACTTTGAGCTTCCAACCTAGCTCCCTGAAAGCCTGCCTAACATCCTCAGCGCTCCTCCTACCTATGTCATTGGTGCCAATGTGGACCACGACTTCGGGCTGCTCCCCCTCCCCCTTAAGGACCCGGAAAACACGATCAGAGATATCACGTACCCTTGCACCTGGGAGGCAACATACCAAAAGTGAGTCTCTCTCGTTCCCACAAAACCGCCTATCTGTGCCCCGAACTATTGAGTCCCCAATTACTATTGCTCTGCTCTTCTCCACCCTTCCCTTCTGAGTAACGGGGACAGGCTCCGTGCCAGAGGCCTGAGCCCCGTTACTTACCCCTGGTAAGTCGTCCCCCCCACAAGTATCCAAAACGGTATACTTGTTCTTGAGGGGAACGGCCGCAGGGGGTCCCTGCACTGGCTGCTTCCTCCCAGTCCCCCTCACTGTCACCCATCTATCTGCCACCTTTGGAGTTACTACTTCCCTAAAGCTCCGATCTATGACCCCCTCTGCCTCCCGAATGATCCTAAGTTCATCCAACTCCAGCTCCAGTTCCCTAACACGGTCTTGGAGGAGCTGGAGATGGGTGCACTTCCTGCAAGTGTAATCAGCAGGGACGTCCATGGCATCCCTCACCTCAAACATGTTGCAAGAGGAACATTGCACTGCCTTCACTGCCATCCCTCTGAAAGTAACCTTTTATAAAAAAAAACTGGGTCTAAAGAATACAACAAGCAAAATGCAGCACTTACCTACTTACCACAACGGGTCTTATTATTTAGGTTAGAGGAGGAGGGCGGGTGGGAGGCACTACCTCTGTAGTGCCTCGGGTTCTTCTCCTGCGCGCTTTACAAGGGAAAAAAAACCTACCCGGCTGCCCCTCCGGTCTTCGTCACTTCCCCCTGCTGATAGAAAGGTGTTTTCAGGCAAAAGGTCCATGACTAGTGGTGTTCCGAAGGGATACATACTGGGACCTCTGCTGTTTGTGATATATATAAATGACTTGGATGAAAATATAAATGGGTGGGTTAGTAAGTTTGCGGACAATACAAAGATAACTGGAGTTGTGGATAGTGAAGAAGGTTGTCAAAGGATACAGCAGTATATAAATCACTTGCAGATATGGGTGGAGAAATGGCAGATGAAGTTTAGCCCGGACAAGTGTGAGGTGCTGCACCTTGGTAGATCAAATGTGAAGGAAAGGTTTACAGTTAATTGCAGGACTCTGAACAGCATTGACATACAGAAGGGTTCAAGTCCATAGCTCCCTGAAAGTGGCCACAGCAAGTAAATAGGGTGTAAAGAAAGCCCATGGTCAGGGAATTGAGTACAAGAGTCAGAATGTTATATTGCAGCTTTATAAGAGTTTGATTAGGCTACACTTAGAGTATTATGTTCAATGCCGGTTGCCATATTACAGGAAGGATTTGGAGGCTTTGGAGAAGGTGCAGAAGATGTTTACCAGGATGCTGGACTAGAGGGTAGGAGTTATAAGGAGAGGCTAGAAAAATTTTGGATTGTTTTCTCTTGAGCAGCAGAGGGTGAAGGGAGACTTGATAGAAATTTGTAAAATTATGAGATGCATAGATAGTTGAAATGTCTAATACTAGAGGGTATGCACTTAAGGTAAGCAGGAGAAAATTCAAAGGAGATGTGAGGGGCAAGTGTTCACACAGAGTGGTATGAGTCGGGAACATACTGCCAGAGGTGGTGGTGGTAAAGGCAGATACTTTAAGAACATTTAAGGGACTTTTAGATAAGCTCATGAATATGCAACAATGGAGAATATGGACCAAGGGCAGGCAGAAGGGATTAGTTTCATTTGGCATCATGTTCGGCACAACATATGGGCCAAAGGGTCCATTCCTCTGTTGTACTGTTCTTTGTTCTAGGTCCTTATGAAGAAACAACTCATAAACAGAGGGAAGGGGAAAATGCACCTTAATTTTTTTTTAAAGGAGGAGTAGTAATTAAATAATTTGGTTATAGGCAGTTGTTGAGAATAGGACAGAGATTTGTTTTAAAACTCACCATATATTTTGAACAGTATGGAGAGAAGCAGACAGGAAAGCACAACTGTAAAGAACAGTGGAATGCAAGCTGACAAAGCAAGAGATTAAAAGTGTACTTTTCCACTCCTAAGAAGCAATGGAGAACATGACAAAGAAGGCCAATTAGATTGGTTTCCCATCAGCTCAGTAGTTAAGTTCTGTGGGAAAGCCTATCGCTGATCTTCTCCTGATCCACCACAATTAAGACACTTACATAGCCAATTACCAACCAGTCATTCTATCAGAACCACAATGGCTTCAGTTCCAAGGAGGATGAGAAAGAGCCAGTCTATCTGACTGGAAATGGATTGTCAGGGCAAGTTGTCAGTTTGGGGTGGGTTACGGGTATACCTCAATCTATTTGCACTATTTTGTGCACGATTGAAAGATTGAACTTAAGTTAGGAGAATGGTGTCGGAGGACCACTCTTCCTACTTACACTGATCCTGGTGTGTTGCTCTCTCCCCAGTCAACATCTACTTTAATAAGCACTTCCTCCATCTGCGTTTCTGGAGGTTGCTGTTCCGTACATGACCTTTATCATGGTGCTGCCAGGTTGCTCATGTGCCGATTTCTGATTCGATAGCAGTTCCAGATTGGCAGAACTTTCTGCTCTGGATTTGTAATTCTGGGAGAAAGCCTACTGACTGGCAATTAGCAATCTGCTTGAGATAAGATCCTGTATCTTTCTGACTAAGTAGATGACAGATTATTCTTTGCGCAGCTTTCTGCTTAGTCTGAAAATGAGAAAATAATATTACCATAAGTCTTACAAAGTAAAATAAAATTAATAAGCTTCGTTAAGTTGTATGAAAAGTACTTGCGTGCCTATTATGACAGTGGTAAATATGAATTTTTGATTTCCATCATCTGATTTTAATACCTAGATCTTTAATGGATTAAGATTGTTTTAGAAAAAGAAAACTACTGACTTAAAATGTCTATAGCAGTATCCTGACCAGATTCAACCAAGTCTGTAACTGTCAATAAACAAGAATGACATTTGAGCTAAAATCAATATTATAAAAAGCTGTTGAAACTCAGATCAGTACATCCTGTTGATTTACACCTGTCTGCAAATTTCACATATTGGAATGAAAATTGCCTGCAGATTATCTATCTTATAAAGGCTATGAAGCCAAACATGGGAGAGCACAAGTGAACAGCATTTCAGGCAACAACTTTTGAAAAGTGAGAGAAAAGGGATGATGGACTCAGAACAGCAGAATTGGAAGGCTTGTTTTCTATCCCTGTTTCTCTTAGCCTCTCAATAAATAATGTGATGAGGGAAGTCTGACAAACATTAATCCACTGAGAATTTAGAGAAATCTACAAATTTCACTAGAGCTGAGAATACAAGATGTCAATGAGATAACTGTGGTCTCAGGTTAAAAATTGACACCTCAAAGACTCTTAAATACTTTTAAAAGTGCATGTTCTTAATCATCCTTTTGAACTGGATACTCTCCCCTTTTTAAAAAAACATTGTATCTGTGTGTGTATGTTTAATGTCATAGAGTCATAGAGATGTACAGCACGGAAACAGACCCTTCAGTCCAACTCGTCCATGCTGGCCAGATATCCCAACATAATCTAGTCCCACCTGCCAGCACCCGGCCCATATCCTTCCAAACCCTTCCTGTCCACATAACCATCAAAATGCCTCTTAAATGTTGCAATTGTACTAGCCTCTACTACTTCCTCTGGCAGCTCATTCCATACATGCACCACCCTCTGTGTGAAAAAGTTGCTCCTTAGGTCCCTTTTATATCTTATATCTTTCCCCTCTCACCCTAAAACTATGCCCTCTAGCTCTGGACTCCCCCACCCCAGGGAAAAGACTTTGTCTATTTATCCTATCCATGCCCTTCATAATTTTGTAAACCTCTATAAGGTCACCCCTCAGCCTCCAACGCTGCAGGGAACACAGCCCTAGCCTGTTCAGCCTCTCCCCATAGCTCAAATCCTCCAACCCTGGCAACGTCCTTGTAAATCTTTTCTGAACCCTTTCAAATTTCACCACATCTTTCCGATAAGAAGGAGACCAGAATTGCATGCAATATTCCAACAGTGATCTAACCAATGTCCTGTACAGCTGCAACACAACCTCCCAACTCCTGTACTCAATACTCTGACCGATAAAGGAAAGCAGACCAAATGCCTTCTTCACTGTCCTGTTCTTGGGATTAGTAAATAATAAAATTCCTTTTCCTTTTGCTCAAGTAAGCCTTATAATTATCTCCTTAAATTTGACTAGTATTATGTTTTAATTGAAATGTGTTATAGTTTTTTATAAAAATAATTAAATATATTTGTTGAGGCCAACTAAAGTGATTAAAAGAGAGAAGCCAATTAATTACTTTTTGACTGGTTTCAATATGCCCATGCAAGGTTTCTCCTCAAGAATCAAAGCTTTTTCAAACATAATTGTGATACCTATTCGATTCTTTCTGTGTTGAATGTGTAATCTAAATATTGCATTCAGTAGGTGTTATATCACTATCCAACAAGGCCAAGATACGGAAGTAAGACAAAATTCTTTACTTACACTCTAGCACCTCTGCCAGTGAAATGCATTAATGTCAACATGGATTAGTCATATCCTTTTGAGTCATATTCACAAATGCAAAATACACAAATACAAACTTTATTTCAATGAATTTTAGTGTTCTTTGACAGAATTATATTACTTTCTGCTTCTTGTGATAATCACACAATATCTAGAACTTCAAGGAAAAGCTATTCCTTTTACATTATAAACACCCTTAAATGGCTTTCAAGCAGATCTTTGATTTTCATAATTTCTGAAACAATGACTGATATTATCATATTTGATTAAACATTATTATTTTTTTAGATTCCCAACACATCAATAGTATACAGTGGTGTTAAAATTCAGGTTGATTAACCTGGATAGGCTCCTATCTCAAATTTCCAGGACAAACAAGAGAAAGAGTTTCTCCATATTCTTACCAGTTCAGATCAATGTACTTTTCAAGTCCATAATGTAAACACTGAAAAGATATTCCTCCTCATCACTATCTTAAATGGAAAATCCCTTATTTTGAAACTGCTTTCTAAGTTTTAGCTTCCCAGTAAGAAGAAACAGCCTCTCAATGTCTATTTTGTCAAGGCCCTCAGACATTTATATGTTTATATATTTTGATGTTTCAATATGATCACTTCTCATTCTTCTATCTGTTCAACTTTTTCTCATTGGCATAAATGGTTATGAGGATAGTATGGGTAAAAGGCATTGGTTGTATTAAATAGCAGACCAGGCTTGACAGGCTGAATGGCATTCTCCTGTTCTTATGTACGGTGTTCTTTTGTTCTCTGACCTGCATCCAATACAGTATGCCCTTCTGTATACACTTCTATATTTGCAAGGAGGAAGGTTTTAATTTCAGAATTTAGTAATGGGATAATCTATGTCATTATGAGTAAATAAACCATAACTCAAAGTTTTGGAATAGGATCAGTATTTCTGTAATGAATGTCAGGACACCGGCAATGCACAGTGTAAATGTTGTAATCACACCTATAAGGCAGAAGCATAATGCTCGTAAAATAATGTGTACTAATTTGAGCTGTCCGCCTGAGTCTCTGGTTTCTCTGATGAGGTTATCTACACCAGGAGAGTAATTTTAACTTTTGGCAGTAGTGTAAAATGGCCAAAATTAGATTTGTTGCCCATTATACAATTGAGCTTGGTCAATTTTCCATTAAGTTACTAGAAAAAGAAATTTTGGTGGAATATATAACAAATGGCCAATCTAATTAAAATCCCTGGACATGACAAAATAATTTCAGAGACATTTGATTTTTTTATTCACATTTAGTTCAGACATTAAAATGTTGGCATTCCCAGCAGCTAATTTTAAGACTTTGTTGCATTGGTGAAAGCCTTGCAAATTATGAAGCACCTTAAAGTTTACAAGTACTAATCTAGCAGTGAAGCCAACCAAAAACAGCTGAATTTGATGTAAAGTAACGGGGTTCCTAAGTAGTTGAAAAACATTGCAAAAAAGAGAATAAGTTCATGGATTCATACAATGTAATGTGTTACTTACCTTTGTAAATATAAAATCAAGGAAGTCATGGTTTTGCCTCAACTAAAGTACAGTGTACAATGTTGAGCATCATACAGCATGGTAAGACCACAGAGAAAGTATTTATTAAAATATTTATCAAGATAAGAACAGTGTCGATGGATCAGTTAAATGGAAGGATTAGAGAAGCTGTTATTTTTCTCCTTCCAGCAGTGAAAATTAAAGGGACATCTGTTAGAGGTATTCAAAATTATGAGAGATTCTGCTACATGAGGTAGGAGAAACGCTTGCGTCTGGGTCATGGATCAATAAACTGAGGTCCTAGATTTAAAATAATTCATAAAAGAACCGGAGGGAAAAAAGGAGATATGTTTTCACATTGAGAGTTATTAAGATCTGGAACAAGGTGGTAGGAGCAGAATTTTTGCAGAGGGTTTTTCAAAGGCTTTTAGGTAAATTCTCAGATTAACTTTGAGTTTTAGAGCAAAAGATGAAATGTGGAACTAAATTACACAATCTTTTTCACAAGCACGACAGGCTAGCCTTCTGTGTAGTAAGATTATATGATTCTACTTTAAATAATATATAGGAAATAGCAAATAATAAGCAAATGATAATTATACTACGTAAAAATTAGTTGTCTTTAAACTGTCAAATGTTTTTGGAATATATGCTTGTTTCAGTAGTAATGGTTGTCAAAAAGCTCACTTGAAGCTTTATTTTTATAGCATGTCTATGTTTGTCAGCTGTGCAAAGAACATTATATTTATACAGGTATGATTTTGTCATCTACATTCCAGGACAGCTTGTACAAGAAACTACAAATGCAGTACCATAATATCCTATTAATTGACTTATGCACATTCCCAGTTTTAAGGGACTACCTGCAGTCATTATCTCCTCTTCTGTTGCTGCACCAACATGACTGTACATTTGAAATTTCTTCTCTAACTTTATCCTAATAGGTGTGCCCAGTACTCTCTCCCATGAACTGCCAAAAAAGTGTGATCTATTTCTTTTAATGACCACAAAGGAAATCATGACAAAGCATAAAGTAAAAGAAAAAGGCTCAAAATATTTGGCCTAGAATTTCTGCTTGAGTGTACTGTTTCTTACATTGGTGTAATAAGAACAAATGAATTGGCCTGACTCACCAGAATTTTATTGCTTTGTCTTTATTAAACTTGATGTAAAGAGAAGTTACATACCAGGTCCTCCTCCGAATTCAATGCCTCTTTATGTATTACAGTAGACATCTCTTTGGATATTGTCTGACCAAAAACTAAACATCAATGACAACAAACAACTTAATGAGTTACACCCAAGTCACTTATTCTTTCTCCGTGGTTCCCATTTGGCATATAACCTTATATGGTGCTTCCCCTTCAAGAAATGTCCTTCATACCAGACATGCCTTTAATAATGAATAACTTGCTACCTTCAAACCACAATTAGTCCAATTCACTGGCTAGACTAACTCTCTCAAATCAACTTCCTTTCAAGTTTCAATATTTTTCATTTTTGGAATAGAATATATGTAATTAATTAACAAATATCCTTTCCTTTTGTCCACTGCTCCATTTTTTGTTTTTTTTTATTATTGTATTGCTTTAGCTATCCAATCCTCATTCCTCAAGGCCTTTTATTCTCGGTTGCCATTTCGCAGCGAGCATTGCAATGTTCAGATAAGTAATATAGTGCAATAGACCACAAAAAGCCAAAGGTATCTCTCTCTGTAAGAGAGAGAATTTATTACATAGAGGGTAACCACTCCATATGTTTATGATAAGGTGAGAATTCAGGCTTCAACGAACTACCACAGCCAACATAGAGATTAATGCATTATTGACTTTATTCTGCACCACGCAATTTATCAAAATTTTCATCTTGCATCATCTTTCATCTTGTTAGGCCAAATTGCAAAAATACAAATCAAGAGAAAAAACAACACTTATACTGTATGACTATGAGGTCAGTATGTGGGAGACTTTGGCTGAATGATAAAGGGGCCGAGTGAGTATATCTGGGAATTTGGTTCGAAATAAGAATTCAGCGCAGCAGGAAAAAGAGGTTCTTCAGTAAAATTTACTGCAAGAAGTGTGCTGAATGGGGAATTTCATGAAGAGATTTGAGGAGGTTCTTTTATTCCCTTCTCGACTTTCTCATTAGGTTTATTGGTTGGTAAGCTACTAGGAACTGTGTTTAAATGACAGTAAATTAGAGAAGTATATTAGGTATAAAGGAATTGTTATTGTTAGATTTAATTGTTAAATATCAGAAATAAGGGCAAGTCAGGGTCAATAGAAAAAAAGTAACATTAAGTAATCCAAAGCAGAATAAAGGTAACATTAAGGATGTAATCAAGATCTGGCAGATCAGCTCGGTTGAGTGGAATGTGTGGTCTATAATATTTCAGACATCATGGACCATGCTGGCGTCCTGGATGACCATATATGCAGGAGGTGCTACCAGCTGTGGAAACTTGAACTGTGGCTTTCAGAATTCGAAAGGCAGCTGGACTCACTGTGGTGCATTTTTAAAGCTGAGTGTTACATTGGTAGCACATTCAGAGAGATGGTCACATCACAGCCTAAAGACCGAGAGGCCTGAAGGAAATGGGTGATTGCCAGACAGTCCAAGAGAAACAAGCAGGTAGTGTAGGAGTTTCGTGACATCCCATTTCCAAATCCATTTTCTGTTTTGGAAATTGATGAGGGTGCTAGTTCCTGAAAAGGTGCGGTCACAGCTATGTTTGTGGCATTACAAATGTCTCAGCTGTACAAGAGAGGAGGAAGAAGAAAGGAAAATAAATTGTTAAAAGGAATTTGTTAGGCAGTGCTACAGGCATGATTTTCTGTGGCCATAAATGTCTATCTATGTTGCCTTGGTACTAATGTCAAGGTTATCACAGAAGAGCTGCAGGACATTCTTCTAGAGCTAGAGATTGTGGTCCATGTTGGTATTATTGACTTAGGTAGAAAAGGAGAAGTAGTCCTAAAATGAGAATTTAGTGTGCGAGCAAGTAGAATATCAAAAATAGTAATTTCCAGATTATTCCCCGTGCCATGTGCACGAGTACAGAAATAAAAGGATAAAGCAGATGAATGTGTGGCTGGAAAGAAGGTGCAGGAAGGAGGACCTGCTCAATGAAGGACAAGACTAAGTGTTAAATATTCTTGGGTAAAATATGTTCAGGAAAGATAGAAAAGGAGGAGAGGTTCCAGTATTAGTTAAGGAAAACATCACATTGCTAGTAAAAGAGGATGTCTCAGAGGTTCATAATCAGAATTAATTTGGCTAGAACAAAGGAACAAAAAGTGTGCAATTAAGTTGGTCAATTTGATCTTCAGATGTAGATGAAGAATATACAAGAAGGGGAAGGATGTAGAAGAATGAGTGTACTGGGAAATTACAGTGAGATGAAAACATGGAGTATTTACAATAGGAGACTTTAATGATTCAAATACAGATTGGGATATTGGTAGTTTAAAGAGTAGCTAGGGGCAAGTGTTCTTAGGTAGTATTCAGGAGAATTTCCTACAGCATTGTGTGTCAAGTCCAACAAAAAAGATACACTTGTTGCATCTGGTCCTTGGAAATGGGATGATCCAAACAAGAATAGTACCAATGGGCAAACAATTAGAAGATAGTGTTTATTGTATCATATGGTTTAAGGTGATGGTAGAGAATGACAATGGTCAATCCTGAGTAAGAAAAATCAATTGGTGGAGTGCTGAATTCAACAGGACAAAATTGGAACCAGGCAGGAAAAGAAAAAGGTAATGCAAACAAGCTCAGAGCTCCCTGGATGACAAAGGAAATAGAAATTAAAATAAGTAACAAGAAGTTTGTTTATGACTTGTGTCAGGTAGACAATATAACTGAGAACCCGAAAGAAATACAGAAGGTTCAGAGAGGAGACAGAAAAGCAAAAAAGGGAAGCAAAGAAGAATTATGAGAAAAGATTAACAACCAACATAAAAGGGGATCCCATAGCTGCTTATTGGTATCTAAATAGTAGAAAATGATAAAAGGAGGAACATGGCTAATTGGAAACCGAACATGGGAATTAAATATGGAGTTAGGGGCATGGCTGATTGAATACTTTCTATCTGTCTTTACCAAAAAGGTAGATGCTTCCAGGCCACGGTGACAGCTGAGAAAACTCTGGTGCCAGAAGGCATAAGCGTTAGATAGATTGTTAGTAATTAAAGTTGAAAAGGCACCATGACCCAATGAGATGCAGTCAATGATATTAAAGATAGTGATAATTTAAATTACACAGGCTCTGGCCATAATCTTTCAATCTTGAGATTCAATGAATGTGCCAGAAGACTGGAGAATTGCAAATAACACACCCTTCTACAATAGAAAGGTTGTACAGATAAGCCCAGCAATTAAGGTCAATTAATGTAACCTCAGTGGCAGGAAAGTTCCTGGAAACAATTATTTGAGTTAGTAGTCAAACGAAAGAAAATGGATTGATTAGCCAGAACCAGCATGGATCTTTAAATGAGCAATTAGGTTGAAATAACATACTGGAGTTTTTTTGCTAACAAAAAAATCAATGACGGTAATGCTAGTATTTGGTGTACATGGACTTCCAGAAGGTGTTTAATATAGTACCACACAACAGACTTGTAAGAAAAGTTATAGCTCTGAAATAAAAGGGGCAGTAACACGGTGAAAACAAATTGGCTGGGTGAAAAGAAGCAGAGAGTAATGGTTAGTAGATATTTTTCGGGATAGGGAAATATTTGTAGGAGAGTTCTACAGGATCAGTATTGGGACCATTACTTTTCCTGATATGAGACTTTTTTGGGATCATGATTGTAGGCCTCTGGAATCAATTCATTTCATTGTTTGCTGCAAGATAAGGCCAGGAAGGAAAGGATTAAAGATGACTTCCAAGATTTACATCTAGTTTATTTAATATTTGTTCCTTAAAGACCTTAATTGCACCTGTATATTTTGGAAAATTTTTAATTTTCTTCCTCACCTTCATACTACTACCAAGGAGTTTTCTGTGACCTTGCAAGGTGTTCACTTGAGTTTGGTAGTTCAATTTAGATAACTATCTGAATCGCTGGACCCACCCTGGCGAGAAGACCCATTAGTGGTGCAGTCAGCACTCTGGGAGGAAAGCTGCTGTGTGATTCTTGGGCCACCGATCATAAAAACAGGCTGAGTGTGGATTTGGGCCGTACTAGTAAGGAAGGCAAGATGAAGGGTGAGTGAGCACACCCACACCACCCAACTGACAGTCTTAAAGTAGTCATCAATGTAATTATTTATGCATATGCTAGACAGCGAAGTATGTTTTTTGCTAGGCAGAAGTGTGTGCAATTAAGGGGGATTATAGCTTTCTAAATACATTATCAGCTCAACTCATTAATATTCAGCTTCCTGTTTTATCAAGCGCACCAAAGAAATTAATTGTTGAAAATTTGCAACTTGGAAGACAAAGCAGGTACCTGCTGACTTCAGCTCACTGCTGGGTGCAAATCATTTCAATTTTCTTCAGAATGAAACAACATCTCAGAGCATTATCCATGGGCACCTCTATAAGGTCACCCCTCAGCCTCCAACACTAGGAAAACAGCCCTAGCCTATTCAACCTCTCCCGATAGCTCAAATCCTCCAACCCTGGCAACATCCTTGTAAATCTTTTCTGAATCCTTTCAAGTTTCTCAATATCCTTCTGATAGGAAGGAGACCAGAATTGCACGCAATATTCCAACAGTAGCCGAACCAATGTCCTGTACAACCGCAATATAACTTCCCAACTCGTATACTCAATACTCTGACCAATAAAGGAAAGCATACCAAACAACGTCTTCACTATCCTATCTACATGTGACTCTACTTTCAAGGAGCTATGAACCTGCATTCCAATTATCTCCTCTTCAATTGCTGCACCAACATAATTAAATAATGATGTATGATCACAAAATCCTTGCTTTTAAAATTAAACTTGCATTTAATTGGGAACTTGAAGTATATTAAGTACCTTTTCCCTGAATATTTTCTCGATAAGTTAATCAGCTTTAGGAAAACTGAATCAACCAAGATTGTTAACAGTAACTTTTCATTCAAATGTATAGTTTTTCATTTCTCACATATCTCACCTCTTGAACATATATGTGTAAGTTTGGCACTTCATGGTGAAAGATGACATTGATGAAAATTGGAACCTTTTGTTTCTTTATGTATGAATATGTTGGATCAAGGTACTTGTAGGTCAGCTATTTCATGGATTAGTGGTATTAGCATTATATCTGTACTGAATCAGTATTGTAGTTCAGCACAAGCCTCAGAACCACAATTCTTATGTGCTGTTTCTTTTACACACTGCACATATTTTTGTGACTTCCCTTGAGTTTATAGTCTTGACACTAGAATCTCTGTGCTCTGACAGTCGAGTCATAGCATCTCATGTATTCATGCGTATGCATCCTGGAATGTCAATTTAAAATTTTCATGGTATGTCACGTAACATGCTGAGACCACCATGAAGATCAGGAGAGAATGATTAGTTTATCAGTTGTGAGATTATCAGTTGCTTAAGGGCTGTTGGCTGAATTAAATTTACATAAGTACATTCTAATAGTTTGAAACATAACAATTAATTACAAGTTTTGGCCTTTAGAAACTGCACAAACAGAAGTGCAGCAAGGTTTTCTCCCACAGTCCAAAAATGTGCAGGTTAGGTGGTTTGTCCATGCTAAATTGCCCATAGTGTGCATGGATGTGCAGGCTGGATGATTCAGCCTGGGAAATGCAGGGTTACAGGGATAGGGTGGAGGAGTGAGTCTGTGTAGGATGCTCTTTGAAAGGTCGCTGTGAGCACAATGGATTGATTGGCCTACTTCCACACTGTAGGAATTCTGTTCTATTCTAAGTATGCTATGGCATATGGCAACGTGAGCCATTTTGCAGAAATTATGTACCCATTTCTCCTGCAAGGGTAAAAAAGAGTGCAATAAGGCACTGTAGTACACTTTGGAGGGTACATCTTTCCATGTCAATGAACACTCACTGGCATTATAACTTTGAGCTAATTTGAACATTTAGAAAGCACCCTAACTAAATAATAGATAAGGAGACCAAAACTACACACAATACTCCAGATATGGTCTTACCAAAGCCCTTTACAAACTTACTGTTTGCTTCTTTACTGCCTGCTTCACCTGGAAGCTTATTTTGAGTAACTGGTGTACAAGACACCCATGTCTCATTGCATCAGCCCCATTCCCAATCTATCACTATTCAGGTAGTAATCTTCCTTTCTGCTTTTGCTACCAAAGTGATAACCTCACATTTATCCACATTATATTTCATGTCGTTGGCTGTTCACCATTACTTGTACAAGCCATACTGAAGCATCTTTGCATTTCCCTTACAGTTCACTTTCCCATCCAGATTGTGATGTTTGCAAACCTGGAGAAATTACAGTTATAGTTCCCTCATCTAAATAATTAATGTATATTGTGAGTAGCTAAGATCCAAGCACTGATCCCTATGGTTCACCACTAATCAGTGTCTGTCACTTTGAAAAATACCTATTTATTCCTAATTTTTGTTACCTGTCTGTGAATCAGTTCTCTATCCACAAATTTTAATTTACATGCAAATCTGTTCTGCAGGCCCTCATTGAAAACCTTCCAAAAGTCCAAGTGACCCGGATCTACCGGCTCCCCCTTATCTACTCTACTAGTTGCGTTCTCAAAACAAAAATTCCAATGGATTTTGAAGCTTGAATTCCCTTTCATATATCCAGGCTGCATCTGTCTAATCCTGTCACTGTTCGAAGTGTTCTGCTATTAAATCTTTTATAATAGAATCTAGCATTTTCCAGGCTAACTGGTCTGTAATCCGCTGTTTTCTCTCTACCTCCTGTTTTAAGTAATGGGCTGACATTAGCTATCCTCTAATGTATAGGAACTGTGCCAGTGACTTTTGAGTCTTAAAAGATGACCACTAATGTATCCACTACTTGTAGGACTATTTTCTTAAATATTCTGGAATTTAGATTCTTGTGTGCTGAGGATTTGCCAACCTTTAATCCCGTCAATTTCCTGAACACAATTTTCCTGTCATGTTTGATTGACCTTCCTAAAAACTGGGTAGCCTGGATATTCAGTTTCTGGTCACCCTGCAGCCATATCTCTGAAGAGCCTTGTTGAGTTACTGCAGTGCATCTTGTAGATGGAATGCACTGCAGCTACTGGTAAGCCCGAGATAGTGGGGATTCATCAAAGGTAATGGCACTGAATATGAAAGGACCATGGTTATATTCCCTCTTGTTAAAGATGGTCATTGCCTGACATTTGAGTGGCATGAATGTTACTTGCCACTTGTTAGCTCATTAATTACACTTTGTAGATTTCATTTAAAAAGTTTTATACCTGTTTTATCTTGTTTCACCACAGGCCTCTGTTCTAAACCTCAGTTTGGTATTTGTCAGTTTACTTATCCACAGAATTCTACCCTTTGATCATCCTTTGTAACATTTAGCAATACATCTGTTTTTTACTCTATACATTCTTTATTTGAAGATTTTCCTCTATTGATCTATAGTCACTTTTTTTGCTAATATTTCTGTCCAATTTAAATTCCTTCTGACTGACATTTTCTTTTCCCAGTCGAGGGAACTTATTTCACTTGTGCTACGTATTGCTTCCACATCTTAACATTGTTATTAAGATTGTTGTTGCTATCTCCTAACTGTTCTCCTAATTGCTTAAGTTATTTGCACAGCCTGTAGACATTGCCAAAGAGTTTAGAAAGAACTCTATTCTATTGTTTCATCATTTTGTGGTCACATTAATTCAGAATATGTCAGGGGTTTAAGATCACAATTTGGTCACGGATATTAATATTTTAGCTGGACCTTTCAGTTCAATTTTGCTTTAACATTTGCATTTATTCATTCATTCACAACGAATGGTTAAATGAATCATTGATAATACAAATGGGTTAAAGTTCGTTTTGAAGTAAATGACTATTTCAAGCTCCAGTCAAATCTGTTCTTTAGGCAAATATTAATTTTGCACAAATATTTTGTGTTAAGGCTACTGATGATAAATATTGCTTGCATTGTGTTGTTAATCTTACTTATTATTTAGTGCAGGATAAATTTCCATTAAAAAAAAAGGACTTAACTCAATGAACACACATTAGTTTGCATCATTTTGTTTTTCACTGGTTAATACTATCTGAAATAAGTGTTCAATCATCATTTAAAGTAAGAATAAATGTCTACTCTCATAAACAAACAGGTAGAAAAAGATTTTATTCTGACATTATTGTATGTTTCTTTTACTAAATGCAGTAGTATTCCTTCAAGCAGACTGCAACCAAGTGATAATTAATATAAACTCTAATTCAAGAAGTGATGTTTGAATTGATATACTGTCATCAGTATCCTCTCTGTCAAAATGAAACCTCGACAGAGGTTTAACACCCTGGAACAGGTCATCATACTGTCAAACTCTCTAGTCTATTGGTATTTATCTTCAACCAGGCAAAGCATTATGAGCAAGAGTAAAAGAGAAATAATTACAAATGAAGAGTGACATGGACTGTGAATAGAACATATGTTAGGCTAGGCCGCGATGTCAGTGAATTATATCGTTCCTTGATGAAGTGGCAGTGGGGCTGAACGGGCCCATTTTAAACCTTGATGTATTTTATCTCGGCTTTATTTGCAATGTCATCTGCAGAAAAAGACTCTGGATAATTGAGAGTCAGTTCCAATCTGCATGACTTGGACTTTAAGTACAGAATAAATGTGTGATTATTCGGTGTAAACAAGAATACTCAGGGATGTACTGTTGTTACTAAACAGCAGTATGCAACACCTGTATAAGATTTCATGGACAAAAATTCAAGGTGTTGATATTTTTCTGACTAATTACTAGAATGCTGAAAAGTGCAATGTAAGTATGAGTAATACATTTACATTTTGATTTGCTAATCTAAAAGATTTATACTTATACAGTATGTTCCACAACCACTGAGAATCTCAAAGTGCTCTACAGCAATGAAATACTTCTGAAGTGTTGTTGTAATTGAGGAAATGTACCAGTGAACCTGCACACAGCAATCTCCCATAAATAGCAATTTAATAATGATAAGTCTGCAGGGAAATCACAGTGATGTGCAATGGCTCTGCGGTTAGTTCTGTGCCACGGACCTGGGTTTGATTCCAGCTTGGGTGACTGTGTGGAGTTTGCACATTCTCCCCATGATTACATAGGTTTCCTCCCAAAATCGAAAGATGTGCAGGCTAGGTGGATTAGACATGGGAAATGCAGAGTTACATGGAATGAATAAGGGTTGGGTCTGGATGGAATCTTCTTTGGAAAGTCAGTATGGAATAAATGGGCCAAATGGCCTGCTTCCATCCTGTAGGGATTCTATGATTCTATAAAATATTGATTGGATAATGTTAGAATAAAGGGTAAGGAGGGATATGAATTTCTGAACAACGTTCAGCAGTACTTTCTGGATCAGTATGCTCTTGGCACAACTGGAAGAAGGCATTATTGGAGCTGGATAATGAATTGGACCATTTGTCTGCAGGGGAATATTTGAGGAAGAGTCGTTGTCTTATCATAAAATTTGGATTAGTAATGGAAAAGAACAAGGGAAAATCTAATTTGAATTTCTAAATTAGGAAAAGCTGCTTTGATGTAATGAGAAGGGAAAAATCCAGAGTAAGATACAACGAGGAACCAAAAAGAGAAACTGTTATTGAACAATGAGCAATCTTTAAGGGAGAGATATTTCAGATACAGCTTTACTTTGGCAAAGGTAAGACAGTCAAAAACAGGGCTCTTTCAATAACAAAGGAGACAGATTGTAATGAAACTAAAAGGAGAATGTATGATACATGCCAGGTAAGTTCTTCAAGTCAACCTGGTCAAATATTGTGAGAGCAAGTGAAGATGTAAAGAAGACTGACAGATATTGGCAGTCAACATAAATCTTCTACCAGCTCATAAACAGTAAGTGGTCGAATGGCCCATATGAGAGTCAGAGATTATGGCAAATGTTTAGGGTTCCAAGGTATGGTTGGAATACAATTGTTTGTATTAGTGTCTATTAAGGGAGAGGAATCTGACAAACTTTCAATAAAAACAGAGAAAATGAAGGTAATGTATGGTGTGAAAATTGAAAGAGAGAATATGCTGGAAAGACTGGATATGCTTAGGGTAGATAAGTCACCTGGTCAGGCTGCCCAACATTCAACGCCTCAACCTTATGTTAATTTTTTGATTCATCTATGGATGTTGGCATCACTGGCTAGGCCATCCTAATTCCCTGGAGTCACAAGGCTAACCCACTTAAGGAAGACAGATTTCCTTCCCTAAAGGACATTAGTGAACCAGATGGATATTTATAACGATTGATAGGAGTTACGTGGTTGCCATTAGACTAGTATTTTATTGAATTCAAATTATTGACTATGGTGGTATTTAAACCCATGTTTTCAGAAGCACAGCTTGGATTATTAGTCCAGTGACATTACCACCACCTCCTTAATCGTACGATTATGTGAGAGCATCCCGACTCTGACCATCGGAGTAGCTGACTGATGATGTCCAAGCCCTTGGACATATATCAGAGGCTGACATTGACTTACTGTGCAAGAACTGGCTAACTAAAGGCTACCCTCCTTACCTTGACTGAGGGCAGCTGACAAACATGACAAGCTTCCTAGCTTTGTATCAATGCTAAATGACAAGGAAGCCGAGAAGTGGCAGATGCATTGAGGCACCTCGCATTTAGGGAAAGCAAATCTTAGCAGGATGTATACACTTAATGGTAAGGTCCTAGGGAGTGTTGCTGAACAAAGAGACCTTGGAGTGCAGGTTCATATCTCCTTGAAAGTGGAGTTGCAGGTAGATAGGATAGTGAAGAAGGCATTTGGTATGCTTTCCTTTATTGGTCAGAGTATTGAGTACAGGAGTTGGGAGGTCATGTTGCGGCTGTACAGGACATTGATTAGGCCACTGTTGAAATATTGCATGCAGTTCTGGTCTCCTTCCTATCGGAAAGATATTGTGAAACTTGAAAGGGTCAGAAAAGATTTACAAGGATGTTGCCAGGGTTGGAGGATTTGAGCTATAGGGAGAGGCTGAACAGGCTGGGGCTGTTTTCCCTGGAGCGTCGGAGGCTGAGGGGTGACCTCATAAAGGTTTACAAAATTATGAGGGGCATGGATAGGATAAATAGACAAAGTCCTTTCCCTGGGATTGGGGAGTCCAGAACTATAGGGCATAGGTTTAGGGTGAGAGGGGAAAGATCTAAAAGGGGCAACTTTTTCACGCAGTGTATGGAATGAGCTGCCAGAGGATGTGGTGGTGGCTGGTACAATTGCGACATTTAAGAGGCATTTGGATGGGTATTTGAATAGGAAGGGTTTGGAGGGATCTCTGCTGGGTGCTGGCATGTGGGACTAGATTGGGTTGGGATATCTGGATGGCGTGAACAGGTTGGACTGAAGGGTTTGTTTCCATGCTATACATCTCTATGACTCTAAGTCAGAAGCAATATGAGTTTAGTAACACCTGGTCAGACAAGTTGGGCTGAAGGGCCTGTTTCCATGCTGTATGACTCAGGTTGAGGGAGAAAAATGCAAAAGTATAAGGCATAGTAATACAAAACAGAGATGTGATAAGTATCAAATAGGTATACAGTAAGTGAGCACTAAGACAACAGGCAAATAGGCTGGAGTTACAGCCTGATGCAGTCCAGGAGCTAAGTGTGTGTCCCTGAGCACACAGTATCCTTGTGCAGCATTACAATAGTTGCTAGTGCATCCTGAGACACAGCAGTAAAGTGGTGTCCTCTAACTGGATCCAAGGTGCACCATAAGAGGATGTACATGTCAGATGCCAATGAGTGTAGACAAGGGGTGCATGTGGCTGGTGCTGATGGAGTGTACCCTGAGAAATTGATGACTTCCAACCTAGAAGTTCTGCAGAGCAAGTAGCAAGCTGAATTCACCAGGTACCTGCTCTAGTATCCTTGTTGAGTTTTCTCACTATCTAATTTGTTTGACAAGTTTGGTAAGATAGGAAGCTAAATGAGGCACTTTGGGCCCTTAACAAGGCATTTAACAAATAATAATCCTCTTTAATTGGCAACTCATTGCAGCCGAGGAAGAAACTAGCCATGCAACTTGCCCAAAGCATAAAAGGTGGAGCAGGATATTTTCCACCTGCTCCAGAGATAGGCCTCATTCTACTTTTCTGATTCTGCCACAGCTCACATTGCTTATAAGACGCTGTATCTTTAACAACATTTTTGTTAAATGATATTGTATGATAAAGCCATACAAATGAGTTTTACTAATACTGCTGTTTCATTAAAATTCTATTTTGTTACTATGGTGCTCTAAGTAATCAGCAATTGCAATTGTAGATTCACATAGAGAAAATATTTTATATGTCTTGATTCGTAAACTACAATCTAAATATATTCGGAACACAAAAGCTCGCAGAATGAAAGAACAAATGAGACAGGAGGTTGGAAAAAATGTAGTTGTATCAAAAACATCACCAGGCAAAAGGTATCGTCACACATGGTTTGTCGCATGGAATAAAATAATTAAAAGCAGTAACACATTGAAATTTTAGAGTGTACTTGATTTAAAGTTTTAGCATTTAGTTTTATAGTTTTATTTTAGTCAGGAAAGACATTTCTAATTATGAAGATTATATTGCTGATGCTGAACAGTAGCACAATTTTCTACTTTTTGTGACTGTTGCAAGCATTATGTACTTTAGAAGAATACAATAAGCCAGGTATATGTCTTCTTTCTTGAACTGTGTGCTACATTTTCTTCATAATAATAAATTGTAAATATGACACAGTACAATGCCAATATTGTCCACTGCTCTAAGGTCATTTCTCATTTTTAAAAAGTCTTCATGGAAATTAGATTTATTTTAAACTTAATAATTTGTAAGGCTTTTAAAAATATAATAATAGAAAATTTGTACAGACATACGTATGGCGGAAATATATGATGAAAAATCAATTTAATGTTGGATGACAGCTACATGACGGACAAGAATTTTAACTATTACCTTGGTTCTGACAGACGTTTTGTTTATAGCATAGTCATTTACCCTTATCCTTAATACAACATTGAGGACCAGGAAACACTAAAATTAGCAGATTTTATTCATCAAACCATTAATACAACCCATCACTTACATTGTCCATTGAAGCTAAAAGTTATTCACATGTACTGGACTCATCAGGAAACCTAGGTGTGCAGTTTTGACTTTATGCTAGAGTAAGCAAAACTAGACAGAACTTCTTAAGTGGACTTCAGTGTCCTGTATGTTTAGTTATGGATCCTTTATGTGACCTTATTTTGCATCAGTACATCCTAATGATGTCAAATGAATACATTAGTATGTTCACAGAACATGCTTTTCAGTGCTCTTATGATCTTCCGAGGAATCTGCACAATGTCAATGATCTATGTTCATTGCTTCTGCTGAGGAGCTATGCCAGTGGGGCATGGTCTTCATTACCTTATTAATAGTTCTGTCAATGTTTCAATAATTCCCCCCCAGTATATAGACTACATGGCACCATATCCATTTGTTTACAATTTTTTCTCATCCCTCTCCACAAATTATTTTTACAGCCAGCCTGCCAAAATATTTCAGCACTTAGGTTGTTAATTTATCCTGGCTAACCAAATAAATTCTGCAGAATTAATTTAAGGTATGTATGAGTTTGGTTGTCTAGATCACCCAGTGTACTTGTTCTCACAGAAATTTATAGTCCGGAGGCATTTCCAGCCTCACAGTTAGCAGGTCAGTGACCTAAACAGATATTACATGCATCACACATTTATACACAGTCATCCAAATTAGGAGTAGGAATAGGCGACTTGGCTCCTTGAGCCTGTTCTACCATTCAATAAGATCATGGCTAATCAGAGCATTTACATTCCTGCCTATCCCCTGCTTCTGCTTGTTGCTTGTATGTTCATTTGGAACTCCAATAATTTTATTAAATGTGATTTCCCCTTCCCATTGTTGATTTTGTCTGATTACCTCATGTGTATCTAAGTGCCCTGCTTTAACATTTTTCATAATAGTTTCTAACATGTTCCCTATCGCAGACATTAAGGCCTGTAGTTTCCTACTTTCTGTCTCCCTCCCTTTTCAAAGTAGATTTACATTCGCAATTTTACAACCCAATGGAACCTTCCCCAAATTTAAAGAATTTTGGAAAATTAAAACCAATGCCTTAAATATTTCACTAGCCACTTCTTTTAAAATCCTAGGATAATGTCAGGATCTAGGGATTTGACAAGCCACAGCTCAAACAATTTCTTGTGATTACCATTTCCTTTATTTTCTCCCTTTCTTTCATTTCTTGATTTACAGCTATATTTGATGGTAAGCATTATAAGATGCTCATGAATTAAAAAAAAAGGTTGGATAAAGCTCAACATCTTAATATGAAGCTAATACTTTTTCCTTAGCATAATAATATAAACACAAGTACCAACTGTTGTGGTTCTGTTCGCCGAACTAGGAATTTGTGTTGCAGACGTTTCGTCCCCTATCTAGGTGACATCCTCAGTGCTTGGGAGCTTCCTGTGAAGCGCTTCTGTGAACTTTCCTCCGACATTTATAGTGGTTTGAATCTGCCGCTTCCAGTTGTCAGTTCCAGCTGTCCGTTGCAGTGGTCGGTATATTGTGTCCAGATTGAAGTGCTTATTGATTGAATCTGTGGATGAGTGCCATGCCTCTAGGAATTCCCTGGCTGTTCTCTGTTTGGCTAGTCCTATAATAGTAGTGTTGTCCCAGTCGAATTCATGTTGCTTGTCATCTGTGTGTGTGGCTACTAAGGATAGCTGGCCGTGTCGTTTCATGGCTAGTTGGTGTTCATGGATGCGGCTCATTAGCTATCTTCCTGTTTGTCCTATGTAGTGTTTTGTACAGTCCTTGCATGGGATGTCACAGATGACAAGCAACATGAATTCGACTGGGACAACACTACTATTATAGGACAAGCCAAACAGAGAACAGCCAGGGAATTCCTCGAGGCATGCACTCATCCACAGATTCAATCAATAAGCACATCGACCTGGACCCAATATACTGACCACTGCAACGGACAGCTGGAACTGACAACCAGAAACGGCAGATTCAAACCACTACAAATGGCGGAGGAAAGATCACAGAAGCGCTTCACAGGAGGCTCCCAAGCACTGAGGATGTCACCTAGACAGGGGACGAAACGTCTGCAACACAAATTCCCAGCTCGGCGAACAGAACCACAACAACGAGCACCCGAGCTACAAATCTTCTCACAAACTTTGAACAAGTGCCAATTGCTGTGTATAAGTAAGTTTTATGAAATGGTTCTGCATGATATGGCCAGGTGCATCCCAAACATCTGCACATGTATTGGTAGTTGCTGCTCTTGTTGCTCCATGCTCTTTGATGACAATGATGGGCATTCTCTAGCTGCTCTTGCCTGGATAGCCACAGCAAACAGGGCTCTCCTATAACAGTCCAGGAGTGCCATCTTTAGTCACTATCACTGGAGGAGTTTGAGTCACCTGAGAGGCGAGCATGCTTCTGACAATTTTCAGTATCTGGCCTTTAAGTGTGTCATATTGCATCTTCTCTGGTTTGCAAGATGGCACTGCTCTATTTCCTCCAGACCAATGTACACCTGGAGGACTGTTCAGCAGCAGCAACAACTTCTCACTGGTCCACTGCTGCAATGTCCTCATGGTGCTAGTGATCATTGTCAGGATTGCGCCACACACCAGATGGAGCCACTATGTGGTCTCCTGGGCCTGCCTGTCCATAGTGGTTACCACTGCCTCCATGAAAGCAACAATCTATCTGTCTTCCATTGTCTGCATATGTCTGCTCAACATCTCAGGTAGTTCTGCTGGAATTTCCTCTGTCCACCTAGGCAACTTTAATAGATTGACTGTGACCTGTATTAAAGGCTTTTCAACAGCTGTGGTGCAGGAGAAGCTGCCTTCTGACCGCCAGTGACTTCATTTGTTATTTTATCTGCATGACTTCTCGTGCTAAGTCAATGTGATTCCAGCCTCGCATGGATTTGATTCCCCACAATCGAGGGAAGTCTAACTGCACCAATGTTAATTGAAGGAACAGGTGTGATTCCGAATTCTCAAAAACATTTGACCTGTGATGTCCTCTGAGGAGGTGTGAGGTGGAACTCATGTGGGCTGTTCGCAATTAGCCCAAAACAATTTCTGAAATGATAGTAGGGTTTCCAACCAATTATAGTTGCAGCAAGCTGCCATGAACGTCAGGTTTGATAGAGACACCTAATTCTCTCTTCTTCTTGCCTGGCAATCCAAACTCAGTTTCAGATATATACCAAGCACCTTCCTCCTTTGACATCTCTGGTGCTTCCAGATTATGCCTCTTTTGGAGGTTAATTTCTGGCACTTCACTCCTGAACGTGGATCTTTCTCTGGTGGTAGGATCTCTTTTCTTTCTCCAAGCAACAGGGGAAAAAAATTGAAGTGTAGCTGGGGATGCTGAGAATAATCCCTCACTCCTTGACTACCTCTTGGCTCCAAAAGCTGTCAGAATGTCTAGCTGTTCTTCAATCATCACGCTATCTCTAAATCTATGAAACGTGCTGAGCAAATTGCAGATATCTGATATCACAATGGAAGCTAACATAATTGGACACGATACATTAGGCCTCAACCATTAATGACCTCTCCTTTTCCCACTCTCTTTTCAGCCATTTCTTAATAGTATAACACTCAAACTCATGCTTGCAGCACAAAGAAGGCTATTCATTTTCCACAGCACTGGGACTGGATTTAAAGGGAGCTCATAGTGGCTCACCTTTATGCAGATCTCAAGCCAGCCCACTTTCATAATTTTTGATGAGCTTTTGCAGCTATCAACTGTAAATAGAATCTCTTTGCAATTCCATCTGTCCTGCAAGAGGTGAAAGTTTACTGAATTGTGGTACAATGTCCTGGGTGGATTGTGACATCTCTGAACACAGCTAAATTTGGTAATGGCACCGACTCAACTTTTACTAAGAAAGAGATTTCTTCTTCCTGGACCTTGGCAAATTTTTGTTTGTACTATTCACACATCTCATAACCTTACCTATTTCAATTAAAATCCTCCTTTAGAAAGACTGTATGCAGAATTTCAACTTTTAAATAGATCTCTCTGACATTTAAATATGGTACCATCCCCAGTGTATGGACTCGACATTGCAAGTTTTCTGATGTCAGAACCGTCCCTACCACAAGATCTAATAGTAAACCTGTACCACTCATATTCATGAATTTGCTGCTACATGACCAGGTTCAGGCAACTGCATCCTTCTGCACCAGATCCCTAACTTCTTCTGAGCCTGCCAGCATTCTAGTACAAAAGCCGATTTAATGTCTTTAGTCTTTTCAATATTTAATTTGAAGAAATTTCTAGTACTGGATGTCAGATAAGCAGTCTGATAATTTGGCAAAAGTTGAGGAGTCAAGAGAGGTGGTGGTGAGGTACAGCTGTCTCATCATGATACATTTAAAAACTAATGCAAAAGGAGCCACAAAAAAGCAATTCTATTTCTGATCATGAGAGCGTGATTTTGCATCATGCTGCGTGTACGATCTTGGGCATAGATCTAAACCCTTTTTCCTTAAATTCAAATAAACCAGTCTTCTTCATGAGAAATTGAGCCACATTACTGAACAAAATAAAGTTTCAGCACAGGTCCACTATTAAGAATTTCAGTGGTTGTAGTGGCAAGCATTTGTACTAGTCAGCAGTTTTAATAGAAATAATAAAGGGAGAACACAAAGTTGATAGAATTATCTCTTGGTTGGGAAAAAGGTCTACTTGTTTTGTATCCAGAGGGAGAACTAAAGAAAAATAAAGGATGTAAATCACTTCAATAATCTCTGTCCAGAAGGTATAAGTATTTGTTTAAGAGTAAATATTAATAATCCAGTATAGATCCTGTGTTCCACATAAATTTAACTTCCGGAATTGCCTGTCAAGTGACTTCACCTGCCCCACTGTTGGAACATATTGTATCTGTTTGCTGCTGTGCTACAATTATTGGGGCACTGCCATCTCCTCAGAAGGGAAAACTGACATGTTGGAGCTTACCTAAAATGCAAATGCACCTCCTATTGGTTTGTAATGGGTCAGTAGGAACAGCTACCAAAGAGAGCCATAGTCCAGAACTTCTCTTTTTCTATCTCTTGCAAATCTGTCACCCTGGTTTGGTGGTTAAAGGCCTCTGCTAGAACAAAAAGAGACTTTATTTGATAAAATCTGATAACATACATGTTGATAGAAATGCAGTGCTGAGATATGCATGCTGCTGGCTAGTATCCAGGAGCTGAATACACAGCATAGGTTTTATGGGCAATGTGTGATGTAGCAGATGTCACTCCATTTGCCTGAATCCTGCTGACATTTGGAAATGTGGCAAAACTGAGCTACAGAAGGAAATTTAATTAAAATTAAATGCAGCCTTGGCCATTGTATCTGTTCATTTCCTGCACTCCACAGTGTACATTTGCAGTCGACATCACAGTTAATTTGTTTAATCAGGACACCATGCAGGGGAAGGTGCGTTTTGTTTTAGCTGAACACAGTGGCAGATGCCAGGTTGCACATCATTACATGTGATATAGCCTGTGTAAATGATGCTATTGATGTGCTTCACACAGCCACCTGAAGGCCAAACCAGTTCTTTCCTATGGTTGTAAGAAAGTTAATCCACATAAATTGATTATATTTCTAATAGAAAAAGCTTTAACCAATAACAGTCTGAAGGAGGCATTTGGCTGAATCTGTGCCAAGTTAATATTTATGACAATGGTTTTGGTGTTGAAGATTAGGATTTGTTGATATGTTCTTTTCCCCTGATTTTATGTTGATGTTTAAAGATATTTTTTCCTTGAAGAAAGATAAGTAAATGACAAATCAGTTTTGTTAAAATAGATTAAACTACATTTCCAAAAGAATTCTACTATCAATGAGCTACTAAGGACTAAACCCCCTGTGGGGATTTTTGCACCTGCTTGACTAAACAATCCACACTAAAACACAGCTTTTTTAGAAAGCTGACTGATTATTACACTGTATTTGACATTCTCAATATTAATGAGAAACCAGTGTTAAAATTTTTAAATTTTTACTTGTGCATTATCTCACTGCGCTATCCATTTTCTGACACATCATTTCTAAATGGTATGTCTACTGCACCTGATGGACCTCAGGGAATTGTGAAGATCATCAGAACTGTCTAGAAAGCCATCTAAATCACTTATGCTGTTTCAATTCATCTCAGTGCTGAGATAGTATTTTGCGTACGACCATGAAATTTTCACTGTATAATAAGCAGAGCTAAAATTGTACAGCTTATTCCCCTAACATACAAGCTCAAAACAGTGGCCTAATCATGGATTCAAATTCCCTGATGCCCTGATGGATTTTCACCACGATAAATACATGATCCTGTAACAGCAAAATTCAACCTTGGTGCCAAATTGGGTCATTAAGAAGTTTTCTCACACCCATATTGTGTCTGTGGTACAATGTCTCATTGTAATTCCACTGTAAAATTTGATGTCTAGCATCGAATCTCAAAATAATTATTTTAAATTGCCATCAAGAAACTGTAATCCATATGGGAAACTATTATGATTGTTTGAACAAAATGAATAGCAATGCTCATGTAACTGTATATCTGCATAAGTTGAAAGAAAAAAGATGGCCTTTGTACAAAAGATCAAAACCATTAATCTAAAAGGCAGTGAATGTTATTTGCACAGTTGAAATGAAAATAAAGTATATAATAACTTATAGGTTTATTCAAATAATATTTTGAAAAATGATTAAATTGGATGAAAAATAAGCTTATGTATAAAGTATTTATAAAAGGCGTATTTAAGGAAGGATATAACTGCACTTGAAGTAGTTCAGACAAGGTTCACTCAATTATTACCTATGATTGAGTTACCTTCATATGGGGAAAGGTTAGATGTAAGAGGTGATCTTGTTGAAAATGATAAGAAAACCAGGGAATTGACATGGTGGATGCTCAAAGGATGTTTCTCCTTGGGATGGTCAGGGGAGAATAGAACAAGGGGACACAGTTTAAAAATAAAAGACCTTCCATTCAAAAGTTAAAAATTTAATTAGGAGAATTTTTTTTCATGAACTGTAGTACTCTTTTCCCCAGACAGCTGTGGATACAGGTTCGTTGAATATTTATATGGCAGATGTGGATACATTTTTTACTAACAAGGGAGTCAAAAGCAATCAGGGTAGGTGGGAATGTGGAGTTGAAGTCACAATCAAATCAGCTGTAGAAGCATGTGAACATATGAGTTAGGAGCACCAAAAGGCTACTTAGCCCCTCAAGCCTACTGCAGCTTTCAGTAAAATGATAACTGGCCTGATTATGCAATATTCCCTACTACTCCCATAACCTTTCACTCCCTAAGGCTGTATATATCTCCACCTTAAAAATATTCAACTTCCACTACATTTTGAAGAAAAATTCAAAATCCTCACAGGCTAATATAAGTTAAAGTATTCTCCTTACCTCTGCCTTGTGAGCTTATTGAATGGCTCAGTGGGTTGAATGGCCTGCTTCTCCTCCTAAATTGCATGTTTGTATGCCAGCAAATAACAGGAAACATTTAAAATCATAAAAGCAATTCCACTCTGTAGGTAATTGTTGAGGAAACTCTTGCATATTGTCAACTAAAACCACAAAGAATGATGTTTTTAAAAAGCTCTAAATAGTTTATAAATTCTGCTAAAATCACATTTTCTAAAATCAGTTTAATGTATAATAGAGACATTGGGCAGATTCTTGAGCTGCTTCCAAACATGGGAAGCAAGGCAGGCAAAGGAACTTAATTGGGCAAGAGGCCAAAAATCAGATTTCAGTGGCAAGGTGTTTCAAATAAATTTTTCAGAGGTTTAAAGGTGGCTTCAACTTCCTAACAGTATTTGCATATACTCACAATCACATGTCATGCATGCTCCTTAAAAGACCAGTATCCAGTCCCTCTCCCCAAGTATATTCTCTGATAGTGAGTAATACATGCCTTCAGGTTCACTGTCTCAGCAACCCCGGCCCTGGCAATCCCAATCCCAGCACCCTCAGCAGTAGGCCACGCATTGACTCTTTTACTTATTTCCTTTTTTCTGTCTTTCAATCAGCAGAAAATGTGAGAGAGCACTAACCTGAGATTGTAGGAGAAGCTGTTCACCAATTCTGTCTATGCTTCTCATGTCCCCTCTCAATTGAATTTAGGGATTTCACATGTATCTGGAGCACTGTTTTGCAGAATATTGTTTTTGCCTTATACATGCAACTATTCCAATTTAATAACAATAATGTGAGTTAATACAGTACATTGTAGGGAAAATATCCTAAATGGTAACATTTATCCGAGACAGAAGTAGCTGTGTTCATCATCTGAGATGTTTGGTACATTGCCAGGATTATGTAGTCAGTTTTTCAGACCAGTCTGCACCAGTAATTGCTGCTGTAAATAAGACCAGGAGTAAGTTTTGGAATAGTTTTTGGCTCAGGATTTCCTCTCCTCATGTTTTCTGTCTGCCTCTGGTATGCACTTACTTTCAAAGACACTGCACCATTATTTCATTTGGTTTCATCAGCTGGAGGATCCTGGGTGAACTACTTCAGGGATTCAAAGTTGATATCAAAACTAATCACTGAACTCTTCAGAGTGTCCTTGGAGCTGTTTCCTTTTACCATCATGACAGCACATCCCAGAATCACTCTCTCCAAAGAAGAATTGTTTTGGAGAGTTGAGTGTCAGGCATGAGTAGTCCAACTGAGTTGTGACTGTCTAAATGCTTGGCAATGTATCGATGCTTGGCATGCATCCTTGGGAAGAGAACTTCAGAGTCTGATATCTTATTCTGCCATCTGATCCTCAGAAGCTTCTAAAAGCATCTCAAGTGAAAGTGATTGAGCTTCTTGATATAGCACTAGTGACTGTCCAAGTTTCACATGAACAGAACAGAGTGGGCAGCGTAGTTGCTATATATACTTTTAGTTTGGCAAGCACACTTCCTACTGTTCATTCCAGACTGTGACGATACTATGGCTTTAACAGGTGCATTTTGTTCTTTTATTTTCTGATGAAAGCTTGAGACAGAGGTGCTGCCACAGGGGTCAAGCTGCCACAGAACCAGGATTTTTAATTTTAGCTTTCTACAGTTGCTAAGGTTGTGAAGCTGGATGTGGAAGCTAGAATTGCATATGAAACAATCTATCTTACTAAATTTGCCTTTTTCAGGGGTGTTTTTATGGGATGTTACTATATTGGAACAGTTATTTAGTAGAGTTACAAGTCTTTTATTTTTATTTTGTCTGTATTTTAACTGTAGTGTAAAAATAAAGTTCACATTGCTTAAAGTTGAGTTATTTGACCAATCAAATTGCATCTTGAATATAACGCCTCACCTTTAAAATAAGAAAAAGTTAGCATCTAGAATATCTTAATATATTTTGAGGGGTATTAGTCTGATCCATAACAAGTCTGATCTTCAAAGTGTGCTGAAGGCTACAGTTGCTTTGACAATTATTAGATATGACTCATAATCAATATAGACAGCTCACAAGAATAAACTGCCAAAAAAAAAATTAACTACTGCTGACTAATTCTCATTATGGACTGAAACCTCAAGTGTGAGCTAGGGCATTTCAGGAGCAATCTGATATATAACATCAGTTTTCTTCATGCTAATGTTATAGTCAAATTTGCCACATACTTTGCAGAACAAGCAGCGCTGTACCGATAGTTCATGTACAGTCATCGACCAAAAAGGAATTGTAAACTTTGGAGACTTTGCTCTTTGCCAGGAGTCCTCTCAAATTGAGCAGCTTTACATTCATGCAATATCTAATTTTCATGCCTCAATCGTCATCATAGGACACGGCACAGAACAAGGCAGAGGGGAAAAAGTGCTGAAGAGGGTTGGTGCTAACACACATACCTGTTTAATTCCATTGCAAATGGATTAGAAGACTCACCATCATCCAGGATGCACACAAGAGTACCATCGTGCAATTGTTAAGCCATTGTGATCAGTTTCTCAGAACAGCTGAACTTCTTTATTATTTTCCAAAGTACTTTATGGTAGACTGTGTCAAAGACCTTGGTTTGGTCAACAAATGTGATATAGCGTTCGATGATCTGTTCTTGGCATCTTTCCTAGAATTGCCTAACTATAAACAGCATATCAGTGGTTCCTCAACTTTTTATGAAACCACTCTGACTTTCTGGCAGCAGATCTTAATTGATATGTTGCAGTAAGGGGTTTGGAAAGATTACCTTGATTACCAGAAGAATGACTTCCACTTGTTCAGGTGAAGAATGGAGGCAATTGCTATTCTTGCAGAATAGTTCCTTGCTCAACATAGACTGAAAGAGTTCAGCATGATCTTAACCAGCCATTGACTTCCAGCTTCACAGGCCTCATTGGTGACGGCATCAGCTCCTGGAACTTTGGTGCTAGAGAAGAATTTGATAATATTCATCATTTCTAAATGTTTGGGAGGGTCCACAAGATAGCAGTTAATGGCAACTTGTAGCTATTAATGGCTATTTTAAATCTAGTATTATGCAATGAGAAAGAATTAATTAATAATTGTGTTGTAAAGTGACTAGTGTATGATAGATTTTTTTTCTATTAAGTTTGAAAAAAGATCTACTTCAATCTGAAACTAAACATGGGCAATTATGAAGTTACGAGGAGAAAGGTGCAATGCAAAAAATTATCAAACCCCTTTCACAGCTCCATACAAACTCACAATCACTGTGATATAGAAACACAAGGGCAGTAGATACATGGGAGCACCACCTTCGGGTTCCCCTCCAAGTTACCATTCTCTCACTGGTCAAAATGCTGGAACTCCCAACCAAAACTAAGTGGACTGTAGCAGTCCAAGAAGACAAGTCACCCCACCTTCTCAAGAGCAACTAAGATTGGGCAATAAATGTTTGCCGAGCTAACGATGCCCACATCCCATGAATGAAAATGTTTCATAAGTGGACTATGATGGATTGGAAAATTAGATAGAAAGGTTTAATGATGGAGCGGCAATGGCTAGTGTTTGAATGATCAAGCCTTGGTTTTCAAAAAATACATTCCTTTAAGGCAAATATGCACAACAGATAAAGCAAGAGAGCCATAGGTAGACAGGGAAGTTCTATTACCCTTACACACTTTCTAAGGTATGATCTGCCTGTACAGCACACAGAACAAAACTTTTCACTGTACCAAGGTACATTCAACAATAATAAATCAAATAAAGATTGCACTCGATAAAAGGAGGAAGTTTATAATATGGCCAAAAGAAATCCTGAGGAATCGGAGAAATTTGAAATCCAGCAAAGTAGAGCCAAAAATGGATTAAAAAAAGAGAAAATTGAAAATAGATGTAAACTAACAAGAGACATAAAAGGGGATTGTAAAAGCTTCCGTAAATATGTAACTAAGAAAAGCTTAACAAAGATAAATGTGGATCCACTACAGACAGAGTCGGGAGGATTTGTGGTGGGAAATAGAGAAATGACAGAAAAAGCTATATAAATATTTCTGAGCCTGTGATCATGAAGAAAGATTTAAGAATTCTCAAGGAAATAAATATAATCCAGGGTAAAATTCCATCATCAAGAAATAAGGCATCATGTCGACATCTTACTGAGATGTGAGCTGTGGATGGGAAATGGAAGTACCTTGAGTAGCCTCCACATTTCTATGTCCCTTTTTTTCCATAACTTCTCTCCTAGCCCACTCAGACTTCACTGCTACAGATTGCTTTGCTTCGAAACAGTTTGGTGCACATTCATGTAAGGGCAAACCTTACATACTGTCAATCTGTGTGTGATTGTAGTCCTCTTGGCATCCAGAGTTTGCAGGATGTGAAGAAGCCAGAGAGGGTGAGTGGGGTACCAGACTGCAGGCAATTCAGTTTGCTCTGGATCTGGAGTAGAATGTGAACCAGAGTTTGCTGAATCTGGACCAACTTTCCATTATTCCCGCTGATCCTTATCTGTGTCACTTTCTAGAGATTCAGTATTTGGATGAGCTGTCAAGCAACTTGAGGACTCATTATCTGCCTGAAGCATCCTGAGAACAGGATGGGAGATTGCCTGTTCGATAATCACTGACCAGAGGAGAGCAGATAATGTGGCATCGTTTATTGTTTGCATGGATGTGATATTTCAACCACACCTCGATATTTGAGGAAGAATATGCAACCAAGAAAGGAATTGCTTGTAACAAGTTATGTGGAATAAGAATGTGGAATATTTTGATTGGAGTATTTGATGAACTACGGCATTGGCTAATCAAATCAAGGAGGAATACAAATCTTAATGCAGAAATAGGTTTTGGTGGATTTTTTACAATCTCTCTGCAGTTGTAGTGGATGTGCCGTAAAGTCTTCTCAATGTGCCTTCCCTTGCCTGTTGCTCAAGGTTTCTTCTTTCTTTCAATTGTCATTGAGAAACATCTTCTAATTCCAGCTGAGACAGAATTGGGAGAAGGCTCTTGACCTAATCTTTCCACTGCTGTCCCTAACTTCACTATCTTCTTTTGCTCAAAAGACCTAACCAATTACCTAACTAGTCCTGGTGAAGTGGACTTTTCTGAACTGGTACGTGACTTTGTGATGAAGATGATCCTGCTGTTGAATTATTCGTGAAAGGATCAAGAATGAGAGAGCACTGATTTGAATTGATTAGTAAAAGAAGCAAAGTGATATGAAGCAGAGTATCAAGTGCATTGACTGAGAATGTGCTGGAGTCATGTTCAGTCAAGACATTCAATAGATGGCTATTTGAAAAGGAAGAGTTTGCAAAGTTACAGAGAGAAGGCAGGAGAATAGCTCTTGATGAAATGCTCATTTGGAGAGCTTGCACAAACAGAATGAGGCAAATAGGTTACATCTGAAGTGTAAGAATTTTATGATCCTGTAAAGTTAGTGTAACTGAGTATTAGATGACATACATGTGGCTTTTATTTAATTGTATCAACAGCTAGTTGGGAACTCCCCATCTGACAGCTTTGTCATTTCTGGTGCCCCTTCATTAACAGTTACCAGCTGCATATCTTGGAAGGACTTAACTTTCTTGCAGGACAAAAATGAAAATATTTTTGATTTTCTGTATTGTCACATCTGATGGATGAAGTGCATTTGGTAAAGGTGACTACGAGAAGGAAGCATGACTTTGCATAAGAATGAGTGTGAGTGGGTGTGTTGGCTGATTAGGTGGGAACGTTTGGAAGCTGATACAAACAAAAAGATGCATTTTCTTGCAGAGTTTCAGAAGGCAATGAGTTGGTGAAATAATGCACATGGCAGGATGTAGGTGCCCTATTCATGCTATTAAAATGCTTTTATATTGAATCCAAGAGCATGGCATTAGTTTCCCTCCAGTTCCTCACAGCCTACAGCAGCACATCTAGAGAGGCATTAGTGAAGATTTCACTTTACTGAAACACTTCTCTGAAAGCCAACTGCAATTCCTTACACTGCATTTTTGGATTGTCCCTTTAAACATTAGAGTTGATGACATTTTGCAGATCAGTATCATGGTTGCAGTTACTTATTGGATTGGACAGGAAACCTAGAAGAGAACTGATGATCAAGTGTATTATGAACAGGTGGGAGACATAGGACAGCTCACTATTTTTCCCAGTCCTCATTTGATCAGAACACATTTCTTTTAAAAACAGGATTAGTTTATAAATTTAATGTGTAACGTTTTATGTGCTATGACTGCTAAAGACATAATAACAAATTTACTTAATTTTTTTAGAAAGAGGTGAGTATAATTTTTATTAGATTTGGGTCGATCTAAGAAAAATAACAAAATAACTCTAACTTTCACAAATACTTGAAGCTCACACATACAAATATAGTGGGAGGAAAGATTAAGTGATTTTGAAGTCCAGCAAAGTAAAAGGGAATGTGGTTCTAGAGGAATAGTGACTTAATGATGGGTTTCAGGCTGAGTTTCAGCATTAAGAGAATTTAAAGATTTATTGCTGAGCAGTTGGGTTCAATTCTTTTTTTTCAAAATCTCTGTCTGCAGTGCGTGGCAAGTGGAAAAGAAACAGAAGCAAGGTTTGAAACTTACAAATTATCTCTCTTAAAAGAGAGAGTCTCACAAGAGCAACTTGCTTTTTCAGCATCTTGTGTTTAAGCTAGTCTGCAGAGAAAACAGAAAATGGATTAGCTGGCTAGTCATATGACCCTCCCCCTCTCCATTTACCCAATTACTCAAAACAGGGTTATGGCATTAAGGATTCCAGATGCATAATTCACATGATTAGATGACATTTGATCAAATTCCTTTCATTTCCAGAATCCCGTTGTCAAATTCATAATGTCGCATGACTTGTCTTTCTGCATTGAGCATCTAGTAATTGTCTGAATGGGGTGCTAATGCGTAATAAATAGCCTTCATACAAGCTTCCTTCAAGGTAATCATTTCTGATGAAGCTTTGCAAACCAAGCAGGCTCCACATAATGTCCTTAGTTTGTAGAAGGTACAGGATGGAAATATACAGCCATCTTATCTTTTTAAGATTGAAATTCTTATTTTAAATCAGTAACTTCATAAAGTTGTTTCCATAAAGCATGGTTTCATAACAGGTGGCTGATTTAAAAGCCACTGATTTGCCAAACAGTCAGGTTTTCCATTTAATTATGGAAGCCCTCCTTGCTCCCAATACAAGCACACATTAACATCCAGCCCTTAGATTTTGTTTCTTCGTATATTAAGGATCACTAAGGATCATAAATTTTGTCTTGCCAGTGTTGCCCACATCTCCACACCAGGTTTAAAAGACCGTAAGTGCCTGTTGATATTAACTCAATCACAACATTTAGAAGATTAGCAGAACATTTGAATAAAAATAAAGGAGGTGGGGTAAGGACAGGAAAATGGATTATAGTTTAAATCAACAATATACAATCACGTGTTTTGCGTGCATCTTTCCAATTGGCATCAGCATTTGCTAGCACATTTTCCATTACCTCCAAATTGCTGGAAGAATTGCAGAGATACATTTATGTGTAAGCATTAAAAATATGAACAGTATTATCTATTATTTGTAACAATCTTTCATCAGATGTTAATCTGCAATATAAATTCTTTGCTGCAGAATTATGATTTAATGCATGGTAAGAAATATAAATATATCAGTAAAGTTTTTAGGTGCAACCATACTGAACAAAAATCTATTGTCAATCAAGCTGACTAATATGAAAGAGCAGTCATGTTTAGTGACTTTCGTTTCTTTTTATCTGCCAAACTTCAACAATTACAAGAAACAAAAAGTAACTCCAGCATTTAATGTATCTAAAAATGTTTAATCATTTTATAGATTGCATTTATATTGGCTATGATAGATTGAGATAGATACAATGGAACAGAATAACATTACATTAAATTTGCACAAGCTTTGACAAGTTGTACAGTTTAAGAAAAACCATTGGGCTGAGATGGTTAAAAATCACTGGTTTTCTTACAAGTGCAGTTTCTAGGACCAGAGTGCTATAATTTAGTTTCATGGTTTATTAAGTCAGATAATAACACTCATGACGTTAAAGAAATGATGAAAATTAAACATCTAGTTATACACGCTGCATGTCAACTTGCACCATGCACTGCATGTGTCACATTTTTCCCAGCTCTTTTTTAATCTTTTATTCATAGCATTGCAGGTGATGAAAAATTTATGCTGAGAATCTGGCATTGAATTAAATGCAAAATGAAAAAGGAGGCAGCTTATACTGACAACTTAAATATTTCTTTTCAACATTGAGTTGCACATTGTTAGTACATATCCTTGGTTTGTTATAATGAGTTTTTGTCACCAAATAACCTTTCAAACAAAAACAGAAAACACAAATCACAAAGTACAATCAGTTTTTATTGTGAATTAAACTAGATTTATTTTAACTCTTCCATGACTGTAGCAAGTACGAGAGCTATCAAAAATCATTCAAGAACATTTTTTTTTTACTTTTCCTCTGACTATACCAGAGAAAATATGTATTTGTGAAATTTGATAACAATCGTGTATAGTGCCTTAGGATATTTTCTTACTCAACATAGAAGCATACAAATTAAGAGCAGGTGTCGGTCACCGGACCTCAATCCTGTTCTGCCATTCCATTAGATCACAACAGATCTGATTATTGCCTCAACTCAACATCCTTTCTATCCTTGATAACTTTGATTCCCCAGCTAGTCAAGCATCTATCTACCTGTGCCTTAAAAATATTCAGTGACTTTGAATTGCATGTAACTCATTCATATTCCTTTTCTTAATTAGTAAACCAAACTCTTTGCAATGCTCCACATGTGATCTCATCAAACCTCTGTACAACTGTGGCAGATCATCCCACTTTGATATTCCAGTCCTCTTGCAATTAGCAACATGCCATTTGCCTTCCTAATTGCTTGTTGTACCTGCAAACTAACTTTGTCATTCATGTACTAAAACAATCCGATCCCTCTGGTACCTCAGAATTCTACAATCTTTCTCTTGAAGTAATTTGCTGCCATTTCAGCTCTTCCTGCCAAAGTTCTCCCCTATTACACTGGCAAGTTTTTGCCCACTCACTTAACCTCTCTGTCCCTTCATAAACTCCTTACATCCTCTTCGCAACTTACGTTCCTACCTATTTTTATGTCATCAACAAATTTTGCAACCTTTATCCCTCATGCTATCAACTTGCCAATCTGAAAATGACCCATTTATGTCCACTATCTGTTTCCTGTTAGCTAATCATTCCCTCTCCATCCACACCGTTGCACTACTACCTAAAGCATGAGCTCCTAATTTATGCCCTTGTCGAAGGCTTGTCGAATGCCTTCTGTCAATCAAAGTGCAGCATATCTACAGATTTTTCTTTATCCATACCACTTGTTGTTTCCTCCTAAAACCAGGTAAAGGTAAAGTTGCCATTATCGACATCAGGGCAGACTAAGTGTGACCAAGTGTGACATCAAGGAGCCCTAGTAAAACTGGAGTAAATGGAAATCAGGGGGAAATTTTTACACTAGTTTTAGTCAACCTAGCACAAAAGAAGATGATTATAATTGTCAAAGGTCAATCATTTAAGCCACAAGACATTATTGCAGGAGTTACTCAGGAGAATCCCCAGATTTAAACATCTTCATCTGCTTCATTATAAGATTAGAAGTGTGGATGTTGATTGTGGCTGCACAATTTTTAGCACAATTCACAATACCTCAGATAGTGAAGCAGTAGATGTCCTTACAGTGCAAGACATGATCAATATCTATGCTTGTGCTGATCAGTGGCAAGAAGCCATTGTCTTATCACACAAGTGCTAATCAATGACTATCTCCTACAAGTGAGAATATTGCCACTCATTGGTTTTACCATCCCCACGATCAACAACCTGGGGTTATCATTAACAGAAGCTGAAATGAAGTATCCATGTAAGTTCTGTGGTTACAAAACCAGGTCATAATTTCAGAATTCTGTGACAAATAACTCACCTCCTGTCTCCCGGGTGGCTGTTCATTATCTACCTGTTACAAGAAGTCTGATGGATTACTCTCCCCTTGTCCGAATGAATGCAGCTCCAACAGCACTCAAAAAGGTTGATACCATCCAAGACAAATTGACTCTCTTGACTGACATCCACTGCATTCAACATTCACTTCCATTCTCATGACACACATTGGCAGCATTCTGTACACGATGCATTGGAGAAACTTACCAAGGTTCTCTAACAGTACTTTCCAAACCCACAACTTCTACCACCCAGAAGGACAAGGGCAGCTGATGCATGGGAACATGAACACCTTCAAGTTGCCCTTCAACTACATACCATTCCAACATGTTGCTGTTCTTTGGTGTCACTGTGTCAAAATAATAGAATTATTTTCCTAATAACTATAATGGTATCCTTAACCACCCCCCGCCCCCCAAATGATTACTTTGGTTTAAGAACTCATCTTACCACCACCTTCTCAAAGGTAACTAGGGATGGGCAATAATTGCTGGCCTAACCAGTGATGCCCTCATTCCATGAATGATTGAAAATACCCTGAAGAAAGCCTTCCTATCCATTTTTTGTATTTCTAGCTAGCTTACTGTTATGCTGAATTTTCTCTTTTCTTATTAATCTTTTAGTTATACGTGGCTGTTCTTTATATCTTGTCCATAATGACATGCCACTCATCTTTAGGAATTATATGTCTTTTCTTAGAATTTAATAACTATCTTTAACTTCCTGAGTTATGCACAGATCCACACACATCTATAAGTTGCTATTATTCTTGGTTTGTTTTGACATATTGACCAGATGTTCAGGTAGGAAGATAATCTTGTTGCATTGAAACTTCCAATAGGCAATTGCACATTGTCCAGAACCTTCCAAATAAGTTGTACATCAAAGTTAGATTTAGAGATTTAGGAGGTTTCAAATGACCTATAGTTAGCCAGCAAAGGTAAGAGGAAGTAAAACCCACTCCAAAACTTGCCTAGGTATTAAACTGGTCATGCCTGACTACACCCCGTTCCCCTGTTCCTTAACCCGGTCTTGCCTCTCCGCTCCCTTCCTAGGAAATATGACTGCTAAACCTGACCCCTGACTTGACAACCAACTTGCTCCTGACCCTCCCAGACTTGACAACCCTCTACATGATCTTCCACGGACTCAAGCCCCCCTCCAACCTGATCTGACCCAACACTCCTTTATTCCTCTTATTGATTAGATTAGATTCCCTACAGTGTGGAAACAGGCCCTTCGGCCCAACAAGTCTACACCGACCCTCCGAAGAGCAACCCACCCAGACCCATTCCCCTACATTTACTCCTGACTAATGCACCTATCACTACGGGCAATGTAGCATGGCCAATTCACCTAACCTGCACATCTTTGGACTGTGGGAGGAAACCGGAGCACCCGGAGGAAACCCACACAGATGCGGGTAGAATGTGCAAACTCCACACAGATAGTTGCCCAAGGTGGGAATTGAACTGAACCCAGCTCCCTGGCGCTGTGAGGCAGCAGTGCTAACCACTGAACCACCATGCTGCCCCCCACTGAACCACCATGCCGCCCTAAGATATGGTAGCCACAGCATCCTTACCCACTTGGCACCCATACTTACATTATCCACTTGGCACTCTACTCCCCCAACTTATCTGACACACTATGATCTTCCCCACCTGACACCCAGCTGTACACCCACATGTCACTAGTGCACCCTCAGTCACCAGCCATCCTACAACCTTATCCATCTGACACCCTTGTTCCCCCACATCCAATGAAATCTATCCCTCACCAAGCATTCTCTTCCATCACTCATCTGTCACCTTATTTCTCACTTGCATGGCATACTTACTTTCTCTCAATAGCTGTCAAAATGACTTAAGAAAATTTAAACTACAGAATGCAATATTGACTACTGAGAAAGGGGTGTGGTTTAAGTATTGACTCTCTGCTGCTCATTGCGAGGATTCTTGGATTCATGTCATTTGCTTCTGGTGGGAAAGCTTCTGGAAGTTTACTGACAAAACTGCACCAAAGATAAGTGAACAATCTTAAGTCTGATCTGGAGCAGATATAAGGATTCTAACAGAGATCTCATGATTCAGGTCATTGTGTTCTTGAAGAAGTAAACTTTATTGAAGGAAATATGGAATGAAACATATTTTGTGTATTCAAAATGGTATCAATAGATAGAGTTAATGAACCAGATTGGATCACTGTTATAATTATATGATAGATGCAACATTTGGTGTTGGATTGTGTTACATTTCTTGTGCATGTTTACAAGATATACAGCTTGATTGACCAATACTAAGTCCATGATTTTAGCTGATGCATTCATTCTGTATCACTATCTTTTTCAACCAGTACATAAAATGCAATTCAGTTATTGTGATGAAATACATAGTTTTTTTTGGAACCTAATCTTTGCACAAAATAGTGAAAAGAGTTAATGTTTAACTGATTCTATACAACAACCCCAAATTCAGCACAGCATAACTTAAAGCCTATATTTCAATTTTTAGGACTATGAGCACGTATTCACTTTCTTTCCCCTTCATGCAATAATAAGTTAATGGCCAATATGTTTCCTATGTGCACTTTTTATTCAGAACTGAATCGTTTAACACATGACTATCATGTCTGAGCAATTCTAGCATTATTGATATGTTTCAGGAAAATTATAACACCAGTTCAATTACTAAGTATTTCATATTCCTACATTTTCAGAAATAACTAGAGTTATAGCATTTTCAGTCAATGCTGGGTACGTTAAAGTCTCCCATAATGGCCACCCTGTTCCTTTCATTCCTGCTCAGAATCAGTTTGACAATCCACATGCCTGGAACTTTGCAGAGGCCTATAAAAGACTCCCAGCAATGTGACCTTTCCTTTCCTGTTTCTAACCTCAGCCCATACCACCTCAGTAAACAAGTCCTCATCAAAAGTTCTCCCAGCCACTATTATATCGTCCTTGACTAACAAAGCCACACCTCTATCTCTTACACCACCTTCCCTGATCTTAATGAAAGATCTAAACCCTGGAACTTGCAACATCTATTCCTGATCTTGCTCTATCCATGTCTCAGAAGTGGCCACAACATCGAAGTCCCAGGTACCTATCAATGCTGCAAGCTCACCTATCTTATTCCGGGTACTCCTAGCATTGTAGTAGACACACTTCAAACCAGCTTTCTGTCTGCCAGCACACTCTTGTGACCATGAAATCCTGTCCATGCCCTCTCTACTATCATCCTCTTGTGTACTGGAACTACAGGTTCCCACACCCCTGCTGAGCTAGTTTAAGCCCACCCGGATAGCACTAGCAAAATTCCCACCCAGGATATTAGTATCCCTCTGGTTCAAGTGAAGACTGTCCTGTTTGTAGAGGTCCCACCTTTCCCAGAATGAGCCCAAATTATCCATAAGCCTGAAACCCTCCCTCTTATACCATTCCTGCATCCACATGTTCAGCTGATGTCTCTCCCTGTTCTTCACCTCGCTATTACGTGGCACAGGTAACAATCCAGAGATAACAACTCTGTTTGTTCTAGCTTTCAGCTTCCGCTCTAGCTCCCTGAAATCCTGCCTTACATTCCTATCCCTCTTTCTACCGTATGTCGTTGTACCTATGTGGACCATGATTTGGGGCTGGTCATCCTCTCCCTTCAGGACCCAAAGACATGATCTGAGACATCATGGGCCCTGGCACCTGGGAGGCAACACACCAACTGTGAGTCTCTTTGTTCCCAACAAACCTTCTATCTGATCCTCTAACTATTGAGTCCCCAATGATGAACACTCTCCTCCTTTCCCCCATTCCATTATGTGCAACAGGGACAACTCTGTGCCAGAGACCTGCTCCCCAGTGCATGCCCCTGGTAAGTCCTCCCCCACAACAATATCCAAAACGGTATACTTGTTTTTCAGGGGAACAACCAGAGAGGATCCCTGCACTGACTGTTTCTCCCCCTTCTAACAGTTACCCAGCTTTCTTCGTGCCTAGGAGTACCTACTTCCCTGTAACTCTTATCTATCACAGACTCTGTGTATCAAATGATCGGACGTTCATCCAGCTCCCGCTCCAGTTCCCTAATGCGGTCTTGGAGGAGCAAGAGTTGGGTGCACTTCCTGCAGATGTACTTGGATGTAGACTAATGGCATTCTTCACCTCAAATATCATGCAGGAGGAACATTCCTCTCCCTTCACAGCCATCCCATTTTTGTCCAATGTGTGCAGGAGGGTTTTCTGACACAATGTGTTGAAATGCTGACAAGAGGGAGGCCACACTGGATCTGGTACTTGGTAATGAATCAGGCCAGGTGTTTGATTTAGTGATAGGTGAGCACTTTGGAGAGTGACCATAATTCGGTGATGTTTAGTTTAGTGATGGAAAGAGATAGGTACATGTCACAGGTCAAGAGTTATAGATGGGGGAAGGGCAATTATAATGCCATTAGGCATAGAATGGGGCAGCAAAATGCAGGGGATGGGGACAATCGACATGTGGAGTTGGTTTAAGGAACCGATATTGCATGTCTTTGATAGGTAAGTCCCTGTCAGGCAGGGAGGAAGTGATAAGGTAAGGGAACTGTAGTTTGCTAAAGGAATTGCATCTCTTGTTAAGTGAAAGAAGGAGGCTTATGTGACGAGACAAGATGGTTCAGATGAGGCGATGGAGAGTTACAGATTAGCTAGGAAGGACTTAAAGAGAGAGTTAAGAAGAGCAAAGAGAGGACATGAACAGTCTTTAGCAGGTAGAATCAAGGCGAAGGATTGAGGCTAGTAAAGAGGTGTTATCAATTCTAGAAGATGTGAAAATAGATAATCCCCTAGGCCAAATGGGATTTTTCCGAGAATTCTCTGGGAAGCTAGGGAGGAGATGGCGGAGCCTTTGGCTTTGATCTTGCGTCATCATTGTCTAAAGCTTTAGTACCAGAGGGCTGGAGGATTGCAAATGTTGGGCCCTTGTTCAAGAAGGGCATTACAAATAACCCAGGTAATTATAGACCAGTGAGCCTTACATCTGTTGTAGGAAAGGTTTTGGAAAGGATTATAAGAGATAGGATTTATAACCATCTAGCAAGCAACAGTTTGATTCAAACTAGTCAACATGGATTTGCCAAAGGCAGGTCGTGTTTCACAAACCTCATTGAGGTTTTTGAGAAGGTGACCAAGCATGTGGATGAGGGTAGGGCATTTGACGTGGTGTACATGGACCTCAATAAAGCTTTTGATAAGGTTCCACATGGTAGGCTATCAGAGAAAATCTGGAGGCATAGGATTGAAGATGATTTAGCAGTTTGGATTATAACCTGCTTTTCTATAAAAAGGCAATGAGTTGTGGCTGATGGAAAATATTCAGCCTGGAGTCCGGTTACTAGTGGTGTGCCACAAGGATCTGTTTTGGGACCACTGCTGTTTGTCATTTTTATAAACGACTTGGACGTAGGCATAGGTGAATGGGTTAGTACATTTGCAGATGATACTAAAGTTGGTGGAGTGGTGGATAGTGTGAAAGAATGTTGCAGGTTGCAGGGAAACTTGGATAAACTGCAGAATTGGGCTGAAAGGTGGCAAATGGAGTTCAGTGCATTGATTCACTTTAGGGAGAATAACAGGAAGGCAGAATACTGGGTGATTGGAAAGATTCTTGTTAGTGTAGATGTGCAGAGGGATCTTGGAGTCCATGTACATATATCCCTGAAGGTTGCCACCCAGGTTGATACTGCTGTTAAGAAGGAATACGATATGTTAGGTTTTATTGGTAGAGGGATAGAGTTCTGGTGCTGTAATGTCTTGTTGCAACTACACAAAATGCTAGTATGGCCGCACTTGGAACATTGTGTACAGTTCTGGTCGCCCCATTACAGGAAGGATGTGGGAGCATTGCAGAAGGTGCAGAGGAGATTTACCAGGATGTTGCCTGGTCTGGAGGGAAGTTGAGAGACTTGGGTCTGTTCTCATTGGAAAGAAGAAGTCTAAGAGGGGATTTATAGAGAGATACAAGATGATCAGAGGATTAGACAGGGTGGACAGTGAGAGTTTTTTTCCTAGGATGATGACGTCTGCTTGTATGAGGAGGCATAGCTGCAAATTGAGGGGTGATAGATTTAAGACAGCTGTCAGAGGCAAGTTCTTTACTCGGAGAGTGATAAGGGCATGGATGCTCTGCTTGCCAGTGCAGTTAACTCAGCCACATTAGGGGCATTTAAACAGTCCTTGGATAAGCATATGGATGATGATGGGATAGTGTAGGGTGATGGGCTAAGATTAGTTCACAGGTCGGTGCAACATCGAGGGCCATAGGGCCTGTTTTGTGCTGTATTGTTCTATATAATAAAGGTACAAAATCAAACAATTGTATTGTCAGGTTGGCTATGTCCTACAGTCTCATTTTCTTGTAGTATTTTACTAGAAACAGTCATATTCTTTTGTGTTTACAGATATGTTTTGCTATTGAACAATTATAGTTGAAAGCTTTAATAACGGAAAACAACAAATGTTGCTTTCAAAGTAACTTTCAAATCATAATATGTTTATGTTTGATTTTTGAGTAGTTTGTTGTAATAAAAAACATCCCTGATGCCTTTAAATGTTTCATCATGGAAATTACAAAGAATCTTTTGGAAAGCTGGAGTAAAACAACTAAGTATATAAATAAAAGAGCTAGAAATAAAAGCCTTTCTAAGATACTTTGCTGTATGTGATTTTATTCATCATTTGCATTTGGGCGAACAGGCAAAGTTGTATATGATTGTATATGATTGGTTTAGCCACGAGCTTACTTCAAATTTTTATGAAAATATTATGTCTCAAAATTTTTAACTATATTCAACAAATCTAGATAGCTATTGCATTTTTCTTACTGGTTGAAAAAGACAGTCATATTGAATCAGTCCAAAGTTAAAATAATTGATTTGGTCAGTTATAGAGCTTTCATCCAGCATTATATCTTTTAAACATGCAGAGGTATAAGTAACACAACCCAGCATCAAATGTTGCCTCTGTCATACATTATATCAGTGATCAAATCTGGTTTATTACTCTTTACCTATTGACACTATTTCTAATATGTGAAATCTGTTTCATTGCACGTTTTCTTTAATAAGGTTTAGTTATTCAAAAACACCAAGGGACTGAATCTTTAGATCTGCATGAGAATCTCCATATCCACTCCAGATCAGACTTAAAATTGCTCACTCACTTATCTCAATGAAACCGTGGGTCAGGAGCTTTCGCACTAGAAGCAGCATAGCCGAATCCAAAATTCCTTTTAGCCAGCACTAAAGAGGATCGGCTCGAAACCAGGCCAGTTTTTCATCATTAGCAATAAGATACTATCCAATAAGATTGTGATGTAAGTTACTGAACTTGAAAACAATGTGCAGAAAACTAGAATATTCAGGAAATCTTGGCTTCATATTTGATGTCTAGGTCTAGAAAACTATTATCGATCTAACAAAATTCATACAACTTGTTAGGGATAGCCTGCTTTGAGGTTTGAAATGTGTGTCTTTATATTCTGTTAAACAGAGAAGTAGCTTTCTATGTGTTTTAAAATATGTGTTATTCTTCACTCGAAGATTAAGGAATAAAATCTCAGATGACAGTAATGTTGGTGACCTTTCTCAATGATTAAACACAAGAAAGAAATATTGAATATTTAAGATTGTCTTTCAGTACTTTCTCTCAGATCTTAGTTTTGTTTCATTGGCAGCACGAACAAATCTAAATCATTTACTTTGTTCTTTTTTTATTCTGGAAATATTTAAACCTTAGAAATCTGTGAGGTGACAGGATTACATGGCCTTCAGGGATAAATGGATATGATGCATTTAATAAACAAGAAAGCAAATGCACTGAATAATGAATTAAGTGGCATAAGTTGTGATAAAAAGGAGCAAATGTAACTTCAGACATTGGGTGTTTGCTTTGTGTGAGGTTATATGAGAGGACTGATGTGCTGCCAAGGGAACATGAAAAAGGCTCATTATATTAATATGTTCTTTTACTCAATGTGGCCTAAAACGATCTTACTTCGCTTTCTTTTACCTAACTCCCTTGTGTGCCTCAGTCAAGGCAACAGGCTTTACCAAGGGGATAGCTATGATTCTTTTGGTCCATCAAGCTTTGTTTGTAGTTAAAATGCCTTGTATGTTTTTGATAGGTTGTTCAACATTTGAATAGAGATGTCTAATTGGCTGATCTATATTAGGGTCAACAGCCAGTTACAGAACAAAAGCTTGTTATACCTTTATTGCATGGTTCTGAACAAAATTAAATTATTTATGCAATCTCTGCTTCCATGCTGCTTCATAGGGATTCCTAACCTGCCATACTGAATAAAATAGAATTACTTCTTTACATTTTCATTGACAATGCCAATTTTTAAATTTAATAAAGGCCCTGCATTTATTTGTATGGCACGATGGAATTTGGAATGCTTGATTTATAAAAGTAATTATGTTTCTATTGCAAAGTAATAGGTTTGGCATCTAAATCTGCTGAATTACCACTTCCCCTTTACCTTTAATTATAAATAATGCAATATGTCAACTTTTGATTAGCCGGAAACTCTTGTTATCAGATTATCTGCACTGCAGAGTCTAGACACTGACCTGGTAGATGCCTGGTTGGCTGTTAACCACATCAGAGTATCTGGAAATGGCTGGAATAGTGTTGCCCTTGGTTATCTAGCCAATGGTAAAAATGTTTACCTAGTTTTTACCTTTATCTAGCCAATGAACAGATCCACCGCCACAACCATTTATTCCAACCCAAAGAGTCCATAGATGCTGCCTAATATGCTGCCTAATATTCCAGAACTTTCTGCTTTTATTTTATGCCAAATTAAAAGGCTTTTAAAATGTCTTGAATGAATAAATCATGATTGCCTTTATATCATGTTCTTTAGCCTGGGTAAACTAGCATTTAAATTAGAGGTTGTATCAATCTTTCAGGGAAAATAAACTATTCTAGTAACACTTTAAAACAGTCAAAGGTACTCAACGATAATATGCTATTTTTGTTGGTATCAGAATTTTTGGTAATACTTGACAGTATTTTGAATCAAGCAGGGGTTCCTGCTGCCAAATCTGAACATGGGAGTCATCCCTGCTCCAGAAAACAGCAGGTCTCTGTGGCAGCATTTTGTTGTTGAATAGAGAGACCTGGGGGTTCAGGTACATAGTTCCTTCAAAGTTGTATCACAGGTAGATAAGGTGGTAAAGAAGGTGTTTTGTACACCTGCCTTCATAGCTCAGACCATTGAGTATAGGAGTTGGGGTGTCATGTTATGATTGTACAGGAAGTTGGTAAAGCCACTTTTTAGATTAGATTTTTTTTAGATTAGATTAGATTACTTTTTTTTAGATTAGATTAGATTAGATTAGATTACAGTGTGGAAACAGGCCCTTCAGCCCAACAAGTCCACACCGACCCACCGAAGCGCAACCCACCCATACCACTACATTTGCCCCTTACCTAACACTACGGGCAATTTAGCATGGCCAATTCACCTGACCTGCACATCTTTGGACAGTGGGAGGAAACTGGAGCACCCGGAGGAAACCCACGCAGACACGGGAAGAATGTGCAAACTCCAGTCAGTTGCCTGAGGCGGGAACTGAACCCGGGTCTCAGGCGCTGTGAGGCAGCAGTGCTAACCACTGTGCCACCGTGCCGCCCACTTTGTTGGAGTACTGTGTATAGTTCTGGTCACTCTGCTATAGGAAGAATATTATTAAATATTATTAAATATTATTAAATTGGAGAGGATGCATAAAAGATTTATAAGAATGTTACCATTACTGGAGGATTTGAGTTATTGGAAGAGCACAGGATTTTGAGGTTAAAACCTTCTAGGAGTTTATAAAATCATGAAGGGCATAGAAGAGATGAATAGCAAAGGTCTTTCCCTAGGGTGGTGGAGTTCAAAAATAGGGAATATTTTAAGGTGAGAGGAGAATGATTTAAAAGGGACCTGAGGGGCAATGTTTTCGTACAGATACATATGCAATGAATATCCAGAGGAAGTTGCAGATGCAGGTGCAGTTACAGCATTTAAAAGACGTTTGGACAGATACATGATCAGAAAAGGCTTAGAGGGATATGGGCAAAATGCAGGCAAATGGGACTAGTTTAATTTGAGAAACTTGGTCAGCATGAACGAGTTGAACTGAATGGTTTGTTTCCATGCTGTATGACTATGTAACCTTCAAGGCCAAGGCAAGACCACATTTTAGTTAAGATGAGTGGCTTGGCTCCCAGATCTGCTGGCACAGTGAGAGGGTTGGTTGCTCAGCAGCGTATCAACATCACTGTTTAAGCCATAGATCATAGCTCAGACTGTGGTATGAAGGAGAGCAAGCCTCGTTGAGGACATATGTTTCTCTTTAGTCTATCAGGGTAAAAGAGAGGTACCACTGATCAGGGGTCCTTGTTATATCAGTGGCACAATGGTCCAGTGGATGGTTATTGCTGTGAGTCCTTTTTTTGTGGACCATGGAGTAACCTGATTGAGAGCCATCCCACCTCAGTAATTTGCAGGGATGGAAACAGTGGTTCAGAATTCCATCAGACTATGCTGACAGAGCAGAATCCACTCACGCAATTAGACCTATTGCCCAGATATAACATAAGTTTTTAATTTGCAATTAATTGTAGACAGTGGTTCTTGATTGTTTCATCTATTCAAGGCTTTGTAGTCATGTTAGACCGGACATAAAAATTCAAGGCTTTGTAGTCATGTTAGACCGGACATAAAAATGATAACTCAATGGATGGGACTTTCACCACTTTGCTTTGACTTTGATTTAAGTTCTCAGTAAAAATAGAGAATTCTGGAAATTCATCAATGAAGTGATGAAAGTGGTCATTCACAAAGATATCAAGCAGCAATTATGACACTATATTCTGCTCACTGATGCTCACTTTAGATTCCACCAGGCACACTCAACTCCTGGCCTCTTTTAAATTTTAGTCCTGACAATGAGAAAAGAACTGAGCTGTCCTTGACATCAAGGAATTAAGGTTGCTCAGCAGCATATCAGCACCACTGTTCGAGACACAGATCATAGCTGAGACTGTCGTATGAAGGAGAGGAGGCCTCACTGAGGGCAGAAGTTTGTCTTTGGCCTGTCAGGGTAAAAATGAATCAAGGAATCTTTGCAACACTGGGAATCCAAGAATTAAAAATGTTTCATTTTGGAGTTACACCCAATCTAAAGGAGAATGATTGTTGCAGGTCAATCGTCTTAGCCCCAGGACTATCAATACAGTGTTTTTTTTTGGGTTGTATTCTAGGCCTCACCATCTTCGTGTGCTGCATCAATGATCTTACATTCATGATAACATTAGAATTGAGAATGTTTGCTGATGAATCCATTACATTCCTCAGATATTTGAGCAGTTTGTGTCCATATGCAGCAAGACCTGGATAATTAGCAAGTACCATTTATACCACACAAGTGCCAGGTGAGATCCACCTCCAACAAGAGAGAATCTAACTTTGCCCATTGATATTCACTCGTTGAATCCCTCAGTATGAATATCCTGGGGCTTACCTTTGACCAGAAACCTATCTGGACTGTTCATTTTATTACTGTGGCTACAAGATCAAGTTAGAGATGAGGAATTTTGCAGCACAGAACTCGCCTCCTGTAGCCCCATTCTCTGTTTAATATCTGAAAGTCATAGACCTGGAGTGTGATGGCATACTCCCCGTTTGTCTGAATGGGTACAGTTCAAACAACACTCAAAAATTTTGACACCATCAGCAGAAGACACAGCTGCTTGTGTTCACTGGGGAGTCAACTGGCTCAGTTGGATTATGATGGAATACATCAGATTGGTGCCAACAGCATTGGGCCGTGGTGGGCTTGGTATACCGGGATCTGCATGCCCTATCCTTTGTGAGGTTCATAGTGTTGTGGATAAGAATTGCTTTTGGGCCGAAAACCCAAAAATAATTTGCTGCCAGTGATGCTGAGCAAATTTTTAAAATTGTATTTGGGTGTCATTGGCTAGACCAACATTTATTGCCCATCATAATTACCCTTGATTCAGGGCTGGTAGACTGTCTTCATGAACCTTTGCTGTCAATTTGGTTTAGGTACATCCATAGTGCTTTTATGCACGATTTTGACCAAAAGACAATGAAGGAGCAGCAATATAGTTCCAACTCCATGTGTGACTTGGGATACTTGCAGGTGATGTTGTTGTAATGAAAGGCATTTTGCATATATTGAATTTTGGGAATAGCATTTCAAAATAGAGACAGATAGATATGGGTCAGTTCTGTGAAGGTATTCTATTTTAAATGAGCCAGAAAGTCATTTGGTGTATCAATTCCAAAGCACGTGACAGTAATCAAATGCCTGGCAGGACCTGTGTGCTGTAAATGTTTATCCTGTAAAGTTTACAACTGACCAAAAAGCCATTAGTTTTAGCTTTTATTTTCAGTTCAGAAGAATCAGAAGTTCAGTTCAGAAGGAATAATAGTGTCTTCTAGCAAAAGAATCAAATTTTTAGTCCAGGATAACCAGTCACTCCAGCCAAAGTGTTTTATTTATTGAGCTTCAAGGCCAGAAGAATTTGAGCATAAATCTTCAAGTTGTTAGAACTGGAAGTGTTTAGGCCAATAGTATTGTGAAAGGTTCATTGCAGTAATCCTAGAAAATAATCTTAAAACTGTCTCTGCAGTACAAGGAAAATAAACTAGACAGATCAGTTAAGTAACAAAACATTTGGTGAGTTGAAATCAGAATGAAATTTATAAGACCATAAGAAATAGGAACAGGAGCAGACTGATTGGCCCCTCAAGCCTCCTTCAGCCATTCATGGCTAACCTAGCATTTTTCACATCCACTTTCCTGCCTTTTTCCCATAATCCTTGATTCCCCTACTGATCAAGCATCTATCTACCTCAGTCTTAAATATAGACATGAAGTCTGCCTCAATGGCTCATGGTGGCAAAACTCTCAACCCTCTGAGAGAAGTAATTCCTCCTGATCTCAGTCTTAAATTGGTGCCTCTTTATTGTAAGACTATGCCCTCTGATTCTAGACTCTCTCATGAGGGGCAACATCCTCTCAGCATTTACTCTGCAAGCTCCTTAAGAATCCTAATTGTTTCAATGAGATGACCTCTCATTCTTCTAATCTCTAGTGAGTAGGGTTCCAACCTGTTTAGACTTTGCTCATAAGACAATCCCTCCATACCAGGGACCATCCCAGTGAACCTTTTCTGTACTACCTTTAATGAAATGATATCTTTCCTTAAATAATGGGACTAAAACTTATCATAGTACTCCAGATGTGGGTCTAATTAGCACTTGTACAGTTTCAGTAAGACTTCACTACTTTTATACTCCAGCTACCAAATTTATTAGGGATTGAGTATCTAAAAGGATGGTATTTGGTAGCAGGTTAAATTCTGGTTTTGCTGCTTTTTATCAAGACATTTAATTGTCTTAGATACATACCTTTGTTTTTTTTTGTTTTTGTGTAATAACCTCATGTTCGGTTATTAAACATCTGCAACCTTATTTGAACATGTTCAGTGACTAACCACCAGGGTAAGCAACTTGAAAAATTAAATATATGGTCTATCAAGCCAGCTTTCATTCTGAGATCTCCCTTGTCCTATGCTATCACTAGCTGGTAACATAACAGTGTCCCCCTGCAGATTGGAAGGCGCTGTCAAAGGAGCCTCAGTGAGTTGGTGCAGTACATCTTCCAGATGATACTTCTGTACTGCCAGTGTGTGCAGATGATCACAGAGTGAATGGTGAAAGTTTCAGTTGGGGTATGAGTCAAGCAGGCTGCTTTGACCTATATAGTGTTTTATACAACTTGGCATGCAAGTACTATGTTGTTGCTTCACAAATTGATGCTACATTTTTAGGTATGCTTCATGCTGTTCCTGCAGATCCTCCTGCATTCTTCATCACAGAGTCCCTACAGTGCAGATAAAGGCATTCAGCCCATCGAATCTGCCACAACCCTCAGGAGAGCATCCCACCATTTTGCGCTCGTTTCCTTAATCTTCCATTTACTCATGCGAAATACATTTAGCCTGCACATCTCTGGACTCCATGACTTAGGATGGCCAATCTACCTTAGCTGTACACCATTGGACAGTGAGAGGAAACCGAGTGCCTGATGCAAACCTACACAAATACAGGGAGAATGTGCAAACTGCACGCAGACTATCATCCGAGGTTTGAATTGAACCCAGATCCCAGGCACTGTGAGACAGCAGTGCTAACCACTGTGCCACTACTTTCCATTTCCATTATTTTCCACAAGTATTGATTATTTTTAGGTAACCAAGCCAATCAAAACTCTTTGTTCTTGTGAGATATAGGCCATTATTTGCAATCATACCTGACAAGTACCAATGTTGCATCTCAGGTCAGCAGTGTCGCAAGATCCATGCAGCTAGTAATGATAACTGTGTGCTATCATTGCTTCATGAATTGCGCTTGCAAAATTGGTAATGCTGTATCTTGGCATTTGAAAGGCCCAATGACACTCAAGTGAAATCAACCAAGAAGGCAGCATCAACTTAGGGTGGTGGGTGAAGAAAACACTTTCTTGATTTCAAAATACATTTGTTGATCTCTTCTTCAGGAGGCTTTCTTTTGAACTGTGTGTTGTCCATTATTGATTACTTTGACATCTTCCTTTTCTTTGCTCTTGGATGTACTAAAAATCCTACTCAATTTGAGAACTATGTTGTCTCATGATATTAGTGTTACACTTCTACAAAAAGAAAAAAAAATCTCAACAATTTTAGTGATATGTCATTTTATTGTCAATAAGCCCTTATGCTGTATTTAGATCTTTGGAAGTTTTGATAGGTCTTCAATGCCTTGTAGGCAGGCATAAGAACCTTGCAAAAATGCAAGGCAAGCTAGAGAGACAATTATGGGGCAATCAGAAACCACGAGTTTTGGGAAGATTTGTAGCTCAGGTTGAGGTTCTGGATGTAGGTTTGCTTGCTGAGCTGGAAGGTTCGTTTTCAGACGTTTCGTCGCCATAGGTAACATCATCAGTGAGCCTCTGGATGAAGCGCTGGTGGTATGGTCCGCTTTCTACTTATGTGTTCAGGTTTCCTTAGGTTGGTGATGTCATTTCCTATGGTGATGTCATTTCCTATTCTTTTTCTCAGGGGGTGATAATCGAGATTGAAGTCAATATGTTTGTTGATAGAGTTCTGGTTGGAATGCCATGCTTCTAGGAATTCTTGCGCATGTCTTTGTTTGGCTTGTCCTAGGATGGATGTGTTGTCCCAGTCGAAGTTGTGTCCTTCCTTATCTGTATGTAGGGATACTAGTGAGAGTGGATCATATCTTTTTGTGGCCAGTTATGTTCATGGATCCCGGTGGCTAGTTTTCTGCCTGTTTGTCCAATGTAGTGTTTGTTGCAGTTCTTGCAAGGTATTTTGTAAATGACATTAGTTTTGCTTGTCTGTATAGGATCTTTCAAGTACATTAGCTCCTGTTTTAGTGTGTTTGGTGGGTTTGTGGGCTACCATGATGTCAAGAGGTCTGAATAGTCTGGCAGTCATTTTCAAGATGTCTTTGATGTAGGGGAGAGTGGCAAGGGTTTTGGATGTGTTTTGTCTGCTTGTTTGGGTTTGTTGCTGAGAAATCGGCAGACTGGTGTTCATTGGGTACGCGTTCTTTTTGAATACACTGTATAGGTGATTTTCCTCTACTCTTCGTAGTTTCTCTACGCTGCATTGTGTGGTGGCTCATTGAAATAATGTTCTAATGCAGTTTCATTTGTGAATGTTGGGATGATTGTTTCTGTAGTTCAGTATTTGGTCCGTATATATTGTTTTCCTGTAAACGCTAGTTTGAAGTTCCCCATTGGCTGTTCAGTCTATTATGACATCTAGGAATGGCAGTTTGTTGTTGTTATCCTCCTCTTTAGTGAAATTTTTGCCAGTAAGGGTATTATCGATGGTCTTGAAGGTTTCCTCTAATTTGTTTCATTTAGTGATGACAAAGGTGTCATCCACATAGCGGACCCAAAGTTTGAGTTGGATGGTTGGCAGAGTTGTTTGTTCGAGTCTCTGCTAAGAACCCTGATATCAGAGTTCCCGTGGGTGTCCCGTTGGTTTGCTTGTCAGTTTTGTTGTTGAAGTGGGTGGTAAGGCATAGGTCCATTAGCTTGATGATATTGTTCTTGCTGATGAAGTTGGTGGTGTTTGGTGTATGTGTCTTTGGTTCTTCTAATAGCGTAGTCAGTGTTTCCTTGGCCAGGTTGATGTTGATGGATGTGAATAGGGCTGTTACGTCAAAGTAGACCATTATTTCATCCTCTTCTATCTTGTTGTCTTTGATGGTCTTCAGAAATTCTTGGGCGGAGTGATTGGAGTGTGGTGAGTTTCCTGGTCTTTGGTGTAGCTATGAAAACGAACTTTCCAACTCAGCGAGCAAACCGACATCCATAATCAGAAACCCCCAAATCTGTGGATGGAAGCGTTTCTATGGTAAGACCATTCAGGTCTGGCAGCATCTGCAGACAGAGTCGCAGATTTAATGTTTCAACGCCAGTCACCCTTCAACAGAATTGTTAGATCAGAGCTAACTTGCACATTATTTGAATGGAGCTCTTTTTTATTGATGATCTTAGTTGTGTTGATATGGACCTTTCAGTATGACGTGTACAGTTCTTGTGCACTCCTAGGAGAAGTCAGCTATGTTTCCAAATCTTACTGTTTGGGCTGCAGCACTAACTTCATCATGGGGAAGCATGATAAAGCATTGTAATCTGGTACAAATGCATCGATTACGGTTTTGATGTATTTGTAGATGGACAGTTGAGAGATCACACACAGGTCGTGTTGGAAGGACCCTCTTGCATAAAAGTGCATCTGTGACCTTTACCTCTTCTGGGATAGGATAGCCACACCTTCAGGATGCAGGTCCTGCTAGAGTATTGTGACAGTGTCCTAAGCATCGACATCTGTGCCAACACTGTGTCTCTGTCATCTAGAGGAAATGGCATTGACAACAAAAGACTCTGCACCTTCTTTGTATCCAGAGGGAACCTTCATTTGTGACCTCTTCAAGTGGAAACTGCTTCGCTGTAACTGGACTTTGCTGCTAGTCCTGGGCTTATTTCTACAACTATTACCTTTCAATTTTTCTATATTTTTGTTACATCACAGTAACAGTTTGATAAAACTTGCTGTAGTTGGATCCCATCTACTGTGTTTGCAATGAACCTGTGTGATGAACAGAAGAATCAAAATTGGTCCTTATCAACATGAACAGTCAGCATTCGCAACATCTACAAATGTTGGCTTTATATACTTCTCCATGCAATGGGACATAGAGCATTCAGACAAGGACAGCATGGAAGAACTTATCTTGGTGTGTCGACATTGGTCTTATTCTGATGAATGCGCAGCCACTGCCAGGACTGGAGGGGAGAAAGTGTAAGGCTGCAGGAGCACTGAACCACTCTCATCTGAGCCCCATATTACCCACAGATGGAACAATTGCATGCAAGAGGTTTTTGCATTGTAAAGTTCAGGTTGAAAGAGAATTAAATCCATACCCTTATGCATCCAAGGAGGTCTTGCATTAGCTATATGCATTGTGGCCAAGGTTACCTGGGATTACTTCTGCTTGACAGAGATATCTATCTTCAATTAGCTAGGTTCATTTACGCAGTCAACATTGCTTGTGACCAGTTTTTGAACCCCACACATTACATTGATGAATTTCACATGCATGATGACAAGATTGCAAATAATTTCAACCTACACTGTGCAAATGCATGAGTAATGCATTTGCCCCTCGAAGATTCTCTTATTGCTGAAAGTGAAGCCCCATCACTTTATTTTGTCATTCCCACCATCATACTATACAGTCCCCCTATCGAAGCCATAATCTAACACTTCTTCTTCTGCAGCATTCCATGTTCTCACATGTACTACCTGCTCTCCCATTTATCAAATTTATTCCCCTTTACTGTCCTTGTACCCTCCACATCCCAGGTTGTTGGCTGCACTACCTAGCACTGAGATCATCCTATCTCCCTGCCAAGACAGTATCTGCAGATACTACCCACGACATTCATTCTGCTGCTCCCCAGGAACAGATTACCTGGCTGGTTGCACCAGACCTGTGGGACTAACTGATGCTCACTCTCTGGAATAAATGAGATGGATCCCCTGACCCAGACTGTGCAGGTGTCCCCTGTCCTGGAGCATGCTCTGCGACATTGATGCTGACTGTATCGTTTTGTTCTTGTGCTTTTTAAAATTGTGCGCTGAAATGAGAAAAGATCTATTTTAAAATCAGTGTTTTCAAGGATTGATGAATGTTTTGAAAAGCAAGTAACCTTTCACTCATAGAAGCCACTGTTGCTTGAACAAGCCATAATTAAAGTTTAGGTTGCAGATGAACTGGAGCTGAAGGGTTGAGTATGGATGCAGTTTGGTTGGCAACAAAACATTGGTTTATGAACTAATGATCAGTTAGTGATGACAAGCAACTGTGTGATTTGTTCTTGGGTAACTGGAAAGCTTGGGGCTGGGAGCAAGATTTGCACAGAAACCATCAAGTCTTCATCCAGACATGAGCTCATTCTCTGTTCTCTGCAATAAGCCTCTTTAAACCTGAAAAAAAACCTGTGAAAGCATTCAGAAAAGGAAGGCCAAGAAGAAATCTGTTGAACAACAAGAACCAACTTAACACATCTTGTGAACACAGACCACTAAACCTACAGTTTTACCTACATCCACGTTTTGTTTATTATTTTTTGTCTATGTTTGTCTCTCTATGTGTGTAAAAGGGCATTTATAAGGGAATTACAGATTTAATTAATAATGTTTTATGCTGACAAGTTACAACTACTTAACTGTATCTAGAGTCTAATTACTTGCAATAAATAGTCATTCTTGTTAAAAACCTAACATGTGCTTTATATCAACTCGAGTCTGAAGATCAGCTAAATTGGGAAATCTTTGCAGTTATTTTAAATTATTAACTTTTGGGGAATATCAGTGCTTGATTTCCAACATGCTATCTAATGCATCATGACACGAATTGGAGTTGCCAGGTGCCCGCTGTGACTTTCATGTTAGGAATTCTCGGCATCTATATTGCTATCCAGCAGGTGGCAGAATAGGAGAGTGCATATTAATGAGGTGAGATTAAGTAATAATGAATGATAATTCTCATTGATAGTCCTGTTGCCACTCACTAGCAGGAATCTTGTCACAATGCCCAGAATATTGGAAAATGTGACTTGTTGCTCCCAGAGTTGAGAAAGGCCTTGCTCAAATTTTCATACAATTCTCCCAAATTTCTCACCACAACCCTCATTGTTCATAGCCTGTGAAAAGTCCATTCCATGCTTTCAATTAAATCAGAAGATCACAAGAAATAAGAGTTGAAGTTAACCATATAGCTCACTTAGTTTGTCCTGCTATTTAGTGCAACCTTAGCTGATCTTGAACTTTAACTCCAAATTCCTGCTCTCTCCTTGATTTCCAGAGAGACCAAGTATGTCTAGCTCAATCTTAAGTGTATTCAACCATGGATTATTCACAACCCTTTGGAGTAGATAATTCCAAAGATTCATAACCCTTTAAGTGAAGTAATTTCTCTTTATCACAGTCCAGAGACTTGTGTTTTAGTCTCTCTAACTAGTAGAAACAATTGTTCAGTCCCTGTAAAGTTCCTTCAGATTCTTATGTGTTTCAAGAGATTGCTTATCGTTCTTCTAAATTCCAAAGAAAATATGCCCCATATACTCAACCTCTCATCATATGACAACCCCCTCACCCAGGGACCATATTAGTGTAACTTAGCTATTACGTGTCCAATGTAAGTATATCTGTCCTTAAAACAGGAGATCAAAATTGCTCACAGTGTTGCAGGTGTGGTCTCAGCAAAACACTAAGTTTTTGGAACATTTGTTTGATCTTATATTCAAATTTCCTTACCAAAAAAAAGATCACCAGTCATTTTCTTTCCTAAATGTTTGCTGTACCTGCATGTTCACTTCTGTACTCCCTGTACAAGCACCTTGCTTGTACTCTTTAAGCATCATTTATAAGTTTCATACCTACTAAAACATCTAGCTTTTCTGTTCTTGCAACCAAAGTAATAACTTCATTTCTCTGCCAATTCATTGTCCACTCACTTAATCTGTCTACATCTGTTTGCAACCTCTCTATGTTCTTCCCGTAGCTTACCTTTCCACTGAGCTTTGCTTCACAAAAAAAAATACATTACTTTCAGTCTCTTCATCCAGGTTATTAATATAGATTATAAATTACTGAAGCCCTTATTGTATTACCTGCCAAACTTAAAATGGGCGAAAGTGAGGACTGCAAATGCTGGAGATCAGAGTCTAGATTAGAGTGGTGCTGAAAATGCACAGCAGGTTAGGCAGCATCCAAAGAGCAGGAAAATCGACATTTCAGGCAAAAGCCCTTCATCAGGGATGCCCTATTTATGCCTACTTTTTGCTATGCCTCCTACTGTTAACCATTGATGGAGTTGACATAAATGCTCTTGTAAGGTGGTTAAGGTCTCTATTGTTGTCGTGATGAAATATTATTTAAATGCAAAGGCCTTTCAAAATGAAAACACAATAGCTGCCTGTGCCAGATGGGTTAAAAAAAATCAGTTCTTACAATTGCAATAGCTGTTTGTTGACATTTTGCAAAGGGCTCTTTATGAATGTTTGGCTGATTTCCACAAGCTATAATTATCTTGGCAAGGGTTCAAAGTTAACAGATTGATTGCAAGATCAACTAGGATATTAAAGGAATATCTGTCTTTGATATGGTGTTATCAATAGAGATTGTTTTTTATAAGAGATTAACCAATTGAGGTTTAAGCCCCTTGAATGGAAATTTATGAATATTTTTAATACAGTAAAGGCTTTATTACAATTTAATATCAACATGACTCATGAAGTCTACCCAGTGTGATACTAAATGAGTTGGCATCAAGGCTATAAAGGCCAAATGTGGGTTGACATGCATTTATATGGGAGCTATAAGAGGCTAGAACTTTGGTAATAGGTATGTCTCAGCATGAAGAGTATGAAAGGTGTAGGAGGGTGACAAATGAATTGTGGGTGAAGGCTAGAGGGCCTTACAACCAACAAAACAACTAGCACAAAGTTCCAAAAAACTGAAGTGGTCCTCATAATCAACTTGCAGAGGTTAACAAAAGTAGAACAATATTTTGTGTGCAGAGAATATTGACATGGGCAAAAATCTTACTATGGTGTTAATGAGAAAGAGCAGGAAAGTTCAAGAACCTGAGGAGGATGATTCACATCAGGCTGCAGGAAAAATCAGTTTCTCTGGTCAAGCAGTCAAACTCATGACCACCTTTAATTGTCTAATTTTTTTTCAAGGAGCTAAGTTGTTGACTGCAAATAATAGTCTATAGTTTCCAGCTTGTGGGGCCAGTCCCATAGGTTCTAAATGTGCTCACAGGAACGCAGATATCTGAAGGGAAATTCTTTTCTCAAGGTCCCAACCCAATTAGTGCAGCACATAAGCCTCACCTAAAATGCTTTGTATGCTCTAACTGTGTATGAGTGGCTTAATAAGGAGTACTAGAGTGATTCTCTGATTTTCTCATGAGGAATACACTGCACGTTCAGGTTGCTCATATAAATTGAGCAATGAAGGTCAAACATATTGAGGCCTTTCCCACAAGTGAATTTGAAGATTGACTTGCCAAACGTTGCTCAAGAATATTTTTTGAAAGTGGAATTTAATGTGATTTTGAGAGTTGGATTTGTGAACACTAAGAGTTTTGTATTTAGGTTTTTGGTTACATGATTTTTGACTGCTACAATTAATGTCCACATATGAAAATTCCTTTGACTGTTCCTGCCTTTAATTCACCCCCTGAATTAGAGAATCCCCTTCAAAGAGTTTTAAGGAATTTTAGTTAATAGTTGTGGGCGGCACGGTGGCACAGTGGTTAGCACTGCTGCCTCACAGCGCCAGAGACCCGGGTTCAATTCCCGCCTCAGGTGACTGACTGTGTGGAGTTTGCACATTCTCCCCATGTCTGCGTGGGTTTCCTCCGGGTGCTCCGGTTTCCTCCCACAGTCCAAAAATGTGCAGGTCAGGTGAATTGGCCATGCTAAATTGCCCGTAGTGTTAGGTGTAGGTCTGGGTGGGTGCGCTTCGGCGGGTCGGTGTGGACTTGTTGGGCCGAAGAGCCTGTTTCCACACTGTAAGTCATCTAATCTAATCTAAAACCTCATACAATACCATTTTCATAACCTGTATCGTTTTCTGAAAGTACAAGGGTTTTGCTTGTACATTGGAAATTTAACAAGCACAGAATAATGCCCAAGAAGCTATAAGCATATCTGCATCAAAAAGCTTGGATCATAAACTCAAATGTTCTAGAGACTTACCTTCTGAGTTCGTGAGCTCGGTGGTTTATTGAAAAAGCAAGCAACTGAAAGGTCAGGGTTATTCCTACAGATGGAGAGGAGGTGTTGTGCAAAGCCTCACCTAGTCTGCATTTGGTCTCACCAACGTAAAAGAGACCATGTTGTGCACAATGAATACAACATACTGGATTGAAAGAAGTACAAGTAAAATGCTGCTTCACCTGGAAACGTTTTCATCCTGGGCCTCCTATAGTATTCCAATGAATCGCAGTGCAAGCCAGAGGAACAGCACCTAATTTTCCACTTAGGCAGCCTCTAGGACTCTATATTCAGTCCCACAATTGCAGTGGATGACCTCTGTATCCTCCACTTAGGTCCTGCAGCTCCAGTCCCACTCCTCTCAACATTAACACCCCACCCTATATGCGCACACACATGCATACACAGAAACTTGTCTTGTTTGTGTCTGGTTTACCTGCTTAGTAGAGCAGATTCATTTTCTCCATTTTCACATAATCATTTTCACCCTTTCTACATCTCTCTTCCTTTCACCATTATTAACAACCCCTTTGTCTTTTGGTATGAATATCCTTGTAGTCTGTTCCACTTGCTCATCTTCTCCCTCTACCTTTGGCATAAAATAGCACAATCTTCCAAACACTTTCAGTTCTGAAGAAGATTCATGTTGGATTTGAAACCTCAACTCTGCCAGACTTTGAATTTCTCTAGCTCTTGCTGCTTTTATTCATCGGTTCCTGCCTCCAATGCAAAGCCCACACACATATGAGCAGAATGTGTACAATGAAAGCCATGCAACCACAACTAAGTAGACCACTGAAGTCTATGCTGCCTAAACTGTTCTTGAGATGCCCGGCATTTTCAGCAAAGTGTAGGTCATGATTCATAGTCTGCTGCTTGTTGCATAGCGTCATCATCATGATGCACATCTCTTGGACTAACTGAGGAAGAAAAGGAAGATAGGAGGAGGCAAACAACATAGTGCCTTTTTGAAAATGCTGTTTGTGGTTGACTCTTCACAGTGCAGCATCAGTGAATTCAATTACCCATTGAACAGCAATTTCACACTTTGTTTCTTTACTCCATTACTGAATGTCACCACATTCTCTTAGTTAGCAAAATAAAAGCCACCAAAAATCCATTCTGAATGAATGTATAAATATAATCGTGCCATTTTTCATACAAAGATTACTGAATTATTGAGTACAGGAGTTGGGAAGTCATGTTACGGCTGGACAGGACATTGGTTAGGCCACTTTTGGAAAACTGTGTGCAATTCTGGTCTTCCTGCTACAGGAAGGATGTTATAAAAGTTGAAAGGGTTCTGAAAAGATTTACAAGGATGTTGCCAAGGTAGAGGGTTTGAGGAAGAAGCTGAATAGCCTGGGGCTATTTTGCCTGGAGTGACGGAGGCTGAGGGGTGACCTTGTAAAAGTTTATAAAATCATGAGGGGCATGGATAGGGTAAATAGGCAAGGTATTTTCGCTGGGATAGGGGAGTCCAAAACTGGAGGGCATAGGTTTAAGGGGAAAGATATAAATGGAATCTAAGTGGCAACTTTTTCATCCAGAAAGTGGTGCGTGTATGGAATGAGCTGCTGGAGGAAGTGGTAGACGTTGGTACAATTACAAGATTTAAGAGGCATCGGGATAGGTTTATGAATAGGAATGATTTAGAGAGATATGGGCCAAATGCTGGCAAATGGGACTAGATTAACTTAGGATATCTGGATGGCATGGACAAATTGGACCAAAGGGCTGGTTTCCATGCTGTACATCTCTATGAATCTATGACTTTAAGCACACTCATTCATTCCATTAATGACTGTCTTCTGTATGCCTTTACCTGTGCCATTGTTCCTAAGCAGTGCTATTCTAGTGGCTGTAGCATAGCTGGTAGAATAGCACTGCTTTTGGGCTGAGAAGATGATGTCAAGTAGCTCTGGCCCTAGAAGTCATGCTTCAGATTACACCATTCTGTCACAGCAACAACACCTTGGGCTTGCTGACTAACAGGAGGCAACAGTATTGAAAGTGGCATTGGTGGAGGATGAATGTTGTCTTCCTGAGAAAGCACAGCAGGCCCATGGTCTGTGGAGTCACATTCCCACTCTTTCAGAGCAGAGCCTTAGTAATCCTGAAGGACTGTTGAACTGTAAAGACATCAGAAAAAACTCCCTTGTGCACCACTTGGTCAACAGCAAACTAAATCTTGCATGATTTCAGTCTAAGTTTTCATTGTAGCACCTGGTTGTTGGGCAACTTCTGTTTGTGTTGAAATGTAAACTGAAACATCAGCTATCAGAAACTGCATCATTGTTGGGCCCACAAGTGTCCTCATGAAATTAGACACTATTTTCATACTAGAAAGTCTGGATTCCAATTCTGAGCAAAGTTCTATGCCTATCTGTGGAGCGAGAGAGTTAATGTTTCAAGTCAAAATCCCAAAGTTAGAAATTATTTTACAACCTTGGTGTCTTCCTGCATTGCACAGTGCTTTCCTCTATAGAGGAGCAGTAACCTTTTAAGACCTGAAACTATGCACCATTTCTCACCTAGTTCAATCAGTGTGCTGCACGTTAAATTCAGAACAAAAGCTTCATGTGGCTGTGTATTGAGACTTAGTTAGATTTAGAAAGAGATGAACATGAAACACTGAAAAGACTTTGAGCTCAAGCAACAAGAGAACTGTAGTTCTGTTAGTTGCACTCAGTCCTCAGGCCTCCACCCATCACCTCAACACATCCCCAATTTAATTGTGGCCTTACCATTTACTTGAATGGTAAATTACCCAGGTATATTTTGTATGTAAAAAACAACATTAATCTAATCTAATCTAATCTAATAATAATCCTAACAGCATTCTTCCAGCCATTAGTTGATCTATGCAATAAGTCAATTAGTACCATCAAGATTTACTTCAACTTCTCTTAGAATCACTTGGCTCCAAACCTCTTCACAATCTTGATCCAGACAAGTTCTGAGCTTTGGAAGAGAGATGCAAGTAATTGTCATCACCTTCGGGGCAGTGTTCAAAATGATATTCCACCAAGCAGCAGGTTCAAAGGAAATAACTCTAGCCTCTGGGCCTTACATTAGGAATAGTAGTCATAATAGTTCAATCATCTCAGCAAGAGTACTTCAGGGAAGCCCAGCAATCCTCAGCACAATCATCGATCAATCCATTCTTAATTTCCCCAATTAGGAAGCAGTACATGCTAGGAGACAACAGGACTAGAATAACATCTAGGCATGGGCTACCACATCAAGTGGTTTGCATAATTTGTGCCATGCAACAATAATTTCCATTTGTATACTATGTTTAGCATAGAAAAAATTCCAATTTGCTTTTCAGAGACGTAATCAGATACAATCTAATCCTGATACTTGAGATGGTAAAAGATGATGAAGTACATAAAGGCTAGTATTTTATTTCTGATAAGAGCCACAGTGAAATACAACATCCTGTCAAAAACTGAAAGAAACGTCATTCATCCTGGCTATTTAAATCATGTAGCAAGTTTCCCTACCTAATCAAGATTTACATTCTTTGAATCTGGATTTATATTAAATGTGCTGTTTTAGGAGAAACGGTGTTGTAAAGGTAATGTCACTGGACTAGTAACTCAGAATGACAGACAAATGTCCTGGAGGTGTAGATTTGAAATTCATCATGATAGATAGCAAAATTTGAATTCAGTACAAATCTAGAATTAAAACTGGCCTAATGATAACTATGTAACCATTACTGATGGTTGTAAAAGTCTGTCTGGTTTAATCCTGTTCTTTGGGAAATAAATCTGATCCTTACCTGGTCTGGTCTACATGTGACCCCACATCCACAGTAATGTGGCTGATTCTTAATGCCCTCTGAAGTGACCCAGCAAGACATTCAGTTTAAGGGCAATAAATGCTGGCCTTATTGATGATGCCCATGTCCGATGAATGAATTTAAAGTGTAAATTTTGTAAGAGTCATCAGTATATATCACGTGTGTGCAGAAACCTTGCAGCTCAAAATTTATGCCTGTCCAAGTTCAAGTTGAAGGTTTGGGATTAAAGTATGTGAGTAAATGTAGGAAATTAGGATCCAATAGGAAATTTACAAGAGTAACCTTTACCCAAAAGAATCCTACGAATGCAAAAACAAAACTATTGAGGGGAAGCTTGGTAAGCAAATGAGGGAAGAAAGAAGAAAGCGAGGGTTAGATGAAGTGGCAAGGGTAAAGAATTGTGTGGAGTATAAATGCCAGCAAAAACAATTAGGGCTGCATGTTTCTCTGCTACAGTACCAATATAACTGGGATATTTAAAATAATTGCTGGCAAAGCAATCTTAACACCTGAATACCATGAATCTTGTTCCTATTATATAGCTTGTCAGATTTGTTTTGTAAATCTCAAAACAAAATTGGACTATTCTAGTGAAATCACAATACTTTCTGAATCATTAGACCTGTTTTTTTTTAAATTGGAGAAATTCTTAACCAGAGCCACAATTCTGGAAGTCCCATCCTAAACCAGAATCAGCCATTTGTGGTGCTAGAGAGTGGGTTCTACTTTGCATATCTGTGCTTCATGGGAGCAACTGTACATGTTAGAGTGCAATTTCCTTCAGTCTGACCCAATGTTCACTCATTCAAAATATGACTTGTGGCTTTAGACCTTTCATGAAATGGTTTAAAATTGGTAGAGTTCTTTGGAGAGTTGGAATTCCTTCTGGATTGATCCAAGGACACCTTTGGGAATGGTATGGCAACCTTTAGGATTGTTATAAGTCAACGTAAGTGTGCATAAAAAGTGGATACATTTATTTGAATTGTCAAATTGTGAAGGGTTTAAGTAATTTAAATCTCCCAGCCTGGTCCAAGATTGCCACCCAGTTCTGTGTAGTTTCAACCAGACAGCGACCATTTTCACTGCCACATACAGCATCTTCCCTCAATCATTCTTTCCAACAAATTATCCCCATACAACTAATCCAACGTGGCCTCTGCACCTCCTGCTCCGTCAGGACACCTTTCCCTCACCAACAGTCTAAAACAGCTATGCTAACCACTTTTACTTCACTCTGTCCCTTGCTTTGTCTCACTCCAGGAGAATATAGCCTACAGTAGGGTGGTAGGCCATCTGACATTGGAGAGAACGCTGACAGTGCATGTCCCAAGCTACCAACTGATCTTGCCCAAGCTACCAACTGATATCACACGTGCCAATGACTTACTGTCCCAGGACCCTCTGGTTGAAGGATGTTTTCCTTGACTTGACTGAAGACTACTACTCCCTATAGACTTTGAGACATTACTATTTGCTTGGGGAGTACATGCAGAGCATTTGGTGCATATGTGACCAGAATATGGTACATGTGTGAGATTGACATAGCACATTGAACATTGACATGTCTACCCCTTGACTGATGACAAGCTGCTTGGCTTAGTATTTGTACTAAAAGGCAAGTCAAAGTAGAATTACAGTGAACCTGAGGGGCTAAAATGCCAAAGGCAAGGAAAGGCAGTACAGAGATGCTGTGAACATCTGAGTAGCTACAACAAGACTAGTGCTAAACAAGCAAGCAAAGTGTACTGAGATGCACCCTGGTCCAATCCATTAAATCCCTGTGACATTGCAATGAAAGGTGCTGGTGCAATGAAAAGAGCTGCCCTGAAGTGTATCAGTGTATTTTAAGTGGATTAGAGCCATTTCACATGAGCTGGTAAGTGTTGAATATCAAGATGCATGGACATGAGGAATGCAGTCGCTGCCCATGGAGTGTGCATAGCGATATTGGTGCCTGCTGTCTAAAATAGGGATCCAGAGGCACAACCAACGAGCTTGAGTCACCCAGATACCCACTCTGGCTTTCATGCCAGGAATTCTCTGCATGAAGTTTCTATCCAGCAGGTGGGAAAATGGGGCAGAACGGTGGCTCTGCAGTTAGCACTGCTGCCTCACAGCACAAGGGTCCCAGGTTTGATTCCAGCCTTGGGCGATTGTCTGTGTGGAGTTTGCACATTCTCCCCGTGCCTGTGTGGGTTTTCTCCAGTTGCTCTGGTTTCCTCCCTCAGTCCAAAGATGTGCAGGTCAGGTGAATTGGCCATGCTAAATTGCCGATAGTGTTAGGTGCATTAGTCAGAGGGAAATGGGTCTGGGTGGGTTACTCTTCGGAGGGTCGGTGTGGACTTGTTGGGCCGAAGTGCCTGTTTACACGCTGTAGGGAATCTAATCTAATCAAAATGAGAAGCTGTATGTTAATGCGATTAAGTGTTAATGAAAATGACAATGAGTGATAATGCATGATAATATGCCTCTCATCTCAATGTCCAAGACATGGTTGGAAAAATGCAACATTTGGTCTTAACCTTGAGAAGGGCCTTGCAAGATATCTCATCTGCTTTGTCTAAATTACTCAGCATAGGACATGTTGTTCATCAGGGGCTAGGAAAGTTCTGTCTATTGGTTCTTTAACAGCTGTGACAAAGTCAGGCCTTACTCACACATCTTCAGTTAGCAGCCTCTGAGAATACCTTTAACTCTTTTTGGGATAGGTGGGCCTACTCCAAATATCACCCATCAACCAATTTTGGTTACAATAACCAAATACCTTTCAGTAATCCAAGAAGCACTGAATGCGACTATTTTTAATTCTATCAAGTTTATGATTTGCTTCTTTGACTTTGAAATTGTGATGTCATTTAAATGAACACAAAGCAATAAAATTTAAACTTAACTACTTTTTATTAAGAATTATTAGTGTCAAGGTACTTTTCATTTTTATTTTGCTATTCCAGTTTAATCTTCTTTAATACTGTTACTTGTAACCTAATAGTCACTTGTAAACTCCAGAATGGAGTTTGTGTTCAAACAGACTTTCAGTCACAGGTTACTGGTTGTATCCGTTGGCAATACAAATAAAATGTTTTCTTATCTTTCTGCTTCATCAGTATTATCATCATTATCAATTTCTAAGTTATAGTATTAGGAGCTAAATTTCTTTCAGGGATTTACTGATTTTTGTGGTAACTTCAGTAGAATTCACAGAAATGGCATGAATGGTGAGTTTTCTCTTGGAGTTCTGACAAGGTTAAGTTTATGACCAGAGGAAACTTCTGATGCTCAACTTTGATGATTCAGAGAGAACTGTTATTCAATGGTATCAAAAAGGTTTTCAATTATTGTTTGATAAATGTGATTCAAAGTTCTGATATATATTTGTGACATCTCATCTTCCTACAAAATAATTCAGCTGTTTTTAAAACTTATTAGTATTTCTTTCTTAATTTGACTTAGCTGCCATTAGATTTTTTAATGAGTAAACTTTAAAATGTGTTTTATGTTAAGTCTGCCAATTGTCCAAAGGATTGATACATGCTCATGACATTCATAATTATTACAACTCTGCTGAATAAATCTACTTGTTATTAAAATATTCGACAAAATATTTATTTTTCAGTGAACAGTTCTAGTGCTTTTTAGGTTAAATGTCATTAAGTCCTCAGACAAGTGCAAACAAGTCCAATAGCATTCTCTTCTCATGCTGTGTATCTTGGTATTGTCTTTCTAAGTTTGTTTTTTAATGTGTCAGTCCTAATGAATGGAAGACAAAAAAAAAACTTCAGTATTGAGTCTCTTCTTAGCAATGTTTAAGTTCTATACACCAAGCAGTAATAAATATTTATATATTTAGCAATTAGCAGATTTTGTACATGGCACTGGAGATTTTCGGAAAATCTGATTTTCACTCGTATTATGAAAAGTGATCATTATACACTATACATT